>NC_136754.1:8893015-10323015 GCF_936440315.1 Barbus barbus
GACTTCCTGGAAGTCATCAGCTCAGGAACTGGAATCTTGTTGGCCGTCACTATCATCTACCAGTACTTTGAGATCTTTGTGAAAGGACAGAGTGAAGTGGGCAGTATGGGTGCTCTTCTCTTTTAGTACGAGCCTCTGTGACCACATCAGACTGACTGAATTATGAGGTTAAGTTCTTTTATATAATTTTTTTTTTTACTCGTCAGTTCTGTCACCTCCGTCAGTTACATATTTTGATAATATTTCATTATGATATTTTATATTTGTTGTGGAATTTTTGGTCACATGTGAAAGTGTAATCTGTCTGCTAACATGAGAATGTGTTTTGAAATGTTAAAAACATCTTGAATGCTGTTGAAGATAAAATTTAAATTATATTACACAGGCCAAGGTAAAAAGCAGATTTTGTTAAAAAAGAGAAAAGTTGTGAGGTTGTATCAAAACATAGCTCAGTAACTTAGTAGGCTACATATAAGATACATAAATTTAGTTTCATTTGTCTGAGTACAAGGTTTTATTTTTTTTAATTTTGCACCCTTTTTTGTCCCACTTCTCAAGAATGACTGTTTAAACTGTGTTCTTAAATTGTTTTTTTTTTTTTTCTATTTTATTTTTCTAGTTTTGTTTATTTATGTGTGTGTGTATTTTTGTTCTCATCTTATCCTTGTGTGTGACAGATGGCACTAGGGATGAGGGGACATGACCCCCCCAGATTCATAGTGATCCGATCCGTCCCCCTCACTGTCTCTACGAAAGGTTTTGTGTAACATACGGAACAAGATATCTGTATGTACCAACGTTGTGTCGCAGAGAACAAATAAAAGCTTGCTGCATCGTTTGGAACAGCCATCACGTCTCCATCTGATATTTGAGTCACGGTCACGAGGACTGGAATTGAGAACCACTTGTTGATGACATGGACTTCAGTCAGTTTCAGGGGATTCGCACAGTGGGCCTTCCCTCTGACAAAACTTATAAGATGGTTCATGTGCCTAATTCCCAGTTTGGAAGGAGTCTTACAACATCCTACTAATTCACCCAAAACCTTTCCCACATGACCCCCAGTCTTGTGTTAACAACCTTCTGAATATAGGCCTACTTTATATTTATTTGAATATACAATAAAAGTGTGCTAGCCAACCCTGGTGTCTCTTGCTTAGTTACACTCTCAAAGTCTTCTGTGTGTGTGTCATTTCAAATCTAAGCATTCAGCTTTGTCAACAATAATGAGAATTCAAACCAAAAGAATCTTGTCTTGCCAGATTTATTTCTCAGGTCAATTAAACAGATTTGCTCTTAGAACTGTCTCTTCACAGACTGTTTTAGCTTGCATATTAAGACTCAGTTTACACACTTCATTACTAATAATGATTTGCATTTGGAAAAAATTTTTTTGCTGCATTTATACATTTTTTTTGCTGCATTTATAGTCTGTATTTTCTATTCAGTTTTCTATGAGTTTAATCAACTTCACAGATGACAGCAAAAAAAAAAAAAAGAAAAAAAAAGAAGTAAACATTTTAAGTGTATTGAAACTTAATGTTTTGACTACCTCAGTAAAGAAACATAATCATCCTTTCATGTACATGTACATTTTATTTCATCACCACAAAATGCTATTAAACACAATATGTAATCTGAAATCTGGTGGAAATTAAATTGTAGCAGGGCCATAACCACCATGGGAGACAAGTCCCTCCCACAAATGGCCAAGTTGTACTGTATTTGAAATATCTGAAATTCTTGCTGCTCTGCCGCACTCCATTATGCACTGCTCTGTTTATTGTTCAGATGACAAAAAGTTTAAAAAGATTACAATGAATTTTAGGCTACCTGCTCTTACTGCATTCGTTCAGTGTCAAAATGATTGAGAAGGCCAATCAAATCAAGGCTGTGTCTTTGCAAGAATGAGAGTTCAAAAAAAGAAAAGTCAAACTCGTCCTGCCAGATTTGGGTTTTTTTTTGTTTGTTTTTTCCTGGATTGAATTCTTTTCAGACTGGCTTTAGTTTGCTTTTTTGGGCTCAGTTTTGGATTACACACTTTGAATTTAGTTGCATTTGGATTTCATCTTGTTAGGAGGTAACATGCTTATATTCTTACAAAAAAAAATAAAAAATCAGTTTCAGTGTTACCAACTGTGCACATCTAACATAGCAGGTTGAATGACTGTTGTTTTTACATCTAAAAAAAAAAACCTGAATCTAACACAATCTCTTGAGTTGGTGTAGGATTGATTGTTTAAAAATTAAAAACATACATACCTTATTGCTTATACGGATAAACTGACCTGCTTTCATTACAGGTGAGCACATCCTGAAACCACTTCCTCCCCCTCCCTTTTTGTTATATATAGAAGTCTTACTCTTTAGGAGCTATTAGGCGCCAAAAGACTATCGAGTGGGTAAGTCAAATTAAAATTAAATGAATTTTATTCATTTGAGATCAGTAAATAAGATTTAAAAATTCTGCATTAAGGAAACTCATATTTTGATGTAGTAGGATGATTCATGTACTGTTCAAAAGTTTTCTTTTTCAACTTTTACACTGCAAAAAGCATATTTTTGTTCACACAGTATTCAAATGATTGTCTTTGGTATTTCATTGATTATAGTACACATGTAAACCTTGCAAAGCGCTCTGACTACTGTGAATGCCATGGGAAATTACTCTGGAAAACAAAAGAAGGTGTATCCTGGAAGGAGAAAATACATAATGTACCATGGTACTACGATGGAAAATGCTCTGAAGATCTACCACGAAGGATTCGCACCATCTTCTGGTGGCATGCTCGGTCCTGGAGTTTATGTGAGTCGGAGTAAAGAGAAAGCTTCTCATTACCCTGTGTATGATGGAGGAGAACAGCTGGCCATCCTCAAACTAAGGGTTCGAGTGGGAAAAGTAAAAAGGATCGATTATCAGGGTCATCCCTTACAGAGAACCTGGCATCAGCATGGTTATGACACTGCTTGGGTCCCTGAGAACTGTGGGATGGTACCCAGTGGATTAGAAGAGGACTGTGTTTATGATCCAAACCGGATCAAGGTTCTAGATATTATTGTAAACCGAAGAAACTGTTAGAAATTTTTCCAGCATTATTTTGGCACTTACGTTTTTAGTTACAAAAGTTATATGGTAAGTTTGAATGAATAAATAAATGAATCAATTAACCATTTATAGGTAAAATTGTAAAATGCTTCTGCATGAGAAACTGCACAAGTCACATATGAGTCACACAGATTTCAGGGAAGTTATCACAGCTTTAGGGGTTTCCCAGCTCCATAGTAACACTCATACCACACATCAAACATGTGACAAAGGTGAAGCCTTAGTGAGGAGTTCCTCACCTTTAGAGGTTACTTGTAATGCTTCGTATTTAAACATCAAAGAAAACTGAAAAAGACACAGAAGTATACAGAAGTTAAGTCAACTTACGTTCAAGTACATTTTCTAAGCATAATTTAAGTAGAAATTATACTAAAATCAATATACTAGCAGTATAAGTGCACTTCTAAGTCAATACTTTCTGACTAATGTACATTTGTTTCTTGTTACTAGTTATTTGTAATATAAAAATGTTTGCTAAATTTTAAGTACACATCTTACATATAATTTTACTAAACTCTTTACTAAACTCCTACATATACGCTTTTCTTATGTATTGAAATTATACGGTGAACTATACTAAAAATGAACCTACTACTGGTTATATTTATTAGCTACTTTCTATACTGGATTTCTAGCCCACTTTTTACTCCGTTTTTGTACAGGAAGTTGTAATTAAAAAAATGTTTTGTATTTTTCTCTTGCAGAAATTCCTTGTAACTACATAATCAGTGTCACATGCAAACCAACCAAGAGAAACCATCCCTAAGGCAAAATGAAACTTGTTTTTTCTTGCAAACAATGTACAGGCTCTCTGTCAATGTAACACACATGAACAGCTTATGGCATGTCTTTCAGTGTTGTACACACATTATTTAAAGCCTGTAAAATGTAAATGTTAAAAACAGCATGTAAATGTGTGAAAATGAGCCACAGATATAGGGTTTACTAGTGAATGCTTTTTTGGGGGAAAACAATCCAGTTCAGTGAAGTTGTGCTGACAAGTTTTAAAGGCTGAATGGATGAGTAATATGAAGGGGTGGTACTTGTTGACAGTAAATACTTCTATAATGATCCTTATCTACAGAACCTCTTATGATTTTGAAGTCTTCTTCCTCAAATTAGTTAAACGAGAGACAGTACCCTACTCAAAAGGGGAAAATGAAAGTATAGAGTATACTTACAGTGATAGTTCACCCAAAAATTCTGTCATTAATTATTCACCCTCATGTCGTTCCAGACCTTCGTTCATCTTTGGAACACAAATTAAGATATTTTTTATCAAATCTGAGAGCTCCCAGATCCTCCATAGACAGCAACACAACTGAAATGTTCCAGGTCCAGAAACGTAGCAAGGATATTGGTAAGAGAGTCCACGTGGCATCAAGGGTTCGACCGTAATTTTACGAAGCAACGAGAATACTTTTTGTGCGCAAAGAAAACAAAAATAACCACTTTATTCAACAATTCTTCTCCTCCTCATCCCGTCTGCTGTGGCTCGCCACCATTGTGGAAAGAGTATTACGATGCATGCGCTTACTACCGCCTCATGTAAACAACATGCGCATGGCGCTGCTGCTTACGTTAGCATGACATCGCATGTGTCGTTTATGGATTATGGATGCTGGTACTGCATATTATCTAAAGACAGAATAGCATATTCTGTGACATTATTTTGAAGCGAAATAAAGTGCATATTGTAAATAATCTCATAAAAGTAGTCCATACGGCCTTCTGAAGTGAATCAATGCATTTGCGTAAGGCTGATGATACACGGGGCAACTTTTTGATCAATGTTGTCAGGCAACTGCGGGCAATATTGCCGTCAATGGGCTACCAGGTGAGACACAGGGCAGGGCTCACGGCCAATCTAAAGTATCCAGATAGAAATTTGTTACCTGTTCTCAATGGAAAAGTAGCCAAGCAACATTGTTCAGATAAAGCCTGTGTATCATCAGCCTGAGAATAATATTCATGTTTAAAACTTTAATAAACGTAATCTCTAGCTTCCGCTAAGTGTCCTACACATGCTCACATGTGTAGATGGCTTGAGGGTGAGTAAATCATGGGGTAATTTTCATTTTAGGGCGAACCAAGCCTTTAAGACTTGGATCATAGGTCATTCATATTTAATATGATTTAAACCCATATACGGTCTCAATATTCTAATTGTTCTGATTAATTAGTCTCTCTGCCCCCTCTGTCCTACTTTGTCTCTTAGTGACAATAAGTCTCAAAGGGATAGTTCACCCAAGAAAAACTGTCATTATTTACTCAACATCGTTGGCATTCCAAACCTGCATGAAATGCACAAAAATGGACTGCATCAAAAACACAAAATCTTGGACTGTTTATTCCTATTGTGTCCATAAGATGGCAGTACAATCTTTTAAGCAAAATTAACAATAATTTTCCTCTGAATAACTCAGATTTTTCTTGCCATAATTGTTTCCAAATGTTTGTGTCGATGTCTGTTATTATTATTATTATTTAATGTTACATTTTGTCAATGTCTGAATATTAGGGGCATTGTATCTGAATATCTGTGTATGTGTTATGTTACTCTTACCAATCTTCAACCCAGATGCCCTTCACTACTCCTAAATGGATTTTCTGCCAGCTTACTGTTTGGGAGATCGAATACTAATTAAGATCGTTAATGAAGATTTCATTTACCACTTCAAACTTTAACACACAGCACAACACAACACAATCTGCCAGTCCAGTTTCTACAAACACACTCTCACACAGGAGGAAGCCAGGAGAACATCAAAGAGAATTAGGAATAGGTTTATGCAACACGATGCTAACAAACGTGTTTTCTTTGCTGAATAAATAGCGACATACCATAGACATATATTGAACTGGTTTATAAAGGTTTATAAAGGTACAGTATGCAAAGGTCTTCTATAAAATAATATCTCCAGCAAGAATATTGATATCTGTGATGTAGGGCGCTAACGAACCAAATGTACTCGGTATGTTTGTGAGTGTAGTGTTGTTTTCATATTAACTCAACAAATAAGTTAATAGCAACTTACATTTTAGGCATTAGTTTTGTTCTTCCAACGAAAATAGTTTCAAAGTAGCACATCTCTGAAAAACATAGGAGTGTTATTCTTCCTGAATGAATCATTGTTGTTGAATGTATTGGTTAGGTAAATGATTCAATGACTCCCTCATAAATACAGCCACTTGTTGTGTTCTTGAATGAATTTGTGTTTTGAACAAACCAGAGAGAAATGATGTAGTGATTTAGGCCTACTCATATTGTAAACTGGAAAAGAGTTTTTGAACAAATCTGTCAATCGAAAGATTCAGTGGCTCACTCATATGCTGGAGGATATTCAGAACAACAGCAAAGTTGCTTTCAGATATTGCTAAATTGCTATAGACTAACCTGCATTTTTATAATTACTTTATTTATAAATTATTTTTTATAAAGGATATCAATGAATGTCGCCAAAAGGAGTTTTTTTGTTAAGATTTATCTCACCTTTAGCCACACACACACAAACGTTTTCCCATCATGGTAGAAATTTGCCATCGACTTGGTCTGAATTAAGGAAATCTTCTATTCCCTAAACTCCTTATGAAAATGTATTCACATTTTCACTTGCACGTTCATAAAGACGTGTCCTCATGGGGACTGTTGGCTGGTCACAATGTTTTACTATCCATCTAAATATTAAAGCCACCTGACCCCCACATATACAAGGTAGTTTTCTGTAACGTAGACCTAAATATGGCGCAAACACCTCCAGCCTTCCTTGGACCTGCAGGGAGTACAGTCTTGCTGTCCCTTTCAACCCACTGTCTCAGTGGGCCAGATATTTTGTTGTCTAATTATCAAGGTTGGTGGGCATTTTCACCTTGCTGTTCCAGAGGAAGCAGGAAAAAACATGCAAAACCGAGAAACACTTCAAGTAAGCATACCTCTTCCAGATGTCTTGTGGTTGAGCTGCACGCTAATGATCTATAGCTCCATTCTGAGTCGTGCAGGATTGTAGGGCAATTCACCAAATGAATCTTTAATGAGGACATTTTGCAGTGAATTAATGTATTAATGGTAAGTTATTTTTATTCTTATCATTAATAGCATACTTCTGTGCTCCATGTGTTCTGTGAGAAATGTTTTCCTGTCTATGAAAAAAAACATAAATTTTCTGACACTACTTTTAGAAATAACCCATCTGTGGTATCACTGCTTCACAAAACATGCCCAGAAGCTATCTTATTTGTTTGCATAAGAAAAGTGAGAAAATTATTCAACCCTTTTTTCTGTTTATGCATGTGTGGTAAGTTCTCACACCCTGCCTATTTAAATATACAGCGCATTGTGTAATAACCTGCACATCAATTAATTATGTAACTCGAGGACAGAGCATGCATTCATAATCTCACTTTCTGCAAATCATTTTGAATCCCTCTCCTGCTCTAAGTGAATTTTGAAGCAATCACACTCTCTCTTTGTCTCTCTCATTCAAGTCTACTATTTCCTATGTCAGGCTTCACAAATGTAATTAAACCAAATTTAATCTAACAGGATATTTGCAGGAGCTCACGAATAATTAACCAGCCTCGAATCAAAAAGGTGGCAGTGGCTTGTTTATTTTCAGGCACTTGTGAGTATAAGCTAGCTGAAACACAATCACACACACATATTGCAGGATTGAAGTGAACGGTAAGTAGGGTTGACTCGCAGGTGCAGTGGTTTGAAACGACCTTGTTTCCCCACTTTCGTCAGATGAACTAAGGCTTGTCAGGCCCACTAATAAATCCCATGCATTTTATGTAATCCAGACTTCAGATAGAGTGAATTTCAAGGTGAACCTCGCGGTAAACTTTTGTCGGTCTTAAAGTGCGATTTAAACTCTCAGTTTCCATTATTGACCTTGAGTTGTAAGTCTGTCAAACAGCCTAGGAGTAAGTAGACTAGACACTGTGTTTACTCCTTGCCAACTCTGTCCCTGTTTGAAGAGCCTCTATGGACATCTCCAAAGCCAGCACTTACATTTACTCAGCAGAGACAAACACAGACTAGAAGACACACGCAAGAGCCAAAAGTTAATCCAGTTAAGAGTTCACCTCATCACCTCAAAACATACTGTCTTTATTCAAATTTACAAAAAAGAAAAGGAAAAAATACAACAGAATAAATAAATTTTTAGTACACACCATCGTGAGATCTCAGTACCGACAGGGCCCAGTCGGGGCCACATCAATGCAGTCCAATAAGAAGGCAGAAACCAGGATGAATGCAGTAAATCCACACCCAGTTTACAATTGACCTAATCTACCTGAAAAAAATAGGCAATGGCACGTGAAGGATTCAGTTCTTTAAACGGTTAAGGCCGGTTTACACCAAGAGCAGTACTGCGATAACGTTAATTGTTCTAATTCTATAAGAATAGGGAAGTCCATACAACAACTATAACGATAACGACACGGAGGAACGATATCGATGGAGTCACCTTCAAAATATTTTTTCCAAAACATTGACAGCCAATCGGAATAGCTTGAGCATTTAAAGCAGCTCGGTCTTATAATAAACAGAACATGCATTGGTGTGGAGACTAATTTCTAATTATCGTTATAGCTATCGCTCTTCGTGTGAATGGGCCTTTAGTCCTAATCAAATAAGCTCCAGTGGATCTGTCTGTCTTTAATCATTCTTCTTACCATACAATAATATAGACATTAATATTTCATATAACCTTTTTAGGCTCACATTTTTGACAAAGAATGACATTTGTTGGGTTGTTTGGCAAGGTGTGTGTTCATACTGCATGAAGCGCCCTGGTATTGGTGCGCATGATTGTGCAGTGATACAGTGGTTCTGGTTCAGTCCAGTCACAGTGAGTCCTTGTGGCCACAAACAGTGTTATTAATCAGGATATCAATGCAGAGTGTGGGCTCAACCCAGAAAAAGGACTTCACATATATTTATTTGGAGCTTCTGCGTTCAATTCAAGTATAAATAAATGTTCTGTTCGGGAAGAGCAACATATCGACATTGTACTGTGGTAGGGTTTACTCTGCTTCAGTCAATCCATTGTCTTCCAGTTATGTCCAGTGGATTTCGATGTGGGATTATATATAATCTTCTCCTTAGTTTTTTGTTACTTGAAGACTACAGTACTGTTGTCACTTTTCACAATGGCATTCAGTGATATTTACATTTAAATGCATTTACACAGAACATCTTTTTCATGTTTTTTTTCCTCCAATAAAAAAACAACAACAACAACATTTGTAATCTATTTTCGAACATCATGTATAAAAGTGCATTCTAGCTGAAGCAGACCTGTCAGCTCTCATAAATCATCTTGACTTTTTAAATGTGGGATTTTTTTTTAGTAATGATTGTTTGTGCATATGTTTTGCACAATTTTAGCATCACTACATTTTAATTTTGTCATCTTTTTTTCCCTTTTTTCTAGAGCAACTTTGTATACAATCTGTTCTTGGCAAAAATGTGAGTCATTTTGAACCCTGACAATGTGACATCCGCAAAGCAGAATTTCCAAGCAGGGTTTAAAATTGATGCGTGTTTGTTTTCATCTGTGTGTATGTGTAAACACCGAGAATCTTTGTGCAGACACTTATTCAGGACTTTACTGTAATATTCAGTGCTTTCTTTTGAATAATTCAGTTGTCTTGCTTTTTTGAATGTATAAACAATTTCTGTACAAATATTAATTTTCTACTCCCTCGTGTGTTGCCATAACTTTTCATCAGTGTTATTCCGGCCTTGCGCTTCTCATTCCCGCGTGGTGCCATTGTCTTTCTCGCTGCCACGAAAATCCGAGTTGAAATCTCGTTCTTTCTCTGTCGTAATTAAATGTGATCTGGAATACAGTGAACTTTGCTTTTCGCTTACTGCCAAACACACTTAAGGAATGTTAAATGCTGGCTAAATAAACACCGCTCTGTACTCACACATCCGCTTCTCAGCACTTATTGCTTCAAATTGCATCAATCACTCTCTCCACTGCCTTTGCACTCTCTGTTCATTTTTCCCTGTCTTCCCTTATTACCTTTCCTCTTCGTCTCTCCCTCCTTACCCTTCACTTTTCATTATTCCAGCTCTTGTTGCCTTTTAATCACTGTCCCACCCAACCCCTCTCCTTCTCGCTCTCTCAGACATTCGCCTGCTCCTCGTCTCCAGACTGCTCCTCCATCTCTTCCAATTCCCTATTGTTGTGCTTTTTTCTGGCTTCTGCTTCTCCATCTTTATCTTCTCCGCTCTCCTTCTCCCTTTCCCTAAAAAGCTGGGCTAATTTCTGGAATTGTGGGCCCCAATCCTCCAGACCTGATCCCCATACCTCCTTCTCGGCGTCTTTGCCTCCCTCGCTGTCCAGGGAGCTGAGGGACCCGGCGCGGGAGCCTGTGCCTTCCAGCCCGTAGACCTGCACTGAGTCGTATGGCGGCTGCGAGGGGTCGAAGGTCACCTGTGCAAGGCGCAGTCGCAGGAACTCGCCAACCCTTAGGGCGAGAGAGTGAGGACCTCCGACAGGCGCTCCTCTTCCTGACCCATCAGGTGCTGATGGCCACGCTCCGCCATAACCTAGGATGCCCCCAAAAGCCCCACGGCCCTGGCCGGGATACGGAAGCAGCTGAGGCGTCATATCCCTCCTGCCCAGTGAGTACCCGGTTATCCCCACCCGTTCGTGCCAGTCTCCTATGAACCCGCCACCTTCCGGATACATCCCGGCACTCAGTGGAATGCTGCCCTCTCTCTCGGGCCTTCCCACCACAAATCCGCTGCCCATCTCCAGCCCACCCCGTCCCAGAGTCCCCGGGTAGTCCCTCTGCTGCTCCCCCTGCAGGATAGTGGCATAATTGCTGCTGACCGACTGCATTTCTGTGCTTCCACTGGGAGTGTCAGCCACCCCAGCATGGTTGGACTCAGCAGGCCCAGCGCCGCTTCTACTTAGTGAAAGACTGCTCCGCAAGGGGTGCCGCCCAGCTCGGGGGAGCGTGGCAGAGTCACACACCCAACCGCCGGTGGGGCCTGGCCCAGCGATCGAGCCAGAACGGGTCAACACCAGCTCCCGTTCGCGGGGGGCCATGTCCGGCTGGACCTGTAGGGGACGGGGAGGAGCAGGAGGGTTAGAGCGGGAGGTAAGGATGAGTTTATTCTTCTGTTATTCAGCAGAGGGATGCGTGTGAGAGAAAGGATTGTTAAGAAAGGGAAGAGAAAGCAGAAGATATTTCACCATGAGCAGGTGAAAACACAGAAAAATGTGATAACAGTGAAGTGGGACAGTAAAGTGTTAGCGAATAGAGGAAGTAAGTGACAAAGTCAGACAGATGGAGAGGGAGAAACAGTTGACAATAGCTGAACCAGGTTAATTGAGCTCTAAAAAGAGCTAACGCTGCACTGTGAAATGAGGATGAGGAGAAAGAGAGACAGCGAGAGACAACGTGAAAATATACCTTCATCATCAACCTGTTTGGCACCTACAACAAAAAAACTAGCATGCCGGCTATCTAGGGATGTGCAAAACAACATATTTTCACACATGGGACATGTTCTCACTTTTAATAAAACAAAAATTAGTCCCTTTCAGTGAGTAAATGTGTCTACATTCTGAATTTGAATGTGTGTGTAAAATCAGACATTCAAATTCAATAGATGGGCTCTTAAGATGTGCGACGGTATGCATGGATTTCCATGACAGCAAATAACGCACAACCTATTTTGTTGCACATCAAATTTGTACAATTTTTTTTAATTACATGCAGCTTTCTGCAGTTTTGAATTCATGCGTTTTCAGGATCTGTGTGTGACAACTTTCCCAGCGAAACACACATCGTGAAATGAATATTAATTTCAATTGCGCAGTTGTTTCCCAGTCTCCAGTTCAATGAATGTTTATTAGACATAATATATTAATACTGATTTGATGCTGTTGGGGTGTGACTGAGAAGCGAGTCTGTGAATTAAAATTAGCCATATACTTTGTTTTTTTACTAGGCCCTGTCTTCATTTTCGGTTTACTAAAGCTTTTTAACTTGTCCAGCCAAAAGAGTGCTTTTCTAATGGTCTTGTCAGTAATGCTGTTTGTTTGAAAGTGCATTAATTATTTAACAATTAATTTAAAGGCCTCTGGAGAATTAAATAAACTAATTTAATGTGCTCTCTTTGGTTTTACCCCAAATACTGGTTAGAAAAGCAACTTTGTGATTCTGAACATGGTGATTTGAAGCTTCTTAAATAAATAATAAAGACATATGTTGTTTTACCCAATCCAGATCCTGGCTTTGACTTTGACTCTGGTGGGCATCGCTGCTTGCATCATCCTTTGAATCGTTTTTCCGTGGCGTTCCTCCCTCAGATGTGGTAGCTCCGTCTTGAGATGCTGTCCCTTCTTTGGAGCCATGACCGGCCTCTGCTGTTGGCACATAAATAGCCCCGGGCTCCAAAGGGCCAACCACAGCTGCCTGGTTTTGAATGACTAGAGAGTGGTCTGGTTGATTCCCAGGTAAGCGGTAAGCCAACTCAGATATGCCGGGCTCATAGGGGCCCTGTGAGCGACGCAGCACTGGAAGGGTGTGGCTGCTGTAACAAAAGCGCCCATATAGAGTGGCTCCTTGACTGTTGTACTGCCCGGGGTCCACCACTCCAGCCTGAGCCCAGCTGCTATACGCTCGAGCCTTGTCCTGATTGTGTTGTGAATAACGTCTGAGGGAACACAGAATATATCATGAAAGGTTTTATGCAGATAAAATAAAATAGAAAATAAATGGCAGCACCACAGAAGTAGTCGATATATGACTTGTGCAGGATATTCCAAATTATAAAGGGTATTCTCATAAAGTGAAAGATTGTGATAGTTGCAAAAGCTTCTTTTTTTAAAGTTTTTAGACATATTTTTTAATTATGTTTTGCTTGTATGTTTTTCTCAAGTTTGTGTGCAGCCTCGGGAAATGTAATGTGATAAATGCGATAACGCCACAGGTGTTTCAGATTGTGTGGTATGCTGGGAGCTCACACTCTTCAGGCCTTCTTCTGCTTTTGTCGCACCTTTGATTTCAGTTTAAACTAATGTGTAGTTCTTTAAAAATAAAAAAAGTGGAAAAAAAGTTAAAATTCCCTGCTCTTTGTAACAATTCAACATAAAATAATCAATGATCAACTTAGACCTCATTCATCATAGACAATGGAATTATTACAACTAGTGCGGTCAAATGATTAATTGCGATTAATCGCATCCAAAATAAAAGTCTTTGTTTGCATAATATATATGTGTTCTGTGTATATTTATTATGTATATATAAATACACACACATACAGTATATATTTTGAAAATATTTACATGTATTTACATGTCTATATTTATAGTCATATAATTTATATTACAAATAAATACATTTAATACATAAAAATAACATTTCTCTGAAATATATGCATGCATGTGTGTGTATAATAAATATGCAGAGTACACAAACTTTTATTTTGGATGCGATTAATCGTTTGACAGCTCTAATTACAACCCAACAAAGAACAGTGCTGGCTAAAGGGGCTGTGATTTATTAAAATAGTGAGTATAAATAAGATAAGGCTTTTCAGAAGATTTAAGGCAGAATGAAAAGTAGGCATGCACAATTCATAGAAAAAATCAGATTTTTCGGATAAAATGTTTTTGATTTATAATTGTTTCTTGAACAGCTCTAGGTTTGCTGTGCTTGTTTGTAGGGCTGCATTTGTCCCAAAGTGTTGTGATTGTACATCAATATGACTACAAAATACAATAGTAATAATAATAATCACAGTAGTAGTAGTAATAATAAAAATAAAAATTATTTAAGAAAAATTATTTACAGTACAACTGTAAAATTACAATATCAATATCATTACGGCTGTCTTAATATATTTTCAAATGTTAAAAATTTAAATGTGTAGTATGGAAAAGGACACAACAGTTAGGACATTCCGCTAAACATCTCCTTTTGTGTTCCACAGGAAGAAAAACAAAACATACAGACTTCAAACGACGAGAATAAATTATGCCAGAATTTTAATTTTGGGGTGAACTATCCCTTCAAGTGCACTGAGGGAGCGCTTTATTAATGTGCAGGAAGAGCGAGTTGATGTAACGGATGTAGCCAATGTAATCTTTCATCAGATGTGCCCTGCTGAGCCCCACTCACATGTTCCTGCTGTCCAGGGTGCGGTACCCCCTGCGTGCGTTGTGTGGGGCGCTCTGCAGCGCTGTGATGTCGAACGCAGCCGTGTCAGCCTCACCCCCTCCTTCATCATCATACGTGATGATGTTCTCTCTTACATCATCCTCCTCTAAAGGCGAGAGCGAGTCCCTTTTCTGCCTGCGCAGGGACAAAGACAAAGCACTGACAGCTAGAGAGAGAAGAAAGAAAGAAAGAAAGAAAGAAAGAAAGAAAGAAAGAAAGAAAGAAAGAAAGAAAGAAAGAAAGAAAGAAAGAAAGAAAACAGTGAGGGATGAAGAGAAAAAGACTAAGCGTTTTATGATGCCATTTATAAAAAGGGAGGACGTGTGTGTTTGTGCTGGGTGACAAATTTCTGCAATAAAATTGCAGGGTGCTACAGAAAGACAGATACTCAATAGACACATTAGAGCAGCTGGCAAACTAACACTTACACAGAATGATGCCCCATAATTACATTTATTACATAGCTCTAGGGAATTCTTGATTCTGATTGGTCAGTCGTAGCATCCAGTGGTCTGATGGTTTTCTAGTATTCGCCAGCATCCATGAAAACACTTTAAATAAGACCGTTCATCCAAATGACTGAAATGGGTGCTACTTTCATGGACTTGCACTTTTGCATTTAAAATATATAAACACAACTACCGCCATCTAGCGTCTCAGTTATTGACCCTAATGAACTTCAGTATAAAAACTACTGAAATGTCGTTAAAGTGTTCTTCTTGTAACTAGGCCTTTTGTTTTGTACATTATAGGGTTATATTTATTTTTTTATTATTTTCTTCTTACAGGTGTAATTTTATTTTTATTTCTGTACAACTAAATATTAATTACTAATATTTTAAAGCTTTTATTTTTGTGTATACTGTATTCATTTTAAGGGTTAGTTCATTTGTCATGTGCTTTTGTCATTTTTTCATTTTGTTTCTTTTTTTACTTCTATTTAGCTTCCATTTTTATTTTGAATTTACTTTTTATTATTTAATTTTAGTAATTTTAGATCTTTAACTTATACTTTTTTATTCTTTTTATATTACTTTATACTACTTTTAAAACTTAAAGTAACTTTTATTTCAGTTAGTTGCCAAAGCAACATTTCTAATTGCGTTTTTTAATAGTATTATTTTTTTATTTTTAATATTGTTGCTTATTTTTTATTTTATTTTTTAATATTTAGTTTCAGTTCTAGTTTAACAATAACAACACTGCTAAAGGTAAAATTACAAAATAATTTTAACTCAAATGTGCTTCAAGTTTTAGTCCTGATCACCATGTTTGTGTTTATTTTGTGATAACGGCTATCTGACTGTACATTACCACTGCCATTTGGAAGTTACACTAAACTTACCCAAAAGAGTGGCCACACAGGCTAAAATGGCCAGCAGGGCAGCAGTGCTGAGTCCAGGGGCGGGCAAAGAGGAGTGCTGGGGCAAACAAACCGTCTCTCTGTCCCACTCTGCCTCACTTTGCTTCTCTTTCTCTCCGGCCCGGGCTCCGCCCCTCAGACAGGGACATACGGACACCGTGACTGTCCCCGTGCTGGTCAACCCGGAGACCCCGTCCCTCAGGACCAGCGGGACGTAGAGAGTGAGGGAGGAAGAAGTAGAGCGAGACAGTGTCTGCAAAGGTGACGCCAGCACCAAACTAGCAGTGGGGCCTAGAAAACGAGAATAATAGCAAAGAAATGGAGATACACAAAAAAGGGCTTTTAGATCAAATTGAGCTCAATGGAACTTTAATTTAATTGAACTCAATCGAGTGCAGTTTAATTCCATTGCTGCTCGTATAACATTTGTACAGACCAGTGAGTCCAAATGCAGCATGAATGCCAGAGCACATTTCGTCTGTGTGTGCTGGGAGAAGATAGATGTGGCAGAGAAGCAAAAGCAAACAAAGGGGAAAACAAAGGAGCAGGGCACAAAGCAGCCACACAATGCAGTTGCAGACACAGACTAACGGATCAAGAGAGACGATGATGCACAAGGCTGGGTGGGAGAAACAAATTGTGGAAGAGACTGCAAACCTCCACTCTCCCTGATGCTGAAGTTGAGGGCAACGTTGGAGTCCGGAGGGATGTTAAAATGGACGGCACTGTCATTTCCTCCCTCGTCTCTATCAATCGCCCGCAACACCTGCACCACCTGAGAAAATGAGATAGGAGAAAGATGGAGAGAGAGAAACAAAATAAGGGGAACAGCCAAAAGGGAAGAAGGAGAAAAAGAGGAGGAGAGCAAAGAATAATGGCGAGAAAAGAGAGATTCATTTTAAAAAAACCTGATCCACATTTTAATCTCAGATATCAGCATTAACCTCGCCAGCACCTTTGCAAATAGGTGACTAGAGACTGATTAGCCCACACTGTGCAGTCAAACAATAATTAACTCTGACCGAGTAGCGAGCCTTGGGGAACACCCAAACATAGAGCGCTTTAGCATGTGCTCTAAAAATGAGGCGCCAACTCCAGAGACTCCAGAGATCCACTTAAACTAGAAATAATCACTCGATGGGCCTGTTTTTGCAATGCTCCCCCCACACATTAGGGAAAAAGTTAAAACAAAAATGAGCCGTGTGATGCAGATCAGAGCAGTGGGTTAGTGTGGGTGTGCTGAGGCACAAAAAAAACCCTGTTTTTTCTGTGATTTCAGTTCATAATGTGATTTCAGATAATGTCAAGTCACATTAATAGTTTTCAGAATCTTTATGGTCACCAAACATTCCTTGCCATAATGTGAATTGCGGTAAGAAGTTATGCAAGCTTCTAGTTAAGCAAGGAAGCAGACATTCAGTAAGAGCTTTTATCCAAAGTAAATTACACTATGCCCTAACAAGATAAATCAAGATAAATCAAGATAAATCTCAATCAGAGTTTTTGACATAACCATTTGCAATCACAAGCAACAAGCAAGACAACGGTTTGTTGGTAATTTGGTTGATAGGTCTGCTGCATTTTGCGTCTAGTTGCCCAACTCACATTGAAATTTACACTAACATACACTATCATTAAAACGTTTTTTAAGGAATTGCTTTTATTTACCAAGGATGCATTAAACTGACAAAAGTGACACTTAAAATGTTTATAAAATTATCAAATATTTCTATCTCAAATAAATGCTGTTCTTTTGAACTTTGTATTCATCAAGGATTCCAGAAGTATCATGGTTTCCAAAAAATATATAGCACAACTGTTTTCAACACTGATAATAATAAGACATTTCTGATAAATCACATGACACTGAAGACTGGCTACTAAAAATACAGCCATCACAGAAATAAATGACATTTGAAAATATATTAAAATAGTTCTTTAAAACATAAAACATCATCGAAATAATTAAAACACAGTTATGTGTTCTTAGTTTTATGATCTTCAGCTGCAGCCCACTGCGCATGAAAGAGTTTTCAAACTGAGACACATTGTTCTGATTGGCAGTACTTTGTTGTTTGTTTAATTGCGTCAAGCCACATCCTTTTTTTGCATTCAGTATGAACAGACAAATCAGACTGACTAACTTAACGTGCATGGACACCCATTCAATATTGTTCAAGGACCAACAAGGTTAATAATAATGTTAATCCAGGACCTACTTATCCTAATTGGTGAACTAACAATAAGCTTTCATTTGACCACAAGCTGTGAAGACAGAAGAATGATGAAGACAGGAGAAAGGACATTAGCTATGACAGCTTAACAGCTGCATGCCACCCAATTAAGAGTTAAAGAAAAGACATGAGTCAGACAAGGAAAAAAAAACACAACAGAATTATGGAACGACAGGCAATCGAAACGAATGAGAGAACTTCAATGAAAGGCAAAATGGATGAAAGCCAACAGACCAAAAGATGAGCAGATTATAATGTATATCTATGTATGCGTGAAGCATCCTGTAAATGGGAACAGCAGTGATTCAGCTGCAGGGTAACGGCAGAACTAATCAATCAGTGTGCAGGCTGTATAAATGGACACATTCACAGATGTGCACAAAAAATGACTGAAAAAAAAAACTTTATGCACCACCAAATCCATATGAACACAAAGAGAGTGAATCAGTGAGTCTAAAGGGCTGAAGTTGTGAGAAAAGGTAATTAATCACCCATAATTCATCTGTGACAATTACCTAATTGCAGAGCTTAACAAAAGGACTCTCATTAGAGCACTTCCTGTGCTTTTACATTTTGTTGGAGTAACAAATGATCTAGTCAATGGAGACAAGTATGACCTTCTTTGCGCCCATAATAACATGTTCTCTCACCTGTCCCGTGGAGGCCGAGTCACACATGGCTGTGTTGTACTGCCTGTCCAACTCGGGTGCATTGTCGTTTAAATCCAACGTTTCTACGGCAACCACCACCCTGGACACCTGGCTGGGGTTATCTGAGGTAATTGAGAGAGCAGAAAAAGGAAGTCACCAAAAATACACACACTTTAGACATTCTCTGAGGCGTGCTCGCCTTGAGTCTCGGCCACTGAAGGTAAACTCTCCTCCTGTAAAGTTTATCACACACTTCCATGTGTATGTTTTTATGAGAAATCATATACTGAATAGTGACATTTTTTACAGACTCATGCTATTTTCCAAAACCTAGGGAGCTGCCTATGGAGGCAGTATTGTAAGTCACTGTAAGCATTCTCCTGATATGAAGGCTACTGCAAAAAGTAGCAGCATCACATGCATCGTTTGCAGAAAATGAAAACGCATCACGGCAAATGCTGAAGAAAAAAACAAAAACAAAAACAAAAAAAAAACATTTAAAATGAATCCAGGATATCAGATGAAATGAGAATGGAACAGTTTCCCCCCAAAATTGAAAAACTTCTTAAAAACTTGAAAAAATTCTGTTCCTGAAGGAGTTCTTTCTTTTGTTGAACATAAAACGATATTTATAAGTATGTTGGTAACCAAACAGTTGATAGTACCCATTGTCTTCCAAAGTATGGGGAAAAAATACTCTGCATGTCAATAGGGACCAGAAACTGATTGGTTATGTACATTCTTCAAAATAATCTTCTTTTATGTTTTATATAAACATCTTGGCTGGCCTGAGACTGAATACATTTTCAGCAATTTTTCATTTTTGGGTGAACTGTTCCTTTAAACTGCTTAATATTTTCATGGAAACATCACATACAGGATTCACATCAGAGGATTCTTTGATTAACAAATTTCAAAAGAAGAACATTTATTTGGAATGATATTATACGTCTTTACTGCTACTTTTGATCAGTTTATTGCATCCTTGCTAAATAAAAGTATTAATTTATTTACAATTACCTTCTACAAACTCTTGAGCCGTATAGGTACAACATTTAACATGCATTTGAACAAATTTGGTGTTTTTAATATCAAACATGGAAATTTTTTAAGTAGCTTCAATATAGTAAGATACTTTTCCATGTAGACTGTATTGTATCTAGCCACTTCCTCTAAATGGTAGTTGTCAGCTTAACTTGGCTATTTTTTCCAAAGAGTAGGTTGTACATTGTACATTTTTGGAGTACATTTCAGAAGACAGCAGCATGGCACCTCACTATGTTTTGTAACAGAGTTTCAGCAATATTCTAGACAAATGGCTCGTCATGACAAACAAACAGCTTTCAGTAGCTTTTAATTCAGAATAGTTTTCATTTGGCATATTGGTGCAGTTTAGGTAGCACCGGAAAACAAACGTAATGGATTGGTGTGAGCCTAAAGAGAAATTGAAGTATTCTGTCTCTCTTGTTATAATTCAGTCCTACACACTTGCCTGTGGTTTGGACTGCTTTCACACAAATGTCTTGGATTGGATCCACACACACACATCGAGCTGTGACATGATGTTGTGGATTAGTGCCCACTGCTTCACATTACTGGGAAAAGGCTTCGCCTACAATAGCCATCAGGCCTCCCTGAAGCTGCTTAGACCTACTTTCCATACTGTAACACAGCACCATAGATCCTCTAGTAACATGCCATCTCCCTGAGCAATACAAATTCAATGTATGTTTAAATGGTTTAATCCATGCATACATAACAAGTAAATCATAACATCCCAAATCCATTTAATTTTAGCCATTGATATTGCAACCTCATAAACCAACCGACAGTTTCAAAAGAACAGGACAAGATGTAAAGGGTGTGCTCAGGAATGTTGCAAACCAGATTTGAACTTGTTAGCATCACTATTTTCACTAGTAGACTTGATGGCATGGACATTTTCAACCAGTACTAAGCATTCTTGACCTATAATGATCAGCATGCCACACTTGGACAATGTTCATGTGAGTGTACCTTAGGGAGTTATGAACTATAAATAGCAAAGCTAACATTTTTCAGTAGTGACAGTAGCTCGGCTGTTTTCAAAATAGTGCAGCTTTTTCAGTAACAAGCTTCTTTTGAAACAAGCAGTGGTGTAGCGTGACAAATCACTGTTTTTAATGTCACATTATATTGTGCACACAGCTTTACAGCCGAGCAAACTGAGGCATTAATCTTGTGTGCTCTCCCGAACTGTGTTCTCTCCTCAATATACCAACCTTGGGAGTCTTTTTAGTAAACTAAACTTAAACATGCTAAAATAAATTGATTAAATTAATTAAATTAAATTAAAATAAATATACATATCATGTCTGGGTGCAGCAGTGTTGTTAATGTTAACTAAAACTAAACATTTTCATTAAATAAAGCTGAAATAAACTAAAATGAAATATATATTAAATAATAAATGAAAAACATTTGAAAAAAATTTTTTATGAATGTTGCCTTGGCTGAAACTGAAATGAAAGCAAATTAAAGCTATATAAAAATATACATATAAAAATGGAAAACTAAAAGTATAAAAATAAAAGCTAATTCTATTTTTTTTTTAATTACCAAAAATAGTATATAGATAATACTAAAATAAAAATTATGTGCAAAATATATTATAGATATATTTAGCAATATTATAGTAATATTTGATGTGTAATGCTGTCACCCTAATCAAGATACACTCATTCAATGATTCAAACATTTCTGAGCTCTGATTAAATTCTATAATATATGGATATTCATCCAATTATAACTGGATAATTAACTAGCTTCCGTATAGTTAGCTACTTTTATTTGTAGCTTACTGTAGCTCACTACTTCTCTAATGCTGTGACTGTGTGTATGTACCTCTCTGTGTGGCAATGATGGTGATATTGTGCCACTGCTCGTGCTCACGGTCCAGTTCAGTCACTGTAGTGATGAGCCCGCTGTCTGGAGTGATGCGGAACAAAGCTTCTGGGTCAGACTGAGGATCGATGGAGAACCTGAGGGAGATGGCAGATAAAAAAGACAAATGGAGAGGGAGAAGCGTGTGGCATACACAAGAGGTGAGCAGATGCATGAAGCCCTGGCTCATCAGAAAATCTGTCATTCAGGAGCTGCTTTAAGCCCAGCGGTGGAAAACAAAAGAGCCGTGATTGGCAAAGTAAGAATCCTCAGATCCCTAACAAGGCATGGTTAAAATAACTGTAGTTCACTGGGATGAATATTGATCATTGGGCTTTTCCATGTGGAAACAAGCAAACACGTCTTGTAACATGAATACCCTAAGCTCTGTGATAATGTTTTCAAGTATTTTAACACGGGACACAAAATAGCATACAACCATAATTAATTAATGACATCATGGCTCTGTTCCAAAGCCTAATAAGCTCTCTACCCAGGCAGCTGCTTTAAGCATCCTAGGCACGTTCCTGATGCAAAGGCTGTTCCAAATAGCAGGCAGCAAAATTATGCTGCCTTTTTAGATTCCTCACTAGAGCCAAATTCTAAAACAGCATGTGCATTCCACTGTTAATAACTTCACGAATTTAGCAGTTTTTTATATTTACATTTTTAAAAGATGTAATATACATTTATTATGACACTATACTTTGTGTTTTATGACATTAGCATTAATTAATGACAGTTATCACTGCTGTGTGGGTGTTTCTGATGACGCTAATTTGACATCTTTCTCTCTTCTGACCAATGTGATCCATCTCTTGAGATATGCTATTGTGAACTTTTTCTATAAATAAACACACACACACACACACACAGAACCCCAGAATTGTGAAAAGGGTCCATGAGGTCAGTGAATATTTTCATCCAAGATGGTGCATAAAGTCATTTTATTCAGAACTTAAAAGTACTAATAAATACTTTCATATACTACTTTAAAGAAATACTACAAACACTACATTCAGTGTAGTGGAAGTATGCAGCCTGTACCTTATGTTGTTTGTGAGTCCCGTATCTGGGTCCACGGCGCTGACCCGTCCCACTGTGCAAGCCGGTGGGCAGTTCTCAGACACATCCATTTGGTAACGTGCCCGTGAGAAACGAGGGGGCTCGTCGGCGTCCAGCACGGCCACTCTGATCGAAGCACGGTCTTTAAAGGGCCCACGCCGAAGGAACCGAGGGTCCACGATGGGGTTCAGAACCTCCACTGAGAAAGAGTAAGAGCTGCGGCTCTCATAATCCACCCCCTGTAAGCCAAACAAATACATAAACGTAATGACAAGACCGAAAAGCTCATATTGCCCACATGAGCACAACAACGGACTATCACACTCACCACATGTCACAGCCCATACTGCACACATTAAATTATTACTGATGGATTATTAAATAGCTCTATTGGACATTTGATCAAACCAGCAGGGGGCCCTGGTGAACTGCAGAAACAGCAGTGTTGTTATTGCCAAATAAAACTTAGACTAGTTGTTTTTGTTAATTGAAAAAAAAACTATATAAATATTACATGAAAAAATCCAAGAAATAAATTCAAGCTGAAATACTAAACCAGAAATAAAAATAAAGTTAAATTGAAGCAAAAAATTTACAAATGACAAAAGTTCATAAAAATATAATTATAGAATTTAAGAAAATAATTTAAGAAATAAAAACTATTCAAAATATAAATAAATTAAATTATAATATATAAATAATACCAAAATAACACTGAGCAAGAGTGCATATTTACTGACTTATTTCATTTTTTATTATTTTTATATTAATAAAGATTGTTTATGCCAATAACCAAGCGAAGTCCAACTATAATTATTATCATTATTATTTAATAATATCATAATATAATACATATATAAACTATATACATTCATGTATAAAATATCTCAAATACTTATGTATTATATTTACTTATTAAACTTATTTATTATTGTTTATGAATACACAACAATAATTCTCATTAAATATAACTGATTGATATAATTATATTAAATATTAGCATATAAATATTAATGTTGATTAAAACATTAATTACAATAATTATAAAATAACAATAATATTAAATAATTATAATTGTATTAACAATACATATTAATATATGAATAAATATCAATAATGCTGCTCAGTGTGAGGGAAAATCATTGCATAATATAAGCCAGCAAGTTTCAAACAACATTAAAACTTCAACCAATAGAATCTATTACAAGAAAATAAAAAATAAAATAAATTTACTTACTATAAGATGCAAAGGGGCGACAGAACTGAACTTAACAGCATGATAGACAATTCTTGGAGCGAAGCAAGAAAGAAACCCATCTGCTATGATAATACCTAATCCAATTTATATGCTTTTGGTGATGTTTCTTGTGTTTGTAACATATGATCATACGATAGCAACTGTATGACCTGAAAAGGCTGTTAAATTACACTGGATTGAAACTGATGGGATAGTAAATAAAGCAGCCAGTTTGCTATGCGATTGGAAAATGCTGTGGAAAATGTGGTGCCGGTGGATCTTTGACATGCAGTTTAAACTTGAAGTGAGTAGTAAATAAAAGTGGATCGCTCTGACTATAATCAATGAAGCTGTCTAAACCACAAGCTAGTTTTGTTGAGTTGCTTTCAGCAATATTCCATGCCCAGGGTATGTCAATGTCACACTCCAGCCCTGCCGACAATGACTTTGCTTCTGAACTACAAGCCACTGTATGGTATTCCAAGAATAGCATAATTTGACAGACTTTAATTACAGGGTTTTTTGATTATCAGAGTCTCTTGAAATGCAATCACGCTCTCTGATGAGGTTGGCTATGATATTAGCAGGATCAGGGCCCAGCATTTATTGTATTGTGACGAGTCATGGGATCTGGATCTGGCATTGAAGCTGGCACACCAGGAATTGGTAATGGGTTAGTTTTGGCAAGAGCAGCTGGATTGGAGCTCAAGGAAGTCCGAAATGGCTGGCTCATTATGACGGTCACTTTTATTACTCTCCATTCATCTGCACACACACACACACACACACACACACACACACACACACACTCTCTCCTAATGCCACTCTCTCCTAATGCAAGACCAAGTTGAGGAGTCAGTGGAGCACACAATGTGTTTGGCCTTGGTTTCCTCTGACAGGCTAAAGGACAGACTGAAATGAGTTGAATTAAACTGCGCTGACTGGAGGACATCAGGTCACTGTGGTCACTACAAATCTCTGCCACTTTCTATCTCACCAGAGTTAGACTCTTCATATTAAGGACTCTCATAAACATGGTCTGGGATTCATTACTTGGCATCTTGGCCTAGGTCTGAAAACTACAGGCAATGATCTTGGATTAAGGTCAAGAAACCTGAAGAAGTCATTCATAGAGGTGATTAACTCAGTTGCAGTTCACTGAAATGTACAAAGAATTAGCAGAAAAAAGAAAGTCAGGTCTAAAGTTGCTTGAGGATTAATAAACAACATTTTATTTTTAAGACCGAAAAAGACAGAAATATTTAAATATTTCAAATGATTTTTTTTTTTTTTTGAGTATCATATTTAATACATCAGGCTTTTTTGGCTCATGTACCGCTCATAATTGAGGAGGAAAAATATGAAAAGAATATGAAAATACTTATCAAGTATGATACAGTAGTGTTATCAATTTATTGCATTGCTCTCAAATATTTTCAAAACATAGCCATTAATCCTTCACTTTTCTGCAAGAACAGCTTCTGTGAAGGCTTTGTATTAGACGTAACATGACTGCAGGGATTTGCTCCCATTGTCAGTGAGGTCATGTTGGGCTATGAGAACTGGCACACAGTCTGTGTTTCAATTCAATTCAGTATATATATATAAATAATTCAAAAGGTTTAGGGGTAAGTAAGGTTTTTAAAAAACTTTTAAATAAATACTTTTATTTAGCAAAGATGTATTAAATTGATTAAAAAAAATACATTTATAATGTTATAAAAAAACAATTTCAAATAAATTATTTTGAACTTCATATTCATCAAAGAACTGTGAAAGTAATGATGCTGAGAAAAAAAGCTTTTCCATCATGGGAATAAATTAAATAGTAAAATACATTAAAATATATTAAAAAAACAGCTATTTTAAATTGTAAAAAAAAGTATATATATATGTATATATATATATATATATATATACATACATACATATATATATATCAAAATAGATTCAGCCTTGGTGAGGATAATGAAAATCTTACCAACCCCATTCTGTCGAACAATTGTGTACATGCTCACATAGACTAATACACACTCTGCTATGAATCTATAACCTGCAACAAGAAAGAAAAGATTAAAGATTTAAAATGACTCAGTGGGTAGGGGACAGTTGAAGGACAACTGAAATATAAACATGACAGAAACACGAAAAGAACAGAAATGAAGGTGAGAAAGAGAGAAAGATACCAAAAAAGGGACAGAGAGTCAAGCCAAGAGAGAGGAGAAGGGATAAATGGAGAGAAAAGATTCCTAACAGGATCCCATTAGAGGCAGAGAGAGACAATCTGTCTGAGGAGGAGAGATGTCACTTACACTGTGAACACACACTCATCACCCCATCCCTTCCTCTCTCACATACTCAATCACTCAGTCTCCCTCCCTCCCTTTCTCATCACTCCATCACACGCTCTACGCCCCTCCTAGTGAGCGGCAGTCTGATACTGACATCTAGAATACACACTCGTCTCTCTCTCACGCCTGTTTATAATAAACCTGGCTCTGAAGACCAGCCTGAATTGAATCCACAGGCTGGTTTATGCTAGTTTCATGCTGGTCTAGCTAGGGGACCATTTTTTTTTTTATTTAGATGCTTTTATCCAAAGTTTAGTTGAAGGTGAAATCAGGAAATTCTCCTCTCTCTCCAGTTTCACTTGCCAATTTCTCTTTTAAATGACTCTCCAGTGGAATAGCAATTAGGGGAAATTAATTAGGCTCTCTATATGGTCCACTATTCAGCTATATTACGCTATATTCCGTAACGCCATATGGCAGATCATATAACTTTTCAAGCCTTTGATCTTTGGAGAGATCTGAAATAAAACAGACGTAGCTTCGAGGAAAATATGTACACTACCATTAAAAAGTTTAAAATAAAAATAAAAAATCAAATCAAAATAAAGTTTATCAACCAGGCTTCCTTTATTTGATCAAAAATACAGTAAATATTGTTAAAAAAAACAGCAATATTGTGAAATATTACTATTTATTTTATTTTAAAATCAAATTTATTCCTGTGATGGCAATGCTGATTTTTCAGCATCATTCATTGAGTTTTCTAAAATCTTTCTAATATGCTGATTTGGAGCTCAAGAAACATTTCTTATTATTATCAATGTTAAAAACAGTTGTGCTGCTTGATATGTTTATGAAAATCATGATACATTTCCCCCCAAGATTCTTTGGTGGACAGAAAAGAACAGCATTTATTTGAAACAGAAATTTTATAACTTTATAAATGTCTTTACTGTCACTTTTAAACAATTTAATGCATCCTTGCTGAATAAATGTCGTAATTTCTTTAAAAAAAAAGGTTCAATTTTTTGAAATTGAAATTTACACATCATCTGAAAGATGAATAAATAAGCTTTCCATTGATTGATGATGGTTTGTTTGGATAGGGCAATATTTGGCTGAAATATTTGAAAATCTGGAACCTGAGGGTGCAAAAAAAATCTAAATATGAAGAAAATCACCTTTAAAGTTTTCCAAATGAAGTTCTTAGTAAATGCATATTACTAGTTAAAAATTAAGTTTTGATATACTTATGGTAGGAAATGTACAAAATATCTTCATAGAACATGATCTTTACTTAATATCCTACTAATTTTGGGTGAAAAATCGATAATTTTGCTGTATTGCTGGCTAAATATACCTGTGGTACTTATGACTGGTTTTGAGGTCCAGGGTCACACACACACACATATACAGACTAAATTGCTCAAGATAACAATACCATCACAATTGTGACCCTGGACCGCAAAACCAGTCTTAAGTGTCAATTTTTCCAAATTGAGATTTATACATCATCTGCAAGCTGAATAAACAAGCTTTCCATTGATGTATAGTTTGTTAGCATAGGACAATATTTGGCTGAGATACAACTATTTGAAAATCTGGAATCTGAGGGTGCAAAAAAATCTAAATATTGAGAAAATCGCCTTTAAAGTTGTCTAAATGAAGTTCTTAGCAATTCATATTAATCAAAAATAAAGTTTTGATATGTTTACGGTAAGAAATTTACAAAATATCTTCATGGAACATGATCATTACATAATATCCTAATGATTTCTGGCATAAAAGAAAATTTAATAATTTTGACCCATACAATGTATTTTTGTCTAGTGCTACAAATATACCCCAGCGACTTAAGACTGGTTTTGTGGTCCAGGGTCATAATTTGTCTCCATGCAATTTTACCCCCACACAAATGCTCAAGAATGCAGTCACAAATTCATGGTTTGCCCTCAAGACTGGCAGTAAGCCACTGCACATATGTGTGTATGTGCTTGCGAGTATATTTGGATCGATTCTCTTTGTGAATTTCTGATTTTGCCCTGTTTTTCTTCCTGTGCACTCACATGTTGGCTCTGTGCTCAAAATCCTCTGATTTGTCCTCTGCATGTCTTTTGCATGCAAATGTATGTGCGCAACTGCATTCATTCAAAGGTGACAGGCAGTCTTGAATCAGGTTGTCTTCCTGACACCTGATTCACAGCCGCTCTCTTTCTCTCCCTC
This sequence comes from Barbus barbus, assembly GCF_936440315.1. Lineage (NCBI taxonomy): Eukaryota > Metazoa > Chordata > Actinopteri > Cypriniformes > Cyprinidae > Barbus > Barbus barbus. Next base: position 8,921,303 of record NC_136754.1, read on the forward strand.
TCCCTTGTGTTTTAATATGACTCTGGGACATTAAGCCCAGATTATCCTTTGAAGCAATTCACACACTACATTCTAACAACGTACTGCTTCCCTGCACTCCCTCCTCAGTCTCCTCTTCATTCCTTGCATTCTTAAACTTTACAAGCCCACATCTTCAAGTCCACAAACCAAATTTGGATTCAATATTCCACCTTGACATCAATACTGGTTCAAAACATGTCATCCCTCCAATTCTTTTCCTTCTCACTATAATTCTCTCTCTTTTTCCCACAGTCTTCATTGCTCCTTCAATCTTTCGATCTCTCCCTCTTTGTCTCAGAGAAGATTAACGCAATCTCTCCTCTCAGAGAGAAAACAAAGCGATAATCCAGACAGCACCACAGGTTGATGACCGTGGATTAGCTACACGGTTAAAGTGAGAATAACTAAGGGAAATAACTAAGAGAAGTCAGATTTACAGCATCCACAGCTGTTTCTAAAACAGACACAATGAACCACACAAACAACAGCAAGATCATGAGTCTGATTCTCAGGGAAAACACATCCGGATACAAATTTAGCCTAAGTAATGCATGTACTGTAAATGCATCAATGTAAATATAATGCAAGATTTGAACCTGCAATCTTCAATTCTGCATCGCATATATATTTAGAAGAGGAAATTCATGTCCACCGACCTATGTTTAATTCATAGCATCCTATTTATTTGCAAAGGAAGGAAATGTCAATCACTCATCACAAACCTTCAAATTATTGCACCACTAGGTCGCACTGTTGGAAAGCTGTATAGGACTACCGTTACAAAAAGGTGTTTAATGCTACTTTAGCATCAGTCACTTTATGGACAGTTGGTTGTACAACACTGCCACAAGAGATCACAGATGCGGATCTATTGCCGGCATATTAAATATTCAAATGTACACAGACCTCTTCCATCATAACCCTGTGTAATGCAGCTCTCTATCTCTCTCTCTCTCTCACACACACACACACACACACACACACAAACTCAAACACATAAACACAGACTTCCAGCAATCTGCATACGCTTAATCAGAGCAGCATGCCACCCACCAGCCCACACAAACACACACGCGCCGTTCTGTCTGGATAATTATGCCTCTGAAAATTCACTTTGTGTTGATTAGTCTAAGAACAGTGAATAATGCTGTGTAATGCCAGCGTGGGGACAAAATGTTAAACGAACAGTTCACCCAAAGATTAAAATTCTGTCATCATTTACTCATCCTTACGTCGTTCCCAACTGTGTATGACTTACTTTCTTCCATGGAACACACAAAATGTAATTTCTGCAAAATGTCCCGAGCACTGTAATGAAAGTGAATAAAATGACTGTAGGCCTAATGATGGTGGGCTGTCAAGTACCAAAATGACAAACACGCTTTCAAAGTATGATTAGAAGTGCTCCATACTGCTTAGTTTAAGCTTTTTGAAGCCATAAGATAGCCTTATATGAGAAACAGGTCAAAATGTAAGTAATTCACAAAAAACATGCTGTGTCAATTCTGACACACGCTCGAGCACTCTTGATGCATGCTTGCAAGGTTTTAAGATAAGTAGTCCGATTCCTGCATAAATAAATACAATATAACCGGATCTAATTTCAGAAGATGACTTTCACCATCGTTATATATCGACTAGCCTTAAACATGTATTGTGAAAGACACTGACAAATCCGACTCGACTTGAATAAATGACACTTTCGAATCGGATCTTTTCAAGGAATCGGTTGACCCAATGCACAAAACGCCCCTGAATGATTCGTTCACGAGTCTCCAGTTCAACTCACAGACTCAATTGATCACATCGGTCAACAGCTCTCTGGAGAGGAAGATTAAGAGTGAATAATTATACAAATGTCGATCTACTCATTGAGCAAAGCAAAACATAAGTCTTTATTGCACACAAATGGTATGGATTACTTTTATGTTGATTTGAGTCATTTTTCAAGCTTTAAATCTCCCATTCATTGTAATTGCATGCAAAATGAGTGGCCGGTAAATTATTCAAAATTTCTCCTATTATGTTCCACGAAAGAAAAGAAAGTAAAATGGGTTTTGGAACAACTGTGAATAAATAAAAAAGCTGAATAAATGATGGCAGAGTAGTGAACTAAACCTTTAAATACTCACTATACTCATATTCAGGCACATAGAGTAGCACAAACCTCCCCAAAATGAAACCTACAGATTTACACTTTGTTCCTTTCCTTAATCCCCAGCTCAGGGCATTTTTTGCTCAAGGACAAAGAGTTTTTGCACTGTTTGAGAATCAATGAATTTCTAAAGCGCCGCTCCACCCTAGGTTTTTAAAGCGAAATGACCGCAGCACATAACTAACATCCCTCAGGGGAGAGAGAAGGAGCGAGGGAGACTCTGCAGAGAGAAACCCAGCACCGCTGAGGGAGGGAGAGAGAGAGGTCACAGTGCAGCTTTACATGGAAACAGTTTCTTCTCAGACAGGCAGGCATGACCTAGCTTACCAAAAAGGGCCCTGACTGACCCATTCACACACTCAGCCTTAGGCTTTGTCCTCTTTATCCGCACATCAAAGGTCTCTTCTTCTTATCTGCAAAAGGCTTCTTTCTTCGGTACATTTCATTTTTATAATGTACTCCTTTTTTGTCATCACATGGTTTGTAATTCAGGGCAATATTAATGCAGAGGGAGCAAAGGTCATGTGTAAATGAGGGTAGTCAGCATGTGTGAAAGAAAGAAAGGGTTTGTACCTGTCTCTGTCAAAATGATCAGCATGCAAGTCTGCGTTGGTTGATCTTGCTGGTTAAGCTTAAGGATTGAGGAATATAGACTTATTTCCTTTGTAAATTCTGAATGCAAACGAAGATATTTTGCTGATATCAAAGCTGTTTTATGACTGTCAAGGTCCAAACAGTATTTACATGGACACTTTTTGTTTCAAACCAAATTAAATTATTTTGTCGTTTTTAGAGCATAGTGACCCCAGTGCTCATTCATTTTTGAGCAAAGAGCAACTTTGATATTAAACAAAATATCAAACAGAACTTGGGTTAAACTATGCCTTTAAGTGTCCATGCTGCAGTGTCTTAAACATGCTATATACGGTCATCAGTCTTTTCAACAGACGTATTGTATAAGATTGTTTGCATGTACGTGAATGTTAGTGCCTGTCTCCTCTAAGCAAGAAGCGACAGTGCTCTAAACTCTATGGGTTCCTGAGAGGTCATAGCGGGCATTGTGATGACAGAAATTGCTCCTATTGGAAACACTTTCCTCCCTAGGGTGAGCTCTTCCTCTCTCTGTGACGCTTTCTTTTCTTTTCACTATCTTTCACTCTCCTTCTGTCTCAAAGAAATCTTCAACTTCAGTCTTTCTGATATGGAGCGAAATAAACAAGAGGCAGGCATGATGATCGGCTGTTCTGAATGAGATAGGCAGGTGGCCAAACAAGAGCGGGGTCCTGTAAACACAAACACAAACACGACAAATAATGTTCAGCAGTTTTTTATATTTGTTTAATGGGCTAGAAACCAAAGGGGAGCTTAGTGCTAATTTTCCGCTTTGTTTATTCTAATTCTATTAGAGTGGTATCTTTCATGTTTTCTATTAGTTGCGCGTGGGTTCTCTGGCTAAATCCCTTTTAACCACTTCAATCTTTGTTTTCAGATACTCCCACCTGCATATCTTTACTCATTGTTCACTTTCTCTGTCTTTGTCTTGTTCTTCATCTCCATCATTGTGTCTTACAGCGCAGTCAGGAGTCCTAGCCAGAATTCAGAGTCCTGACGGACAATGGTACTGTCTCTGGGTGCTTTTGACAGGAATATTAGAGAGAACCGTAACACAGGAGCAATTTTAGAAAATATGATTGGGCAAATAAAGCATGAGTGCAGTGGAGGATGAAGTAGGAATTCAAGGAGAGACATGGGAGGAGTTCATTTGTTTACCCATAATTCCCCCTTTTCATTTCCTCCTTCACTAAGCATTAGACGACTAAAGTGTTCCCTTTTTCCTGTCTAACACTCTTCCACTTTATTTCCCAGATTAACACTTTATTGCTCAGAGCTGGCATAGGCTCATAAGACTCAAAAATTAAAACTGTCATAATTTGCTCACATTATTGTTCTTCTGTGGAACATAAAAGAAGATATATTGAGAAATGTCTAATTGTTTCCTGTCCATACAGTCAGTTGGCTTCAAACAGTCAAAATATCTTATTTTGTGTTCAGCAGAAGAAAGTTTGAAAAGGTATAATATATTTATCATATATCATATACCATATCATATTTTCCACAAAAATATTAAGCAGCACAACTGCTTTCAGCATTAATTAGCACCAAATCAGCATTGTAATGATTTCTGATCCATTGGACTGGATCACTAAGGACTGGAGAAATGACTGCTGAAAATTCAGCTTTGTATCAGATAAATCAATTACATTTTAAAATGCATTGCAATAGAACAGTTCAATTAGGCAGTTCAATTCTAATAATATTTTACTATATTACTGTTTTAACTACATAATTGCAGCCTTGGTGAGCATAAAAGTCTTCAAAGACATCTTACCGACCCAAAACTTTTGAACACTAGTGTATGTACTGCACTAAACATTGAAATACAATAGTGGATATTGTCTTTTGTTGTTGAAGAAAATAGGTGCACAAAAATAACATTTGCTATGGTCTCCCACATACCCCTACAGCAGTGTAACCTGCAATACTGTAGTTTCAATGTGAAAAGGATCCATTTGTACTTTGTTTAAATTGACGCACCCTTTAAATTTCTTTTACAGTTACTGTATGTGTGGCTTAAAAAATAAAAAAAATGTCAGATCAAATCACTGAATGCGTAAGACTTCACAGAACCTGCCTGATAGCAACACCGATGCAGGTACAGCACTGCGAATTCTGCATACCAGTTTCTTTCTTACGGTTTCTTTGTTTTCCCTTAATGTTTTTATCTTTTATACAGTCTCTCCTAGTGTATGTCTTACTTCCACATCTCTGTATCTCTCTATAGACTGTCTCCTCTCTCTGGCCACTCGTTTAATCTCCCTGCTCCTTTCTGTCTGTTTCCTCTTTCCAGTTTTCCCTTATCACAGTAACACATCCCTGGCCTAAAATCCTTCCCAGGTTCACCTGCAGCCAAAGCTTTTTTTAAACTGACTTCCTCACACCTGCCAGGCCTGTCACAGCTACAACCCCCCTTACTTTATTTACACACACACACACATGTTGGTTTTTGTGGTTTATGGGGACTCTCCATAGGCGTAATGGTTTTTATACTGAACAAACTGTGTGTGCTATTGCCCTACACCAACCCTACAAACTAAACTTAGCCCTCACAGGAGACTTTGTGCATTTTTAAATTTTCAAAAAAAACACCATTTAGTATGTTTTTTAAACCTTTTGAATTACGGGGACATAGGCAGTGTCCTCATAAACCACATTCATATTGTAATACCTCTGTCATACCCATGTCATTATACAAATTTGTGTCCTCATAAACCACATAAACATGCACACACACACACACACACACACGCACACAAACTTGTATGATCGCAGGGGCCCAGTACAGTTGCTGTGACATACACACAAATGAGTCCAGGAAGCTGGATTGGCATCAATAAAACTGTGCCGGCTCTTCCCAGTGTCTGATCACAGATCCAGATCTGAACAGAGCACACACACAAACAACTGGCTTCCCGGCAGCTCGGAAATGGGGCTTCAAGCCTTTTAACTATAACAGGCAACATGAAGCTCAAAACGAATGTCGTTATCTCATGGAGCATCACCTCAAAACCTGATTAGCTGAGATTATTCTATACAAAATGAGCCTGATGATTCCATTACATGGACAGTTCATGCAGAATAAACAGTCTAAACAGTCATTTAATTCTTACCTTTTTGTTTCACCAAACAAGTCCATTCAGGAAAAACTTGATTTTACAGTCTGCAATAATACAAGGCTTCAATGCTAGAGCTGTCACATAAACAGGTAATGTGCTGCATTTGTCCATACAATGACACTGACACCGTAAATATGCAAATGAAAATTAACTTTAGAAATGTACAGTGTGAAACATCAGTATATGAATACACAGGATTAATTGATAACCGTGGGAGATTATTTAATGTGAGATTAAAAAAAGTCAGTCAACAATGTCAGTTAAAATATTTAATATGCAATTAATAAAATATATGTATACCTGTTAAAATATCTCTGTGTGTATGTATGTATACTTGTTAGCATGCATTAGGGTGATAGAAATAGTGTTTTTGCATAAGCAATGACCTGTTTTGACTATTTGTGCATGTAGGAGTAGGAAGCCACATGCTAGGAATGGACCGACAAGAAGTGACAGCTTTCTTATAAATAACCCAACTCACAAGTGTCTAACCTCACATTGAGCATAGGCAGATATATGGAGCCTGGCACTAAGATAATCAGTGAAAAGGATATACATTTTGTTCTGTTACGCACACAAATCCAAAATACAGCTTTAGAAGTTTTGGAATATAATGCATGAGTCCTATGGACCACTTTTATGGTGTTTTTTTGGTTCTGCTTGGAGTTTGACAGCCCCTGGTGACTTTGAACTGTCACTGTGTGACAACAGCTTCTTAAAAACTTCTACTTTTGAGTCCTACAGAAAATAAAAAGAGCAGCATATGGGTCTGGAATGACATGATGGTAAGTAAACAATAACAGAATTTACATTTTTGAATGAACTATTCCTTCAATTTACCAATGCATCATGTGCCGTTTCAGGTGATGTGAAGATGCCCTCAGGCGAACAATGACAGTCAGAATCTTTATCAGTGAAGAAACGGGCTCTCAGAGATGAGTGCTGTCTCATGGGGCTTCTGCGTGTGGCATGCACCACATGGCGCGCCAGCGTAAATCATGCTCTTTTCTCTCGCAGCCTGTCTGATCAGCGCCTCGTGCACACACGAGCGCGAGAGGCTGCACAGACTTTGATGGGGCTGATTCAAAATTGACTCACATCGCCTATACAGCACAGACACCCATTTTTGGCCTTTTGTGGAGGTTTTTTTCTTCCACTGGAGCAGATCTCCTCACGACACCTGGCAGAATGAGTAACCTGCCCCTCCTACACCAGGAACATCATCTGCTCTATGAGGCGTCTTCTGATCCCTTCCCACCTTCTATGAACCCATGCCCACACACACATACACACTTTTCCCTGCTGAAAAGACCAGTGTAGATGGCTACCAGCATGCATTGTGTTCTGGATACAGGTCACCACTATTGTGCTGCAGTTCCCACCAGGCTTCTTAACTAGCTTAGCCAGCAAGACGTTCTCAGTCAGCTTGCTTCAAACAGAAAAACCATGCTGGTCGACAACACTACTATAGTCATATTTAGCTGACAGCCAGCAGTTGAGTTTCTGTCTACATATTTTCTATGGGAATGTTGAGGTGTTGACTCAAACAGAAGCAAATAAAATGTCCAAAATGTGCTTTTACGAAACATATCTGCTCGTTTGATGTAGACAAAACACCACCGAATCAAATTACTGAAAAAGATGGCTTCAGATGGACTTTTCAGTAGGGTTTCATTTCCCCATATGTCCTGTGGACGTTCTTCCCACCTTGTTCAGAATGATCACGGCCTCTTGGTTGGCTCCGGTGATGTTAAAGGTGTCCCCTGATTCTCCATCCAGGATGATGTACTCCAGCTTGGCATTGTCTCCCAAGTCGGCATCTGTTGCTGAGATCCGACCCACCTCCGCCCCTGGCACCGCCAACTCTGACACAGAGAATAGCCAGGAACCTGAGAAAAGAAAAAGATTTGGAAGAGGGGATGGAAAGAGAGGCACAGAAACAGAAAATCAATCATTTTGCATACTCATGCATCATATCAAATCTTGCATTTCATGTTATATCAATTACAAGTTTTTCTATTTGACTTTGGCTACTGACTGGCATCCAGTGTTAATCTTGTCGGTTCTTTGCGAGGGTTTTGTAAATGCAAATCGTGATGATACTGTTAAACGTATTGTTGACTAGAACTAAGTTACGACATATATATAATTTGTATATTTGGCTTGATTTGTCAACTAAAATATTAATTTCATCACCTAAAATTAGATGCCAGTTTAGTCACAGTAAAACTGACTAAAATAAATGAATATGACTTGACAAAAACTGAGTAAATGTAAAAGAATGCTGCAGAAAAATGTCAACATTTCAAAGGCAAAGGCAGAACATATTAGTAAACAGTAGGATTTTATTGTGACATTTATAAACTAAGAAGAGTCAAGGAAGAAGGAAGGATAAAGAGTAATGATCCAAAACATATCTGCCTCCATCAGAGTTGTATATATAGTGATCATTTGTTCCACACGTCACAACCAGGGACATTACACAGTGAATCTCCATTAGACACCTTGAATCTGTGACACAACAAAACAACAGCCTGAGATGAAAGTCAAAGCTCATCACCATCTCCCTATATCAACAAACTGCACCCAAATTTGCAGAAATATAACACCAGCCTTTCAAATCACTCCCTCAGTAGTGTGCATCGGTTCTGCATCTGAAAGACTTTGAATTTCAGTTCAGACTGGCACGTAGTCGATGTCCTGCTGTTCTTTGATGAGGAAAAGGTGGCTGATGGGGGAAAAAGTCTCTAGCACAACAAGTGTTTGAGGATTCAACTTCAGAGTGGCCACCGTGTCATTGCTCGGACTTTAAAACTCTCTGTCACTTCTGTCAAGCAAATATACGCACTTCCACTTAGAAGATGTCGTTTGCGATTTGGCGCACTTGAGGCAAAATCGAGGAGAGCTGTTTGCATTGGGATTTAAGGATTTGGCACAACAGGATGTCAAACACAGACACACACATTACAGCATGCTCAAGGTCACGCACTTCAATAAAAGACGAGACAGCCACTGGACAGGAATAAATTACATTTTAAAATACATTCATAACAGAAAAGTGTTCTTTTTCAAACTTGTATATATTCAAAAGTTTAAAAATATCTATGTTTTTATTGGGGTTTTATGATGTTGTATTTTTAATTTACATTTTAAATTATTCCTGTGATGGCAAAGATGCATTTTCAGCAGAAATGACTCAATTCTTCAGTGTCACATCATTCTTCAGAAATCATTTTATATGCTGATTTGGTGTTTAAGAAAATTGTCAATGTTGAAAGCAGTTGTGATGCCTAATATTTTTGTTGAAACTATATATTTTTAGGATCCTTTTAAGAATAGAAAGTTCAACAGAATAGCAATTATTTGAAATATACATTTTTGTGACATTGTAAAAGTCCTTAGTCACTTTTTATGAATTCATTGCACCCTTGTTAAATAAAAACATAAAATCATTAAATAAAAACATTCGTTTCTGTATAATACAAAATATGTGTATATAATACAAAATTAGGCACTTTTAAATTAAGATTAGCTAAAATTAGCCACTTTTTCAATTTTTTAACCACATTTAACCTTTTGGGTAGAAACACTATGATACAAATACAATTTAAAAAATTAATATAAAACATGTGCATGGTTAAGATGAACTTTTTTCAATTTTCACATTGAAGATGAACTGCAACAGAAAAACATTTAACGTAAATTTTTAGATAAAAAAAAAGTGACTGAATAATTCATTCAGAGAATAGTCTTGTGATTTGAATGGACTGACATGTAAATGTTTGATTTCTGCCACATCCTTTTAGACAAACATTATTTAAGATACAATAAATCACACAACATAACGGTGTACTGTATATGTTTGTCTTCTAAAAGGACATGATGCCTCTGATCTGAAGCTATCCTCTCCTACAGCTAGCCACAAAATCATTTGTCATTTTCCATGACTTAAGACTGAGCAAACTCACTTCAAACACGCACACACACAATGACAGCTACCCGTCACCTCATAAATCACAAATCAGGACCGAAAAAGAGCAGGAAAGCGAAGGGATGATCGTCTTTTTCCGAAGCAGCTTTAGCCGGCCAATCAAACAGCATGAAGGAACATGATCAATGTTCTGTGACTTAGAGATATAGCACTCCCCACTGGGTCACTGTAATTGTGTTCAGAAGGGACAAACGAAGTGGTACCACAGAGCCTGCAGGGACTCCCTTTAAAGCACCACCTTTACTCTCAGCCTCACCTCTGCGATGAGAAAGCCTGCTTGTTCTATTCTTTTAATTCATTAAAAGCCACTCTAATGGGGCTGGGCTTCCCAGGGAAGGCGCAGGGACTGGGCGGTATGAGTCAGTGCCCAATGGGAGATTAAGAGCACAGTATTTAGAGCTTTTCAATGATAGGCAGATGGAGTTAATTAGCAGGTCGGTGGATGAATACAGGTTCAGCTCAGTAAATAACATTGGAGCACAATTACCTCAGGTCCACCGAACGAGATGAGTGAGAATCAGTGTGGGCAAGACTGCATGTGGGCAAGCAAAATATGGATTTTTGGAAAGAAATGCATTTAAATGGTACAAAGAGTTCTCGATGGATGAATAGATGGAGAGGGCTGTATTGTTTGTAAATGAGGGGAGAACAGCTTGATTCAAAGATGTAGCGATTATAAACAGAGACAAGTTGAAATGGAAAGGCAGTGCTATAAGAGAGAACAGTCGGGAGACAAAAAAGAAAAAAGAAAATAAGAGAGAGTATAAGACGGCAAAGAGAAAATAAGAGGCTTTATCTATGTGTGAGGCTTTATGTTGCTGTAAAAATGAGACCTTTGAGATGGGAGAGTCATTAAAAAAGTGTCTAGCTGGCTAAAGCTCAAGCGCTGGTTGAAAATTAGATAGAATAAATTCTGCATCCTTTTAGGATGTCAATCACTGTGGCACTTATGGAGGCAGGGTGTAAAATGAAGGATGTGGAGAGAGAGAATTGTCACTGAGCAACCCTACTTCTCTTTACCGACCTGTGAATCAACTAGTTAGCCTCTGCTGGTAAATGTTGTAACTACACAATCTGAATCCTGACGTAGAGTAGCAATGAGGGACCAAGAGAAATGATTAACAGTGGGCAGCTGATAATAGAATTAGTATAGCCGATGCCCGATATAAAACAGAAATATATCACACAATTTAATTTAAAGTAAATAACATGCATATTATTAATGCAATAAGATTATTTTATTAAAAAAAATAAGAATAATTTAAAAACTTATTTTATGTACCATTTACTAATTTGTTTGAAAATAATTAATTCACAGTTAATACAGTTGAGAAAATTATTTGATCTTGATTAAAAAAAGTCTACCTGGTCTCATGGCATAAACGTAGGGGCACTTTTTAGCGAGACGCGAAATACGTACCAATAAGTACATATCACTGCAGTTTCCAAAAGAAGTGAACACTAGAGGCAGTAAAACTCAGACGCCTTTTATTCCTTTTCTCACAAATTTACAGTTTCGATTAATAAAGCGTAATTTTCGCACAATTACTTGAAGAATATCATGTTATGACTTCAAAACTATATTAATATGCCGGGAGATTTGAAAACTGATGCTTTTGAACGTTAACATCACACATATCCAGCTTCATATCTATGGGTTTTCATCGACGGTAGGTTTGTTCGGTAGCTCACGAAGTACAGCGACGTACTTGAAAGGTGAGGAGCTCCGGTTCAAATCCCGTGTAACTACAGTTCGACAAAACAGTTCAAACTTGCATATAAGAAAGTTCAAATAGCATGATTGCATTAACAAATGCGTTTGTATATCAGTTTTGCATTTGTCAACACTATCGGGTAGATTTAGGGTTGGGTTTGGTGTAGGGCATATTTCCAGCACGATAGAGCATTCATTTTTAGCAACGGTCCCCGGATATTTGAATTCTGAACCGCCGCAATAAGTACCTGAAGCAACGTAATAAAAACACAGCAATACGTGCCTATATCAATGTAATAAAAACATGCCAGGGTATACGTATTGAACCTGTGTTTTAGTGCCACCCACTGGACATTTCTCTTTGAAACTGCGGCGAAACGTGCAGTAAGGTACATAAAAACGGTCTCCCTAACGTTTATGCCATGAGACCAGGTTGAAAAAAGTACTATAGATGCCAAAATATAAATTTGTGGCCAAACACAAAGATAAAAAATAATATATAGACTTATCTTAATGCTGGAATACACAACACAACTTATAAAATCTGAATAGGTTTAATTGGGGCAAAAATCTGGGTAAAAGTCATGTAGCCTTTAGACACTTTAGATATTAAAATTAAAAAAATAAAATAAAATGCAATGTTATGTCAGAGATCTGCAAACTGTGGAAAAGAAATGCAAAATTTGCCATTCAAAAGAAGCCATACATTCTGATGAAATAAAGAACTGTGATACTATTAACCTATGAAGAAGGAAGAAGACCTGGAAAAACAGAATATAATGCACAATTCATCAAAAGAGCAAAACAATTTATAAAGACCCACTAAGGTGATGTGATTATGCAGGATTTTTTTATTTTACGTGATATCGGCATCCAGGTCCTGCTGTGAGGCTTAATGCATTGTAGAAGTGCTTTAGCTCACATCATGTGATTGTGCGCACAGCATCATGGGATTGAAAGAGGGTTAACACCACTCACTCGTGCCAAAAGGATAGATTCAGCACAGCAAGGATTCAGTGCAGGGGGAGTCAGCTAACTGTATATGAATACATCAAAAGACTAACTGTGAGAAGTGAGAAAGGAGAGGCAGAGATTAAGAAATTGGTGTGGCGGCAGTGAGTGAGGACTCAAATAGAGAGATGTGTGGGAGATGGGCAGCTATCCCGCTCCTCAGAATGAAAGGACTGAAAACACAGGGGTGCAAAAGCTAACGGGAAGGATAGAGAAGTCAGACGAGGTGAATTAAAGAACGAGAAAAGGTGAAGACGGACACGAGAGAGATAATGTGAGGCCAAAAGCTGGGGTTGACGGGTCTGTGGGCTACGATTATGCCGTCAACTGAAGCAGAAAGCGTTGAACTTTAGATGAAATATTAATAAACAGCAAAAATATGTAGGCAACGAAAATGAAAAAGGATTAAAAGGAGGCTAATATTAACTACTACTATTTTAATTACGCTCTTCTAGGATGTGGAGCTTAATTAGAGAAGGCAATTATTGGAATTATTTCTATTATTGAACTCGTCCAATATTATTTGCATCACTATTTTCTGCCATTCTGCCAGGGAGTTTAATCTGCACTAAATTAGGATGACTTGGCTTGAAACCTCCATTTACACAGCATGCACCAGACTGGGCCAGACTGGTCTAGATCAACTTAATTAACACTGGATGGCTCTACAATCACAGGGTAACAGAGAGGCTTTGTCTAAACTTTGCCTTCTATAACCCCAAAACACATTCTAGTTCTCATAGGCTAAGCTACATTCACACTATAGCTAAATATGGTTGTCAAGGAAGGCAAACTGATTAAAAACAACATCTTATTCAGCAAAAACTAACAGGGTAGCCTTATTAATTGGTAGGCGATAATATGTATCTTACCAATATTACATTGAACAAAATATCTACAGTAACAACCAAACAGGTTGAACCGAAATGTTTCAAAAGTTTGGAGTCAGTTTTTTTAAGAAAAAGAAAAATAAATTCATACTTTTATTCAGCAAGGATTGATTAAATTGATCAAAAGTGACAGTGATAACATTTACAGTGTCACGAAAGATTTCTTTTTCTACTGAATGTTATGTGTTTGAACATCCTATTCATCAAAGAATCCTGAAAATAAAATGTAGCATGGTTTCCACAAAAACATTCATTGGCGCAACTGTTAAGTTAACATTAGAACATTTCTCATTTTTAAATCAGCATATTAGAATGCTTTCTGAAGGATCATGTGACACTAAAGACTTATTTTAAGAATGTTTCTAACCAAATAAAGGATTGCTATATTCAATCAGGAATAAAATACATGTTAAAATTATTTTAAATAGAAAACGGTTCTGTTAAATTGTTTTACTGATTTACTAACAGCTTGCGTCAGCACAAACCGTCTTTTGGCGTTAAAATAGTACTTTTCAATATTTACTAAAGACGTGCAGTGAAGAATTAGCACTGAAAAGGCATGGACACAGTCATTTTTGTGCCTGACCTTGAATATGCATTTGTAGGAGTCATGTAAAATTTGTGGGAGGAGATTTACTAACATTTGCGGCCGTCAAATTACTGGTATTTGCGCCAATATTTAACGCCACAAAATGCATGTCTTAAAGCAGGCGATAATTTGCGCTGCTCTTGGTGTGCTGGTCATTATGGAAATGGCAATGATCTGGCTGTGTTCTATAATGTGCAAATTGTTAGTAAATCACCCACAGAATTTTTTTTTGTGGAAATTATTTTGTGAATTTATGGAATTGTGCTCTAACGCAAATTGGCCTTTTTAGTAAATCTGGCCCTCGGTGAACATAAGAGACTTCTTTCAAAAACATTAAAAAAATCTTCCTGAACCCAACAATAATATAATTAATATAATATAATATAATATAATATAATATAATATAATATAATATAATATAATATAATATAATATAATATAATATAATATAATTAATATAATATAATATAATATAATATAATATAATATAATATATAAAAAATTGTGGTTAATTCCAAACCTTGGTATAGGTTTTAATATTCGTTTACATAAAGTCTTGTCAGACCTAAAACTTCTATATACGTGGCCAACAGGTTTCTTAGGAGAAGAGAAAAAGGACAGAAAATGAGAAAACAGGCTGGGAATGGTTACCGATATTGCTTGAGAAAGAGAATGGCAGGAAAAAGTGGACAGAAAATGAGAAGGAGAAGGGACAGAGATTGTGTTTATGTCAAGACTGCACTGTTTTTGAGGAGAAATACAGCTGGTGAAATCAGTGTTGTGTGCTAGCTTCGGGGTGTTAATACCTCCAGAGGACTCTCACTCTATTTCTCTCACAAAGACCACTGGGGCTGTGGGGTAATCAAAACACATCCACACCCTCAACTCAAAATGACTTTAATATCAAATCCCTCCCTCCGTAATTCCACTTTAATAACAGCGACGATTGTGTCCAGGCCTTCTGGTGTATATTGTCAGGCTGCGTCTGGCTCTCCCAGGACACCTCGGGTCATCTGACGTGGCCAAGGCAGAATTTAAATCGCCCAGGTTGGACTAACACTCACTCCTTGCTGCAATGCTTCCGTACTCACAGCTGGAATTAGATCCCCGTATGCTGACCTCCAACAACAATGTCCTCAAAGAGCCCTGGCACACTGTGCCGTATAACTAAATCCATCCTGTGATTCAACGTGCCCGTAATCTAAAATAGACCTTGCCTAGAGCACCGTTTCTTCAAATACTTTACTCTCCAATTACTCACCAATATGTATATATGGCATGTTAAATAATAAAAGACGTCAATGCACAGGCCAGTGTCCAGAACTCGAATGGCAAAACTTCAAAGAAATAAGCCATGAATTTGCTAGTTTATGCAGCCGGAGCTTAGAGTCCGTCTTTCAGTTCTGTGCAAGTGCCCACTTCACTTTCTTTTCCTCGTTGTGCGTGAGAGAGGAAGTTGCGAGCTCGCGGTTTGGTGCGAGACCCCCGTTGCGCTGGCAGTCCGACGGCTGCATTCATCATAGAGACATAGGCGCAGACAGAAAGCCCTGCCGGGAACATTCCCATTAGCATGGAAATCACTTCCCTCTTACCTACCCCCTCCACATCGTTCGTTCTCTGCCTCCATACAAGAAGAATGGCTCTAACTCCTATTATTCTGCGTGAAGGCACACTGCCAGGGTAGATGACAAGAAAAGCGAAATCGTTGACCATTTTTCCCGCACTCCACTCTCACTGTCGCCGATAGAACAACGGCCAACCTCCTGATTGATTCCATCGCTGACGTTTGGCTCTGGTTTATTCCTCAAAAACTCACACACAATGGACCAACACTCACCTAAAAAGTTTCCCTACAGCTCGTATCGCTGTCCACCTGCTTCGAAGTCAGAGACCCTTGTGTCAAAAGCATTTGAATTTCTGCAATGATGGATTTTCCTAGAAAATTAACATTGCTAAATGCAAATAATAATATGCAAATCACCACATAAACATGCATAATCAAGAGAGCAATATTAATAGGCTTATCAGTTTTTAAAAATGCTTCTCATATCCTTTTGTTAAGACATAAAAAAATTTTTGGCAGTTGCATGAAATGAGATGTTGCAGACATGATGCTCTTCCTCAAAAAAAAAAAAAACTAAACTAAACTGGGTTTAAAAAAAATGGCACTATAAAAAATACACAAACACACACGAAAAAAAAATCATAAAAAATTTTTTCATAAAAGCAAAAAAATCAATACAACTAAAATAAAAAAATTATATTAAAATTTATATTCATATCTGGCAATAAAGTGTTAAAAAATTTAAAATATTTGTGATTTTAGACTAGTCCTTAGAAAACATAATGAAACAATATAATAATGTCAAATTAAGTATTTATATTTATCTTTTCTTTTTAAACTGTTTTTCTCTAAACCTTTTTAGCAGGCCTCCTAGCAGCCTAACCCAAACTAAACTTTATAATCAGTGTCCTGTAGCAAAACCAGCTGAGAACTACTGATGTAGAAAGCTTAGTATTGCACAAGAAAAAAAGCAAAGGTTCTTTCACAGATAATTTGGCCTCTTGAGAAAAGACTTTTTGATCTTGATTGAAAGGTCTTTTTGATCTGTTGTGTTGCTAGTGATTGAAACCTCAAAAAGCATTTGCAGTGCTACTCTACTATATTTTTCTCTCAGTAATGACATTCAAACAGCGTACAGTGACTCGCGGATGTCTTTGACGTTTCACCTCGAATACCCTCTACTCGGACCTGCACGTAAAGTGTAAGCGGGAGCCGCAAATATGCAGTCATCACCACAAATGACCGCAACCAGTGCCTCATGTGGAACCGGGGACCATCCAATCCCAGCTCTAATTGGGCGTTGTGATACGACAGAGCGATTTCAGAGAAGTTTTCATGCCCCACTGCTATCTATAGCCCCCCTAGGAGACCCCACAGGCAGCCAGCGAGTCAGAAGCGCTTTGCCTGCTTGCCTTATTCATACCAAACCCAATCAGCCGAATCAGTCAACAAATTATTCGATCAGAACACATGGCTGAGCACCTCTCCAGCAAACTGACTGGAGGAAATGGACAAATACCAGGTCACGCGTCACAGATAAGAAGCCGCAAGCTCACCGTTGTACCAAGAAAGCACATCTTCTGTGTTTCTGAGCACAGCGTGAGATGAAAACGAGTCTGTGTGATTACAGCGGACTGGTACGGCCAAGATGAGGCTGCTAGTGCTCCTCTCATCCCTTCCTTCATCCCCCCTTCACGCTCGGAGAAGTCACCCCAGGGACGCATCTTTACGGATTCAGACACGCATTCCGTGCCTTTATTGCTTCATGTGCGGCGAAAACACAGATATATAACCTTACGGGATTGAATGAGGCTTGCGAATACAAATAGCTGGAGACTCTCGCTGCTGGTGGGAGGCCACACTGAATAGAATTAATTGTGAAGGTACTTTCATTTTTAATTGAGTGTTCAGGACCCCGAAAGCCCATATTTGACTACCAAGAGACAAAACGCTTAAAGCACTCCTACACATGTGAATTTATTGGGAAAAGTCACAAGGGATGAGCAAAAAAACGCTTGCTTTCAACATCAGGCACATTGCTGAGACACCAAGCAACTACTTCTTTACATTTTGCGCATCCTATACTTTTAAAATGGGTTCCAGCAGAGGCTGAGATGAGTTTACAGGGTGCATCTTAGTTACATCCAAACTGTGGCGTTTTATTGCCATTATACTCCAGAGAATATATGCATCAGTTCTAATCTCCTGTTGAACTTGACACTGCATGATTCCATAATGCATAGCTAGAAGGCTAAATGAGCTTTATGCTTTGATGAGAGAGTAAATAAATGGGCTTTATGATCCGCTGAGAGCACACAGTTAGTATTTTGATGAACAGTATTTTATCCTCGGTCTGCGCCACTGACCACTGCAGAGCCTTTAAAGCAACCCCAGCTGAGGGCAGAAGGGTGAGGAGGGCTGGAGAGGGTCGGTCGAGAAAATAAATTCATATATCAAGGAGACACTTGGAAGGCCAAAGAGCGAGAGGGAAGGATGCTGAATGAAAATTAGCCCTTAGGGGTTGATGACAAAGCCTGTCACCTCAGAGTTTATCCATCTCCAGTGGTCCTCTCTCCTCCCTCAGCCTGATGAACTGTCGAACGATGCGGGTGTGTGACATGAATGTGTATGTGCGTGCGACACAGACGCTGATGTGCATTCCTGTGAGCGCGCATGTCAGTGTCCTCTCATGAGCCAGTCGGTGAGTGTGTAAATGGAATGTGTGAGAGATGGAGAGAGAGGGGGGGGGAAGACATATGAGAACAGACAGATGGAATAACACAGCGTCTACACTGGACACAAGCGGCAAAACATAATCGCTCCCATTATAATCAATGGCATCGCCCCGCAAGTTGAAGAATGCCATTTCTATTTTTGACTCACTGCAGAGCTACTCTAATCCCATTTCCTGCTCTGATCTGAAACTATATATATATATATATATATATATATATATATATATATAATATTGAACTCACAATTTGTTTTAACAAAACATCAACACAATAACTTCTTCCATCATTTTAATGACTCATTAAATCAGTCATGGTTCCTTTGATCGCTCCACCCGATAGCTGGACAGCTGTGTAAATTCCAGAGCCAATGCATGCAAAAGATTTATCAGAATAAACTGTACATCTTAAGTTTAAGTTGTCATTAAATAAATATGAATTAAATTATTTATATTATAAATATAATTCATGTATTAATTGTTAAAAAATAAATGTAATTTAATTTAAATCCGTTAATTAAAAATGTAAATAGAAATACAAATAAAATCTATTATTTGAAAATATTAATTAAAATATTATATTTTCATTCTGCATTAAATCACTGTCAGTTGAGTGAGCATTCATTCATGTCATGCAGCGCATACTGTGACGCATCAAAATGAAATCATTCCCATTATAATAAATGAAGTTGACTATACTGCACAGATGCTCCAGTCACTTTATTTTCCCTGTCTGCCTGAAATAAAAAAATAAATAATAAAAATATTCTATGAATATAATTTAAACCTTTAAATAACTTGTGATCAATGACTTGTGATTTTTGAATTTAAAAAAGGGCCAGATTTAAATCATCTTTAGTTTTTAACCATATACACTACCATTAAAAAGTTTAGGGTGGGTAAGATTGTTTTAAATGTTTTTCATGAAGTCTCTAATGCTCACCAAGGCTGCATTTATTTGATCAAAAATACAGTAAAACAGTAATATCCTGAAATATAATTACAATAATTATACAGTTACAATATAAATGTCTTCACTATCAATTTAATGCATCACATTTGAATAAAAATAATAATAATGTTAATTATTTATTCAGCAAAAACAAAAAATCTTACTGGCCCCAAACTTTTAAAAAGTGGTGTAGCTTTTCCTTCTTTAGCTACACTACCGTTTAAAAGTTTAGGGTCAGTTAGATTTTCTTTCTTTTTTTAATTGATTTTTCCAAATACAAACAAAACAAATGAATAATGTAATACAATATTTAATTCAACTTGCTTAAATTAAGCTCACAGCTGATTAGTACTGAACATTGTTGACATGCAGCTTCAAAGCTTCCAGTGTAGACAGGATGTAACAGATGATTTAAAGCTGTGAGTGGGCACACAGACACAGACACACACACACACACACACACACACTCCCATAAATAAAATTGATTCCATTCTCAGAGCAGAGTTAAGCTATCCCTTTTCTTGTGCCACCATCACCTCTCCTCTCCTTCCCATCTCCGTCTCCCTGTCAGCCTTTTTTTTTTCTTTGCTTTCTTGCTCTGTCTGTGGACAAATTACGGTGATTATCATGTAGTTCCTCTATTCTTAAATTCCCTTGCTTCTTTAGCTACCTTAGCTTTTTTCATCTTCCCTCAATCTTCTTGTTTCCCTTCTCCTTTTCTTTTGTACTTTCTCTCTTCATCTGTAACCATCAGACACTCCAGGGAAATAAATTAGTAATATTTATGATGAAACCTTCTCAGGTTCGTTGCTTCTTATCTCGTCGCCCATAAAAAAGACACTGATCTTAACAGGCGTACCTATGTAGTCATCTGTCAAACAATCTACCCAGCCATCCATCATAGTGCACTGCTCTGCTCCTCCCGGATGCCCAACACGGCAGCCAAGGCAGTTAAAACTACATAAACCAGTTCAACTCCCCCTGAACCTGAGTCTGCATCTATTATACCGAGGGATGCATCAGCCTCGGCGCTCCCCGCAACATTCTTCAAACGTAATTGCAATGGTCAAAACAGCTCCCAAAACGCCTGTAATTTGTTTGCTTTTTCTGAAGCGAACTCTCAGAGAGATTTCTAAATCGGCTTCCAAATACTAGGAGATTTACCCAACCTTGCTCAGTGAACCTGAATGTCTACCTGGGTGAGACTTTGATATATTTTCCCCACACGTCTTCAGATAATCTCACCCCAGCTCACTTCGGGAAAAAAACATGAGAATGTGAAGGGCAGAGCTGACGCTGGACGAGAAAGGGCCCTGTTTTGACCGTACTAATAAAGGGCTGGTATGTAATTGAGCTGAACTGGAGGGAGGCTGCGTTTGATAGTGTCACGGCCCCTACGGTGAGCACTAGATAAGGCTCTTTTTTAACCTCTAACTCTAGCTCTCCTGTCTCCCATTCTTGAAAATAAC
Organism: Barbus barbus; assembly: GCF_936440315.1. Classification (NCBI taxonomy): domain Eukaryota; kingdom Metazoa; phylum Chordata; class Actinopteri; order Cypriniformes; family Cyprinidae; genus Barbus; species Barbus barbus. Next base: position 8,942,124 of record NC_136754.1, read on the forward strand.
TGGTTTATATGCCCCAACCAGGTTGTACACACAATTCTTAAACTCACTCAAAAACAAAATAATATAAATCAAATGTTCTGGGATTTTGCCACTCTTATTGATGGAAACAGTAGGGAGGGGACGGGAAAAATGGAACAGTGATAAGATTCAAAAGCTACACATGCACTAAACTCTAGACCAGGGGTCAGAAACATTTTGGGCATGAAGCGCCCTCTAAATTTTTCTGGTTAACCACTGTGACATTATCTGTAGACTAGAGCAAGTTCATTCTTGCATTTTAATAGTATTTATAGCTCCTAACAGGCTATGTGACGATGAGGAGTGAATATATAAAAATGTACATCGTTACGCAGTTTTCCCTATATCGCTCGCTTCCCTATATTACTGTTGGCACGCGTGCCATAGACTGCCGACCCCATAGACCATTCTGTGATGCATTTACCATGGTAACCACAGTATCCCTAAAAATACTGAAGTATTATAAAATCATAATATGGGTTATAACTGAAAGTAGTCACGAGTATGTCATTTGTTTCACTTATGACAAGGTTTTAATTCATGATAAGTTGAAGGTCAACCTAGAATATTAACCTGCCAATACAGTCTCATGAAAAGCTGTGGGAATTCACACAAAGTTTGGAAGAATTCACAGACTCATACATACACAAATAATGCCCAAACCTAAAACCTAAACCTAATTATAAAACCAAACCTCTACACCCAAAAAAGAAATAAACCCTATTTAAAAATCTAAAGAAGATCCATGTTGTAAGATTTCACCATCTCTTATGAATTATTAAAAGTTGTCATGAAAGTGTGAAATGATCTGTCATCGGTTTCCTCTTTCTAATTTCTAATGTGTTTATAGAATAGCACTTTTTCAGCAGCATTTTTAACAGTCATTACTCAGTCTTCATGTCATGTTTCAGAAATCATTCTAAAATCCTGATTTGTTGCTCAAGAAACTTTTTTTTAATTGTGCATGCCTTTGTGTAATATATGTTGTAGCACAAAATATGAAAGTTAGTTTAGACCTTATTTCACTCAATCATTTCAATTTCAATGAAACTCCTCAAAATTGCTGTGGGAACCCATGGATTAAAAAAAGAAAAGCAATTAGCAATTCTCTTGTGGGTTTTATGTGATGTACTTAAAAGAGTGTCTTTTTTATGAAAGAGGTGGCTTTTATTGTACAAACTATAGTAATTTAACCATGCAGGGTTTGAAATCAAGTTTTTCACTCACCAGCCATTCATAACTTCCTACTAGCAAAAAAAACATGACAAAGCAACCACTGCAAATAATTTTGTACTTTGTGTCAGTACGTCATAAATAGAATAAGGCATCAGTTTGCAATCAGGATTTGTCACGCTGCGTCGCATCCAGTGTAGACAGCATCACTGATTATAATGGGTTCTATTGTATTTTGTGTAGACATGGTGTGAGACTTCAGTCATTTTTCGACTATTTGCTTTTGCTTAAATGCAAAGAAAACCAGCATCATTAGGATGGGTATGTTCAAGTAAGCTAGATATGTTCAGATGCTGTGCAATTAGGCTTTATTTAAATATAATTAAATATATCATGACTAGTTCAGTGTTTGTGCTAAATCTGCGCAGATTTGGCTTACATGAACTTCCCCAAGAAATGAATGAGTGAACATAATTTAGGAAAAGTAACCCACCAAATTGGCTAGTGGTTTGAAAGTGTTATCCACCACAGCTGATTTTTACCTGCATCAAACCCTAAATTTAACTGGTAAACTTCTGCAAGGGATATGCATAGACATGATGTGGAAAGTTACTCACTTTGTACGAAGTGCGGAGGGTTGTCATTGACATCCGTCAATCGTACAGTAACCGTTGTCGTTCCTGACAGGCCGCCAAGATGGCCACCCATGTCTTTAGCTTGCAGCACCACTAGATACTGATCTTGTGCTTCTCTATCTAGATCTGGAACTGCAGTACGCAGGATGCCTGGGGGAGAAAGAGCGACAAAGAGAGAAGCACATCACAAATTCAATCATCTCCTTGAATCAAATCATTTCCATGTGTTCTCTGACCGTAAACTTGTAGAAACGCATCCCAGCAGACAAGGTCACCCGCGCGAATCTCCTACCATAGAAGAACAGTCTACGATAGAGGTTTATTAAAATGTCACAAGGAAGTTTAACTGTGGATACATGCTGTAGATTGGAAGAGACCTTTCAGAGTGCTACGGCTCATAATGCTAATTCCCGCTAATGAGTAAAAAAGAATGCCATGCAATGCATATAGGACAGAATTAGGTTAATATCCTTGATTAGCATTCACAAACCTCCAGGAGAAAAATCCCTCTCATTCATATCAGCGTGGGGTCCACAAATGTCAACAAAATTAATTAGGTTTCATTAGACGGCCAAATGGAATCAAAACACGAAGGAAGTCCATTATCCACATAGACAGAGACACAATTCTACACAAACATTCGCACAATGGATCCGTGAGAGCAGTAAAATTCATCTTTCACTCTCTCACTCCTTCTCTCTGCCTCATTCTTTCTAGCCTGTCATACACACAAATACCCATCATTCTCCTCACAACCCTTACGCTCACACATAGAGATTGGCCACACAGTCCCACTGTGTGTAAAACCGCACTGTGCTCACTTCACTTCTGCCAATTCCACTCTACAGCACAAAGAAGCAGGAGTGATTTTTCAAATGAATACAGCCCCCCTGTAACCCTGAATAAAAGCCTCTCGCAAGCCTCCGGGTCACAAACCAGGCCCACCAACAGGCACAGAGGCAGAGCGCAAAGGCCGGGCCGTTGTGTCATTTAAGCTTGCCATTTAAAGGAAAAGTTCACCCAGAAATTCTGTTATCATTTACTCAACCTCCCGTCGTTCCGAACCCATATGCTGTTATATTATTCTGTGGAGATATTTTAAGACTTTTTATACAGCTACACCACCGCTCAAAAGTTTGGGGTCGGTAAGATTTTTTATGTTTTTGAAAGAAGCACTCTTGTGCTCAGCAAGGCTGCATTTATTTGATCAAATTAAAAATAAATGTCCAGTGTCACATGAAATCATTCGACTATGCTGATTTCCCACTTAAGAAACATTTATCATTATCAAACATAGAAAAAGCATCTGCGCTGCTTAATATTTTAGTGGAAACTGTGATATAGGATTCTTTGATGAAAAGAAAGTTAAAAAGGACAGCATCTATTTGAAATATACATTTTGTAGCATTGCTATATAAATGTCTTTTTACTGTCACACAATCAAATGAAAAACATAATTTTGAGGGGTGAGAACCAGAAGGGCGTCAGTGACATTTTTGGTGAAATGGAGATATATATATATATTAAATGAAACCTCTTAATGAGCTCTTTCTACTGGCAAAAGTACTGTCATCCATGAGTGTACAAATTTGTATTATGAACAATTGAAATCAGTACACAAATTCAGATCAAACTATGGTCAAATTTTTGTTTTGGCTCTCCTGTAAAGTAGGTGAAATGTCGCTTATGCCTTTCTGGTTCTCACCACTCGATTTGTTCCTAAAGAAGAAAGCCATTTTCATCTCACTCACTAAATGCTGTATATACAGTACTATTTATCATCAATTAAAAATTTTAAAGTCATCAATGAATTTGGAAGCAGATGCAGACTACACTGTTTAAAAAAAAAAAAAAAAGTTGAGCCAACTTAAAATTAAGGCAACCAGCTTCATCAGATTTTTGAGTTTTCTCAACTTCTTGTTTTAAGTTTATGCAACAAAAAGTTGAGAATCTCCTTCAAAAATAAGTTGAGAGAACTCAAAAAATATGCTGAAGCTGGTTGCCTTAAAATTTTAAGTTGGCTCAATTTTTTTTTTTTTTTACAGTGTAGATGTAAGTTTTAGTGGCATAAATGAATAATGACTTGCAAATCTCTTGTAAAGCTATCATATGATTTCAGAAGAATAAGATGCACAAGTCATGAACTACTTTTTATGCTGCTTTTATGGTGTTCTTTTTAGAGTTTGCTCACTGAATTGTTATTGTAGGGCAAGAACTGAACAGAGATTCTTTAACACATTCCATTGTGTTTTCCACTGTAAATATAACAGCATACAGGTTTGGAATGACAAGAAGATGAGTAAAGGATGACAGAACTTAACTATTCCTTGAACAGTTCACAAACCTGCGGTGGCGCTCCACTTTGAAGCATTTTTTCCTGTTTTCCACAGTCTTCAGAAGTGTGATTTGAGTTCGTGTTTGCAGCATTTGTTAGAAGTGCAGCAGCTCAAGCGGTATGAATACATTTCTGCCAAGTCAGTCTGGATTAACGAGTGTTGAAGAGAGGGAGGGAAGAACCAGGAAAATAGGAAGGAGGAAAGAAGCAGAGGGATGACGCGATTACAGAGTAAGGGGGAACTTATGGAAATGATCAGGGCTTTGAAGAGAGAGAATGTGGCTCTAATGGCTGACCAGGGACTGAGACTGGCCTAAAGACAGTATAACATGAAACTAAAGGCTCTGTATTTCACAAAAGCATTGTGATGTACTTTTCACTGACTGCACTTGATTCTCACCCAGTCATTCAGACTTCAGTCAAGAACTGCAAGTGATGTTCTCCATGTTGTCGCCCAGACAAACACTTGAAGCGGTTCTTCAAACAGTTTCTCATAAATATTTTAGATATCATCATGCTAGTGGTATCTATACTGTTACTGTGTTGCTGTTATTGCAGACTTTGCAGTCAGAGGCCTTTTTGACACTTTTATTGACAGTACAGTAGAGACGAAATGATGGTGAAAAGATGAGGGAATCAGATCGAACTCATACTGGCCACATGAGCACCATGGCACGTGTCAAAAACCTGCACTAGACAGTTTTGAAAGGATCATAAGTTTATGGTGGTTAGTGCTGGTCTGAAGTGTTCTATGCTTTGCTAAATAGAGTTAAATAACATTAACACTGTTTTGCATAACTTGGCAAATTTACTGGTTGTAACTGAAATGACACAAAATAATTTTGATAATTGATTTTAACAGGTGATAATTAATCTTCACACATCACATGTCTCAAATTTCATGTCAAGAGTGTTTTTCACGTACACATTTGCAACCAAGAAAAGTCATTTCTGAAACAACCTTAATGGGGAAAAATTGTAGGTCATGATGGAAATGCTTCTTTCATATAATAAATAAAACATAATACACCTTATATTTATGTTTTCATATCTTAGTATTTTAATAATGGATTTTCATACTTTAAAAAATAGTTAACCCAAAAATGAAAAATGTGAGAAAAGACTCACTCTCATGCCATTCATCATATTTTATGTGCTCTATGTATGTGTTGATCAATGTTCATAAATTGACTCAAAGGCTAAATTAAATCTGTTGGACATTCAAAGGAGGGACAGAATTATATCATGTTTCATTAAAAATATCCTCATTTGTGTTTTGATGATGAATTAAAGTCTTATGGGTTTTCAATGGCATGAAGCTGAATAACTGATGACAAAATTTACATTTTTGAGTGAACTAACCCTTTAAGATAGAAAGCTTGGGCCTGAAACAAGTAAATAAAACTTAATATCCATTGAATTAAAAGTATTGAGAAGTATTGAACTGAAAAACGTTTTGTTTTAATTAATAATTCATTACATTTATATTTACATTGTGAGGGGGGTATCTCCTCATCCACCACCAATGTGCAGCATCCACGTGGATGATACGATGGCAGCCATAGTGTACCAGGACGCCCACCACACACCAGATTATTGGTGAAGCCAATCAGCATATATGGGGATGATTAGGAGGCCATGATGGTCAGAGGCCAATGGGCGAATTTGACCAGGATGCCGAGGTCACACCTCTACTCTTTTCGAAAGACATCCTGGGATTTTTAATGACCACAGAGAGTCAGGACCTCAGTTTAACGTCTCATCCGAAGGACGGTGCTTGTTGACAGTATAGTGTCCCCATAACTATACTGGGGCGCTAGGACCCACACAGACCACAGGGTAAGCACCCCCTGCTGGCCTCACTTGCACCTCTGCCAGCAGCAAAAGAGTTTTTCCAGGAGGTCACCCATCCAGGTACTGACCAGCTGGGGTCGGACTGGCTATCTGGCAGACCGGGCATTTTCCCGCTGGGCCGACGTACTTTTTGGGCCGGGCCTATACATCTTCTCATACCATATTTGTCTGATAGGCCCATAAAACTCTTAGCAGCCTATAGTTTTTCTGCCTAAATAGTTGACGGCGCTGTGGTCTTTGAGGCTGTTTAATGTATTTGTCAAAAAAAGTCGGTTTAGGATTTTTTCCCCCCAGACAGACCGGCCCATGAGACATTTAATCAGCAGCCCATTGGTTATTTTCTTAATTGACATTGGGCTGACCCAATCACATCTTTAAACAACTCCCCTTTTGGGCTCTCTCGCGCTCTCTCTCACACACACACACACACACACACACACACACAGTGGTGTATTGTAACGAAGTAATAATACGTTGTTACAATACTTAAGTATTTTTGGGAGTATCTGTAGCCTACTTGAGTTTTTATATTTCAGCCAACTTTTACTTTTACTCCGATACATTTCCCCGAGGCATATTCGCTACTTTCAACAAAATAGTCAGAAGAACACAGACTGCAGGAAAGCAGGTTTGAGAATCAGTGGTCTGGCGTTTGCAAGTTAGAACAGCTTTGCTCATGTGCAAACCGTGCAAACAAGTGCACGCACAATCGCGGATGATTCATTTTCCACTCAAAGTCGAGTCTGGGGTGTGTGATATACAGTATATCTTCTACAATAATAGGGTAAGTGTTGTTGTAATGATGTGTGATCTGACATTATCAAGTAAGCTATATCATCAAACCACACACAGAGTGCACGCACGTTGATTTATTAATGTATTAAAAAATTCCAGGCATTCTAAATTGTAGACGGCAAAAAATGCTTATGTATGCTTTTTATATTTCTATAATATAGTTAACTTCTAAATTTTACACATATCACCTGGACTATATCTATATCACACAAAGAGTACCGTTTTTCTGCAGATATCAGCATGAACACATTTAATAATCATTTCATACAAGTCCAGTAAGCAATAAGTGACTTGAAAAATTTGTTTTTGCTAAATTTTGCCAAAGAAAATAATTCCAAACAAAGATCACAGCACTGTTTTGCATCTCTGAGCAATGGACGGTGTACTTATTGAATGAATCCGCTTTTTGAACGAATCGGTTGAATAAATGATTCAGTGAATTCACTCATTAACACAGTCAAATGCTCTGTTCCTGAATGAATCAGTCGTTTGAATGAATCGGTTGAATCTCAATGACTCACTCATTAATTGTCACTTTCTGTCACCAAAGTCTTTGCTGTCACCCACTAGCGGTTTTAATTTCACATTTGGACTATTTTTTCATGTTTTAAATTATTCCAAATATCAGTATTCAATGTTTTATGTTAAAAACGCAACATTAGGCCTATTTATGCATCTGTAACTGTAGTTTAAATGCATCCATGTCCCCTGTGAGATATATTAAACTGTGTAAATAAATACATCTTAATGCTATTTCAGATGCAGATTCCAGAAATGTTTCCTTATGTTAGAAAGAAAGAGTTCAAACTGAACACAATCTTGCAACTAAAACTGTATGAATATTTTTATATATATATATATATATATATATATATATATATTTGCTTCTTTTCCATTTTGCATTTACTTGTACTTTTACTTTCAATACTTAAGTACGTTTACGATTTTTAAAAATACTTTTCGTACTTAAGTACAATAAATATCATATACTTTAAGACTTTTACTCAAGTAATTATTCTAAACGAAGACTTCAACTTCTACCAAAGTCATTTTTTTGGTAAGATACCTGTACTTTTACTTGAGTATGGCTTTCGGATACTTTATACACCACTGCACACACACACACACACACACACAAACACACAGGATGCCTTCTTATGTTTTTAAAGGTTCATCCAAGGAGTTAACCAATTTGACTAAGTACGTTTACAGTTTATTTAATGCTATACTATGGGAAACAGTGATGATCTGATCAACAATTTATCATGTCTCTTCCCTTTCTCCCTCAAACACACAGGTACATTCACAGGATGTCATAACTATATAGGCCTATAGTTTTAGGATTCATCAGTGTGGATTATAGTTTTATTATATTAATAAATTACACTTTTTAGAAGTTTTTAATGTGTCAACTCTTACTCTTTCCTACCGGTCTGGGCCAAAATGCCAGGGCCGATTTTTTGTCCCAGTCCAGCCCTGCTGACCAGGCTCAACCCTGCTTAGCTTCAGTGGGCGACCAGTCTTGGGCTACAGGGTGAAACGGCTGCCGTTTTAATAATAAAACTGTTCCTGGGAAAAGAAAACCTCACCTGTCTGAGCGTCCACTGAGAAGTGTGGGTGCCCCTGAACAAGTGTGTACACCAGCCGCGCACTGTTCCCATAGGTGGGATCATCTGCGTCTGAAGCCATCACCTGAATGATGGAGGTCCCTGAGGAAGAGTTTCAGGGAGCGAGAGAGAGACAGTAAGCGAGAGGGCAAAAAAGACAATAAGAGATGATCAATATGGCACATATGAACACAGGTCATCACAGGACAAGCACATTACATGAAGAGAGCCGTATAAAGACTGACAGATTCTCCCCTTCTCTCCTCTCTCTCTCCCTCCTGCTGCAGTGTGACAAATACAGTATTCACTTTCTCTTCTCCCCAGCCGCACACCTTCTTTCATTCGCACCTCTGTCTGTCTCACTTCATTTCTCTTCATCTCCTTCTCCAATTCCCCATTTGCTCCCTCTCTCAATCTCTATGCCTGTTTTTGCGGCCACACTCCCCTGTTCCCTCAACTCCCTCACGTCTCGAATCTCTCTTTCGCTTCTGACAGATTTGGACTTTTTTCCAACCAAATAAATCAAAGAGCTTCACGCGAAGGACCGAAGCGGTTTGAAACGAACATATATATGTACAATGGAAAGAGAACTACGTTTCCCATGGGGCAACGGCTGACAAGCTCAGAGGGACAGGGGGATTTGTGGGAGCAGCTTTTGCTGTTTTCAGACATCAAAGGCCTGATAGTGTCACCATGAGAGCTTGTGGGTTGAGGGGAGGGTGCCGTCTGATTACAGATCTTTCGCAGGTAGTTAAGAAGCAGCAAATAGTAGACGGTAGAAGAACGAGAGCGAGAGAGAAAGAGAGATTGTCACTGTAAACGAATGATCAGAAACATATCAAAAAACATACGTGACTGCCGGGTTGACGCAACATCCACCGGCTCAGAGAAATCTATTCATATTCAGTCTGAGTGGAACTGAAGAAACACGCAACAATTTAGACTGATAACGCATTCACACTGATGGAATATTAGATCTGAATGGCGCTCTGGTTTCATTTATCTCAGAAAGGGTTTGAGTATTCAGATGCGGCGCAGAATATTTCTTGTTTGTGGTTGGGATCCTTTGATATTAATTAAAGCCATTTCAGACAAAACAAAACAAGCACGACTGTCTAGGGGTAATATTTTGAGCTTGCCTCAAACGGACGTAAAATCGATAAAGGTGAGAGGTTATTTCACCGAATGAGCGTCATTAACATTTAAACGCCGCAAATTATAGGGAGCATTTCATTTTCATCCTCGGCTTTTCATTCAATGATTTTTGGGACAGCATGAATCCTACATTATTCAAAAATCATTGACATTCACCAAGAAAACGGGCTAGCGGGGATGAGCATATGTTGTCTTCCTCTACCTATGTTTGCCATCTCGGGTACTGTGGCACTGTAGGGTCCTTCCTCGAAAACAGGTGGGTTGTCGTTGATATCCTGCACTCTAATGATAAACTGGGAGGAGGGCTCCAGGGCACGCTCCGTCTGACTGTCTGTTGCTGTGGCAATCAGCCGGTATTCGTCCTTCTCCTCCCTGTCCAAGGGCTTGGTTACGTGGATGTTGCCCGTCTTCTCGTCAATCACGAACACTGACCCCGCCCCCTCACCCCGCAGCACGTACCTAGTGCGTCCATCACCTCTGTCCATGTCAGTGTGAAGCTGATGAGGAGAAAAAGACAGGGAAAGGTTGAGATCATAAGATACTGAAGGGTTCAAAAGGACTAATATATTATATTATATTGTATAGTGCTGGGTAGATTGCAGTCCATTAGTGATTCCAAATTACATGACAGAAATTGTAGTTAGTAACATAATCCATTACATTACACATTTTAGGTTATATAATTTACCTTTTCATTACTTTTAGATTACTTGAGAGCCAACTCATCTACTACATTGATTTAAAGGTGACATATCATGAAAATCAGATTTTTCCATGTTTAAGTGCTATAATCGGGTCCCAGGTGTGTCTACAAACACAGAAAATGTGAAAAAGAACAACCCAGTACTTCTTATTTTTTTTGGTAAGATTTCTCTGAAAGCTTGTGAAAAATGAGTCACTTTTTAGTAAAACATTTACTAAAAAAGATGAAATATTTGATTTGTTTACTTACATGTCATTTGACCACTAACCAACGCCACAGAACAGTGAACATGCAAACTTATTCCCTTAAAATCTCAGGAGGTACAAGTAAATATATTAGAGGAAAGAGGTTCAGCTGACAAAAAAAATGGGAATCACAGCATTACATGTAAATAAATATTAACATGAATTTGTGCCTTTGGATGTGTTTTAAAGACAAAAGCCTTACAAAGACTGAATAAAATGTAATCATGTCATCAATAAAACAGTAACTCTAGTCTGATCATGAACATTTTAAAATGCAACATAATCAAATGACACGTACTTTATTTTTGGAATATAATTATGCAATCCAGATTATATGTAATCAGTTACTACCCAGCACTGAGTATACAGAGGAGCCTAAAACAGTATAAAACAAAAATTAATCTTGAAATATAGACTCCACTTTGACAGATGAGGACTTCAGGGGCTCGTTCGCAGACAGTACAGATGGACGGTAATGATGACACAGCCTTGCATGAAGCACTCGTACTCTGGGCATTGATTGCGGGTGGAGTCTGGTTACCGGATCAGCGGCAGTCTACGGCTAAGGAGCCTTCATGCAGTGAGCAAAGCCTGGGCTGCACAGGGAGCGCGTGACGCTCAGAGGGAAGACTGTGGAGAGCGCATCAGCATTCATCCTCATTACAGCTTCTACGTGGCCAGAATACGGCTGCTTAAAAAGACCCCATAAGAGCACAACTTCAACAAAAAGTGCCACACAGCAAGTTTGGAAGACAAATGGGAGCGTGTCCTATGTTTGCAGATATTCGAGTGTGGAAAGGGCTGAGTGTGTTCCCTCAATGAAATCAAAATGGAGATTTTTTGGAATCAGAATATTCATTGGCTTTTCTAGATTGAATTTTGAGACAAAACATGTGGTTGTGTAGATGTAAATCCCCGAAGAATGTCCTGACACTCAGTGAGCAGTGATGAGGAAAACAGTAAGAAGGCACATTCTGCTTAGTGTTACACATTCCTGTGTATCACAGGCAGGCCAAATGCAACAAGTTGGCAAGTGATAAAACAGTTTTTCCATGTCAAAGGGTGCTCACATTGAGGTCTGCAGGTCGCTGTACTGTTGGTTGCTAGTAGGCGTTTCTACTCAGCTATCTGCATCACAGAGCTGTAGTATGTTCATATGTAGTTTAAAAGTTCAGCTACAGTCATACTAAAGCAATAATTTCTAAAATGTCTGAAATTGTACTAGGCAGATTTTTGCAGAGTTGGACTGACAGATCAAGATGCTGCATTTATTACAATAAATATTCATATAAAAAAAACTTAATAAAATATAATTATCATTTTGTTGTTATTAATTATTGAGTTATCACATTTTATATTGTTTTATATTTCATTATTATTATTATTACTTAATTTGTAATAATATTCATTAATATAAGTCATAATCAATCAAATTTTCCTGCAACCGATCAGAATCATAAAAAGGTAGGTAAAAAATAAATAAATAAATAATGCTTTAGTTGCTTTTTTTGCAAAGATGGACCAACACTCCTAGACAATGTGACAGCAGCCTGCATATGAAAATTTCAGGATCAGTGTGCAAGGACCTTTAGTCTATTTCTTTTGCATCTCTTATATGCCTGTGTTGTCTGTCTGAATGTTATTTGCATTCTGTGACCCAAGCTTTGTGTCCAGCGTAACCTAAGTTGTGCAAATGACAAATACACAAATGACAAACTACTTAAACTTGGACATGCACAATCATAATAAACAAAAACATAAGCTTTTACATTAATATAGCTTTTTACTAAATAATTTTGCTCAAAGCATATTGAACAAGTGGTATGGTGGGGGTTTCCACAATCGATCTCTACCTGGATAATGCGGCAGCAGCCTTATTGTGCCAGAACTCCCGCCACACACCAGTTATCAGTGGAGAGGCAAGTGTGAAGTAGCCAATTATATGGATGATCTTGATTTTTGATCTTGATGCAGGGTCTTTGATTTCAGGGCTACATACACCACTTATTAAGTCAGGATGACTCTACATGTTTGCAAGTGCAAAAAGGCACAACAAGTCATCACATTATTGCTTACTGCACATTATACTAAATATACTCAAGTACACCAAATCTACTGCAAGCATGCTGTTTTGAATGAAATGCTCATTGTTATTTTAGCTCCTATATAAAATATTTTTTGGATGAAATTCACTTGATCTGCATCATTTAATGCGGTTGTAAATCCAAGACATTCATGCACAAAATTCAGTTTTGTGCATGTATATGCAGCGTTATGTCATCATACATACAGTATAAATGTGGTTATAGTATATATAAATTTTCATATGCTACCTTATCAGCAAAAGATGCCTCATTAATGGACTAAAATGTACATTTCCCATATAAACAACTTTTAAAATGTACAAATAATTATGAATCAAAGGATTGGGCTATCAATCAATCTATCTATCTATCTATCTAATATTATATTGACATTTCTGAGCATGCATATTTTAATACGATTTACAATAACCGTTTTAGTTTGGTGAAGAGTTTTTGGCTCAAGGTCTGCATATAAAGTCACACCAGAGGTGTTCAGCTGGGATTATTACTTGGCTTTCTGCAGACCAGTCAAATTCTTCCACACTGACTGAATCAATCATGTATTTTTGAACCGTGCCTTATACACAGAGACACTGTCATGTTAGAATAGAAAAGGGTCCTGTCCAAACTGTTAGAAGCACACAATTCCCTAGAATATCATTATATGCTTAAACATTCAGATTTGTACTCATAGAAATTACTAAAGTAGTCAAACATGTTCATTAGAAGGGGGTGACCCAATACTTTTGGCAATATAGTGTATATAGTATATATAAGAAATATACAAAATAACTGAATATATTTTATATTTTAAATTATACTTTATTCCTGTGATGTCCTGTCAGCAGCAGTAATATGCTCATTTGGTGCTTAGGAAACATTTCTTATTATCCATGTTTAATATTTTTGTGGAAACCATGACACTTTTTTCAGGATTCTTTGATGAATAGAAATTTTCAAAGAATGGCATTTATTTGGGACAGAAATGCTCTCTAACATTGTCTTTAACTTTTCATTGTCATCAATTTAATGCATCCTTGCTGAATAAAAGTATTAATTTCTTTCAAAAAAAAAAAAAAAACTTTTTTTTAATGGATGTACACATGTAAATGTTCATTGTCACTCTCTGTGAAAACGAATGAGGTCAGGCTGGTAAATATGTGCTATTTACTAAGTCACAAAACGTTTTGGACCTCACAGACCACTTGTGATCAGACTGTCCAAAACAGATTTTAATATCAGGTGTTAGTCAGTACCTCAGCTACAGTTGGTAATCAGTCGGGAAATCTACGTGACTGCCAGTCCAGGTGTCTTGTGTTGTTGCTAGTGAGAGCGGCAGCCATGAAACCGTTGCTGTGTTGTGGATCTGGAATTCCTGTTTCCATCCATTAATTTCGCCTTGAGCTCTCGGTCAGTCAAGTCTGCCAGCGGTTTGCCGTTCCAAGCCTGGGGTTCTTAACGAAGGGTCTTAATGACCCGCCTTAACGACAGGACTTAACGAGGCCCTTAATGAAGCTGCCGCTATCGTTAAGGCTGGCGATGGCGGGATGATAAAAGACGCTGAGAATCCCCTCTGTGTAGTCATGGAGAATGAGAGGAGCGTGTCCTTTTGTCCCTGGCACTGACCCGTTCGACGTGACCTCCGCCAACACTCCTTGTGATTTACACGTCCAATAACACCGTCGGAGTGACACGGCTCAAAGCAAACACACACACAGACTCAAGGACAGACACACAGCGTGATGCACAACCGCACACACACTCTGCCAACCAGATGCCTGACCACATTAGCAAAAAAAAAACAAGCATGAATTTAAACAGTCGCACCATTATTGGCCCTAGCGAGATTAGAATATCGGTACTAAATGAGGTCTAATATCCACACAGCTGAACCGGGCCAACACCTTAATAAAGGACTTATCAAAGAGGCAGTTGATTCAAAAACAAGACATTTTGAAAAGCAACTGAATTATACATGAAATCGAATCAGAAAGGTCTAATTTATGCAGAGACATCTAGCTGACCATAATATGCATTCAAATTAGCCATGTAAATTCTTGGCAGACATCCTGTTTCAAGGACAGCTTCTCGGCTTCTTTTGTATACATGGGCATTATCATTAGGCCTCTAAATCAACTAAATTACTTATATTATAAAGTAATGTTCTTATACTCATATAGTCAATTTCATATTTTTGCAATAACCATAAATCAGGAACTGTGGGAAAAAAAATATTCAGTGTCAACCTCTAAATCACTTAAATAACTTATTCGGGTATACTCAATTTCACATTCCTGCAGCACAATAAATCATAAAACATTGGGAGAGGGGAAAAAAATGTATTTCGCATCTGTGCATTAACCTAATGAATGTGTTTTCCTGGGCAGATTTATTTAGCGCCCCGCGAGTTGGGAGAAACAGTGTTTGAGAAAATGGCACTTCAGCCATCATGTGAAATGGGTTTTGACTGCTCTAAACAGCAATGCGGTGGCCTGGATACCGAGAGGCCATCTACACACATAACCATTACAGAAACACACACTCCGATACACACAGATCTCAGCGTGTTATGAGTTTCAATCCCCCTTTGCCACCGGGGAATCTTATCAAAGGCTTTAAGGCTGATGGGAGAGAATCCTCGGCTCCTTCACGTCTGAGTGAGGAAGATGAAGCTCGTGCGCTTCTCCTCAGAGGAGCTCAGCAACACATGACTCACTAGCGGCATTGAGATGTGTTACTGTAAAACTGAGGCGTTTTTCTTATTTATTATTATTATTATTATTAAGGTGGTACTTTTGCTTTGGCTCCCTCAACTATATGACAAACCTTCATAGATATCATACTAAACATCTTGTGAATTAAAACAGGGTTATGTCCCAGTCTCTATATTTTCCTGTCACCTCTCCACTAGCTTGTCAAAAAAAGCCAATAATAGTAGAAATAAATAAATAGTAGTATAATATAATAGTAAGTATATTATATATATAGTATATAATATAATATAATAGTAAGTATAATATCATATATAATATATTTTAATACAATTTTAAAAGATTTTAAAAATATTACAAATGAAAATTTAACAATGAAAATATTTTCATCTAAAAAAGTAAGTAAATATATAGACTAACAAATAAAAACAATAAATTATTTTTCAAATTTGTTAATAATAGATTATAGGAGTATGTTTTACAAGAAAATACTATTTCAGATTTCTAATGAAAAATTTCATGCTTAATTCAAATTTGTTACTTGCCGTTTCTTTGTAATTGTTCATAAAATTTTCTAGCAATTTCTGAGTGAAAACTGTTTATACACAAAATTGTGTGCCCATGAAAATGAATGCTGCCAGAAAGTATATCAGTATTGAAAGATTCACTAAAGCAGCTTCATAACAACTTTCACTTAAAGGCTTCAGGGCATATCTCGCAAAACAAGTCAAATGACAAAACCAGACAATCTATTACACATCTATGTTATTTCTGTTCTGGCACAGTGACAGGTCTCTTTCGCAGGTGCAGTGTGGGAGAATTCCAAATCGGGGTGACCTTGCTTGCTAACTCTCCACTCTTGGCCCTGCTGCATGACTAAGAGCAGCCGTGACTGTGTCTTCTCCCCCAGACTGACCTTCCATCTGTCTGGCCCCCAGCTAGAACCAACCTCGCATCCCTCACTGGATCTCCTCTGCCAGGCGGCTCCGCACCTGCAGCCCCAAGGCCCAGCTGAGAATCCACGACTGTAGGGCCGACACAGAGCTTTAGAGGCGCCCTTATCTATCCACTGACACATAATTAACATCAGCCCTGCCAGCCCAGACGCACTGACCGCATTATTAAAGCTGTTTACCCTGGCATAGCCTGACACCGTAACACCCAAGCACCAGACTTGGGGCTCTAAGAATCATGCAATTCAGTCAGAAAAATGGAATTTACAGTATAACACGGGAAATTTTGGACTAATAAATCAAAAGTATGGCTCTACACTTAATCAAATCGTGATATGGACTACTGTCTCTGAATATTAAAGTGCAAAAAGACTATTTTAAATAAAGTATATTCTGTGTGTTTCTGTGTGAATGAACAGCACAGTTTTGTCTACCACATATACTCAAGCAAACATGACGCTTGTGGTGTTTTCAGTGTCTGCTGTCTCATCATATAAAGCTTATTTCAAGCATTAAAAAAGGGAAATCTGGCAAAAGCATAAATAAATAAATAAATAAATAAGGATTTAACAGGGCGCTAAAAATGCTATTTTTGCTAAACTTTTAATAAACTTCAACTGTGTGTTAAAAGCTTTGTGATTTCAATTTATTTAGACATGCTTTTTAATTACTATATTGTAAATAAACTTTTAAAATGGAATGTTGAAAAATTTTAACCGAAAAAAAAAAAAAAGAATTTGGGAAAAAAAATACATAGGGTCATACAGACCCCTCTGAAGTGCAGTGTTCAGAACTACAGAACAGGAAGGTTCAATTTATCTCTGCTCAAATCTGTGGGAGGACCAATTTGATTCAAAACGTAAGCACTATGTGAGAATGGTATCTTACAGTTGATTTCACAATTGGGCTTGAGCTGCGGTTACAGGTCAGTGGAGTCACAGCGCAGCCTGGTTTCACCCACACTCTTCCACTAATGCTCCTAGCAAGCTAGTAGGGGTGCTGTGGTTAGTTACTGGTGCCGAGTCTGATAATCGAGGTGTTGTTTTTGTCCGTGTTGTTTTTATCAGGCTGAGCCGAAACTGATGTAATGCCATCTGACTCAGCTTGGCCCAACACCCAACAACGTCCATCACCCGCGTGTCACTTATGCCCACGTTTGCCGGTCACATGAGTAGTTGTTTCACATCATCAGCAAGTATTTTTCCAATTTGCTGCTGTTGTTCAGCCTCCTTCATACATCATTTATGATCAAAACCATCTTTATTTGGCACAAGTTTATGCAAATACCAGCGGTTATTATCATAATCAACTGAAATATGAAGGAAGAGCGTGTGGTTGTTTTATTAATGTGCTTAACTTTAATGGGTTGGCTTTGAAGCCAATGCTATATACTTCAGCTTTATTTACTTTAATAATTTTAACAGGGGAGCATGTAGGCAGGGAAAAGGCACCAATCCTGATGCAAATCTTTTCTGGGCATTTAAAGGGCAATTTGCTCACTTCTATGCCATTGTCTGACAGTGCCAAGATGAGCGACCCTGTGCCAAATACTATACATCATGTAACTGCAAAAGACTGAGCTTCTTATTTTAATTGTTCTGAGCATGACTTTGAGTAGGCTGTATGAATAAATGTACAAACAATAGTAACTTGGTGCTTTTCCAAACACTTTGCATAGTGATATGCAATTCAAAAATAGCAAACGCCAATGTCCCTGGAGAAGTGTTAAGCATGTTTATTAACCATTAGGGTGCAGCCCCTTTGAAAGTGGTCATCTCTATGCCTTATTCTCTGCAAAGAAGAAACCCCTTTGAAGAGGTGACTCTTTAAGGGGTTAGCCGAGGGCATGGATCACAAATCGCAGTGGTCTGGAATATACATCTAACGTCTCTAGAGCTCAGCGGAAGAAGGGAGGCATTGTACTGTCATGTTGTTCATTCACCCTAAACATGAACAAATTCACAACATAGCAAACACACAAACATTTTTTATATTTTTATTATATATTTATTACATATGTGTAAATATATACACATACAATATATTTTGAAAATATGTACCTGTATTTATATGTATATATCATATATATATATATATGATATATGTTCATAATTTATATGATATATAAATGTGTTTAGTATATAAACATAACATATTTATCTGAAATATATACGTGCATGTGTCTGTATTTATATATGCGTACACATATTTTATATACACAACCTTTATTTTGGATGCAATTAATCATGATTAATCATTTGGCAGCACTAATATATATATATATATATATATATATATATATATATATATATATATATTTATGACGGGAAATTATGAAGGGAAAACAAAATCCAAACCCACATGGTCCTGTGTGAAAAAGTGCTTTCCCCCTAAACCTAATAACTGGTTGGGCCACCCTTAGCAGCAACAACTGCAATCAAGCGTTTGCGATAACTTGCAATGAGTCTGTTACAGCGCTGTGGAGGAATTTTGGCCCACTCATCTTGGCAGAATTGTTGTAATTCAGCCACATTGGAGGGTTTTCGAGCATGAACCACCTTTTTAAGGTCATGCCACAGCATCTCAATAGGATTCAGGTCAGGACTTTGACAAGGCCACTCCAAAGTCTTCATTTAGTTTTTTTTTCAGCCATTCAGAGGTGGATTTGCTGGTGTGTTTTGGATCATTGTCCTGCTGCAGAACCCAAGTTCGCTTCAGCTTGAGGTCACGAACAGATGGCCGGACATTGTCCTTCAGGATTTTTTGGTAGACAGCTGAATTCATGGTTCCATTTATCACAGCAAGTCTTCCAGGTCCTGAAGCAACAAAACAGCCCCAGACCATCACACTACCACCAGCGTATTTTACTGTTGGTATGATGTTCTTTTTCTGAAATGCTGTGTTACTTTTACGGCAGATATAATGGGACACACACCTTCCAAAAAGTTCAACTTTTGTCTCGTCAGTCCACAGAGTATTTTCCCAAAAGTCTTGGCGATCATCAAGATGTTTTCTGGCAAAACTGAGACGAGCCTTTATATTCTTTTTGCTCAGCAGCGGTTTTCGTCTAGGAACTTTGCCATGCAGGCCATTTTTGCCCAGTCTTTCTTATAGTGGAGTCATGAACAATGACCTTAACTGAGGAAAGTGAGGCCTGCAGCTCTTTAGATGTTGTTGTGGGGTCTTTTGTGACCTCTTGGATGAGTCGTCGCTGCGCTCTTGGGGTAATTTTGGTCAGCCGGCCACTCCTGGGAAGGTTCACCACTGTTCCATGTTGTGAATAATGCCATTTGTGAATAATGGCTCTCACTGTGGTTCGCTGGAGTCCCAAAGCTTTAGAAATGGCTTTATAACCTTTCCAGACTGATAGATCTCAATTACTTTCTTTCTCATTTGTTCCTGAATTTCTTTGGATCTCAACATGATGTGTAGCTTTTGAGGATCTTTTGGTCTACTTCACTTTATCAGGCAGGTCCTATTTAAGTGATAAGCGAACAGGTGTGGCAGTAATCAGGCCTGGGTGTGACTAGAGAAACTGAACTCAGGTGTGATGAACCACAGTTATGTTTTAATATATTATATATTATATATATAATATTTATAAAAAACTATCAATTACATTTTATTTAAATTCATATTTACATTCAACGTAAATTACAATTATATTTCTATATTGAATACATTAAAATAT
Organism: Barbus barbus; assembly: GCF_936440315.1. Lineage (NCBI taxonomy): Eukaryota > Metazoa > Chordata > Actinopteri > Cypriniformes > Cyprinidae > Barbus > Barbus barbus. The sequence continues at coordinate 8,962,083 of NC_136754.1, forward strand.
GCTTTCAAATATCATGTGGAGAGGATTTTTTTTAGTGATTCTTTTTGCAGGTTACTTCTTCACACTAGTAGAGAGCGACACGTGGCTTTATGAATTGAATTATTCATGCAAACAATCCATTAAAAAATGCTGATTCATTTGGGAACAAAACTATTATGGAGGAAAAATTTAATCATTCACCCAATCAATTTGTCTAAAAAACTGATTAAATCAGAAGTAAAATGACTGACTGAGAGAATCGTTGAATCACTCAACAGATTCGTTTGAATTTGAAACTGTATACTACCATAATAGACTTTTATTTATATAACCAAAAAAATAAGAGTAGTATGCTAGTATGTAATTCCAAATTCAGCCCGTTTCATTTAGGAACGAAAAAAAACGAGTCTTTGTTTGAAGCAATCTCTCAAATGATGTGTTCAAAATACAGATTTTTATTGGCGGAGCAAAAAAACTAAATAAAAAATATAAGATATTCAATGTTAACTTCTCATTTTGTTTAGTGAACATTTATATCCTTTATGAAGATTAACCAGGTTTACTACAAAAAAAACTGCTTTAGTTACTATAATTAAACCATGGTAACCAAATTAAACATGGTTTTGCTACAGTAACGATGGGAACCATGATATTTGTAGTAAGACTGTGATTATAAAAAAATTGTAATCATTACACCAAAAAAAACAAAAAAACATGGTTACTACACTTTTATTAATATAAAACCATGGTTAATTTTCTTAAGGGATGAAACTAAAATCACATCCACAATCCGAATCAGCATGGTTTACATTCTGTTCAACAATATACTGACTTCCACAGCCAATAGTCAATGTTTTATTCACCTGTCACAATAATCTATTTTAATTATCTTAATTTTCTCAGAAAATACTGATGCAATAAATTAAGTTTATCATGTAATTAATTTGATTTTGAACTGATTGACAGCCTTAATATAGAGATTTTTAAGCTCAGCTCATGCAGGTCAAAGACCTGTTCTGACTGTAGCCTCTGGCTTCACACTATAATATTGATGATGTGCCTTTTGCAGCTCGCAGGCTGTTAGATGCACATCTGAAAAATACCCATGTAGTCATTCATACCTGAAAAAATCTGCATCTGCATATTCATGTTTTAACAGTAAAGGCCACAGGTCAATTTCCCTCCCTCAAAGCATCACCCTTTTCAATAATCTCTCTTCATCTCTTTCTCTCTCTCTCTCTGTGGCATTGCCCTCATTCAGGGGCAGTAGGCATGGTTAAGTAGAGCGGACGGCCAGCCTCAGCTGAGAGGATTCAGAATAAATATTAGCTCAAGGTCATGCACTGTATTCACACTGGACTATACATAATCATGAGTTAACCCTCCACATGAGCATCCCCTGTCTAAGCATGAGCGAAGTCTTACAGTCCTCCAGCTGCAAATCGCTGAAAGTGAACTACCTCTAAAGCCTTTATTCTACAGAACCTGTGAGTTACAGAATTTCTTTGATTTTGAAACTTGGCTTTACCAGGGTTTCCCAACCTGGGGGTCACCATGTCTATTTGATTTTAGTGGAAATGATTATAATTTTACTCAGAGTCATAATCAAGCAATTTGCTGTTCACACAGAATATTCTAGGATTCCCTCAGCAGTCTGCACCAGTATTAGTGACATAAAGCTAAAATAAAAATAAAATATGAATATCAGTATGACTTAAAAACTTAAAGGGATAGTTCACCCAAAATGCTAATTCTGTCACATTCTTACTAACCCTCAAGTTGTTCAAACCTTTCTTCTGTTGAAGATAAAAGAAGACATTTTGAAGAATGTTGGCAATCAAGCACTTGCCAGTAACCATTGACTTTCATAATGTGGAGAAAAATACTATGGAAGTCACTGTTACATACACTGTAAAAAAAAAAAAGAAAAAAAATAGATGAGCCAAATTTTAAGGCAACCAGCTTCAGCAGATTTTTGAGTTCTCTCAACTTATTTTTGTAGGAGATTTTCAACTTTTTGTTGTATAAACTTCAAAAATAAAACAAAAATCTGCTGAAGCTGGTTGCCTTAAAATGTTAAGTTGGCTCAACTTTTTTCTTTTTCTTTTTTCTTTTTTTACAGTGTAATATAATTTTTGTAATCAGATTCAGGTTTGGAACAACATGAGTAAATGACGACATAATTAAAATTTTTGGTCAACTATATCTTTTAAAAAATATCTTTGAAGTATTAAAATGACAAAATTGAGAAAATAAATTAAAGCTAAACTGAAATATTAAAAATATAAAAAATCTATAATATAACACATAACACAGCTGCACTACTAAAGTAACACAGCTGCACTATTTTTAGACAGTTAGTCTGTGTATAAAACCCTGAATTATTTTCCGTCAAGCTCTTTTGTACTGTAGATGCAAGAGCATGTCCTGCATGAACTGGCTGTTAATTAAAAAGCCAAGGATAAATACCAGACGGAATACAGCTTGGGCCAAAATCCTTATTTCTTGTGAAAATTCTCAGCATTCAGTGAACAACTTGCCATCAAAAGAAAGGCATGCAACATACTGAAAGTGTGAAGTTATATTCATAAAGCAAATCACTAAAATCACTCTCGATGTATCTGAAGAAATGTATACGAAAGATGAAATGGCAGGTAATTCGGACAGTTTATATTAACTGTTCACAGATGCATGGGGAAAGAGGCTTGTGAAGCATATCATTTGTAAAAAATAAGAGCGAAAACCAAACTGCTGCCCGATGTGACAATCACTATGGAGCGCCAAGTGTGACTTGACTAATTTCATGCATCGTATGAAATGAGTGACACAAAATGCAGTATTTCATAACAAAATGCAGTTACACTTTAATGTGTTTCATATACAGATCGACAAAAGCTAGCTGTATTTTGTCACCGAAACCTTTCCATTTTGACTGCATAAGGTGTTATCGACAAATTGAATTTTTGCATGAAATGAGCGTCTGCTTAGGATTGTGTGCCTGAAATGATTTGCAAATTTCACATTTAATGGAAAGCTGACTTTCGTCGTCCTGTGCATGAAATGCAGTAAAGTATAACTTTTGTCATGTAATATTGCATTTTCTTGTCACATAAATAATCTGGTTCATGAAATTAGTCAGTTTACACTTGGTTCTCCATTAATCAGCCTTTCAAAACACATTTGATGTTTAATAAACAGTTACACTACCACTTAAAAGTTTGGGGTCTGTAAGAGTTTTTAAATGTTTTTGAAAGATGCCTCTTATGCTCACCAAGACTGCATTTATTTGATCAAATATACAGTAAAGACAGCAATATTGTAAAATATTATTACAATTTAAAAGGACTGTTTTCTATTTTAATATATTTTAAAAATGTAATTTATTCATGTGATGTCAAAGCTGAATTTTAGCAGTCATTACTTCAGTCTTCAGTGTCACACGGTCCTTTATAAACCATTCTAATATGCTGGTTTGGTGATCAAGAAATATTTCTTATTATCAATGTTGAAAACAGTTATACTGCTTAATATTTTTGAGGAATTTTTATTTCAGAATTCTAGATGATAGATGATAACATTATAGATGTATTTACATTCACTTTTGATGGTTTTAATGCACCCTTTCAAAAAAGAAGAATTCATTTAAAAAAATAAAATCTTACTGACCTTAAAAGTTTAGTTCACCCAAAAATGAAAATTTGATGTTTATCTGCTTACCCCCAGGGCATGCAAGATGTAGGTGAATTTGTTTCTTCAGTAGAACACAAACAAAGATTTTTAACTCAAACCGTTGCAGTCTGTCGGTCATACAATGGCAGTCAATGGGACCCACGGCTTTGAGAGTAAAAAAAAAACATACACAGACAAAACCAACGAAACCCTGCGGCTTGTGACGATACATTGAGACATGAAACAATCAGTCTGTGCAAGAAACTGAACAGTATTTATATCATTTTTTACCTCTGTTCCACCTAAATGTCCAACTATCCTGAGCACTTTCACAACAGCCGGCGAGTGACGCGTCAACGTGCTCTGGCATAGTATACCATAGATATATACAGTCCCCTCCATAAGTATTGGAACAGTAAAGACAAAATTGCTTTGTTGGCTGTGGAGTCAACACATTTGCAAATATGATTAAAATATGAATATGAGACAAAACTACAGAATGTCACATTTTATTATTAGCCGTTTCAACACATACTGTACATGTTTTACCAAATAAAAAAAGCAGCACTTTTAGAGTTCATCCCACTCATTGATGTGAGCATAAGTATTGGGACAGTTGAACATAAGGCAGATATAAAAGATTAAAAGCTATTATTTAGATGCAGATCCCTTGCGCACAATCACAGCAGTGAGTCTGAGATAGACATCACCAGACTCTTGGTCTCATCCTTTGAAATACTTGTCCCAGTCTTTAATGCAGCCAATTCCAATTGTTGCTTATTTTGGGGAGTTTCTGCCTTTACTCTCTTCTTCAGCTGGTGAAATTCATGTTCAATCGGATTTAAAACTGGAGATTAACTTGGGCAATCTAAGACTTTCCATTTCTTTGCCCTTGTAAATTCCTTGACTGAACTGGCAGGGTGTTTTGGGTCATTGTCCTGATGCAATATGAAGCACTTCTCAATGAATCTGGTGGCATTTTCTTGAATATTAGTAGGCAAGATGGTTTTGTACCCTTCCAAATTCATTCTGCTACTGTCATCATACATTAAGTCATCAGTAAAGTTGAGAGGGCCTGTTCCAGAGGCAGCCATGCATGCCCATGCCATGACACCACCTCCACCATGCTTTACAGATGAGACTGTATGCTTGGGATCTTTTGCAGTTCCCTTTTTTCTCCAAATTTTAGCTTTCCCATCACTTAAAGATAAAGGTTCACCTTTGTCTCATTGGTCCATAAACACAGTTCCAAAACTCTTCTGGCTCACCTTTGTGCTTTTTTGCTAACTCTAATCTTGCCTTTCTATTTTTGGTGCTGGTCAGAGGTTTGCATCTTGCTGTGTAGCATCTCTAATTCTGTGTCAAAGTCTCCTGAGGACAGTAGATTGTCAGAGCATCACCCCAGCATCACCCCACGTCTTTTAGGGTTCATTTTCACAGCTTTTATGATTTGTCTTTCATCAACTACTGTTGTTTTCTCAGCCGATCAGGTCGTTGTTGGTGGTTTCCAAACTCTTGATTTCTCCATGCCCTTTATTTTTGCTATAGCTCTAATTGACTTCCTCTTTTCTTTTAGCATCCAAATTGCTTGCTTTTCTCTCAGAGTCAGCTCCCGCGTATTCTTCCTGGTTTGGGTGCGTCATCATCGAATGCAAGATTCAGAATACAGAAGTAATGGGTATAACTGATACGCTACATTCCTTGCTTTTAATATCTGAAGAATTAATGCAGCAGGACACAGCTGATCACTTATAAAGACCTGTGAGGCAACTGTTCCAATACTTATGCTCACATCAGATAGAGGGATGAAACTCTAAAAGTGCTGAACTTCTTAGCTGGTAAAACATCTATGTGTTGAATCACCCAATAATAAAATGTGACATTCTGTAGTTTTGTCTCATATTCATCTTTTAATCATATTTGTAAATGTCTTGACTCCACAGCCAACAGAGCAATTTTGTCTTTACTGTTCCAATACTTTTGGAGGGCACTGTATATACGTAGATGCCTCATTAGCGACTGTTTCTATGGGCCGCGATACGTAAGCCATCCACCATTTTTGAAACGGTCAGCAAACCTTTGAGCGCATTGACTGTGTGTGTCTACAACAGCAGGTTATACGCTTGTATATCTTTGAATATTCATTGATTATTATGGTGAATGACATCAAGTTGACCGTTCCATGATGGCAGAAGCGTCAACGTATCCGCAGTGGTCGAATAGGGCATCTATACATATTTATGTAGGAGACGCATACGCGGAAACTATCTAAACAATGAGTGATGTATACGCGCGACAGATCGCTTCCGCGCATGCATCTACTATGCCAGAGCATGTTGATGCGTCACGCGCCGGATGTTGTGAATGCGGTCAGGACAGTTGGACACTGCGGTGGATCAGAGGTAAAAAATGATATAAATACTGTTCAGTTTCTTGCACAGACCGATTGTTTAGTGTCTTAAGACCTCCATGTATCGTCACGAGCCGCAAGGTTTAATTTGATTTTGTCTGTGTATGTTTTTTTTTACTCTCAAAGCCGTGGGTCCCATTGACTGCATTATATTACTGACAAACTGCAACAGTTTGACTTAAAAAAGTTTGTTTGTGTTCTACTGAAGAAACAAAGTCACCTACATCTTGGATGCCCTGGGGGTAAGCAGATAAACAACAAATTTTAATTTTTGGGTGAACTATCCCTTTAAACTTTTGAACGGTAGTGTACAGGATAGGGATTTTGAACCAATGAGATTTCACAGTGGGCATTGCTAACCAGCGCAACACCACAAAAATAGAAATAAGAGAGATTATCAAAATATCCTGTTGCATATTGCAGTCGTGACTGGTAGAGGAAAAACTCCACAAAGATTTACATACAAGAGACTGCTTTTATCGCTTGTCACGATATTGCATCACGTTACGCAGGCAGTTTCTCTGTTGTGTGAGAGAGAATAACAGTCAAAGTTAGGAATCAAACAATATCAGAATGCCATGTGATAGCACCACTTGTTAGAAAAATGAAAATAAGTTTGTTTTTACATGTGATGAAAGTGTAGGTAAAGGAAGAAAAAAGCGCTTGTGTGTGTGCCATTATCTTGATTTGAAAGATACACAGGGAGAGGCAGGGAATAGAATAAAGAGAGAGGAGAGAAGAGAATGGCTTAGACATGTTCTCTTTGAATTTCACTTATAATAGACTCTCCAGATCCTCCCCCTTCCCCCTCTCCTCTACTTCTCTCTTTCAGCTCCCACTCTCAGAACAGAAACACGTTTGAATTTCTTCTCCACGGGGGTTTATAATAAAATGGTATTTAACCACGCTCTCTCTCTCTTAGCCCTGCCTCTCTCTTGCATCCTACTCTTTCCTTGTTTGCTGTGCTTTCTCGCTGTGCTTTTTCTCCTTTTTTAAAAAATAATTTATTTTGCAAGAATCCTTCTCACTGGATTCCAAGGTCACGAGTTTCCATATACAGTGGAAGCCAAAAGTCTGAAGTTACACTGAAAATTGGGGGTTCAAAATCTAATTTAAAGGAGCAGTTCACCCAAAATAAATAAATCACGTACCCTTTCTCACCTTCATGTCGTTCCAAATCTGAATGACTTTCTCTCTTCTGCAGAACACAAAAGATGTTCTGATATGTGTTATATATTTAAACTGTTTTGTCTATAATAACACCATTGGATCCAAATGACTTTCACTGTATGACAAAAAATGAACTTCTTTTGTGTTGTACAGAGTAAAGTCAGTCACACAGGTTATTTTCCATTGTAAATTGATAGACAGTGGTAACTGACCATTGCACTTGTGTTCCCTTCCAGGAACTTCCCTTCCCTTCCATTTCTTTGCCCTTATAAATTCCTTGACTGAACTGGCAGGGTGTTTTGGGTCATTGTCCTGATGCAATATGAAGCACTTCCCAATGAATCTGGTGGCATTTTCTTGAATATTGGTAGGCAAGATGGGTTTGTACCCTTCCAAATTCATTGTGCTACTGTCATCATACATTAAGTCATCAGTAAAGTTGAGAGGGCCTGTTCCAGAGGCAGCCATGCATGCCCATGCCATGACACCACCTCCACCATGCTTTACAGATGAGACTGTATGCTTGGGATCTTTTGCAGTTCCCTTTTTTCTCCAAATTTTAGCTTTCCCATCACTTAAAGATAAAGGTTCACCTTTGTCTCATTGGTCCATAAACACAGTTCCAAAACTCTTCTGGCTCACCTTTGTGCTTTTTTGCAAACTCTAATCTTGCCTTTCTAATTTTGGTGCTGGTCAGAGGTTTGCATCTTGCTGTGTAGCATCTCTAATTCTGTGTCAAAGTCTCCTGAGGACAGTAGATTGTCAGAGCATCACCCCAGCTTTCTGGAATTTGTTGGTGATTTGTGACAGACACGTCTTTTAGGGTTCATTTTCACAGCTTTTATGATTTGTCTTTCATCAACTACTGTTGTTTTCTCAGCCGATCAGGTCATTGTTGGTAGTTTCCAAACTCTTGATTTCTCCATGCCCTTTATTTTTGCTATAGCTCTAATTGACTTCCTCTTTTCTTTTAGCATCCAAATTGCTTACTTTTCTCTCAGAGTCAGCTCCCTCGTATTCTTCCTGGTTTGGGTGCGTCATCATCGAATGCAAGATTCGGAATGCAGAAGTAATGGGTATAACTGATACGCTACATTCCTTGCTTTTAATATCTGAATAAGTAATGCAGCAGGACACAGCTGATCACTTAGAAAGACCTGTGAGGCTGAAAAAAGTCAGAAGTTACACTGAAAATCAGGGGTTCAAAATCTAATTTAAAGGAGCAGTTTGTGACCGCACCAGCGTGACCGCACTCTGAATCACATGTGTAATCTGTCCAATGGATGGGCGAGACGTCATAAGTGGGTGACGTCACCCACTGGGAAGCTATAAAAGCACATGCGGTGGAACCGGCATCAGCTTTTTGTCATTCAGCAACCGCCACTCTGTCATTTTTCTGTGTTTCTGTCATTTCATGTTGTGAGTCTTATTTAGTGTTGTTTGTTTCTGCACAAAGCACATATAAGCTCCACAATGTCTAAGAGTGCTCACAAATCAAGCACTTGAGCGACAGCAGATCACATTTCAGGCAGTGTGTTCCCCCGTGCCAACGTTACATTACTGCAGGGGATACTCACAGCCTGTGTGTGGTCTGCTTGGGAGCGAGTCATGCAGAGTCGGCTCTCGAGGGAGCCTTTGCCAGCATTCCCCACCGTGCTGGTCTCGCGTCTCCCGAGGCGGAACGGCGGCTGCACTCATGGGGTTCGCAGGTGGATCTGGCAGACGGAATGGAGACAGGCGAGTCCCTATCTCCTTCCTCACCTCCAACAGCCGCTCTCTGGGATCGGAAGCCCGCTCCACAGTTTCTTCCCCTCTGGGAGGCGGCTCGACGCTTCTCCTATCTTCCTCCGAGGAGGTTGATGTGGAGAGCGTCGATGAGGAGTCGCATCCTCAGTCGCCCCAATATGAGGAGCTCATGGAGGTGGTTACTCGCACTGTGGCCAAATTAAACATCAACTGGCCTGCCGAGAAACAGACTGAACCGCAGAAGAGCAAATTAGACAAGAGATTTCTGCATACTAAGCCGCTGCCTCCATGTCGGAGCCTGCCGTTTTTTCCCAATCTACACACCGAGGTGTCAAGATCATGGACGAAACCATTCTCGGCCCGCCTCTTCATCCCCGCTTCTGATAACTATGGCAACGTAGCAGGGTTGAACGACTGCGGTTACAGAGCGATGTCCCGGGTGGAGCAGACACTCGTGAGCTATCTGTCCCTCTACCCGGCATCGTCTCTGAAGGCTCCGACCTTGCCCACCAAGCCGTTGCGCACAACATCAGCGCTGGTGGGCAAGGGGTATATGGCTGCAGGTCAGGCTGGTGCGTGTCTGCACACCATGGCGGTGTTACAAGTGTACCAAGCCGACCTGCTCAAAGAGCTGGATGAGGGAGAGGAGCTCAAGTTTGACGATTTCGCTGAGCTCCGCAGAACCACTGATTTATCTCTCCACGCCACCAAAGAGACCGCCCGTGCCATCGGCAGGCCTATGGCAGCACTGGTAGCTGTGGAGAGACATCTGTGATTGACCCTATCTTATATGAAGGAGAAAGATAGGGTCTTCCTCATGGATGCCCCGCTTGCGCCTTCTGGCCTGTTATCGGGGGTGCCAATTTCGTCGTCGACAAGTACCAAGAGGCCCATAAACAAGTGGTGGCGTTCCAGCGGTTCCTCCCTCGCCGATCTCTAGCTCTGGGGGCTACTGGGCGGGAACAGCCCTCACCGCATACCAGCTCCTCACATAGAGAGGCGCAAAAGCAGAGCGTCGGGGCAGAGGTGGCAAACGCTTTGGGTCGGGGGCCTCTAAGACTAAGCCTTGACCAAGAAGCCCTGACAGGCATGGCCCAGGTCTTACGAGGGCAGACCCCTCTGGGGACGAGCGGGTTACACCTCATTACACGGTGTCCGTCTCTCCTCAGTGCCCTTGGGAGATCAGTCTGCTAACCCTGCCAGAGTTCCAAGGCGTAGCGGTCTCCAGTGAGCGCTTCCCTCAGTTATTTCCGCCCGGAAACGTAGCAGAGCTGAGGAGGCCAGTCTCGAGAGACTAGTTCCCTTAGTAGAGTATTTGGCAGTGTGGAAACTACTGCCGAATGTGTCTCAATGGGTCCTGCATACTGTAGAAAGAGGCTATCGTATTCAGTTCGGCGCCCCCTCGCCGCCTTTCAACGGGGTGATTCCCACACTGGTGCGCCCCGAGCAGGCTCTGGTTATGGAACAAGAAGTAAACACTCTCTTGAGGAAGGAGGCCATTGAGGTGGTCCCTCCTCACGAAAGGGAGTCCGTGTTCTACAGCCGGTACTTCATAGTTCCAAAGAAGGATGGAGGGTTGCGTCCCATTTTAGATCTGCATCAGTTGAACCGCTCATTCATGCGACTGAAGTTCAAGATGCTTACCATGAAGCAAGTCGTATCTCAGATCAGGTCCGAAGACTGGTTTGTCACGATCGATCTAAAGGACGCATATTTTCAAGTCTCCATCGTTCCCACTCACAGGAAGTTCCTGAGGTTTACTTTTGGGAGCAAAGCTTACCAATATCGGGTTCTTCCCTTCAGCCTTGCACACTCACCCCGCACTTTCACAAAGTGTGTGGATGCTGCTCTGGCTCCTCTGCGACTCCAGGGCATCCGCATACTCAACTACATTGACAATTGGTTGATCCTAGCTCAATCAGAGCAATTAGCGATTTGACATCGAGGTGTCGTTCTCGCACATATGAAAGCGCTGGGGTTGAGACTGAACGCCAAGAAAAGTGTGCTTTCTCTAGTACAGAGAACCACTTATCTAGGCGTGGTGTGAGATTCGACCACGATGCAGGCACGCATGTCCCATGCTCGGATCTCTCTGCTCCCGGTAGTTCAGGCGAGAGTGTGCCGGGACAGGGTCCGTCTCCTACTAGTAGCCCTGTTCTGGCCGAGCTGAGTATGGTTCTCGGACCTAGTTTCTCTCCTCGACGGCACCCCATGGGAGATTCCCGTCAGGAGAGATCTCCTCTCACAGGCGGGGGGCACTATCGTCCACCCTTGCCTGGAGCTGTGGAAGCTGTGGGTGTGGCCTCTGAGGGGGCAAAGCACATAGTTTCCGGTCTCTCAACCGAGGTTGCTGAGACCATCCTCCAGTCCAGAGCTCCCTCTATGAGGAAACTGTATGCCCTGAAGAGGAAACTTTTCACTTCATGGTGCGGAGACCGCCAGCTCGACCCAATTAACTGCCCAATTGGTACAGTGCTGGAGTTCTTGCAGTCTCGTTTCTCCGCAGGGTTAGCCCACTCCACCCTGGGGGTTTACGTGGCAGCTTTATCGGCCTACCACACCCCTCTCGGTGGCCAGTCAATGGGCAAGCACACCCTTGTTACACGTTTCCTCCGCGTTGTGCTGAGGCTGAGGCCGCCAGTACGTTCACGTGTCCCCACGTGGGACTTGGCTGTGGTGTTAGAAGCTATCTGTAGGCCTCCATTCGAGCCTATTGAGGAGATCTCCGATCGCCTGCTCACTATTAAGACTACCTTCCTTCTGGCGATATCTTCTCTCAAGAGAGTTGGGGATTTACAGGCCCTTTCAGTGGCCCCTTCCTATCTCAACTTTGCGCCCGGTCTGGCCAAAGTGTTTCTCTACCCTCGAGCGGGGTATGTCCCTAAAGTCCCCTCTTCTACACCACAGCCTGTCGTGCTGCAGGCCTTCAGTCCTCCTCCCTTCAGGGAGCCCGACCAGTGGAAGCAAAATTGTATGTGTCCAGTGCGAGCATACGTCCACAGAGCTGCCCTGTGGAGAAGGACGGACCAACTGCTGGTGTGCTTCGGTCCTCCTAAAAGGGGTCTGCCTGCCTCTAAACAGACCCTTAGTCGGTGGATCGTGGATGCCATCACTATCGCTTATGAGTCATCTGGTCTCCCCTCGCCTCTGGGGGTCAAGGCTCACTCCACCCGAAGTATGGCAGCCTCCAAGGCCTTTCTGGCAGGTGTTCCTATGCAGGACATCTGCAACGCTGTGGGATGGTCCACACCCCTCACCTTTAATGGCCTAGACATGCAGGCCACTCCAGGCTCTTCCGTTCTTGCGCCCTCGTCATGCTCCTGAGGGATACACACAGGGCAGGGACTTGGAAGTCTGGCAGTGTGGGCATCTCGTTCCCCTAGCGTTTTCGACGCAGTTCGAGTTCCTGGAAGGGAACGTCTCAGGTTACGAATGAAACCATGGTTCCCTGAAGGGAACGAGATGCTGCGTCTCGAGGCCATACTTCCAGCATCCCTGCGAGCGGTTGCTTCATTCCTAGAAGCTGACGCCGGTTCCACCGCACGTGCTTTTATGGCTTCCCGGTCGGTGACGTCACCCACCTATGACGTCTCGTTACCTTCAGGGAACCGTGGTTACATGCGTAACCTGAGACGTTTTGCAGCATCTTACGTTTGACACTTTATTCTAAAATGCAATGCTCAAGTTAGAGTTCAACTCTTCTGTGTTTTTCCCACTTTTTGCACCTCACGTTTTTCAACGCCAAAACACATTCTTTGTGAATGACCCATCACCCAGCATCTGAAAAATATAGTGTAAAATTAATGGTAAATATTTAAGATTGTCCACTATTTATAGGACACTAATCAAATAAATTTGTGACACTGACCATGGTAGGACACAAACTTGTGGAGTTCATGCAGTTTGCTGTCATTAAAACAAAAAGCAGGCAAACCAAATACTTATCACTCAAATTACTATGCTAATAATATAATTTCTAACAAAGAATGTTAGAAGCATTCTCACTAATGGTCTCAGACTTCTGGACCCCACTGTTTGTGTTTTCCACATTGACCCTCTCCTCCCGTCTCGCGTGCATTTCCAACTCATTTGCTCCGCGGCATTAACCTTCCGACATTTTCTCATTCCTAGCCCATCTTTCTGTCCATCCGTCATCTCTGCCGCCCACCCCGTCGCTCATCTCAACATCTCAGCATCATTCCCGCAACTTCCTTTATCATTTACCTGTGTGCCCCTCCTTTTCTCCTCTCTCTCTCTCTCTCCTTGTCAGTCTCTTTCTCTCTCTAATTGCTCTCTCTCTCCTGCTGAGCTCCAGCCCGGAGGCTAAATGATTTTCACTGCAAGAGACAGAGGGAAATAAAACACAAAGCCGTTCCGAAAGAGACATTCCGCAATTATTACTGATGATCTCTCTCGCAGCGTGTGTGTGCTGTAACTGTTGCCCCTGCGTGCTCTCTTTCTGTCGCTCACCCTCTGTGTCTGATTCTCACTTTATTCTCATTTTTACTCATGCCCCCTCCCTTACTTTGTAGTGATATTTAATTCTATTTGGATGTGCAGTGTTTTAGAACAGCTTCTTGGCCATGCTTTTAGGAACGAAAGTAGACAAGCCGTGTGTGTGTGTGTGTGTGTGTGTGTGTGTGTGTGTGGCCAGATCGTGCATGCTAAGAAATATTGGCCCCCCAAGAGACACACCCCATTAAAATGCCAGTGACAGCCACCATCTACCCCTGCCAACACCTAACATATTCAAAACGCTCCCCGAGTGCTCGAGAAATGAGAAATATAATAACCCAGCTTGCCAGCGCTGCAAACGCATACGCAGCATGAAATTTGCACATGCTCCAAGGTTACTCAATTTCACCAGCTTGGAGCTCCACGGTAGCATCCTAACCTCGTCTTTTTCATCCCGAAAATACGCTCCGTGCCTACAAACGTGCTCCTGTTGAATTCGGTTATAGGTTTTATCAACAGATTGTCTCAGATCTTGGTGTGCTTTGCGAGAACCGGCACAGGTGGTCTCGCTGATCATCAGTGAGGATCCCTCGTGACATCCGGGTACCCTGAAGCTTGCGGAAAGAGTGCAGGGGTTCAGGCAGCTGGTTGCTGCTTCAGTGTGTCGTTCCTCCAAGGAACAGCTTGATAGGTGGCCGCATCAAATTACAGGTTGCCTGTAGTATCCACCAGCACCCAAGCATATGGTAGGAGCACAAGGGCATTAACATGCTCGTACCCTCACACAACATACTTAATATTAATTCTTGACATGACACATAGGGTGCTTCAGTTCAGGGATGGACTGGGATTTGAAAGCCAACACTGGACCATCACAACCCATCATGGATCATTTTTCACTATAGTAGCCCATTTCCACTTCAAGGAAAAAGTAAAATGGTAATTGAGATAAATTTTGAAAAGCCATAAAAGACAAGTGTGAGATATAAAGTCACAATTCAAAAAGTCATATTAAGAGATCACAAAAGAACAAAATAACACAGTTTCAGATTTAAAGTCACATTGTGAGATATAAAATCACATTGTGAGTCATATTGTGAGAAATAAATTCAGATATAACGGCACATTTTCAGATATGGTCACATTTATGGGATATAAAGTCATTTTGTTAGATATGAACTCAATTTTATTAAAGACTCAATTGGGATATATAAAGCCACATTGTGAGATATAAAGTCACATTGTGAAAAGTCATATGAGATATAATCTCACAACTTTGAGAAATATTAGGCAAAGTCATGTTATGCGATAAAAAGTCATATTGTGAGATATAAAGTGTTATTGTGCAATATACAGTAAATAGTCACAGACTCATAGATACTGTATGTAAATCTATCTATCTATCTATAAACTAATTTTATATAGTTTACCAAGATTCACATTTTGAGATATAACATTGTGTGATATAACTCATCATTTAATAAGAAATAAAGTCACAATTGTGGGATATACTGTAACAAAAGCTTGTCTGATGTATTACTAAACTAGCTTTCTAGATATTCAATGTGGACTTTTAAACCCCATTTATAAAATGATTTCTAGAGTATATTTAATGACTTATGTTGCCTTTTACATTGCAAAAGCAGCACTAACAAGATACACGATGAATGAAGCATCACTGGTAATGTTGAGTGAGACTTTGAGATTTAAAACATGTTCAAACTAGGGGTGTACCTGATTAAGGATTTACGAGTCAGAATTGTCGAATCTGATGTTTGGGGGCAGAGCAAAATACATTATTAAGAGTCAAGTAGTCAAACATTCATCAGTCATAAATACTAACATTAACACAGAGAAAATGGTTATCAGATGTGTATCGATGAAGCCTGTGTGCATTAATGCTTACTCTAACTGTATAGAGATTTTCATGGAGGAAATTAATAATAATATCCTGAAATATAGAATTTTAATTTAGAAATTAAAAATTAATATCCTGCTAATTTGTCAGGCTTTGAAGCATAGCCTACTGACACATAAAACTCCATGCGATCACCTGAATATGAGCTGCTGTGAAAACTTTTTTTGTCAAAAACTTTTTGTCCCGTCCATCGCTCTTTCGAATTTAAATCCTGCATAAATATACGGATGTCATTTCCGAAACTTTGCAGCATTGTATGTGGCCAAAAAATAAAAGTTTTATAAAAACTGAAAGGGATTATATACGTATAGCCTTGAAAGCACACAAAGAGCACTGCCTTTATAATCACTAAAAAGTTGTCCCCATCGAGCGATCTCATGAAGTTTTGTTATAATGAAAGGATTCGAAAGGTTGCACTGGACAAAAATAAACCGTTACCAGAGCACAAACACATTGGATAGTTTGCCAGATCTGTTTCACCAGTATGATAGTGAACAGATAATATCTCGCGTTTTTGGGCACCTATGTTCACAGCATCCAAAAATCAAATTAGAACCGGTTGAAATGTTTTGAAATTTTGTACCCTGCGTAATCAAAAAAATCCAGTCTTTCACTGCCTGTGTCAGTTTGAGTCTTGTTAAGGATTTAAGTCCCTGACACTCCTCTGTCGGTCACGGATTATGGAAAGTGAAACTTAAATCTGTCACAGGAGTGGATGGATTAATTTATTTTATTTTAAATAAAATTATTTAAAGCACCCCCTTATGGCCAAAATGGAACGATCCTCATTCGTAACACCTCTGCGAATATTCGACTGTGAGATTGGTAGTTGAATCAGGCTCATCCTATCGAAGCATTGAATCTTTGAATATTCAGGGTCACTACTAGTAATGGGTGCATCTGATTTGCTTTTATTTTGTGCTTTTATGGACTTTATTAGGCTGACCTGTACTATACAGTGCTATTAATATAACACCATGCCCCCACGTTTGGCCTCTAGCAGGTGAGGAAACTCACGGGCAGACAAATGGCAGCAGAAGAGCGATGGGGCAGCCAGCGGCAGGAAAGGAAGTATTGCACCTTGCGGTCAGTCAATGAATGACGCCTGGTGGCATCACCACAGTCTGCTACAAGGTCACTTTCAAAAACCTAACCTGAAACTCACAGTCTCGAAGGTGAAATAAACTCCTAACCCTTATCCAAGATCCATGGCAATCCTCAAAACACATCGGAAAACAAACTGCACTTAACTGAGTTAACTGAATGCATGAAAGAGTAGTAGTGGACAACCCCAGTCTAAACTAAGGTCTCACTCAGTGAGACCCGAATCTGAAATATCAAATTACTATTGATGGGAGAGGTTTCAAAAGCCACTCAACTGGAGATAACTGAGCTCCCATGAAATTACAGAAATCAAGTGTTTGTGAGTGTTTTTAAATGGATTTCATTGCAAGTATTTGCAACACATTTAATGGTGTTTTGATTCACTTGCCATGAGAGGATTTGAAAATATGAACTGAAGAAAGTGAAAGATCAAAGCTCAAAATGTTGTTTAGAGATTCTCCTGGACAGAACTGTTTCAGAAGTCTGTGAGGAGATTTCTGAAGACCTAACTGAATTTGTTGCTATTTAACAAATCATTATTTAGGACTAATGGCTGTGCTACAGCTGCTTGTGTATTTAACTTACACTGACTGTTTCCAGTCCTCCTCACTTAATATTTCCAGTCAGTACTCAAATGGGAAAATCTGATTTAAAATTGCTTTAAAAAATGGCACCGCCCCCTAAATATACATCTACCAACCTATCTATCCCATTCAGAATTGAATTGAAAATGTATTTTAAATTCAAATTCAATTTGTGAATTTGTACTGAGTGAAAAAGACAGAACATCAGATAGATAGACAGAAAAATAACAGAATGACATATACATAGACTGAATGACAGACAGACAGAATGACAGATACAGAAGAACAACAGAGACAGAATGCTATACAGAATGTAAGATGTATCAACAGATTGATCAACAGATTAAGATAGATACAGTAGGGACATAGACAGATAAAGAGAGATACTGTACTGTAGACAGATTGACAAAAACAGAATGAACAGAGAACGAAATAATGAAGGACAAACAGACAAAACAAAAGACCAATTGACAGAACAACAGACAGAATGAAAGAAATACATATGGAATGAAACAATGACAGACAGAATAAAATAACAACAGACAGAATGAAAGAATGACAGACAAAATGAAATAACAACAGACAGAAGGACAGAGACAGACAGACAGAATGAAGGACAGACGGACAAAATGAAAGAGACAAAATGAAAGAACGACAGACAGAATGAAAGAAAGACAGACAGAACAAAAGCAAAATGAAAGCAAGAATGAAAGAATGAAGAACAGATGGACAACTGAAAGAATGATGGACAAAATGAAGGAGCAACAGATAGAACAAAAGACTGATGGAGAGAATGAAAGAAATACAGACAGAATGAAAGAACGACAGACAGAACGAAAGAGACAATCAGAACGAAAGATTAACAGACAAAAGAAAAGAACAACAGACCGAACAACAGAGACAGACAGAAACACAGAATGAAGGACAGACAGACAGACAAATCGATAAAAATATGGACAAACCAAAAGAACGATAGACAGAATGAAAGAAATATAGACATAATGAAATAATGACAGACAAAATGAAAGAAATATGGACAGAATGAAAGAATGAAAGGCAGATGGACAAAATGAAAGAACAACAGAGAACAAAAGAACAACAGAATGAAAGAATCACACACAAAGCAAAAGAACGACAGACAGAACTAACTAAAGACAGAGAACCAAAGACTGACAGACAGAACAAAAGAACTACAGACAGAAGGAAAGAACGACAGAAAAATGGCGGACAGAAAGAAAAAATTAAGGACAGACTGGCAAAACAAAAGAAATATGGACAAAATGAAAGAACAACTAACAGGACAAAAAAAAACAAGATTTAAAGAACGACAGACAGAACAAAGGAACCACTGACAGAATGAAAGAATGACAGACAGGTGGACAAGACGAAAAAAATAGAACAACTTTTATTTAATGGTAAGTCAGAATTTGGGCTTGCAAAACTATCAGTGTTGAGAATAATTCCTAGTAGAGTAGCACAGAATTGCCAGTACTCTCTACCAGCGTGTACTAGCCTGCTTTGAGCACAGACTCCCCTGCAACATAAAATAGTGAAAATGCCTGCCAAACATGTTGCTAACAAAACTACTGTGGAATTATGAATCGGATTTGTAAACCACAACATTTCCAATCAAAGCCAATCAAACAAAACCCAGAGGAGGGTAAAGGGCTGGGACACTTAAAGAGATAATCAAGAGACCCCAAGCACAAAACATCACTTCGACAAACACAAAACCACAGAGGAACGATGGAGTTTTCAAGCACTTCAAGTACCAAATCTCAATCTTGCCACTTTTATTTTGTACATCCAAATTAGGAACAGTCTAGGGAGGCCTACGGTTTTATGAGGTTGGTATGGTAGTGTGCAAATTTGTTTTCCCTATGCCTAGGCATTGCTTGCGGATGCAAAAGATGTGCTAATTTATGTCCATACATTAAGATCAAGAAGAAACTACATTCATTACGGAATGCAGAGGAGCATATATTGTTATCACAAAATCCCTGCATATGCTCTCCAGCAATGAGTCCTCTGACATAAAAATATGGATGCTTGTTATGCCAACCCCCCAATTTCATTATCATTTAACATAACTATAATTGCATATAATTGATGTTACCTACCATAAAATATGTTAAAATGCATAATGGCCCAGTACAGTATTTATAGATGCCGTAATGAGTATATGAACGCGCGCTCCAAATGCTGAATCTGTGATTAGCTTCACTCTGTAGATTGAGTGCGCTGTGGCACTTGGCACGTCTGCCGCGGGGCTACATAGTTCACTTCAGCCCTTATTAAATCATAATCATCTCGGTTATAAGGCGCAACAAAACATGTCCCCAATTGATCCAACAGACAGCAGTGCAGGCAGCTCCGCATAGGGTCGAAGCAGCAAGATTAAACATTTGTAAGAGCATTAGAACACATAAGAGCATTAGGTGTGTACGTACACACAACACATGCTCAGGCTCCGAACGGGTTCAGCCATGGTGTTAGATACCGTGAAGGATGCTCGGTGAGCAGGGAACTATCAGTGACAGCATTGCCACCTGTTAAGCACACCATATTGGCTCTAATGGCATACAGGACTGTCCATCTGTAGCAATGGTCAGCAGCACCTAAGGCATTTTTAGTCTCGTAATTCCCCATTTCTTCACTCTGCCGCTTACTCTCACTCCCTCTTACTCATTCTGCTGCCCACTGGGCTCTAATGAAGATCAATGCTTGTCTTCTTACCCACTCTAAACAGCCGTCCCGTTTGAGTTCAGTGATCAAATGTGTCTAAAACTATTGGGTGGATGTGTCTGGATCTGGAGTTGGGTATTAACAGCACGGGGGGTTCCATTAAATGCTGCAGGAGCTAACTCACAGACAGGAATACGGTCCCAGAAGAGAACGCGAGAGGTTTTTTTTCTATTCCACAGTGCCCTCTGACTGCCTCAGGCAGACACGCAGAATCATCATCATTCATTTACTCAACGTATTACCCCACCACCATCCCCAGCCGCTCAAACTGCAGCCTAGGGATATGGCAAGAGGAAAAAGATGAGAAAAAGACAGAAAGAGAGAGGTGGGAACTGTGAAATAGCAAAACAATACCAGATGTACAGTGCCAGTCAAAGTTTTGGACATGCATGATTATGATATTGATATTGAATATGATATTAAAGATCTTTTCTACTAAAGGCATGCAGTTAAATACTTGGGGGACAACAGAAAATTACACTACAAAACAATATTTAAAAAAATAAAAAAATAAAAAAGTTAAATTTACTTGAGCTAAAAATCAAAATTGACACATTTTCTTGTTTTAAAGAACAACCTAACTTTAACTTTAAAAGAGGAAATGTGCTTAGAAGAAAAAACACTCAGTTAATTTACATTTTTTTATTATGCTTAATTACCCTAATTTATTACCTAACACAGAAGTAAACTTTGTAGTGTACTTTGGAAGACATTTAAATAGTTTTACTAGATAATATTACATTATTTATAAGTATCTGTATTAATTCTCACTGTAGTATAAATTAATTTTAATTAATTCTTTATAAGAAAAGAAAAAAAATAAAATATATATATTTTTTTTTATTAAATTGATGGTTGAGAAGTTCACCTCACATAGTACTTCTGTCAAAAACATTAATAAAAAAATAAACAAATTAATGTGACATATGAGAGGTCCACAAAGATGTTATCAATGTAAACGGTGGCAAAAACTAAAATATAAAATAGATTTTCAATCAACATTTTTGGTCACTACATAATTCCCATACATCCATTTGTCATTTCATAATCTTATACGTAGGCTAAAAAAGAATATGTAGGTATGTCTCAAATTTGGCTGGTACTGTAAGTCATGGGCACAGTTCAACACTTTGACCATCCAAACGGGGTCAGCAATGGAGTATGACTCACAGAAGAGAGGTAATGTTATTTTTCACCCTCCACCACCAGGCTCTTGATTTTCTGATGAGAAGAGCAATTGTTCATCACAGCACATACTGTAGCTTTAACAGAGTAGAATCAACGGCTGATTAAGAGGCTGATTGAAACATTATTCTGTGACCTGCAGTGCTCGGCTTCCTCAGGATTCAAACAGACAAAGACAGCAAGGAAAAAAAGACTGGGATAATGTGACTAATGCCATTAAGATCAGTGATGTGATAAACATCCAGGCACAATGTTCTGTGGGAGATGTCTTTCAGTCTCAGTGTGAGCTTTTCCCCCCCAATTCACTGTGTTAAGGGTCATATTGGTTAGTGATCTTTGATTTTCCTTTGCCAAAGTGATTAAACTCAGCTCTTTATTCAATTAGAAATAAGTGGTTATTTAGATAAATACAAATGTCAATTAATTTCAATTAAAAGTTGATAGCAATGAGTTGTTCTGTTTTTCCAATACAGTGAAAACAACACTGTGCAAAAAAACAGTCAAAGTTTCACAGAATTAAAGACATATACTATCATTCAAAGTTTTGGTGTAATGTAAGTTCTTACCCTTCCAATGAGCACTGGTTCTGGACCAGCATACTCCTCAATGACAAAGAACTGGTTCCAGATCCAGCTTCGTCGTTTTCTGGATCGAGAGATTTCCCCTTTTTGTTGATTCCGCCCCTCATCTTCATCCTCATCCATTTCCTGGAAAACAAGACCTCGTCCATCTCTGCCAGGGCGAGAGTCCACAGTCATCTCTCTGCTCTCCTCCACCTCCTTCCTTCCCCATTCCGGATCTGGTGGGAGTTTTAGGATGTGACTACTGTCAATGGGTTCTGAAATTTTAATCAATGGATTCTGAGTGGCACCGAATGGCATACGAACACTCTGATCTGATTCTCTTTTAACGTCAAGACTCGTCTCAGTCAGTGAGCTGAAAGCGCCAGGCCGATGTCCCCAGTCAATCTGAGACGGAGTGTGTGATATGCCCATATCGCCCTGACCAGCGAAGGGGTTCGTCTCCGTGACGGGCATGGTCTCACTTTGGGGAGTTGATGCTAAGTGAGTAGTGAAGTGTTTGTACTTCCATGAAGCAGTTCCAGGTGCACCTCTCATCTCCGTTTTTCTGTCCCCCTCACCTAGATCCATAGTGAATCCACTAAACTGTCTAAAGAGAGTGTGAATGGTCTGATCTGGATTTAGGCTGGTATTTGTAAAAGCACTTGAATGTAGCTCAGCAGTCAGGTTATCCGAGTTATAAAGTTCAGGATTGCCTATCCTGTCTTGTTTTTTCATTTTGAATGCCTCCACCTGACTGTGATCCATGTTGATCAAATCCCTTTTCCTGCTGTGACTCATTTTACCTGGAATATTTAGACCTGGAACACTCTGAAGCTGGGAATTCACAATCCGTACAAGGTTTTCTTTAGATATCAGTTTTAATAAGCTTCCAGTCAGGTTCAATTTCCGAGGCGAATCTGGAGTGAATACTTTTGTACCCGCTGTAGTGTGAACAGCAGAATTTGAACTTGCTCTGGTTCTTGAGGGGATTTTGAATCTGGTTCTGTTGAAGTGTATGCCAGAAGTTGTCCTGTGGTGCATCGGGATCCATTTGTCAATTCTTCCACCTTTCTTTGTGTTATTTCTGCCCCTTTTAAACTCTAAAATGTCTCTAGAGTCGTCAATTGGGGCTTGTACCCTTAAATCAGTTTGGTCAGAGTCTTCGTTTATTTGTACAGGTGATTTGGCATTAAACCCAACAAAGTTTTTCTTGGTGAAGATAGGAGAAGCTCCATGGCTCTGGTGAGCTGTGATCTGCTCTTCAACTTCCTCAGGGCCAATCAGTTCTTTGATTCTTGTCATTGTATTGCCATTCCTCTCCAAACTTGTATCCCATTGGTCAGTTGCTCCATTTCCTGTATGTTGGGCGTGAATTGAGCTCACTCCCCTTCTCCGAACAATCTTAGTGACACAGGCTCCGCCTACAAAACAGAGGGACACCAATAGGAGCAGCCTCCTGTCAATCATGTTGCACGTTTGTGATGTATTAATTTAAACAACAACTGATGAAAAGGCGTGTTCGCTTTCCAGTTGTCGTCATTATTTCGTTCTTCTCTGTTTACTCTTCCCCACTTATTCCTCCATTACACCACCTTCATCCAGTTTACGCAGAGCATGCGTTAAGTCACTTGTGTTCACTTTATGTCTCTCCCTCTATCTCGCAGGGCTTCTGTGTTTTGGTGCTGGTAAAACGTTTTACTCAGTTTCCCACAGAGGGTTGGATGCCCTAGGAGAAAAGATAAAGATAATTAAGTTAAAACTTTAATCATTGCAGTATGTTAATTAAAAGTGGAACGACAAGGCAAGTTAGCAGGACACACAGCCAGGCTGATTCATTAACGTATGAGTAATTGCAAGACAGTAACATCAGCAGCATCATTAGAATTCAATATGAGCCAAGGTGGCTGATATTTCCTTGTTCTGTCAGATGTTGCAAGTATCATCAGAAGGCATATGGCATTTCACTTGTGCTCAATGAAGACAGAGGTCTGGTGGGTAGCGCATACAGAGGCGCTCTGGATCTGGATCATTTTTCGTCGTGACGTATTGTCAAGTATGGTGACCCATACTCGAAATTGGTGCTCTGCGTTTAACCCATCCAAGTGCACACACACAGCAGTGAGTAGTGAACAAATGCGCACACACACACACACACACACACCGTGAACACACACCCGGAGCAGTGGGCAGCCATGCTCAAGGGCACCTCAGTCGTGGTATTGAGCGTGGAGAGAGCGCTGGACATTCCCTCCCCCCACCTACAATCCCTGCCGGCCGGGGGCTCGAACTCGCAACCTTTCGATTACGAGTCCAACTCTCTAACCATTAGGCCACGACTTCCCATAAATCATGTGTTGTTTCCTGTCTTATATCTCACTCTCCTGTCAAATAAATCCAAGACCTATTTGAAATGTTACAGTCAAGGTTTTATATGTTACAGTAAGATTCTGTAAATAAAAATGTTTTACAATGAGCAACTTTTTCATTACAGTAAAAGTACAATTTGACAATGGAGTGCCTTGGAGTCAAAAAGGTTGAGAACCAACCATTTATTTTATATACATTTTGTGGTGACCTATGTATTTTATTGCAATCAACTGTAGTGGTTTTTAAAGTGTAGCACCTCATTCTGAGCCTCCCTTCCGTGTCAACACTTCAAAACCTAGTTCAAGTGTTCCAGTTCAAGAGTCTGTTTGTGTTTGAACAAACAAAACAAATATCCGTTAAAACTGATTTTGGTAAAAAATCTATTCAAGCATGTCCTAACTGAGGGGAAAAAAACGTAAACCAATTGAGTATATTTTTTGCTGAAATGAATGACAGACTTCTCAAGCATTCAAGCATGCCATCTACTTCTCCAATAGAAGCTCCTTCCAAGTTGGTGATCATCATTTGACAGGTTGATTTTTGCAATTACCTGGAAATGAAGCTGTTTCTACCACAATACATTAGGAACTGAGCAATTTTACAGTTTAAGTGTGATGTTGAATGAGGCTGTCTGATTTCTGTAGACATGAACAATGAGGCATTGCAGTGTGAGTTGTGTTTATGAAGAGTAATGAACAGTAAGTTGAATGATGGTAATGGTAAAACTGCATAACACTGCATGATGGGTTGTGTATTGTGCACAGAGATGCCCTGTGGGACATATAATTGCAATACAAAGAATTGTGGACTACAGAACTACTTTGACTCTAAAGCAGTATGTTATGAGTTAGAGCCCTGGAAATTGCATAAAGCCAGCCAATCAGACCATAAGTGGCTATTTTAACCATTTTTCTGAGCAATACGCTTCAGACATTCAGCAAATAAAAAATACTGTGGATTTAACTACAGAAGGATGCACTATAGGGCTTCTACACTATACATTTAACTGGTAATGTCTTTTTAAACACCAGGTAAAGGCCAGTTGTAACCCATGGGTTAAGCAACATTTGGCATTTTGAAAGGGGGTTAGCACTGATTTGCAAAGTTTAACCCCAAAGAGTTGCCCCAAATGTATAACGTGTGATTCTAGGAATGCCACGGTGAGTTGTTTAGCAACAGACAACCAATCATAAACAGCCTCACTATTTGCCTTGTAAAATATTCATGAGATTTGCATAGCTGCAGAAAATGTCCATGCACCCATATTTAAGGGAAACACTGATGGCAAATGTGTTAAAGTAAATGTGAAATGAAAATTCATGGTAATGATCTTACAGTGAATGATTCATTCATACATAGGTTGTTTTTGTTTTTTATCCAAATGTCATAAATCAATCTTCAGGTGAAAATACTGTCACTGCTTCCGTTTCATCACAATCTTTACAGAATTGAGAGAATACTTAGTCTATTTTTAACAGACACAAGACAAGAGTGACGACACAATGACATTCCCACAGACAGACAAGCAGTTATTAAAACCGGTCACATCCTGTCAATCAATGTTAATCACCTCATGAATATGCAAATAAGAACTTTAACCCAGCATTAAGAAATGCACAGTGTGAAATCTATGAATTACTAACCATGAATAAAGTATGAACTGTGTGAAACATGGATAAGATAACCGAGGATTACATTAACCAAGTGTAAGAAGCCCAACTGTGATAATTGCTGACTGTAATGCATCGCAAGTGTTATGTCCGCTGTAAATGCTATGACATGCAAGTACAGTAGTGGTGCTCTGGGTCTTGTCAACCCACCTACTGAAGTATAACAGAATGCTGCGTATCCTCACAGGATCCCCCAAACTTGTTTCCCTCTCCCTCCTGATTATTCACACAAGCCTTCAATCCTTAACAAATATTTTTAAAAGCATGTTATATTTTCTCTTTCATCGCCTCCTCCCACTCACCACCTGTCTCTATCTCTCTGCCTGTCCCTTTCACAGCATTGTTTTAATGTGTTATCCTCTGCTTCTCTTTCCTTTTCTTCAGCTACCTCCACGTCAATCATGATTGTGCTTTAACCTCTCTCACCTTCTGCGCTTTGACTCGCTTCGATCAATCAGCCAGTCTCCACAGTGACATTGGGATTGACGGCTGTCTGGCACCTGCACCGATGCTAAACTAAATGAACCTGAAGCCGAGAGTCTTACCGGTGAGTCTTATAGATTATACAAATGAAAAAAAAAATGTTACCGTGCTACAACGAGATCCAAGTCTGCCTTGCAGCCGATTTATACAATGAACAAACTAAACAGCTGTTTGCCAGTGCATAGCAGTTAAGGTTCATACAAAAATGGATTTGTTTTTGCTTAAACAACAGATGAAAATGCGCCAAACAAATCACTCATACAGATAGGGTTGATAGGAAACTGCTGATAGATTGTTGTGCTCTCAATTTAACAAGCTTTAAAACTACGAAGAGGCAAAATTGCAGAGGCAGTGAAATCTTCCTGCCAGCAGTGACAGTTTCTTTAGATTAGATTCATTAGATAGGAACTTTTTTCCACACTGGCTGACTTATTATTGATGGCTAGACGGTCATAACTTGGTTGCAGATTTGCATTTGGACAGTAGAGACAAGTTTCTAGTTAATAGACTGCAGAATAGGGTCTAAGATTATTTGCAGTGGCATTGACTGAGTGTTATGCAAGTATTGAATACAATAAAAGAGTAACACAACAGCTGTTCTTTTTTATAAACCATGTTTTTTTTTTTACAGCTACAGTACAGATGTTTCACATTTAAAATCATTCTATGAAATCAAACTGCCTTTAAATAAAAAGTAAAGATAAAGAATAAACAACAAAAAAAAGAAGAGAAAAGAAAATCAAGTGTATTGTTTTGGATATTTAAAAGGAGTGGACAAATCCAGATTGGCCATATTTATTAGCTCTAGTTGTCAAAGATTGCATGTCTTTCTAAAAAACAAAATAGTTTGTGTTCATAATTTTTAATCCCCACTAAAAAACTTTTCCGCTGATATCACTCAGGCCATGAGATATTAAATATTAACCAAAACTGCTTTAGCTAACATAGATATGGTTTGACTCCGTTCTGTTACATAACATTGGATTTTCACAATCCAATTAATTCCCAATGGACAATATTCAAGCCTCATTCAAATATTTTTGCCTCAATGAAAAGTTCACTCAAAAATGCATCATATTAGGAAGGTAAATAGGTAGCAAGTGGCAATTTATTTTGAAAATACAATATATATATATATATATATATATATATATATATATATAAAGTATATATAATAGAGAAGAATTGAAATGCATTTCTAAAATTAGAAAATTAGTCAAAATGGAAAACAAAAATTTCACATTTCAGCATTTCAACTGTTATACAGTAATGACCAACATATGGAAAATTTCCATAAAAATTTAACAGTTGGAGATTTCTGTATCTATTTATCTATTTATATATTATCTATTTATCTATTCTATATCTATATGTTCTGTATCTATTTGTACAGTTTAACAAGTCAATGTTAAAACCAAACCTGCTTAATTGAGCCATCATCTAAATTAGCTCCAGATATCAAACAAATTAGTATTTTTATTTGATGTCTAGAGTTACCTCAGATGATGATCCATTAATGTAGGATTGGTTTAATAGTAAATTAATTGTAGATGGTAAATAAGTTGCAGTCTAACGCTACAAAGATCCAGGTTGCTAACACAAAGGTCGCTGGTTTATTTCCAGGAAGGAGTGTCCCACTGGAGAGGTTCTGTGACAGCACTCGTGCTCTACCACTGTTGTGCTCCTGAGTGAGACACTTAACCTCGCTCTGCCCCTGACTAAGGCTCTTAACACCAGCTTGTTTAAGTGCCTCTGCTCCAGGCAGACTGTCCCTCCAATTACAGTGTTACTTTAAATAAAGTGACTGCAAAATGACAAGTAACCATGCTGGATACATTCAAAAGCTGTGTATCTTAATAAAACCGTTTTCATGCTCCAGTCCCCAAACTATGCACACAGAGAATTACAAGTGGCACAAATTGTCTTTGGATATTTCGCTCAGCCTATTTACTCACCCATCTACAGTATACAAATGTATGTGCAAATCTGGACGTTGTGGGGAAAGAGCTCCCATTTGTGATTCAGAATTCTGCCCTGAATTAACCTGCATATAGTTCAAGTACAACTAACACATCTTACTTCAGCAAAAAAAATGTTCTGCATTACAATACTTTGCAGGATATTTGTTTTTTTCATTAGGTGTTTTGATGCAGCTCTGCCTACGCTCCACTGATGGAGCTAAGTGACAAATAAAAGAGGAATTTCTTAAGGCTACAAAAAGCTACAAAGAGCCCTTTCTAAGGCAGAAATCAATAAAGCTGTTGCCAACTTAAAGAATGAAGAAGAATTAAGCAGTAAAGTAAGCAAAGTCAGCAAAGTAATAGCTGTGCTAAATGCTAATCGCACTTTGCATTAAAAGTGGATGGGAGGGTGTACCTGAACAAGAAGACATGCTAGTTGTTAGGTCATGGAGATGACTCATGAATATTGATAATGGTCCATTAAAGTCATGTTAGAAAAATCATATCTATGTGTTGAACGTACATGAACTTCACCACAAAGTCCTAAGTATTCTAGAAAACTTGGGATTTTCTTTTCTCTTCCCTGAGTTTCTGAATTGAGGGTGCGTCAACGAGAAAACATTTCAGACATAAATGAAGCAGCATCTGTATTAATCGTAAGTTTGTAAAAAAAAAAAATGTTTTCCATTTACAATAAAACTAAGTTGCATGTGCAAAATACCACAGTATTGTACAGTTTTCATAGATAGTTTCGTACGATACAATTACGATAGAATATATAATGATTCTGAATGTATAGCTGCTTCATAAATTGAATAAAAACATAAAAAAAATCAAAAACACACAGCTCAGTATTTACTAATCATTCTCTAAATCAGAATTTAAAATCTTGTAGAATTTTATGCAAAAAAAGGTAAATCGCCATCTTGCTTTAACCAAAGTTAATTGAACACATTGACATTATAATTCCAGACTTCCCTGGAGGACTGTAATGCAACATAAAAATATGCTTAATTATTTTAATATAGAATATTTATTCAGTTCAAAATTGAAACATAAACAATTATAGCACTTTGATTATAAACTAAATAATTTAAACAACAATTCAGTAGCATGGTAAGTGGCAATTCAACATAAAACTAAATTCAAACAATGATTTGGACAACAATCATTCTTTTTGACCAATTCAAGTGCTTAAATGAACTTGCGGTATATATTTTATACGAACACCATGGTCAAATTTTTATTTGCATACAGGGATTTAGGGTTCTGATCTGCCCTATCCGCTTCTTTTAATAAACCATTTATATACATATTCAATACCTGACACAGGAACACATTTATTTTATTGCTTTCGATTTAATGCATTAAGTTAGTTTTATTAATCATAAAGAAAGTAAAGTGAAAAAAATATATGCAATAAATCATGCCCCCTGACCTGTATGTAAATTTCATTAAAAAAATTCCATTAGAGCTATTCATGCTTGAAGTACCGTTTTCATGTTTTTGCTACAACAGACTAACTGAAACACCAAACCATATTTATAGAAAGCGAACAGGTATATATTGATACAATTAACCAATATTAATCAGCATACAATATAATATAATATAATACACAGTCACAGAAAATCAATAGTGAAACAATAAATAAGCATTAAGTGTAGTTATGTGACAAAATTGCTGCTGAATTCAATCCTGTTGCAATCTATTTCAAAAAGTCATGTGAATATGTAATGATGCCTATGCTTATGCCCATCCAATAATGGCATGCGAGGGGCGTAAAATGCAGGTGGCTGGATTGCTCTATTGTCATGGGCACCAGGGTAACAGCTGAGAGCGTAGAGTAAACCAGCATATCGACATTGTCACATCGGTGGTGGGAGTACCCTTGCTCGACATGAACGGCATATGCAAGTGAGAGACTGAGCATAATGCCTCTGTCACTATGTGGTCTCTCTGACACTGTTAGGAGAATCAATGTAGGGTAAAAGTGTACGGCTAAAGGTGTCGGGAGCAGTTGCTCCTTAAACTGGAGTGTGTGTGTGTGTGTGTGTGTGTGTATGTGTATGTGTATGTGTGTGTGTGTGTGTGTGTGTGCGTGTGTGTGTGTGTGTGTGTGTGCGTGTGTGTGCGTGTGTGTGTGTGTGTGTGCATGTGTATGTGGTTTATGAGGACACAAATTTGTATAATGACATGGGTATGACAGAGGTATTACAATATGAAGGTGGTTTATGAGGACACTGCCTATGTCCCCGTAATTCAAAAGGCTTAAAAAACATACTAAATGGTGTTTTTTTGAAAATCTAAAAATGCGCAAAGTCTCCTGTGAAGGCTAAGTTTAGGTGTAGGGTTGGTGTAGGGCAATAGCGCACACAGTTTGTTCAGTATAAAAACCATTACGCCTATGGAGAGTCCCCATAAACCACAAAAACCAACATGTGTGTGTGTGTGTGTGTGTGTGTTTGTTGAACAGCAGAACGTGACAGCATCTGATCCTTTTCAGACTTGCCTTTTGCTTCATGTGACTTGTATCCATACGCCCCCACGGACAATCGGAGTATCTCACTGAACTGATGGGGGTCATAAATATTTTTAATTAATTTTTCTTTTCCCCAGGGCTTCGAAATCTCTTGGTTCGTTAGTATTGGAGGCAGATCTTTTCCATCGATCTCCGGAACCCATGGTGCAGTGAAGGCTGTCACCAACTTAACGAGACTGAAAATGTTAATTACGATTCTCCTCCGTACTCCTTACTCGCCATTTATTTCTCACTCTCACACATATAACACCTACCCACAAAACACTGTTCTCAATCAGAAAGCCAGAAACACATTCATGCAGACAAATGCCGCATATATGCTCCGTTCCAAAGCCTAGTGCATTT
The DNA here is from genome assembly GCF_936440315.1 of Barbus barbus. Taxonomy (NCBI): domain Eukaryota; kingdom Metazoa; phylum Chordata; class Actinopteri; order Cypriniformes; family Cyprinidae; genus Barbus; species Barbus barbus. Next base: position 8,992,979 of record NC_136754.1, read on the forward strand.
TGGGCGTGTAAGACATAAATGGGCTCTCAACATCAAGGCTGTTCCAAAAAGTAGGCAACTTAATAACACTGCTTCCTAAAAAACTTGCTTTAACCAAGTTTTAAGCAGCATCACATGTATCTTTCACAATAAGACAATCCCAGTGCGCTATGACAAGTATGACAAGTCCAAAAATGTGTATTAAAAAAGGACCGAAATAGGTATGCTTTGATATTATTTTGGCAAATAACAATAAGCAGAAAATGATTTTCATGTTTCAGCCAATATCAAACATATTACACTATTTTGTCTAAATAAATTATGAAAAATGGACATTCATTTTGAGATTTGCTAAAGATTACAGTGTTATTAAAAAAAAAATATCTATTTGTTAACAAATAAATAAAATTCTACTATTGGCCAGTAACTGATCTGGTACCGATATACTGTGTATTATTATTAGAAAATATTTTAATAATTAAATGTTAAGAAAACTATATAAAATCTACACTTTTTTTGAAAACCCAAACTGTACAACATTTTACCCAGAAAATGGTGTTCATTGCATGTTTATTATAGCATTGCAGAGTGCTGTTTGTATGATGCACAGCTGAGTTGCTTCCTACGTAAAGCATTCCAAATCAGTCCCTTCTGAAGTTGTATTTCAGTTAGTATGTAGGCAGTAAGGCAGCTCTCTAGGTTTTGGAACAAAGCTACTATAATGTTCACGAAAAATTACATACACTTCATAACATTCCGTAGTTGATTTCAGATCAGAAGCACACTCATACTCTAGAAAACATTATCCCACACATGGCAGAGAAAATAAATAAAGCTTGCTTTGTTATGTTTTTACACCTCTCTTGCTGTAGTGCTCCAGGGAACAGCCTTCTGGACCAAAAGGGAAAAAAAAAGAAAAAGCCCACCGTTAGCCTCTTTATTGCCCCTGTAAAAAACAAAAAAAACAAAGCTCCGCCTACAAATATAGGCAAACTAATGCTGTGCAGAGTGTATGGTGACTGCAGGTGCTCCCCGCTGCGAGACCTTCAGCAGCACAGAAGTACAAAAATGACTTTGAGAGAGTCAGTCTTCCCTCCCTCACAAAAGCTTGAGTATAAAGCTTGAGTATGAAACAAGAGATCTGAGAGCCACAGCAACAGGGGAAATCTGCCAAAGCGCAGAGGGATATTGCACAAGGCATTCTGTTTGCAAAAGGAAGATGTTTCCACATCTAAATAGATAAAATCCATCGTCCTACAATTGTATTTTACCCGAGGTGAAATTACTAAACTGCTGATCAGTATGCCGTGACTACGCCAGCATGGGGTGTCGACGGGGGGCCAGTGTTTTTTAAAATGCCGGCTCTCTCGGGACACTCAAGAAACAAGCTGGAAGGGGTGAAAAACAACACGATCATAGACTGAAAAGGACAGAGGGAGCATAATCTAGATGGTTTCCATGTTCTGATAAGTGGCAAGGATAAGTCCACTTCAGGGTGGTTCCCGTCTGGAGGATTAATACAAAAGGATCATTTTAACACAAAAGACAAGAAGGGGCTTAAAACCGCGCAGGGCTTCGGCATGCTGAGAGCGCTTCCGCCGGGGCAAGCGGAAGAGAGGAAATGAAAACTCAGCAATCGGCAGATGAAACGGGACAAGCGCGAGAGAGATAAACAATCTCCCAGCCCTCTGTTACAAAACAGCCTATAAGAGACAATCAATCTGCCTCCCACACCACAAGCCAACTGGAGAAATCTTGCCATCGGTAATCTGATTATGGCTGATGGTTCTTGGGCGCTTAAAGTACAGTGGGAAAATGGCGAACATGGCCTCCCTCTGACCCTACTGTCATAAGCACCTCATTAATAACATAATCAGTATTCACACACATTACTGAGCTTTTAATAATTCATAAATGGCTACAAGAGATGCAACGGGGTTAGCAAACAGAGCAAGAGATAAGATAAGAAACCGTTTGGTATTTAACGTGTTTGCCATCTAAAATTAACCTTTTGCCAATGGTGACAATGGTTCATGTTTTAAACATGAAACCGTATTACAATTTAAAAATAATAGTTTTCAATTTAAATATATTTAAAAATGTAATTTATTCATGTGATTCATGAATTTTCAGCAGCCATTACTCAAGTTTTCAGTATAAAACAATCCTTCAGAAATCTAATATGCTAATGAAATATTAATGGCCAAAAAACATATTTTGTATTGTATTTATCATAAAAGTGTCATTATGCAATGAGCCCCAGATCACTTCCATTAACTCTCACTTAAAAAATGCACTAAAGGCCTAAAACCAGCTAAATTGATTTTATTCTTTGCATTAAATTACAAATTAAAATATTGTCTTCCAACAAGTACAATACTTTCATATCTGTTAACATCTCCAAAAGTAAACTGTTATGAAAAAGCTGTTAGAATCTGCTTTAGAAACCACTGATTTGAATTTCTCGTCACTTACATTCAGATTTATATATGAGTATTATATTGCAGTTCCAGTAAACTGGCAAATAACTGCTTTATTTACTCACCACAACCAATTTCCATTCACCTCTGTGTTTGTCTTATGATTTAATGATTCTGAGTCGTTTGTGATAAACGGGGAGGAGGGTTGCAGTTTTATTTTTACGTTGCGCTATGCACTGGAAAATGGACTTTCAAGCTGTCTCGTTACATCTTATAATGATAACTTCTGCTCAGTCATCGGTCTTAGCAACTAATGTATGCCAGTGTTCCACAGACAGAGAGTTGCCAGAGAAGATTTGCTGGTGAGTCAGAAAGTGCGGAAACATTTGCTGAAATTACACCTGATGCCCATCAAGAGTCTTTCTCCTTCTTCTGCCTCAATGGCTCTTGACATCAAAAAGCTATCTGATCCCTTCAGAACAGCACCTGACATTTTACAGAATGGCCTCTGCAATCTTTGCCTCTCTCCACTCAGCAATAGCTCTATGTTTGTGTGGATTCACTACATGCTTACACAAGGTTAATAAGGCAAATATGTCAAGATGTCAAATGAGTACATTTTAATTGAATTATTTACATGATATGCTCGTTAATTAAGAAATCAATATTGGCTGAGTAAAGCCCCAAACGAAGACAATTGAAATACAAATTTTTAGAAATGATACATACACAAACGGAAACATACACATTTTTAGGGGGATCCACCCCTAAACCTGACCATCAGTGGGGCTTCAGATAGTAGCAGATCTTATGGAAAAGATTTAGCAGCACAGTACTGTAAAACCCTACATTACAATACCACATTTATACAATACAGTAAAATACTGTAATTTGTATTGCATTCTGGGTAATTTTGACTTGGCGGTGATGGTTACAAGAAACTTGTTGTAATTTTAACATTTAAATTTTTAGATAGATTTAAGATAAATCAAGTTCTCTCTAAGGACATTGATTCCCAATCTAGCCCTCAAGATGCATGTTTGTTTCATTTATATTCTTGCACAATGAAAATGCTTTCGTGGCCTTAAATTGTTGATGCACCATACTAAAATGTTTTGAAATGTTTTAATAAAAATACTTTTGTAAGTGTGTTTGGATTGTCTTTTGATTTGTAATGTTATTCTGAATTATAGTAGTATCACAATTTTACTAACTATATGTATGTACTATTCCAACTACACAATACACAATAATAATTACACAATAGCAAATTATAGTAGAAACAAAATTACAAAGTACTGTAAAAATACAGTACAATACTGTTTTGTAGTTATACAGTACATTGTTCTACATACTGTAAAGTTGTATTACAGTACATTGCTGTAAAATAAAATACAGTAACTTGCTAGCAACTGTGCTACCAGTAACTTACTGTAAAAATACAGGAAAATTTTTAACAGTGTGGTTTAATCTGGTCTCCCAGCTTTGCCAAGCTGGTCTTCAGACAGTCTACACTCTTACAAATAAAGGTTCATTATTGGCATTGATGGTTCCATGAAGAACTTTAACACCCATGGAACCTTTGCATTACACAAAGGTTCTTTACAGTGGGAAAAATGTTCTTCACACTAAGAAAAATTGGTTCTTTTAAAAACTGTTTACTAAAAGGTTTGAGGAACCAAAAATGGTTCTCTATGGCATCACTGCAAAAACCCACTTTTGGAACCTCTATGTTAGTTCAATGTAGCTGGAGTCCCAGGCTGACCAGCTGAAAAAAAACACAACTTATAGATAATTTTGACCAGGTTGGAGACCAGTGGTGTGGTTCGCCTGTAGTATCAGGTGAAACATGCAAAAACAAATATAGCACTTAAAAAAATTCAATTGCTGGTCTTATTTATTTATTTATTATTCTCACTTAATTAACATGTTAAATTGACAAACCAATTTAATTATGAAAGGCGTTAGTCTCACATCTCTTATAAAATACTTGAGACAGCCTCTCAACAGGATATAAAACTGCTTCAACAGATTAAAGGACACGCCTTCATTCTGTTCATTTCTCTCCACACACAAGTACTTTCCAAGAGACCATAAACTGCCTCTATTACTGTAAACACTGTAGAAGCTCAGCTGTACAGGCAGAAGACATCTGAAGTTGAAAACATCCAAATAGCCCTGGGTTAACCAATAAATTTTTACTTTTTAAACACTGCAATCCATTAGAATAAGAGAATGCCTTTGTCATAAAGCCTGAAAGAGAATAATGACCCTTAATTGCTCATTTTACTAATTACTTCTCATTTGTCAAGCTGATGGTTTCATCCAGTGCAATTTACAATACGCTTATTATGGAAGGGCCCCTGTGGCGCAACTTGGGGTAAAGTGTCTTGCTCAAGGGCGTGATCCATTGATCAATCCTTACGAGGTTTGAACCTACAGCTTTTTGATTAGAAGCCAAGATCTTTAACCTCAAGCCTTTTAATAAAATGCTTGAGTAAGTTCATACAACAACAAACGCTTCATTGTTGCCTATAGATACAATCTAGTCTCTAAAATATCTATGGAAAGAGAAAAAAGCAGCAGTACAGTAGCTCCACAGGGCACATCCTCTAGCTGAATAGCGATAAAGTGAACTTGTTCAGCAAGCACAGATCGACTGGCTTTGTTCAAGCCATCTGCTGGATAGCCTTACGATCAACGCTCAGAACTGACATCTTACGTGAACCCAAATATAACTGAATCACACGCTTTCTTACTATATCTCAATTTACTTCTGGAGGGTTCTGTAGCCAAGAGCGTTTTTTCGATATGTCATTAGAACTACCTTTGCTTAGTTCTAGGCTTTAGGGATTCGCTATAGCTGGAGGTACTGATCAAGCTAACAAACTCTGAGCAGTGCTAGCTGAATGCTAGTGTTGTGGGGTGCTAAAAAAATAAGGGTTTAAGTTTGTTTTTTGGGTTTTGTGAGATGCCTGAGGCATTTCTGTGACTATACTGCTAACCCACCTTGGCCCCACAAACCACCAGCTCCTGTGTGGCAGGTTGGATGATTATATTTGTTGTTCGAGTTGTGGCTGGAGCAGGCTGTCTGAACAGAAGTCTATGAATAAATTGGGAGTTTGAAAAAAAAAAGAAAGATACTTCTTTTAGTAATGCATATGAAAAACAGTTTCTCAGCTATGCAGTGTTGGGAAGTCCAACACATTTGAACAAATCAGTTTTGAACTCACAGTTAGATGGAATAAAAATGACTCAATGATTCTTTGCATGAATGATCATGGCAAGTATTCATAGAGAAGAAAAAACAGAATTCGTAGTGTTACTTTTCTGCCATGATTATCCAGTATGAAGTTCAGCTTTGTTTCAATTAACAAAAATTATGTTTTAGATTTAGTTAACAATAACAACACCAGACCCTCCAAACGAGTGTTTTGTGTCTAAATGCTTTGTAAACAACACATGGTTTACCAATTGGCTGTTCAGATTAATTTCCAAGAAATATTGTTTTCATTATATTTCCAACCTCTGTGTTTACCTACCATATTTGCTCTGGAAATGTAAACCTGAGAGCCATTTTGTGTTTATGGTAATTAAAGACCACATGCCAACATATTTTATGCCATTATCAAGAAGAATATACAGCTTTCTGATACCTGGGGGAAAATAATTAAAAAAAATGCAAGTTTAAGCCTAAACAGTGCAGGAGCGGGAAGGTAGGAAGAAAACCATTATAGGTCCGGAACGGATGGACGCTGAGTAAAAAATTAGGAGCGGGTGGGTGTGGAATGAAACTCGCAGGAGTGGGAAGGCAAAATCAGTCTCACGCAGACCTCTAGGGTAGCGCTAACGCTCACAATGGAATGTTAGCATACTTGCGTGTTGACAATCCTGCAGCTACAGAAGAGTGAAAGCTACTGAATATATGCAGTGCTGTCTTCACATCAGATGTTCAAGCTAAACGTCTGAACTGAAATGCCTCTTTAGTTCCTTTAAAAGCCTCCATTCAACTGCAAGTTATGCAAGATGTGGAATTTCAGAGTAATACGCTCAATAACAGAGTGAATTAGACTCGTTAAAAGGGAAAGTGCAACTTTATGATGTGTCATACTGGTGGTTGCTGATGTACATGGGCCTTTTTTACCTACACAAAAGCTTACGCAAGCTATGCAGTGATATATGACAAGCGAAAGGATGCTAGGATTATGTTATACATTCATAAATGCACAATTGCTACAGTGGCACTCTCTATACTCCACAAAACAGTAGGTACACAGTGCAGCAAAGAACCGCAGCAGCAAGCGGGACTGTAAAACTCATCTGCTTTCGCTTTTTAATCCCCCTGGTTGGAGTCACAGCGCGCCCTGCCTCATTAGCATATATCTCCCTGTACGGGTGACTTTCATTCTCATTGGTCCTCTTGCGTTTAAGCAAGCTGTTGATAGTTATCTTTGCCCCAATCTCAAACGCATTTCCTGTTTTGTTGTTTTCTGTATATGGGTAATTTTCAGGAAGTACATGTTCTCATGCTTGGCACCACTCCAAAATAATTCATTCAATAAATCTTAATCAGAATATTTTTTTTTGTCTTGTTTTATCTAAACATCCTTAAAACAAGACTAATGTAGTGTACTTGAGAAGCAAAATTGCTTAAGATAACAAGACTTGTTTTCAGAAAATATATCTTTTTGCCACTGGCAAACAGTTTTTCTTGCTCTAAGCATTAACCTCACTGATTTATGCAAACAATTGTCAAACAGGGAAAGAAAAAGATTAATAATTCAACAGTATATTCAACTATATATTGCCAAATATCTTATCTTATGCAATTTCACTTCTCAAGTAAACTGATCTTGTTTTTAAAGATATAGACAAAGATAAAGATTTTTTTGCAATGAAAATTCAGCTTCAATCAACCAGATTCAACTCGAGCATTATTATTTCCAAAAGAACATGAGGACAGAGAAAAGCATGGAGAGAAACATAACAGGGAAAAAAAATACCTAAAAAAGAATTTTGATTAATAAAACCGCACATACAATCAATAATGCCACATTTAAGTAAAAGCTCTTTTGAAGGTAAAAGCTCTCCTGATTTGTTTGCACAGACGTAAGTTCGTGGAATGATCTGGCTCGCTCGTTGTCGCTATATTTTGATGTATTAATTTATGTGTATTGAGCCTCGGGGCAGGTTTGGGCGGGCTGTGTGTTACTGCTGATGTACTTTGCAGTGAACTATGTTATGAGTCATTCTAATAGCCTGCTGGATTTATTTGGATGCTTTTACATCTTTAGTAGTTTTATTTGGGGACATATATAATGCATTGTGCAGAGCTTGGCTTGTTCTTTTTTTAGGTCGAGCTGACACGTATTTGCTTGATGTTGCTCTGCACAAACCGAGCGTACAGCTCAATAAAGTGCCATTCTGTTTCTTTGGTTAGCATAACATTTTTATTGAGTTATTTTGATAGAGATTTAAAGGCCTATATGGGAGCCGAGCAGTGCTTGTATGGGGTTTTGTGAAGGACAGATTCGTTTTTATGTCGAGCTCTGCTATGCAAGTTACGCTGATATACTTTCCCACAACCTTCTGCAACAGTAATTCAGTGTTGGGGTTTAGCGATGCCGTGGAGGCCTTAGCTAGCGCAGCTTTGTGCTCGGTTGTATTTCAGGGTCGTTTTCCAGGAGTCATCTTTGCGTCGCCTGGCTCGGCCTCAGCGAGAGGTAGTAACTCTGCCGTAAACGTCCAGACAGTGTCCTCCTCCTCATCGTTTTCTGATTTCCTTCCACCCTAGAGCGACTAATTCTGACCACTCAAGGTCGTGTTCAAGAACAAAGGGCGGCAGTTGATAAGAGATATGGAGCAGCCGACAGTCACGTGGCGGGACGCGTAATGCACAACTAAGCACTCTTTGATGAGGAGATTCCCCACCTTGGGAGCACAGAGATCACATCCTATTTTCCTGAAATCCCTGTGCATTGTTTAGCTTTCCTTCGCTTTTTCTTGTTTATAAAGCCGCATCCATAACTGCATTTTAATGTGTGTGCTCTCACCCGCTCGGACAGGTATTCGGCAGGCTTACGGCAATATCTTTTGGACAGGCGACATGAGAGATTTGTTTAGGCCCCTCTCTCTCCATGCGCATATCAATAAGGGCATTATAGCGAGTAGGGTATCGCTTCTTTTTAGTACAGCGCTGCCATTAAGAGTCTTTGGAGTCAGCTTTTCTCTACTTCTCTAGATCCATCCCTCCATCTCTTTATCACTCATATATTCCATCTCTCCCTCTCTCGGGGTATTAGCCATTCAAAGATCTCTCTCTATGGCACGCAGTAAAAGTTATCACTCCATCTCTCCCGCCCTCGCTCTATCTCTCTAATCTTACTTAATCTTCCAGCCCAGAGTGAAGTGAGAATTAGTTTCTCACTCTCTCTCATCAATCTCTCACACCCTTCCTTTCCCTTCCATCCAGCTCGGTACTTCTCTGTCTCTCTCGCCGTCTAACTTTACCCTCCCTCCCTCATTTGTACTTTTTCATACCTTTATTCCTTTGCTCTCGGCTCTTTCTCCACCTTTTCAGGTTCTCACTCAGATCAGAGATCTTTCTCTCCTTGAAACATGCATTTTACTTTTTTTTCTTACTCTACCTCTTTTTGTCCTTACCTTTACACAGAGTTCTGAAGGAGTATGTTAATCTAATCCTGTCAATCACAATGCAAGGACATATGAGGGTGTTTCTTTAACTATGGTGTACTTTTGGTCTGGTAGACTTCATACGCCACTAACATTTCAAGACAATTGAAAGATAATTATTTTCAGTAAAATATATGGGATTAACTGTACTTGTAGTTAACTGTAACTGTACACTATTGAAAGAGAACACAATAAGCCAATTAAACTGAGGTGAATAATGACACTATAATGTAATTAATTATAACTCAATTTATTGATTTTTAATTGAAGAATTTTCCAGCACTGACAGCATTGTTTGTTTATTAGCTACTATAAAGCTGCTTTGAAACAATCTGTTTTGTATAAAGCGCTATAAAAACCTTATGAAAATTAACCATGGTTTTTTGGCGTATTGATTACCATTTGTATAACCACAGTTTTACAACAAATACCATGGTTAATCCATGGTTAGTGTAGAAAAATGTCTCAGGTTACGTATGTAACCCTGGTTCCCTGAAGGGAACAAGACGCTGCGTCGAAAACGCTAGGGGAACGTCTTCAGCGTCACCGCGCTCTGAATACATGTGTAATCTGTCCAATGGAAGGGCAAGACGTCACAGGCGGGTGACGTAATCGACCAGGAAGCATAAAAGCACGTGCAGTGGAACCGGTGTCAGCTTCTAGGAATGAAGCAACCGCTGGCAGGGATGCTGGAAGTATGGCCTAGAGACGCAGCGTCTCGTTCCCTTCAGGGAACCAGGGTTACAAACGTAACCTGAGACGTTCCCTTCCAGGAACTCGAGCTGCGTCGAAAACACTAGGGGAACGAGATGCCCACGTCACCAGACTTCCAAGTACCTGCCCTGTGTGTATCCCTCAGGAGCACAGTGAGGGCGAGAGAAAGTCGGGCCTGCGTCCCAAATGCCAACTTCTGAGAAGTAAGTCTTGATCCCCAAGAAGGGGGAGAGCAGAGGACTTGAGGCTATGGAATAGCATCCTGATCCACCACATAGCATAAGCTCTCTGGTCGGAGGGCTCAGCCCTGGAGGAAACATGTACTAGGGGGTGCCTACCCACTGAGAGGCCACCAAGAAGGGCACAGTAGGCCGATAAAGCCGCCACGTAAACCTTCAGGGTGGAGTGGGTTACCCCTGCGGAGAAACGGGCCTGCAGGAACTCCAGCACTGTACCAATCGGGCAGTTAACTGGGTCAAGGTGGAGGTCTCTGCACTATGAAGGGAGAAGTCTCCACTTCAGGGCATACAGTTTCCTCGCAGAGCAACCTCGGTTGAGAGACCGGAAGCTATGAGATGTGCCTCCTCAGGAGGCCACACCCACAGCTTCCATAACTCCGAGCGGGGGTGAAAGACCCCTGCATGTGAGAGGAGATTTCTCCTGACGGGAATCTCCCACGGAGAACCGTTGAGGAGAGAAATCAGGTCCAAGAACCAAACTCGGCCCGGCAAGAACAGTGCTACCAAAAGTAGGCTGACCTCATCCCGGCGCACTCTCACCAGAACTGCCGGGAGCAGAGCGATCGGGGAAAGACGTACAGATGAAGCCTCGGCCAAGTTTGTACCATAGCATCCAGTCCCAGAGGAGCTGGAGGAACTAGAGAGAACCAGAGGGGACATTGCGCTGTCTCCTGAGTCGCAAAGAGGTCCACCTGTGCCTGGTCAAACACTCTCCATATCTGCTTCACCACCTCGGGGTGAAGCATCCATTCCCCAGGCCTTGGCCCCTGTCTCAACAGGATGTCTGCTCCCATATTGAGATACCCAGGAATGTAGACGGCTCTCAGTGAGCGAAGTCTGCCCTGGGACCACACAAGGATCTGGTGCGCCAGCTTGTACAAGGGGCGCGAACGCAGACCTCCCTGGTGGTTGATGTAAGAGACCACCGCTGTGTTGTCGGTCCCCACCAACACATGGTGATCTCTTAGGTCTGGGAGAAAGTGTTTGAGTGCTCGAAGCATGGCCAGCATCTCCAGGCAGTTGATGTGCCATGTGAGATGGCGACCACTCCACAGACTGCGGGCAGGGTGGCCATTCATAACCGCTCCCCAACCGGTGAGGGATGCGTCCGTCGCTAGCATTACGTGGCGACAAGGAGCTCCCAGCACCGGGCCCTGAGACGAGAACCAAGAACGTCTCCACATGTCTAAGGCACGTAGGCATCACCGCGAGACCTTGGATGCGAAGTGGGTTTCCCCTCAGGGAGAACCCCTTGGTTCTGAGCCACCACTTTAGGGGTCTCATGTACAGCAGGCCAATAGATATCACGTTGGACGCAGCTGCAAGTTTTTGAAACTGCTTGACAGTGAGGGACTGGCCTTCTCTCACTCTTTTGACTGACGTGAGTATCGACTCAAACCGAGCAGGGGACATGCATGCCTGCATCGTGGTCGGATCCCACACCACGCCTAGATAAGTGGTTCTCTGTACTGGAGACAGCACACTTTTCTTGGCGTTCAGTCTCAACCCCAGCAACTTCATGTGCGCGAGAACGACATCTCGATGTTGAATCGCCACTTGCTCTGATTGAGCTAGGATCAACCAATCGTCGATATAGTTGAGTATGCGGATGCCCTGGAGTCGCAAGAGAGCCAGAGCAGCATCCACACACTTCGTAGAAGTGCGGGGTGAGAGTGAAAGGCCGAAAGGCCGAAAGGAAGGAAACGATATTGGTATGCTTTGCCAAAAGTAAACCTAACGAATTTCCTGTGAGAGGGAAGGATGGAGACGTGGAAGTATGCGTCTTTTAGATCTATCGTGACAAACCAGTCCTCGGACTTGATGACTGAGCGGTTCAACTGACGCAGATCTAAAATGGGACGCAACCCTCCATCCTTCTTTGGAACAATGAAGTAACAGCTGTAGAACCCGGACTCTCTTTCGTGAGGAGGGACCACCTCGATGGCCTCCTTCCTCAAGAGAGTGTCTACTTCCTGTTCCATGACCAGAGCCTGCTCGGGACCCACCAACGTGGGAATCATCCCGTTGAAAGGCAGCGGCGGAGCACCGAACTGAAAACGATAGCCTTTCTCTACAGTACGCAGGACCCGCTGAGACACATTGGCAGTAGTTTCCATGCTGCCAGATGGTCTACTAAGGGAACCAGTCTCTCGATACTGGCCTCTGAACCCGTCTCCAACCCGTCCGCCAGATCCATGTTGCGATCCCCACGATCTCACTCACTCGCCGCCGTGCCTCAGCAGAGGTGCTGAGGCACGGCGGGACCGCGAGATCGTACGGCGGGGCGAAGCACAATCAGCCCCATTTCTTAGAGCTGACGGCGCGAATATAATGATGTCGTCATTCATAGTATGCTTGTGCAAACACTGCAACTTTACAAAGCTCATCGACATCCTTCACGTCCACCTCCTCAGAGGAAGACAGGCGGAGCGTCGAGCCCTCTCTCTGGGGGGAAGAAACGCGGGGCGGGCTTCTGATCCCAGAGAGCGGGAGCTGGATCTGATTGGAAAGGAAGAAGATAGGGGCTCGCCCGTCTTCATTCCCTCCACCTGATCCATGTGCGATTCCCACGAGCGCAGCCACCACTCCGCCTTTTTTTCTTTTACTTTGGCAGAAGCGGGACCGGCACCGGGAGGAACACTAGTGAAAGCTTACTCCTCAAAGAGAGCCTTCCGGGAGCAAGCATACGCAGTGACAAACGCTCACAAAGTGGGCAGTCAGCTCCCTCGAAAACTGACTCTGCGTGCTCTGCTCTCAAGCAGACCACACACGGACTGTGTGTATCCCCAGCAGTGATGTAACGTTTGCAGGGAGGAACATACAGCCTGTAATGCGATCTGCTCTCGCCCAAGTGCTTTGCACACATTGTGGAGCTTATTTCAAGTGGTTGTAAGGGACAAACAACACTAAATAAGACTCACAACACAGATTGACAGACACACACACACACACACAGTAGCGGTTACTGAATGACAAAAAGCTGACGCCGGTTCCACCGCACGTGCTTTTATGCTTCCTGGTCGATTACGTCACCCGCCCGTGATGTCTCGCCCTTCCATTGGACAGATTACACATGTATTCTGTCCAATTGTGTAGATGGTAATTGTGTAGATGGCGCCGGTGAGATCGGCTGCCGTCACGACTGCTCCGACCAAACTTTGTCTTTTTTTGTTATTTTTCCGTATTGTTAACTATAAACACCGGTTTCTTTTTGTAAGATGGCCATTCTTACATACGACAGGGCCACTCTTATTTCTATTGGTGCACAATGCACTAACCTTTCGCCGATTCTGAACCCGGACCCATCCTGGCCAAGCGAGATCCTGAGGAGGAACAAAGGACGCGACCCGTACCGGCGTCCTCGAGGGAAACGAGCCGGCGTCAGGAACAGGCTGAGGGCTCGCGCACACCGCGCTCCCTTACCAAGTGTCCTGCTCGCCAATGTCCAGTCGCTGGATAACAAACTCGATGACCTCAGGGCAAGAGTCAGGTTCCAGAGGGACATTCGGGACTGCAACCTTCTCTGCTTCACCGAGACATGGCTGAACCCAGCGGTACCAGACCACGCCATCCAGCCGGCCGAGTTCTTCTCGGTTTACCGCATGGACAGAACGCTGGACTCGGGGAAGACTAGGGGAGGTGGAGTATGTCTGATGGTGAACGAACACTGGTGCGACAGCGCGAGCATTGTTCCCCTCTCACGCTCCTGCACACCGAATCTTGAACTTCTGACCATCAAATGTCGCCCTTTTTATCTCCCTCGGGAATTTAGCTCGGTCATCGTCAGTGCCGTTTATATTCCACCTCAAGCGGACACGGACACTGCGATATGGGATTTACATGAAACACTACACCTTCACCAGACACAGCACCGGGACGCCGCATTCATTGTTTTGGGAGATTTCAACAGTGCCAACCTCAAGCGTGCACTGCCGAACTTCCATCAGCACATCAGCTGCCCCACCAGGGGCGAAAGGGCATTAGATCACTGTTACACCCAATATAAGAACGGCTACAAGGCACAGTCACAACCACCGTTTGGGAAATCGGACCACGCCGCCATCTTCCTCATGCCTGTTTACAAACAGAGGCTGAAACAGGAAGCCCCGGTGCAGAGGGAGGTCCAACGCTGGACGGACCAATCGGTGGCCGCTCTGCAGGACGCGCTAGATGACGCAGACTGGGACATGTTCCGGCGCAGCTCTGATGACGTCAGCTTGTTTACGGAAGCGGTTGTGGGATTTATAGAGAAACTAATGGATGATACGGTGCAGAAAACCATCATCAGGACGTTTCCCAACCAGAAGCCGTGGGTGGATAAAACCATCCGCGACGCCCTGAGATCCCGCTCCGCTGCCTACAACACAGGGCTCATCACCGGGAACATGGATGATTACAAGGCTGCATCTTACAGCGTGCGCAGATCGGTGAAGGAGGCGAAGCAGCGCTACGGGAGGAAACTAGAGTCGCAATTCCAACATGGCGACTCTAGGAGCCTGTGGCAGGGACTTAGAACCATCACGGACTATAAAACACCACCCTCCAGATCGGGGAATGCGGACGCCTCTCTGGCTGACGAGCTGAACACTTTTTATGCTCGCTTCGAGGCTGCAGCTAATCTCGCTAACGGCGCTAGCAGTGTTAACTGCATGCACGCTGAGGAAGCCGGTGAGGACAACGTATTCACCATCACGGAGCATGACGTGAGGAGAGCATTCAAGAGAGTGAACATCAGGAAGGCAGCAGGACCAGATGGCATCACAGGTCGGGTTCTGAAGGCCTGCGCTGACCAGCTAGCACCGGTGTTCACTGTGATCTTCAACCTCTCCCTGGAACAGTCCATAGTCCCCTCATGCTTTAAGCAGTCCACCATTGTTCCTGTCCCCAAGAAACCGCAGCCCACCTGCCTAAACGACTATCGCCCTGTAGCCCTCACATCAGTGGTGATGAAGTGCTTTGAGAGACTGGTCAGAGACTTCATCATTGCATCACTACCAGACACACTGGATCCACTACAGTTTGCATACAGACATAACCGCTCCACGGAGGATGCCATCTCACACCTCCTCCACACCACAACAAGTCACCTGGACTGCAGAAAAGGGAATTATGTAAAAATGCTGTTTGTGGACTACAGTTCAGCGTTTAACACCATAATTCCCTCCACACTCACCTCCAAGTTGGAGGTCCTTGGTCTCAGCACATCCTTGTGCCAATGGATCTCCAGCTTCCTGAAGGACAGACAGCAAGCCGTACGGATGGGTAAGCACACCTCATCCTCCATCACCCTAAGCACTGGAGCCCCTCAAGGTTGTGTTCTGAGCCCCCTGCTGTACTCACTGTACACTTATGACTGTGTGGCCACTTCCAACTCCACCACCATCATCAAGTTTGCTGATGACACTGTTGTGTTGGGCCTGATCTCAGACAACGACGAGACGGCCTACATACAGGAGATTAAGAACCTGGAGAGTTGGTGCCAGGTGAATAGTCTACACCTGAACATCAGCAAAACTAAGGAGCTGATAGTGGACTTCAGTACGAAGCAGGAGCGGTCGTACCAGCCGATCACGATCAGCGGGACTCCAGTGGAGAGAGTGGACAGCTTCAGATACCTGGGTGTTCACATCACGCAGGACTTGACTTGGTCCTGTCATACCAGCACCCTGGTGAAGAAGGCAAGGCAG
This sequence comes from Barbus barbus, assembly GCF_936440315.1. Classification (NCBI taxonomy): domain Eukaryota; kingdom Metazoa; phylum Chordata; class Actinopteri; order Cypriniformes; family Cyprinidae; genus Barbus; species Barbus barbus. Next base: position 9,008,711 of record NC_136754.1, read on the forward strand.
CGTCTGTACCATCTGAGACGCTTAAAGGACTTTAGACTTCCCTCTCGGGTGCTTAAGACTTTTTACACCTGCACCATCGAGAGCGTCCTGACGGGCAGCATCACTTCCTGGTTCGGGAACTGCACTATGCAGGACAGACGAGCCCTCCAGAGGGTGGTGCGTTCAGCGGAACGTACCATTCACACCGAGCTCCCTAACCTGCAGGACATCTACAGCAAGCGGTGCCTGACCAGGGCCAGGAAGATAGTGAAGGACCTCAGCCATCCCAACAATGGACTCTTTTCTCTGCTGCGTTCAGGGAGACGCTTCCGCTCCATGAAGGTGAACACTGAGAGAATGAGGAGGAGCTTCTTCCCGCAGGCCATTCGGAGTCTAAACCACTCTCCACTCTAATCACATCACCCCACACTTCCACTTTGCACATTTTTCAAGTACAATCTGCACTAATTTGTAGAAGGTTACGAAAGGATAAATGAGTGGGACTTACATACCATTTGTCTTTGTCTTTAGTATTCCTTTTACTCACTTATACACTTTACTGCACTGCACAGCACAGCACACGGACACTTTATCACTGACATACACTTTACTTTTTATAGAATCTATATAGAATCATATTCTATTTTTTATTCTCATATCTATTTGTTATTTTATTTTATTGCTAGTTTATTCTGTATATATGTTTACTGTACTTTTTCTATTTGTATTTTTGTAAACTTGAGATTTTTCTTAATTTTGTTGGACAATTTGTTGGACAGTCGTACAATACATTTCACTACATGTCGTACTACGTATGTATATGTATGTGACAAATAAAATTTGAATTTGAATTTTTATTCAGAGCGCAGTTACGCTGAAGACATTCACCTAGCGTTTTCGACGCAGCTCGTGTTCCTGGAAGGGAAACATAGTTAATTTGTGGTTACCATGGTTTAACAATAGTAACCATAATTAATTTTTGTCAGGGAAATAAATGTTACTAGTAAAATTATGTGGTAAAGTATTCAAATAGACATTTATGGAATAAAATTGTGATACTTATCTTTCTTCTCTATAGCTGATTTCATAGTTAGCACCAAATGCTAGCTAGAGTATGTCCTAAATAAACACAATTAATCAATATTTTCCAAACTTTGTATATAATTTAAGAAAATTAAAGCTTGATTGGAAAATCACACGTAATAAAATTTCAAACCTGGTCACAAATTTAGGAGAGAAGGTTTGAACCTTTTTAATAACAGAATATTTAGTTAATCATTGTTGTGTAATACTATTTTTATATATATTGGAAGATGTATTTATTGTAACTTGAGACACATAAAACCCTTTTTGTATAATATAGTATAATATATTTTAAAATAAACTGCCCTCCAAATAGTTGAAGGTAGAGTGAAGTTAGAAGTTGCTTCCTGAACATCATCTTGCACAATACTTGGAAAACTTTACCAATTACACCAAAATTGCCACGAATTACACTGAATTGCAAATAATGAAATATGACAAAACGTTTGAAATAAAACTAGGCGGAAGCTGCTCTCTCCTTAATTGGAAATCTGAAATATGTCAATGTTTCTAGAAAGGAGCGACAAACCGATCTTGACAAGAACTCAAATTCTGACAAAAAATTTAAAAGCTCCACATCCTTTTTTTTTTTTTGTGTATGATCCAATCTGCACAATCACACTAAAGGGACTTCAATAAATAACATACCTGGCCTATATCCCAGGAAAGCTATCATATTGCTGTACTTTCTTCTCTCTGTACATTTTTGTTGAGTTTACCATTGTTGGCTGGATTGAAGGTACAGAGGCGACAGACAGCGACTTTGATGTGCGCAGACATTTCTTTTACAAATGCCTATGCTGAATGAATGCACAATGCGCTCAGCAGCAGGTATACAGATGGAAACAGACAGAAAAAGAGATAGAGAAAGCCAAAGACAGAGAGATGAGAGCCATGAGATGCATAGAACGGTGCAGGAGAAAGTCAGAGAGAACGTAAGAGAGAGGACAAAATAAAAAGAAATCAAGATTGGAGCAAGAAAAGACATTAATGCTATGAGCGGGAGAAAGAAGATGAAGATTAGAGGTTTAAGGATAAACAGATAAGGAGAGCAAGCACGTGGCAGGCGATGAAGCGAAGTAAAAAAAAAGATAGAGAGATGAGATGAGACTGGCAGCTGATAAGACGTAATCCCCCCTTTTCACTGTCATTCCAAAGAAAACAGAGAGCGTTAGCAGAAGAAAGAGACAGAAAAACGTGAGGCCACCTCATTTACCTTGGCGCCCACGCGATCCTTCCATTCTCAGTGATCCGGTGATTAAACACAACATGCTTCCCGACACCCAAGTAATCGAAGAAAAATAGCAGCTACGAACTACAATTCAGAACATTTCTCTTCTCAAGCTCCCCCATGCTGCTTGTACAGACACACACAGCCTTCTGTTCCCACCGTAAAATAAAGATGTGGGGGGAATAAAATAATATGAGAAAGATGTTGCACCGTATTGCATCGGGAGTCGTGCGAGTAGAGAGTCTGCTCCCCAAATACTTGTCAGAGCGGAGCTGTAAGGACGTGCACGGGATGAAGGAGCCGAACTGCCACTTTAAATGCTACTGAGAGTGTAACTAAAACTGTGAGTGGTTTACATTATGGACTGTGAGGGGCCCTAGCAGACTGTGTAGGGCCTCTATGAGACTGGGGCAAGTTGACACAGAGACAACCAGAAGGTTTTGTGGCGAATATCTAATTACACAAAAACATGTTTTGTATAGCAATAGACTTGCAGGTTGGTTTCAAATACCTAGTTCAAATCGAAATTCAATTTTATACTCTCAAAATTTTTATACTCTCATTTTTGTTGTTCCATTAATTATTTTAGGTTTCGAAACCATTTTAGTGTTTAAATTTAGCTGTAAAGCCTGTTTAATGGCAGGTTCCGTTGTGACCAATGAAGCATAAAACAAGTTTCTCTATTGGGGCATGTTGTCACAAAAGGTCAATGTGTTTTGAATGAATTGTATATTTTAAAAACATCAGATATGTTCAAAAGCTATTTTGTAGTCCAGACTTTTGTTTATGCACAAAAATTACTTTAATAAAAAACATACCCTGAGAAATATTCTCTAGAATAAAAAGTGTGACAACTAGCCCCGGTCTGCTTTAATGTGATCCACTGCATTAGACTCTGAGAGGTCATTATAAATAGCATTAAGAATATAACTATAAGACACAATTCATCTCAGAGAAGATAAAACAGCAGTTTTCGGCTCATTATGTTTAAAACAAAGTGAAAGAATTATATAAACATATAATCAAGCCAAAAAGGGAAAAAAAAATAAGATAACAAAAACTAATTGCAAATAAAATAAAAATAAAATCTGGCTGGTGTAAGTAGAGAAGTCAGTATTAGGCTCATGCTGGAGATGCAGATCTGTGATCTGAGCAATTAACCTGAATATCTCTGGTGAAATCCCAGCTGTGCAAGCAGGGCACGTGTAAAGATGTAACCTACAAAGCGTCTCCATGGCTAAAGGCATCTGCCAACAAAATAAGCAAAGCACTGTAATCAAAATGAGCTAATCACTTCAGCCTAATTTACCACAGCTACAAAAAGCTTCTCCGGAAGAAAACAAGAAGATAGAAAGAGACTGAGACAGTGTGGCAGAAACTAGGAAGCAGCAGATACATCACAGAGACTGAAAGAGCAGTGCGGTAGAGCAAATTCAAAAGTTAGAGGGAGAATATATATCAGAATATATATATATATATATAAAATTGTAAATAAATACATTAAGCTTTATACATATAATTTTAACTTATGTATTACATATATATTTATATATTCATGGTGGTCAGGCATCATGAATCATCGTGAAAGTAGTTGTGTGTGAGGGACAGGCTTTATTCAGAAAAACTTTGACTTGAAAATCTTGCTTGTATGGTAAAGATCAGCTTGACATCCTGCTGTAAATAACTCTTTGTGTTAAGACAACACAAAAGAAAAAGTCATCCAGGTTTCTAAATTCACAAGAGTGTGACAATGAAGGCAGAATTTTCATTTTTGGCTGAGAAGAAGTGAAAAGTGAGGAGGAAAGAAAGAGACCTACGAAGGAAATGACAGGGGGAACCGCAGGAGGTGCAGGCAGAGAGAGTGCTGGAGGCAGAAAGGAGAACAGCGACGCTATACGTCTCATGAAACTCCACTGCTTCTAAGCTCACTAATTCAATCTCTGCAATCCTGTTGAGTGACTGAACCCTCCACCCTTCCCGTTCCTCAGCTCCCGAGTTCTAATCCGACGCCTATATCCACTACACAACATAACATGACAGAAACGACAGTCAGGGGAGAGCCAATGGAAGGAGAAAGATGAAGAGAGGTAAGAGGAAATGAGTGGAAGGAAAGGACAATTGTGTCACGTGTGTGTCCTAATAAATTCATCTTTAATTAAAACTCGAAATCCCTCATACTTTAAAGCCATTTTTATAATTAACACTCTGATCTTCTCCTCCTAAATATAAAACAAGAAAACAATTAAAACTTTTATTATTTTTACTTCAAAACCCATTAATTAAAAAACACAAACGAACAATGGCAAGAAATTGAGACGGACCCCTCTTTGCTCATTAACGCGTGGCTAATTGATCCAAACCGAAATGTTTACCATAGGGAAGGCGAAGAATAAAATGCTCTCATTTTTTTCACTTAATTGCATTTTTTATTTCTCAGTTTTTGAAGGTTGAATGCAATAACATGAAAAGGTTTTCTTTTAATCCCTATGCTCACTTAGGCTCTCTAATAATTTGCCCAGGTTTCTACAAAAATTAAGATCTGACTCTGAAGTGCCTGATGAAGGGATGAAGGATAAGTGTTTTTGTTGAAAAAAGCAGATTCTTCGAGTGCTGGCTGTAAGTGGCATTCGGCACTTGGACAAATGGCCGTGCCCTTCACTGTGACCCTGATAAAGAAATGATGGGACTCATCCATCAAAACTACAATACCCAAGATTCATCACTGCAAGTACGGATCGCAAACAGACATTGCCTTAAGACACACACGCCATTGTGGTGGCAAATAAGCCATAAACTCACTCATCCTTTCTCCCACTCCTCCTTTGCATGCACTTCATTTCTTCTCTCTCCTCAAGGCAAGAGGAACTTTTAATAAAAAAAGCATTTTAGCAGAGAACATCGGTGTTATAAAAATGAACGAGAGAAGGCCATCTCACCGTAACATGGTTGTGAATAATTTAACGACAGAGATGCTACGTGCCAATCTGCCAAAAGCCTAGGATTTTTTTTTTCACCATCATTTAAATAATTCTTTCATGCAACAGTATCCAGTCCAAAGTAATGGCTAGTCCTCTTCTTCTTCTTTTTTTCTCAACCGCACTTAAACAACATTCATTATCACATTCTCATCAATATTCAACAGTCTGTCCCTCTTTCTGTATCACCTGACCTCTTCCACAAACTCTGCTAACATCTCCATCTTCCTCACAAGTCAGACTCCTCCATAAAGCTTTTACTTTTCAACTTTGTCGTCTCACCAACACCTTGCTTTCCTCCCTCTTTTTCTCTCATCTGCTCAGTGCACATATTGATTTCTAGCAATATGATGCAGTTTTTATTACGATAGATGTCCCCTAATCAACAACAAGCAAGCTATATTTCACATATTACTATACCCATATTTTGGTTTATTGAAAAAAAGAGTATCAGTTAAACAGATTCCCAATTCACCATTCTGTTCACTTTGCTTAGTGAATTTCTAAACTTATATGATTGAATGCAATTTTATGGCGAGCCACTTATTACATGTATGCATCTTTCAAACAATCAGATTCAAGGACCATAAGTAATTGTTCTATCTATCTATCTATCTATCTATCTATCTATCTATCTATCTATCTATCTATCTATCTATCTATCTATCTATCCATCCATCCAACCAGGCAAAATATTTTTAATAAGTCTCTTATGCTCACCAAGGATGAATTTATTTGATTAAAGCAAGTAAAACCTGCAATATTGCAAAATATTATAATTTAAAATACCTATTTTCTATTTTGAAATATTTTACAATGTAATTTATTCATGTGGTGGCAAGACTAAATCTCCAGCAACCATTACACTCTAAAAAACATTGGGTTATTTACTGTACCCAATATTTGGGTTAAACATGTTGGGTCGCTTTGTTGGGTTATTCCTATTGGGTTATTTCAACAACAATGCAACCAGTTGGGTTAAAATTTAAATTCCAACGGTCGATTGGTGCAACTGTCTGCGACAGATGATAAAGTGGTAAATTAATATGTGTACGTTACAAAGTGTCTTCATGCCCTGACACAATAATATTTCAGTTTTTCCTACGAGTATGTTTACATCTCCCCTGTCGACTGAAACTTTAATCCGTTTTTTTCTGCACTCTTGACTAATGACACGAGCGCTTGTAGCCGATCGATTTCAAACGTATTAAAAACGGTTTCCTTACTTTTTCTGTTCGTCTCGACAATTTTGGGGGAATTTTTTTACAGACATTTCAGATGCGCTCACCTTGAAGACCAGCCTCTTTCGTGGTGTCGCGTCCACTCTGAGTGAAGGTATGTCGCCTTTTTATTAAAATTGTATGTCTTTTCCCCAGGAAACTACAGTGTAAAATTAAAACACTACGAAACACGCAGAAATTAAGCATTTTACTATCTCTAAGCTGCTGGTTACCAGAGCAATCATGTAGTGATTATTTTCGCTCTGCGAGCTACACTGATTACACGCGCCGCTTCTTCAGTCATGAAGACCCGAACATGGAAGAGAGTGGTGCATTGTTATCATCAATTATCAAAAGACACCATTATCGGTTTCAAGGTATAGTCACATACAAACTGTTCATGTTATATTAAATTAATACTGATTGTATGTACTATATTAGGGTCTGAACAGGATGCTGGATTTTACACAATTTGAATTTAAACGTTACTGAAATTTCCACTGTCAAAACCCCAGACACGTCTTAACTATAAATGAAAATACAACTAAATAATTAGACATGCAACTATTACATTTTCAGAATGTAATTACATTTTATGCTAAAAAAAAAGGCTTAAATGCAAAATAATAAGGCTAATTAAAGATTAATTTCCAAAAGCACAAACATATAATCACATTTGAAAAGTTCAAAAAGTTTGTATTATATATGCACTGCATGTAACAGTTTGTGAAAATTAAAATATGAAGTACACTAGAACTTGTTTAAAATATTTGTTAAGTAGTTTATATTTGTTTTATTTATCATGTTCTCATATTTATTTTTGTAATGTGTTTGTGTGAAGTCATAACCTTGTAATAATGTAGTACTGTTTTAATCTGTTTGCTATTTGGAATGATTTATGTTTAATATTTTTCATAGTGTGATTTTTGGTGTACTGTATTAAAACCAGTTAGTTAATTAGAATAATAAATGGAACCCACAAAACCATAAAAAATGCATGTCTCTGTTTTTCAATTGATAGATAATAACAAGATTTGAATTATATTTTGAACACTGAAGTAGGAAATGTAGTCATCTTATGTTAATGTTTGATTTTAACTGTTCCTTTTCTTTGTTAATTTTAGATTACTCTGGACTAAGGTATATTATACCCACATGTCAGGAATGGATAGACTTTGAGCTCTAAAGGGCATGGAGAGATGAAGAGAGCCTTGGTTGGATCTTCCAGATATTTCTTCTGGTGAGAAAACCCTGCTCTGTATTTCATGCCAAATTGTAATATTTTACATTATGTACTGACAAGCACACGGACACACACTTAAAGGGTTGTTTCACCCAAAAAATAAAACTTTTGTTATCATTTATTCATCCTCATGTTATTCCACATCTCTATGAGTTTCATTTTTCTGCTGAACACAAAAGATATTTTACTTTCATAGTATTGATAAAAACACATTCTACAAAATATTTTGTGTTCAACAGAAAACAGAAACTCATACAGGTTTGGAACAACTTCAGGTTGAGTAAATAATGACAAAATTTCATTTTTGGGTGAACTATACCTTTGAGCAATTTCACACAAACAAGAGTACTGTGAAGGTGTTTCACATAGCTGAGTTAAAGGAGAAGTTCAATTCCAGAATAAAAATGTCCTGATAATTTACTCACCCCAATGGTGGCCAATAGTTTGAAGGTCCAAACTACAGTATAAGTGCAGCTTCAAAGGGCTCTACAAGATCCCAGCCAAGGAATACGGGTCTTGTCTAGTGAAATGATAAGTCATTTTCATATACTTTTTAACCACAAATGCTTGTCTTGAACTAGCTCAACCTCACACATTACATAATCATGCATGCATGACGTTGGTGGAAGTACCGCCCCAGTTTACAAAGCGAACGTGCAAAGAAATTCAAATGCCCTTAACAAAAAAGGTAAAACAACAATGTTGGACGATTTTGAAGTTGGAGGAGAAAATGAGATGGAGTTTTCTATCCTACCCTAACTTTCTGAACCGGAGTACACAGATGAAGAACTAACCACACGTGACCTTTTTTCAACATGATTACGTAATGCATGAAGACACACATGCGCATCACAGAGCTAGTGTAAGACGAGCATTTGTGGTTAAAAAGTAGATAACTTTTTTTTTTAAATAAGAAAACTAACTCTTATTGTTCGGCTGGGATTGTGTAGAGCCCTTTGAAGCTGCATTCAAACTGCATTTTGGACCTTCAACCTGTTGGCCGCCATAGAAGTTAACTATATGGAGAAAAATCCTGGATTGTTCTCCTCAATAAACTTAATTTCTTTGTGACTGAAGAAAGAAAGACATGAACAAGTGAGTAAATTGGTGAGTAAATTATCAGGAAATTTGCATTCTGGAAGTGAACTTCTCCTTTAAGGCTTTAAGGTAAAATGCTCTGTATAGATGCAATGCAGCATAAAAGGTAAACTAAATTCCAGCTCTGACCCGTTTCAGAATCTGAGTATGCACTTGTAATTCTGTAAATGCATTTATGCCCTTCTGAGAGGCATTAAACAGTATTGTAAAGAAATACCACTTTCAGAAGTGCTTTTGTGCCATCTTTGCAGCGTGAATTTGGCATTAGACTCTAGATCATGTATGAGGCCACAGATAACCACAGCCTGTTGATATAGAGTCTAACAGCACGATTACGAGTGTGATATAGCTTTTACATAACTTAAATTGCATTCAGTATGTCATTGATACACTCACATTACCACCCACTAGCATAACAATGTAACATGCAGAAAGAGTTAAAAAAATTCCCGCACCTGTCTACAATGATACAAATACAACTCTTGTAACACTCGGCTAATCAAATTGATATATAACAGACATTAATCCATTATTACAACAGTAAGAAATGAAATGAAAAACTGCTACCATGGCTTAGAAAGTGCTTTGCAGATTCCCCCCCCCCCCCCCCCCCCCCCCATTCTCCCCATTCTTGTTTGGAGATTAATCCATTGTTTTTTCTATTTAAGTTGGTCTTGGAGATTGCATTAAAGTTGCAGTAAAACCCTGCCAGATATCCTCCTTCATTGCCATACAAAGTGGGTAAGTGCATCATTTATGACAATACATTTTTGGTTATTATTTGATCCAATGTATGTGTGCATATTATTTACCATTTAAAATTTCTGTTTAAAGGTTGGAACAAATTTAATTCGGTATTTGGAGGAGGAGGAGCAACCAAGCCAATTCCCTCATGTCCTGCAGTTCTGGGATCAAATCAAGCCTTCGTTATTGTGGGAGAAATGGCATTGAAGCAAGACTGTCTTTTTACAAGCAGTTGATACATGCTTTAAATTATTTTACATTTTGAACATTGAGTATCCCAAACCTGTTGCAGCTGTAATTGCATTGTCTGTACTAGCTTTGTTCTGTTTGTTTGTTTGTGAATTTATATTTATCTTGTAAACTGAAACAATTGCATATAACCCAATGTGATAAGGAAATAATTAATAACACAATTTCAACCAGTCGTTTAATTTAATTTAATAGAAGTATTTGCAACTTTAAATGTAATGGAAATAAAGCATTTTCCATATGCATGCTGTACATTATTATTTATTTACATAGCAATAATAATAATAATGATGGTTATAATAATAATAATACCAGGATGGTTAAAGCATTTTTTTAACCATCATGTCCTATTTTCCTGAGCCCTTCCAACATCGCCCCAAAAGGCCAGATCTTGTCCACTCAAAGCCGCATTCGGTTTTGCATGCGTTTGATCTCACAGTCCCTGTCATCAGGTTGCATTGCCACAGGCGCTTCTCATTCAATTACAGCTTCCACTGTTGTTGTTATTGTCCTCACTAATAATAGAGCACCTCTGTCTTTGCTGTCACGCAAGGAGCCATCAATAGTGCCAGTCCTTATCTCCATCTCAGCAATCAGCCATAGCAGTGCCATCCTAGTCTAGAGGAAAGAGGGAGGGGGAGGGTGGGGAACGGACAGGCAAACCACAGAACCATCATAAATGAGAGAGGGAAGAGATGAATGGAGACCCTGGAGTCCTGGATAGAGAGATGAGGGTGGACTAGCTTATAAGAGTGTTGGTTTTGTGTGCTATTGTGGACTCTGTGTGTGTGTTTGTTTACAAGACTTAGACGATAGAGGCAGAGGAAATGGAGGAGAAGTGGAAGAAGCAGGGTAGGCACATAGACAGAGATTCAAAGATGAATAAGGGGGTGACAGACAGAAGTGCCCCGAAGGCTCCGGGTTACATTTGGAATTGAGGACGCACAGTGACATGGATGTAATTGGTGGAAACTAGCTTAAGAAGAGGGAAAGGGCCACTCACGAATGAAGGCCAAAGAGGCCCCTCTATTGCATCACTGCCAATCCCAGCTCGCTTCCTTTTTAATCTCTCAGGTTTAGTCATATTTTCACTCTGTCAACACAAATCCACATGTATTTGTGATGTAATCACACTTTAGCTCCACTCCAGCTCATTAACTAGGGATGAGCAACAACACTAAATTTATTTTCAATCTAATATCAAGCATCATCAAGATATAGATATAACACTAATTAAATATTAATTAAAAAATACTAATGAAGACAATATTACAGGATTTTTGAGATTTCTGAGTGAGAAGGTCAATATTTTCAATACCACTAAAGACAACAACACAATAAACCCATTAAAATGTAATTAACATAAATCATAGATAGATAGATAGATAGATAGATAGATAGATAGATAGATAGATAGATAGATAGATAGATAGATAGATAGATAGATAGATAGATAGATAGATAGATAGATAGATAGATAGATAGATAGAAACAAAATTTAACATTATTATTCAATATTACAAATGTCTGGGCACAAAGTATAGCACATTTACTAAATTGCCTCTCCGCACTGCTCCATTTGCCCTCATATGACATTTTCAGACATCTTAGTATTACACGATCGTGGTGAACTCTGTAATTGTAGTGAAGCCTTTATAATGTCTGATAGACAGATGGCCAGCAGGGCTGCTGAGATTAATCTGTACAAAAGCAAAAGCTTTCACACCATGTGGTCACAGCACGAAACTGGATTTCACTGACACCCGGTAATAACATTTTTAAATCTTTCAGAGTTAACGAATAAGTTCGAGGCCAAAGCCCAAAGTCAGCGTGAGTGTGAACCTTCGGCCTTGCACTGGCAGCACATGGCTGGCCAAAGATATTCCTCTTTACCTTAGGGAGCACAGGAACTATAAGGCGTTAATGCCTGAAGTTAGCAACAATTTGCGAATTTTACATTCAATTACCTTAGTTTAACACGTCCCCTCTGCCTCGCAACAGCCTCACAGCCAATGGCATCCAAAGTGTAAGTCTTGCATACCAAGGAATTTCTGAGCGCCTAAATCTGTCCCGAAAGAAACATTTTTTGGTAGAGATGCACAAAGTAGCTGTCAGGGTCTTTTTTTGACAGCCACAAGGGGGAAAAAAAAGGGTAATTTACACTCAAATGCCTATCTGTGAGGAAGTTTGTGGTTAAGTAGATTGATTGAGTAGGAATTTTAATTAGTGAAACTGCAAGAACTCTTAAATTATAAAAAGGAAAGGGAGAGAAAGTGTGTAATTTGAGAGCAGAGCTCTCGACCAGACCAAGGTCATGGGCGAAAATTAGAAGGTCTCTGTGTGCTACGTTATTTGATTACTTAATACATTAAACTACTAAATTTGAAGCACACAGACAGGAAAAGAATGGCCTAAAGAAGCCACAGAGCTCCAAAGCAGTAAAAAAAAATTATTCTGTGGAACACAAAAGAATAAATTCAGAAGAAAATTCCTTACAATGAAAGTCAATGCCGTCCAGTGTTGTTTTGGACCTCACTGATTTTTCAAACAGTTAAAACATTCATCTCCACCTACACTAACCTTTTTCCTTGGTGCCAAAGAGAGAACCAATTGTGTGATACTACCGAGCACACCCTGCAAACACAAAACAATTTCTCTGCCCCACATGCACACCTACTCACTCTTCATCATCAGCTGTGCACATATAATATAAACCTGAGCCCGCGCACACAACCCCCGAAACCTCTGCTGTAATGGAGTAGGTTTGTGCGGGAGAGAGTTCGCTGTCTGCATTGAAATGAAACCGGAGTTAAAAATACACACAGGCACTTGGGTTTTCAAAGTGGAAAAAAGAAGGAAGCTACAAAAGCAGCATTTTTCATTTAACTTTTCCCCTTTCCCCTATGGTCCTTGGAGGCCGTGTGGATTAAACCTTTTTGTAAGTCAAGGAAGTTGGTGCCGCCAAGATTTCTAAATGAAGGGGGCGTCTTAATTGGAAAAGGCTTTAGATATTCCTGAGTCTGATTAAACAGCTCTGCACAACAGAGATGGATGGAGGGAGCGAGGGAGGGAAGGATGGATAAGAAGAGAGGGGAATGGAGAGAGACAAAGGAGTGGAGTAAAGAAGGAGATGTAGCAGAAAGAGAGCAAGTGAAGTAGGATGTAAAGGACTGCGTGTTCATTGAAGTAGGGGAAATAGATGTGAGCGGAAGCTGATGAGTTATCCTGCAGGCTTTAAGTGGCCAGAGTGGAGCTGAGCACTGCACAACACTCTAAAAAATAAAGGTTACGGCAAGAACCAAAGTTTTACAGCCCTGATGCTGTAGATTAAGCTATTTTAAGATCAATTCTCTAGAACCTGGTGCTTTAAAAACTCACAAACTAATACACTAATCCAAAGAACCTATCATGCAACTTTAAGATTTTCACAGAACTTTCCACCTTGTTTTTGAACTAAGAACAGCCGCCGCTATTTGTAATCTGAATGCAAGGCTTCTTGTGTCATTGGTTATTTTACCTATGCAAAAACTATTATGCTGCTTGATATTGCAAACTGGTAATTCATTATCATAAACACAATGGTTTGTAATGCAAACAAGTTTTACTGTTTACTGAACTTTCTTACTCCTCTAGTTATACTGGCTCATGAATCAGACGTCTTACACATTCACAGTAAATAGCTTACTTCCACATTACAAAAAGTCAGCATGGGAATAGGAGATCCACTATGTAACCTAGTGGTCATCTTTCTTATTCTATGAGACAAAATACAGTTATAGTTCTTTGCAATACATTGCACCTTTTTTAGCTGATAAAATAAAATAAACTAAAAAAAATTCATACAAGTTATATTTTATAGTCCATGTCTTCTGAAGCTATACAATAGCTTTGTTTGATGGACACATGGTAAATGTTACTATCCGCAGAGCTCTGGAATAAATAAAAGTCATATGGACTATAAAAACAGTACTGAAGCCAAACATCATTACTTTTTGTTTGTCTTATGACCAACATCTTAGCGTAATTCACTCAATAATATCATATGACTTCAACAGAATCAGAATATTGTGCGTGAGTCATATGGTCAACTTTGTACGATGTGTTTTGAAATTTTAAAGCTTGGTGTTAGAAATCACCAGCCACACAGTGTTTGAGGCTAAGTAAATGATGACAGAATTGTCTTTTTGTCTAATAACTGTATATTGTACATTTAAGAATGTTTACATTACAGAACAAATAGCATAAAGGGATCTGAGCCACTTTGGGAAAATACAGTCTCACTATATCACCTCCTATATATCTCCCATGTCTTCACGACGTACACAAGTACACTCAGACCAAAAAGAACATCATATGCTGCCTGTGACTCAAAAATATTAATCATACCTTTCCTCGAGACTTCTTAATGTTTCTCGCACTTCTTCTTAATGTTCATGTTTCTCGTGATGCTGGAATATTCATGATTCTAACAGGAACATGGTGAGATATTGACAGACTTCACGCATGTGAGCGCATCTCTGAGTGCCACTACCTGTTTGTGTTTGCATGTTTGCGTGTGTGTTTATGCAGTTTCCTTCTTCCAATCATGCCGATTTTGATGGTTTTTAAGCATGCATGCACATGTCTTATTAGCAAACAGTTAGTGTTCATAATTAAGAGAGTGTGTGTGTTGACACGATACACGTGTGGATACACAGTGAAGGAGATTTGGCCGTGCTCCTCCACACCTCCAGGCCCGATTAGCCTCCCCTCTCCTTCTTTTCCGAAGAGCCCTTAGGTGGGCTTTAGTAGCAGCAGATTATTCACCCTTCCTTAGCTTCCCCCTGGGCCAGCTGGCTGGATGACTGGCTGGCTGGATGACTGGCTGGCTGGATGAGCATGAGGGCCAGGCCACGGCGGCTGGAGGGTGTGGGGGCCGATCTATTCTGTGGGGGTTCTGCTGGAGCACCATCCAGCTGGTGTGGATAGATCAGCGATCACCTCAGGCGGAGGGTTAACACAAAACTAACATGCAGAGACTCGGGAGGGAACGACTACAACTGTATCTGGCAGCCTCATTTTCACGAAGTACACAATGCAGAATAAACCCTGAAGATAGAGGCCTGGGACTGAAAATGTTTTCAAAGTTTTTATTAACTGGAAAAAAAAATAATTAATTAAATAAATAAAAAAATTAAATCTTAAAATAAAAATGTCAACAAATAACTTTTTTTGTGCTGTAAAATGTCAAATTAAACATTTTTAAAATTTTGCCATTTAAAAAAAAAAATAAACGCTGAAATCAGACAATTCTAGTGTTATTTTAGTATCATCAAAATACTATAATAGTTTTTTAGTTAAGGTTTTAATAATGTTGTTGATGAGTTTTTGTCATTTTTATTAGTTTTTTTTTTTTTTTTTTTTTTTTTAATGTGTCAAAATAGATTTCATTCATTTTTAATTCAGTTATAGTTACATCAAAACAATGAAAATGAGAAATGTTGCCAGCTGTCTAAAAATAAGTTTGTTTGTTTTTTTGGATCTTTGTTTGTTTGCATTTAAAGTTTATTTTAAGTAATTATATTATATTATATTATACAATTAAAAATGATAGTGTGAAAACTAACAAAAACTCAAATAATTTGTAATGCAAACATAAATAAGTAATACTAACCATGTCTGGAGCAAGCTGTAGTGTCTTGCTCAAGGGCATAATGGTGATAATTCATGGCTCATTCCTTGGGATCAGACCAGCAACAGTTATAATCCCAGATCTTTAACCAACAGGCCGCTCAACCTTCATGTACTAATATTTGGGATCCGAGGCTCAGTACATGCAGAAACAGGCCTTTACAGCAATTTTTAACAAAGCGTGACCTGATAGTGACAAGCGATAAATCCTTTCTCATCCATGTCAATCTCAGTTTTGTCCTAACCAGCAATGAGTGCAACATTTGACGCTCGACGAGACATTCTATCCATCACTTGGTTTTTATTTTTGCTGACTAGCTCCATCCACAGTGAAATCTATTGGCTTGAAGTCCCGCTCCACATAGCTGTACATCAAATATTTACTGATTGGCTGTTATTTTGTCGCTTCACACAGTATGTCACATTCAATGAGGAAAGAGTGAATGCTATCGCCTGTTTGGGACAATTTGTTTGAAAAGGGAGCATGTGCAGTACCAGTTTGGGTGCACCTGAATGAATGTTTTGAACAAGACTAGAACTGTATATATTTTTTAATGTCCAAGGAGAGAAATTAAATTATAAAAGGATGGAAAGCATCTCAAAAGTCTCCAGCAGGCGTAAAAACATTCCTCTTCATTTACTGAAATAAAAACAAAAATTAACATAACTTTGAAAAACTGAAACTAAACTAAAATACATTTTTATGACTCCAAAAATAACTAAAAGAAAATGGCCATAAACTAATTTAATAAATAATAATAATATATAATATTTTTAATTATACTAGTCAGTGCATTAACTTGGATATCCTTAACATACTAAAAACAATAAAATAAAATAAAATGACAGTGAAAAGTAACAAAAAACAAAACTACAGTGAAAAGACACATTTAAAATGTTTTCATAGAAAATAAAACTATAATCTCAATCTCATTACAATTTAAATCACATAGATTTGTGTTTTTTCCTACTTTTGATGAATTTGATGACTCTTATTCTGAAATGTGAAAATAGGTGTTGTATTACATAGGCATGCATCTTTGCTTTTGATCCAATTTCAATCATAACCCGCTAGTCTGTGACAGCTTGTGTCAATTCCCATCATAGTTTCATGCTAGTCTAGCAAGAGCCAAGCTAAGAAGAGAAAAAAAAGAAAGAATCATATTTCAAAGAAGCACACCGGTGTACCACTGTACCGCAGCCGACGTCACTAATTAAAAGGCCTCTCATGGCAAGGCCTCAATGTTCGGAACTTCTTCAAAGTGCGTTAATGGAAGGTCACACCATTATTCTACACAGAAAACCACTGTGCGCCGGGGTGAGAGGAACCAGTCGGGCCTTGACTCTCACAAGCACGCAGTCAGATGAATTATAAGAGACACAGATAAAGGGAAGCCGAGCCTGAGAGAGGAAGAGGTGGAGGGGAAGCGAGTGAAAGTGAGGGCGACGGAAACGAACAAAGAGAACGAGCGAGAGTAGGACGGGAAGAGAAGAAAAGAAAAGAAAAGTGCCACAGATCAGCAAACGAGAAAAGAACGTACAGGCAGATTGATTCACGAACGGTTTGATTTCAGAGGCAGTCAGCGGCTGAATTACATCTTAAGCGGAACCGAGAGGATTGACGGGGCAAGAGAGGGAGAAAAATCGAAAGAAATGATAAATTATAAAGAGTTATGGAAGTACAACTTTGAACGCAACGAGCCAGGAAGAGAATAGGGGGATTAGAAAGAGGAACAAATTAAGGCCAGGGAAGTTAAAGAGAGCAAAAGATTGAGCGAGAGCTACCGGTTGAGAGCGGAGAGAGAGAGAGAGAGAGATGATGATGGCGGCTGATTCGCCGATATTATCTCAGTGCAGGGAGATGTGTGTGACACAATCTCAAATTGGAAATCGCTGTTTCAATCTCTCCTCACTCTTTGCTCGCCGCTTCACTGATAACGAGACAAGCTTAATTCTATTAAAAATAGGCCGGTACGTGTGGCAGGAACAGAACCGTCCCGGGCTGCTAAAAAATGCAGGCCCCCTTTCACTGACAGCCAGCATTATAGCCCACTTTAACAATCCCCCCTACCAGAGCCCCCACTGGACTAACTTTCATCTCGATCTCGGCATCGCCATCTCTCAACGTTCATCTATCTATCTAATTATCCATCTGTCCCTCTATCACTCTCACCCATCTGCCGCGCTCTATCTCTCTCTTTCAGACTATAAGACCAGCTCTAGGGATCCTTTCGTTTTTCTTTTTTCGTTCCCTCGCTTCCGCAAGTCTTTGCTTTGTTTTGCTGAGCCTAGTGTTTTCTTTAAACCGCTCTTCCTTGGTCTCGCTTTCTTGCTCTGTATCTTCCAGGCCGTCCTAATCTCTGCACGCTTCAGCTCCTCTTTTTGTCCTCCTTCAGGGCAGGCGGTGCATTTCCATCATATCATCCCGCACTAAGAGTTGTCTCTCCGTTAGGAAGCTTGAGTGACATTTGGTATACTCCATCACCCCTCAACTTCTGACCCTGACAACACAGCCAAGCGAGTCTCATGCATGCTAATGCCTCCAACCAATCATGAGTCAGCAGGTAGCCAAATGGCCAATCAGATCACGGTGCTCTGTCTCACAGCAGGAAGGTGAAATTAGGCTCATTAAATTAGGCAAGGGATGTTTTTTTTTAGAACTATGTATCAGAGAAACCAACTCTCTTCAGTGAAGTTTCCCAGCTGGAAAATAAATAACACATGAAATCATAATGAGCCTTGATATTAGATTCGTACCGAGATTCATAACTTGACAGAGAAGAGTTGAGGGGAAAAAAGAATGAAGACTGTACTTTTTTATAAAAGTTTACTATTAAGAATACCTCATACAAACAAAATGATTGTTTTGTAGCTTATGTCTGTTAGCTTTAGCGCTAATGCTAATGTACTGCTAAAGCATTGGAAAAAGAAAAACCTTGATAAAACTAGATAAATGAATTTGAAAACTGGACCAAAAATATTGATGACTCATCCTGCACTACACATTTTTGTCCACTTTTTTTCTCTCAAAATAAGTCCCTCCCTCTTGTATGACCTGCAGCCAGCTAGCATGTAGCAAATAATTCATGGCTGAAAAAAGATTATTATAAAACGGATAGTTCTGGTCCTTGATTCTGATTGGTTGAGCCATGTTCGAAGCTGTTGTAAATTACTCTACAAACATACACCTCTTTGTTTCTGTTGTTGCTCGGCAACTACTTTGTTGCCACCATAGATATATATACGTAGATTCCTTATTAGCGACTGTTTTTAGGGGCCGTGATAGCCATCCGCCATTTTTGGAATGGTCGGTGAGTGACTGTTGACTGTGTGCATCTACAATAGCAAGTTATACGCATATATATCTTTTGAATATTCATTGATTATTATGGTAAATGACGTCAAGTTGACCGTTCCAAAATGGAGGACGCATCAACGTATCTGGAGTGGTCGAATAGGTAATCTATACATATCTATATTTGCAACCACAACCGTTTCTGATTTTGTTTGTTCTTGTTCTGACATTGTTTGGCGGAAGAATAATGTTTTTATTAATATCATTACATTTTATTTGCTTTGTTTTATTTTTGTGAAACTTTGCTATGTATATGGAATAACCATAACAGTGAATTTATAACAGCTAAATTCACTGTAAACCGCAGCTTCGTGGGGCTTATTGCTTTCCCAGGCTTTGCCTGGCATTTGTGCAAAATGATATTGTGTTCTCGCTTCTTGCAAGTTTCGCAACTCTCTCATAGTAAAATGTTCAGTGAGTGGCACTAAAAGCATATTCAGTTTTATCCGAACGTAATATTTGGAAATGTTTTTATTGAGGTGAGTGGTGCTAAAAGGTCCATGCAATAAAATACAACTAATAAACACTGCCCTTAACCAAACCAAAAGTGTTAACAAAAGAAAATGTGAGACCAAAACAAATTTACTGAAGCAAACGTGCCTTTTTAACATGTTTCAGTGCTTTAATTGTGTTTCGTACCCAAGTGCTCCTCAGTGGAACTGCATCAAGTTCAGAAAAGCATAAATGTATAATAAAAGTATTTTTAGGTCATGACAACTGTGTGAAATTGGTCATATAAGACAATAAGTCAATCATAATTTGAGTGAAAAACAAATAAACATTGTGTTTTACTGCCACTGGTGGTCATTTCAGCTAGAAATAGCAGATAATGTATAATTACATATGTGTGTATAGGTATGTTTTTGGAGTTTTACAAAAATATAGGCAGAAAATTTCTAAATCAGAGAATGTTGAGGATTATTTAATTTTTAAAAAAGCCCTTCCATTGGTTTCAACAGGAAAAACTTCAACAAAACTGCGCTCTTTAAGCAATTTCATAGAGAGAGGGCTATTTTTCGCAGAATGCCCTTCTTTGGGATTGAGGTAGTGATGGGTAAATGGGTTTGCCCACATGAAAGACTAAGGAGAGTGTCAGGCTAATGAATTAATCAGGCGGTCATTAGTTTATATCTACTGCAGCCGCGCAGATCCCTTTTTTTCCACATAGAAGGAATGGAGCAGAGAGAACGAAGAAGGCAAATCATTCAGGCATGAGAGTGAGGTCTTCTACAGTATGTGTGTGTGTGTGTGTAGGGAAGGGACACGGAGAGACCAAAAAGAAAGAGAGATGGATAGAATGAAAGAGTTATGAGTGTGTGTAAAAGCGTGCTCTTTCATTCCCCTTAGCTAACTGTGTTCATTTCCCATCATGCCAATAAAGCCGAACTTGATTTTAAATTAAATCGGGTGAAGGGATGTATGACTTTAGCAAGGGCAGACAGATAAAGAGTTCGAAGGAGGCTGAAGAAAGAAGAACGCTGTTTGAATGAAGGAGAGGGGCATGGACAAGTGTAGAGAACAGGGGAGGTTACGCAATCATAAATTAAAGCCCTCACTTAGCATAGTTGTACAAGTTGGATGCTCCAGGTACTGTAGAAATACAATGCAAATGAAATTCAATACAAGATAAGCTTACAGCATGTCTGGCATAAATGCCAATTACCACAGAAAATAGGTTCAACTTGTATTTTTATTTTATTTTTTTAATGCAAAAACTGTTATGTTCCTGAAATTAATCCGCAAACAAACTCACATACCGACCACTGTGCACTACAGCCTTTAAACAACATGCAGTATCAATATTTTATTCTAATTATTTTTAACAACAACAACAATAATAATAATAATAATAATAATAATAATAAATGTATTACTTTAATAACATTTATGATAATAATTCTTATAATTATATATTGTTAACAATGTCAATTTTGACAAACTAATATTATTCTAATAATAATAATAATAATGCATTATTTTAATAATAATAATAATAATAATCATGATAATGTAATGTTTAATTTATTACTTTTGTTAACAATCATGACAAAAGGTGATATTATGAAGATGATTTTAATTGTAATGATAATTATAATGTGCCAGTTTAATAATGATTGTTATTATTGGTGTTATTTTATTGTTGACAAATCAATAATGACAAAAGTAATTTAAGAAATATGCTTATAATAATTATAATAATAATGTTTTGTATTTGTTTTGGGGGGGGGGGGGGGGTGCAGTAATAAGTGGAGGCAATCCATTAATAATCTACTGAGTAGAAAAGCATGAACATCTCTGCTTAAAACATCAAAGGACAGCAAGTCTTGTAGTAGTGTACACTTTACTTTACTTTGTTGAACCCAGTACACTCCTTTAACCAGTTTGAGTACATGCTCATGTACACACAAACATCTTTTTCGCACTCTCTCTGTCTCAACTCTCGAGTCAGATGTGCCAGAGGTGACAGTTGAAGCGTGAAAATTCTCCACTGGCTCCAGGTTCCCTCCAGGTGCACATCTTCAGGTCCCAGAAAGTAAACTGATCGATGCTTTGAAAGTTCCCTCAAATGAACAACTACCCTATTCCTAAGGGGAGATACTAGAAATCAGGCTTAGATCAGCATGTTCAGGCCAAGAGCTAAACTGTATCAACCCAGAACTCCTACAGTCAGGGATGTGCTCCAAATAGAAGACGCCCTAAACCCACACAACTTTGCCAGAGATGGTGACCTAAAAGCTCCCGAAATAGTGTTCCATTCTTTCAGAACAGACAGCTACCCACCCTGTATCCGTGTCTAAGGGAAAGTGGCGAGATGCCCACTGAATGAGTTGGCCGCTGCACTAAAGAGCTCACTCTGAGAGAAGATAAGGCAGTTACACTCTGTTTCAGAGAAAAGTGGTGCATAAAAGATGATCGGAGAAGCACTCGCATGCACTAGGTGTCAAGATTTGTCACCACCTGTGCTAGATCAAAACATTTTGATGCCGCATAGCAAGCCACCACGCTTCTGGGTTTTAGTGATAGATATAAGCAACACAACCAACATTAAGTGTAGTTTTGTTTGTGACTTCAGGGCTTGTGCAATGCTTCAGAGAAATGCAAATCTACCGATATCAGCTGTGGCAGCAACTGGAGCAGAGACGGTCATGATGACCAGAATCCATGAATTATCATAACTTATGCCAAATCTCAAGTTCTTTCTGATCCAATAATAATGAAAATAGAACTGAAAAATGAAATGGCATGAAAATACATTTGCATACTAGACAACATGCCAAATTCTGGTAAAACTGTACAAAAGTCTAAATCTCTAACAATGTTTTGGAAAATTTTAGTTTCAATGCCAAAGAAAGCACTTTTTGGTCATTTCCTTGGTCAATCTGAATGAACAAAGTGCTTATGGGGTACCTGAACATCATGAAAATCTCATCATGAAGGTTTTTTTTATTTTATCCCAGTAATCCCACAATTATATTGTAAAACTTAAAAAAAAGAAGAAAAAAAAGAGGAGCATTTTTGTTTTGTTTTTTACCTAGATACTTAATATGACAGATGTCGTTTTTTATTGTTTTTCACAATGTTGCTGAAATATGACATTGCTAGTGAGTCTACTTAAAACCATTTCATACCATATTTTTACAACAAGTTTTAAGGAAGCACTGATACAATAATTATTTTCAACCAATAAATGATGTAATTATTAAAACTGGTACTGTTTCAATGTTCAAAATTTGCTACAGATTACATTTAATGGTGTTATTAAATTGTTTTATAAGACACATTAGATGTGTGTTAGACAAAAGATAATCTAAATTTAATATCTATAAATATTTAATTAAACATATTTAAATTAAATACAAAATCTATTTAATTTTTACATTACTTTTATAATTTTTTAAATATTATATTGTGATTAAATATATTGTGAAATGTACAAATGTTTTGTGGTTTTTTTTTTTAGATCTACACAATTTCATACTGTATATTATAGTGCTGTGTTATACCAGTTTTAATAACTGGTCATTTATTGGTTAAAAATTGTTTCTACATCAAATATTTTTCAGTGTATTGTGGTAGCGTGACCACATTAAGAATGCATTAATGCCAATCACCTCAACATAACAGCTGATTTATATTCTCCTCCAGGTAAGAGGATGGGCACAAACATCATTTCAAAGCATAAAAATTTGGTTTGATCCCCACTTGGTCCAAAAACCTGCAAATTTCTGTCAGGAACAATTCTGAGCGCCAGTCTGAAAATGATTAACTGTCAGGCACCGAAAAGCTCAACCCTGGCCCTCAAGTACAGCAGACATCTCTGGAGTTACACTGCTGTCTATAACGAATCACTCCAGCCGCAGAGTATTGAACCCCAACAGACACTGTCCGATACAAGCAGAACAGCTTTGCTGAAATGAGAGCCATAAAGTCTTGAGCTTTGATCAATGGGTTAACTAAAAAACTATGACTGATCGACATTTGCCAAGTGTCTGATTTATCAGGTTTAACCTGCGTGTGTGTGTTCATGGCGTGATGAAAAGAAAACCCCGATCAATGAGGTGATCGATCGTCCAAGGCCCCTTTCGCTCTCCGTTGAGTGACATTAGCAATTGATCAAGTGTGGCGTGCAACTCGGAACATGTGAACTTTAGACTACTCGCAACAACAAGTATTCATATGCGAACTTGTGTTTGCCTGGCTGTATGTTTGTTGAAGGTTAGAAACAAGGGCAGGAAGACGTCCCACTGTGACGAAGAAGGAAGCTCGGAGCTGAAGTGTGGGAAAGCAGCAGCTTTTTAAGGAGGAAGATAAGCAGAGGCGCATCGACAGGAAGCGGTGACAGAGCGGCTATGGTTAAAAGTCAATGGGCATAAAGCTGAGAGGGCAAAGTTGAAGCGACATCAAACCGCGAAGCTGAATGCAGCTTTTGGCACGAGCTACAGATAGCCCTATTTTTCACCATGCGGGTCGGCTTTATGCCGCTGACAGAGACATGAATAGATGTGTGTAAAGACCCGAGAGATTTGCCAGTGGATTAATCCTTTCATTAAAGGAAAGCGAGAAGTTAATTGCAGCGACAGCTGCGTTTCTCAGAGTTTACTCGATTGACATTTTTACGCCATCTTTTTAAACGGAAAAAAGCAATTATCAATAAATGCAGGGCAATCTTCACATGATGAATCAGGCAGAAATTAGCTTTTATTTCTCTTTTCTTTGGCCTTGAGGCGTGTTGGCAGCACAGGCCTAGAGTGAGTTTTCGTGAGAACCGATACGCAAACGAAAATAAACCACTCGATAGCACTGTGATGAAACGACAGACACAGTTTAAGCGGCAGATCAAAGGTTACGATAGAGCGCCGTGCTGAAGTCTGATGAAAAAGACTGAAAGATAGATGGAGATGGTCCTGGGTAATTACTTTGAGTACCGGTATTGAACTACTGAAAGGAATATTACGCAGAAAAAGTTAGGCTTTTAGACTATTCAGAAATGATGCAGATAATAAGATGAATGTGAATGAGTGTCCGGAGACCAGTTATGAAAGGATAGGCAGCGCTGGTGACAATCCGAGAACAAGACAAAAAAAGAAGAAACCGGTAACTAAAAAGAAAAGAGTGAAAGGGAAAAGGTAGCGCCGGGAAAAAGAGACACTGTAAGAGCTGTTAGTCTTGATCAATCGCCCGTTGCTCAATAATGGCTATGAATGGGCTCGAGGGTTGATATCAGACATACCTTTCTGACCTCTAAACATTTCTGGGCTTTACACATATGAACTCTCAAACCTTGAAATCAAACCATATACAGTTTAAAAATGGAAAAAACATGCATACTTATATTATTAGCGCTGTGAATATATTTAATGAATAATGTATTTTTATTAAACCTTAAAAAAACTGTAATTTGTTAAAACACATTATAAATGGTGTTATAAAATAATAAAAGGTTTTTACCATAGCATTTTTATAGTCTTTTACCATAAAATCGCATTAATTTTGTGTAATTAATTTGATTAATTTGTATATTATGTAATTTACAAACTGTTTAATTGATTTACATCCATAATATACAGCATAGACACAATATATGCAAAGTAGTAAACACAAAGTAGTCTGTTCACAAACAGCTGTCTCACGCACACTTATATTGTCACACTTATACACCCATCTGGCTCTTAACCAAAACTCACCCAACAATGTGTCATAAAATCTCAGCTGCTCTTTCTCCTTCCCTCACTTCCATCTCTCATCCTCTCTTTCTCCATGCTCTGATTCATTCTATTTTCCTGGTGATGACAGCTATGGCCTGGTGTCACTCGTGCTTTTAACAGTACAGCTGTAGGTGCAGCAGCCAATGTGTGAAAAACGGCAGATGACAGGACATGAAAGCATCTCAAGACTCTTTACCCAGATCTGTCAGAACCACACACCTACCAACCCACATCTGCCACACAAATGCCTCCTCCGCATGCACACAGATGTACACATGCATGTGCAATGTAAAATGCGTGGACGTGTGCAGGTGTTACTCATAAAACGTTCTGTCATGTGAAAGGAACAAGTTTTGGCACTCAGCTTTGACTAGGATATTGGTTATTGGCGGGCGGAGGTTGGAGAGAGGAGTCTGACTGATTTCACGTCTGACTGGACAAGAGGAAAGGTCTATTTCTCTATTTCAGGACAAATATGTGACTGCGGCTCAGAGTGATCTAAACCAACCCAACTCCACAGGCAGTTCTAACCAAATCAGGCTACAGCTATAATGTTCAAAATACAGTTTGCTCACAATCGTGATTACATTTTACATTTAGTCATTCAGCAGATGCATTTTACCCAAAGCGACTTACAAATGAGAAACATCGCAATCAAGAGCCAACGATACTAGTGCTACGTTTGTGCCAAAATTATAATATGTGAATACAAATTTTAACCCATTCACATGTGGGATGGGTTTTATTTTTATTTATTTTTTTTTGTGACATACGGCCAAGTATGGTGACCCATACTCGGAATTCGTGCTCTGCATTTATCCCATCCAAAGTGTACACACACAGCAGTGAACACACACCGTGAACACACACCCAGAGCAGTGGACAGCCATTTTTATGCTGCGGCGCCCGGGGAGCAGTTGGGGGTTCGGTGCCTTGCTCAAGGGTACCTCAGTCATGGTATTAAGGGTGGAGAGAGCGCTGGACATTCACTCCCCCCACCTACAATCCCTGCCGGCTCGAGACGAACCTGCAACCTTTGGATTACGAGTCTGAATCTCTAACCATTAGGCCACGACTTCCCCACTTCCCCATTTCTGGCTCTAACTGCAAAACTTGCAATAAAGAACATTTACTGTACAGTGAGCCTGAGGTCTGCTTTGCGTTTGCAAAATATTCAGTGCTTGAACTTTACATTTATTCATTTAGCTGACGCTTTTATCCAAAGCGACTTACAATTGCTATATATGTCAGAGGTCGCACGCCTCTGGAGCAACTAGGGGTTAAGTGTCTTGCTCAGGGACACATTGGTGTCTCACAGTGGATTCGAACCCGGGTCTCTCACACCAAAGGCATGTGTCTTATCCACCGCGCCATCACCACCCACAACACAATGGCTACACACAATGGCCCAATGGCTACATACTTTAGTATGTAGCCATTGGGTGCATTTTCAGTGTCGAGAGTCATAGTTTTAGGCTGCTTCCAAATAAGAGAACAGCAGAAGACGAGATGTTACACTGTCGGCCTTTAAAATATGAGAGCATCTAAATGATCGATTTCTAGATGACGAGTGTTGACCTCTGGACACTTTTATGGTGGCGGCTAATGGCCAGTCAAGAAAATTACAGAGGTCTTGCAGCACTATGATTTATCTTAACATCATGCATATTTATACTAATCAAAAAATGTGTCATTATAATTAAAATCTCTTTTTAAGATATCTAAATGTGCCCAGTATGAGCAAAAGTGGTTTGTCTCAGCCTGAAACAGCATGCCCAATTGGCCACAGAATGCCCACTGAACATTCATGACCCAGGTAATGCATACTGCACACAAAAAGGGCAAGAGCTGGCAGAAATCCATTCTGATTGGCTGGCTGCTAAAGGGTTTGAAAAATAAAATAAATAAAATTAGATTTAGATACACTAATATTATATTGATATATAACATGTTATTACTATATTCACAATTCTTTATACTGTATATACATATATATTTCATGAATCATAGGAATAAATAATATTTTCAAATATATTCAAATAGAAACTGCAATAATATTTCACAACTTTACAGTTTCTACTGTATTTTTTTATTTTTTATCAAATAAATGCAGCCTTGATAAGCATAAGAGACTTCATTCAAAAAAAAATTAGACCAGTAGTGACACATAATATATATATATATATATATATATATATATATATATATATATATATATATGTATACATACACACACACACACACACATTAATTAGAAGAGGTTGTCAAACATACATTTAGTGTATTTGTTATAAGAGCCAATAGCATTCTCTACAATACCTGTTTATTCAAACAGCTCATACCTGGGCCCCAGGGAGCTGTTTAAATAGTCCTTTCAACATGTAGCTTGTGGCAGTATGTGTATCGCATTGCATTTAGCAGCTTTTATTGCACTGATGAGATCGATAAGAGTTTTCCGATCTCAAATGGGAAAAGAATTCCAATGAGCGTGCATTTGTGTGGCATTAGACTTGATGGAAATGATATGGAAACTCTCTGTGATGTATTACTTCTGAGCAAATTTCACCCTCGAGTGATTTGGACAGAGTTTTCTGTGTACGCAACTGTGTACATAACCGCTGGTATTCTCTGATTCTGATATTATGTTCTGGTTGCATATAAATAGCGGAGAATCAGATGGCTATGTACTAAGGAAAGCAATGCTTTGCGATTACTAGATCTTTGAGTCAACAAGCACAAGATTTTCTCTCTACATGAAGTCATTCACACTCAGCTTCCAGGAAATTGACTGTAGATGATGATGGGGAAAAAAGGAGAACGAAGCACTCAAAATTCAAGACCTCCCCCAGATTAAGGTCACTGCCGAGCTCTATTCTTATGACCTGCCATAAAAAACGTGATCCGGAGGCAAGAAAATATGCCACGCCAAACTGCCAGGTAAGATGGATCAATCAGAGCTTTGAAGTCTAGACCATTTGCAAGTAAATGAAAAATAAATGAAAATCATCTGTAATTCTATGAGTCTGTGATTGTGCATCTACCTTACAAAGGCAAAACACAGTAAACAGACAAAAAAAGGAGTTTGAATCGTATGGGGTCTCTTACACAGTGCTTTTAAAATTGTGGGTCATGAAAAGTCTCAGAAGGGTGGTTTGTTCATGTGGGAAATATGAAAAATATAAGTTCTCAAATTCAATTAACAAGTTCGTTGGAGGGCATAACCTATATTTACTTATTTCTCACATGACACAACGTTTGTTGAAGATCATAGAAATATTTCCTGCAGCACTTTTAAAGGGATAGTTCACCCAAAAATGAAAATTGTCATCATTTACTAACCCTCATGACTTTTTTGTGAGTTTATACCTGAATTTTCACAATTCTGAGAAGAAAAGTCCTAATTGTGAAATAAAATGTTGCAATCTTTACAAAGATTTCTCAGAAAAAGTCAGAATTGTGAGATGTAAATTCAGATTTTGCTAATTAACTTTTTTATTTTTTTATATTCACTGACAGAAACTGGCTTCCATTCTACTAAAATAAATATTATTGCATATTTAAAATAACGATTATACCTTCTACTGTGAAAATGTTTCTTAACAGTCATTACATTATCTGTCCTGGGACATACAGGTTTGGCTTAACCAAATTTATATAAATTAAAATTCAATCAAAAATGGTTTCAGTGTTGTGTAGTTGCTGTACTTTTGTCTTTCTAGGACAAGATGGTCCACACGATAAAAAACATGGCTATCCTCCTGCCTTCACCACAATAAAACAATTGTAATTACTGTAGGTGAGTTCTTCCAGCACCTATTACTGCCCCATCACCACAGCAGCAGCAAAGCCTGATGGGATTGCCCCTTGAGCTTCAGTCTGCCATCTCCATCATTCTGTCAACTTCAGTGTCTGTGTAAACTGAAATGGCATTACTGAGTGAATTACTGAGCATGGCAGATAGAAAAATGTTCTGATCCTTGTACGTGAGGATGCCTTACGTGAGCGTGCCAGTCGACCGATTGGCTCGAGTATTGTGGTGCCTCTTACAAGTTCAAACAACACTTTTGCTCTCTGTTTGAATCAGCCCCTGTCTCTGTGGAACGTACAATATACAGAAACGCAAGCAGATCTTCTTTGAACATTTAGGGGGCGGCTGTTTATTGCGTTCCTCTTTTCCAAGCGGGATCATCAATTATGTATAATATAAGACTTTTACGATTAAGGCCTAAAAAAAAAGACGACGACGCAGCAGCAAGAAACAAGATTTAAGCCTGCCATTGAAAATCAAACCCACATCCCCCCTCTCTAATTGAAGTGAGTGATGAGCCTTTTTAATAACAATCAATCTGAGAAAAAAAGAAGACAGGATTAAAGCATCAGAAAAAGAAAAAAAAGACTCAATTAAGACTCTGCCAAACTTTGGCAAGCAATAACACATTAGCATTAAACACAGCAACCTAGAGACATCAACACTGAATCAGAACCAAGAATTTTTCAGGTATAAGAATTCAAAACGCGTATTTATTGATGGCTTCAGAAAATACACCAAAAATGTAATCAAGGGCCACAAACACACACATGTATATCCCAGCAGTTTGTGTCACCCTATTACAATTAAAATCACAGGCTCAGCATTCCCTGGACCCAGGTATTGATGATTCATTTTGCATTTTATCAGAGAAACAGAAACGCTGTTAAAAGGAGATCAGTCAGGCAGCAGGCATAGGGGGGCTCTCTCTAATTGCCTATTCATCAAAAGAGTTCCTCAAGTATATCCAGAGCTGAAATATCACGCATGACAACTGAACCGCACTCCATTAATTATGCTCCCAATGAACCAGGTTCACAACACTCCTCTTCTGGTTATTAGAATCTCAGTCTCTCTCTTTACTGGAGACTCACATAATCAGAGTCATACTTTAACAAACGAGGATAATCATTCACACTGGTAAACAGAGCTGCAGGAATAAATCCTCAGACACACACACACACACACACACCAACTGATGAAGCACATTTTCTAGATCAAATTGAAAAAAGTGGTTAAGGAGGGGGTTGTTGGTACTTCAAAACACTGTTAAACAATAGCGTGGGTGACGCATCGTGGTTTTGTACACACTGACAAACAAAAGACCATATAATAGCACAGAAACTCTGTTGTACTAATGCTCGCTACTAATGTTGGAAAACAAATTAACCATCACTGACTTGGATCTTTGAGGTTTTAAATTATCTTTGTCAACTTTTTACTTAACTGAATGTAGAGTAATGTGCCTGCTTCAAGAGAACATGAAGACATAATATTTATTTTCTTTGTTCATGCTCCTGGTCATATTGTGAACAATTCATCATTGCGCCTTATTAAAAACTGTACTTTATATAATCTTTTACCAAAATGTTATAACTTTTCTTTCCAGATTATGCAGCTACCTGTCATATTCATCTGTTTCAGATTATTTTTTCCTCACAGCTGCCATATTTATGATCATTGGTGAGAAAAAGCAATGGCATAGAATTCCAAAACACTCAGGGGAATAATATTGAGAGAAAATGCAGATCATTGGTTTTGTTATCTGTACCAAACCCTAGGAATTATTTATATGGATCTGTAGTCAGCACAAACATTGCCAAGAATTTTAAGATTAATGCAAATTGATTTTACACTACTGTTGCATTTTACTGAAGTTATGAATTTAAAAAGTGTTTCTTTGGGGACTGAAGTTATATATATTTGAAATGCATTTAAAAATATAAAATATTCTTTTAAATATTGAAAAATACATGTTTTGGATAAAACTAAAAAAAATTTTGCAAAACTTACAAGTCAAAAATCGCTTCATGAAAGGAAAATAAACAATAAAAAATGTAATGTCAACTTTGGTCAGATAAGTAAACTAAAGTATCATTTTATTATGTTTAAGTATTTTCACATCACATTTAAAGGTATTTAAGTCATAAAATGATGTACAGTGATGTCAAACTAAACAGAATAAAGAGCTTTTCACTCTCACATTTCACAATCTCAGTCAATTTATGTTTGAACGATCCAAGTACAGTCCGAACATTCCAAAGTGTTGACTTTAAATGTGTAGAGGAACAATATTGGTATGGCACAACTCTCTACAGCAGGGGTGCCCCCTGATCCTGGAGATCTGCCATCCTGCAAAGTTCATCTCCAACCTTAATACATTTCACATTAACCAGCTCATTAAGATCTTCGTGAACACTTGATAATTTATCATTCAGACAGGTTTGTTAGGTTTTGCACTGATCTCTGCAAAAATTTAGATCTTCAGGAACAGGATTGGGCACCCCTGCTCTACAGCATCTATTGTATAATCTATCACCCCTTTATCTGCTAAATATTTCACAGTTGTCCTACTTGTCCTCGACATGTCTGTGGAAATCAGACATGACGTTTAAAGCAAACATCACAGATTTCTTTGCACCAAAATTAATTTTGCATCGAGGAATTTTATTTTAATACTCAGCTTCTCTATTTTTGTTTACGCAACTCTTGCATTCATAAACGCTGCTGTCTAATTCTATCCCTGCAAGCAGCTGCAACTGCTGACAAACTCATCTGTCATGTGCCAGTGTAAATGTGTACACGGGATACATTGTGCCTCAGGGTTCTTAATGTTAACTCTTTAGGCTCAGGCCTCATTTTTTATTTGGCTTTCACTGCATTTAAAGAAATATTATTGGTTCAGTACAAGTTGAGCTCAGTTGACAGCATTTGCAGAGTAATGTTGATTAGCACAAAATGTATTACTTCTTTTTTTTTTTTTTTTTAAAAAGCAAAAATCTAGGTAATGGTGTGGCTTTTACAATGGAATGAAATGGGTCCAATTTTTGAAGGAATTCGGAGCTTTTAATTTTAGAATAGCACGTACATTAATTCTTCAGTTAAAACCTGCATTATCTGAGCTGACCATTTTTATGGTTGCTTTAGGCTTTTAGGTGTTATGTTACTGTGGCAACAAAGTTGTAAAATTAGATATAACTTTACACAGAAAAGATTAGAAATCAATAATTTCATGCTAAATCATGTTAATACAGATTATGACTTGTGGCTATACTATTAAAACAGCATGTATTTTAACGCTTACAGATTGGCACCATTCACTTCAAGTGCCTCACCATAACCCAGATGTTTGCTTTTTTCTAAAATGGGGGCAGGGGATACGTGTGAAAAATAATTTTTGTGTGAATCAAAATCATTCTACTCGTGTTGTCAATAGAGTTTAACTTGTATTGAACCTGGAATATTCCTGTAAAGGGTTAACGTGTGCTCAAGAACACACACACTTATCTAGCGGATCCTTGAGGCACAAGACTGATGAGAAAAAATCTTCAAAGCCATAAACTGAGGCCTGCTCTGTTCGTTTGATGTGCAGATAATGATTAAGGTACGTAGCAAGAAAACATTTCCATTCGATGGCAAATTGGAAAGAGTGGAGATGGAGGTCTGAAACTCAAGATGAGGTGATGAAAGATGATTGTCAGGGTCACTGGAAGTTTGGCTCCTAGAGTCAAATGTGACATAATTGGGACTTCAGGCACTGGATAAGGTTGGTTGTCGAGGTTATTATATGCTTTGTTTGGAACATCGGATTTGAAAAGCTCAAGCTGTAGCTAGCGTACGATCACAGCTAAGGGAATAAATGCAACAGACATTTTTTCTATTTTCTAATAAGACCAGGTAAATTGGTGGCAACTCGGTCGTGTTCACCATTGGCATGGGTTTCTGTAGGAGGACAGCAAGCAACAGACAGCAAATAAACAAGATGAAGTTCAACCATTCTTCGATATGAGCCAAAATGGCACCCAAAGATGACAGTTCACATTTAAATTCGCCACAGCCAGCCAGGCAGCCATCTCGCTGGTGCATGACTGTGTGAGGGAGAATACATCTGTCTGTATGTCTGTCTGATAACGCGGATGCCAGTCCATGTGCCATAGCACGTTCTTCCTCTGCTTCAGGCCCTCCACAGCTATCAGTCCATCATTGTCATACAATAATTCTGCGTGTAATACCCGTCTGAGTCCCACAGAAACTGACATACTGTGTCTGCAGTGAGAGCGTGTTAAACCCACTCAACATCCTGTAGAACAGGCCAATTTAACACAGGAATAAGCCAATTATCTTCGAAGAGTAGGCAAATTTACAATAGGATTTTCACAATTCCTGTCGGACGTCCGTGTCAGGGGTTGGGCTCCAACACATTAGTCTCCTTCATGACCACACACATTTTCCTAGACAAAAATCTCACTTTCACACACTCATAGAGAGAGGCTTCAGCCTATTGCAAACATCACATGCTCACATTCATAGTCTAGCCCAGATTACACGCCACTAAAGAGATCCTGTTAATACAAACGGTGGTGGAAAAATGGACAGCAACTGATGGAGCTTCTGTGATGGCTACATCTCTCTTGGCATGAAAACGCTGCCATATTCTGGGTTAAAGGAATATTTAGAACAGGGTGCAATGTTAAAACACAACTGACAGAATGTGTAACAATGTTGATTGTTACAAAAATGAATTTCCGCATTTTAAAAGAATCGTAATCTGGATTACAATGAGTTGCTTGCAATGAGGTCAATCAGTGTTAAAACACTCACAGTTTCAATAGTACAGCACCAAAACATAAACAAGATTAGTGTTACAATGATTTTAGTGTGGGAAAAAACTGCTTAACCTTCTGTGTGATATTTTACAAATTCACTGCAATGACAACGCAGTCACAACCCCTCATAACCTAAAACTGAAAAATAATGATTAAATAACAAACATTTTTACAAAATAATTCATTTATGTGCTTTTATAAAATTGTAAACTTCACATTTCTACTTTTAAATCCTTACAATTGGCCCCATTTAACATTTTACGTGCAGTGTTCATAATTTGAAAAAGCATTTTTTGAAAAAGTAGAAAAATACATTTTACAGTAATCAACAGTTTGCTACAAATGCTGGCACTTGATCTTAACTTGTACTAAACTCAGGATATTCCTTTGAAATCTGAGATGCTTTAGTGTCAAAGAGACTGTAAAATCAATTGGATTATAATACACTACCAAAAGAGACTATACTTCCCGCTTGGTAGAACAGCTGATGTTTGAGAGCTGTATTACAGAGTGGCACTAATCATAGTGTAGAATTTATAGTTGTCATTCAAATGTTTGTCTGACTGTTAGAATGGCACAAACCAATCAACCAAATCATTCTCATTCTCAGCCCCAGTAAGATTAGGCTACATAACAGACAGTGTAAGGAAGAAGAGATGGACCACTTGTAGAAAAATCCATCCATCTTTTACTTTTTCCTATGTTGGTCACAGAGGAGTCCTAGAGACTACTTGTAGATAAATGAATAGAAGAAACCACAGCACTCAATATTTCAGTTAAAGACATTAAATTTATGATACTGTTGTTGCCAGATTTTATGATATTGAGGAACAAACGATTTTGGAGTTTTCAGTATTTCCCCATTTAGGCAGACAGAAGTTGTATTAATGACACTGAAAATAGCTGCCTGGGGCCATTGCCAAGATGGCTGCCGAGTGAACTGACTTACACTGAAAAGGATTTGGCTACAATAAGATGATACCTGGGAACCAAAACCAATATCTGAAATCGTACTCGGTTACTATCGTAACCTCGGTTCCCTGAGATACGGAACGAGTACTGCGTCTTGCTAAAGACGCTATGGGAAAAAGCCTTTTTTCTCCTTTACTGAAGCCTTATTCAATCACGCAGTGAAACTGCACGATCATTGGTTCGTGCAGTGTGTTAAAAACGAACCAATGTGTCGGCAGCGGAGCTGCATGAGCCTATGGCGACGGAGCCCGCCAGATCCCGCCAGAATGGGCGGGGTTATCTGGCTATATAATCGGCCGTCTGGCCATAGGATCCTCAGGTTTACTTCGACTGAAGCGACGACTGAGTCGTGCAGCTACCTGGCACGGCAAAGTACGCAGTACTCGTTCCGTATCTCAGGGAACCGAGGTTACGATAGTAACCGAGTACGTTCCCTATCGATACTCCACTCGTACTGCGTCTTGCTAAAGACGCTATGGGAACACAATTCAATCACGCCGTGCTATGGTAGAGGAACGACTGTGTAAAATACCTCCATAAGCATTCCATGCTCAGAGGGAAGTATAATAGTATACTCGGGCTAAAGCGAGCTGAGCTCGTAGGGGTCACGCTCGGCCCGGGTCATTCCATGCATTCCTCGCATACTCAGCACTTTCAGGGCTGAGATATGCAAGGAACCCATCAGAGAGCTTGAGTGCCCGTGCAGTCAAGAGTTCTCCGTTAGGGTTATTCCCACAACGTAAGTCATACTCATCTAAGCAGATAGGACCCTGGCCTGCAAGGCCGGTACATCCAGCTTATAAAACCTTGCAAATGTGGACGGCGAGGCCCAGCCGGCCGCCGCACAAATGTCTGTAATAGACACACTGCTAGACCAGGCCCGTGACGAGGCAATGCCTCTAGTCAAATGGGCTCGTACTCCAATGGGGCATTGAAGGCCCAAGGAAGAGTAAGCCAGCGTAACGGCATCCACTATCCACTTAGAGAGTCTCTGCTTCGTGACCGGAAGCCCTTTGGCGCGGTTACCGAAGCTAACAAAGAGCTGTTCCGTGTGCCTGAAGGAGGCGGAACGCTCAAAGTAGATCCGTAGGGCTCTAACATGGCATCACAAAATTAACTCCCGGTCCTCCTCGGAGGGAGGAAGCGCGGAGAGTTTGATGACCTGAGCTCTGAACGGAGTGGAAAGTACCTTAGGTACGTATCCATGCCTTGGTTTTAGGACGACCTTGGAGTCGTTTGGCCCAAATTCCAGGCAGGCGGGGCTCACAGAGAGCGCCTGCAGGTCTCCTACTCGCTTGACTGACGCTAGTGCTAGTAGCAGAGCAGTCTTCAGCGACAGTGACCAAAGGTTCGTGGACTGGAGCGGCTCAAAAAGGAGGGCCCCTCAGGGCCCTCAGCACAGTGGGTAAGTCCCATGTAGGGACAGTAAGGGGCCGAGGCGGATTCAGCCTCTTGGCACCCCTTAGAAAACGGACGATAGCATTGTCCCTGCCCACTGATTGGCCCGCAATAGAGGCGTGGAAGGCCACTATTGCCGATACGAACACCCCGAGTGTGGAGGGAGAGCGTCCTTTATCCGGCAGTTCCTGCAGGAAGGACAGAATCACCGCCAACTCAGATGTAGGGGGGTCCTCACCGCGGTTTAGACACCATTTGGAGAAAACCGCCCATTTAAGGGCATAGAGGCGTCTCGTAGACGGGGCTCTAGCCTCAGAAATGGTATTTAACACTCGCTCTGGGAGGCTGGTAGGCTCCCGTTGAGCGGCCAGAGGTGAAGCGCCCACAGTTTGGGAAGAGGGTGCCACAAACCATTCACCTGAGAGAGGAGATCTCATCTCAGGGGCACGGACCAGGGGGCTGCGGTTAGCAGCTGGGTCAGCTCTGACATCCAAGGCTGGTTCTCCCACAGGGGGGCCACCAACAAGACCTTGTGTCGTTGTTCCCTGATTCGCCTGATGACCTGAGGAATCAGAGCGATCGGAGGGTATGCATAAAGGAGGAGGTTGGGCCAGTCGTGGGCCAACGCGTCCTTGACCTTCGAATAATAGGCTGGGCAGTGAGAGTTGTCTTTGGAGGCGAAAAGGTCTACTTCGGCCTTGCCAAAGATTCTCCAGATCATTCGAACCGTCTGCGGATGGAGCATCCACTCTTCTGAGGGGACGTTGCTCTGTGATAGCATATCCGCTCCTCGGTTCAATCTGCCCGGCAAATTTGCTGCTCTCAGCGAGCGCAAGTTGAGCTGAGCCCACTCCAGAAGTCGCTCTACCATAAGGAAGAGGCGCTTCGAGGAGAGACCTCCCTGGTGATTTACATAGGACACCACTGACATGTTGTCTGAGCGGATCAGCAAATGTCGTCCCTTTAGCTCTGGCAGGAAAAACTGGCAGGCTCGACACACTGCTAGCATTTCTAAGCAGTTGATGTGGAGGTTCTGCTCCGCCTTCGACCAAAGGTCGGTTTGCCTTCGCACAGCGCCCCCAACCCATGTTGGAGGCGTCTGTTGTGACAACTTTCCTGCTGCAGACCATCCCTATGGCCACACCCTTTCTGAACCATCGTGGGTTCTTCCAGGGGACCAGGGCTGTTACACAGGCCTGGCTCACCCTGATATGTAGGCGATCATGTCGCCATGCGTGGGGTGGAACCCGTGGTTTCAACCAGCGCTGAAGGGGCCGCATGCGAAGCAGGCCCAACTGTAGCACCGGCGATGCTGTGGCCATCTGCCTGAGAGGGGAAAGAGCCGCGTCCATGCACTTCGTAAAAGTGCGTGGGGCCAGGGACAGTCCAAAGGAAAGGACCGTGTACTGATAAGCCACTCCCTCAAAGGCGAATCTCAAGAATCGTCTGTGATGGGGGGGCTATCTGGACGTGAAAGTATGCGTCTTTCAGGTCCAGGGAACAGAACCAGTCCTCTGAGCGAATTTGCGAGAGGATCTGCTTCAGTGTGATCATCCTGAACGACCTCCTCACGAGGGCGCGATTCAGGCGTCTGAGATTGAGGATGGGCCGGAGGCCGCCATCCTTCTTGGGAACGAGGAAGTAATGGCTGTAAAAGCCTGATTCGCTCTGAGCTGGAGGAACCATTTCTATGGCTCCTTTTTTCAACAGCATCATCATTTCTGAACGTAGAACGTGAGCGTTCTAGCCGTCTACAGAAGAGGAGACCACGCCGCTGAAGCGCGGGGGTCTGCGAGCGAATTGGAGTGAGTAACCTCGTTCTATTATCCGTATAACCCATTCTGACACTCCGGGGATGGCCCTCCAGGCCTTGGCCCGCGTGGCAAGGGGCTGGATAAACTCGAGTGGCAGGCCGCCAAGCGGGGACCTGAAGCTCGTGATAAGAGGGAGAGGAATGTGCTCCCTTTTGAAAATGTTTGTTTTATTTCCTTGCTATAACAGCGATCAGTTGTGTGGGCGCTTTTTGAAAGGGCCCAGTGTTCACAACAGTATTTACCACAAACTCATTGCCATCGGCACCCGGAGCTAAACGGGGTGTTTGGAGGCATGACAGAGGCCATTTGGGCCGAGGGCACAGCCCAGAAGCGTCAGGAGTCTGAAGCTGTCAGTTATAATCATAGTGACAACTTGCTTTCGATCTGCCTAAAAGGATCAACCACTCTTAGAAGAGGGGTATTAATTACCATTGTGTAAACACACCAGCAGATCAAAAGTGCTGCGCGCATCCTCTCAGATCCGCTCGTAGCGGACGAGGGGAGGGGCCATCTTCACTGAAGAAGGCGAGCCGAGATCAAAGAGTGAAACGCGGGGCTGCCCTGGCGTAAATTCACTCAAGCTTGATCGCGCGAACCCTGGAGCTTGCAGTTTCTTCCCCGAGATAACTGGGAGAGTAGAAACACTAGAGCAGGGGAGGCGTGGCCACCTTCATTGAAGAAAGGGACCGTGAGCGCGGCAGGGACAGACTGAAGCTTTCATAATGAAAGTAGCGCTGGCAGATCAAAGAGCTGCAAGAGGCGCTAATACTTAGTGTAAACACACTGGCAGATCAAAGACTGTATGCAGAGTGAAAAACGCGGGGCTATGCCGGCGCGAAAAATCACTCAAGCCTTTTTTTTTTTTTTTTTTTTTTTTTTATCCGTCTCCTTCTCCGAGGTGACTGGGAGAAGAGAAACGCGAGAGTCGGGCCGCCCAGTGCAGCATGTTACAATGTGCACAGAAGGATTGAGCCACTCAATGTAATGAGGCGCGCTAATCCACACGCGCTGGCAGATCAAAGCGCTGTATGCAGAGTGAAACACACGGGGCTAAGCCGGCGCGAAAAATCACTCAACCTGATTGCTCAGCCTCACTCGCTGTTCCTGTCTCCGAGGTGACTGGGAGAAGAGAAGGGGGGAGGCGGGGCCTGCTACATAGAGGACCGCGAGCAAATCAGAGTAAAGCCCGGCTTTCGGTGAAAGCAGGCTGCCTGTGTGAGCGCAGTCTCAGTGACGCACACACATAACTTTCCACTCCGGTCCGCCAAAGAGAATAGAGCCGCCCAATGAAGGAGGAGCTCTGATTCTCACGTGTGAACACCGGCGGATCCGAGCGCTGCAGGAAGCTCCGTGGCTCTGATGTTTCATTCTCCGAGCTTTGCTGAGAGAGGGGAAACGGGAGAGCGGAGCTGCCTCCACAGAGACGGACAGCGAGCGGGAAGAGCGAGACTCATACTCGAACGACCTGTCTCAGTAAGCGCGCAGTCAGTGCGTGGGCGAGACCCAGACAGGCGGCACGCGCTCACTGCTCTTTTGCATCGTGCAGGATCCCCTGCACGAGCCACACTCGCTGTTGCGGCATTTGCAACAACGCCGATAAATATGCATTTTTATAGCACTCACCGGATGGCGGCAGCGAACAGACCGGGACTTCTGCGGGGCTGGAGCGCGGTGAAAGCGGCGTCTCAGCTGGCAGGAGGTCTCTGGCTCAGCTGCGAGGCGTGTCAACGGCGAGGCGGCTTCTTGGGATCAGCGAAGGCGAGATGTCGTCGCTGAAGGAGAAGAAATCTGAGGATCCTATGGCCAGACGGCCAATTATATAGCCAGATAACCCCGCCCATTCTGGCGGGATCTGGCGGGCTCCGTCGCCATAGGCTCATGCAGCTCCGCTGCCGACACATTGGTTCGTTTTTAACACACTGCACGAACCAATGATCGTGCAGTTTCACTGCGTGATTGAATAAGGCTTCAGTAAAGGAGAAAAAAGGCTTTTTCCCATAGCGTCTTTAGCAAGACGCAGTACGAGTGGAGTATCGATAGGGAAAGAGAAATTCTTCCATGATCAGACACCACAGGTATGCCCATTCAAATCTAAATAGAGAATGCCTATTTAAAACTCTCTGTTTAAATCTAGATTAAAGACACATCTCTTTAGCCAAGCATTCACATAATGCATCTTATAATCTTGTACTGCAGTTATATCTGATCAAATGTACATTATTTTTATTCTTTAGCTTGGGTTGAACAAATAATTTTTGCTTAGATGGAACAGCAGCTATGCTAATTATGTCTCTATTTGTTTCTCTGTTTCTGTCATAGGATTGACATCCCGTGGTAACTAGGAATTACAGAAGCTTCAGTCTGGATCCAACCCTTAAATGATCTGAGATGACCGAACACCTGAGGAAAGATAATACCGACCCCCCAGAAGACCTCAGAGGATGCCAATGCTCAGACAACATACAGAATTACCAAATTTTGCCAAAAGTTAAATATATTAAGGTTCTGCAATATATAAATATATTGTGGAAACTTAATTCCCTTGTATCGTAAAAAGCGCTATACAAATAAACTTGAACTTGAACTTTTAAATTCTAATTACTACATTTGAACTGAATTTGAAATGAAGTAGAAAACATTCTACCATGTGATTTAGAATTTTTGATTAGAAAAAAAAATTCATAAACTTTGAATGTTGGCTTGAAATTTGAAGATTTAGGCATTACAGGCAGACTAGAGATGGATGGATGGATGGATGGATGGATGGATGGATGGATGGATGGATGGATGGATGGATGGATGGATGGATGGATGGATGGACGGACGGACGGATTGATTGATGTTACACAATCCAAAGACTTGGTCAATAAGTTAAGGCAGAAAACTACAACATGAAAAAAAATTCTCAGTTTGTCAATGGACACATTTCATTCCCCGGTGTGATTAGGTCCATGGGAATAAATTGTTTCAGCTTAATTTCTAGTGGCAAATATTCTCTCTCAGTGCCAATAGCTCTTAAAGCAGTATTTTATTTCTCACTTTAACAGCATATAACAAGTCCCACTTACTGCCTATCAGTAGAGACCACTTCCTGCCTTTGGCACAAAAAGCTCCACTGCCTCCCACAATATATTCAGAAAAACATTAAAATAACAAAATAAGAAAACTGTTTGAAGTACATCAAAATAATAAGCATATTCTCGCTCTACTAGTACATGGCTTTTTACTTTTCACCTCAGCGAGCTCTCTAAACACAGAGAGAGATCGAAAGTATACTTGAAGGTACTCACTTCACTTGATTCTTTCTCATGGAGAGCCAAGCACATTATTTTCCTGACTCACATTAACAAATTGCAGAGGCACAGTGTTTCTTTCAGTGAAGGTTTTAAACATTTGCTGAAAGGTTCCTGTGTTTGGTTAGATGGTTATGTTCCACTTATGAACACAAAAAACAAGCTATTACACATCCTTGACACTAAATGTCATGTCAGAAAGATGCAAAGTAATCTGTTAGTTTCCAAAGAGACAAATTGCATGATACTAATCTGATTCAACATGGTAAAGAGGGCCCAATGTTAGCTTTAATACTCACTTTAACTTGGTCTCTGAGGGCCTCTCATCTGATAAAGCTTGTCGACTTCATTTTACACAACAGCCTGCTGTAGATGGCATCTCTGTAGAGGAACAACTCGCTCTTTTTTGGGGAAACAGAAACTCTTGCTTTCTAATTTGCTAAGGTTTTGTTGCTGTTGCATAATGGGCCTTTTTCTCAAATTGCAGCAAATGTTTCAGGTTTGGATCTACAACACAAACACCTGTACACTCACTTACATTCCTCACTTCATCTTATCCTTTTCCTTGTTCTCCTTGCATGTGCTCATCGTTGCATCTATTGTAAATTAAAGAATTGCCTAGGGCTGTGAGTCAGACAGTCTTGCCAGTGACAATACCAGCATTTCTCTACTGCCGTTTGCTTGCAAGCAAAGCCTTTGGCTCAACATAAGTCGTTGAGCCAATGTCTTGTGTCTATTTCAACATGGATGCCTCCTCATTTTCTCCACACGCTATCTCTCCTTCTCGATTTCTCCCTTGGTAAATGCAAGAGCTCCTTGGGTGTAAACAATTACAAGCTTATTGCTGACACAGATTGCTGGAGTCGTGTTAAATAAAATCAGAGGAGTGTTCACCCGAATTGCAAGCTGCCTCCTGCCTGGCCCATTTTGTAACAGTGAACCTCCCCTTGCTGAAGCTTAGCCAAGCTGAAAGGGATTTTGTGCATCACAAAAACATTTTTTCTGCATATACTTGCACTAAAAACAACAAAAACAAACCAAAAAAATCCATTTGTATCTGGGTCCCTTTGATAGCGCAAAATCATCAAAGGAGCCAAATGAATTTCATTTTCAAGACACACACAGACAAATTACTGTACAAGAAAGGACCAAATGGGGAAAAAAATTAAGAAAGGTGTGTATATGGACATCATAAACCCATAATATGAAATACATGTAGAAATAAAGTTGAAATGCATTTTTTTTGTTTTTGTTTTGTTTTTTTGGCTCTTCTTTAAACTTCTTTTCTGCTCCTCAAGTGTGTTTTTATAAGTGTTTCTGAAGAATGTCTTCCTCTGCTTATTATTTCTCTTTGCCCAGCATGTGACAAGGCACAAAGGCCTTTCAAGCTCTTCTATTGTTTCAAGTAATGATGAAGAAGCTTGAAAGTCGATTTGAGAGGTCTGGTGATATTGCAATACTCCCCAAACCTCTACTTCTCACATATATCCAATGTTACAAGCTATTAGCTAGTATACCCTCAGCATGTAACACACGCTAACCACACAAGACTTGTACTATTTGCTTCATTCAGAGAAAAAAACAAAAACAGGCTGTCGCTGCGCTGTTGGAACCATAGCCGTGTGAGTAAGATTTCCAACATATGGTGAGGCTGCACTTTGGGCGACCTGAGTTCGAGTCCCGGCTCGAGGTCCAATCCCCTCTCTCTTCTACCATGATTTACTGTCTGTCCTCCTACTGTGCTATCTAAATAACGGCAAAAAGCCCAAAGATAGAATTTACAAAAATAAAAAACAATCAGTGCTATGCAAAAACATTTCTCCACAGTTAGAAATATCATCCTCTCATTTAAAGATGCATAAAGTTAGTCTTTTCTGCCTCTTGCGACAACAAACAGAATTGCACTCCCTCCAAATGCCACTGGTTGGACTAAAAGTCTAGTCCTGCCCTCAATTCACTCCATTGGTTGGGTCAATGCTCTTGTGTTCAGCTGGTTAGGATGCTCAAACAGTGTAAAGTCATACACTTTTCTG
Source organism: Barbus barbus (assembly GCF_936440315.1). NCBI lineage: Eukaryota > Metazoa > Chordata > Actinopteri > Cypriniformes > Cyprinidae > Barbus > Barbus barbus. Next base: position 9,051,908 of record NC_136754.1, read on the forward strand.
GTAAATCAACGAGTAATTACTTACAGGACTTGTCATTTATGTTGGATTTTCTATAGGTACAGATTATTTATAAACAGTATAAAGCAGGTTATAGGTCAGACACTCAACAAATACTGGGAATACTAACTAGCCTGCAAAATATGCAATGACTTAAGTCAAAGATATAGACAAACAAATAAAAATGTAACATTTTTGTGGCATACTAATATCGATGTAACGTGCGATACGCTAAAGATAACGATCCAACATGCTGTTGCTATGGTTACATCCCCATCTGAACTTTGTACGTCTATTTTGTAAGCTCTGACTAACTTGTAATCTAACTTTTGTAGCTGAAATATATGGTGAACCGTAGCTATATACACAGTTATATAAAAAGGAATACGTAGACCTTCGAGACCACTCACCTTTTGTATTGAAGAGGGGTAAAGCTTTAGGCAGGTCAGACCTTGAGAGCTCGGTCAAATCCAAACATCATTTCACTTAAAGCCAACATGTGATGAAAGCAGCAGCAAATCTGCCTACTACCATCAGTAATCATTATAACAAATAAACATAGCAAAAACAGCGCCTGTCCTACTAAAAGGGCATTCGCGCTATTAATATATTTTGGGGAAACACATGGCACGGGCAGCAGAGCGTACAATCCAGCCCTGTCGCCGCCGCGCGCTCGCTCACGCGCAACCAGACTCACTTTGCGCCTAAAAACATTATTAGCGATTCAAATGAGTGTCATCAGTGAAGCTGTCGTTAGGGAAGGGACTAATCGTTTAATATTTGCCCCGCGAACACCGGGGTGTCGGTAAACGTGTCTGGTACTGCCCCGCGAATCCCTGAACGGCGACAGACAGACAGAAGCGCGCGCGCCATCTGCTCCAACTCTGCGCGCGCTCAGTCATGTGGAAGGTCCGCGTTTCCCAAGAGTGAATCCCGTATTTAATAACTCATATACCTACTCATAAAACCACCGCTTATGTAGGAAGGACAGGACGCGTGTATTACAGAGTACTGGAGTACAGAGTTTCTTTGACATTGTCAATGGGGAGCATCGGCACTTTGTGTTGACTGTGTTGAATTATCTATACCTTGATAAAAACAATCATACAGCGGACCTTAGATGGACGTTAATATAAATGCAAACTGAACAAAATAGGAGGATATTTCTTATTATTCACATGGGTTTACAGCCAAAACAGTCAATTAAGAAGAATTTAAAAAACACACAAACAAGAAATATATTCAATTTGAAATGAACACATCCAAATCCTTCTGTGCAAGGGAGAGCTTATTCCTTAATCCAACATTCAAAAAAGAGATTCTAAAATATGAAGGAGACAGAAGCGCTGCCTTTCATCACGTGTGATCATAGAAAATATGAATATTTTACCTTGTAATGTCGATATTAAAGCAAGGACTTTCTTTCCTGCGCTGAGTGAGTGTCGGTGTTCAATGACAAGCACCGAGTCAAATATGAACAGGGCAAACGCTGTTATCGCATCTCTCTCTCTCTCTCCCTCTTCCTCTCTCTCCCATAATAAAACGACTGTTTTAAAATCCCTCATCACGTACTCACTCTCCCTAGCTCTCAGCAGTCTGCAGCCTATCACAACAATCATGACAACTGTCTCTTTCAGAAATCCCATGCATAATAGAAAATAAATTCCTATAATTTTGCAATCATCACAATTTACAACATCATTACTCCCTTATTATGGTAATAGTCTATCGGGTGAGTGCAGTTCTTTGCATTTTCCCCTACATTTCAAGAGAGCACAACAGAAACACTATGTGAGTCCAATTTTAAAAAGACTATCCCTCCTCCATCATAGAAGCAGAACGGAGCCAGTCAAAGCATAAATGGAAGTATTTATCCACCCGGGAATGACTGTTTTCTTTCTGTTTGGTGTTGCTGCCAAGGTTTCCTTTGTGTGTGTACGTGTGTCTGTGTATATGATGGGCTTTGAAGGGCACTGTTTTTAAAAACTGATGGAGTCTCTGACCCACGTCGTGCTTCAGTTTCAATATCACCTCGTTTATGCATGACAATCATTTAAGTTGACAGTTCACCCAAAAATAAAAATTCTGTCATTTTCCCTCATGTGGTTCCAAAATTGTATTTCTGAAGAGTCGTTCAACTGTTTTTGTCGTTATGAAAGTCAAAGTGGTCCAAAACAACATTGTACCAATCTGGTCCGGTCACACTTCAGGCAACCAGAGTTTGAGTTCTGGCTTGGGGGTCAATTCCCCTCATTCCTCTCCCAAGATTTCTTGTCTGTCCCATGATATCTAAATAAAGGTGGTATTAAAAAAAAAAGTAAAAATTATTTTAAAGTGAAGCGACATGTGGCCAAGTACCCAGAATTTTTGCTCCAAGTGTGTACAAACAGTGGGCAGCCAGACCTGAGACTCAAACCCGCAACCTTAGGGTTACAAGTCTGACTCTCTAACCATTAGGCCACGACTGCCCCTAAACGTGAACGCATCTTAAGACTTTTTTTTTTATATATATATATATATTTCCTTTTGTGTTCTGCAGAAGAAAGAAAGTCATACTGGTTATACAGCGATACACTCAAAAATAACTATTTGGCTGAACATGATTCCATCATGGACAGTGGTTCCACGCAACTAAATCAAGCTATTTGGACATATCTAATTTTAATTGAGTTTACAACTCAGTTCACTTTAATTCATCCTGTATGAAGTATTTGAGTAGAGGTAACATGTTGTCATTGTGCAAAAGCACTGTCCATGATTAAAGCTCAGCCAGAGAGTTATAATAAAACACTATCAAACACTATCAATCTAAAAATTACTTTTCTTTACACACATGATGTTAGATGTTGGCAGTCTAAAAATGGGATTGCATCCCTTGCACACCCATTGGAATTGCTTTTTTTCATTACAAGCTTTAATGAATTGTTCATTCTTGTTAGCAGGTCCTCAACCCAAGCACAGGCTCAAGGCTTCACCACAATGGTAACTCACCCAAAAGCACCAACATAACAGTAAGTCTTTTGAAATAACAACATAATAGAACATTAAATATTAAAAAGTCTCCCTATTTTCTCATCTTGCTAAAAAATATAAAAAATAGTACTTCATTTCATCATTTTCTCTCCCTATCTTTACCCTAAACCATGCAAAGCATGATGAGACAAGTAAACTTTATTTTAAACTATTTGATTGAAACATTATTATCAGAACCCAAAGAATGATCTAGGTGAAAATATATTACAGTTGCTTTGCTAAATATATAGAGATGAAGACAGATGGAAATTGGAAACCGTGAAACATTAATCAAGTCAATAGTGTTGTTATTCAACTCAAGTCAGTTCAATGTTGATTCAGTTCAGTTCAATAAGTAGTAATGTTGCAAATGTTGCGAAAAAGTAATGTTGAACAAATTTGATTCAGCTATAAAGAAGCAGACAGCAGTAACATTATTTAGCTCAATTCATTAAAGCTAACACAGAAGTCACTTCCAACAAGTTTTCTTTTGGTCAATGGGGCAAATTTGCATGACCAACCTGAACCTGCTGTGAAATGCGTGTAGGGAATTAATTCGGCCTCAGGCTAAAATTCTCTATTGCATTCCCTATTTGAAATAACCTGATTTTTCCACACAGAATTTGTAGAACCCCGGTAAATTTGACCGCACCTTGAGCTATTCTTCTAAATAACTTCTTTTGTGTTCCACACAAGAAAGAAAGTCATACAGGTGTGTAACAAAATGAGGCAAAGTAAATGATGACAGCATTTTCATTTCTGGGTGAACTATCCCCTCAAGTATGGGAAGCAATGACAGTGAAAAAAATCAGCCGAGCCAGTTATTTTCAAGAATTTTCAGACAACACAAAAAAGCACAGACAGACTTACAGCTGAGAAAACAGGCGGCAAAATTGCTGATATCTCCAATCCTCCGTCTGCAACGAGTATGTTGTCTCGCTCCACCTGTCTACCTGTAGCTGTCAATGACAATACTGAGGCTTCGCCCATAAGGCCTCGTTGCTTTGATCTCCTGCTGACATTTACCATTTGAAGTCCTGTCCTAAGCAGCAGACAATAACACAAACACGCTGACTCCCTCCGTATTTGTGCCGGCGTGTGGGTGTGTGGACGTTGTTGTTGAGAGGGCGATGCATTCAAAAAGTTTCAAGCTAGCGAGGGGTGAGGAGGATTATTTGCGTTCGAGTGGTGGGTCATAAATAATAAATGTGCTGGTGCGGACCTCTGTGAAATATTTTCCACCTGTTTTCCTTCTTTTCTAGCAGCTATCATGCCCTCATCGGATCTGTTATTCTTTCAACTGCTTTTCTAATATTGAACAGTCAGATAGGAGCGGGGAAACCTGCTCGGAGGAGATCTCATCAAATCAGACACACTTAAACAAGCTGACCTGTCTCTTGACCCTTTGCAGCTCCCGAATGGGACCAGGGCCAGCCGATGTCAGCAGAGCCAGAGGTCAAGGGGTCAAATTCCCTCAGACTGTGAAAAAATTCCACCTACTTCAACTTAAAAACTTCAGCTGCAGCAATTATACTTTTAAGCATAATCAAGTTTGGCTGTACAAGTCATTGCGGCCTTGTCCACACTAATATGTTTCCGTTTGAAAACACATATTTTTCTCTACGTTTTGGCTTTCCATTCACACTGAGACGGCATATTTATCAAGGAAAACGCTCTCCAAAGTGGATAAATTTGAAAATGCTGTTTTTGAAAACGAAGGCTTTTGAAAACGATCATGCATGCTTAGTCATGTGACACATATTGTACCAATAGATATCTATGTTTATGCCGGTTTGATGCCTGTTGTGTGCTATTCACTTTCACACTATTGCTACAGGTGCTACAGGTACACTCTTCTTATCACATTCCTGTAAAGACGACTCGCGATTGCTGTTTGCGGCAAAACATGAGGGCAGTTGTGTTTTAGATCATTTAGATCGTACAATCAGTGAATGTGAATACGACCTGAACACGTCAGTGAATAGTGAGACATCTTTCTTAATAAAATGATCCTGCCAGAAGAATTGCATGAAAACGTATCATGTCGGTTCCATCTGATTGAGCTTTTTTGAGGATTTACACATGCGTAGTAAAGCGAATTGAATGTTTTCTGACATTACAGTGTGAATTGGAAACTTTTAAAGAACGCCATTTTTAAATGTATTAGGAATAATGTAGATGTAGCCTGCACCTTAAATTATATTAAACTGACTTAAAGGGTTACTCCACCCCAAAATGAACATTTTGTGATTAATAACTTACCCCCATGTCGTTCCAAACCCATAAAAGCTTTGTTCATCTTCGGAACCCGCTTTAAGATATTTTGGATGAAAACCGGTAGGCTTGTGACTGTCCCATTGACTGCCAAGTAAATAACACTGTCAAGGCTCAGAAAAGTAGGCTATGAAAGACATCGCCAAAATAGTCCATCTGCCATCAGTGGTTTAACTGTAACGTTATGAAGCTACGAGAATAAGTTTTTTATGCAAAGAAAACAAAAGTAACAACTTTATTCAACAATTTGTCTCTTCTGCGTCTCCTCTGCGTCATCATAGTGCCATTTTGGAGCGTATCTGCTGGACGCAAACTGCGTACGCATTTCTGTGTCAGCCGCACCACACGGATACGCAGTTTGCGTACAGCGGATACTCCCCAAAATGGCGCTATACTGATGCTAGTTGCCACGCGTCCCTTAAAATACGGATTCATCCTGTATTTAAAGGTAAAATGCGATTTGTCCCGTATTTTACAAATGCCAACATATAGTTGAATCAACAAATAAGTATTTTGCACTGTTTATAATACTAATAGCATTATAATGAAATCAGTTTCATTCGAGGTATTAGAGAAGCTCATTTGCACGTGATTGCATTTTGGTGTCTTTGTTTTCATAGCGACAAGTCTCCAGAAAGCATGCAATTAAAGCCCTTTCACACGAGTGCAGCATGTGGTAAACAAACTTGTGCGGTTTTAAAATATTTAGGAGCTCACGTCCACCCTTTGAACACAAGGTTCTCCAGATGTAAGACTGAATGGGAAAGTGATCAATGGGTCTGTCCAGTAACTAATGATGAACGCGCAGTTTGCAGAGAAGCATTTCAGTTGCTCACGGTGAACTGGATAGTTCACCCAAAAATGAACATTTTGTCATCGTTCCAAACCTTCATTTCTTTCTTCTGTTGAACATAAAAGAAGATACTTTGAAGAGTGTGGGTAACCATAGAGTTTCTGGTCCCTAATGACTCTGATAGTATTTTTTATTTGGTTTACCCACATTCTTCAAAATATCTTCTTTAGTGTTCAACAGAAGAAAGAACTTTATGCAGGTTTAGAACAACCTGGATAAATTATGACAGAATTTTCAATTTTGGGTGAATCATAAAGTGACAGACACATCTGTGCTACAAGGTATAGGCCTATTGTTTTATTAAAATTTGGATAGTCTGTTAATATAATATTCCATACATTATCAGAGCTTGGTAGACATAATTATTATATTTTTAGACATTATTAGACAGATTAATTAATAGATTATAATTACTGTTAGACCATATTTATTAATTTATCATTTATATTAATCATAAATATATACATAATAAATAATCAAAAATCTCATCAGTTTGCCATTTTAAAAATTTGTTAAAAATCCTAAATTATTTAGATAAAAATGGGACAAATTAATATAATTTTAATTTGAGCAAATGAATAAAAATAAATAAATAAATAAATTCATCCCATCCAGTTAACAGCTGCAGAACTGTCAAAAAAGACTAATAGTAATTAATAATTGAAGAGTGCCATCTGAAATTTTCTTCTAAAATAATAATTTTTCTCAAGCTCTCATGTGTAGGTTCAATTATTTCACTTTAAGGCCAATGAAAAGAACCTTGCCATTAAAGTGAAATTACTGAACCTATACACGAGAGCCTGAGAAAAATGCTCATTTTAGAAGAAAAATCGTGAATGGGTGCTCCTTATTTTGGGCAACCCTAGATGACGCGGAGGAGATGAAGTGTTGAATAAAGCCGTTATTTTAGTTTTCTTTGGGTACAAAAAGTATTCTCCTATCTTCATAACATTAGGGTTTGAACCACTGATGGCAGATTATTTTGGCGATGTCTTTCATACTTTTCTGGGCCTTGACAGTGTTATTTAATTGGCAGTCAATGGGACAGTCAAAAGCCTCCCGGATGAAAACCGGGATTCCGAAGACAAACTAAGCTTTTACAGGTTTGGACCGACGTAAGTGGGGGTAAGTGATTAATGACAAAATTTTAATTTTGGGATGGAGTGACCCTTTAAAAATTTGTGTTGAAATTTGTTAAATTATTTTTGATGAGTTATAGTAACGGAAAAACTTAAGTTGCCATGACTTAAAATTTTTACTATGCAGTAGCTTTTGGAATATCATGGTGCTCTTGTATTCATATTAAATTGTTCATTTTTTAAATTTCTTTTACTTTTAGGAAAGGGGAAAAAAGCTGTTAAGAGTAGCACGCTTAAAGTAATACAAGCAATTTTCCATAGCTATAAATGTTTTTGCATATTATCTGCCACACAGTTTATGGTAATAAACAGCACTAGTAATCATCATTAACCGAGCCAAGAGAATAATCTAGATGAGAATAATCTACAGTTGTTTAGCTAAATATTTAGAGATGGAGACAGATGGAAATTGGAAACCATAAAACATCAAAAAGCTGATAAATGTTATATGCTCTAGACGTCACGACTTTGTAGTGAGACAGTCTTGATCTCTTGTTCTCACCACGTGAGAACATTTTATACAAATTAGCTGCTAAAGACACCGCGTACGTATAGCTGTCCTCAAAAGAGGCCTATTTTCCTCTGAGTTTATGGGCTGCCTTGCTAATATGCTCTATCGTGCACTGCTGGCAGGCCAAGAGGGGTGCAATTTAAGGTGTATTCAAGACTTTGGCTGCCTAGAATAAATTGGTATCTATTTTCCTGACATCTGGTCTTTTAGAAAGATCATTACTTTGATCTTTTTAGACTTTACCACAAGAGTGGCTTCTGAGACTTGTTACTTCGCACTCTGCCGTTTCACTCCCTGTAGCATAACATATCTTCTCACTCTTCCACTTTCTCCATCTGGCCCTTCTCTCTGCTTCTCTATTTGTAAACCCTCATTCTCACATTTTCTGCGAAAAATACATCTAAGGGAATTAAAGGAATAGTTCACCCGAAAATGAACATCGTTTACTGACCCTTGTGTCATTGCAAACCCATATGAGTTTCTTTCTTCTGCAGAACACTGAAGTCAGACTGCTCATAGTTCATGAGATTGTTTATTATTGTCGATTATATAAGAGTTTTGTTGTATCTTTCTAGGGAGATTCACCTTGCCAGTAAACTTTAGTTTGCTCACTGAAGGTTTAATGGTAATGTTTTCAGTAAAGCTGCTCAGTAAAAATATATCTATGCTTCTTATTTATGATAAACAAATACATGTAAATTTTAATTTTTCTCTTACAAAATACTGTTTTTAAAAATACAAAATACAAATATTTGTTCAATTTAATTTTTTAAAATATGTTTTACGGGTTTGGTGAGTAAATGATGACAGAAGTTTTGGGTGAACTTTTTCTTCAACTGTGTCATTCAGTAACGTTACGTGACTTCAATCATGCATTTGGGACTTTGCTTGTTTTTAAATAACAGCTTGGCTGCCAGATTGAATGCAGACATAAATGTAATTCTGTGCAATTTTACAAACTACATGCAGCACAACTCACCATGGTTCCCATACGCACACCTGAGTCTCAATATCTAACACAAACATCTACATACACACAAGCCAATCTGATGTTTTTATGCCTTCTCATATATATTTACCATGGATCTCTCTCTCTTTCTCTGCCTCTCTCCAGCGCTCCCTCCTCTTCTCATCTCCCTTCCTTTTCTCCTTCTACCAGATGGTTGACCCATCTGCTCTTTCTCTCTCGCTATCCCTGCCTTTACCTCCATCTCCATCTCTCCTGATACCCCTTGGCTTTTAGAGTGTAGGTCCAAACCACATAGTTCATACATTTCAGAAATGTCAAAGTCACACCAAATTAACCCCAAGGTTACACATAGACACCACAGCCTCAAGGATGGGAGAAAAACCGAGAGAATAATCTGTTTTCTCTATCTCTTTAGCTTTATCTCAAGCGTCTTTCGTGCTGGGTCATGCTGCATATCTCAAGCGGCGTGTTTGGTTATAAGCTGATCTGATCGCAGTGAGGCTTTTCCATCTCTGCCAAAATGTCTCTCTTTCCCTCCATATGCAACTTTAGCCTTCATAATCTGTCTGTGCAAGTAGGTTTATATGGTATCCACCAAAGTTGTTGCAGATGTAAAAAGTCATACATGTTTTAAAGGAACAGTTCAACAAAAAATTGTCATTTTTTACTCATGTCATCCAAAATGCATAGAAACCTTTTTTTTCCATGCAGTTGCAATGAAGACTGAGACTTTCAAATTTTAAAGAGGGCATAAATGCATAATTTGATGAGTTGACAGAGAAGATTTTCAGTGAATCATGACTTAAATTTCAGTATGTTCTTCACACAAAGCTATTATGTGAACTTGGATGAATTACAATGTATTCTGTGAGTCATATGAACCCGATTTGTGATACTTTTATGGTGCTTAGTTTCCTTTTTAAAGCTCTCAGTCTCAGCTCTAAAGTCTCAGTGCCTATGAGGGCTAATTGCATGGGGAAAAAAGGTCTACCTAATTCAACAATTCTGTGTTTGATGGAAAAAATGAAGTTATAGAGGTTTGGAATTACATGAAGTTAATTATTTTTAGTTGAACAAGTACCCTAATTATTTCCCTTAGATTCACTTTTCAAATAAGTATAAAGGTATTTTTGGCTAAAAAGAACCATAATTTAGTTTTTCACTGACATTTTCCACCCTCTACTTACAAAGACTGCTTTACGTTGTTACAAGTTGAAAAAAAATCCACTAAAACGAATGATTGAAGTATGTCTAGATGATCATGGATCTCGCTGAATATAATTCTTGCAAAGACCAGGATTCAAATCCTTCAATAAGCTATTTAATTGTGTTTGTCATATGATTTTACTGACCTAACGCTCCATCCATGTGCAGGAAGGAAGGCGAGAAGACTCATGTGCAGGCAGATAGTGGGAGAAGTGGGATGAGATGGTTAATCTTCTTTTTCCGACCTGCTTGGAAGAAGATACCTGTTCAAACACATATCACCATCAGCCAAAATTCTGTAAAGCTGCTATGAATCTGCAACAGATAAGTGAACACTGTGGAGGTCAGGAAGCTCCCTATGGCTAGTCCATATCCTTGTAATCATTTAGTGCTGATGTATTCATCTGTCTGAAATCAGAAAGCTGTATAAATCCAGAACAAGCTGTTTTTTGCAGTGTAGTTTCAGTAAATAAAATTCAATAAAGGACATTTTGAGTCCCAAAAGTTATAGTACACAAAGCCCTTTTATATAAAAGGTCAAAAAGATCCTCATGATGTGACCCCTTTAAAATGGCTAAAAGGTAATCATGGAATTTGTGAAAGGCATAGGACTGATGAAAATATATACCTGTCTTTGCACTATACAGTATATAACACAATATCACTACAAAATATCACAATATGTTGCTCAAAATGAAGACACTAACTCTTGGGACACTTTCTGCTTCTGGTAAAAAGTAAGCTATTAAGTTCTTCCAAAAAGGACTTACTGACCCCAAACTTTTGAACAGTAGTGATAGTGAAGGTTAATTATATTTTCTGGACTGGTGGAAGGTCATCTAAAGGGTAGTAAAGAGCAAAAAGGTTCTGTGCGTGTCACATCTGCGTCATAAGTCCTATGTCAGAACAATTACCCACTTGCAGGTCAATTTAGCCCATTTACACCAGTGGTGATAATGAAACTAGATGGACAGTGACAACATCTATCCCCTCGAGGCACAATTTCCAAAGCATTCAGCATGGAGTCTGAGACACCTGCGCACCGCCTTGCAACCGTCTCCAGTATCTGCCTCTGCTTATGAGTGTCGCTCCAGCTGTCTCGAGCATATTGGGGGAGGAGGAGGATGAGGAGCATGATGAAGCAGGGGACGTCTGCCCCTTCATCTCATTTCCCACGCTGACGCATCAGTTAGGCATCCGGAGGCATTCAGCTTGAAGCTTGGTATCCAGCCCAGGCCTTATGGTGTTCCTGCGAGCTCCCAGCGCAGCACAGATTTGCCAATTAATAAGATGAAAGCCAAGTCTGCACGGGCATGATCACAGCAAAGAATTACCAAAGTCAGGTGATGCAAACAAACAAACCGTTGGGATTAGAAACGAAGTAGACATTGAGCAGTAAGTGGATGTGCGGCAGGTCTTAAGACAGAGAACGATTGTGCGCGTCTTAAGCAGACACCGGGACTTAGTAAAACTAATTAAAGCTGCAAATGGGAATGAAGACAGAAGCGGCAAGGGTGAGAAGCAGTGGTAAACATCAGATTAGGAGTCATTCTGTCTTTATTAAACCTTGTCTCTCAGAAAGGGGCACTCTAGTCTTCACATACACACACCGGTAAGTACCACACACACTGTGATTGTACAACAAAATTAATTATGGCACAGATGCACTAGCAGACACTTAATATCTACTAATAAGGTAAATAAATCTGAAAGCTGAAGGAAGACACTGTATGATTCCTCTCAAATACCCACTGGGTGTGACAGTCCAGATCTTCTCCAAAGCTACAGAGACACACAAACATACAAGACGCTACAAGTAATAAACCTGTCCTTGATTTACTGGATCAGATAATTCACCGTTGGCTAAAATAAATCCTCTCAAGGTAAGGCTGGATCAGCTACTTGATTGGCGGACTCTGCCTTAAAGGGTACCTATTATGTAAAATTCACTTTTACATGTTGTTTGAACGTGTGTTGGTACACAACCACCATATATAATTATAAAAATGTTGACGGACAATGAGTGAGCCACACACAATCTGCCATGTTCATCTTCACACTAGAGCATTTAAAAGCAGCATTCAAGTAAGAAATGTCTTCTTATTACTGCTACAGAAGTTGTTCAGTCCAGAGCAATGAGTGATTTTTTGCTTCTATTTTATTTTTTGGTTCATATTACAGCAGTAGACAGTTCTCGTGATCACGACTTAATTTTCTCGTGATTTCGACATAACGAAAGTTGTTTTGTCGTTATCACGACTTAATTTTTCTCTTGATCTCGACATAACGAAAGTTGTTTTGTCGTTATCACGACTTAATTTTCTCTGTGTATTCGGCATGAGAAAATGCTATAGAAGCAGCATCATCGCAGCATCATGGATGATCGTATTCGCTTTTACTTTGATCAGGGACTCACTCAAACTGAAATAATAAAAATAAAAATATGGTATAAGTACCATCCCAAATATTGAAGGTGTTGTGTGTGTGACCGACTACATTGATCCATGATAGAATACTTGTCATGCATATTCATACTCGGACATTTTAGCTCTGTGTCTGTCAGTGATTGACGACTTACACATAAGTGTTCGACACTTGAGAAGGAGGCTGTCGGGTCTGCAACTTTATCGTCGAAGACAATATAGCGACCCTGATTTTCTCACTATAGCTACAATTACGTCGTGAGAAAACGGTTTTTAGGTTGAGATCAACAACTTTCGTTATGTCCAGATAACCACAAAACAAATTTCGTTATGTCGAGATCACGAGAAAATTAAGTCGTGATAACGACAAAACAACTTTCGTTATGTCGAGATCACGAGAAAATTAAGTCGTGATAACGACAAAACAACTTTCGTTATGTCGAGATCACGAGAAAATTAAGTCGTGATAACGACAAAACAACTCGTTACGTCGTGATCACGAGAAAACAAGACAGAAAAATTATAATAATGCATGGCCGCTTAGAATTTCCGTACAAAACAGAACAACAACAAAAAACACAAAATGAACACAAACATATATTTATATAAAACAAAAGAAAAAAAAACAGGATAAAAAAGTTCCATACAATAGTATTTACTGTATGTTATGCTGCTGTCACATAATACACATATCTAATATAAAGATGTGATTTCTTTCCCATCTGTTTAACTTCACAGAAACAACTGACTATGTTTTTGTAACTCGTGTGTGAAAGAAAACTTAGTTTAGTCCTCGCATCCTGTGTGACAGCCGCTTTCTGTGTGCGTGCATCAGATGAGTGCGCTCAGAAAACCATAAGAAGTTTCTGTTTTGGAAAAGAGGGCAGGGAGCAACAGATCATTTGCATTTAAAGAGATATGCACAAAAACAGCCTGCTTTTGCTTCCACTCAAAATAAGCATTTTCAAAACGATATAATAAATGATTTGTGGTATTTTGAGCTGAAATTTCACAGACACATTCTGGGGAAACCTGAGACTTCACAAAATATCGGCCTACACAAAATATCTTGTAAAAAGGAGAATAATTGGTGCCCTTTAAGTACTTCTACAGGGCAAAACAAAGGAATAAAAATCGTACTGGGGGGGGGGGGGTCTTGCCTACTTAAAACAAATTGCTTTTATGGAGCCCATTTGTAGAATTTTATAAAGTTTTATATCTCATGCCTACCACTTTTATGCCATACAGATTTAAACTTATCAGCTACAACATTAAAACCACTGACAGGTGAGGTGAGTAACATTGATTATATCGTAACAATGGCACCTGTCAAGGAATGGGATATATTAGGCAGCATGTGAACAGTCAGTGCTTCAATTTCATGTACTGAAAACAGAAAAAAATGGGCAAGTGAAAAGAATTTTGATGAAGGCCAAATAGTGATGGGCAAACCACTGGGTCAGAGCATCTCCAAAACAGTAAGTCTTTTGAGGTATGCAGTGGTTAGTACATACCAAAAGTGGTGCAAGGAAAGGCAGCCTTACCACTTTTCCCCTGAAGCTAGTGCCAGAGCCAAATTGGCTGTGCTTTTCCATTCAAAAGAATCTTGGCCAGGTACCCAGATCCTGGTTCTGAACCAGCCCTGAATCCTTGCTGGTCTTGAACAAGAGAACCTATGATGTCAGTAGGTGGCGCTTCCAACAGACTGCAGTTTGAAAGGTGCCATTTTTAGGTTGGAGTTCAGGTAAAGAAGGCAGAAGAAGGCAGGATGGTGGAGGCAGTGTTGTGCTCTGGGCAGTGATCTGCTGGGAAATCTTGGGTCCTGGCATTTATGTGGATGTTACTTTGACATGTACCACCTGCCTGTACATGCACCCTTCAAGACAATGTTGTTCCCTGCTGGCCTCTTTTAACAGGATAATGCACTCTGTAAAAATAGTCCAGGAGTGGTTTGAGGATCATGACAAAGAGTTCAATGTGTTGCCTTGGCCTCCAAATTTTCCAAATCTGTGTTGTTTCCTGGATGATCCACAACTGTTTTTCTGTGTTGTGATAGTTGTTCATGAGTCTCTTGCTGGTCCTGAGCAGTTCAACTGCCTGCTGTTCTTCAGAAAAATCCTCCAGCTCCAGCTCCTGCAGATTCTTTGGTTTTCCAGCATCTTCTGCATATTTGAACCCTTTCCAGCAGTGACTATGATTTTGAGACCCATCTTTTCACACTGAGGGCAATTGAGGGACACATACACAGCTATTACAAAAGTTGGAAATAGTTACTGATGCTCAAAAAGGCAACACAATGCATTAAGAGCCAGAGGGTGTAAACTTTTGAACAGGATGATGATGTGCAAGTTTTTCTTATTTTGTTTAAAGATCATATTTTTTCATTCGGTACTGCACTTAAAGGATTAGTTCACTTTCAAATTTAAAATTTCCTGATAATTTACTCACCCCCATGTCATACAAAATGTTTATGTATTTCTTTCTAAAGTTGAAAAGAAATTAAGGTTTTTGATGAAAACATTCCAGGAATCTTCTTCATATAGTGCAGGTCAATGGACTATAAACTATACCAGACGATGAATAAGGGTCTTATCTAGATCTGTCATTTAAAAAAAAATTATAAAAATGTATATGCTTTATAAACACAAATGCTCACCTGTTCTGTGATATGCGGTCATGACATAATGACATTGAAAAGGTCACGCTTGATGTAGGCGGAAGCACCGAGTCAGTGTTTACAAGTTGACCGTGTAAATACTAAGTCAAACGCCGTTTACAAAAAAAGGGAGTTACAACTCAACGAGTTTACAAGGTAAAACAACGATGTCGGACGATTTTGAACTTGGAGGAGAAGATGAGATGGAGCCTACGTCAAGCAAGCGTGACCTTTTCAACGTCATTACGTCATGTTTATAAAGCATATACATTTTTATTTATTTTTTTAAATGACAGATCGTTTCGCTAGATAAGACCCTTATTCATCGTCTGGTATCATTTATAGCCCTTTGAAGCTGCACTTAAACTGACATTTTGACCCTCAACCATTTGGAGTCCATTGACCTGCACGATATGAAAAAGATTCCTGGAATGTTTTCATCAAAAACCTTAATTTCTTTTCGACTGAAGAAAGAAATGCATAAACATCTTGGATGACATGGGGGTGAGTAAATTATCAGGAAATGTTCATTTGAAAGTGAACTAATCCTTTAAGAAGTTACATAAATACTTAAATATTTCACAGAAGACAAAATAAGTACAATTTACCTTGATCATCCAATTCAAAATGCTTACACCCCCCCCAGCTCTTAATGCATTGTGTTGCCTTCTTGAGCATCAGTAAATGTTTTCACCTCATGTAATAGTTATGTATGAGTCCCCCAATTGTCCTCCATGTGAAAAGATGGATCTTAAAATCATACAGTCACTGTTGGAAAGGGTTCAATTATGCAGAAAATGTTTGAAAAACAAAGAAGATGCAGGAGCAGAACAGGTAGGCAGTTGAAATGTTCAGGACCAACAAGGGACTCATGAACAACTATCACAAAAGAGAAAGACAAGCGTGGATCATCCAGGAAACAACACAGTATTGTTTTGGAGACTATATTAACATCTGTTATGTGAAATAGCTTATTCAGGACCGTATTAAATAAACAATAACATGCAATTTTCATGATCCCTCCAATTTTGTTAAAATTATTAACATTGTGCATATTCTGCAAGGGGCATGTAAATTTATGAGCACAACTGTATATACATATAATAATTGTGGGCCACATACGAAATCTGTGAACTTTTTCACATATTGTATACTCATTTTGGAGTGGTTTTAAACATGGTAAAAAGTGCTAAATCAGTTGTCAGTAGCTGAAAACATTTTCAAATTAGTTAATATATTTTAATAAAGAAACTTGAAAGGGACAGGCAATGTACTACTGTATTGTGTGTGAACGATGGATGTACTAAATTCGCAGGGGGCACAGATTCTTTGTGGGCATAAACACTGCAGTTAGAAAACATTACTTTAGTTTGATGTTTTGTTATTTGCTGCAATGACATACATTTTAAGTGTGGCTTAAGTGTCCAAATATGGACACTGTATAATAGTCGTTGCCAGAGGCATTTTCTCCAAAGAGACAGCAACAAATCTGGATGAGAAAATAATGGACACTGCAAAAATAAAACAAAATGAATATTACAAAACATGAGACGAAATAGTGCATACAGCAACTGTGCAACAATCTGTGCAACACCAACTCAAGTTTCACAGGGGAAACAACATCTCGTTAACAGCAAGAGACAGGTGAAAAGTCAAGTGAGAGGAGGCAGTGTCTCAGTCGTACTTTGACTGGCCTTTTACCCTGTCATTGTGATAATGTGCGCCTATTATGTTCTCTTCATCACAGATTGGCTTATTACCCTGTCAGTGCAATAAAGGCCACATTCATGTTGACATTCAGTCTACAAATAGGCCTGAATAGGTCCACTTTTTAAAAAAATCTGTCACTAAGGCAATAAAAAGGTCCACCTTTGTACCTTACTCACCTCTATAGGGTGCATATTAGTACCTTAATAGATACATATTATTATTTAAAGCATACATATTAATGCCTGAAGGGTACGTATTAGTACATTTTGAAAGGGAACTGCCTCAAGCTTTTGTATTTTTCTGAGACGGTGAAAATGGACAGACTAATTAAAGTAAACAACTCACCCACTCTGATACCATGTCAAATGACTTGAAAAGGTGATCTGAGAGTGAGGCGGTTTTTAAGGAGAACTCAGCTGCACCTCAACATGACACCTGCAATGTTTTCCAAGGACTTATTGACTAATGGTCTGAAAAGAGGATGACAATTAATAATAATAACCAGAAAAACCATCTCTACAAGAAATATGTATAATAAAATATCTATAATAAAAAAAATTCTAAAAATCAAAATGGATACATTACCATTCAGAAGTGAAAGTGGCGAAAGCGACGTCACGTGTGGCCAAGTATGGTAACCCATACTTGGAATTTGTGCTCTGTATTTCACCCATCCAAGTGTACACACACACAACGTGAACACACAACTAGAGCAGTGGGCAGCCATTTTTGCTGTGGCGCACAGGGAGCAGTTGGGGGTTTGGTGCCTTGCTCAAGGTTCTCGCCTAAGTTGTGGTATTGAGAATGGAAGAGAGTGCTGGTCATTTAATCCACCTACAATCCTTGCTGGTACAAGACGCGAACCCACAGCCTTTGGGTTACAAGTCTGACTCTCTAACCATTAGGCCACGACAAAAGTTTGGAGTCAGTAAGTTTTTTTTTTTTTGTTCATTTAGATCAAAATGGTCAAATGTGGCAAAAATGTGGCACTAAAAACTTACAATGTTATAAAAGATTTCTAGATCAAATACAAGCTGTCATTTTGGACTATCTATTAATCAAAGAAGCCTGAAAAAAAATGTATTATGGTCTTGATGAAGATATTATGCAGCACAACTGTTTTCAACACTGATAATAAATCAGAATATTAGACTGATTTCTGAAAAATCATGTGACACTGAAGACTAGAGCAATGGCTGCTGAAAATACAAGCTTTGCCATAACATGAATAAATTATATTTTGAAATATTAAAATAGAAACCAGTTGATTTAAATTGCGGTGATTTGTTTTTTTGTTTTGTATTTTTTGTATCAAGCAAATGCAGCCTTGGTAAATATACTGTAAGAGACGTCCTTCAAAAACATTTTCAAAAATCTTGCCGATCCCAAAATTGTGAATGGTAGTGTGTTTCACAATATTTACTTATTATTTTAGTTATAATTGAAACCATCAAAAAAAATTAAGCATAATGTGAAAATACAAAAATACAGTGTCAGTTGCCTGTCAATAGTTGCATTTCATTAGCCATTAGCCCACAAACTGTGTAAAAAACTACTAAAAGAACTGTGTAAAAAGAACTACTTTCTGCCCTACACAGATGTGCTAACATACAGATACAGTCAGGGCTTAATTTGTGCCGGAACAAGCCGGATCCGGCACCTCATTTTGTCGGATCCCCCTCCTCACGTGCCAATGAAAGACATTTGTGCTGACCTATAATGTGCATAATATGAAAAATCCTCTATAATGACCGCGCTTGCGGCACATCTGCATTTGAAATAAAGAACCTGAGCACGCAAAAGATGCGACATGTGAACTGCTCTGTTCTCACAAGACATAATGCACGGATCCATAGCCTATACACATGCGTTTTCTTTCTCAGCTGTTCACATTTACTTAAGAAAAAAACCTGGATACTGGCCAGGACGGCCATTTTTGCGTAATTTTGTGTGTATTTGGCTACTTAAACTCAACAACAAACTATGAAAAATAACTCAATATGATACTCGCTAGGCGGCTTTGGATGTGACTGTGACATTTCCTTGAAACAGCCTCTGGAGCGCACCAGTACCTATTGACTTAAAAAGATGTGCAAATTACACATTTTTGTGACGATGCAACAATGACCCGATTAAGCAAGTGACAATTTTGACATCTGTCCAGAAATGCGAGCGCAAACCTTGGATCAGCGACAGCGTGCAGCAGCTCGTATTGCAGACAGATGCGCTGATGTGAAGCCGCTTTGAGAGAGTGAAAGAGAGACGGTCCAGCTGAATCACTCATGCTGTTTTCAAATGATTTATTTACTCTGATAGTTTGTGTGGATTTATTTACCCATACAGGGCTCTAGACTCATTCTTCCCACTGGTCGCACTTTTGCGACTAACTTTCTCAGTTTGTCGCACAAGCACATAATTAGGTCGCATTTTTTATTTTTTTTTGCTACAACATTTGATTAATCAATGCATGCTGATTAATTTTTATCATAGTTTATATTATAGTTATATGGTAATGAAAGTGTTCAACATTCAATCCGTTCTTTTTCATCTGTATTATTTGTGATTTAAATTTTGTGATCAGGAATTCCTTTTTTCGTGCACTTTCACTTTCAAATTCGAGATATTGGTGTCACGTTTTACAAGAAAAGGTAATTGTCTGTTTTGCTTATATCTATACACCTTTCACTTTTTAAGACTAAAACAAAAGATGGATTCATTGTTATTCTTAATTAAAAAGCACAATAACAATAAAACAGTAGGGTACAATGACAAACTAGCTTACATAACATTTATTAACAAAAAGGAATAAGAAGAGGCATAGGACACATCACATGGGGAAGTCGTGACCTAATGGTTAGAGAGTCGGACTCGTAATCCAAAGGTTGCGGGTTCGAGTCTCGGGCCGGCAGGGATTGTAGGTGGGGGGAGTGAATGTCCAGCGCTCTCTCCACCCTCAATACCACGACTGAGAACCCCTAACTGCTCCCCTGGTGCCGCAGCATAAATGGCTGCCCACTGCTCCGGGTGTGTGTTCACTGTGTGTGTGTGTTCACTGCTGTGTGTGTGCACGTTGGATGGGTTAAATGCAGAGCACGGATTCCGAGTATCGGTCACCACACTTGGCTGTATGTCACTTCACATGCTGTATTATTTACCGACTAATAGCCTAAATTACAGAATGTCTAGCAAACACTGAGGAATCAAATAAATAATATTAAAAAAAGGAAAGCCTCTATAGCATAATGTGAGGTAAACAGCAAAGATAACAACCCTAATAAAACCAACTGATGCACGCTGTTAATCACTTAAACTTGTCCACCAATGTGATCGGCTGAATGCTCTGTTACCTCTCCCTCCTCTAATCACATGCCGGATCCATCACCACGCTTTGTTCCGGGACCTCGAAATTTACAAATTAAGCACTGGATACAGTACATAGTATACATGCTAATAGAGGTAAGCTGAGAAAGAAACAGCACTGTTCTGGTTACGACCATTTGCATTCTATAAAGTTTAACACACATTTTTAAATGCAGAGTGTGAAAAATGTATCCCTCTGACCTTTGTAAAATCCTATATCACTCTTTATAGTTCTATCCAAGCTATTTTAAACATAACATCAATAAGGCAGAGAGTATAGAAAAGGCAAAAGCACTTCTGAAATACAGAGTCAAAGGTGAAAACTCTGCTTCCCTCAGTGAAGAATGAGATGAATAGATCAGTCAACCACATTCCAGCTACAGTGGGAATAATTGACACCATACTGAAATCTTACTGTATATGCAGGGAAAAATATCTGAGCTAAATGACATAAATGTAGGTCGAAATCCTTTAAGTGGCCCCATTAAGAATTCTAAATCACTTTCAAGGTGACTGGAATGCGGAGACACGGCCCTAAAACTAGATTTCCATGGCAACGATACTCTTACCAACAACTCAGTGCAACTCAATTTCGCACAAAAGGGAAAACTAAGGCCAAAGTTCACAGTAAAGTGCGAAGTGTATGATCCAAAACCTCACATCAAGGTCAGATGTCATTGTTTAGTAAGGCACTAGACACCACAGGTCACGGAATCAAAGGGTATCTTTAGCTGAGAGCGCGTGTAGGTGTGGATATAAGCAAATTTGCAGGCTGAGGCATCACAATGTGCCCTTGAACAGACAAACAGTTCATGAGCAGACTGCTGAAAAAGGCCTCGGAGAGGCACTAGGGAAAGAATACCAGTGAACTGAATCATCACCATCACCATAATGAGAGGAGATCTGTCCTCACTGAGAACGAGAGAGATCATAAAACGAGAAAGGGTGGGTAGAGAAGTGAGAGCGCGATAAAAGAGAGAGATCCTAGGGAGAATAACCAAAAGGAGTCAAATAGAGACAAACACTGAGGTAGATAGAGGAGAAGCAAGGCAGAAGATAAGGACGGTATATGTAGTTATTCAGGGATTCTGCTTCAGCACTGACAAGCCGACATTACAACACAGCTGGATATTCGAGCTAGTACTCGGTTACGCACAAAGAAAGGAAGAGAAAAGCAAACGGAAAACAAGAGCAGCCAGGTAAACAGGATGTGCAAAGGACAGCGACATGGGCTTTTAAGGTAAAGGATGAGCCAAAAATACGCCTGAAATTTGCATAACACATTCCCGTACCTGAGCCCATTGTATCCCATACAAAGTCAGTTGATTTCCATAACATGATCTATTCATTTCCACAGCAGCCAACACGGAAAGAGAACGATAGGAATCTCATCTTCTCACCCGTGATCCGCTGACCTTGTTATTCTTCCCAAATCCTTCACCCATCCCATCCCGTCCATTACTACACCTTTCACGCTATCCACTACTAGATCTGTCAATTATACCCAATCCTGTCCAGCGGCTGTCAATCACCTCCTTGACGTCCTGCCCACTAGATCATCCATCAGTGGTGGCAGGCCGAACGCATCCCTTCTCATTACCCTCATGTCGTGGGCCAGGAGAATTACAAGTGCGGCGACGGTGGAGAGGCCTGCAGCGGAGGGGAATGGCTTGAGTAATGAGCTGGAGGGCCTTAATTAAGGCTAGTCCTCCGCCGCCGTGAGGAGGGTTGAGGCATTGATTAGCCTGAACAGGAGCGCAGGGGAGATGGCCGATGAGACAGGGCGCTCAGGGGAGATTAAGTAGGAAACTACAGGAAAGGAGAGGACTTCACGCCTCAGAGACTTGGGCCTTAGGTGTGCAGGAGGCTGCTTCTGCATATCTAACATCCCTGTCACAGCAGCCACAAAGATGTTAAACTATCCGAACTGGCGGAAGAAATGCACTCTGTGCAAGTACACAGATGTGAATGATGAACATGTAGCTACAACAAACCTCAGTATTTCACACTATCATATTTGGTACGTAAACATCTAAGGCCTCTAAGTTATCAACATGATCAAAACATCGCTCAAAAACCTGTTTTGCATGGCATTAAATGTTTCGCCCCCACAATAAAAACTATCTTTGTTAATAAAACTAAGCATTTAAATATAATCTTACTAAGACAGTATTATTGGGAGATAATATGAAGAGTGACAACTAATATTTATATGCATTTTAAGAAAGTAGTCTGCTATAATGTTTTCAATTGCGAGCATTAGGAGCTGTAAGAGTTCCGTTTTACTATTTGGCCATATAAATATGAGCAATTGCGTCTAATTGTATATTTTTGCTCATATTGGGCCTTTTTCCTCAAGTATGAGCTCCATATTCTCTTACATCATACTATATGGACCATAAAAGCATGATGTATCAGATATTATACTCCAAAAAAACATTTTTGTACCTATTTTGTATGAAGGTTCAAAAAATTGTTCCATTTAAAAATACATTTTTCAGACAAATATCTCAGGTTTTACAGATAGCGACAGATAATTTCATGTTTCATCTGAGTGAAATAGATTATTTTTAAAAAATCAACCAATTGTTGATTGGATTGAGGCAGATCTGAAAGCAAGATTAAAGTTGTTTGCAAGAAATGTCCAAGGTTTAAAGGGGTCATCGGATACAAAATTCACTTGTTCACAAGTTGTTTGAACATAAATGTGTTGGAAGTGTGTGTACATATCCATGCTATAATGATAAAAATCCACCCAGTGTTTTTTTTTAAATCCCTGTTTTAAAATCCCCTTTCTCAAATCAGGCTGTTCTGAGATTCCTGTCAGAATTACGTAGTTCTGCACAGACCGCTCCCACGATAGTTGATTGACAAGCCTGTCTTACCTTAGACCCGCCTTGAGTGAGCTGAGAGCTGTTCGCCTTTGTGTCGACTCCGGGGGAGGGGAAGAAGATGTCTCTGATTAAGGGATTGAGGTGTTTTGTTGTTGGATGTAATAATGACGATAGCAGTCGTCATTTACTCCCAACATCTGAGCCGCTGAAGACGCAGAGGATTAACGTTACTTTCGTTTTGAAGAGAATGCGCCGATCCCCGATCTGCCTAAATGAGTCTATGTTTGCGTGAATTATTCGTGATCCAGCTTCATCTACAGAAGAAGTGAGTATAATGTTTTTTTATGAATCTTTGCAAATTCCTTTCCTAATAAGGTGCTAGTTAGTCAGTTCCGCGGCTGAAGTTTACAGTCTGCTCGTCACTACACAGAAAAGAGGGGTTGGGTCAGCAGAGCTAATTAGCATTTAAAGCGACATGGACTCAAGCGGCAACCTTCCGGTCTCTCTCGTGAAACCAACACGGAAGTGACCTAAACTGTCATTCGTCAACTGGCCGCTAGAGGCTGGCTGCAAAAGGGAGTCAATCCATAGACTCTCCATGCTAAAATGCCCAACTTTACAGCAGAAAAAAAAACATGTTTACAGCCTGATTCAAAAAAGGATTTTGGTCTATATAGCTAATTTCCCCCTTCATGACAACTGTGAAGGGGGTGAATGTTTTCATAACTCATCCATTTAAATTATATTAAGCCTTAAAGTTCTGCATAATTAAGGGTGTGGCCACTTGAGTGACAGGTGGATTGCCACTGCTGTCAACACCGTTGCGCTAGGCGGGCGTGGTTTCAGCAACTAACTCCACCCACGTAAATTTTATTATAGACTTTTTATTAAGACCCTAAAAAAAATCATATCAGCTTGTGGAAAATGTGCATCCGATGACCCCTTTAAGTTAGCTTAATGAATGAAGAGGTCCAGCATATGTCAGCATAGTCTTTTGCTTTTATTAATAAAAAGTATGATGTCTGTTAGACCACATGTGGTAATTCAGGCAGACTATTTGAACTATTTTATGCATTACAGTGCTCTGATCGAAAGATCAGAAAATTCCCATCCATACACCAAAAGTGGAAAAAAAGAGATGGATTAAAAGGGCAGGAGTAAACAGGAACGTGCCTCCCTTGTGATCCCACCAACCAAATCGCATCTTAATACCAGGTGTAACAGGGCCTTTGCCCCCATCCTGATTTTCTTTTTATTGCATCTTCTCACTGAATGTTACATATCAGATAAAATTTTATATTACTCAAAGGACACTGGAGAAAATTTTATTCATTTGATAGAAGGTGTCACCAATTACTTCTATTGCCTTTGTGAAAAAGTAACTGCATTTGAAAGCAACAAAACAAACAAGTTTTTGTAGGTAATTAGATTCAGGTTGAAATAAAGTTGCACATATATTGAGAGAACCGACTTGTTTCTTTGGGTACACAATGCCACACTTAAACACGACGACTAGTTTTGTTTTTGTTTTTTAGCTTAGGTCAGTGTTCAAGTTTCTGAGAAAGAGACTACAGAAACTGACTTCTCGTGAAGGGTAAATATTGTTATGGTCGCTGATACAGCAAGACTCTCTTTAAACTATGTTCTGCCATGATAGTAGGGTATTTCGAGCCTGAGAGAGAAAGATTAACATTATTTTATTTTATTTTTTACAAATAACTAGGTTAAGTTTAATTATACAAAAATTTAACAGATGTAAATAACTTCAATCACATACATACATACGGTTAGAATACAAGTATATGATAGTGGTGTTTTGCTCAGTGGGCTACTTTCTATAGCTGACAGCAAAATGCCACACTATTCCTGCCCCACCAACCAGACTAGGCGATTTAGCTTGATGCACAGCGCTGCATACTCTGTGACCCGCTGTGAAAAGCAATAAAGGGCTTTCTCGCGGGTCGTGTCCGTGGGGCATGCTCAAAAGGACACAGAGAGCAAAGGAACAAAAATACACAAAAGCAAAGTGACCACAGCCACAAACATCAGTCTTAAAGGCCACTCCTCTAACAGCATCGCCCGCCTCACCGTCTCCCTCGCAGGGTCACCGCACGACCACTTGAAATAGAGACACTGACAGTAAAACAAACAGACATGCTGCATTTATAGAGTCAAGTCATGAGCAGAGGTGAAAAGCTTGTGTTGAAATAGCCACTCAGAAGACAGGTGATGACTAATGACAGATCTTTTTCCAGCTCCTTCATCAATATCATCGGAAACCTCTATCATCGAACACAATTTCACAGGCATTAGGCTTGACCAACAATCACAAAGGTGTCTGCTTCTGCCTGCTGGGTGCATGGTGTTACATTTTAAAATGCATATTTCATAACAGTGGTTTTGGAATTCTATAGGAATCTATAGTCAATATTCAGTGTATACAATCCATATATATATATATATATATATATATATATGGACATTTACTTTTTCCTTTGATAAACATAATCCTTGGTTGCCTTGTTTCACACTGTTCACACTTCATCCTGGGTTACTAATTAATCTAGTGTAGTCAGTTTTCAAGATTTCACATTTATAAACCCTGGATTAAAGTTGTTATTTGCATATTTATAAGGTTGATAACACTGATTGAACAAACACAGCGTGCAGTGATCATGCAAACTGTTTTAATAGCTGTTAGTCCATCTGTGAACATGTTGTAGATCCGCTCTCGAAAATGCTCTGTCTCCAAAGACCTAAAGGAATATTCCAGGTTCAGAACAAGTTAAGCTCAATTGACAGTGCCTGTGGCATAATGTTGATTGCCACACAAATCCACTTGGCTCACATTTTCTTTAAAAAAATTAATTATTAAAAAAAAATAAAAGTCTCAGTGAGGTCAACCCATAAACATTCAAAAAACTTTTGTTTAGTAAAGTTTTGATGGTATAGCAACATGACATGAACTACTGTATGTTTACACATGATATTATTGGGAGGAAAAACTGCTTACTAACCTTTTCTGTTTGAAAGATTTCACAGAATAATTCATGTTTTAACAATATTATAAGCTCTACATTTCTGCATTTAAATCTTCCACAAACTGATCTGAAAATGATGGTGAAGACATTCCTGCCACAATGTCAACTAATCTTAAGTTCTGTTGAACACAAAATGTTCCTTTAAATATTATAAAACATGAGGCAAAAATAGTATCACTGCAATTAACATGTTAGTTGTTGCTACACAACATTTTTAACTGTTCCCACAGATATGGAGACTAAACGAAGCTTTTATGGCTGAACACAGTAGGCTACATGAATATTTAATAAGATAAGTTCGGAGACGGTTATGATTGGTTGTCTTGTCTCTAGGGCAGGGTTTCATAACCCAGGTTTAAAAACAGTGCTAACTCGGTTAATTAGAGGTGTGAAATGTTGCTTAACCCACATGAAATAATATTGTCGATACGGTATTTAGAGCGACAGAACGATAGATAAATAGAACGATAGAACGACAGATAGATAGATAGATAGATAGATAGATAGATAGATAGATAGATAGATAGATAGATAGATAGATAGATAGATAGATAGATAGATAGATAGATAGATAGATAGATAGATAGATACTTTGAGGAGAATGATATGAAAGGTGGGATGACTGAAGCCCCCATGACACTGGCCAGCTGTGCCTGTGCGTTATAAAAAAAATGAATAGAGAGTTTGGCCCAAAGTCGTCTGATCATTTAAGGTTTTAGATTTATTCTTAAATGCTCTTAATTGGAATTAATGAGCACAACCTCACAACATTATTATGAAACGGAAGGAGAAGAAACGAGGATGGGGCAAACGTTACACGCCACAGCAATGACAAGACAAAAGCGTGTCCGTCGCGCGCAGAGATGAAAAACGGCACCTCTCACTGCGAGGCGAGCTGCAGCCTCCTCACGCGCACAGGGGGAGAGAGAAGGATGCGCGAGTGAGCTCAAGGACTGAAGCACGCTGATTACACGAGTCTTTAGGTGGACACTGCATCGCACCGAGAGTGATTTCCTGCTAAATTGATCTCTCATTTGTTTTCGATCCGGAATAGCTGTGGAAGTAGGGGGAAACAACGGTTTTATTTTCTCAATCAGAACCAAAGTACATCACACCTCACTGTATTTTTCTCTTTTATCTGTTTACATTTTACAGAATTACATTTTCCTTGAAGAGAAACTCGCAACACATTTGAGACTGAATCTGGCCACAAAGATGAACAGTTTGGTGGTTTGCTGGTCTTAAGATTGCCTCCTAACCCGCATTGCTGGTCCTGCTTAAACCAGCCTAAACTGATTTTCTAAATTTAGATGGTTTAAGATCTCTCAGTCTGACTGATCCATGTGTCCAAAACCAGGCTGGGAGATCATCAGACCAGTCTAGACTGATTTAAGATCAGTAGCCTAAAGTGACTATCTTAACAAAATAATAATAATAATAAAAAATTCTGCCAACTGAGTATGAAGGTGTGAACCTTGAAAGTTAGCTGACTTTAGAAGGTTTAACTTGGTATTATAGTTGGTCTGAGATGAACACCTAGCCCAATAAAATCAAACAACAGATTCAACAAACTCACAAAGTGTTTATAAAATGACTGTTAAAGGGGAGAAGATTTCCTGGTCTTAAGCTGGTCTCCAAGCCTGATCTGCTGTAAAATGCCCAATCCTTGGAGATCACTTAACACCAGCAAACCATCTTAAGCCATTCAGAGCAGATCAAATTAAGAGAGATGTATCATCTATATGGCCACCTGACAGATGGTGGCACGTGGGTGCATTGGGGTTATTTTTTGACACTGTGAAAATCATCTCGCTGGCACCTAACAAACTAACCAGCTGGTCTCTCACACAATCTTATTCTTCGGTTTGGCTTTGGTTAAGATACAGTTTGACTATCCAAATCACTACAGACTTACGTGGATTGTATCACAATGCTTGTTGAATCACAGGACAAATAGTGTGAAGATGATCCATAAATAACACCGACAAGCATGCTGCTATTGAAATTTCAAGTAGCTCTTCCTACATTTTTAAACCTTGAAGTGGAGGTTCATACAAATTACTCATGAGAGAGACAAATGGTAATGGGTCATCAAGGCTAACCAGTGCTTCTCCCATTGCAGCGCACCTAACAACATTTTGCACTAATACGTGTGAATTGCATTTTCTAAAATCTAACATTATGGATAATTAAAGTAGACAGTTGATGAGTATTCAAAGTGCTTTCAAGAGTGACCTGCCCAACATCTCATTTCACCACTTAAAACGAGTACATGTTCGATGCTGCAGATGTTCTGCAACTAAATGACTTCAAAAACATGATTAGCAAATGTGATTTGTAGTCATGTTGTAAGCAACTCTCTCATCTCTGCATTTTCTACAAGCAAAGTAATGGAGAAGAACTCCCCATTTACATTTATTGGAATCCCATTTGCTTTTCATCTGCTAACTAGCCACCTGTGAAACTAGTTTTTAACAATCATTGGGGCTCAGGGCCACCACATCATCCCATACCCTTTATTAGTGTTTATTTTCAGCTATAAAACTACTGAGGGGGGCTATAGCAAATCCTTGCATTGTAAAACAACGTGATAGAGTATATATTTGGTGTTGGGAAACTAGGTGTGCCGAAATGAAAATCCAAAATTCCCCCTCTAATTAAAAAAAGACATCCAAGGACTAAGTCCATAGACCCGAATGCCAGAGGACAATTGCAGAACACCACAAAATACTATCACTATTTTCCCTGTCAGCTTAAGGTGTTAGAGATTGTTTACTTCAGTTCAGCAAGCGCAAGCACTAATAGCCCACAAGACAAGACTGATGCAGACACAGACACAATGCACTATTTGCATCTCTAAAATACTATTAGGAAGCAGTGATGGCAAGAGGAAGGAAAAAGTAAGACACTTAATTCAGGGCCTCAGGCAAAAGTGAGGAGGAAAATATTCAGAGTTCCTGTGCTGATGGAGACAAATGGGCAAGATGGCCAAAACGAATCCCATTACAAACTATTTTAGTACTTTTTTAAAAAACCCATCTGAGCTGACATTAAAAGGTTCACCTAGAAATAAAACTAAAATACAGTGCCCACAAAATGTAGTTGGACACAATGTATGAATCGAACTGCATTATATATAGGCTGCAGCCCCCCCGCTACTGGGAAGAAAAGGGGGACAGAGTGCTTAGGGCCCTGAGGCTGAGAGGGACCCACAATGATGTCCTTAGGGGGGCCCAAATGAGATTGCCACCCCCTACTGAATATGACATAATTCATTCATAATTATATATAGGTATTCCCATTTAAGAGCAAATATGTTCATTTGGGTGCTTTTCATAGAAAATATTTATAAATTCCAAGACATCATTGAGACAAAAACATGTTGGTGGTATTTCAAGCTTCAACTGCTCCCAAAGTAGGAAAATCCCTTAAGGAATTTACATACGGGTCAGGGGGCATGATTAATTACGTTAATTTTTGCCAACACATTTTTGTATATAATTAATCACAATTTAATTGACAGCCCTAATTTGATAAAATATCAAACCATGTGACATTTATTTTAATGAGAAATAGCACAAACACAGTTTCTCGAAAATAAGTATGGATTTTAAATTATGATATAGCAAATATACTGCTGAAATTAAAGACAGCACTTAGATGAGTGGCTCTAAACCAACACAATATTTGATATAATAATTGAATAACTTGTAAGGACGGAGACATTTCCTATGGCATTTCTGCTGTAATTTTGACTTTTTTTAATAAATAGAAATTAGGTTGATATTAAATGAAAAACATTGTGTTTCCAGAATATTCATGATTATATATGTTCTTAATAAACAATCAATTACTTAAGGGTTTATTTGTATTTTAGGATTTTAATCAAAAGTGTGTGTGTGTGTGGTAAAACTTTAATATAGGGACCAATTCTCACTGTTAACTAGTTGCTTGTTGGCTATTTATTAGTACTTATAAAGCACATATTCTACATTCCTAATCCTACCCAATATCTAAACTTAAAGACTACCTTACTATTAATAAGCAGCAAATTAGAAGTTCATTGAGGCAACAGTCATAGTTAATTGTTTGTTAATGGCAAGAATTGGACCTTTAAATAAAGTGTGACCATATAATTAAGACATTCTGCAGACCCCACTAAAATGAGCTTGGGGGAAAAATACCTAAAAGTAACTGCAAAAATGGACAAGAAAAGTAGTTCTGAGAAACATTTGCTGGCACTGTGCAGATGCAGCCGGTTTGATATTTTGTTATCTAATGCAATGGCATTCATGCATCAACTGTGACAAAGACTCCAAATACATTTTGGGGCCACTGCACAAACTTGTAAACACCTGTCAAAACACTTACCAACCGATACATCAGGAACAAGAGGAAAAAGATAACACTTATATAGCAAAAATCCAAGGTTTATTGAGAGCAGGTTTAGTGTGGTATCTGCAGATACATGTGAGATGAGAAGAACAGAAGCCCACACCCACTCAATGAGAGTCGGCCAACTGGAGTTTTGGCTTGTCACGGTGTCCATTGGGATACAGCGCCCCCTTATTTTATAATTACAAACAACAAGAGGAACTGCAATGGCTTGGGGTTGTAATACTACTGAAAAGGGTTGAAAACTCAACGAATAATATATGTGAGAAAAATAACGGAAACTGGTGTAACTTGGAGAGATGTGAGGAAGAGAGAAAGAGAGAGGGAGCGAGACAGCCTTGCTCATGTTGTCATGCACAGACGAGCCAGCTCTTACAAAAGAGTTGGCATTAACTTTCTTGGAAGAAGATCTGATTTCATTAAGTTAACCAAAGTGCCTTTTAGGTTATATCACGAATCTGCAATTCATTCCTCATCTGACCGGTCTCATCCTTCCCTTTTGAAACCCAACTACCGCTGTGGCCTTTTCCCTCATCCCTTTTCTCCTCCCAACCCCTCCTTCTATGCTTTCTCACTCTGGTATTTAAGGTGCAGCTGAAGCACATCTTCCTGCGAGACCCTTTCCCAGCCCTCGCTGTGGACACGGTAGAGGTTGACTTGGCCTCCGCTGTAGGCGTCACGGTAAGTAGCTTGGTAGATGGCACGGCGGCCCAGGTCGCATGCTTCTTCTACAGTCAGATCGTAGCGAAGGCCGCTGTCGACGACACCGTAGGCGTACATGGATCCTGAACCAACTGCGAACAGGTCTCCACACACTCGGTTGCCCTCAGAGTCCACGTAGTAGAGCCCTGCGATCAGAGGAAAGCAAAAGGAAGAGGAAGAAAGACCATCAGCACTGCTTTACATCCTGCGGTGTTAAAAAGGCAGGCGCCTCCACGGAAGATGTAAGCATTAAAAAAAGCAAAACCCTTCAGAGAGAATTCAGTAGATCGAAGTAATGTTATGAACACAAGGTTATAAATAATGCTCTGAACAATACAAGGTCAAATCTATCTCGGTGAGTACATGTGAGAAAAGGAATCATGGGAACTGGGTGGTTGGCTATTTTTTCTGACAGCTGGATGCTTGGTAGCTAGAGTTTGGTCTGGGAGGTACCTAGGGGCTTCAGCATGAAAGCAGGTGAAAAAAACAACAGGAAGAGTTACAGAATGAGAGCTTACATTTAGCTAATATTCAGTAGGCTAAGGACAAGCTGGAATGGGCAAACATAGCATCCACCCTGGGGCACCGCCTGAGGTGCTATTGATCGCTCTAAAAACAACAGAATTAATTATTGATCTATACCTGAAGATCCGACCTCTCACGAAACATGATGGACGAAGCAGATCACAATCAGTGAACTGGTGGGTCACTGTTTGGTCCAGCTGCAGATCACCTCAAGGTTTTTAAGTGTCCAATGGCGAAGCTCACTCCTACAGTAACAGTGACTACGTCCCATCTGTGCGCCAGCAGAACCAGGCTGCAGATGGACTGTTAATCGGATAGTTCACCCAAAAAATGAATCGTCATCATTCACTCACCTTTTGGAACACAAGACATTCTGAAGAATTTTTCGACTGTTTTTGTCCACGCAATGAAAATCAATGGGGTCATTTGGACTATATGGACAAAAAAAACAACAACAAATCATACTGGTTTGGAACCACATGATGGTGAGTAAATGACTTTCAGGACGAGAGGGTGAATAAATGATTTTAGAAACTGAAGTATCTCAAATTATTGCAACGTTTGCGATGACTGGATGATTTTAAAACTTGATAAAGTTATAAAAAGTCCGTTTTAAATGAATAGTTCATCCAAAATTGAAAATTTGCTTTAAAAAAAAATTAATTTTACCATCCAGGAGTTCTTCCCTCAGAATTCAAACAGCTGATAAAAAGCATCACAATATTCCACAACATCCCACTCCAATCAATTAATGTCTTGTGAAGCGAAAAGCTGTTTCATCATTAAACCATTTTTAACTTCAAACCATTGCTTCCAGCTAAAATATGAAAGTCCTCACATTAGTGAAATTTGATGTGAAAGAACAACAGAGGATGGACTTGTTCACTGATGGAAGCATTATTATGGATTACAGACAGGTATTTTAGCCAGAAGCATTGGTTTAAAGGTAGAACGTCTTAATGATTTGTTTCTTACAAACATATTAACTAATGAACTGAAGTCATGTTGTGGAATTCTGAGATGCTTTTATCAGCTGTTTGGTCTCTCATTCTGATGGCACCTGTTCACTGCAAAGGATCTATTAGTGAGCAAGTGATGTAATGCTAAATTTCTCCAAATCTGTTTCGAAGACGAAACAAAGTCATGTACATCTTGGATGGCTTGAGGGGGAGTACATTTTCAGCAAATGTGACACCAAACCCCTTCAAGGAAGAAGAAAACTCTTGTGTTTCCAACTGTGACAATGATCGTGATCAACTAAACGCTGGATTTTTAAAAGTACGTGAAATTCACTGCATAGACTCTTGACGGCTAAGAACCACCAATCTTCAACGATGCATACCAGTCTGTTATTGTAGGAGCATCAACTTTACATTGTCACGCCCCTAAACATGACGCTGAACAAAAACTGTGGTTGGATGCTTTACATGTTGGTCAGACGGCCTCTTGGGTGGTCTTTGGCCAATGAAAGCTGCTAGAGTCCAGACCTTCTGCCATCAGTCTGATGGTCTGGGTACGACAGACTAGTTCAAAGATAACTAGCACTGAAAACAGAATCTGAAACGTTCCTTTTGTACTCTTTAAAATTTAAGTAGAGTTCAAGGACCCCAAATTGGCTCAGAGAGACATTTTAAGGACAATCTTAGGAAGTGAGGCACAGAAGTCTTCAACAAGCAAATTACACCCTCTGTACGCACCGTTAGCGTGACCTGATAATCGTTACAGCACCCTGAATATATGCAGGGTAATTTACTATTTTGTAGAGCCAAGTGTGACAACTAAAAACAGGTTAAAAATGCAATAGGACGTTTCTTTCACCCGCAAGGCACCGGTTCTCATAAAGAGCGGAGTGCGAGGGTACTTCAGCAGTCTGGGATTTTTTTTTTTTTTTTACGTACAACACCTGGGATCGTTTTTATCACACAACGGACGTCGCATGCTACCTGCGTCGCTGAGAAAGGGTGGGGAAGTAAAGGTGAACAAAAGAGGCACTTGAATTTGCAAGCCCTCGTAAAGCAGAAGCGCTGAAGAGGAAGCGATGTCAGGATGTTACGACAGCCTGGCTCCTTGCACTCCATCACAAAGGTGACAGGCAGTTAGATGTGCTAGACTAATAGTGTGGCTGTCTGCATGTATGAATGGTAACTTCAAGACAATAGGAAGGCATGTACACAGGTGATTGGCTGACTGCTTTACTGATTGTCACAAAGCCATGGTTGGTTAAGAGTGCCGCTGATGAGAGCCGCTGCTCAGAAAGCAAAGCAACTCTGTTTACAGATGTCTAAGCATGCATGCACATAGGCAGTCCACGTCTACACAACATGAAAAGGTGCCAGTTGAAAGAGCTTCATACGTCTTTGAGATAGCGGTCCTGCTGATATTTGCAGCTCCTGGCAGGACAGAAGATGTCTATACTTTCACAGTAGGTGCACAACAAGCTATCGGAGTACAAATTCTAAGTATATACAAAATTAATGTGTAATGTAGAAAAATACAGAAAGAAAATTTGGATCACAACGGTTGCTTTAACAGGAACCTAGTTGTTCACGTTGGGCTTCTAAACACCTGTCTCTCAACCCCGCATCTCATGTAACCATCACAGAAAGGCAAAAAGTCATTTTCCAGAACATTTTTGTTCACTGTTCCTTGCTGTTGAATGATCTTCCCAACCCTATTCAGAACAGAGAATCGCTGGCAATATTCAAGAGACACCCTTTACCATAATCCCTCCGTTCTCAAGCATGTACCATTCTAAAAGACATATGAAACTTTGTATTACATGCACTTCTGGTGCTTAATTGCCTTTTTATGATCAATTGCTTGTTGTATTCCTCAATTGTAAGTCACTTTGGATAAAAGCATCTGCTAAATTAATAAATTAAAATATAACCCTTCAGTGCTATTTTAGCATATTTAACATTTACATTTTCAGTTTTACTTTTAATATTAGTTTAAGTTTTAGCAATTTTGCTGTGTTCTTATTTATAAAATTATAAATAATTAGTTGAATAAAAAAAGAGTTTTTTTTCTATTCAGCTTTATTTTTTATTCCAGTTGTTATTATTAGTAATTTTAGTACTTTTATTTCAGTTTATAGCCACATTTCTAATTGTCAATCATTTTTTAAGTTTTTCATCTGATGTTTACAATGTTATTTTAGCTCAATGCTTAAACATCTTAATTTGTGTTCAGAAGATGAACGAAGGTCTTATGGGTTTAGAACGACATGAGGGCGAGTAATTAATGACAGAATTTTAATTTTTGGGTGAACTATCCCTTTAATTGCAAACCGACTCAGAGTAGAACTTTTGGACCCAACTGTGATCGAATCACAAAGTGGACCACAATTATGTGCATTTTGACTGTCCACTTGTTGTCAGATCGCTTGACATGAATTTTGATACTAGAGCACAACTCAACCAGCAAAGAGAGAATGCATCTGAAGAACGGCTCTAACACTACACGAACACAGGATAACTCTAGGGCATTGACGATGGTCTCAACAGAAGTTGCACTGCATTAAATTTTATTATCACCATCTTTGTAAGAATCATCTCACTTTTTTTTTTTTACCAAATTTATTCCTCAGCACAAACAAACACTACCACAGGAATAAGAGTGCCAGACACTGTTAACACAGTCAATGTGGTCTGTTTAATCAAGATTGATTTAATTTGCAAAACATTTACCTCTATTGAATCACAACACATTGTAACAGCCAGTGCCTTTGTCGAACTTCTAACAGCAATCATTACTTGCAAAATTGATTGGAAGATTTACCACATACTTTTGTTTGCCTGCCAGGCAAAGGTTGTTTTTTGGGACCACGCTAGTCTGTGTCACCGCATAAACCCCAATTGATCTAGCTGACGGGACTTTGCATGCGACCCGACTGCCCTGGCTAAGAGCCGCGTCCATCATGGTGTTGCTCCCTCCTGGCCCACAGTCACCGGCATATTGATTTCCCATTACTGTGTCACTGTGCAGGGCCTCTTTAAACACATCGGCTGCGATGTAGAGCAGTTACAGCACCCTAGTGTCTGCAAATTGAGGGATGCATCACTATCAGAGAGCACTTTGTCGCCATCTGGTGGTACTGGCTAAAAAAACTCCCTGGTTTGCACACTCATGCTTACGAACCGCATTTTGTAGCAGTAATTTATCTTCGTCTTTCTCAGTCAGTTTTGTTTCATTTAGGCTTGCACACCTCATGTTAGGAAGAAACAAAATGAACTGAAAATGGGCAGAGCTCACCATTAAGACCATTAGATTAAAAGCCTCTTATAGCTCTAAATGCAATGTCCAATTAAGAAAAATGGACATCAATCATGGACTAGAAAAGCAAAGGTCTTGAGAGTCCATTAATGTGCAAGTTTGTGATTCATCTCAAAAACAAAGTCATGGTGCTGCATATTAAAACCAGTTTCCGGCTACTGCTGGAGACTGTCAGGAAATTATGGTGATAGAGCTATTTTTACAAAGCCATTTCAGCAGAAAGGCAGGGTCAAATCAGCATAGAAAATAATCCCATAATTTGTCCCCATGCCAACTGCAGCAATCAGTCAAAACATAAATGGCACAAAAAAAAGGCAGTCTTTTACATCACAAAGCTATTGCAGGTGCAGACAGATTACAGCTGGAATGTTTCTGATCAATGATTTTTTTATATGATTGATTTTATTATAAGAAGCTTAGTACTAAATCAGTTATATTAATTATATACTAGGGTTGTGCCGATAAACAATATCATGTATCGAAGATAGTCAGAGATATCACCTGTGGCCGATGCCTCTAATGATAGCAAAATGTTTGTTTATTATTATTATTATTAGTAGTAGTAGTAGTATTACTAGCCTGATGATAATAATATCTAATTAGTATTAGGACTTATTTGTTCCATCATATTACTTTTTCCACATTTTTACAGTGTTGCTCGTTCTAACCAATAACACACGATGCCGTTGAGTATATGAATGCAATGGCCAATCAGATGTGTTCAGATGAGTCATCGCTGAAAAAGCGGAGTTTTGATGTTCAGCACGCGCTGCTTCGCGAATTCTCATCTTAAACAACAAAGTGATGTACGTGTGATATGTAAGTATAAGAGGTTTATGCATCATTCAGTGTAGACAGCTTTACCGATTAGCGGGAGTGTTTTTAAAGTGCATAAACTCACGCTAGACTGAAGTCAGTTATGATATACTTTTTGACAATGTAAATATTCTTTGCTCATTTTCTGTAGCTGCTTTTTTAAAAACTGAGGAAATGTAAGCCTAATAATTAGTAACTTACAATGTTTCTTTTAAATTTTTATGTTAAATACAAATTCAGTCATATTAAAAACATTAGGCTTCTTTTAGCCTTACGCTGGAGTTGGTTCAATTTCCAGCAATAAAACGAAGTAAATAAATAATTACATAAATTTGCATGATAATATCGTGTATCTGCGATCTCACAGGCTGATGGCAGGACGATATGACAATTGAGCATATCGCCCAATACTATTGAATACATTTTACCAGTATGTATTATGTAAATTAAATATCTAGCCAAATGCATAAGACCCAAAAACGGTTCTGACCAATTACAAGGACTTTGTCTAATAAAAGTTAATCCACTTAAAGGGATACTTCACCCAAAAATAAAGATTCTGCCATCATTTACTTTCTTCTGTTGATCATTTTAAAAAAAATAAGATATTTTGAAGATTTTTGGTTAAAAAAAAAAAAAAAAAAAAAAAAAAAAAAAAAACATACATTATCAAAATATCTTCTTTTTGTGTTTAGCAGAACAAAGAAACTTATACAGGTTTGGAACAACTTGAGGGTGAGTAAATGATAGAATTTTCATTTTTGGATTAGCTGTCCCTTTAAAACATACATATGATATTCACCTGGTCCTCTTTTGTCCCAGCCGCAGACCATCGTGCCCATGCTGAGCCCCATGCCTTTGTACTGATACACCATGTTAGCCAGTAGCTTGGAGGCAGCCGCCACTGAAATGCGCTCTTTGTTGCGCAGCTCATAGATGCGACACTGCCTGGCCAGCAGACGCTCCCAGAAGCTGCAGTCCGCGGCTCCTCCAGCCATGGTGCCAAGCAGGTACGGGTTGATTTCAATCACCTTCTTCACTGTCTGTGAAGCAATGTAGGAACCGGCAGTTGCTCTGGAATCCACAGCCACAATTACACCATGCTGAAACTGAGACATATGAGAGAAATAGAAACGTGAAGCTTGCAAATTTAATATTAACTGAGAAAAAGACACCTTTTTATATTTGACTTGACATTCTTTTACTGTCCATACTAAATAAAATGACAAAATGCTGATGTAGAATTACTTTTAATCTAAAAATGAATCAAGTAGTCAAGGTTTGGCTGGTTAGTGTGGTACAGTTAGATGGTAGGTTATGAAACGAAACCATCTGGTTCTATAAAGCATCCTTCTCCCACTAAGAGCCATTCAAAAGATACTATGTACAAATTTTTGTTTTCATGCATAAATCTTCAATAATATTTACTTACAGAACCTTTTACCAATTCTTTGTTTTGTAAAAATTCTCTCAAAAGCATTAAACAGTATTATATTGTCCTGTCAGCTGTTTTCTCATCACTATTATCATGCAGAGTTCCCAACAGACTTAAATAGAATGGCATTTGATGATATTAACAAGTCATAATTTGTTTGCTCTAACTAATAGATTAACATAGGCTTATGAATAATCTATTAAGTCAAAGCAATTTAGTGTCACCCAATCAGTGCCACTGAGGAAACGACAGTCAGAGTAAACCTTAACAGATTTAACATGTAAACAGTGCGTGATTAAATAACACATTTGTCAGTAACTCACTTCAGTAGTATTAAAAAAAATACCTGTAATAATAAAGTAGATTAAACATGTCATTTCTGTCCGCATAAGATTCTGACAAGATCATCTACTTATGAACCAGCAACAGCTGGACACTATAGGCCTCAATGAAAAAGCTGATTTGTTGCTGTGTCATTATGATTCTTACAATCTTCACTTTGGTATTCTGGAGCAAAGCTGGACTCTGTATGTATTCATACTGTAATCAATCTCCATTTAAACATTCATACAGACATTAACACACTTCGAAGCTCTCTAAAGACGTTTTAATTGTTTACAACACACGAGTTAAATGATTAGACACTGCCTGTACTTAGCGACTGTGAGTAACTAACAGGCTCTTGCTCTTCTGTCTACCATTCAGCCTTTTTCTATTCATTACAAACACTGTATAAACATAACAGCAGTATTATAAAAGACATGGCATAATTGTTATGATATGAAGATTTCAATTGTAAGGGGACTGTAACTGGCCAGATGCTATTAGCTGCTAGCTAAACAAACTCACTTTGAATGCTAAGGTGGTCGTGCCGTGAAGAAACTCGATTTTTCTCTCGGGTTCATCTCCTTCATCCAGCGGTTTCACGGCGAAGTTCAGACTGTCATCCAACGTTGCTCCAAAGCCGAGATCCGTCTGGTTGAAGCCGGTACCGTTCGCAAAAGGCTGGTTAAAGCGAGCTGCAAATTCCGCAGACTCACTCCGCAATACACTAGACAGCGCCATGTTTCAGATAATAGCAGAAGCGGCGTTCTGCTTCTTGTATGTTACATGTTGAAGATGCCAACGATTGTGTCACCGCATCGCCATCTAACGCCTAGGATGAACGACAGTTTGCAGTATTTGAATTTTACTAAATATGCCTCAACTACTCATGGGTGACACAGACACTCTGTAATTTGTCATAGTGACAGATTTTGGTTTAGAAAAAAAAACACAAACATTACAGTACATTGAATGTCACAGCTTGATACACTGATGCCATTCCTAACACTGTCAACAAATATACTCTTTATCAAGTATTTGACGTATACCTCACAATTTTACCAAACTAGTTCTTAATTCGTTTTGTTTCATAAAAAAAAATCAAAAATCGTCCCAAAATAAGTTTTAAATCACGTTTTTTACAACCAGTGGCTTCCTAAAAACACTTTTAATGAGGAAAAAATGTACCAATGGTAGGCCCATCAATGGGTCCCTGAGGAATGGATT
This sequence comes from Barbus barbus, assembly GCF_936440315.1. Classification (NCBI taxonomy): domain Eukaryota; kingdom Metazoa; phylum Chordata; class Actinopteri; order Cypriniformes; family Cyprinidae; genus Barbus; species Barbus barbus. The sequence goes on from NC_136754.1 coordinate 9,091,593, forward strand.
TATTTATTTATTATAGGACTATCTTTTTTTTCTTTGCTATCAAATTGTTCATTCTTTTTATATTTATCCAGATGTTTATACTTTTTAAAAAATTAGTTGTGTCAGTGATTTCTCAAATTATTGCTGAGTCATTAATTTCCATACAAGGCAACATTTATTGCACATAGACTACATTGTCAATTATTGTACACAGACTAAATTTGTTGGCTCATATTAATAAAGAAAACTGGAATAATATTGATCTACAATATCAAGGAAAATTCTATTTGTTTATGATTACAATTGTTTATATGAAAAAAAAATATTGTATTGATGACTATTTTATTTTTTGGTTGAAATACAGTTTATGAAAACTTATTTTCTTCCCCTGTGCATTGTGGATTCTTTTTATCTGCACTTTTATCAAGTGAACCGCCTGACATTGTTCTACTCACAACTGCTATTTCTGTCCATCACATTCACATTCCATCCATGTAGTTTTGTATTTCCACAGTTTGTGTCCCTATCCGCAGTGCACTGAATATATCACCTTCCCCTAGCTCATCCCCCTCTCTTTTCTGTCTCTCTTTCTCCCTCTCCTTCATCTTCTTCTTCTTTCTCTCCCACTCTCTGTAGTACTCCTCCTTCAGATCTTCTCTGTCTCTGCGTCTCCAGCCATGGGCAGTGATGTGGAAAAGGTCTACATTATTCCCAGAGTAGGCATCCCAGTGAGTGGCTCTGAAAACAGCCTCCCGGGCCAGTGCCACTGCCTCATCCACAGTCATCCCCCATTTCCAGCCATCATCAAGCACAGCGTATGCATAGGGTGACCCTGAGCCCACTGATATTATCTCTCCTTTCAGTTGCATGCCATCACTGCAAACATAGCATACCCTGGGACCAGACCGTCCTCCAAAAACAGACAGAACTTTTTTTGTATTTTGATCTGACACAGTTGGATTCAGTGCATGAACGTCTTTTAAAATCTCCTGCTCATTTACAGAGGCCATTTTCACACTACTTAGAGCTGAATCTGAAATTGTGGATACACCGGTATCCTGTTCCACTGCTTCTTTAACATTGGCAATTTCCATGCAGGACTTTAGCGCCTGAGTTTCTTCACCATCCCATCCACATAGAGTAGCTGCCACACACACATTAGTGCCTTTGAATGGATGAAGCATCATGGAGAGCAGTTTTGCAGCTCCATTGACGCTTAGTCTCGTGCGATGGCGAAGCTGGTAAAGCCTCATCTCACGGGTGAGGATCCGTTCCCACAGCATACAATCGGCACCGCTGCCTGAGGTGTTGACCACCAGGTGAGAGTGGATGGGCAAAATTTTTTGACTTATCGGGCAGCAAATTAAACCCTTACAGCTGGCGCGAGTGTCCGCAGCGGCTATCACGCCATCCTGAAATATAAATCCCAAAGTTGTGGTACCGTGTGATAGCTGAAAGGGTTGCTGATGAGGTGACAGACTGGAGAAAGTTGAAGAGAAAAGAGTTGGTGCTCTGTTTTTTCTGCTGCATTGCTGAGGGGGGAAAAGAAAATGAAAAGCACTATCTCTGTCAAACTCAAACGGTGTCCTCCACATGTATCCCATCTCATTTGGTGGGTAAGTGCATGGGCTGGTGTCATCAAGGGTGTCTAGGAAACCACAAACATCCTGAAGAGCCATTTTCTTTTTCTAGTGAGATAATGGCTTGTAAGTTGGTGAAATGTGGATCCCTGGAAGCTGCACTTACAGAAAAGACCCCTCTGAGACAAGGATTTTTATAGGAGGTGGAGAGTAGGTTATTCACACCCACACACATGATGTCTCAGCAAAAATCTTTGCTATACTAGGCTGTATCTGATATGCTTCTGTGGTCACCACTGAGGCACAGCAGTGAAGCGACTCTCAAACATAATGCTGATGAGAGCATAAATGAGCTAGTTTTTCCACACACATAAAGGACTCTAATGCAAACCTCACAAATTATTTTCAAAAAGGTTTATGCATAGTGGAAGTAAACCATAACAACACTAAATTCTAACAAAATGTGTAACTGACCATGAAACAATTTAATGGTTTGATTTGGGACAATGCTTCTGCTTATGTGTATATGCAAGTCTTTTTTCATAATTTACAAATATTCGATTACAACCATTTTACATGGTGGAACAGCAATGGTTTAAGATATTGTTTTGATTCATAAATTATTTCCTCCAACCAGGCTCTAAACAAAGTGTAAAAAGGGTCACACGCTGGACAAGAAGAGGTATAATTGAATGGCCTACATCGTTTATAAAACTTTATTACTCACTGAGAATTTTGTTTTCATTTCAATTGTATTTTATGATATCCACAAACAATGATTGACTGTCATAAAACTGAAAGCAATGTTTCAGAATTAAATATATGAATAAAAGTATTTAAATCTAATTTCTTGTTAACAATTTGGTTCATTCCTAATATTTTGTGGCTGAGGTAAGAGAAGTGAGTTGCTGTTTTGGAAAGCTATTCTGCTTCAGGCAACAGTAAAGCCTTCAAATATTCTTTGTAAAGTAAAGTTCCAGGGCAAAATCCATTTGGCACACGGGTTTAATCTGTAAATAAGCAGCGCTCAGTTTAATTAAAATAAACGTGGTTATCGTTACTCAATTCATGATGAATGATCCTGTTGTATCAAAAACAAGCTGCTTATTACATAAAAGACTCATCCCCTTAAAACTAATTAAACGTTCTCTCAAAGCGAGCGCATCGTCTTTTTCTGCAGCATCACGTCTGCCCACAGTCTAATCTCGTTCTGAAGTCTCGCGAAGGTCGTACCAGAACGAGAAGCTGCGTTTCAGGCAATCGCCATTTTGGATCTATCCCCGCGTTGTTGCTAGAACGCAGGCGCTCTTATTTTGAGCCAACATGACATCAGTTTCTCCATAGTCCCGTATCAGTTTTATCTTCCCTCACATCCCATCTCCTAACGATGGCGTCCGGCGGTGCAGGTAGCAGGGTGTCCTGCGGGAGAGATTTGAGTTGTGTTCCCGAGGTGGCGGATACCCTCGCGGCGGTGGCCAAATTAGGGTAAGCGAAGAGAGCTTTCGGCGCTGTAACCAGACAAATTATATCAGCGTTGTGGCTAAATGAAGTGTGCTCAGTTTGAAGTTGGCTCGGCTAGGTCGCTGCACGTGATGCACATGAGCATTTGCTAGCTGTTAGCGGATTCTTCAGATTTGCATTTACTCACACATGCGTCTGCCCACCAGTTTTGGGCAATAATATGCAGCTTTCTTTTGAAACCTTTATAACACCTACAGAAGAGGTGTTTATAATCTTTAATGGTTCGTTTTAATATTTAATAGATGTTTTTGAATGGAAACATGAATGTTTTGTTGATGAGAAATGTTCGTTTTCCAGCACAAAAATTGTTACAGAAGTATTAGGTTACATTAGTTTATTTATTATTCAACGTGCAGGTGATTAGATATGCTTGCATTATATTTAAAGATCCGACCTCATTGACTGATGGGATTGAAAGGCTGATCATTTGACAGCTAAATAATCTAATCTGAATCATAGTATTATAAAGGATTTAACACTAATTACACACACACACGCTTCAGTGTTTCTGAAATAAAAAGATGTACTTTATTGATTCCTAAGCAGGGATCAATAAAGTCTAAGGCAAAATCCTTCCCTTTTGATGACATTGACGACTTTTGGCATTTACTTTAAACGTGTATTACAACTAATATCTGTTTTCTTGTGTGCTCTGCTTGTCTAAATGCATATCATTCTGTTCTATAGCTTTGATTTCCTGTGCATGCCACTGTTCCACCCGCGGTTCCGAAGGGAGTATGAACTGGACCCTGCTAAGTCACGACCCGGAGCCCAAACACGCTCTGACCTGCTGTTATGTGGCAGAGGTGAGATATAAGAATCTCTGTGCATCTAAATATTCACTCATTCAATACTGTGAATTAAGGAAAAAGAAAGGTTTTGAGGTTTTCAAGCTCTTAAAGTAATCATGTCATTAGAAAATTTTCTTCATATGTTTTAGTGATGCATCAGTGTACTTTGAAAACATAGGCTATTCTAACTGTAATAACTCAAAAACGTCCTACCTAGTCCAAAAAGACTTTGTTGAACCAAAACATCTGCATCTTTCTGATGTCAGATAGAAAAAAAAAACTACTAATACATGGCGGCCCTACATTTGCACCTCAATAATATCTCTTTTAGTAATCAGAAACTTGACAGTGAGAGAATTTAGAGGAAATTATGTAGATAATATTAATCCTGAGAAAGAAGAATTAATGATAACAGTAAAATGTTGTAGTCACATTTCACATTCAAAGACAGACTTAAAAGCAATCTATTAAATCTTAAGGGTCAGAAAGAGAGTGGAAAGTGGTTATGAAACCTAATTTTATCAAACGACTATTTTTGCCACAAACATTTTAACTAGCTTTTAAACGAACCTCAGGGGACAGAATAAAATGATTAAAGATTGTGTGATAAGACCCTTTAATGTCAGTTCCTCATTAAGTTGCTTTTTTTTTTTTAATTAAAGATTGAATAGCTAACTTGTTCTCCATTTTCTTTATCCATGGTGCAATTACATTTACAGAATTACATGCACTTAAATGTTGCGATTGTATCTTTGTAATAATATGTCCATTCTTTCTTATTAGATTGGAACACGCTTATCGTGGGAAAGCTGTCACCCTGGATTGAGACCGACTCAGAGCTGACCACAGAACGCAGGAATTCAGAAGAAGTATGTTCATAATGTCTTATTATTTTTTAATTAACTATATTTTTCCTCTTCTAAAAATATTCCTTGTCTAATTTGATAGGCAGATATAATTAATTTGCTGTAACTGATTGTTGTGTCACAAATAATGCATACACATGTGCACAATATCTTGACCCTTTTTGGTTTTTGATAAGGGCTTCTTTAAACAGCAGTGCCATTGTAGCTGTAATCAAGTCTCGGATGCAAACGAGGGCCATTTATTGGAGATCTTCCCAACAAAGAGGAAGCCGAGCAGATTTGTTGTTTATTTTGATGTGATCACTCCTCCTAATGTCTTTTGTGCCCTTGCTGCAGGCGCTGGTACAGGAGCTCAATTTCTGTGCTTATCTGGGGCTGCCAGCTTTCATGATCCCCCTAAGGGGTCCGCACTGTGCCAACCTGGCTCGAATCCTGCTTAACCACATCCACACAGGACACCACTCTTGCATGGTAATGGCAATCTGTAGCATAGAATGAAAACAAATATGCTCAGAACACACCATTATTTGTTTATGTATACAACCTGGGCCTATCATTTACACACAATCTTCATTCCTGCTGCTTCCATTTTTTTTTTTTTTTTTTTTTTTCGCTGATGGAATATTAATTAGTGATGCGAGTAGTAGTCATTTTAACTTGCTGTCCATCTATTATTCAAAATAATACTACATGCATTATCCTTAAAGATGACATGATCTGATCCTTTTGCAATATTATTAGGCTGTCATTTTAACGCATTTATGTGCTTAAAATAATATATTTCCACACAAATATTAAGCTTCACAACTATTTTCAACACCGATAGTAAGAAATGTTTCTTGAGCAGCAAATAAGCATATTAGAATGATTTCTGAAGGATCATGTGACATTGAAAACTCAGCTTTTGTTACATTTTAAATTGACAGTCATTTATATATATATATATATATATATATATATATATATATATATATATATAATTCACAATATTACTGTTTTACAGTATTTTTGATTAAATAAATGCATCCTTTGTGAGAGATTCCTTTCAAAAACATTGCAAAAATCTCCAGACCTTTAAGTGGTAGTGTATTCTATCATGCTGGCTTATTAGAAAGTAAGTTCTTAAAAGCGTTTGTACAAAATACAAAGACACAACCTCTGTTCCAATAAGGGCACAGTATAAACTCAATTATAATGCAAAGCCACGTGTAATGCATCAGTGTGCAAGCACAAATAAATCCATTAGTTTTTTCTCAGTTGGCTGCTCTTTTATTGGTTGTAATGCTGCTTTCTTTGTTGATTAGGAATTAATTAGTTCAATGTTGATTTGTTTTTAATTACATAGTTTTGGATACGCGTTCCACTGTTAGCTCCTGAGGACACGCGTGAAGATCTCATCGAGAACGAGTCATCTAAACAAATGGATGATGGCAGCAATGATGAGAAGACCTGGGCATGGTGAGAGAGCTAAAACAAAGCCATTTGTTCAGTTAAATAAAGATATTAAATATCTAATTAAAACATTCCGTTAAGGATGAATGTGAGTTTTTTTTTTTTTCTCGCATAGTCCATATTTGGGTCTGCTGTGTGATTAAATCACTCAGCTGCATGGAGAATAAAGCAGTCTTTGGCCTCTGTTCATTTAATTTCCCTTTTCCTCTTCAGGTGGCACTCATTCAGAACACTCTGTGACTATAACAAGAGGATTTGCCTTGGTAAGAGCAAAAAACTCAAAAGTGAAGTGCTTGTAATTGCCTATTAAAAATTAAGTGGTGAATACTAAGTTTTCTTTTTTTTTTTTTTTGTGAAGCTATTGAAATTGGAGAAGACCTGCCATCTGAGACTTTAATCGACAAGTGGCTTGGTGAGCCAATCAAAGCAGCCATTCTCCCCACCAGCATTTTTCTAACCAATAAAAAAGGTTTTCCGGTCCTTTCAAAATCTCACCAGCGAGTCATCTTTCGCCTCTTCAAGGTAAATTTTACCAATATTATGTCACATTCATTCTTTTCTGGGATGTTATCTAACATTCTAGGGTCTCCCTAGCTGGAGGCTCAGTTTATTTTCACAGGGGCAAACCGTCACAGTGAGAAAGACTTGCGCTCGTACCTGCAGTATCTAGAGTACCTCAACCAAAACCGTCCAGCGCCTAATGCCTATGAGCTCTTTGCCAAAGGCTATGAAGATTACCTTCAGTCACCACTGCAGGTCTGTCTGTCAAAGGATAAACATTTTGCCTAGTGAGTTTTTCAGCACATTATTGATTCTTTTGGTTCAATTATGCTAATGGAATGCCTAATTGTTTTATCAGCCTTTAATGGACAATTTGGAATCACAGACGTATGAAGTTTTCGAAAAGGATCCCATCAAATATTCTCAGTATCAACAGGTGAGTTAAAATAATTTGGTGATGGAAAGCAGAATCTATCACCATTAGGTCACCAGTTATTTACTCTCATTAGTGGTGTTTGTTGCATCATTATAGCTCACGTTAAATGATAAAATGGGCAAAAAGGGGGAACTGAGCCATATCTAGGGGTCACAGTATGATAATGTTGGGGGTTCTCTTTTACAATTACACTACCAGTCAAAAGTTTTTGAACTGTAAGCTTTATAATGCTTTTAAAGAAATCTCTTCTGCTCACCAAGCCTGCATTTATTGATCCAAAGTACAGCAAAAACAGTAAAATTTGTGAAATTTTTACTATTTAAAATAACCGTTTTCTATTTGAATATAGAAAATGCTGAAAATTTAGCTTTGATCACAGGAATAAATTAAATTTAAATATATTAAAATAGAAAGCAGTTATTTTAAATAGCAAAAATATGTCACTTTATTACTGCTTTTGCTGTGTTTTGCATCAATTAAATGCAGACTTGGTGAGCAAAAAAAAAAACACTACAAATCTTACTGTTCAAAAACTTTTGACCAGTATAGTGTACATTTATTCAGTTAACAATTAATTTGTTAATTTGGGTTTGTAAGGACCTTAGCATTCATATACATGACTGTTCAACAGCTTTAGTAAGTTAGTAAGGTTTGTTTTTCCCCAAAAGAAATGAACTTATTCATCAAGGATGCCTTAAATTGGTCAAAAGTGACAGTGAAGGCTTACATTGTACAAAAAATTGTTCTATTCTGTACTTTCTATTCATTGAAGAATTCTGAAAAAAATAATAACAAGCACAACCTTGATAATAAGAAATATTTCTTGAGCACCAAATCATTGAAGACTTCACACTGAAGACTGGATTTCAGTATTCATCTTTGCCATCACATAAATAAATTACATTTAATATTATATTAAAATATAAAACAGTTCTTTAAATTGTAATAATATTTCACAATATTGCAGTTTTAGCTGTTACTTTTATCAAATAAGTGCATCTTACTGACTTCTAACTGGTGAACGTTAGTGAAGCAACACCCATCACTGTAGTGAAGGAAAGGCACCACTTGAGAAAAGAAGAAAAAAAGAAGTTGAATTGTCTCTCCCAACAGGCTGTATATAGATGTCTACTAGACAGAGTTCCTGAAGAACAGATGGAAACCAATGCGCAGTAAGTGACTTCACGTACTTCCGGGTGTCCCATTGTCAGTTCTTAACGAACAAGAAATTTCAGAGATATGCTGTTTGCTCGGCAGACTATGCCAACACTGAGATTTCTTTTCAGGGTTTTGATGGTACTAGGTGCAGGTCGTGGTCCACTGGTAAATGCCTCACTTCGTGCTGCAAAACAGGCTAAGAGGAAACTGCGTGTATATGCTGTCGAGAAGAACCCAAATGCTGTTGTCACGTAAGTAACTTAATGTTAAAATGTGATTTGTTTCTTTTTTGTTTTTTCCTCTCCTCCTTTTTCCCCCTTCTCTTGATAATATAATACTGTAATTGAAGATTTGTAATGTCTCTTATGCTCATCAAAATAGAGAAAAAAATAGTATTTTCACAATTTAAAAACACTTTTCTATTTTAATATATTTGAAAAAGTAATTTATTCATCTGATGGCAGTGCTATATTTTCAGCAGCCATTACTCCAGTCTTCAGTGTCACATGATCCTTAAGAAATCATTCTAATTTGCAGAGTTGGTGCACAAGAAACATTTCTTATTATCATCATCTTAATAAATTTCTTTCATTGAAAACTGTTGTGCTTATTTATTCAGGATTCATTGATGAATGAATAGAATAGCAGTAGAAACAGAATCTATTTGAAATAGAAATCTTTTGTAAAAAAATATATATTGTATGAATATTTTAATTATTGTTTGTCTTAAACAGATTACTTTCAGATTACTTCTATTAAAACATTTTGAAATGTGATGCTTTAAAGGAAAAGTGTGCAATTTATTTTCAGATGTGTTAATTTGATTTCAAGTGTAATAATTTATGGAAGTCAACAGTCCTTTGGTGTTCCCCTTTCTTTCTCAGGCTGGAAAACTGGAAATTTGAGGAGTGGGGTGATCAGGTGACTGTTGTGTCATGTGACATGAGGGAATGGACCGCTCCAGAGAAAGCGGATATCATTGTGAGCGAGCTTTTAGGGTCATTCGGAGACAACGAGCTTTCACCTGAGTGCCTTGATGGAGCGCAGCACTTCCTCAAAGGTTTTATATTAAATCATCTTTGTCTTTTAAAATTCTATGATTTTTGATTTGCCCCGTTTTATATCTTTTGATCCACTCATGGATGTTTGTTTTCCCGTAGATGATGGCATAAGCATTCCGTGCTCTTACACATCTTTCCTGGCTCCGCTGTCCTCCTCTAAACTATATAATGAAGTGCGGGGGTGTCGGGAGCGAGACAAAGACCCCGAGTGCCATTTTGAGACGCCATATGTTGTCAGACTACACAACTTCCACCAACTTTCAGACCCCAAACCCTGCTTCACATTCATACATCCCACTAAAGGTACAAGATCATGCAAAGACAGACAAACCGATGCCAAAAAGACTATGTACTCCAAAAATCGTTCCTTTCATTTTTTTTTTTTTTTTTTTTTTTTTTTTTTTTTTTTTTTGGAGCTCTGTCTATGAAGCCATTAACTCTTGATCTTTACCTTGTACAGATATGAATAATAACCGGTATCAATGTCTACGGTTCTCCATTGGATGTAATTCAGTGCTTCACGGCTTTGCTGGATATTTTGAGGCCACACTCTACAAGGATGTCATGCTCAGTAAGTCTTTTGTAGCAGCAGCAGTGTTTGTGGCACACAGTGTCTGTTTAATGGCTGTTTCACAATGTAAGGCTTGCATTGTTCATGAATTTCTGGGTTACCACATTGAGTGTGTTCTATTATAATGACCTCAATTTGGCATGGTTATCAGGAGAGGGCAATTGAGAATCATTTTTATAAAAAGGAAAACAATTACATTTCTATCAAATGCATCACACTGTAGATACAGAATATTTACTTTAACTGTATTGCATCAAATTTACTGGACAAAAGTGCAGTTTGTGTGTGTTGCTTTAGTGACAAATATCTCTTTCTTTGTTCTTGCAGGTATAAAACCTGAAACGCACTCTCCTGGGATGTTCTCCTGGTTCCCCATTCTATTCCCTTTGAAAGTAAGTTCAGTACTTTTGTGTACACCCCTTTTTCCATTAAATATATTTTATTGGACTGTCCCGCTTTTAATGCAAATATACAAGCTCACTTAAGGATTGGTTTAATAAGATTGTTTAATAAGAAAATGTTTTATCATATGTAAATGTAAAACACCTTGTGTAATTTTAAATGTATTTTTGTTTTGGTTTGGTTTTTATTATTGTGTTTCTGTATCTATTTCAAATAAACGCTGTTCTTTGAACTTTCTATTAATTGTAGAATCCTGAAAAATAAATCTTGGTTTCCACCAAAATATTAAGCAGAACTGTAGTAGAACTACTTTTCAACACTGATAGTAATAAGCAATGTTTCTTGAGCAGCAAATCAACATATTAGAATGCTATCTGAAGACTCACACTGAACATTAGAGAAATGGCTATTAAAAATTTTCAATGACTGAAATAAATTAAAATAAAAAAAAAATTAAATTAATATATAAATGGAAAACAGTTGTTTTAAATTGTTATAATTGTTTTAACCCAGTGTTACTCATTGCGCGGCTCGCCAAGCTTTACTTTGTGACTCGCATGGCAGTAAATGGCCTAATATGATGATATGATCATGCAGTCAATACAGATGTTTCATGAAAACATTAAAAACAAGCAGGGCTTTAACGTAACCCATTAAAAAACTCTCACCATGTCTAAACCGGACGCAAGTTGCGCGATCCGTCAAAAGACAACAGAACCCATCAGAGTACGTGAGCGGAGTGGTGTGTTTCTGAATGGAGGGAGGAGCGGATTTTTTAAGTCAGAGCGTTGTGGTTTTCACTCGCTCCAAGAGCGCTCCACCACCTCGCCATCACGAGTACAATTCATGCCAACGGCCTGTAATATAACTGCATATTTATCAAGAATTCACATGTTAAACACATTTAGCTAGCTTGATAGAGATGGATCACTCAAATCAGAAAGAATGTGAAGCCTATGATGACGTGAGTGGGAAATTATAGTTCTCAAGGAATTTGTAACGGTGCTCCTTCTGATACTGAATATTTCCAGGTGAAAGCATGATTTAAACAAGTACTACAGCACTTATTGCTGATTTTAGCTTGTCATGTGGAAGGAAATGAAGTTTGCACACTTCCAATAAGCCACTTTGAAACTCTCCTGTTATTTTATTTTATTATCCTCTCGTCTTTTAATATACGTTATGAACAGAACTGTGATATTTCAAACATACTGAAATACTTTAGAAGCGAAGGTGGAGCAGTGTTTCTGAGTGGAATGGGAAACGGTGACCCTGGAGCGGAGTGATTAGTAAATGCTAGGAGCGCGGAGGGGAAAGTGTTGGCGCTCCGCTCCACTCACATACTCTGGAACCCATTGATGTTTACACTGGATGCGGCGCGATGTGACACGATCCCCATCAGTAAAAAAAAGATGCCTCGTTCTATGCTCTATTACAAATAATTTATATATTTTTTAAAAATACCTAAAACAACTGCATTACAAGATGGAAATATAGACTAGACATATTTACACTTGCTCTGTCCTACGTCCATGACACTGACTCACTGCGGAGTTGCCAGTTTTAATCTTAACAGCTCTTAACATGAATGTGCACATGGATGGTTAGATAATAGATACATGATGGGCTAGTATAGAAAAAAAAATAACTTAAGGTCTTCCCAGCATTAAGGTAATCCTGCTTTTTTTTTTTTCTTTTTTTTTATCTTGTCCTAGTTACAAATTTGACTGGTAAATGATAAAGAATGATAGCCTCTTTTGTATCGCATTGCATATCAGGAATGACAGACTGATCAAAAAGACATGCTATTTATGACTGGATTTTTTCAGATTGACTTTGTCCTATCAGTGCGGCTGCCATGAAAACAATTGTGAGGACCACTGTTTTAACCATTTTACTGTTCTGTATTTTTGATCAAATAAATGTAGCTCTGATGACCGTATATTTATTAAAAAACAAAACTTTTATTGTTTATAATAGTAGCTCCTCCACCTGATGATATCATATACATACCATAACCGTTTACTCAGAAGTTAGGAGTGCATTTTTCACTTAGCCTATCCCATTGCATTCTGGGAATCCCTTCTCATTGAGTGCTAGTATGCTTCATTATAGCTGTCAGCTTATCTTTTTATTTGACTTTTATCAAACAGTCTGGTTCCACTGAAACTGTATTATTAATGCTACTGTGTTTTATCTCAGTATGTGATTGTTGTCCATCACTCAGTGCATGCACTTTCTTGTAATACCATTTGGTGTGAACATCTGCCATGGACATAAATGCAGTTAGTACTGTCGGTTTGAAAGGAGCCAGCTAAGCACTGTCAGAGCGTGACAGTTTATCGACTCCACAGTTAATGCGCTGAAGTGTACAGCCACGTTGGGAGTGTAATCCTAACACCTTTTTTCCCCCTCTCTCTCTCTCTCTTCCCATACAGCAGCCGATCCCGCTGTCCTGTGGCGATAACGTGAGTGTGAGGTTCTGGAGGTGTAACAATGGAAAGAAGGTCTGGTATGAATGGGCTGTGACTGAGCCTGTATGCTCTGCCATTCACAACCCTTCTGGGCGCTCTTACACCATCGGCCTGTAGCAAGCTGACATCTACTGACACATGGGGTTACACTGACTTGTTTAGTTTTTTGTCTTGTTTTTTTTAAATAAACAATCTGATATTCAGTCAAGCGGCAGGTTTAAATATCTTGTTTCAAGGGCCCAATTACACTCAAGGAGATTGTTCACCATGACAGCTATGTATCTTTGGCATTTCTGTAAACTTCATAAGGATGGAAATTAAAACCACTTACGAGGTATCCTTTAAAGCAATGCGCAATGTCCTGGTGCTCTTTCTTTTCTGATATTTCAAAAATATATTAATAACACACAAGCTGTTAGTTTTTGAATACCATTGTTTCTAGAACTGATTGAGTACAACAGTCTATTTTCTCACTCTACATAATACATCAGCTTTATTTCTCAATTGTCCACCAGTCCCCTGCAAAGCCCCGTTGTGAGAATAATCATAGTATGATGTCCCCAGTCAGGCCATGTTAGAAAACACATCCCATACTTTTATAAAAAAAAATTCCTGATTTAAAAAAAATGTATTGTCATACAACATGAATAAAAAAGGTACAAAATTATGTGATCTTTCTCTCTGCTATATTTTATAAAATGTCCCAGGACAAGCTCACTCCTTTTCATAAATCTATGTTGCAATATACAGTTAATGGTGACCGTGACATATTTAAAAACAAAAACAAAAAAAAACATTTTGATATTGTATTACTGTTACGCATAATCAAATACGCCAAAAACGTAAAAAAAAAAAAAACGTAAAGAACAATTTGAATTAGATTTCCTTTTTTTTTTTGCACTGTTTCTATAGATATTGCAATATCATTATTGTGGATTATTGTAAATCATGATATATTTAAATCAAAATTAGATGTTAAAAACGGCATTAAAAGTGAAAAGTGGCAAATATGACTTTTTATGACATTTGACTTTCCGACTTCCTTTCTCATAATTTTTACTTTTTGTCATAATTATTTCTAGTTGACACTTCATAATAGGTGGCAGTATTGCACCTTAACACTCATTCGGTCTCCAGGAAGTGTCGATTGACATGAAACATTTATTTTTGTATCCTAATGTACAGTTATATGTGATTCATTAACCAAAAAAGAGAAAACACATTAGGTTTTTTAAAGATATTGTGATAACATTATAGTGAATTCTTGTAAATTATAATTATTTCATACTAAATCTTAATTGAGAGTCATATAATCAGTCAAAATTATGGGATAAAAAGACAATTGACATAAGTGAAATCGACAAATTCTACTTTATATGTTATAATTTTGACCCTTTTTTTTTTTTTTTTTTTATGGAATACTCCACATAAATCGTGAAATCTGATATCATGACCGCTGTAGTTGAGCCAGTGCTGCTGTGTGGGCCTGGTCAGGATGCTCAAACAGAGCCAGTGTTTACATGTTTTAATGCTGAATAAATTAAATAAAATTTACGTAGACATCAGATACTTTTAGGCAAAGAACAGTCACATTAGCTGTTGAATGTACTTAAGAGAGAAGTAATTTGTAGCTAAACAATTATAGGCAGGGAAACCATCAGCGCTGATTTTGTTTCCTTTATTTACTCATGAACTCTCATTAACAGAGCACAGCTTGTGAACCAGGGAAATCTCCAAGAGTGTTTGCCAAGACATCTGAACCTATTTGTTAGCATCATGCAGGGAATTTTCACAAATATCCATTCAAGCACCATTGATTGTGAGCCTTGTCTTCTTGGTGAGCAGCTTTGGAAGACACTACAGAAGGGGCTTGCTTTGTCTAATTTAATTATGAATGTAATTGGCATCTGTGACTTCTCTTAATTTTATTCAGTTATTCTTTAACACTAATTTCTTTGGAGTTAAATTTTACAAGTCATTGCATCATTGTTTATGTTATTGTTAAAATGTGGTGGGCTTCCTCGGCTGAGTTTTGGTTTCTTCTACTTAGAGCTACTTAGAACATCTTAGGGAGTTTCTTCACTGGCACTGATGCCTTTGGCAGCTCACCGGGGTGCGTGTAAGACATTGTGTGTAAATCAGCTTTGGAATAGTATGCATTGTGAAAAGCACTATACAAATAAATAAAAATTTAGCTTTAGGAAAAAGCTTATTGATTTTCATGGCTGGCTGAGCTGAAGCTTTGTTCTTTGGCCAGAGAGCTAATTTTTGTCATATGGCCCCTAGCAAACACAATTCTGGCCCTTTTGAAGTGCTGAAAAAATTAGTTACAACCCTGTAATGCATGCATATGTGTGTCCGTCTATATTTAGAAATCAATGTTTAGATCAAAATTGATTGCAGCCTTCCAAGTATTATATATAAAAAAACTTTGCCTATATGGTGGCCCATTTCTGCCACATGAGAAAAAAAAATGCATTGGTAAAGCATAATTATGACGTACCAAGTCATTGACATAGAAAGTCATAATTATGACAAAAAGTTCAAATTGAGAAGTGTCAGTAGCTATGTTTCCATTTTTATGCGCATTTTGGAATATTGCATAAAAAACGCTGGATAGAAATTCCAAGATGCACATAAATTCTAAACTTGTGCATAAAACACTTGTGCACAATTGAGTAGGATAAACTTTTTGTCCGATAAGAAAAAATGTGCATAAACTATGGTGGAAACATGTTTACTGAATAAATTGCACCATGCGCATCAAAAAAGTCATTAGACTTTGCATGATAGGACAGGATAACTTGTCTAGCAGCGGACTGATCTCGTTGCACAGCGTCTGAAATGTTGTTTTGGTTGTTCTGAAATGCCTGAGCAAAAACTTTCATTAAAGTTTTTCTGCAGAATTGTCTTGAACGACTGCTTTCCCAAACAGCAGACATCCATCTACAAAAGCAGTGACAGTTTTGACTCGTCGGATGGAAAGGGTGCTTTATTCGCAAATGTTTTATGTGATATTCCAGTTTTCTGCACAAGTTAAATTTGAATCTTTGGATGGAAACATAGCTAGTAAAAAAATTAAATAATAGAAAGTAAAAATGGTGGTAATTAACATTTTATGACAGACTTTTTGCTTTATGACTCATAATCTCAATTTTGACTTCTCTTTTTGTCATAATTTTGGCATGTCAAATGTTCCCATCATAATTTTGACTTATGGCATAGTGACTTTTATGAGCAGTAATGATTTTATAATAATTAGTTATCAATGCAAGAGTTTTTAGGTGGTGGAAATGGGGTTCCATATTACAAACAAAAAAATAATTTCATATTAATTTTTTTAAATATGTTTCAAAATTATCTTTGTATAATATTTTGCTGCTGTTTTTTTTTTTTTTTTTTTTTATACAGAAAAAGCTGTCCTCAACAGGTTTTGATTTTTTAATGTCTTGATTTTAATATCAGTAAGTGTGGGTTTAGAGGACAAACATTCAAATCTCATAATTTTATTTGCTGATTTACCTGATTATGACCCAGATTTATTTATTTATTTATTTTGACCTTAAATTGAGATTTGGAGCTGCAAGTCTATTGTGATTCCATTGCGCTACCAAATTACTAAATACTAAATCTCTTTGTAGTTGCATAATATTGTCTCTGTTGCATTCATCTATTAAACTAGACCAAACCAGAACACTGTGGGCGGGTTTATCAGATTATCACATTAAGTTTGGGGCGGGAGGATAAAGTTACAGAGACTCTGAACATCAACACTTAAGCACAGAGTTGCTGCTGTCTGTGTGAAAATGAGCAGCAGTGGCGCCCGACGCAGGGCTGCATCAGTGCCGGACACAGACACCGATGACGGAGAACCAGCAGTGACCTTGAAGAAAGAGATCGGACTCCTCAGTGCATGTGGTATTATTGTGGGTAAGTCTGCGTTTTATGCATTGTTTCCTCTTTATATTCTCTTTGCACTTTAAATGGTAGAAAAATACATGCAGTAGATAAAAGTAGGCCTATAGTCTGTGTCCCCTGAATTCATTAGATGAGATGTTGATGCATATCCATGATAGTTTTGAAGAACTGACCATACAATGAAACTGAAAGAGGTCCAATATTGTTTTCATTGTTAGGACCAAAAAATATGAATACATTTTTTATTCCTCTTCCATCATTATACTGGGTGTAGGATATATGCATAAAGTACATAATTTCATAAATTGTTTAAAATATATCAATATGATATAAATGAGAAATAAAGCATATGAACAGTAACTCGAGCATCCAGAACAAACACAGCATGGAGCTGAAGCACAGGTAGGGCCCAAGAAAGGATTATAAACAGTGAAGAGATTTCTCAGTAGGAGTCTGGTGTTAGGTAGCAAGTTTAAACCTAAACTGGGTCACTACTCGGCATGTAATTTAGACTTGAATACAAGAAGCTCACCAGCATGTCTGTGCCAGTTACCTCACTGCTGGGTTAATGCGCGTTATCTGAGATTTAAGCTGTCAGGAGGTGTTTGGGTTACAGCAGGTCGGGTTACTATCTACCTGTGCTGTCCATTAACAGGTACTGTTGTTTTGCCAGTACCTCTGATTAAAATTCAGATTAATAACCTAAGAATTACCTTGTATGGTAAACCCTGAAACACGTGTGTGTGTGTGTGTGTGTGTGTGTGTGTGTGTGTGTATATAAATTACCCTCACAAGTGCTTTTTCCACCTGCAACTATTTACATATTGTACTTTACACCTGTAAATATGAAACAATTAAATTGTTTCATATTGTCTTGCAAATGAAAAAAAAAAAAGATAGAGGAAAATAAGTTAATATGAAGATAAAGGAATTGGTTTCTTGTTTTGTGCAAAAATAAATAATGGAGGAAAGGGACTCAGGAAGGTACTTCAGTAAAAAAAAAAAAAGTGATTCAGGGCTTCTACAAGTGGCAAAACAGCTTATTTCATTCTCCCCTTGTCTTTTTTTCCAAATCTCTTGAGAATTCCATCTCTAAACAAAGGAACTTTTCACTGCTCAACAGGTGTTAACAATGAGCATTCTTAATATTTTACCAGACTGGTTGAAACCAACCCTCAAGGTCACAAAGCACTGAAGAAAACCTTGTACAAGAGAAGAACACAGTACACAAAGACAGAATTTTATAAGATATACACTGCTGTTCAAAGGAGTCAGTACAAGTTTTTATGTTGCTGAAAAAAAATCTCATGGGGTTTTTTTTTTTTAGATGTTGTTAGAATTTCAAATAACGTTCCCAAGTTCGAGTCCTGGCTTGTGGACCCCCTCTCTCCCACTACGCTTCCTGTCAACTAACTGTCCTATCAAAATAAAGATGCCAAAAATCTTTCACACTGACATTAGAGAGTTGGCCTAACAGCTTCCACTTATCTGGAGAGGCTGTAAATACTGAAATATACATGTAAATACATGTAAATACTGAAACATGACAGTGGGGATTTACTTTCTTTCAGACACAATCATCAAATAGTTACATTCAAGTCCTTCTGTTACCTCCTCTTGCCTGTTTGTTGTCATTTCCCCAGGTAACATTATTGGGTCTGGGATCTTTGTAAGTCCAAAGGGTGTTTTGGAAAATTGCAGCTCAGTGGGTCTGGCTCTCATAGTGTGGACTCTCACTGGAGTCATCACTGCCATCAGTGCTCTGTGCTATGCTGAACTGGGAGTCACAATCCCAAAGTCAGGTGGAGACTATTCCTATGTTAAGGACATCTTCGGAGGACTAGCTGGGTAAGACTGACTCGTTTATTTAGATAATGTCATGTGAGGTCTTACAGGGCTTGTCTTTTGAATAGGTTTCTAAGGCTGTGGATTGCAGTGTTGGTGATCTATCCAACTAACCAGGCTGTGATTGCCCTCACATTTGCCAATTACGCGTTGCAGCCTCTCTTCCCTTCCTGCTTCCCTCCAGAGAGAACGCTGGGTCTGCTTGCCGCCGTCTGCCTGTGTAAGTAAATGCTGACAATTAATACATGCTTTGGGGCTACATTACATTGTCCATGACACAACGTTTTATCCAAGAGCATCTTGCATGTAGGTAGTGGTGCTGGGCAGTCACATGTAATCTATTGATTCTCCCTAATTGTTCTTTTTCATCTAAAAAATGGAATATATTTTCTTTCTCTGTATTTTCTTTTGTTTGTATTTTCTTTGTATTTTTATATCAATATGGTTCAATCTTATAAATGAGTTAGGTCAAAATAATCTAAAATGAATCATACAATAGTCTGATTATATTACCTCAAATGTAATTGTAAGTAATCTACCAAGCACTACACTGAACAAAATTATAAACGCAACACTTTTGTTTTTGCCCCCATTTTTCATGAGTTGAACTCAAAGATCAAAGACTTTTTCTATGTACACAAAAGGCCTATTTCTCTCAAATATTGTTCAAAAAATGTTTAAATCTGTGTTAGTGAGTACTTCTCCTTTGCCGAGATAATCCATCCACCTCACAGGTGTGGCATATCAAAATGCTGATTAGACAGCATGATTATTGCACAGGTGTGCCTTAGGCTGGCCACAATAAAAGGCCACTCTAAAATGTACAGTTTTACTGTATGGGGGGGGGGGGGGGTCAGTATCTGGTGTGACCACCATTTTCCTCACGCATAGAGTTGATCAGGTTATCCCCTCCTGTTGCTGGATATTGGCAGGAACTGGAACACGCTGTCGTATACGCCGATCCAGAGCATCCCAAACATGCTCAATGGGTGACATGTCCGGTGAGTGTGCTGGCCATGCAAGAACTGGGATGTTTTCAGCTTCCAGGAATTGTGTACAGATCCTTGCAACTTGGGGCCGTGCATTATCATGCTGCAACATGAGATGATGGTCAAGTCAAGTCACCTTTATTTATATAGCGCTTTTAACAATACAGATTGTGTCAAAGCACTTAACAGTATCAAATTGGAGGATAGAGTGTCAGTAATGTATAATAATAAGATTAAACATTCAATTTTCAGTTAAAGGCATTTCATTATTGAATACAGAAATGTCATTGTCTAGCTCAGTTTAGTTTAAATAGTATCTGTGAAATCAAGTTGACGATAATCGCTAGAAATTAAGTGCCCCCAACTGAGCAAGCCAAAGGCGACAGCGGCAAGGAACCAAAACTCCCTCTGTGACAGAATGGAGAAAAAAAAAACCTTGGGAGAAACCAGGCTCAGTCGGGGGGCCAGTTCTCCTCTGGCCAGGATATTATTGTTTATTTATTGTTTTAATTAAAATTTTAAATGTATAAATGTATTATATTTCTATTTTTATATTGTTGCAATTTCTAACAATAATAGTTATTTGAGGGGAAGTCGTGGCCTAATGGTTAGAGAGTTGGACTCGTGATCCAAAGGTTGCAGGTTCGAGTCTCCGGCCGGCAGGAATTGTAGGTGGGGGGAGTGAATGTCCAGCGCTCTCTCCACCCTCAATACCACGACTGAGGTGCCCTTGAGCAAGGCACCGAACCCCCAACTGCTCCCCGGGCGCCGCAGCATGGCTGCCCACTGCTCCGGGTGTGTGTTCACGGTGTGTGTGTGTGTTCACTGCTGTGTGTGTGCACGTTGGATGGGTTAAATGCAGAGCACGAATTCCGAGTATGGGTCACCATACTTGGCTGAATGTCACTTCACTTCACTTCACTTCACTATGTAGTTCGGTATTTTATTATTTTTAGTTATTTGTTTTATTTTAAGTTTTATTGTATTTTAAGTTGAGGTCTTCACTGGGGATATGTCCCCGGGGCTCATCCAGGTGTCCAGCTTCTGCCGACGATCAGGGCCACATACATCATCTCCCGGCGCCGATCCACCATCTGATCCGGACACGGACTGAGAAACAGAATAGAAACAGACAAATATTAGCGTAGATGCCATTCTTCTTATGATGTAACGAGTACATCATGTGTTATGGGAGGGGAGTGTCCCCGGTTCCGGTTGATCTAATTAATGCAGCCTAATAATCCTTTAACGGATTTGAATAATGGAAGTGTATTAGTGTGTTATGTGTAAGCCAGGTTAAAGAAATGTCTTTAATCTAGATTTAAACTGACAGAGTGTGTCTGCCTCCTGAACAGTATTAGGTAGATTGTTCCAGAGTTTGGGTGCTAAATAGGAAAAGGATCTGCCAACCGCAGTCGATTTTGATATTCTAGATATTATCAAATGGCCAGAATTTTGAGAATGCAGCAGACGTGGAGGACTATAATGTGATAAGAGTTCGCTCAAGTACTGAGGAGCTAAGCCATTCAGGCAGGGCTTTATAAGTAATTAACAAGATTTTAAAATCTATACGATGTTTGATAGGGAGCTAATGCAGTGTTGACAGAACCGGGCTAATATGGTCATACTTCCTGGTTCTAGTAAGGACTCTAGCTGCTGCATTTTGGACCAACTAATTTGTTGATCAAGCGTGCAGAACAACCACCCAATAAAGCATTACAATAGTCTAACCTTGAGGTCATAAACGCATGAATTAGTATTTCTGCATTTGACGTTGAGAGCATAGGTCGCAATTTAGATATGTTTTTGAGATGGAAAAACGCAGTTTTACAGATGCAAAACATGGCTTTCAAATGAAAGATTGCTATCAAACAACACACCTAGGCTCCTATAAGATGTGAGCATTTGCCCACTCAAGTCGGTTACGATGACGAACTGCAGTCAGGTCGAGACCCCGATGAGGACGATGAGCATGCAGATGAGCTTCCCTGAGATGGTTTCTGACAGTTTGCAGATTTCTTGCAGAAATTCTTTGGTTATCCAAACCGATTGTTGCAGCAGCTGTCCGGGTGGCTGGTCTCAGACGATCTTGGAGGTGAAGATGCTGGATGTGGAGGTCCTGGGCTGGTGTGGTTACACGTGGTCTGCGGTTGTGAGGTCGGTTGGATGTACTGCCAAATTCTCTGAAACGCCTTTGGAGATGGCTTATGGTAGAGAAATGATCATTGAGTTCACGGGCAAGAGCTCTGGTGGACATTCCTGCAGTCAGCATGCCAATTGCATGCTCCCTCAAAACCTGTGACATCTGTGGCATTGTGCTGTGTGATAAAACTGCACATTTTAGAGTGGCCTTTTATTGTGGCCAGCCTAAGGCACAACTGTGCAATAATCATGCTGTCTAATCAGCATCTTGACATGCCACACCTGTGAGGTGGATGGATTATCTCAGCAAAGGAAAAGTGCTCACTAACACAGATTTAGACAGATTTGTGAACAATATTTCAGATAAATAGGCCTTTTGTGCACATAGAAATATGGGGGCAAAAACAAAAGCGTTGCGTTTATAATTTTGTGCAGTGTATATATAAAATTATAATTCATAAGATCATGGCTCCACACCAGAAATATCAGATCCAGCCCCAGATGCCAGATCCTGTCAGAAAATATCAGTTTTGCCACTAGTCAACAAAGTTGTCCAACCTGTTAGCAGCAAGTCTTGTCTTGTACCCAAAACCAGTGTTTATTCTGTTACCCAAAACTATATTAACAGTCTTAATCAGCCAAGAATTTGACTGAGAAAAAAATCAGTGAAGAGCAGAAACAGGAGACAAAGTAATAATAATTTTAAAAAGAACCAGTGAATAGACTTAGTTGTGTATTGATCAATGCTCAGACTTTGTCTGACCAACACAAATCCAACAAGTAGTGTTATACCAAACTGCTTCATAACAGCATCCCATAAACCTTGAGTTCCCATAAACATTCCCTTTTATCTCTTACTCATGAAGACAAATAGCCCTTGAAACCACACATCATAAGACTAAACAGCAATGGAAAAATAATATAAAAAAAACAATAATAAGATAAATGACTAATCAATTAATTAATCAATAAAATTTGTACATAAATGGTTTTAAATGATTATATAATTAAATGGAATAATAAATTATTAAATGCTAAATGAATGAATAAATGAATTTAAAAGAAAGCAAAATATAACACAAATGTTATGTTGCTCTTGAAGTAACACACACAAGTTGTATTATGAATTCTTAGATGCTTTATTTATTTATATATATATATATATATATATATATATATATATATATATATATATATATATATATATATATATATATATATATATATATATATATATATATATATATCATTATTGAGCCTTGGCTTGACCGCAGGTGTCACTTTGAATCAGAAAAGAGGCTTTTCATTACCTCTTTGTTAGCTCTTGATATATTAATATATAACTGTGGTTAATGAACTGAATTATGCCAGCTTTGTGACTCATAATGGGAGGGTTTCCAAAGAGCTTGTTCATACAGGTCTGGATCATGCAGGGCGTTCTCTTGCAAGAGCTCAAATCGTACATATTGAGAGTGTTTGTAGACCACGTGTCCTTGGCTTTTTCCAAAGCTGTGGAACAATGTTGTCTGGCAACTTTAATCACTGTTGAAGCTTAAACCTGTTGGCAGTTCTTGCTTTGTTTTCATTCTTTAATCTAAAGCTGTTATTTTCATGTTTGTGAAGATTACAGTAACAGTATTAAGTATTTTCAAACAGCAGCTTGTTTTGTCTGAATTTTAAGTTGGACAGTATATATAACAGACTTCATTCTTCATTCAATGTAACTTCTGGTTCTAATATAAAGTTGAATGTTTATAAATTGTTCTTTTTGTTTATAGTGCTGTTAACTTGGATTAACTGCTTCAGTGTCCGCTGGGCGATGCGTGTACAGGATGTGTTTACCACAGGCAAACTCCTCGCCCTCTGCCTCATCATCATCATGGGCGTTGTGCAGATCTGCAAGGGTAACTTATAACAGTGCAGTCCATAGTGCATCTCCATACATTCCTTAACATCCCTTATAAACATATTTCACTGATATTGTTTTCCATATTTTAACATTTGTCAGGTTGCCTCTTTACATTTTGCTTTTTTTGGGCTGCATATATGGCAATGATTCATTCCAGCATTATTTTTGTTCAGTTGCTGTTTTCCAAATGTTTGATATAAACTACGTCTTAGCTGCAGTCATAAATATTAAAGCCATTTTCTTTCTTTCAAATCAACTTCACCATTAATCACCAAAACGTTGAGTTTTTTTTCTTTCAAATTGATGACAATAGCACTAATGTATTATTCCAAAATGTTTTTAGTTCTTGACATTTCCAGAACGTGTGCCTTAATTCTTTCTGCATTATCAGCATGAAATGGTGGGCATTTGAAGATATGCTGATTTGAATAATGGCATTTCATAGAGAGTGAGATGTGTGCAATTTTTCTGATAGTTCATGAAAGCTGTGATGAATGAAAAGTTCAAAAGAACAGCATTTATTTAAAATAGAAATATTATGTAACATTATACATGTTTTTACTGCGTACTGCATCCTTGCTGAATAAAAGTATTAAAAAACATTTGAATGGTAGCATGTATATCTATATTGATAATCAGATGCAGTACAAGAATACAGTACAAGAAAACAATTAAATCTGTCTTTGGCTTATTTAACTCGCTCGTATTAGATTATCATAAATGGCTTGAATATAAGAGGGCAGGCATTAAGCTACGAGTATTACATAAGCATACTTTTCATATTTGACCCATTTTTGCTCTATAAACAAAAGAGTATAAATCCATTAAGCACAGACTCACATATGAATTGGACTGTCATGCTGGGCCATTTGTAGTCTGCTGCTTTCATGTGTTTAATATCCCAAGGACAAAAAAGGAACTTTGGATGTCTTCCTTATAAAAGAGTCAAAGAAAGAACTATTGATTTTGATAATGGAAACTGTAGTTTGGTTAAATAAGCGTGCTTTACAATGCATACTATGCTTTCCTGCAGTAAATGTGACTAAAAGAAATGAAGAATTGAACTGATTTTGCAGTACTTAATACAACTTTCTCCATTCATTTGGATGTTCTCTACATATTAATTCAGGCATTGCACATAAAATGATTCTCTGTCTTGTGTCTCCAGGTCATTTTTATTGGTTGGAGCCAGAAAACGCATTTCATCCTCTCCAGCCCTATGACATGGGCCATATTGCACTTGCTTTCCTTCAGGGCTCCTTCGCTTATGCAGGCTGGAACTTTCTCAATTATGTAACAGAAGAGCTCATTGACCCCTACAGGTACACTGCCATTTTTCAGGGAAAATGTACCAAAAATACCAAAGTATTCCTGCTCTGGGGAGTACAGGTTTGCCCAGGACTTACAGTCGAGATTCAACCCAGGTTTTAACGCTCTCTTTACAGGAACCTGCCTCGTGCAATCTTCATCTCAATCCCTCTGGTCACTTTCATCTATGTATTTGCAAATATTGCATATGTTACAGCTATGAGCCCTCAGGAGCTGATGGCCTCCAATGCTGTTGCTGTGGTGAGTTGCTCTGCTCAAATTAAGACACTTATTGAGATCTTCCTTCATCAGGAAATTAAGTAGCCTATTCATCAGCAGATCGGACTGACTCATCTGACATTTTTGCTTACCTCTATACTTAATTAACTTAAATATAACTTTGCCTTCTTTCTCTCTTTAATCTCCATCAGACATTTGGCGAAAAGCTGCTTGGGGTGATGTCATGGATCATGCCCGTCTCTGTGGCTCTGTCCACCTTCGGAGGGGTTAATGGGTCCCTTTTCACATCATCTAGGTCAGTCTTGATGCCATGTTATTGCACAATTGCTCATTCAGTTTGCATTGTATTTTAATGTCAATGGATTTCTTTGTATTATCAGCTTGATTGACAGTTGTTCTTCCTCAGGTTATTCTTTGCAGGTGCGAGGGAAGGGCATCTTCCCCGTCTGTTGGCAATGATTCATGTGAACCGCTGTACACCCATCCCAGCTTTGCTTTTCACTGTGAGCTCTTTATTTTGTTTCTTAAAGGAATAGTTCACCCAAAAATGAAAATTTACTCACCCTCAGGCCATCCAGATGTAGATGAGTTTGCTTCTTGCTACATCACTCGCTCACCAGTGGATCCTCTGCAGTGAATGGGTGCCGTCAGAATGAGTCCAAACAGCTGATAAAAACATCAGAACATGTAATCTACATGACTCTAGTCCATCATTTAACATCTTGTGAAGCAAAAAAGCTGTGTTTGTAATAAACATATTTATTATTAAGACATTAAGTTAAAATCATTTGTTTCTCACTGATACTCTGAGGTAATGTTACATTTCTCCAAGTCTGTTCCGATGAAGAAACAAACTCATATACATCTTGGATGGCCTGAGGTTGAGCTTTTTTAGGGAGCTATTCCTTTAAATAATCTAAAAATCTTTCTTTTTATAAATTATATTCAATGTGTTGTTAGGTGCTTATATTCAAATCAAATACTGGTTTATTTGATAGTGTATATCAACTCTGCTGATGTTGTGCACCAGTGATATATACACACTCATCAACTATGTTGGCTTCATCAACTACCTGTTTTATGGGGTCACTGTTGCCGGGCAGATTGTGCTTCGAATCAAAGAACCAGACATGCATCGACCGATCAAGGTAAAGCTGAATCCTATTGACTTTATTTTGTAGTTGTGGCAGCATTAAACCTCAAGAGCAGTCAGAGCTCAGCATTTGCTGTGAACAGTAATGATGTATAATTACAGATTTCCTTTTTTGGGTGGGGGAGGGGGTATTGTACATTTGTAGTCCTTTACCAAAATCAACAGGTTTCACTCCACAGGTGAGCTTGGTGTGGCCAGTAATTTTCCTGATTTTTTGGGCATTCCTGCTGATCTTCTCTCTGTACTCGGAGCCTGTGGTGTGTTGCATTGGTCTGGCCATTATGTTGTCAGGTGTTCCTGTGTATTTATTTGGCGTCTACTGGGGAAACAAGCCCAAGAGCTTCAACTCATTTGTTGGTATGGTATTATCTTAAATCTCAGTTAATATTGATGGATGAAAATGATTTACAAATGTCAGCTATATTTGCATTAGACTAAACAGATTGTGAATCAGGCCTACAGAGACTACTAAGGACACTCCATCTGCTGTTGTCTGTCTACATAGCTAAACTGACACACTTGGGGCAGAAGTTGTTCATGGTGGTATATCCCGCTGAGGGCAGTGAAGATGGAAATGAAGACGAAGACGAAGCTGGATAGGATTACAAGTACATTTACTGATTCATTGATAGATATTCATTTATCAGCTAAACTTAAGCAATATGAATTTGGTAGGTTATGAAAATGCAAAACAAACATGCACATAGTGTGGAGGATAATGTAATGGCTAAAAAAGTATTTTTCATTTAAAAGACTGGCCTTAAACATTCTAGGTGCAATACTGCCACCAATTGGCAAGATTATTAGATGCAATAAAAATGTTGTTGCTGTGACTGTTAAGGATAATTTTGTATTTTTATATTGAAAATATTGTTGTATTCTCTTCATCGGTCTCTTGTGTTTGTATTACCTACATTTTATACTCTATAATAAAATGGTTGAATAATCCTGAAGATAAAGGTTTGCATTTTTGTGTGCGCAAATGTTTAATTTTTATTCACATTTCAGATGTCAGACTTGAAAAAAAACATTATCACCCAAAACAACACAAACAGAAAATGAGGAGAGACAAAGAAATTTGTCTTGAATGTGTGTTATTTACCAGCATGGAATCTTGCCAGCATGGAAAATGTCTGTAATTTAGGAGTAAATGGGAAGAATAGCCTGCTGTGTTATATAACCCACATCCTACACCCTACAACAAAACACGTCCAGAATTGTTACATTTTGGGCCTTGTATCTACAGTAGTGAAGGTAAGGTAAACCACTATTTAATCATTAAAGAACGTATTCTTTATTTTAAACTGACTCATCAGCACACAGGCCTTTATCAAGGTAAAAGGTAATATTAGTCGATTCAATAAAAACTAAAGCAAAGTTCAAAATTGAAGTCAACTATGTGGAACTGAGAATGTGTGACATCTACCCGTTAAAATACAATATAGCCTATAATAGGCCTACATTATACAATGTGCTGTTGTTCTACAGATCCCACGGTGTTTAAAACAGTATGACTTTATTCCACTACTGTCGTGTCCATTCTTTGGAAAACAAATGGGTTCTTCCCCCAGTGCACAGTATTGTCTAAGAACAGAGTTGGCAGAGTTCAGCTCCTGAACAAACAATGAATAAATGAATGTCCCTAGAAAATAAAAAGATCTATATTATGACATTTGTAGCCTTTTTTCCCTTTATTTAAAAAAAAAATATTTTATAAAATAATTTTTCTTATTTAAAAAAAAATACAGATTTTAAAAACATACAGTCCCCTACAGTTTCACTAGTGGTTCGATAAACAATTTTTCTTACTACTTTTTACTTTTAGGAGTTTTTTTTCTAATGGTCACTAACTCGGTGACAAGTAACTATTGGCAGTGACTTTTTTTTTTTTTTAATTCTAAGTTGGTCTGTGCTTCAGATTTCACTTCCTAAAATATCCTATTCCAGTTTACCAAACCTATTGAATAGAACCTAATGAATACTACCTTTCAAAAGATTGGGATCAGTACGATTTTATTTTATATTTTTAAAGTAAATTAATAGCCTACTTTTATAATACAAGGATGTTGTCAAATTTAGATTTCTATTTCAAATAAATGCTGTTGAAATCCAGAATTGTTTTTCTTTTCTTTTTTTTCTTTTTTTTTCACACAAAAAACATAGTAGTAAGGAATACTACTACTACCAAATCAGGAATACTACTACTACCAAATCAGCATGACATAGAAAAAAGTTATTTTAAATTAACATTCACAATATAATTTTTTATTGCATTTTTTATTTTAAAAAAAGTCTTGATGAGCAAAAGACTAAAAACGTTACTGATTACAAAATTAAATGGTAGTGTAGGCTACTAGTAAAATTTAAATAGGTGGGCTTATCAACAACAGCCAGAAATTACATCTAAAACTCGGAAGCCCACAGTATTCAGTGACCTCATATATATACATATATATATATATATATATATATATAAAATTAATAAGTAGTATCTCATAAATAGGTTCTGAATTCTAGTTCCTGGCACTGAAAAGAAAGTAGGACTATAGTCACGATTTAAATATAAAAAATGTAGCAATAACAAATGATATATATTTATTTTATGGCAGAATAAATGTTCAGCCGGCTTGCCATACTTTGTAACATTCATTGTGTAATTTATCTTAAAAATATACGAAAAACAGTAAATAGTGTTTGGGTCCTTTAAATATTCACTGCACACAAGTATTTTTCCCATTCCAGAGCAGCTGGACGAGAATGAATGGCACACCCGGATGGCGGAAGTTGCGCTGTACTATGAGGCTTATGGAAACGTTTGTAAATGCTCTTACAGCGTAAAGTTACTCGCACAGTAAAAGACCTCGCCTGGTTACATTGCAAGGTTAAACAGAAGAGGAAGAGCGGATGAATTAGGCTCTGAGCAGCCGGCAGGCTTCGGTGTTTGAGATTACTGCGCTGCCGAAGGTAAGACGATGAGCCTGGGATCAGTAGCGCACAGAAACACAGCTTGACAACACTCGGGACCTGTACAAACTTGACCTGTGCCATCAAAAAGTGTGTCAATACTCATTTTAATCACAAACAGATGCAGTGTACCACAACGCAAGAAATGTTTACATCTTTTGCAAACGACGAGAGCGACGAGCGGCGCTAATTTATTGCCGTTTTCATGTCTTTCCTGTCGTTATCACTTGATTGTTGACGTTTTATCAGCATTTTATTGCATTTTATTTTGCTGCGAGCACAGCGTTTGTGTTTGAAGATGGTGGGTCGAGGAAAGTGTCTATATATGAACACATGGACTGCGCTGTAAATAATGTATGAAGATGGCTGTATTAGATGTCAAAACGATAATGAGATGTGGAATGCGTCTTGTTAGGAACGAACGTCACAGAGACTGAAGGCCGCGGAGCGCGTGCGGGTTGAATGTAGTCAGCATGGGAAGATCTGAAGGCAGGTGTATATTCCTCACCTGCGCCAAAGGGGAAGTAATGTGACAGGCCCAAATAATCTATAAACTACTTAGGCCTTCGAACAGTTTTTTAAAGTAATAGTGCGGACAAAAATGACTGATTTCTTGAACACAACAAGAAATTTTTGTTCATACAGTGAGATTATATAATGACCACAGGCTTTCACGCTCCAGATGTGCCATATATACATTATAAATGATTAAAAATAAATCGTTTAACCAGTAAGGATTTACTAATTTTATCAAAAGTGGCATTAAAGACATAATGTTACACATTTTTTAACTTTGTATTCATAAAATAAAAAATGTATTACGGTTTCTACAAAAATATTTGGCAGCACAATTGTTTTCAACATTGATAATAAAAAGAATTGTTTCTTGAGCATGAATTCAGCATATTAGAATGATTTCTAATCAGTGAAGTGCCAGTTTTACTGTATTTTTATCAAATAAATGCAGCCTTGCTGAGCTTAAACGACATCTTTTAAAAACTTTCAAGCCATATTTAGTTCTTTGTTTATTTAAAGTGAAGCCAGATAAGATCCACAGAGTTGCAATTAATATAAAAAAATCATTGTAGTCACGATTATGTACAGATATACAATTGAATAAAGTACCAAGCGACTGCCAATGCAAAGTCCTTGGTTTGTGCTGCTTCCTCTTTCAATTTCTATGAAACGTCTCTCTCAATCTCTCTGATTACAGATACAGTCATGAGTCCCTCAGTGCGCTTACAGGAAATGATCCGGGTCATCCGAAGTGCCCGGACACAAGGTGAGGAGAGGGGCATCATTCAAAGAGAGTGTGCGGATATCCGAGCGCAGTTTCGCCAGGGTGACAATGGAGAGCGTTCGCACAGCCTGTCAAAGCTACTCTACGTGCACATGCTGGGCTACCCTGCACACTTCGGCCAGGTGACTGTCCACGTGTGTGTGTGTGTGTGTAATTGCACTGATGGATAAAGAGGTTTTACATCTCTGATTAGGGATATATCACATTATACCACCTCATTTATGTCTTGTCTGTGCATCCTTCTCCCTCTGTACTTTATATTATGTTTTTCTTTTCACTTGTTAGATATCTTTATATGGGGATAACTTTAGTATTGACTCCTGCAGATGGAGTGTGTACGCCTGATTGCCAGCCCCAGGTACAGCGAGAAGCGGATTGGTTACCTGGGAGCCATGATGCTCCTAGATGAGAAGCAGGATGCTAGTTTACTGATTACCAACTCAATCAAGAAGTAAATATTTTACATATTTTTAAGAAGAATGCCTTTTGTAATTTATTAATATTTTTTTATTTAAATGAATAGCTTGCCCAAAAATGAAAATGTACTTATCCTCAGGCCATCCAAGATATAGATGAGTATGTTTCTTCATTAAAACCGATTTGAAGAAATTTAGCATTACATCACTTGCTCTCCAGTGGATCCTCTGCAGTGAATGGGTGCCGTCAGAATGATGGTTCAAACAGCTGATAAAAGCATCACAATAATCCACAAGTAATCCACATGACTCCAGTCCATTAATAATAATGTCTAATGAAGCAAAAAGCTTTGTGTTTGTAATAAACAAATCCATTATTATGATGTTTTTAACTTAAAACCGCTTTCTCTCTCATTCTGACGGCACCTATTCACTAAGTAATGTAATGCAAAATTTCTCTAAATCTGTTCCGATGAAGAAACAAATTCATTTAGGGCCTTTATCTTGATGGCATAAATGTGAGTAAGATTTCAGCAAATGTGAACAATCCCTTTAAATGTTTGCTTTTATATTATATAAACACATTTTCTTTTATTTATTTGATTTTTTTCTTGTGCTTTTAATGTAATTCCAGTTTTGAATCATTATTCTGACCAGCTATTTTATCTCTGTCGTAGTGACCTTTCCCACAGCAGTCAGTATGTTCAGTCTCTGGCTCTATGCACTCTGGCCTGCATGGGTTCAGCTGAGATGTGTCGAGACCTGGCACCAGAGATCGAACGGCTCCTCAGGGCCTCTACTTCTTATATCAAGAAAAAGGTCAGTTCTTGACATTTTATGTCAATAAACTTATAGTTTAAGTCATGTCATGTCAGCACCCAAACTAGCACAATCCTGCTAAATCATGTTTTTGTATCTGCGTGCTGTTGATAATGATTAATGCTTTAGGCCACGCTGTGTGCCGTTCACATAATAAGAAAGGTCCCAGAGCTTGCAGAGCTGTTTACTCCTTCAGCAAGGACTCTGCTCTCTGAGAAGAACCATGGTTAGTGTTTCTTTTTGCAAACTATGCATAAACATAAAAAGTTTGTATTACGTGCAATATGCTTTTTTAATAATTGCCTGACTGTTTCCACAGGGGTTTTGCATGGGGCTGTAGTTCTTATCACTGAATTGTGTGGGCGTAATCCTGACACTCTTGATCGGTTCCGCAAGGTAATTCAAGTGAATTTTCTCTAAAACATTTACTTTAAATTCTCAGCTATACAAACTTTTTTTTCTTCCATTTTTATTAGGCTGTTCCTGAGCTGGTTCAGATTATGAAAGGTCTTGTGACATCCAGTTATTCTCCTGAGCACAATGTAGCTGGTATCAGTGACCCTTTTCTACAGGTCTGATGGCTACAGTCAAACTCAATATCACTCTTTATTACGCTACAACATAATTTCTACATTTTATAGTAAACCCTATGAATGCTATGATTTTATTGGTCTCTTTCTGTCCCTCAGGTTCGTATTCTTAGATTACTTAGAATCCTGGGTCACAATAATGACACCGCTAGTGATGCCATGAATGACTTGTTGGCACAGGTACAGCAGAATAAACACATCCTGTGTAATGTAATTCTGTATATTTAAAGCAGAGTTTATAATGCTTGATCTTGGTGATTCTGATGCACAGGTGGCTACAAATACAGACAGCAGTAAGACTGCAGGCAGTGCTGTGTTATATGAAACCGTCCTAACTATCATGGACATCAACTCAGAGAGCGGGCTTAGGGTTGGTCACAATTCAATTTAATACAATTTCATATTCAATTTTATGTTGATTTAAACGGGAGCACTGACTGGTGTTTCTATAGTTTATTTCAGGTCTTTAAATGCATCTAATTTTTGTCTTTTTAAGGTGCTAGCTGTAAATATTCTTGGCAGATTTCTACTTAATAATGACAGGAATATTCGGTAAGTTTCTACTTTATTTTAATGCTTTAATATTGAAAAGAATTACAATGTTAAATCTTAATTAAAGTAGATTTAACAATTTTATTTTAGAATTTAACGCCACATACATATTTTGGTTCACTACTGCTGTGAACCGATTGTACATTCTTGTGATGTTTGAGTTTGATGTATGTAGAGGCAAAAGGTTAGTCAAGATTTTTATTTATTTATTTATTTTTAAAGAAATTACTTTTCAGCAATGATGCTTTAAATTGATAAAAAGTGAGAGTAAAAACATTTGTAGACAGTAAAGACATTTATATTTCAAGTTTTATATTTATATTCAAGTTCTTGATACATTTCTATTTATCAGCAAATACTGAAAAAAAAAAACTGTTTTATTTTTGATCAAATAAATGCAGCCTTGGAGAGCATAATAGATTTCTTTCAACAACATTAAAAACTCTCATTGACCCCAAACTTTTGAACAGTAGTGCATCTTCAGTTTTAGTCAGTGTTATTTTGGAATAAGTGCAGATCTATTTCAGAATTTTTATGTAATGATTAAAATCAATTTTGGGTGCCTGTAGTTCACATAGACGTATGTGCACTGCAGTTGCTTTAGATAAAAGATTACATGTTTTTTATATTTCAGATATAATGCAAGTAGAATGTAAATTTAGAGCAGGAAATATAAATTGTAAATTCATTTTCACAACCCTCACTACAGTACACTCTCATTTTTTTTTCTCCTCTCATCCATTACAGCTACATTTCAATGACATCTCTCCAGAAGATTGTACAGACGGACCACAATGCAGTGCAGCGGCACAGAGGCACCATTGTGGACTGTCTGAAAGATCAAGACACCTCAGTGAAACGGTACTGTAAGTTCTAAAAAGTGAAGATGCATAGAAATTACAGCGATACAAATGGTCGTGTAATTAGTTATTCATTCTGCTCTTTTTCTTTTGCAGTCGTGCATTGGAACTGTCACTTGCCCTTGTGTCTGCCGTGAACGTTCGCTCAATGATGAAAGAGCTCCTCATTTTTCTTTCAGTCTGTCCCCCAGAGCTTCGATCTCAAACCGCTTCTGGCATCTTCAGCGCTGCTGAAAGGTATCGTCAGTCCTTTGTACTTCATATCTACCTGTTAGTTTCATTCATTATGTCTATGTGTCTGACTCAGCCCTGTTCATTTGTCAATGTTTCTCTCCTATTGAACACTCACATCTGAGCAAGCACCTCTCATACATTTGCTCTCATATAGGACAATGTCCAGTGAGTTGGTTTCTGTAAGGCATGCCTACGTTTAATGCACATTTCCATCATTTGATTAACTAGCAGTGTCAGTGTAAGCTAATTAAAATTTATAAGCTCAGTCTTTGCTACATCGTAACGTTCAGCTCACTAACCACTGGTCTGCCCATTCTAAAACACATAGTGCCGATGTATTGCTTTTTTTGTGTTCTGTATTAACTTGTCTATTTTTGTGTATGTGGCACAGGCGATGAATAGCACTTGTCTTTGTGTCTTGGTCAGGTATTCCCCTTCGAAGCGCTGGCACATCGATACCATCCTGCATGTACTCACCAAGGTAAATAGCCACTGCAACACAACCAAACCAGTTTCTTTACAACGAAAGTCAACCCATTCACAAATAAACAATGACGTTCAGTCTGTAAACACCATAGTGTTTAATAACTGTCATAATTTAGTCATTCATTTCAGCACTGTATTATTTTCTTGGGCACAATGTTAACTAACATTTCCGTACAATGAAAGTAAATGGTAATTTTTAAATGCCAAGATGCAAAAAAGATAAGATGGTAAAATCTCCTGAAACTCACTTTCATGTTTCTCAGAAAATGTACGTAGCCTCGCACATAACATGCAGACAAAAGGTTATTTGTCATAGCCACAAATCAGGAAATAGTTACCACAAATTAAGAATTTCGTGGCCACGAATTAAAAAATTTGTTCCCATGACTTATTAATTAGCTCCCTTGTTTTATTAAACTATGGGCACATTTTACTAATTCAACAGAAACTAATTAATACATGATTTACCAAAACAAGGGAACAAATTAGTACAGTGTGTCCACGGTT
This sequence comes from Barbus barbus, assembly GCF_936440315.1. Taxonomy (NCBI): domain Eukaryota; kingdom Metazoa; phylum Chordata; class Actinopteri; order Cypriniformes; family Cyprinidae; genus Barbus; species Barbus barbus. Next base: position 9,126,617 of record NC_136754.1, read on the forward strand.
TAATTAAAACAAGGGAACGTTGTCGGAGTCATATTTAGGGCTCTATAAAAATCAGTTTGAACAACATGAGAGAATCAATCATTTAAATTTAAGTGATGTACACCTCTCTCAGGCAGGGGGGGATATAAGAGATGAGACTGTGCCCAACCTAATCCAACTCATCACAACTGCATCTGAGCTCCACTGTTACACTGTTCACAAACTCTATAGAGCACTTATAAAAGATATTGCACAGGTAAGGATATGTTTCTTTGCTTATAAGTCTGTAAACAATGTGTGGTTTGACCATTGAGCATATCTGGGCCATGAATACAGCATTTTTAGGATGTTGAATTTCACTATTTTGAATGCAAGAATATGTCCTGTTTGAAAAGTCCTTTTTTCAAGCATTTTGATTTATATGTGCCCTTTGTAAGTGCTTGTGTGTAATAGACAGTTTATCTTCATAGCAATCCTTGGTCCAAGTTGCGTGCTGGTGTATAGGAGAGTATGGAGACCTGCTGCTGAAGGGCGAGTGTGAGGAGATTGAGCCTGTGCAGGTAAACCGAAATGAAGATTAGATAGAAAAGTACATAGAAAGCATTTGTGGAACACCAGTCAGTGTCAGAATAGAATCAGAATGAATCTGGTAGATAAATCGATACATATAGTGTTGTTTGTCACTTACGGAAAATAATTAAAAAATGACCATAGTAGTGCCAAGTTGTTCTCATTTTGAGTTATGTTGAGTATCATGTAAATAAATACCAATGTACATGAATATGCTAGTTATTGTGGTAGGGCTGAGGGTTGCATGCTTTACTTCTGCATGTAAAGTTTAATAGTAACTATTAGTTTGTCAGCAAGATAAACCCCATCTGAGAAGTTGTCTCACAAACCTATTTAATTATAATAATTTATCCTTGAAATTAACCAGTCAGATTTAAAAAAAAAAAAAAAAAATTTTGTAGTTTTGCATTTCTTAGACTATAGTATGAAAGTACTAATATCTGATGCCACTCCTGTACCACCACAGTACTTGTTTTGTAAGGGCCAGCTAAATTGAGTTTTGGGCCTTTCCTGTCGCTAGGTTACTGAGGATGACGTCCTGGATGCCTTGGAAACAGTTCTACAGTCTCACATGTCTTCGCCGGCAACCAGAGGCTTCGCACTCACTGCTACCATGAAGCTGAGCACTCGTATCACAGACAATGTCGAGTGAGACACGCTTTTGTGAAATACTGGCTCGCAGGGGTGCCGCTATGGTTTCTGGGCCCCCTGGATATCATTGACTCAACCCCCCTCCCACCGCAATCGCGTGTAGCCCTGGTGTATAGCTAAAAAAAAAATTAATATGGGTTGAAAACTGTTATGTATCGAATACGTACATTACTAGGAACAAATCACTCACAGAAACATGTTATTTGTGCTTTGTGTAGATTCTGTAGTCTGACCTACATCTTTGTTTTTCTCTCAATCAGCCGAATCAGAAGTATTGTCAGTATTTACGGCAGCTGCATTGACTTGGAACTTCAGCAGAGAGCAGTTGAATATAATGCACTCTTCAAGAAATATGATCACATGAGGTACCGCTGTGTGTTTTCATAGTGTATTATTGTTTATTAAAAATCATTAGGGATGCACGATATTATCGGACTGATATCGAAATCGGCCGATAATGACTTTAAATGTAAATATCGGCATCGGCCTGACATGCAAAATTATGCCGATATGTCTTGCCGATAAGGGGAAGGGGTTAACTCGCATGTGCTCAGGGTGTGCTAGCGATTAGATCAGGCTCATTCTTGAAGCAAAGTTGTCTGAATGATGAATAGATTGACTGTTTTGGATCGCTGTATTTAATGTGTGAAGGCATGTACAGAATGACGCGTTCGTTATAGCACAAGCAGGAGCAGCAGTGACAGCCTCCCCCAGGTCCTAATGCCCATTCGGTAAGGAGTTTTAATCTGTAGGGGGCGCTGTTGGCCTACTTCTAATTAAATTCAAAGTAAAATAGCCTACACAAATAACATTTAGACTGTTTCTGATTAAATAAAGCAGTAATTGATGTAATAAAATAAGTATGTTTTGATTTAATGGTCAGAAGCTATAGCTTACATGAAAAAAACAAATCACAAACATGACCCTTGTAAATTAAATAATTTTATATATACTGATTTATTCATTAATGTGTAACGTTTTATTTTTTAAACAAATCATGAGCTCTAAAAGATTTTCAGAATTTTTACAACTCTTTTGTTTTAGACCATCTACAAATGTTAAATCTTAAAATAAAATATTAGGGTTAACTGCATCTTTCTGGGGGGAAAAATGCAGCGATTGATATAGTTGATTTATATTTATTTTCAAAGCTTCAATGTACTGTTAAAAAACCTTTTATTTTTTTATTTCATTCTAATAAATAAGTTATTGTTAAAAACTAGCCAAAATTAATAACATTTTGCTTATAATTTCTGCACAGGAGAGACTTGTTGTTTCCAAACAAAAGGAAATATATCGGTATCGGCATCGATATCGGCCAAAATGAGTTGAAAAATATCGGCATATCGAATATCGGCAGAATTCCAATATCGTGTATCCCTAAAAATCATCATGCATGAATGGTGCTGCTCTTCATTGTCTTCCTCTCAGAGCTGCGGTATTGGAGAGAATGCCTGTGATGGACAAGAACTCACCAGGCCACACTAATGGAGACACATCAGCAGAGATTAAAGAGCCTAACACATCCAAACCCAAACCAGTTGAAGCAGGTTTGCTCTTAGAACCAGCAAGCCAGGTAATAATTACAGGATATTATATTTGGACATAGAACTGATAAACAATAGTTAAATTTTTTTTTTTTTTTTTTGTATTTACACTTCTGTTAGGTGTGTGACCTTTTGGATCTCTTGGGTGGGACAGACACACCTCTTCAGCCCAGCCCTGCCCCAACCAGCACTCCAACAACTACCTCTAGTGCAGATCTTCTCGACCTGCTGGGAGGACTGGAGCCGACACCAGGTGAGAACATGGATACCTGAACAACTCGTCATTCATCCTGCTCCATTTGACCTATTTTTCCTGAAAGATATACATGTTTGTGTTCATAAAGATAAAAAAAAAACAGCAAGAATGCATTAAATTGATAAAAATGGCACTAAAGAAGACATTTACAGTGGTACAAAACATTTCTATTTCAAATAAATGCTGTTTGTTTGAACTTTCTCTTAATCAGAGAATCCCGGAAAAAATGTATCATGGTTTCCACAAAAATATTAAGCATAAATGCAGAAACATTGCTGTGTTTATGTGCATGTAGTTCCCACGGTGTCAGTCTACGAGAAGAATGGATTGAGCCTGAAGATCCAATGTGACAAACAAACAGAAACCGAGGTCATGGTCAACCTTATTGCCTCTAACTCTACTCAGAATGACATCACCAACTTCAATCTTCAAGCAGCAGTACCAAAGGTCTGTACCCGCTCCATTTTTAAACTTGGCTCTGTTCATGCTGCACTCTGGAATCCAAATGATTGAAGTAGTTTATATTCTGTACTCGAGAGTTTTGGTTCCGTTCTGTGTAGATTAATTGCTATTTTGATGTAATGTGGTTCTCCACTACATGTACATTAAATTTCACAATAAATAAGTTTCAAATACCTTTAATTTGATAATTTATGCCATTTATTAAAATGAAGTACCTGTTATTGTCCAGTTACCTTCAGTTGAATGCATTATAGCTTTGAAGATTTTTTTTTGTTAAAAACCCACTATTTTTATGACTTAAGATGATTTTTTTTTATAAGATTTTTATTATCCTTTGAAAAATTAGTCACTTATTTGATTAATTATTTTTAATTTGCTTTAAATATTTGCCTTTAACATACAAACACCCTGTAAAATGCTTAATGTTTTGTGTAAAGCAGGCCTTACTATTTCTATTTTATTTAATTTCTCACAAAATAAATATTTTAATAAATCTATTTACACATTTAACTTGAGAAAGAAATGATATAATTCAGAAGCATTTGGATGCTGTCATCTCTTAAAACAATAATATATCCCCCTTTAGAGTGTTCAGCTGCAAATGAAGGCTCCGAGTGGTAATGTGATTCCAGCACATGGCCTTGGTCAAGTCACACAGACTGTTTTACTTAACAACCCTAACAAGGCAAGTCCACCCTGCTTTAGTTTTGTGCAGCTGTCTTTCTAAACTTATCAGCACTATTTATGCACAAGCTTGACTATACTTTTATATCCCCCCACCCCCTACAGGTCAGCCTTAAGATGCGGATCCGTGTATCTTACTCAAATCAGGGTGCAATGCATCAGGACACCGTACAAATTGACTCCTTTCCTAGCGCAGCCTGTCAGCCATCAATCAGCCCTTTGTGATAGACCTACACGTGTCCAGAATCTCCATGACCTTTCCTATTAAGATGGAGATCGATGGAAATGGGCAGCTGTCTGTCAACCTCTCTATAATGGACTAAATGCTGTCCCAGCACAGATTTGATACGACAGGTTTTAATGAAGTGCTATCTTGGTTTGAATTGTCTGGAACAAAGTGTGGTTTCTTCTGCTGTCATTACTGCACAAGATTAAACAATCTAACGTACACTGTCATTGGATAAGATCCTTTGTGCACGGTCACTAAATAAGTTGAACTTGACTTACTGATATCCTTCATGTGTACCTCCATAACGGATTATTCAGATACTTTCTGGGAATGAACAACACGAGCTGTGAGGTCAGTTGAGCTCCAATTGCCTTACTGTTATCAAAGCCTTTCTCTTCATCATTTTTGTTCCTTTATCTTTTCCTCTCAAAGTCTCAGGATATTCCTAGAGCACAACTATATCATTGTTGACAGTGAATGTGACCTTACCGTCTCACATATTTACAATGTCCGATTCATAATTCTCAACCTCATTGTGTGTGTAAAACCAGATATCCATTGTTTATTCTTCTTTCATTCAAATAAAATACAATAAATCATATATACTGTATAATGCACTGCATTCAAGAAATGAGTTTAAGGAAGATGATGGTTTAGTCAGCATCTCTTTTAGGACACATCTTTTATTGTATGTTAAAGAGCCAGTGTCATTACGGTTATTATACTATAAACACTTTTTCCATGAAATAACTTCAGCTGAAATAAAATATAAAAATTAAAATTAAACTTAATTTGAACCAGTCGCCATAGCAACATTTCTTTATTTTGTTGAACTTGATGAATATGAAAATATAAAAAAACTAAACCAATACAACAAAAATGAAAATATATTTAAATTTTAATAAAAAGCACAATACTAAAATAAAACTGTCAAGATCTGGATGAGGAGAATGAGTTGTTTTTTTTTTTTTTAAAGCAAGATAATGCCAACTAATTTTCTTTATGAGCCCTTATAAGGGAGCAGTTACACCTTAAAATTTAGGCAAATGTGTTTTTAAGTGCACAATGTTATACAATATATAGTCATATACTGCAGACTGAAAAGTGCAGAAACAAACTCAAATTTAGGTTGTAAGTGTTCAGAATGCATCTGCGTGTGTTAACTCAATCCCAAGCAGCTGTGATCATGCTAATATGATTCAGCCAGTAATTTATGCAAAGCCAAATGTCCACTTTTGGCTTTAACCACCAGAGCCTCCTGGCAAATCTGCTGTTTTGACATACATGATAACACAGGTTTCTACTATTTACAGTCTTTACAGAATAGATTAGAGGAAAGACACTGGCTGACTGCAGGGCTAGTGCAGGTTTTGCCCTCCTCGGAGAGCAAGAACTAAATGCAGGACAGATCCTCCCTGGATCTTGTAGTCAGCAGCAGTCTTCTCATCATTCCTGAAATAAAGAAAGACAGGAGAGAATGATTTTTGCCCCTCAATAGTTGAATTCAAACTGACGTATTAATGGGGAGCTTTACATTTGTTTTCCGCTATAAATGAGTCTTTGCTGTTGTGGTGGGATCCCCTCCTTTTCTTCCACCCTCTCTTTGATTCTCTCCACCTTGTTGGAAAAAGAGAAAAACATTAATTTCCAAATACTTCCGAAGATAAAGAAATACGATCCACATTTTTGGCACAACAAGCATACCTTGTCTGTAGGCTCGATGTCAATTTCTATTTCTTTGCCCGTGAGTGTCTGAACCACGATACAAAAATTATTTATGATACACCTCAATCACTCAACTACTAATGCAAGACATTATTCTTCACTCTGACAAGTCGATTAAGCTTCCATTAAAACATCATTAACGCTGTTAATACTGGACAGAATAAACTCATAGCGGCAGCGACAAAATCACTTACCTTAACTTTAATCAACATATTGATGGCTGTATTTTATCTCATACACATTAAACAGAAACTAGATTATATATATATATATATTAACACTAGTTGTTAAAACCGAATGCAAATGAACCGGCTAAAACGTTTCTACAGGGGGGAAACTCCCACACTTCCTGTGTATCCGAAATAAATTCCGGGTGTTTTGGTAGAACGCGACGGTTCTGTTTTCCGGCGTCCTGTTAGATCCCATAAAACCATGCCAAATTGATATAAAATTGTGGATTGCTAAAAAAAAATACTTATAATCCGATTATAGACAAATACAGACAAATATACAGGTTTCTATTGGTTAGTAGATACTGTAATCTTAGTAAACTTTTTTTTCTTCTTTTTCTTTTTTCCTCCCCAGTGCCAACTGTTACAAATTACTGATTAGACCTAGTAGCGTCTCATTGGGCTTGGACTACCTCATCATGAATTACCTATGGCTAGGGTTTTTGTTTTTTGCAGTTGCCACACCATTTGAAGTGTCTGAAGATAGTCATAATGGTAATGTTTATTATGGCACAAAAATATATGATGCATTATAAATTCTCAAGAAGTTAAACCAGCATTTAAAAGAACACAGCTTTAGCTGGTAGTTGTGTTTGGGAACAGAGCAGTTGATCATTAGCTGGTTAACCAAACTCAGTGCTTTAAAGGCAAGTAGATGGTTAGTTTATTGATAATTATCTGCTTTGAAACCAGCTTCTAAACAGAGATAGTTGGGTTTGGGTTGGCTTTTTGAGGAGTTATACCATTTTTTTCAGCTTTCAGGCACACATGAGTACTCCCTCTCTCCCTTTTTCTTTAGATATCCAAATTACATGTGAGGAGCTTTCCATCCATGTTAAGTGGAAAGTGGACAAATTGATGACTGGAAATCCTACTCGTCTTTTCCTGGGTAGCTGCCTTCCTTCACACTTCTCAAATCTGTCAAATGGAGCAGTTGCAGACTTTTACTATGGATTTAATGATTGTGGCTTCAGGCGAATGGTAAGTTTGACTTCACTAATCGCTGAATCCTGAAAATATGGTGAATTTTTTTTTTAAAAATTCTCCCTTCCAATTAGGGAACATGGAAATACTTGGTGTATGAGAACAAGCTAAACTACAGGCCATTGCCAAAGCCCCACCCTCCTTCTTTCAGCTATCCGGTTAAATGTGTGTATGACAGGTAAATGCAACTAGGTACTCAAGTCTTCACCAGGGCTCTCAACCCCAGATCATTCCCATTAATGTACAGTAATTTAAATTGTGTTATCAGGCCGAAGGGTTGGACTCCGGCCTTCCAGAGCTCTTCTGCTGGTTTTATTCAAGGTCATGGAGAACTGGCCTTTCACATGGCAATTCTCAATTGTAAGCAGGAAAATCTACTGATTCTCTTGGTCTTGTTATAACAATAACTTGCATGTAATATTCCCTCCAGATAACTTAAGTGGCCCTGCAGAATCCAATGTCTTTCCACTGGGATCTTTTGTTCCGATTTGGGCTGGTGTTAACCAGCAAGCCCATCAGCCTCTGCTGCTGCTTCTGGAGGAATGTGTAGCCTCCACAACATTTGAAATCTACCCAGATACTCTTACATACCCACTCATTACCAACAAAGGGTGTGTACATTTATGATTATTTGAAATGTATATTAGTCAGCACATTATTTTATTCAATTCAGTGGCCATGTTTCTATAATTGACTTGATATGAACCCATCATAGGTGTCTCGTGGATGGTAAGAAGAGCTTTTCCAAGTTTTTGCCAAGGGATCACTCCTCCTCGATTATTCTTAACCTTCAAGCTTTCAGATTCGCTGTGGGACAAGAGGTGAGGGAGTGCCTTCAGAGGAAAATGGCAAGTTGTTAAACATCTGAATTTGTTGCAGCCTGTTTTTGTTTTTTTTCTGCAGGTCTACATCCATTGCAAATTAATTGCATGGGACCCTGACAACCTCAACGAAGCAAAGAAGGCCTGCAATTATAATAAAGCCACAGGAGAGTAAGTGTAAACTTGATTTGTACTTGGACTAAATAATGAAGAAGTTTAAGTCGATATGATTTGATGGAAAATATCATATAATGCTGCTTCCTAAAAGGTGGGAGCTTTTAGACGACCCATTCCAGAGTTCTCTTTGTCAGTGCTGTGATTCAACATGTCAAGGCCGTGGAAAGAGGGACACAGATTCTGGTAAATTAAAAGGATAATGCCAAAAAACTGATGTTAAATATGGCAAAGACTGGAATATGGGTTTATGTTAACATGTAATGTGTCTGGATTACAGCACCTCAAGGACTGGTACTAAAGTCAGTGTTGGGACCTTTGACATTTACAGAAGTTTCACCCTGATGTTACTCCATGCCATCCTTTGTCTTTTGTAATTGTTATTAGATTTTTTTTTTTTTAATATTGTCTTATGATAGTATTATGTTATGCATATTGTGGTTTGTTTTTCCTCCTTGCTAGGAGTGTCTGTCTAGTGATGCAATGGATGACTGACAGGTCAGTGGAGTGTACTCTGTACATTTATATTCTTGTAATAAATCACCAGTGTTGGAATAACTTTTTTTTTTTTTTTTTCTTTTTCTTTTAGGTGCTGAATTCCTGATCGGAGAGAGTGATTGGGAGTGGCCCAAGAAGTCATCTGATTTTTTTCAGTCATGACTGCTCCATCTTTTATACGTTCAATAAAGGTCTATGAAATATTCTTTGAGTCTATTATTTGAAACTTTCTTGCTGTGATCACTTCCTCTAAAATAAGAAGTGTCAACTCTGTTGTGTCTACGGATGGCTCATAAATTGGCTCAATATTTCCTTCAGATATATTAAAGTGAAGTGACATACTGCCAAGTATGGTGACCCATACTCGGAATTTGTGCTCACACATAGCAGTGAACACACACACACACACCCGGAGCAGTGGGCAGCCATTTTATGGGGAGCAGTTGGGGGTTCGGTGCCTTGCTCAGGGGCACCTCAGTCGTGGTATTGAGGGTGGAGAGAGCGCTGGACATTCACTCCCCCCACCTACAATTCCTGCCGGCCGGAGACTCGAACCCGCAACCTTTGGATTACAAGTCCGACTCTCTAACCATTAGGCCACGACTTCCCCAGTCCCCAGGAATAAAGTGATTATTCCTAAGTAAGGGAGCAGGTTAGAATGCATTGTGGAAAATGAGTACATTCAAATTCCTTCAGAAACTTGGAAATCTGATTTATATAAAATGAAAATCTCAGCTCGGGTGTGAAATGGTATTCACCGACCCTACACTCATAAAAACAGTATATTTAGTAATGCTACCCGGGAGTGATTACTTTAGGAAGTAATGGTGTTAAAGAGTTATTTTTGTAAAAGTTGCCAGAACTGTCATAATGTAAGGGGGTTGATTCTAATTAAATTTGCATGTTGCAAAAATCCTTAACTTGTTGTTCAAATAAATTCACAAACTAGCAGGATAAAATTAAACGTATCCAATAAAAAGTTATTCCAGTTTACATGTGTATTATGCCACATAATACAACATAATGTTGCACTAATCTCTTCTTGATCTCTATACTAGAAATATTTGTCGCATTTTATGTGATCAGAGTTGGACCATTAGCAGCTGATGCTCATTAAGCTCATTGGAACAATGCATTTCAGATGTGAATCCTTTAATCAGGTTAGCTAGCAGCCAAAGCGTATAAGTATTTCCTTGAAGTATGCTACAGCATGTTGTCAGAATGCCTTCCTTTTTGCTATTTGTGTTTTCAACTCTGGCTGTGTTCTTAGTGGCACAAGCAGGTAAAGTGAGGCTTATATCAGATAGAGTATTACAACAGAGCTGAATTTTTTTACACGCTGATTGTAAGTCTGTCTCCAAATTCACTTTACTTCAGCAGTCACTGTGGATTGCGGCAAAAACTCTGTCTCTGTACGATGGATTGACGTAAACTCTCAAGTGGACCCATCTCTACTCCGCCTGGGCAACTGTCCTCCAACCCAGATTTCAGTAAATCCTCAAGGGTCCGAGGCAGTGTTCAGTGCTGAGTTTTTGACATGTAATATTAGGAGGCTGGTGAGTTTGGTGAAGAATTTCACTGTTACTACTTGTTAGTAATGGTAACTGATTTACCATCTGATTTACTCTGGTTTGGAAGTATGAACCACTGAGGCATTGGTTAATAACGCTTTCCTATGATGAACAAAGGGGTACTTAAAGGGAATTCTTTGGGCCATGTTCAACTCTTAAAACTTCGCGTTGTTGGAGACATTTTGTAGATTGAATAAGACCTGGTTAGATGTTACTGAGATTGGTTTATTTGATCGCTGTGAAAAGTAACACCGCTTGTTCATGTTGGATTCAGTAGTGTTCTAGATCACAAAAGATGGTGTTTATAATTTAATGCATTCAAATGGCAATCGAGTATAGAAAAGTATTAATCTCTCCTCAATCTCTTTGCTTTCATAGGTGACAACTAATGAGATCATATTTGAGACTGAGATCACTGCTCCCACATTGTCAAAAGCAACACCAATTTATTACCCTGTAGCCTGTGCATATGAAAGGTGACATCTTGGTTTATTAATGTATCTGAAAACCCTCCATTTTAATGGCATATTGCTGCTTGAAGGGCTTTTATGATTAATGCCGATCGAAACCGCTGCCTTTCAGGGAAGAAGACTGGGCTCCTCCTTTGTATGATCCTCTGCTGTTTCATACACAGGGCCAGGGAGATCTGGCATTTCGTATGGCTCTCATGAATGGTAACTTTGTAATGAGACGTTCTTGATGATTTGAATACAATGGTCTTATAACTTTCTCTTTGTAGATGACTTCAGTGGTGTGGCCACTACCACAACCTTCTCACTAGGCTCAATGATCCCAGTTGCTGCCTCAGTCACCCAGCAGAACCATCAGCCATTAATACTGCTGCTGGATGAATGTTTGGCTTCCACAACACCAGAATTGACTCCAGATTCTCGTGTTTACCCTCTCGTTACCAATAAGGGGTATGTATGTATGTAGACAAGATGTGCCCTTTCTGAAGCCAAAAAAGTGTTCATGTGATTGGCAGTGTTCTTAATACCCTTTAAAACTGATTACAATGTTTTTTGTTTTTTTTAAGGTGTCTCGTAGACAGTAAATATACAAACTCCAGGTTTCTGCCAAGAGATCAGTTGTCAGAGATCAGGCTGAATTTTCAAGCTTTCAAGTTTGCCACTGGAGAAGATGCAAGTTCACTTGGTTTTCCTTATTTAGTCATTTATTTGTTGAAGTGTTTGTTTGGACTTATTTTGCATCATCCTCAGGTCTACCTGCACTGCAGGCTTGTGGCATGGGAACCAAGGGACCTGGATAGTGGCAATAAAGCTTGTCAATATGACCGGACCAGCTCACGGTATAATTAAAAGTCTAATGCCTCTTGTGGAACTTATGAATAGGCTCTTTCTCTTTTTACAGATGGGTGCTGGTTGATGATCCATCCCAGAGTTCTCTCTGCAGCTGCTGTGACACTAACTGCCAAGGAAGAAAGAAAAGAGGAACAACAGCAGGTCACGGTTCCCTATTTTTGCTTCCCATTTTTACATTACTTTGCCAAAGTAATATAGGTGCCATTTCATGAGTCCATGTGACGAGTCATTGAGTTATTTTTATTTTTTTTACTACTGGACATGAATTGCTGACTGTATGATCTACAGGTTCCACATCTGTAAATTCTGTTATTGGGCCTCTGGTTATCATTTAAAACTGAGGACTGGATCATGCCTTGATGGATTTGATGAGGTTTGACATTTTGTCGTTTTATATTTTATATTGTGCTTTTGTGACCACTATTCAATGTTGCATTATTTCCAAAAGATGGGGAGCCTCCAAGCTACTGGAGTTGTTTTTGGACGTTCGGGTGGAGATCTTGTTCAACTGTTGTGATTCTTAATCTAAATAAACGGTTATAAATGTGTGTGTGTGTGTGTGTGTGTGTGTGTGTGTGTGGTGTTCATTACCTATTCTAAACAGTATTACCTATTCTAAATTGTGCAATCACTTTATTTTAAGTGCCCTAACCAATTTTGTTTTTAGTGAGAATGCCCCCCCAAAAAACGCCATTCTGCGACGCTTTCCAATTTCTGGAAACAATTTACAAATGAGCACGATTGGTGCTTCTCTCGCAGTTGTGACGGACAAAAGCACAGTGAATTGATTGTGCCTCTACTACACTGACTAATAGCAAAGACCGTTTTAAAACCTTATTTTTAGAATTATGCTAAACTGCCCAAGAGATGGCGCCAAAACGCTTCCTTCAGGAGTTCTCCAACGGTTTATGGCGCCGTCGACTGGTGAATTAGTCCAGTGGTCCCTGCGCTCATTCGAGGCCAAATTTAGACTATTTACAACGTTACTGCAATAACTGCAGGTAAATTATTCAGATAAACACCATTCGTAAAAGTACTCTTGTCATGGTATAAACTTATTTTACCGCAGTCGACAACTTGCTAGCATTCCGAGATTAACGTAGCACGAAACGCGTTTTTCCAATTTAACGTGTACATCTGCAATGTTAATGGTGTCTTTAATACGAATTAGTTTTTGTATGTGACCTATTTTTGTAGTAGTGAAATGAACTGGTTTCACTGTAACCACTGTTATGTGAGCGAAGGGAAACAGTTTGTTGTGTCCAGCTGTGGCCATATATTTTGTGAGGACTGCGTAAATACAAGTGAGTAACTGTTACACAATACGGTCATTTTGAGATTATTTTTTCTATGTTCGAGGTTAGTGTGAGTAATTGTAATATCCTCCAAAAGGTCAGTGCCGAGTTTGTCATGCCAACTGTAACTACCTTCACATATCTGATAAGGTAAGTCCAACCCGCGTCGAGAGACCAGGTGATCTCAGCAGCATTCACACAATGTTGTTTTTAGAAGGCCTTGCTCCACAGGGGGGCCTGGTGCTCCTACCCACCCCCCAACTTTACAGCTCTATGCTGAGGGTCCCTTTGCACTCACTACAAGTGGGCCTGGTGGTCAAAACTCGTTTGGAGTACTAAATATGATTCTGTTTCTATTTACCTATGAGAGATTATGGTCATGAAAGTTTAAAGTCAAAATTGAATTTTGAGAACGAGTTCAGTTATGTGTGCTGTATGAACAGTCAACAAGTTATCAGTAAGAAATCGGTAGGCCTACATACTAAGAATCTTTTTTTTGTCAATTTCCTGAATCATTTCTGTAATTAAAAATGGCTGGAAGTAGCAGTAATGTGCAGATTTTTTTTTTTTTAATTGACTAAAAAGATAAAAGCTGAATGAGTTAAAACCTACAAGTACATTATTACATTACTAAATATATAAATATATATTATTATTTGTCACTGGTTACGTGTATTAATATTAATTATAAAAAAAGGGTTAACTTTGGTTACAAACAACATTTAAACAACCAAATGTTTTCTATATATTCCTTTCATTTTTTGAAGATGAAGCCACAGGAAAAGATGTTTTTCAAAGATCCAGTGAAACTTGTTCAGACTCGACTGGAACATATTGCACAGGTCATTTACTGCTTATCAAATACATTTTATTTGTCCTAATTCATTTATAATTGACTGCATTTGTAAGGCCAAAAAAAAAAAACTTTGCTGTGAACTCTGGTACATGAAAACATCATGTCAGAGTGACATCAAGTTAACAAAATTCTGCCATTTATAACTGAAGGAGATGCGTTTGTTGCAGATTGCTATTTTTCAGAAAAGGCAGAAGGAGCGAGTCATTGCATTCTTAAGAAGCAGGTCTGTGGAACTGGAACGAAAGGTGAAAGAAGTCCGTGATCAGTGCTACAGGTGGCAAATTCATGGCATGTATCTAAGATATATTCAGTGGCACTTTAAAAATGGGACTGTTTAGTTATTTGTGTTTTATTTAAGGCAAGTGTCTGAGCTGAAACAAGAAAACGAAGAACTAAAGAAGCCGCTTTCTCAGAGGAGGGTGAGAGTTTCTTATTGCATGTCTCATGCTTCCCTTCTAATTTCCGTACTTTTTGGATGTTATCATTTTTCTTTTCTCCACACAGACATCTCCTGGGAGGTTTTCAATTAATGGGTAAATACAGATAATTGTCTTAATGTAATGTAATATAATATAATACACATGCATTTAAAATATATTCTTTCTATATACAGAGGAACTCCAAGGATGATTCTTCCCGTAGCTGTCACATCACCAGGTAACAAGTTTCATTGCTTGAGACAGAAACTTCAGCTCCTAGACTGAAACACAGTATATATTGTTCTCATCACATTGGATTTCCCATTGCATTTCCACAGTCACACCTCGCTCTAGAACTGTCAGGTAGCTTGCATTCCATCATGTCAATTATTTTTATATAGTAGATTTGCTTTCCCCCCAAATAACACTATTCAATTCTGGTTGTTGTGCAAGTTCGGGTGACACTTTGGAGAGGTTTAGACATTCCAGACTCGGCATGACAGTGAGTTAGCTTCCTTGCTATATTCTAACATATGGTTTGTTTAGTTTAATATAGTCAGTTATCAAATCATATGGAAATAAGAAATTATCATGTGACTGTTTTACGTCTAATCTGTTCTAGACACCCCCAGGGTCATCCATCTCTATGTCAAGCATGAGTTCAGTACATGAACATGGTTTCAGTAAGTGATGTAATACTGACATTGTTAATCATATCTCTCAGATATCATTATTTGAGTTCATAAAGTAACGATAATGTCAAGGTAGACACTCTACTGTTTAGACTCATTGTATGCTTATGTTCTCTTTTTTATCTTAAAGGGACACCCAGCCTAGTTAACACTCCTACAAGGTAACGTTTTATGCGTTTACCAAGACTAAACATTTTTAATGCCCTAAATTGAAAGTTTTCACACTAAGCAATTGCACTGTCCATCTTCCCTTCTCATAATTTGTAGGTCCCAACATACAACCCCTAACAATTTTCAGTTCCAGCTTCTGGCTAGGCCTACACTCCAGTCCCCAAGGCCATAACCAATAATCATTTGTAGCTAATTCAGGTCATTAGAAAGCCACTTTATCACTAATGCATCCACATCACCTAAAAGATGAGTGATCTACTTCGTCCATCCTTCATATCAGTAGATACAATTATATTGACATTAATTTGAAAAATGCTATTTTTCGTTTGATTAAAGATGGCTGTACAAATAATGGCTGTATTGGCCAAAAATGTTTTCATTTACGTTGGTCTCTCAGTATCACAAGTATTTTGTGAATTTTTTGAACGAAGTTATTGTTAGAATTGAAATTACACATACAAAATGTAACTTGGATTCATTTTACAATGGGAATGTAATTGAATTTGCAATTAAAAGAAAACCATTAAATGTGATAATCAAAAATATTTCAACATAAAAAAAATTGTAAGCTGGGCTGTTACAACAAAAAATGATGTTAGAAATAAATCAGTCAAACAAATTGCATTTTTTCCTGTTCATTATAACAGAAAACTTAAACTCTTCAGCATCAATTTATCGTATAATTTTAATTAACAGCAGTTAATTAATGTTCCCTTTTTATAGGTGGAATTTGATCACAAAACTGAGACTTAATTTAACGTTAAGCATACCAAAAGATCTGGGATGAGTTTCTCAAAAGCATTGTGAGCTAAGTAGATCTAGCTACCATTGATGGTAATGGTTCTACGATTTACTTAGGCTATGCTACTATGCTTTTGGCAAATGCAGGCATGAACTGTCAGCACACATAACCAACACTTGTGCATCTTTGTTGATAAGTGAAATACTGATGAATTTAAAGCTTATGTTAATGCTAAATGTAGTTCTACTTTAAATGATGTGAAGGGTTTACAATTAATGCCATATTTTCCTAATGCAAATATGGTTGTTTGGTAAATACACGACATCTTTGACGAGACATCTTTGACATGATTGACGTCAAGAGGTTAAATGAACAGAATGCATCAGTGAATTAAACATAATCAGTCATGTTTTATTTCAATGCAATGTTTTGCGCACCCTGAAACACAAATTAACAGACAATAAGGCACAAGATTTTACAAAAACCATGGCTTTTGTTGTCTTTTCACTGCAGTGGAGTAGGGATGTATTTAAATGAAATGTTTGTACACAATGAAGAAGCATTGATGGATCCATAAACCTCTAAATGCGGAATGTTAAAGATAATTGGAGGGAAATATATAATATATGAAAAACTTAAGGTTACTTAGTTTGTAAGGGAATCAATATACAGTGCCATATGGATGAGTTCAAATAAAAATTTACAAAAACATACCCTCGCTTTTGTAAAGTTACTGGTCCAAAAAAACTCAACTACAGTACCTAATAGATAACCAAGCCAAGGTTTTGGGAAATCTAAACAGTTTGAATATCATATCAGTTCTAAGAAGCAGCAATTAAGGCTCTAAAGGATTACTAACAAAAATACCAACAACACAAACATAGGAAACTGGAGGAACAGCCAGTGTACAAATGACTCCCAGAGCATCACAGGAACATTACTTAGTATTTGTTAAAGTATTTGTTACATTTCAATACTGCCTGTCGTTTAACAAGTTAACAAATCATGTAGTGAGTTTAAAAACAAAAACAAAAAAAAAGCTTCACATTGCTATTGTTTTTTTTACATAGAGGGCATTGTATGAAGTGACTTTATACTGTGCCTTCAGAGGGGTTTTGCCTGATTACAGGACTCACAGCATATTCACAGACATGAGAACAAACAGTTTTCATTCTTATATTAATCAATCAATAACAGTGATCTCTGTGTCCAGTGTTGTACTGTCTTTAGATGCAAACCAGTCTCGGACCTGTTGATAACTCATTTTTGACTTCCGGCAGAGATGGTCAAGGTCTTTCTCTTGGAGTGGTCCAGTCTGTCGATAATACTGCTCCAACGAACTGAGGTCTACAGAATCTGTTGCAGACTTCTGCGTTTTTGGTGTGCTGTTCCCTTGTGACTTGCGTTTCCTGTTGCCTTCACTTCCTGGGGTTCCAGTGGCATCAGCAGCAGCCCCTCCACTTTGTAACAATGCTATCTCAGCAAGCACTTGGTCACGTACATCAGCATGCACCCAGCGTACATGGCCATTTTTTACAGCATAACGCGTGTCCCCAAACCACTGGATAATGTCAGCACGAGGCAAAGATGTTAGTTCCACTATCTGTGTGTATACATCACTCTTTGGCCATGGGCAGCGCTGGAAGTATTCCTTTAGGATAGCCAGTTGCTCCTTTGTTTTCCTTGGTCGTCCAGCCACTGTTAATACTGAAGGTGGTGAAGTGTTGTCCGAGGAGTTTAGGGAACTGTTCAAAGCATTCGCTTTGACAGAGCGTGCAGATTTCAATGACCTGCCTGAGTGTTTTTTAGATGGGGTGATTGATGGAGAAGAAGAAGATGAGGAAGTGGGTGCAGCTGGCTCTGGGGGTGTCAAACAACGTCCCTCACTTTCCTGTTCGCTTCCAGTTTCATTATTCTGAATCTCACTTTCCTCTGAACATTTCTCCTCGTCCACAACTAATGCTTCTTCTTCAAATGCCTCAAGTGTGTTAGACAGGAAAAGCTGGAAAAACTGAGAGTTCTTTGGCCGATTCTTTCTTGATCCTTTCATGCGAACCTTTTCCTTGCCTTCACCATCAGCATGCTTTATTGTTTGCTTTTTAGTAGTGAGAGGAAGAGGCTGAACCTCCTGAGACTGAGATGATAGACTGCAGTTGGGTTCATTTTTTTCTCCTTGAGTGGCGGAGAAGGATGTCGACAACCCTCTACCATTTCGCAGCTGGTAGCGACTGTCACTAAACCATTTTCGAATCTCATTACGAGTTAGGCCTGTCTCCTCTTGTAGGCGCTGAAGCTCTGTCTCATCAGGCCAATTCTCCTGTAGAAAACTCTTACGCAAAGCAGCTAACTGGGCTTTGGACTTTTTATAGCGCCCCTGCCGTGGCTGCTCAGATCCAACAGGAGACTCTGTAGAAGTAGGTGGAGTGGCTGCTTGAGGTGTTTCTGGGATCTCCACTGGCTGTCGGTAGTAGTACGAATCCTGGGGAGGTGGGAGAGATGAACGGAAACGTGAGGGAGCAGGAAAGAGCTTTGCTGGTTCTGTGCTTTCAATTTTATGTCTTTTACGAGGCACTTGTGGACTTTGCGCTAGATCTTCTACATGATCTTCGGTTTCTTTTAAATCCTCAATTCCATTTTTCCTCTTTGTACTGCTCTCCTTGTGTTCAGTTTCACTTGTTTGCACAGGTCTAGCCAGCTTGAGCCGGGTCTCTTCAATGTCCTCCAAAGCCCAGCTAATTCCATACTTGATGCGTTGCACCATGAACCACACTTTGACTTTATCTAGGGGAAGAGCGCAGACACGGGCAAGGGTGCTGACCTCTTGAGATGTTGGATAGGGGAAGATGTTGAAGGCCTGAACAAGTTCAGGGATACCATCCAGCTCACGTGTTTGATCAGACTGGGTCCACACTAGCTTTAGTCCTTCAGACACCAAAGGAAGACATACTACAGAGTTATTATTAGTGCTAAAGCTTACTGCAGCACTGCTCTCTCTTGGTCTGCGATTAGAGGGGCTTGCATGTTCCTTTCCATCAGAATTGTGGTGGTATGGTGATTTTTGCTGCCGTGGACTGGTGAGGCTTCCATCTTGTCTTTTTGCTGCCACCCCTCTTGGAGAGATAACTTTCAAGTCATGGTGACTGTGCATCGCCATCAGAGATGTCATATCTCTATTGCCGCAGACTGTAAGAATAACAAAGAAACAGAGTCAGTTGAGAACGAATACAGAATAGTAGTGAATTCGGACACCTGGATTAGCCCGGGGGACATATCCCCAGTGAAGACCTCGACTAAAAATACAATAAAATACCTAACTACATAATTCTATTATTGTTAGAAATTGCAACAATATAAAAATAGAAATAATACATTGATTCAATTAAAATTTTAAATGTATAAATAATTAAACAATAAATAAACAATAATATCCTGGCCAGAGGAGAACTGGCCCCCTGACTGAGCCTGGTTTCTCCCAAGGTTTTTTTTTCCTCCATCCTGAGTTATGGTTCCTTGCCACTGTCGCCTCTGGCTTGCTCAGTTGGAGACACTTGATTTCTAGCGATTATCGTCAATTTGATTTCACAGATACTATTTAAAGGGGTGGTTGATTGCGATTTCACTTTTTTAATGTTAGTTTGTGTGTAATGTTGTTGTTAAAGCATAAACAATATCTGCAAAGTTACAATGCTGAAAGTTCAGTGGAAACGGAGATATCATCTTTTAAAATTCTGGCAGTTTAATGCCTACAAAAACGACTGGTAAGGGACTACAACGAGTTACTTCCCGGGTCCGATACGTCACGGACCCAGATAAACCTCGCCCCCGGGAACACGTAACGAAGGGGGCGAGGCCATGCTGCGCTGCTTTAGAGAAGAGGAAGAGAAAACTAGGGGTGGGCGTAAAAATCAATTAATATGAATCGCGATTTTGTCTTCTAACGATTTTAATGGATTTACAAGTTTCAAAATCATATGTTTAAAGCAGTGCTTCATAATACTGTCACTCGTGTTGCCCTGCTCTGCATCTCTCTCTCATTCAGATCCTCAGATCAGCTCCAACAAACTGTTCCAATTATACACTTTCTCATTTTCACACATCAATGAGAAGCGTTATACATGGACGCGTGTGCAGTTGCCGTGCTGTATTAAGGCTTTAATTAGGATAAAGCCGTATATTAAAATCTAACAGAAGCAGTAGCACTTTCAAATTACAGCGTATCTAAAAGTATGAACCAACAACAACAAAAAAACATGCCATTAAAAGCCATGCTTGCACAGGTTCTGCACGATCCTCTTCACTAATATCCTCTCCGTCTCATTCAGGCTCAAATTGATAAGCAATATAGATGATGCCATTGTTTACAATACAACCTGAACACATGCTGCTGAGGTAAGGGGCGGGATGTTCAGACGCACACTAGAGGCGGTTTAGTCAATCCCAACACACTGGACCAGCTAACCAATCAGAGCCCATTACGCATTTCTGAGGGAGGGGCTTCATAAAACCAGGAAATAATCGGGACGTTTATCAGAGAGGGGCAGAGAGGTGTGGAATAAAGGTGAATTATGTGAAAAATAATGCGTTTTTTAAAAAAAAATAAGCATGAATACATGTTTGACTGCACCCCATATAAACAAATCAAGCCTAGAAAAAAACCACCCCTTTAAACTAAACTGAGCTAGACAATGACATCACTGAATTCAATGATGAAATGCCTTTAACTGAAAATTGAGTGTTTAATCAATACATTACTGACACCCCATCCTCTAATTTGATACTGTTAAGTGCTTTGACACAATCTGTATTGTTAAACGTGCTATGTAAATAAAGGTGACTTGACTAGCAGGCCATGTGAAATACCCACAATGCATTTTTTTTTATTTTGAACAGTTCATTTTTTATAACAGTAAAAATCCTGTTTGTTGTTTGTAAGCCGGATTTGTGAGGGGTGAAAAGGTTGGAATGCTGGGGGGTGGTGGGCTGTTGCTGGCTGATGGGTGCTAGGATGGTGCTTTGGGGAGGGGGGTTAATGGGTGGGGTTCCGGTCATTCTTTGGTTGGTCAGATTTTCAATAGAATTCATTCAGATCATTTGCAAGATGCAGCAAACTTAACTTCAGAAATTCTGACATTATCGTTGCCTATCCAGAGATGCAAAGTGACTTAATTGTGAGATTTTCAAGAAAAGCTGTTCATCAAACTCCCTGAAAGTCATTAAACTGGGACTTTATGGTCAACTCTACAGTCTAGCCATTGACTTTCCTCTCTAAAGTTGAAAGAAGGACAGATGTCACCCCCTTCCCCCTGCCGTTCTCTTCAACACATTAGCCTTTTATTAAAGCCTGTCGTATACTCTACACCAATGCACACCCAACCCCCACTATGGCGGACTTTGGCAAAAGAGAGATGGGGGCCCTGCCCTTCACAGCTCCCTTGCACGTAATGGTCCACTTCCCCCATTTGCCTAACCCTGGAGAACCATATAGAAGTTCGTTTAACCTTCCAACAGATGGCCAAGAGATAGTAAGAGAGTCTGTCTCGGTTAAATAAAGATAACAAAAGTTGCAATTTGTCAACCTGGTTTGTTTGCCAGTTTTGCAGTTTGCCTAACCAACACAGCACAGTCTACGGAGCACATGTTGGTCATCTCAAACTTGGTCTGTGCTCGAAATTAAAAGGCTTAGATTTTTACTTTGAAATCTAATCATGACACGAGTTCATTTTTTCTGTTTGTCCTGACTAGGACACCAATTTGTAAGTCAGCGACATACTACCTTTTCAGTTTTAGCTTTATGTAGCATCCTATGACTTTAATGAGCCCAAAACAAAGCTGAACTGTGAACCACAGAAACTAACTTTACCAATAGTCTACGTGAGCCATGTTAGGCAATCCTGCTTGGAAAAGCTTTGCCAATATTAGGCAATTTACCACTACATGCAATGAGCAGGCAAGTCATCTACTAAACAAGTTGGAGGTGAACTTGACAGGATAAATTCCCGACCGCCTGTGGTGACCTCATTTATCAGATGATGACTTGGAATGACTCTACTATGCCTAAAGTCCCTTGAAGTCAGAATAGCTTTTGTTTAGCAGGGTTACTATTTGTACATTTGTACAAATATATTAAGTTAGATATATATATATATGTGTGTGTGTGTGTTATTCATTTATTTTAATTTACAGAACATTAACGTAATTAATTCCTATACAGTCTGTGAAACTGAAATATAATGCCGTTTAGACTAAATAAACTTGGTTAGACCTGTTGGAAATTGCGTCAGTGGCCGATGTTTGTCCATGGCCTCTATTATAATCAGCTTATGTGGGGAACTTTTGACGCAGGTCGTAGGATGCGAGATGAGATCACTAGAGTAATGTGTTCATCCAACAAACAATAAGCAGATGTAAGGGCCATCATAAACCGAACTCTTCAACAATATACAAGGGTTTATGCCATAAGAGTTCTTTTACACCAGCCGTTTTGTGGCGCAGGATCCGCTCACGCTTCAGTAACGCACATAAACAAACTCCCGTTGTCCCATTTAACCACACATTCCCGTTGAACCTTGTTCGAAACAAATGCTTCAAATAATGTGAACACGACGCGACGGAAGACACAACCGCCTGACTCCTCGCGTGGCTTTTAGAACGCAACAACAAGCTTCGAGAACCTTAATTCCGTCTCGGCTCTGCTTTAAAAACTTTACAAACGTATGCTGTAAAGTAGTTCCCGTGAAACAACAACTCACCGCTTGAAATTCTCTCAAGACTGTATATAGATACGCCACTCCAGCTGGTTTATATTGTCCGTTGTCACTTTTGTTCTGGAAATCCCGAAGTGTTTTTCGCCTGTCCGGTCAGACCGAGGCTAGACAGAGAGGATCAGGAAACTCTCGGACCAACCCCCTCTTTCTCATGCAATGACGGTGCCGTGGCCATGCAGGTCCAATCCGGGAAGGAGAGTAATGGGAGGAGGAGCACAGCTGAAACTTGGCCCCGTGAACGCACTTCCCATCTGTGATGTAATTACCATGTGAATTGTGCCACATGATAAGTTTTAGGAGTCTGCAGGTAAGGATGCATATCGTTATTCTTTTATCAGGCATGTCAGAGGTAACTTTATTATTAATTTTATGAATCTTTGAGTTTAGGAAACCGCAATTAACTGAATCTACAAATTAGTCCAAAAAAAAATAATTAATCCTTAAAGTTGACACGAGCCATTCTCTTTGCACAAGGGTCCTGATTTGTAAAAATCTGTGGTTTGTTCATTCTCTTTAACATTTATTTAATTGACAAAAGTACAAAGAAGATATTTCCAAAGATTTCACTGACCAACATGAATGTATTTTGTAAATATGAACAGATTTTGATGGCTGAAACACATTCCAAAAAAGTTGGAATAGAGGCAAGATAAAAGTGAAAAGGTTATAGAATATCCACTTTAAACTGTTTTGAAACAGCTCACAGTAAGCAGGTGAATTGGTAATAGGTGAGGGTATCATGTTTGGGTATAAAAGGAGCATCTCAGTATTTGCAAGCAAAGCTGGATCATGGATCATCACTTTGTGGCAAATTTCATGAGAGAAGTGGCAAACAAATCAAAAATCACATTTCGTAATGCAAAATTGCAAAGAATTTAGGTCTTTCACCAACTACCACACGTAATATTGTGAAAAGATTCAGGGAATCCAGAGAAATCTTAGTCTGTGTAGGGCAAGGCAGGAAACCTTAGTTGAATGTTCTTGACCTTTGAGCCCTCAGATGGCATTGCATAAGAAACCATTATGCTGTGGTGTTAAATATAGCCACATGGGCTCAGGAGTACTTTAGAAAACTGCTGTCACTTAACACAGTCTTCTGCTGCATCAAGAACTGCAACTTGAAACTCTGTTACTCTAGGTCTAGGAGAAAGCTATACATCAATTCTATGCAGTGATGCCGCTGGGTTCTCTGGGCCAGAGCTCATCTCAGACAGTCAGAAAGACCATGGAAAGGTGTGCTGTACTCAGACGAGTCCACATTTCAACTTGATTCTGGGAAAAATGGATTTTGTGTTCTCAGTCCCAAACACCGAAGGGCCCAATGAGAATCACAGACTGCTGAGAATCTGAAGCCTTGTTTCAAGAGAGACTGGACACCAATTTTGCTTGCAAAACGTTAACAATTAGTATCCTTAATTCTCAAACAATGAAGCATTGTAATTAAAAGGGCCGTTCATGTGACAACAGTGTTAAACGTGCCTCTGTCCCAACTTTTTTAGAGTGTGTTGCAGCCATCAAAATTTGTTCATATTTACAAAATACATTTACGTTGGTCAGTGAAAACTTTGGAAATATTTTCTTTGTACTTTTGTCAATTAAATAACAGTTAAAGAGAATGAACAAATCACAGAATCTATAAAATCTTGATTTTAATGCATTTTTACAAAACGTCCCAACTTCTCTTGAATTGGGGTTGTATGTTTTCCCAAATGAGTGGACAATTATGCAGCATTGCACAGGTGTTTGACTAATCAGAATTAAGAGTTAAAAGAGTAATATATCAATCTATCAAAAATACAACACAAAAGACTGTAGTAAAATGTCAGTATTTCTTTCAATAACTCGTTTGGTAAGTATACATACATAACGGTTAATTGATCCCTTTCAAGTTAAAAACCAGTATATTAATATGCCAGTACTTTCATACATTTTCTCATTATAGAAAACAGTTGTGACAACATTAATTCTGCTCAAGAATCGTGCATTGTGTCTTCCAGACTTAACTACTGGAATTTTAATCAGTGCTTTACTCATTTGTAAAGATGCACATTACAATAATTTTAGAAACAACATAGTTAAAAAAAATGACAAGATTACAAAAAATAGGCACTCTTCACCAAGACATGTTAGATTTTTCCACTGCCAAGGCTTAGAATGGAACGAGGCACTCTGATGAATGAAGGAGTGAATACGGACAGCCAGGACACATAGGGCACCTGGGAGACAACAAACTTCAGAGAGGTGTAGTCCATAACACTGCGACCTGAAACAACAAGAAGCACATAAAAACTTGTGTAGGATTTCATTTTGTAACATTTACATGTAATTATCTCTGATCATAACTAGAAAAACTATACTCCTGCATAAACATTTCTCACAGTACCATCAACATCCTTGAGTCCATAGCGGCGAGCGAGGTCATCAACACTTGCCCAGTCATTGACATCAGACTTTCATCTGTTTGTCACCAAGAAGCAGAAAATAATATGTCAGCTAAAGCCTCCAGACAATTAATTTCTCACCAATTACTTTGATGGTAATTCATAGCCATGTTAACTTTAACAACTGATTCAGTCTTAAAACAAAAATCCAACCTTTGGCCAGCTCAACTATGCATCGTCCACTAAATTCTGTCGTCTCACCCTTATTGAACATTTCCTTGAACTGAGAAAGATAGATTGTAAATATTTAGGAAGATATGTTTTATTGTTTTCCATTAACTTACAAAGTAGTGATGATTTAGTGCTGGAACAATTAAAAAAGGCTTACCTTTGGATCAAATCCTGGAGGAGCCTCACCATGAGACATATACTGATTAATTAACTCAGTCTGAACGGCCCCTGGCCAGAGGCTTACAGAAACCACACCTTTCTTCTTCAGCTCTATTGCCATATCCGCTGCCATTCTGTCACACTACAGAAAAGAACCAGAAGAAAGTTGGAGCATAAATGCTTTGAGAATAAAGAGGGAATAGTCTACAAACAGAAAAAAATGAATGTGGAATTCTGTGCAACTGATATGATATACTGAAAATGACTTTAGATTCAGAATCTGTATTGCTGTGTGCACGGACTCACTGCAGCTTTGCCGACCCCATAGGATACATTAAAGAGATAGCGCAGACCACCCATGGATGATATGAACACGATCAAGCCTTTGCCCTGAGCCACCATCATCCGTGCAGCATACACTGAGCAGAAATAGTGACCCCTGTGAAAACAGTGACCATAATCTCTGAAATGGCTCCGAAAGGCCAAAGAAAATGAATTACTCTGAATATTTTCAATTATCCAGCCTTTAATCACAGCTTTTTCAATCTAATAATGAATTAATCTAATATCAATTTAATTTAATTTGTTGTTTTACAGGGTCAGATATGTCCAAATAAGTAAGTTTCATGTGGTTAGGTACTTAAGTTGTCATACACTACCATTCAAAGTTTGAAGAAATTGAAATATTTTAATAAAGAAAAGAAAGAAATACTTCTGTTCATAATACATAATATATTCATTATACATAATCTATCTTTTTAAAAAGTTATTTAAAACTGTAATAATATTTTACAATATTACTGTTTTACTGTATTTTTATCAAAGAAGTGCAGCCTTGGTGAGCATAAGAGACTTCATTAAAAAACAACCACCAAATGGCCTGTCTCTTAGATGTGACGAAGTCTTCAAATTTATTAAAAATGATTTATTTAGAAATCTCTGCATAAAATTTAACTATGTCATTTGGGGTCACCTACAGATTTGTACTGTTCTGTACCTGAGTCCAGTGTTGTTGATTGTGTCCCAAATATCTGGATCCACCTCCCAGAACTTCTTGTTCATGTTGTCCATAATAGCCTAACACACAAACATAAATACAACAATAGTAAAACAGTTATGAAACTTTCAAAACTAAAAACAAATATGCAGAAAAACTGCATATTTGTTCCATAGTTAGCTGTGACTGACCTGTACACCAGCATAGGCATTATTCACCAATAAGTCAAGTCTGCCATTTTGCTCATGCTGGACACGTTCAAACAGCTCCTTGATTTCATCCTCTTTAGATGAGTCACAGACCACTGGGAGACACCGGCCACCTCTCTCTGTCACCTGTTGTCATGAGAATAAAAGAAGCATAAAATCAATATCACCTTCTCTAAGTTGAGGTTTATTAATGATACAATCAGGAGCCATTTTCCACACCTCAGCTGCTGTCTGCTTCAGAGTTTTCTCCTGTCGACCAGTGATGTACACTGTAGCGCCAGCCTCAGATAACTGAAGGGCAATACCTCTTCCAATTCCTCTGGAAGCACCAGTCACCACACAGATCCATCCTGATAGTGCCATCTGACAAACACACAAACATAAATTGATGCCAGCAATAACAATGTCTGATCTTTAGAATCAGTGCATTGAACTGGTTCACACAATCAGTATAAACATTTTGGTTCAAAATCTGCCAAAGTGGTTCTCAAGTCAACAGCTCACTAACTCGCTGAAAAGAAAGAAAGAAAAAAAAAAACTGGCCAGATATGAGTCTGATCCCAAATGGGGTTTGCTACTATGGTTTTATGACTTCAAAATGTTAAACAAGAAAGCACAACTTCAACATTTATTAGGGGGAAAACACGATTGTAACCTACTAGCAGGAAGATACATCGATGCCTGTCACAAAAAGAGGGAGGAGTCAACAAATCAGTGATGCGCCCACAAACACACGCGCGCGCACAACATTGAATTTTAAATTGTTCATAGAATTCTAAAATGTTGATTTGTTCTTTTTAAATGAATATACATGCATGTTTTTGTTGCATATATATCTGTTCTAGATTCAATGTAAACACTGTGTTTTGGCAAACATTGTAACAACTGCCAGTGCCATGCCAAATAAGCACATATTGAATTGAACTGAACTGAATTGAGAGAAATGCTCCAAGCCAGGACATCTAGACACGGGATGACGTAATTACGTAATAGCGCAAAGAACCACTGAATCATTTTGTAATCGGTTCTTTAAAACTGTTCCTAAAGAACCGATCGTGGAAATGACTCCCTAGTCACTAACAGTCAAACAGAGCGCAAAAAAGAGAAAGTCTATCATCCTGTGGTCACATTTATCCTCTGCAACCTTCACAACGACGTTTAATTGGCTATGAGTAAGGGTTAGTTATACATCATCACAATTATTTACCTAAGAGTGCAGATGGAAACGTAAACTTGAATAACTTGTGCCTGTCATGTTACACATTCGACTTGTTTTGTGATGTATAGAAGATATGATTATGAAAAACCTACTTGAGACCGTCATTTACATGTTGTATTTAGGCTATGTTACCGCAACACGTACCTGTTCAACTCCGCGGAACCCTCCGTTGAATGGTAACTGTCTCTGGGAACTCTTGCCTAGTCTTCAAATATACAGTGTGGTGAAATAAACTCGCACACATCCCGCAGATAAGACAGTTATGTTTATGGCCCTTCTTCCCACTCCCGTAATACGTCTAATATAAAGCCAGTGTGTGTTGCGAATATAAACGATGCTTTTAAAACGCATGAAATCAGCCACCCATTGAACTCGAGCATGCTAATGCAGTCCATTCCATATCATATAGAGCTGGAAATCCATTACCTTGTCAAAATATTTAGGTTTACATAAGGTTATGTTTCTGCCAACTATGTTGATGTTTATTAGACTAAACTGTTCCCATGAGTGAGTATCTGCAGTGTTTTTACAGTCTATTCATGCGATAATAACCTTAGCCACACTCCCTCGTTATGTATGCATTTCTCATTGGTCTTTTTCTTTTCAATTACTTTTTTGAAAGGCAAAGTGAAAGGAGAGTCTGAAAACACATACAGCTACACTACTACTTTTGACAATGAAATTTTGGCCAACTTGCAACCATTAAACGTGTACGTTACTTTTCGTCTACTGTTTTTCAAATACTGTGTATTCAGACATACTACTCTTCTGGTGTATGGCCTTTTGCATGCTGCAGGGGCTCTCTGCAACTTTCCTGCAGAGTTTAATACAAACCTCGATCAAACTCACACAACAACTTTATAGTAATCCTGAAGATCTTGATTAACTTGTTCAGGTATGTTTGATTAGAGTTGGAGCTAAATTCTGCAGGAAAGTGGACATCGAGGGCCAGAGTTGAGAACCCCTGGCATACTGTGTAGTAGAGATGTGGGCATATTAAGATGCAGCAGGGGACCAGGATGTGAACACAGCAAAAATCCAGGTCTCCTGTACAGTGCAATATATCTGATAATAACAATGGTCATTTCATTGCATTAAATTGACAACATGGCCCTGCAGCAGCATCATTCATTTACCTAGCAGAGCTTAGCTTTATGATTGTGAGGCACTTGGTCACCAAAGGACCTTGGCCACAAAGATACATTGTGTACTTTGCCATTCATCAATCCAGATAACCTCTGTGCTTAATCTACTTTGATGCCTCTCTGCAGAATCACCACTGCTTGCATCAAACCATTATTAGAGAATTAAAAACCAAAGTCCACAACATGCCACCATATGCAACGCCATTGGTTCTTTCATTTTTAATAGTTTGTAGCATCACATACAGTCTCCCAGTAACACCTTCTTGCTGTTTTTAAGTTGCACAGTTCACACGGTTAGATATTAAGCTAATCAATGCACTGTTTCTCCCTCAGAAAGATAAAGCCTTAATAAAAAGGTAGAGGTTTAATTTCAGTAATAAACACTACATTCAGAGAAATGTTAATTGGTCTGTTCAGTGACAAGCATCATCATTTGAGAAAATGGACTGGCAGAGGCCTTACAGTCATATCTTGTTACAGTATACACCAATCAGTCTTTTAAAGTCGAGAAAGCCTTTGAACATATCTTCATCAAAACATTGGTGACTTGCATGATCAGAATGGCTCAGTGTTTTTTTTCTGTTTTGTTTTTTGCAACTCCAATAATACCAAATTGTGAATGCTCTGATGTCCCAAAATATAAAAAGTTTTATTATAAATTTGACATTTTCAGTAGTATTTGATCTCAAAATGCTAAAATATTTCAGATTTCAGTGATATAGGCAAGTTCTGTGTTTTCTTCCATTTTTTTTTCAAATGTGTTTAGTTAACTGTTCAGGAATTTGCTTTGCAAATAAAAGTGACCATGTCATTGACATTTGCCACACTCAAAACTACCATGTTATCAACAAGCTCAGGGCTGGGTGTGCCTTTTACACATATTTTCCTCTTGTGCAATGCAAATTATTTTTTGCAGTGAACATCACTGTCAGTATTACAGAAATGAGATGAAATTTTTTTTCTGATACAAATAGTAAATATACTGAAAAGTATGATTTTTTTTTTGACGCCCAGACATTGTGGCTTATATTTGCTAATGTCATCTTATTTTTAATTTAATAGTTTTTTATTAGCAATAGTAGCAAGAAATCAATGACAATTTTACAGCCAGCTAAATGACTTTATCTTGGTGGCATATTTAAAACAACAAAGTAAAAACACATGTACGTGATCAACATATGTAAAAAGCATTTGCGTCAGTTGGTCCAAAACACTCTGGCCCTGGGTCGTTTTTCTTGTCAAGTCCTGTCTTAGATCACATAAGGAGTTAGTCAGAACTACACTTAAGTCAGTCTATCATTGTGTTCTTCCGGCATGAGATGTAAAATAAGTATGTAAAAGTGAGAGTTGGGCAATAACAGACTGGTGTGCTCTTCATATATAAAGCACACAAGCTCATGAGCTCCAGTGTTACTGTGAGATTCCGTTCATACAGTAATGAAGTGGATAGAGAATCTACTGATTTGTTACTTCTTTGTGTCAATTTGCTGGTAAGACCAGCATTGCTTTGATGGCTCTGTCTGTCCTCTTTCTGACAAGAGAAGGAATGATTGTATGACATGATATTTTGATTGTGATTTAGGTCCTGTGTATGCAGCCTCTGCAAGGAGTAATAAAAAATATGCTGATTGTGGTAGGTTTCATGTGCAATGGTTAAACAGACATTCTTTTCATAGTATCATAATATTTATTCGAGATATTTTAGTATATACTTGAATGAATATACAGTTACACTATTGTTCGAACATTTGGGGACGATAAGATTTTAACTTGTTTTTTAAAGAAGTCTTTGTACCGAGATATGTTAGAATTTGCCAAGGCTCAGCATGGAACGAGGCACTCTGATGAATGAAGGCGTGAATACGGACAGCCAGGACACATAGGGCACCTGGGAAATGAGGAACTTCAGAGAGGTGTAGTCCATAACACTGCGACCTGAAACGACAAGGTGCGCATAAAAAACCCTCTGTAGAATTTCATTTTGGAACATCTACATGCAAGTATCATTGATCATAACAGGAAGCACCATCACTCCTACATAAACATGTCACCGTACCATCAACATCCTTGAATCCATAGCGGCGAGCGAGCTCACAGGTCATCAACACTTGCCCAGTCATTGACATCAGATTTTTATCTGTTTGTCACCAAGAAGCAGAAAGTAACACATCAGCAAGGACCTCCAGACAAATCAGAATAATTCATAAATCTTTTTTCCTTTAAATGAATAGCTCATTAAAAAATTAAGTTTTGTTATCATTTACTCACTTTTTCTGTTAAACACACAAGAAGGCACTTGAAGAATGTTGGTAACCAAACAGTTTCTGGTAGCCATTGACTTCCGTAATATTTTTTTCTATACTATGGAAGTCAGTGGTTACCAGCAACTGTTTGATACCAGCATTCTTCAAAATATTTGATTTTCTGTTCAACAGAAGAAAAAACTCTTACAGGTTTTGAACAACTTGTAAATGATGACAGAATTTATATTTTTGTGTGAACTATTCCTTTAAGTACTCATTCAATCTTAAAAAAAATCCAACCTTTGGCCAGCTCAACTACGCATCGTCCACTACACTCCGTTGTTTCACCCTTGCTGAACATTTCCTTGAACTGAGAAAGATAGATTATAATCAGATATTTGGGACAATGTATTTGTATCATAATCACACCTGTTCTTCATGAACTTACAAAGCAATGATGATGATACAAATAAAAATGGCTTACTTTTGGATCAAATCCTGGAGGAGCCTCATCACAAGACATATACTGATTAATTAACTCAGTCTGAACGGCCCCTGGCCAGAGGCTTACAGAAACCACACCTTTCTTCTTCAGCTCTATTGCCATATCCGCTGCCATTCTGTCACACTGAAGAACCAAAAGAAAGTTTAAAGCATAAATGAACAATGAAGATGAATAAAGGAATAGTCTACGAACAAATAAAAAATGGAAGTGGCATTCTGTGCAACTGAAATGAACCATTTTTTCAAATATGTTACACTGAAAATGACTTTAGATTCAGAATCTGTATTGCTGTGTGCACAGACTCACTGCAGCTTTGCCGACCCCATAGGATACATTAAAGAGATAGCGCAGACCACCCATGGATGATATGAACACAATCAAGCCTTTGCCCTGAGCCACCATCATCCGTGCAGCATACACTGAGCAGAAATAGTGACCCCTGTGAAAACAGTGACCATAATCTCTGAAATGGCTCCGAAAGGCCAAAGAAAATGAATTACTATGAATATTTTCAATTATCCAGCCTTTAACACAGCTTTTTTCTTCAATTAAATCATTTGATTTAATTAATTGTGCAGCTCAGCCTTACAGGGTCAAATAAGTCAAAAACTGATGTGGTGCTGATGTTTAGGTAATGAGGTTGTCATACGCAACTGATTTAAATATTTGGGGTCAGAACATTTTTTTTAAAGAAATTAATACTTTTATTCATGTATATATGTTAAATTATATTAAAATAGAAATAAGTTATTTGAAAGTAATTTGATCTCACAATATCACTGTGTTTTTTTTTTTTTTTTTACTGACAAAAAGTTTTAAAATTTGGATCACTTGTCATTTGTACTGTTCTGTACCTGAGTCCAGTGTTGTTGATTGTGTCCCAAATATCTGGATCCACCTCCCAGAACTTCTTGTTCATGTTGTCCATAATAGCCTAACACACAAAGATAAACACAATAGTAAATGTATAGAAAAACAACATATTTGTTCCATAGTTAGCTGTGACTGACCTGTACACCAGCATAGGCATTATTCACCAATAAGTCAAGTCTGCCATTTTGCTCACGCTGGACACGTTCAAACAGCTCCTTGATTTCATCCTCTTTAGATGAGTCACAGACCACTGGGAGACACCGGCCACCTCTCTCTGTCACCTGTTGTCATGAGAATAAAAGAAGCATAAAATCAATATCACCTTCTCTAAGTTGAGGTTTATTAATGATACAATCAGGAGCCATTTTCCACACCTCAGCTGCTGTCTGCTTCAGAGTTTTCTCCTGTCGACCAGTGATGTACACTGTAGCGCCAGCCTCAGATAACTGAAGGGCAATACCTCTTCCAATTCCTCTGGAAGCACCAGTCACCACACAGATCCATCCTGATAGTGCCATCTGACAAACACACAAACATAAATTGATGCCAGCAATAACAATGTCTGATCTTTAGAATCAGTGCATTGAACTGGCTTACACTTAATGATTTGTTTAAAAATCTACCCAAGTGGTTCTTGAGTCAACAACTTAATGAAAGTCTTGCGGACTTACAATGGCTGAAATATGCTATTTTGGTTAAAAACAGCAATATATGCATGCATATTATTGTAACGTTTTAGTAACATGCCAAGCCATGAAGTCAGAGGCATGTGATGACGTATAATGCAGTAAAGAACCACTGAATCATTTTGTAATTGGTTCTTCATAATGAACCATAAAAATGCAAACGTTGCATCAGACTTGTTATTTATGACTTTGACCTTTGTTCATTTCATACTTATGTGATTTTGTGATGTTTTCCACATTAAACAAAAAGATTATATGGATAAAATGTATACGTTTGGACAAGGCCATAGCTGGGTTATATGGGGGCCCTGGTGCAGGTTGTGGCTGTGGGCTCCTAATTGTCACTATCTTTCTCCCTGCTAACAACAGGCCTGGCTTGGGCAGTTCTCATTATCAGAAGCTCATATTTAGACAGTAAGAATTATGGAAAAAATGAGCAGGAGATTTGTTAATTTATTTAATGAAAATCTTTCTGCATATCTTCCGGCTTATTTGATCCCCTGCTGATTTTGTATGTTTGCTCACTGACAAAGAAATTATCAGTCTATAATTTTAATGGTAGGTTTATTTGAACAGTGAGAGACAGAATAACAACAACAACAAAAAAAGAGGAACAAAAAAAATGATAAATTGATTTGCATTTTAATGATTCAAATAAGTATTTGATCCCCTATCAATCAGCAAGATTTCTGGCTCCCAGGTGTCTTTTATACAGATTAGGAGCACTCTCTTAAAGGGTTGTTATCTGTATAAAAGACACCTGTCCACAGAAGCAATCAATCAATCAGATTCCAAACTCTCCACCATGGCCAAGACCAAAGAGCTGTCCAAGGATGTCAGGGACAAGACTGTAGACCGGCACAAGGCTGGAATGGGCTACAAGACCATCGCCAAGCAGCTTGGTGAGAAGGTGACAACAGTTGCGGTGCGATTATTCGCAAATGGAAGAAACACAAAATAACTGTCAATCTCCCTCGGACTGGGGCTCCATGTAAGATCACACCTCGTGGAGTTTCAATGATAATGAGAACGGTGAGGAATCAGCCCAGAACTACACGAGAGGATCTTGTCAATGATCTCAAGGCAGCTGGGACTATAGTCACCAAGAAAACAATTGGTAACACACTACGCTGTGAAGGACTGAAATCTTGCAAGATCCCCCTGTTCAAGAAAGCACATGTACAGGCCCGTCTGAAGTTTGCCACTGATTCAGAGGAGAACTGGGTGAAAGTGTTGTGGTCAGATGAGACCAAAATCGAGCTCTTTGGCATGAACCCAACTCAGCGTGTTTGGCAGAGGAGGAATGCTGCCTGTGACCCCAAGAACACCATCCCCACCGTCAAACATGGAGGTGGAAACATTATGCTTTGGGGGTGTAAGGGGACACAACAACTCACCGCATCAAAGGGATGATGGACGGGGCCATGTACCGTCAGGGCCAGGGCATTGAAGCCACCCAGGGCATTGAAAATGGGTCGTGGATGGGTATTCCGGCATGACAAGGGTTTTGCCACAAAGTACTAAGTCATGTTTTGCGAAGGGGTCAAATACTTATTTCACTCATTAAAATGCAAATCAATTTATAACTTTTTTGAAATGCGTTTTTCTGGATTTTGTTGTTGTTGTTGTTATTCTGTCTCTCGCTGTTCAAATAAACCTACCATTAAAATTATAGACTGATAATTTCTTTGTCAGTGGGCAAACGTACAAAATCAGCAGGGGATCAAGTTATTTTTCCCCCACTTTAAACGACTTTCGCTTCGGAGCGCGCACGCGGACGAAACTCAATAACAAACGCTATCTTGCGTTCGGAGGCGGGCGCCTTCCTCCTGATGTTTGGTAACGCAACTGTGTGAGACACTTATACTAAATCAAGGTGCAGGCACTTCAGAATGACTAAACTTTTGAGATGGTTTGCGATCAGACTGAGCTGGTTAGTCCAGTTATTCAGTCACGCCAACAGTTCAAAGGCAAAGGCACAGTTGTTTTTGCGCTGCGCATAGACAAATTTACTCTGTAAATGTTTCATTCGTAGTTCACCCGCATCTTTTCTTGTGAGATAAAAACGGTCCGACTCAACCGAGCAAATAGGTACTTTTTATGGGCATTTTTAGAATGTATATGCCCATCGGCGTCCATCCAAAGTTTTTATGCAGTATCCCAAAATCCGCGCAAAATAGGTTAGTAGAAACATATAACCAATGACATTTAATTGGCACAGAATGAAGGTTATGCAACAGCGATGCATCATAGTTATTTACCAAAGTGTCATGCAGATTGAAACGTAAACTTGAATATCTTGTCTCACTCGTTTGAAATCTTCGACTTCGACACTTGCGTATGTGTTTTATGAGATATTTAGAAGATATCATATAAATGACAATCTATATATTTAATGAAAAATCTTCATGTAGGCTAGGCTAATGTAAACGCAACACATAGGCTACCTGATAAACGCTGCGGTTAAACCTCCGATGAAGGAACTCTTGCCCGGACTTGAATCTGGAAACAACAGGCAAAGTTTGGTGAAATTCTTGCAGATAAGACCGTTCGGTTAATGGCCATCCTCCTATTCCCGTAATACGTCTAATATAAAGTCAATACGTTTTGTAATGTGCTTATAAAAACTTAAAACATACTACTCTTCTGGCGTAGCTTACTGCTTTTTGCATACTGTGTAGTAGAGAAGTAGATGGAGCAGTAGGATGTGAACACAGCAAAAACCACGATCTCCTCAAGAGCACAATATATATCTGATGACAATGGTCATTTCATTGCATTAAAATGACAGCATGGCCCAACAACAACATCACTGCCCATATAGTGGTGGTAATCACTGAATTATTCAATCACTGACCCAGCAGAGCTTGAGTTTATGAGCACTTGGTCACTAAAGGACCTTGATGACATATTGTGTACGCTCCGTCCATCAGTACAGATAACCTTTGTGCTAAATCTACTTTGATGCCTCTCTGCAGAGTCAGCTTGCATGTTACCAGTTAAAAACATGTCCGAAAACATAAATAACTAAGGATCTCGCATTTCCATTTTTAATAGTTTGTAGCATCACATAGTCTCCCAGTAACCCCCTTTCTTTGCTCTTTCTTTGTTAAGCAGCCAAATAGTGTTTAGTACTAATTAACACAGATGAAGCCTAAATAAAATAGATAGAGGTTTAATCTCAGTAATAAAAACTATGCATTAAACTATTTTTAGCGTGACATGCATCATTCGAGCGATACTGGCAGAGGCTCTTACAGTACACACCAAACAATCAATTAATGGGCTTAGAAGAAGCTGTTTATTAATAGCCTTTTATAGCCAAACCTCAAACATAAAATGTATACTTTTAAAGTCAAGAACGCCTTTGAATGCATCTTCATCACTGATACTCAAAACATTGGTTACTTGCATGATCAGAACGGCAACATTTTTATAGAATTTTTTTATTGCAACCCTAATAATTCCAAATTGTGAGTGTTCCAATGTTCTAAAATATTACATTTTTAATTTATAAATTGAGTATTTGATATGAAATTTATATTTTGAGTTGTGTTTGAAGTCAAAATAATAAAATATTGCAGATTTCAGTGTTATCAGGAGGTGTTCCATTTTCTTCCATTTTTGGAAACAAGTTTTTAGTTAACTGTTGATGAATTTGCATTACAAATAAAAGGGACCAAGTCACTGACATTTACAAAACAACCGTTATCAACAAGCTCAAGGCTGGGTGTGTCTTATATACATATTTTCCTCTTTTGCAATATGAATTATTTTTGTAATGAAGGTCACTGTCAGTATTACCACAATGAGCTGAAATTTGTTCTGTTAGTGTACTGAAAATTAGTTTTGGACAGCATTGGACATACATTTCACATGCTGGGGAGGGTCTTCATATTTCTAATTTATTAGTTTTTAATTAGCAATAGAAGCAAGAAATTAAACTGCTTTACCATTAAATTTACAAACAGTTATGGCAATGTTGTAGCCAGCTACATTAATTTATCTTTGTGGCATATTTAAAACAGACGTTGAGTAAAAATGCATGTACATGATCAACACATGTAAAATGTAATGACAGTGCAGATTAAAAATGAATAAATGGAAAAAACAAACAAACAAAAAAACATTTGCATCAGTTGGTCCAAAACACTTTCTCTGGCACTAGGTCATTCTTCTTGTCAAGTCCTGTCTTCGATCATATTATAAGGAGTTAGTCAGAACTACACTAAGTCAGTCTATCAGTCTATTGTTCTTCCGGCATGAGATGTAAAATAAGCATGTAAAAGTGAGCGTTGGGAAATAACAGACTGGTGTGCTCTTCATATATAAAGCACTCAAGCTCATGAGCTCCAGTGTTACTGTGAGATTCCGTTCACACACAATGAGGTGGATAGAGAATCTACTGATTTGTTCGTTCTTTCTGTCGATTTACCTGCTGACACAGGCTGAATGTGGTAAGAGCAGCATTGCTTTGACGGCTCTGTCTGTCTTCTTTCTGACAAGAGAAGGAATGATTGTACGACATGATATTTTGATTGTGATTTAGGTCCTGTGGATGCAGCCTCAGCCAGGAGTGATGAAGAAGATGCTCAGATTATGGTAGGTTTCTTGTACATTTCTTTGTGGTAAGTTTTCGACATATTTGACTACATATCAGTTTATTTTAATGTACTGATTTGGTGCTCAAAAACATTTCTTATAATTATCATTGTTGAAATAAACTTCTCATAATGAATGAGAAGTTTAACTTGTGTTTTTAAATCAAAACTGTGCAGCTTTGATTAATTAAGCTAAATAATTAAATCATTAGGAAATGGAATATTTCTGTATTTAAATGGTCTTTCACAGTGCAAAAACTCAGTGTGAACAAGGTCTAAAGTGAATTTTTCTACACATTTCAGGCAAATAGGGATTTCACAAGAGAAAGAAGAGCCATAGAGGTGTGACTGTTTTTAATCTTTATGTTGTTGTTTTTTGTGTGTGTTTTTCACATATCATTTTCATTTTACATGCATGCACTGTTAAATGTTGTTTTTAAATTAATTTCCATGATCTCTCTTTAATCTACTAAGGACTGCTCAGGTATGTGAATTATATTTTTCTTTACTATACTTTATCCAGAGGCATTTTAATCATATATGACCCTGGACCACAACTCCAGTCATGGGTATATTTGTAGCAATAGCCAACAATACGCTGTATGGGTCAAAAATATTGATTTTTCTTTTATGCCACAAATCATTAGGTTATTACGTAAAGATCATGTTCCATGAAGATTTTTTGTAAATTTGCTACCATAAATATATCAAAACTTGATTTTTGATTAATAATATGCATTGTTAAGGACTTAATGTGGACAACTTTAAAGCTGATTTTCTCACTACGATCATCATCTTTACTTTAGGCCTCCGGAAAGATCTTGATGAGATGAAGATTAAATGTAGGGATTCTTATAAAGTAGCGAAGAACAACATTGATGGTGAGTCAACCCATCTTCATTCTACACAAATCTCAAAGTATATATATTAACCATGCAGTTCCATCCTGCACTTATATTCATCAACAATATTTATATTGGTGGACATGTTTGCAGGTCTTAAAAGTGAGCTGGATGGTCTTTTTAAACAAGTTGGTCCCAGTCCAGCCAAGGATGGTATGTGGAAAATAATGATACTGGTGAACATAGCTGTAACATATCATTTTTTTTCTATAACATTATTATTGATAAGCATTAGCAAAAAGACAAAGGTTGACACTTTTCACCCTTGTGTTCCACCCATTCAGTGTTAAACATTCTCCAGAAAGTCATCGACCTACAGGAGCTGGACACGATAATAAGCACTGAGAGAAATGCCACAAAGATTGAAAGTGTGCTGCAACAATATTACTTGTATTATTAATTTGAATAGTATCTCAATATCCCATGTATATTCACATAGTTTTTATCTAAAATTCAACAGGGCAGAACAAGCGTCAAAAGGATGCAGAGAGAGAGTTAGCACGGATGAAGACAGAATTTTCAGGAAGTGTTGAAATGTTCGAGCGGGCAGGTAGAGATACACCCCTGTGCATGGAGCAATATCACACTGACACTGCATTTTGAGCCATTACTCAATTCTTAACCAAAGGAAACTGAAGTAATTGTTCATTTTTCTTCATCTAGTTTCACAGATAAGCACGGAGACGTTGAAAAGCGATAAGGCAACCTCAACAGCTCTTAATGGTGTGTATGACAAAGTTCTCTTTTGATTTATATAATCTAAAGCCTCATCATCAGTGAATAGCCTGCATAAAATAAGTAATTAAACCCAAAACTGACTAAAATGCATGTGCTTATATATTTTCTTATACATACGGATAAAAAATGTATAGCCTGAATATACATGTAATATACTGTAAGTCGCTTTGGATAAAAGCGTCTGCTAAATGCATAAATGTAAATGTAATGTAAATGTATTTATATATAATCTATAGAATTAAAGAAATATCTGGAAGCCAAGCTCAAACAACCAGGGGAAACAGGTGGCATTGCAGACCAGGGTGAGTTTAATGAGAAGGAGAGCAGTGGATCACAAATATTGTAGTAGTGATTGTGGATGAAGTTTTGAAAGGTTCTGAACATTTGTCATAGCAGTTTGATTGTTTTCCACGATAGAATACAATTTGTTTTGTTTTTAGTGCTGCAGATTGTTATATTGCAAATCAAAGCGATGGAACTGAAGACGCGTGTCTCTGGTCAATTTAAGATGCAAGCACAGATGGATTGTGAGTGTTCATTACTGATGTTTACAAAATCCTTATCATGCCAGGAAGTTATGAAGTTGCAGTTTTGAGATGGTTTGAGCAAGTTTATTTTTAGTTATAAATAATCGTTTTATCTCTTTTTGAATGTTTGATAGTAATTATAAGCAAGCTGGAGTATAAAAATGGCCTTATATCAGATCTGAAAGAAGAGCGAGAAGTGAGGAGAGAAAAAAGAGAAACAATTGGTATGTTTTTTATTTCTATAATCCATGTTATGTGACAAATAAGAGGATCCTGATAACTGCAGCATATCCTTTTTCTGTTTTCCATTTTGTGTTCCCAGATATACACATAGCAGCACTTGAGAAAGAAATATTAGATCTGAACGCCCAATTATCAGCTCTTAAACAAACACTTGTTCAGCTTGATGGTACTGGAATCAGACTAGAAATTATGAATAATTTAGCATTTTATATTTAGATGTGCGAATCACTACTTCATTCTGCCAATACTTTGTATCTTGTAGAACAGACAAATGAATTTGATGGGAAAAGAGTAGAAATAATGGACAACATTGCCAAATTTAAGGGAAAAGATGAGATAAGTAAGTTTCTTTCATCTAAACATACCCGATTTCTCGTGAAATATTGTTTAGTGTCACTGTTTTTTTTTTTTTTAATCACCAGTACAATTTATAATACCTTTTCTACTTTTAGTTTCTAGAATTCTTAAACTCCAGTTTGAATTTATGGAGGCACTAATTACGGGACAGGGACAAATGAAAGCAGACGAATTTAAGATAAATGGTGAGATCTGAACAGCTTTTAATCATTATTATTATTATCTTTTTTATTTAAATGTATATTTTTTCTTTTCTTTTTTTAGCCAGGGTTTCCTAAGCAGCTTAATAATTGTGATGCTTATGTAATTTTGGGTTATTCCCTCTTAGATCTCCAGAAAGAGCTTGGAAAGGAACAGGACAGGGCATTATATCTGGATGCTGACAACAAAAGTAAGATTGATATATTGTCTAAATGTAATATGGATGCTTAATCCATACAGATGAAAAAACACTTTTCTGTAAATGTTGCATTAATTTATTTAGTGGATACTTTTGCCCAATTCAACTTGCAAATGAGAAAAATAACACACAATTTGTCATAATATGCTATGTTAATATTAGCCTTGTCCTTTATCCCAAGTGGAACATTCATTGTTAATTTATCTGTAATTTCTTCTACACCCAGGTTTGCGCAAAAAGCTGTTTGTCCAGGCAGAACAGTGCAAAGACCTGATGGATCTGTACACGAGTGAGACATTTTACTCTTCTTGACTCCCAGCAAGCAGCCATATGAAAGCTTTGTTCAAATGAAAGCAACAGGAGAAATTTAAATGGGATTATTAAATGTTATTTGCAGATTCTGCTAAAAGAAAATAGAGGTTCAACTTACTATTATTGTGTTGCAATCATCATTATTTATGTATTGTCTTTTCCAGATGCAGAAGCTGAACTGAGTGTTCAAGTAAATAATATATTAGATAAAACCTCAAAGGCAGGTGAGTTGAGTGAAATTTTAGACACACAAAATATAACACATTTTTTACAGTTAACATACATGGCATCATTTCCTTTCCACAGCTCTCCAGATTATTTTGCTAGGCTTCGAAATAGACCAAGTAATGAAGCAAATTAAAGCATCCTCATCTAATGACGGTATGTCTGTTTTATGATTCAGTTTGAAAAACAGTCAGCCTTAATGGGGTATAACATTTGAAACCATTTCTAATGTATATTGTTCTGTACTGGGTTTCAAGAACCGTTTTTTTTTTCAGTTTTCATGTGGAAATGTAATATTTATTTTTTTGTACATTTATAATAGATTTGAAGCAAATACGGGATGAAAAACTCAAAGAACTGGCATTGAAAAAGGAGGAACTTCAGAAAAGTGACGCTAGCTCTGGAAAAAGTGTGACTCTTTGCATTAATGTCTATCATAAGTCTATGTCTTTTGACTCCACCTAAGCATGTTTTTGTCTCTGCTTGTCAGTTCTTCAAGTGATATCGCTTATGGAGGAAATCTGGAAGCTACAGCGTGAAGATCCAGACAAATTAAATAAAATCAGCAGTGAGTATATAGTGCAGTATACATGCAGTAGTTATGCTAATGGAAAGAAATTGATAGTAAAGGCCAATTCAGACCACATGCTGACAAACATGTTCGTCAGGTTTTGTCTAATCGGTGTGTTTCCCCCTTCGCCTTCTGTTGGTGGTGCATGTTTTCGATGATTTAACATGTTGAATTGGTGTTTGTTGGGTCTTGGAATGTCTGAGAAGTGACATACTGTACTCGGTCAGCTGTTGGCGTTGGTGTAAATTGACTTCAAGGTTTCAACACACATTCTCTTTTGGTTTCAGATCTGCAGAAGGATCTCCTGAACTTGATAAGCAACTTAGATGATAAAATGGCTTCAAAACCAAGTGAGTGGAGAGTTATGGTTTGGAACTAAGGCTCATGTTATTTGCAGTTATGTT
Source organism: Barbus barbus (assembly GCF_936440315.1). Taxonomy (NCBI): domain Eukaryota; kingdom Metazoa; phylum Chordata; class Actinopteri; order Cypriniformes; family Cyprinidae; genus Barbus; species Barbus barbus. The sequence continues at coordinate 9,169,187 of NC_136754.1, forward strand.
CACACCCATACCTACAGATAGTTTGGTAACACTTTAGTATAGGGACCAGTTCTCACTATTAACCAGTTGCTTATTAGCATGCCTATCATTAACATATTGGCTGTTTGTTAGTATTTAGAAAGCACATATTCTGCATGACCATATTCTGCATCCCTAATCCTATCCAATCCCTAAATTCAGCAACTACTTTACTAAATATTAATAAGCAGCAAATTAGGAGTTTATTGAGGCAAAAGTATGGTTTGTTAATAGCGAGATTTGGACCTTAATATAAAATGTGACTGATAGTTTAAAAAAAAATACTTTATGAGTATCGCACAAGCTCAAATCAGTTCATCTATGTACCAAATTCATAATTTGTTCAGATATTTTTGGCAGAACAATCAATATTACTATTATGTTTGTTTGTCTCTCTCAGTGCTAAAAATCATTGCTCTACAGTCTGATGTAACCTGGATAAGAGAAATGCTGAAAACTGTGACTACACAGGCTGAGATCCAGACAGCTGGTTGGCATTGATACTTTTCAATACTTTAAAAGAGGTATAAATAATGGTGTAACATTTCTCAATACTGCTATATTTATACTGACTTCTGACAGCGCTTCAAAAGGAACTGGATGACGTAAAACGTTTGCTGGATGAAAAAAACAAAGAGCTGGCTGCTGCGACCGGTGACGTCAGTCAGATACGTGAGCGAAACCTTTAATTTTCAGAGCTCAAACAATAACTGAAATGGCAATTTTAGCTGTCATTAAAATGCATGATTTACAGAGAAAGATATTGCTGCTCTGAAGAAAGAAGTTTTGACATTGCAAATCCAAAAAGACACAACTGAAAGGAATGCAATGCAGAAGATTAAAGGTATAGCACAATCATTCAGCAGCAAACCATGAATTGATTATCATGATCATTTTTTATTTGATTAAAACTAATTAATTGAATTGTTTTCTCTTTCACAGATCTTCAAGATAAACTAAAACAGAGTAACGAGGCATTGGATGATGCCAATAAATCACTAAAAGAGAAGAGTGCCACACTATCACAACAAAGTAAGTAACTGAAGAGATTCACCAGATGCGAAAGTGATGTCTGGTTGCTATATAAATGATCAGGATTGGAAGATTTCTCTGCCAATGTCCAGTCAGATAATTGCTATATAACGTTTTAATCTGATGTCCCCATAGTTACAAAGATCAACAATCTCTTAGACGAAGTGAGAACCTTGAAACAACAAGTGCAAGAAAAAGAATCCCAAGTAAATGCTAGAATAGCTGGTGAGTTTCATTCCATCCATCCATCCACCCATCAGTTACAATCTCTTTCACTCATCTAACAGCAAATCACATCAACATTGGAGCTCTCCATTAACTCAAGAACACAACTTGCTGCTGTTCTTTTTAGATCTTGAAAGGAGCCTAACAATGAAGGAGGAGGAAAATGCCAAAATTCGTGTTGAGAATGAAAGTAAAACAACATATTACTGCAGTCTTCAGTAATATATGATATTTAAGTCATTGTCTAAAGAAGTGTTCCTCATCTTGCCTATTCTGTCTCTCTCTAGAGTTGAAAAAAGATTGTGTGGACACTGCTGAATGCCCTGAACTCCAGAAAAAATATACCGGTACCTTATCTTTCCATCGGTGTAAAAAGACATTTTTGTAAACAGGATTTGGACAGTTGTGTAAACAGTACTTGGTGGCTGTGTTACAGAAATGCAGGCTGAATATAACGATACCATTTCTAAGCTGAACAATGACATTCTTAAGAAAGGTGAGTGAAGATTCATAATTAAACTGGTTTAGAATTAAACAAATTATGACAAATTTAATCACAAAATATTATAAATAATGCCATGAATACACAATAAAACAAACAACAACAACAAAAAATCATCATCTTGTGTTAAATCCAGTGTTGGGTGTAACTAGTTACTAAGTAATTAGTTACTGTAATTTAATTACTCTTCCCTTGAAAAAGTAAAGAAGGTATTACTCTTATTTTTTCTGTGATTTAATTGCAGTTACTTCTTATGCATGTAATTGAACATAATACTGTGTATAGACTGTAGAACATTTATAAGCAATGCAATAGTTGTTTGAACATCAAAATGTAAAGTCTAATCTTAAAATGCATGCTTTTTATGTACCCTTCTCACTTTAATAAAAATACTGGTAACATTTTAGTGTCCAATTCTCACTATTAACTTGTTAGCTATTAGCATGAATATTACTGGGATATTTGCTATTTATTATTACTTAAAGCACATATTAATGTCATATTCTGCAAGACCTTATTCTAAATCCTTAATCCTACCCAATTCTTAAGCTTTACAACTACTTTACAAAGTATTAATAAGCAGTAATTAGGAGTATTTTGAGGTAAAGTCGTAGTTAATACACTGTAAAAAAAACAATTCATAATTTTTTAGTTTTCTCAACTTGTTTTCACTCAAAAATCTCCTACAAAAGCAAGTTGAGAAAACTCAAAAATCTGCTGAAACTGGTTGCCTTAAACTTTGAAGTTTTCTCAACTTTTATTTTTTTACAGTGCAGTCAGTTAATAGTAAGAATTGGATCTTAATCTAAAGTGTGACCAGAATAATTTATGTAGTAAAAGAGCCGTATGCTGGTATCAATAACTTGTCGTGGTTGATACAGGATTTAGAAAGTAATTAGTAACAGGTAATTAAATACTTTTTGGAGAGAGTGATTTGTACAGTAATCTAATTACACTGTTGAAGATGTAATTAACTAGTAATTAATTACTTTTTTAGAGTAACGTACCCAACACTGGTTAAACCTAAAGTCGATGTCTACTACACTCTTTTATACTGTCACAGTATACTGTTTTATTTTCAGCTTATATCATTAAAAGTCTAATGGATGAAGTTCAGTTCCTGGATGAGCAAATTGCACAAGGATTCCCAGGTAATGAAGGTGTATGTCCATTGATTCTGCTGTACTTTTAATGTGTATGTCTAAAAGCAGATTCAACCAGTGCACATTTAATAATGTTTTTAAAACATGCTCTTATGCTCAACAAAATAAAAACACTTATTGTGAGTTATTATTACGATTTAAAATAACTGATTTCTGTTTAAATATATTATGACTATGAAAATAATTTTTGTGCTGGCATCATCCTTCTAATATACCACTTTGGTGCTCAAGAAACTATCATCATCATCATTATTATTATCAATTCTAAATATTTTTGTGGAAACAAAAATGATGAACAAAAAGTTTTTTTGAACTTTATTTATTTACATTAAAACTCTTGACTGTCACTTTTGACCAATTTCATGCATCCTTGCTGAATAAATGTAATAATTTTGTAAACACAAAAACGTATCGACCCCAAACGTTTGAATGGTAGTGTACATTCCATGCTTTCATTCGACATCACATGTGCAAGGGGTAAAACTTTCAATAGTTTGATGATCTTTTCAATATATGGTTATCTGCTTCTTAGAACTGAAGCTAGAACTGGAAGAAAAGAAGAAAGAATTGAATGAGGCAAAGAAGAAATTGCATGATGAGGGATCCATATCAGCCAAAAGTGAGTCCAACCCCATTTGATCAATTTTGGGAGAGACTACTGCACTTACACAATGCTTTGTTACAGCTCTGGAAGTACTTGAGTTACTAACTAATATAGGGAAGCTGCAAGAAAATCCAACTGAAGACAATTCAGAAAAGATTCAGAGTAAGTTTAAACAAATCCATTTACATACTCTCGTAATCATTTTCATTTCTTCCATTTAATCCATTATCTTACAATTGGTGATGTTCTTCTCTTAATTTAGAACTGGAAGCTCAATTAAATGGTTTGCTGGCTGAATTGCAAAAATCAGGAGAGAAAGGGCTTGGACTGGGTGAGTTCAACCAGTAAGACTAGCAATGCCTAGATCATGGGTTTGGTTCTCAGGGAACGCATAAACTGATGAAATGTATAGCTTACCATTGTTAAAAGTGTCTTCCAAATGTGTTATTTAAATCTTTTTCTTTTATACAGCCTTGAAAATAATGTCTATAAAGGAATCAATGTCTAAACTAAAACAAGCACAAACACAAATGCAAGAGAAATACGCAAAGGAAATAAATGGTAAGTCAATCTTCAATGCATCATTATCAGAAGACTGTTGATTATTTGTTTGAGTAATAGCGGAAAGAAAGACTACTAAACAGATATTATTGTTGTTGGTCAGGACTAAAGAATCAAATAGAGACCAAAGAAAAAGAGATTTTGCTGTTGCGGGCTAACTGTGAACTGTCAGATAAGCTGAGTAAGTACATGAGAAAAGGCACTAAAGAATATTTTTGAAAGTGATTTTACCCATCTTTTACAGGGATAGTTCACCCAAAAAATAAAATTTTGTCTTTATTTATTTACCCTCAAGGTGTTGGAAACCTGTATGAGTTTCTTTCTTTTGTTGAACGTGTCGATATTTCGAAGAATGTGGGTAACTTCCACGGGGACTAAAAACTGTTTAGTTACCCACAATCTTCTTTTGTATTCAGCAGAAGAAAGAAATTCATGCAGGTTTGGAACAGCTTGAGTGTGAGTAAATAATGACAAAATAATAATTTAACCAAAGGAATGGGTAACTCTGCATATTTCCTCCCAGATATGTACTCTGCATTTTAACCCAATATGTTGTTACTAAGACATGCTCCTTCTTTTTGCATAAACAGAGGACAGGATACAAAAACTAGAAAATGAGCTAGAGGGAAGCAAACAAAATTTTAAAAAACTGCAACAAGAATCAAATGATAAGATTGCATGTAAGTTACAGAGAAAATGCACACTGTTGTGATACCATCACAATTAACTTATTTCTTTATAATGATGCATTTTAAACTTTCTGTTTTCAAATATTATCATATCATTTTTTTCTCAGTACTACAGAAACAAATTAAATCAAAGGACCAGCAGCTTTCTAACACTGAAGATCAACTGCAAAAGACAAATGCTGAAAATGCTGCTTTGAGTAAGAAAGTAGTTATGAATAAAGACAACAACATTGCAAAATTAATCAACCTCATATTTATGTTCGATTCCATTTTGTCATCTTTGCATGGTTAGTCATACCACAAATTTCAGTTTTGTGTCTTTTGTTTCAGTCAAACAGCTGAACAATCTGAATGATGACTTGAAGAAACTCAAAGAGGATAAAAATAAGGCACTGCACAATGCAAAAGAAGAAATTGACGGTATGACCACAGTCAAAACACCAAAGACATGTGCTTGAATAATTACCAAGTTCACTTTTCCAATACTATACAATATATTTAAGATTGCTGGAGTGATTAGACGTGTTGGTCTTGATAAATATATGAAAAAGCAACGATCAGCATGTGAGAAACAAACTGCCAAAAGTGCCATGATCATTATCTTTAACCCCAAATTTGACCCATTATACCAAGGTAGAATCAATCTGACCATTTCTTTTTTTTCTTACTAACTGCATTTTTGTGATCAGGTTTAAAAGAGAAATTGCAAAAACAGGAAAAAGCGCTTACTGAAAAGGACTGGTACCTGAAGGAAAAAAATGAAGTCATTGCTGCATTGAAAAACCAATACAACGATGCAAAGGGCGAGCTTGAAATAGTAAAGAACAAAAACAGAGGTCAGTGAAAAGTTCATCCTCTGCTTAAAATCAGAGGAATATTTGGTTCAAAAATGGGAAAATTCAGAGTATTGTCAATCAGATTTTGTCTACAGATAAAATGTAATGATGCTACAAATTACACAGTTACTCAATATTAACTTTTTTTTTTTGTCCAGAGCAACAGACAGAGCTTAAAACAAAGGACCAGCAACTTGTTAAAACTGAAGCCAAACTAAAGGAAATAAATGCTGAAAATCAAGACTTGGGTAAGAATCATTATTCATCATTATTTTATCAGTATTTAAAGATAAAATCATTGAATAATGAATGACAGAATTGCTGATAGAAAATCCAATATAAACTGTTTTTTTTTTTACATCTTGTATAATCACATATCCTCCTGACTACCAGGAAAAAAAAAATGTTTTATGAATTTAGTATTTTGTCATGTCATTACAATGTTTAGAGCATAATAATTTTTTTTTTTAAATATATTTTTTTGAAAAATTATATTTTATTCATGTTATGGCTTTGTAGAGGACATTTGTTTAAAGTCCATAGACGGTAGTCAGGAGGATATGCATACACTAATTTAATTATTTCTTGCCCTTTATTTTAGTTCACAAGCAGAAGAAACTGGAAAAGGAGCAACAAAAAATTACAGAAGAGAAAAATGAATTACAGAAAGTAATCTCTGGTATGACAATACCGTCAAAATACCACAGCAGCAAAAACACAATCTCTACTTGATGGAGTTCACATGTCCAGTATTTTTGACTTGCTTTTACATTGCCCAATCAGCAGATGTATATGTGCAATGCAGCTTTATATTTTATAATGTGATCTATTATATTGTATTCAAAGCTCAAATTGTTCATTTGAAAATTTTCTAAGCCTCATAAACGTTTTTTCGCTCCTTTTATCAGGTCTAGAAAAGACCCTGGAAGCAAAAAAACAAGAACTCTCTAAGAAGGACCAGAAACTCCAGGAGAAGGACAAAGAAGTTGCTACACTGCAAAAGGAAAATGCTGATACAAAGGCCGACCTTAATGAAGAGAAAAATAAAATAAAAGGTTAGTGGGGTGCAATACACTTCCAGTATAGTGAACAATGCAAATTAAATTTGGCCTGGGACCAAATATCTTTTGCATGTATCGGTGAGAGGTAACCTGACAGGTTTTAATATTTTCACAATATTTATAGGTGTGATCAATGAGAATGAGAAACTTAGACAAAACCTGGTTGAGACTAAAAAGGAAGTAGAAGAACTTAAGGGTGAGATTTTTCTTTTATCTAAGCGAGAAGCATTACTAACTTTATTTTCACAATTAACAATGTATGATTTTATTTCTTTTATAACTCTTTATCTAGAAATTATAAGTGAAAAAAAAGAACCTCCAAAGAGTGGTAAGTTTGTGATCTCAGTTTGGTTGTAATATACAGTTAAATCCAATCAAACTAAAAAATGTCTGTCTGTGTGCCCACCTCAGAATGGCCGAGGTTTGATGCAAACACTGCCCACCGCAGACTGATCTTGTCACAGGATGAGAAAGAAGCACGTACCTCTTTATTCCCTCAGCCTGTACCTGATACTCCCAAGCGCTACGACACAGCTATTGCAGCTCTGGGAATAGAAGGATTTAATTCTGGAAAGCATTACTGGGAAATAGGTGTGATTGGAAGAAATTGTTATGTTGTGGGTGCAGCCAGGGCATCCGCTCAGAGAAAGGGTATTCTGAAATATGGCCCTTCAGCTGGCTATTGGGTTATTCAGCAGAATAGAGGTTCAAAACTTTTTGCCAATGATAACAGGCAAGTTCATCTACAAGCTGATGCACCTTCTGTAATCGGAGTCCAGTTGGATTTTAAAAATAATAAGGTAACTTTTTATAATGCAGAAAAGAAGCTTGAAATCTTTAGTTTCACTGGCAATGAGCTGCAGGGGGAAATCCATCCATATGTTGAAACCTGCAGTGATACTAATTTAAACGAGCCTCCCATGATCTTAAAGAAACCTCTATCCACCGATTGGCTCAAGCAGTGATCTCCATGTATTAGGAGTCTGGTTTTGTATCCAAAGAAAATGCTTTCTGCTTTGATACTTCAGCTTATTACTACTCTCAACTGCATGCTTGAATGGCATCTTTCATTTTAATAAATAATCTATATTTGAAAAACATAAATATTTATCTAATATGTTGGTGTCTTTTTTAATATTTAAAAGGATGATTCACGCAGAAATGAAAAGTCTGTCAGCATTCACTCGCCCTAATATTGACGACTTCTCTTACGCTGAATATTAAAGAAGATAGTTTGCAAAACGTCTCGGCGTGTTTTTGTTGTTCATACAGTGGTATAGACAAGTCAATGGTAGACAGAACAGTTGCTCATCAACATTCTTCAAAATATCTTATTTTCTGCAGAAGACACAAACACGACTAGAATGACATGAGGGTCTGTAAGCAATGACAAAATGTTCATTTTTTGGTGAACTATCCCTTCAAAATCAAGAGAGAGAATGTCTGTGAAGCCTGTAGCAGCAAACCCACGTAGAGGAAACATAAATAGTGGGAAAAAAAAAACATTTATTTTAGAAAATACTTTATAACAAGATTTTTTTTAATCTAAACAAAACATATTGAGGGTTAATGGTGCTTGAAAACTACACTCACGTGCACATCAAGCGTAGCTTTTCAAAACCGTTTAACAGCAGAATAGTCCATAGGAGACTTGATTTCAGTTTCATTTTGAAGAGTGAAAAAACAAACAAAAAACATTGTACGAAGAGCCTCAATCTCTGCCTGCTGTTCCAGCAACCCGGCTATAGAAGTACGCAACAAAGGTTGGATCCTTTTCCTCTAAGCTGTTCAAAAAGGCATTTCTCTCCTCTTCGCTCCATGAATCAAACCACTGAGTCCACAGTCTTAACTGGCATTCAAAAATGTTGGGTGGGCGATCGTTCACCTGAAATGCAGAGAAAAGGACGATACCCATGTTATCATACAGATGAACCTGCTTAGTATTATTTATGTCAAATAGATAGATACATTACATACATAAACAGATGTTAAAAGCTGATCACCACTATCCATAAGTAAAGTCCATCAATTAACGTCTTGTGAAGTTAAAAGCATGTTTATAATAAACAAATTCATTATTAAGATGTTTTAAACTTCAACCTGTTGTTTTACAGCTAAAATTTGAGTCTTCCATCCCTAATATTACATAATAATAGTTACCTGATCTGAAGTGAACAACAAAAAACGTAGTCTAGAACAGTTCTAAACAAATTTGTTGGTGGATTTTGATGTGGGAAGACAACAGGAGATGGACTTTTACACTGGAGGAATTGTTATTAAGGATTATGGACTAGTATTTTGTCCGAAAGTGATGGTTTAAAAGTTAAAACACAGTAATAATGAGTTTCTTATAAAAAGTTTCTTATAAATACTCACTTTTTAATTCACAAGACTGATGTGAGTTACCAGGCTGTGGATTATTGTGATGTTTTTATCAGCTGTCTAAACTTTCATTCTGACGGCAACCATTCACTGAAGAGGATCCATTGGTGAGCAAGTAATTTAATGCTAAATTTCTTTCATCAGAAAATCTGTTCTGAAGCTTATTGACATCTGCATGGTCTGGGGGTGAGTAAACATACAAGAATCACACAACAAAGAAAAGGGCATGACGTTTCACATAAATTAATAAAATAAAGCACCTGCAGTGTGTTGAGTTGGTCTAATAAACTGGACACCTTTCCAGGCACAGCCTTTGAAATCAGATCTTCCAGAAAGCGTTGCTTCTGGACAGCGTTCCATCCTAAAAACCAACTTAGTACACATCGTTGCTCCTGAAGTGTCACGAAAGACAGCGGCACAGAGTCTTCTCTGGAGCCCATGTTGAGGGATGTGCAGGACAGTGCTTCCAAACGTTGGGGAACGATGCCTCCTGAAGCAGGTGGAAAGTCTGTGATGGAAACTGGAGGAAGTGTTGACCAACCTTGTCCATCAGACATCCCTAACTGTGTAATGGTGTGCTTGGAGACCTGAGTATGGGACAGATCTTCCACTGTAGGGGGCATCATGGATCCATCTGGCTGGCCCGAGCCTTGTAAAGCCTGGTGGAACCAAGCCATTTCTAATAAAGACAGGAAAAGGATTTCAGAGGGATTATCATTGATGGTACTAAACAAATCTAATGTTGTTGAGCATTTCTAGAATTTACACAACCTGAAACACTGAATAAACCACGTTCATGCATTTTAACATACATCATAACCTCGATTTAAATGCTTCATAAAATGTTTGTTTTGTTGTGCATCGTACCATGTAGGCTACACTTATATTCACTTCCTTATTACGACATATGCTTGCTAACGATAGAATGCTAGCTGATCAAAACAAATGAGTGACCTCCTTTTTAACTTGAAACAAAATCTCATTTTAAATCAAATGTTACCCGTTTCTTAGTTGAACTTGTCACCTCTCGTCGAAAACAGCATGTTGTTACTTTCAACGTCGGTAACCAGAAAGAAAATAATCTCGAGTGAGCCGAGAAGCTCAAACTAAGCAGCTCCCTGTGTTCAATAAACCGCTTTGGCTCTGACACAGGGGGGCTCTGCATATTAGCTTTGTCCTATTCGTGAACGAATCTTTCTTTTTGATCGGATCTTTACACATTGTTCACAAACCCGATCTAAACGGCTTGCTCGCGAATCTGACTGAACGATTCGTTAATGAAATGAACTGGATCAGTTGATGAGTCAACGACTCAGTGAGAGTCGGCTCTTTTGAACATGTCCGATTCATTTAAAGCATGTTACTTTAATAACCTAATCGCAGAAATGTTATAAATAAAACATAGTTTTTAGCAAAGATTGTAATTGTTTTTAAAATTGATTCACTAAAACGAAAGTTTCGAAACAAACACTTCCCTAAAATTAATCGTGCTTTGTCTTGTCGTACGCAAAATCTCAAAAAATCGGTATTTAAAAAAAAATATATTCATTCATTGGATTCATAGGATTCAGAATTTCAGACATTACGCATATTATGCAAAAAAAAAACTATATCCCGAATATAAAAGCACGAGGTTAATAACTGTTTTAATTAGAAAATGCTTAACGCTTCAGCTTGCATTGCATTCACAGCATAAACAGCTTGAATACTGGACTGGCTTTAATAATTGCATCTTCGTTCGCCTTTGCAATGGTTTTATATTGAAACGGAAAATTGCTTGAAGCAATTCTATCATGTCAAATGTCCATGAATACATTCTTCTTCTTCTTCTTGTCCATAGACTGTATAAACAAAACATACATGTTAACTGCCTGTTACTTTGTGAAACATCACAGAACTTCGAAGTCCTCTCTGTGTGCTTCCGCTCCGCCTCTTCCGGAAGTGCTCATGGCGCGCTGACGTCAGTGAGGAAGGCGTTGCGGTCCGCGCGAGCTACAGAACTAGCGAAGGGAATCAAGATGGCGGACCTCGAAGACGTTACGCTGGACGGGAGGCCGCTCCATTCGCTCCGGGTAGCGGATTTGAAGGCGGCATTGGAAGAGAGAGGGCTTCCGAAAAGCGGACAGAAGAATGCTCTCATCAAGAGGCTGAAAGGGGTGAGTGGGCGTTGGAGGTTTCTCGGCTCCGCAGAGTCCGAGGACCGTGATTCAGAGGCCGAGCGTCGGTGGTCTCTCGCTAGCTGCTAGCGCGCACTAGCTGGGGTGCTCATCCAGTGTGTAGTGTGTCATCATGTCCCCCCGCTGTTGCCTGTTTGTGTGTGACGTGCAAAAGCGCCGTTTATTTTCCATGCATGTGAGTTTTGGGAGGGCGCAGACGTCGCGGAGGGTTCGGGGCGATGCGGTTGTGTTTACAAGTCTCTGGATGGATGGGAACTGAGAGGTTTTTTTAACTTGTCGGTGGGCTCACGCTTTGTTAGTGCATAAGGTGTTAGGGGGGGGTGGGGAGTTATGAAACGGGGACACGCTTACTAAAAGTCTCTAAAAAAATTAGTTTTTCTAAGATTAAACATCTTTTACCCATTGAATGTGCTATTGCTGAAATAAACACTGAAGTCGCATCGCGGTTGCTTGGCGTCGGTAGGAGGATTTGATTGATTGATGTGCCGCGCCGCAGCTGCTTTGAAGTTTGTGCTGAAGTTACTGTTACTGAACGGATGTAAACAAATCTCTGTCTATCACTGGCTTGATTGGGTTTCTTTAGCGCACTTGCTTGTTTTGAATGTAATTAAACTATCAGCAGTAAATACATATTTATGTTTCAATTATGATCATCAAATAATCAATGTGTAAGTACACGTTTTTTATATGTGACCCTGGACCACAAAACCAGTCAGTATCACAGGTATATTTGTAGCAAAAGCCAACAATACATGGTATGTGTCAAAATGATCGATCTTTTTAATGCCAAAAGTCATTAGGTTATTAATTAAAGATCATGTTCCATGTAGATATTTTCTACCGTGAATTTATCGAAACTTCATTTTTGAATAGTAATATGCTTAGAACTTCATTTGGACAACTTTAAAGGCAATTTTCTCAATGTTTTGATTGTTTTGCACCATCATATTCCAGATTTTCAAGTACTTGTATCTCAGTCAAATATTGTCAGGTCAAATATTTCAGGTGATGTATAAATCTCAGTTTCAATCAATTGACCCTTATGACTGGTTTTGTGGTCCTGGGTCACATATGTATGCTTATTCATTACACTATTCTCTCTGATCCATACAAACATGAAATATGAATCAATAATCAACTATTAAGTTAAGTAATATCAACTTCTACAGCTTTCCTGTAGCTCAAATAGTAGAGCATGGCCAAGGTCATGGGTTCGATTCCCAGGGAAAGCAAGAGCTGATAAAAATGTAAAAACTGTAACTTGAATGCAATGTAAGTCGCTTTGGATTGAAGCGTCTGCTAAATGCATAAATGTAAATATAATCAACACTGTATGCTATGCTGTCCAGTTCAAGGTATTTCACTTACCTTTGCTGCAAAGTATGTTTAAGTATTTGGTGTAGATAATGAAGTATGTGTTTCTGTCATTCTGCATGTGCAACAGGCTCTCATGTTGGAGAACCTTCAGAAAACCTCCACTCATCACATTGGCCTGCAGCCTAACTCCCGGGTGAGCTGAGCTGCGATGTTTTACAGTAGGAATAAGCATGTTACTGTGTGTTCTTGTGTGGATGGCTTAACTGCTCTAAAACGACTGTACCATTTTGGATTACATGTGTGTTTATTTAGATTGGGGAGGAAATGAGTCAGAACAGCTTCATTAAACAGTACCTGGCCAAACAGCAAGAGCTTCTGAGGCAGCGTTTGGAGAGGGAAGCACGAGAGGCAGCTGAAACTGATGGTGAGTATCACATGATAGTGCAAATAGTGTTTTTCTTTTCTTTTTTGAAGCTGAATGTTTGTAATGTAGTTAACCAGCAAAAATACTGCGTCCTTGTGTAAATAGTAGTAAAGGTGAAATATGACAATATACTGAAAATATACAAGTGCTAGTTTTTAACTAGCTCAACATATGCTAGTTTTTTGGTTAATGTGCAATCTCTAGGCATTACATAGGGATGACAATGTTTCACAAATAAAAATGGTGGTTATAAAAACATGCAAAATCTGTTTTGATTAGCCACCTTGCCCTCTATTGATTCTTCTTACAGCTGCAGTACATAATTATTATACAAAGGTTTTTTGAGCATTGAGTGTTTTGTTAGATGATGATATAATATACTTTGTGAGATATGTTTTATAATTTTAAAATAAGTGTACTAACAAAAGCATTGAACTCCTGATGTATGCATCATGTGGTAAAATGTAAATCTGCCTCAATTTACTTGTACATTTATTTAAAAAAAAGGAAATATTAATTAAACAATTCACTTTTTGAAAAATGGGGAATTATGAAGTTGTATATACCAATAATATATGTAAAATGTATATATGTATGATGTTTGTTTTATTTATTTTTCTCTCTCTCTCTCCATGTGTATATGTATATCATTTTAACATTTAAATTAAAGTGCTAATTAGTCTGTAAACATGTCCGTTGTCATGGTTCATATATTCTATTTATTTATTTTTAAGGAACAGACCATGAAGACCACACCGAGGCTAATGACAGTATTTGTGCTGCCCCTAACCAGGTTAGAAATAATATCAATCCTCTGCTTCTACAGTGTTTGTTCTGGGCTAGACCACAAATTCTTACAAAATGAGTATTTTATTTTTAGTAATGCAAGGTAAGGCTAAATGTTATTTATTTAGATTTTTATTTGCATTCTCCTGATTTTGTTTACTTTACTTTGTGTTTACAAAAAATGACCTTTGGGGAATGAACTTAACACGTGTATTTCCACCAGGATGTTGCTCCCTCCGTAGTTGACCAACACAAAGGAGGTACAGCAGTGGCTGGGGGATTTGGGGTGACTGCGAGTGAGAGTGATGAGCTCAGAGAAAAAGAAACGCCTGGGCAGCCGTCCCCCTCTGTACCTACCCAGCCTGGTGCAATAGCCTCTTTGTCGGTGCGGGTTGTTGGTGAAAGAGGACCAACGTCAAGCCATGTACCAGCTGACAGTGATGATGACAGTGAAGGCGGGGATGACAATGATGACGAGGACGAGGAGTGGAACGCCAGTGCTCAACGGAGTCGTCGAGCACAGCCTCCAAAAAGCCAACCGGTGAGGGAAAGATCTGGTGGCTCGCAGCAACAGCAGCAGCCGCCCCCCCAACACATACCTTTACTATCACAGCAGCTCAGACAGCCCACTCCTCCCCCATCCCCTCCTCCTGAACTCTCTTTTCCACTCCCAGACACCCCTAAACAGAGCCCCCCTAGTCCTGGAGAGCCCCCATCTAGGCAGCGTATATCTAGCTCTTCGAGCTCTGGTAGTTCCAGTAGTGACAGTCGTAGCAGTAGCCCTGAACCAGCAGGTGACTCCACAGAACGCAGACCAGGCCCACTGACCTTACTGGCACGCAAAATGGCGTCTGAGGGAGCTTTCTCTGGTGCAGGAAAGCGTGATAGGGAGGGAATGGATGGACAGAGAAGCCACCATGATGGAGTTGTGTCTGCAATTACCCACGCAGCTAATGCAGCATCAGTTTTGTCATACCCTAGTTCAGTGATCTCCAACCAAGGTGTTAGAGTCGTTAGAACAGTGGTGGTGGAAGAGAGTGATGGCATGAAGCAGGATGAGGGTAGTCATCTTTTATGGGAGCAAGAAAACGAAAAGAGGGAAAGGCAACGAGAACAAGAGAGGCTGAAAGCCCTAGAAAAGGAGAGAGAGGAAAAGGAGAAGGCATTGGAAGAAGAGCGAGCACGAGTTTTGGAACGGGAAAGACAGGAACGAGAAGAAGCTCTGAAACGGGAGAGGGAGAGGGCTTTACAGCGAGAAAGGGAAGAGAAAGAAAAGGCCTTGCAGCGGGAGAGGGAAGAGAGGGAGAAGCTTGAAAGAGAACAAGCATTGGAAAGAGAACGACTCGAGAGAGAACAAGCTCTGAAACAAGAGAGACTGGAAAGAGAGAGGCAGGAAGCTTTAGAGCGGGAGAGATTGGAGAGCGAGAGGCTGGAAAAAGAAAGACAAGAACGAGAAAAAGCCTTAGAGAGGGAAAGACTCGAGAAAGAAAGACAAGAACGAGAACAAGCTCTAGAAAGGGAGAGATTAGAGCGAGAGAGGCTTGAGAAGGAAAGAATAGAAAGAGAACAAGCTCTAGAGAGGGAGAGATTGGAGCGAGAGCGGCTTGAGAAGGAAAGACAAGAACGAGAACAAGCTCTTGAGAGGGAAAGATTGGAGAGAGAGCGGCTTGAGAAAGAAAGACTAGAACGAGAACAAGCTCTAAAAAGGGAGAGATTGGAAAGAGAGCGGCTTGAGAAGGAAAGACAAGAACGAGAACAAGCTTTAGAGAGGGAGCGATTGGAAAAAGAGCGGCTTGAAAAGGAAAGGCAGGAACGAGAGAGGCAAGAAAAAGAACAAGCTCTAGAGAGGGAGAGGCAGGAGAAAGAAAGGCTAGAAAGAGAGCAAGCTTTGGAGAGAGAGAGACTGGAACGAAAAGCTGCATTGGAGAAAGAGAGAGAAGAAAAGGAAAGGGCCAAAGAACAGCAAAGGCTGGAGAAAGAGAGGGCTGAAAAAGAAAGACATGAAAGAGAAGCCGCTCTGGAATGCAAGAGGCAAGAGCGAGAAAGGCTTGAGAAAGAGAAAGCTTTGGAAGAGGAACGGTTGCAGAAAGAACAAGCTTTTGAGCGTGAGAGAGAAGCTCAGAGGAAAGCAGAGGAGGAACGAGAGCAAGCTTTGGAAAAAGAGAAAGAGGAGCAGGAGAGGGCTTTAAAAGAAGAGCAGCAGAGAGCCTTGGAGGAAAGGGAAAGAGTGCAGGAGGAAAAAGAAAAGGCTTTGAAACTTGAAAAAGAGGAGAAACATGAGAAAGAAAGAGAAAGCCGTCTTCCTCCGTGGAAGCGTGGTCGTGATATCAGTGGTCTCTCCTATCCAGCGGCCCATCCTGCTTCTCTGGAGAGTCCAGCGGAGAAGCCCGACGAGAGTGAGACCGGGGAACCTCAGAGCGCTGGCAAAGATGCTCGGTCTACAGAGCCTGTCCCACAACAGTCACCTACGCTTGCAACACCACTATCCCCTCAATCTTCTTCAAAGAAGTCCCGCTTCCTCAGAGATGCTCCTGTGACAACTCCTCTCCCTTCCTCTCCGGCATCTGTGCTGAAGAGACCTCGTACTTTCTCAGACAGCCCCATGCCACAAGCCCCCTCAATTCCATTAGCATCTAAGCCTGAGGAAAAAGATGCCTCTCAGGCTCCTCATACATCAGTCCTTGCTTCAGCCCCCAGTAAGCTTGAGAGCAAGCCTGCCAAACAACATGCACCACAAAAGGAAGAGAAGATGGAAACATCAGAGTATAGTGAGGCAAGCAAAGACACTAAACATAAGACACTCAGAAGAGTGGAGGATGAGGAGAAACCTCCTTCAGAGGAGAAGAAAAGAGGAAGAGAAAGGGAAAAGAAAGAGGTGGAGGATAAAGAAAGAAAATCATCATCCTCCAGTGACTCCTCTTCATCCGACTCGGACTCTGGGTCTTCATCCTCCTCACGCTCCTCCAGTTCATCATCGGAGGAGGAGGAGAAAAGTCATTCCACTTCAGGTGGTAGGAGCGTGAGTAGTTCAAAAGTTTCTTATCTTTTCGTCAGGCTAACTCACTCTTGGTCTCTTTTTGAACACTATAGAGACATTGCTCATGATCATTGTAATCAAGTGTCATAATTCATCTATAATTACATGCTCCTACAAAATAGCTTCAGTAGTAAAATAGGTGGTAGAAGAACATAAGAGCATTAGAGAGCTGGCATACAGGGGCACAAACTAAGGAATATAGATTGCCTGAGCTATTAAGTTTTAGTTTTCCGTCCCATTACATCAAACATTCATCACTTTGGTCATTTTGCAAGACGATAAACTTCAACAACTGCGTGAATTCTAAACTAAACCACTACAATGGTGGGTGAACCATTAAAAGGAGTGTTCCAGGTTCTGTTATCACAAAGCATACAAAAAAATATCCACTTACAATGGCAGTCTATGGGGCCAATTTGGGGCATGTTGCCCCATAGACTATTTTATACTAATTGAGTAAAGAGTTGAAATAGGCTTTTGTTTTGATTAGAATTTCACTAATTGTGTATAAATGACTATCATACTGTTATACCTGCATCTCTCTTTTACATGGCCAAATTTTTAAGCATAACTTACTTCTATCTTCCTCAGTCTAAAGAGGTCCAGAAAGAGTCTTCATCTCAGGCCGCAGAAAAACGCAAAAAACGAATCTTCACAGAGCAGGAGGAAAAAGACATGGGCAATGAGGATGTCATCCAAACCAAGGTTAGCAAGCTGCCAAAAACGGGAATTTAAAAAAAAAAAAAATTGAATTTGGTTCTAACACCCTGACTAGTGACAGTATTTATTACCCTTATGCTACTTTGGCATTTAATAGGCTCAGTCTGTGCAAGACACTGAACAAACATTTTTATGTGCTCTACTTTTTCTATACATTTTAGAAACCCTGCCTTAAACTACAAGATGAGAAGGTAACAAGGGGAAGAAAGGACAATGTTGAAGATGACACTAACAAAGACACTACCAGGTCAGTCTATATTCTACTTTATTATTTTTGTACTCCAGAAATCAGGGATTGAATGAAAACATTACTAATGAAGTTAAAAAGGTATGGAATTCCAAGCAGGGATAAAATATGGTGATTATGATGTGGGTTTAGATGGAAGCATTTGATCAACAGTTTTAAGGTTTTTGTGTAAAATGTGAAATTATTGAAACGTTTTTGCTGCCTGGCTTTGGCTTGTCCTTTTTATAGTCTATTTATTGGACCCAGGAAACCCAAACAAGTTTTATCCTGTCATTTGGAATTAATTGTAATATACTTTCAAGGAGACCAGTTTGATCAAGTGTAGCAGCAATATGCCATAACAATATCAGTTTTTTTTAATAAAGCTCTTTCTGATTTCTGAATACTACAACTAACAACATTGAAGCATCAGAGAGTCAGTGTTAATGCTGTACGTGCTACAAATAGTTTACTTAGGAGAAAATATTACAATTACATGCATCATATTTAAATAATCTAAATAGTTGTGTGAGGTAATGCAAAAAGAGATGGGAATTGTAATTGCTGTCATCACAGTTCTGTATGTTGCCAAAATAGATGTTACTAATGTTTTATCGGTTGCAAGCTGTTTTGCATATGGCTGCGACTGTTCTCCTCGCTTCAGATATTAAATGTATTACCTTTGCAGAATGAAACTTCGTTTTAGCCCTTAGCCTGCATTTATGGACGAATGAAATCAAACAAACACTATTTATTTATCTTGTATAGTTTGCCTCGAAACTGAAGATAAAATAGTCAAATGAATCGGCGAATTTTTGAACCGCTTGTTTTAAAATTAAACCGATTCACTTAAAACTAATCGGACTTTCCAATGTAAAATAACACAACAGCACGGCTTGAACATACATCGTTTTAAACAGTTACTATCACGCTACTAAAATAGAAGTTAGTAGCATCGCTAGCGTTTAGTTCTTCCCCCAAAACGGCATGTAGCTCGTTTTAAGAGCGCGTTATTGAATTCGTGTGGACTGGATTACGAACAGGCAATCAGTGTGGCTGCCTCTCAGCCGGTGATAATGGGGTCCTGCTGCAGTGAGTATCGCGCACCTCCCTTTCTCTCATCTAAACATGGCTGTACTGCGTGTTTGACCAATAACACGGGGCTCAAGGTGGCCCGTTAGCTTTGGGCGAGCGGTGCGCAGTGAATTCGCGAGGTCCCGTCCGTTTGTAGTCACTAGAGAGGCGCTGATAGGTGCGTGATCTCACTGCGTTATGCTGCTCGACGGGGAGGAAAGAAAGACATGATGCTCAGCGCTGCACTCATGTACTCGCATCCCACAATGCGGCGGAGCGGGGGGTTTTTTTGTCATATGTCTTTTTATGTACTAGAGATATGTTAGTATCAGGGCGCATTTTATTTGAAACGACTCGTATTCCGCTAACGTTAGTTTTGTCGGCCGTGTGAACGATCTATTCATAAGGGAATGAAACTGACGCTTCGCCACGCGTGTCACTCCACTCTGCGGGATGAGCGCTGCATTTAGTCGACATGAAGCCTGGAGCTTTAATTTGGAGGTCAATGTGAAACTACATTCGCAAGGTTATAGATACAGCACAGAAATATTGATCTTTTTTATGGAGCTGTTGTTTTTTGTAAAAGCAGGCCTGTAATTGTTGCGGTTGTGTGTGATTGGTTAGTTCTGTTTTGGAGGTAGTGGATACTGTAGGGATCTGTGTGTGTTTTAGAATACGCTGTTTGTTGCAAGTTGTCATAAATTGTTCCCTTTTTTCCCCCATTTGGAATTTTATATGAATCTGGCTGACCATATTAGTAGTGGGTTCATTTGAAAGTGTTATTTCAATAGGTCCTCTTTTTTCCTCCCCAGACATGCCCTGGCTGGGATCTCTAAATTTCCTAAAAATATATAGGGTTTGCCTTTGTTTCCCTTTTTTTATATATATAATGTGGTTTGGCCAATAATGTGCAGGCATTGTACATTATCAACCAATCGTGATGTGCGAGTATGTAGGTGCTACAGAGAACAGTCAAAACAATGCAAGTGTACATGTATTATATGAGGAGTCTACAGATCATGTCAGTAGGAAAACAAAGCAAAACCTATGACATTTAAGGTAATTAAGAAATCACGGCCAGGAAAAGAAATCCAGGGGGAAAAATTTGTATGATCACCCTACATTTAATGGATATTTCACCCAAAAAAATCTAAATCATGTCATTGTTTATTCACTCTCGTGTTGTTTCGATGTTAGGTAGAATATTGACCTCATTCACATGCATTTAATTGCAATTTTTTCATACAATAAAAGTGAATGGGGACTGAGACCGTTATTCTGCCTAACATCTGTTGAGGGTGCGTATATGATGACTTTTCATCCCTTTAAAATCCAAAAAAACTTTTACTCTGGAGGATTTTACTGTGGCTATAGCAAATTGTGACTAATTATTTTTACATTCTCCCCTCTTTTTCCCCCCTATTATTTTTGCTCCTGTCTTTCTCAGTAGTGAGGTGAAGGAGGCTGTCATGGCAGAGCCTGAGAAGGTTCCAGAGAGCAGTGAGGAGGTAAGAGCACAGAGTAGTGCTGGGCTGACCCAACTCTACCATTCGCCACATATCCTCCACATGTAGAGGCAAACAACGTTTTCTAAATGGTTGTCATCCTTCCCCCTATATTTTTCAATACAGATTCATTATTATTACAGCTACATGCAGGCATTACTGAGTATGTTTACTTGTACATAAGCTAATTTAGCAGCTCTGTGTATTGTTTGCCCTTTTTGTGGTCACAGATGATGTTGTGTGAACCTTTGCTGAAGCTGTCCTAGACAGAAGCAGCAGGGGGCACTCTCTCACTTTGGCTGATGTTTAAAACCCCCTTGATTGCTTTGTTGTAAAGGTGCTCATGCCTCTTCCATTGCCCTTATTGGTACCTGCATACAACAACTACTACTACTTCTACTGCAGCATCTGTTCCACTGTCTCCAAGCGCCATGGCTTTACCTGATAGGCCCTTGAGTCTGCTCTGCAGTGCAACACACCAGGCAACAATGGCCACGTTTCCTCAATGGCGTTGGCTGGAAGCACCTGTTGACTGGACTGGTAATGAAAGGCTGAGTAATGTGGGTGTGACATTTTGCTGAGTGTCAGTTTGGCTCAAGATGGCAGCAAGGGTGGAAATGAGATTGCCAAAAACCATAAGCAAATAAATGGACATCTTCAGGACTGTTCATTGTGACTTTTTTTTTTTTCATGGCAACGTTTCCAGTGATTGTCCCAGTTGTTCGCTATATAATGGGACTAGTTTCTCTCTTTATCCTGCAGAAAAACCTTGATGTGTTTTCTTAATTTCCAAGGAAATTTTGAACTCTGTTTTCATTGCACTTTAACACAACAACTGGCTCTGCTGGATTTACAGCTTTCTCATTTTTCTCTGGACTATCATGATCAAACCTAACTGATAGTTTGAAAATGGACTTTTATCTGTTTCGTTGTTTTGTGGATACTTGAAAGCAGGAAAACTGCTTCATTCACCCTGAACAGACAGAAACCTTGCGCAGTCTCCCTCGTAAAATGGACTTCTTCACAAATACATCTGACGTGAGTGTAAAGTGACTGTCTTCTGAAAGGTTTCTCAGCAGTTTGTTTGAAAGACTCCTCCCACGTTCCATTTTCATGTCAATATGATGGACTTCAAAAAAGACACTTAGAGCCTCTCAAACTCCACCCACATTGTTCTACATAAGAGTTCTTCTGCCAGCCTGCTCTCAGATCTGTGCCCAAACTTCCCAGCCTTCTTTGATTGGACAGTTGTTGCCTAGATACAGTACATGCAGACGTGCGATTGGGCCATTCCCAACCCAGTGAAGAACATGTCAATGGTACCGGGAAATAAGTAGTCATTCTCCATTTTCTATTTTAAACGTTTTGCCTAGACAATGCTAATATTTGCAGAGACTCCCTGGTAACCCTAAAATGGAGCTGTTGACTACAGGATAAAGAGTAGATGTGTGTGTGTGTGTATATATATATATATATATATATATATGGCCACTGCAGAGCTAATGTAAAAACAGTTTTTTCTTTTAATTCCTCACTATAGTAACTGCCTCAAAGGATATTTCAACCTGAGGGGCCACTCATTGTGATAGATAACTGCAGCAAAACCTATAAAAAAGTATTTTTGTGTAGGAGAGGACAAGACCACATCTTCAGAGCAGAAATAGATCTTTGAAATTGTCAAATTCCAGCTACATGAAGAACATGCACACACTTGTGTGTGTGTGTGTGTATGTACATGCTCTGACTGAAGGGGTGGTCTTTCCTAATAGATTTCCTTTCATATCTCTTTATCCAATTCCTTATTGATGGCTCACTCTATTTTGCTCTCTATTTGTCATTCAGTTTTATCTCCTTCATACATGCACACACATTTTCCCACAATGAACCCTGTGCTTTCTTTCCATATATACTATCTCACCTTTTCCCATGGCTTGGGTGTGTGTGTGTGTTTGTTCTCTTTCAGAGCACCACGCCAAAGACCTTCTCTGCCCGAAGGATTTCTCTCGGCAGTGAGTATCTCTACACTTCCCCTTAAGTAATTAGTTTGGAGAGATCATTCACTATGCAATACTAGTAAAACGCTTGGGGTCGTGTGATTTTTTTTTTTTTTTTTTTTTTTTTTTTTTTTTTTTTTTCTTCTTTTACTTTTTTTATGTTTTTGAAAGAAGTATCTTATGCTTACCAAGGCTGCATTTATTTGATCAAAATAAAAACTGTAATAATAATATTGTGAAATATTGAAATTTAAAATAATTAGTTAGTCCTGAATTTTCAGCAGCATTGTTCCAGACTTCAGTGTCACATGGTCCTTCAGAAATAATTTAATATGACAGTAATATTTCTTTTAATGACAGTTTTGACCAGTTTTATGCATCCATGCTGGATAAAAGTATTAGATGGATAGTTCACCCAAAAATGAAAATGAAAATTGTCATTAATTACTTACCCTCATGTCGTTCCAAATTCTTCAGAACACAAATTAAGATATTTTTGATGAAATCTGAGAGCTTTCTGATCCTCCATAGACAGCAAGGGTACTACCATAGTCAAGGCCCAAAAATGTAGGAAGGACATCGTTAAAATAGTCCATGTGACATCAGTGGTTCAGCTGTAATTTTATGAAGCTACAAGAATACTTTTTGTGCACAAAAAGACTAAAATAATTTTGGAGAGTATCACAACACGTGCACGCTTTCCAAGGCACAGCGCATGCACGTTCTACGTCAGCAGCACCATGCTCATGCATCGTGATACCGCTGATGTCACATGCACTATTTGGTGGATGTTCTTGGTTCCTTTCTGTGCCTTGAATGTAGTAGGATCCTTGGAGTTTATAGGGGGTCAGAAAGCTCTCAGATTTTGTATTCCGACGAAGAACAAAGGTGTTACAGGTTTGGAACAACATGAGGGCTAGGAATTAAAGACAGAATTTTCATTTTTGGGTGAACTAGCCATTTTAATTAAAATATTATTGACCTGTAAACTGTTAAGTAATGTATTTTTGTAGTCTTAAGACAGAGTGTTGTTAAGTTGGAAATCCAAAAGAAGATGATGCTTAAAAATAAAGATTTCAGCGATTGCCATATGCTGTCTGTCCTCAGGCAGCAAACAGTCTCCTGGGGTGGTGAGTTCGGAGGGGGAAGCGGAGGCCGCAAGCAGTGCTGGCGCTGGCAGGAAGAGGAGATGGGGCTCCAGTACAGTTGTGACTGCCAAGAAACCCTCCATCAGTATCACCACAGACTCTTTGAAGGTCAGATAAAATATGAAATAAAAATTAGCTAAAAAGATGTCCCTATTCCTGTCCTCCGTCATCTGATGAACAGTACCATAATGCATTCCTCACTCTTTACAGTCTTTAATACCAGACATCAAGCCTGCCTTGGGTCAGGAAGCTGTGTTAGACCTGCATCCAGAGGAGATGCATCTCTCTGGGGAGGAGGAAGGGGGAGAGAGGGGTGACCAAGACCTGAAAATTAGACGAACTGTAACGCAGGTGCATGTTATTCCTCGACTAGAAGCAAAGATCTGTGTTTGATTATTTGCATGTGTTTGGTAAAATATCAATTGCTCCCCCTCAACTGAACAGGTTGTGCCCTCTGACACACAAGAGAATGGACAGAAAGAGTCTAAAAGAAGTGAGCATGAGGATGAGGAAGAAAGAAGTGAAGGGCAGGATAGACTTAGCCAGGAGGAAAAAATTGAAGGCTCGACTCAGGTTTCCATGGAGACGGAGCCGTCGTCCCCTGGGCGAGACATTGATATGAAGACAGGTGAGCGTTACAAAAGGAACAAATGTAAACTTTCTGTGCAATAGTGTGAAACGTATGTAGCTATGCTTTAAATAAAAAATCTGACATTGAGGTTAGTGTGATCTCACACACTGCTTTCTTGCTTTGTTTCCTGCCTAAAGTTACTCCCAGTGACACACTGATTCGCCGTTCCATTAGCCAGCAGAAGTCAGGTGTGAGTATCACCATTGATGACCCGGTCCGCACAGCCAAACAGCCGTCACCTCCTCGTGGCAAGCTGTCTAACATTGTCCATGTCTGCAACCTGGTATGTATATACATATAGATCATTGATAAAATAACAGTGCTACATGCAAAGAGATTTAAGTTGAGTGACTACAGACTTGTTTCATAATGTTTCTAAGGTGAGACCGTTTACCCTGGGGCAGTTGAAGGAGCTGTTGAACCGCACAGGGACTGTAGTGGAGGAAGGTTTCTGGATTGACAAGATTAAATCTCACTGTTACGTCACAGTAAGTATCTTCCCTTCATCCCTCTGTATCTCTTTTTTGCGAAATTCTTTGTTTCTTACCCTCTGACTATCTATACTTTCCCTCAGTACTCTAGTGCGGAAGAGGCGATGGCCACTCGCACAGCCCTACATGGGGTTAAGTGGCCCCAGAGTAACCCTAAATTCCTCAGTGTTGATTTCTGCATGCAAGAGGAGGTAAGGAATTTATTTAATTCGAGGAGATTGTTGAGATCTATTGTTTTCTCTTTTTTTTTTTTTCTCTCTCTTTTCTATGGAAACTAATTGTCTCTCAATCCTGGTGCATCCCCATCAGTTGGACTTCCACAGGGGTTTGGGTCCAGCAGGAGAAAAGCCAACAGAGGAGCCTCGTGGGCCGCCAGCCGCTGGGCCTGGCCGTCCAGTACCACCGCCTCTCCTCCCAGAGCGCGATCAATGGGCAGAACGAGAAAGGGAAATGGAAAGGAGGGAGAGAACGCGTGCAGAGAGGGAATGGGACAGAGATAAGGTGAGGGACTTCAGCAAACCTGGAGAGGAGCGGGAAGCTGGTGCCAGAAGATCGCGTTCACGAGATCGCGAAAGGCGGCGCAAGGAAAGAGGAAAGAGCAAAGAGAGGAAAACCGATAAAAAGGGTGAGAAATGTGAAAGTCCTCAGTTACTTTTTGTGCAGGGGAGTTTAATATATTGTTATTTTTATTACTACTACTATTATTTGTTCACTTTTATTGATGTTTAAATTGTAATTTTATGTCTATTCGTATGTACATTTGTTATAAATAATTTATTAGTTTTTTTAACTTTTAATGTTTAAATTGTATATTTTGTTTTCATATTTAAATATTGCATATGAATATTTATTGAATAAATATTTAATTTAAAATTTAACTTGTCAAAATATTTAAATATTTAGTTTTTGTTAAATAATTTCAGTATATTTTATTATAATTAATTATATGTTAAATATAAATGTGATCCTGGGCCAGAAAACCAGTCATAAAAAGTAGCACGGGTATATTTGTAGCAATAGCCAACAATACATTGTATGGGTCAAAATGATTGATTTTTCTTTTTTGCCAAAAAAAAAAAATTAAGATATTAAGTAAAGATCTTGTTCCATGAAGATATTTAGTAAATTTCCTACCGTAAATGTATCAACTTTATTTTTGATTATTAAAATGTTTTGCTAAGGAGTTAATTTGGACAATTTTAAAGGTGATTTTCTCAATATTTTGATTTTTATTTAATTTTTTTCTTCAAATAGTTGTGTATCGGCTAAGTAATGTACTATCCTAACAAACCATACATCAATGGAAAGCTTATTATTCAGCTTTCAGATGATGTATCTCGGATGATATATCTCAATTTCCAAAAAATTGACCCTTGTGACTATTACTATAAATATATTATAAAAAATATTATTTATTGCCTTTTTTTGTGTGTCATTTTGTGTCTTTTAAGATAAAGGACCAGAGGATCCACCTGCTAAACTACTGGATGACCTCTTCCGCAAAACCAAAGCGGCTCCGTGCATATACTGGCTCCCCCTGACTGAGGAGCAGGTATATTTCTTTGCACGTTTTAGTTACTTATTAGAAATGATTGCTAAGAAAAACATTTTCTGTTTTTATGATGTTATGCCAGTGCTCATTACCCATCGCACTTTGCATTGCAGGCAGCACAGAGGGCAGCGGCTCGTGCCGAGCGCATGAGGGAAAGGGAGAAAAGGAGGAAGGAGATGGAAGAGGAGGATAAGAAACGTGAGGAGGAGCGGCGAGACAGGATGAAGACTGGCGGGGCCACCTCAGGGGAAGGTGAGAGAGACCGTGACAGAGAACGAGACCGAGACAGAGGTCGGGAAAGGGAGCGAGAGGGGGATAAACGGAAGGAGGGATACCGCAGGCCTGGCGGAAACAGTGCAAGCGGGAGCAGGAGGTCACGAAGCCGCAGCGACCCTCCCCCCAGAGATCGACGACACTAAGGGAAGTCTGGAACTGTCCAGTTTGTGACCCCTGTTCCTGTATGTGCTGTAACAGCTCTATGCCTACCTTCCTGAGGACCAACTCAGACTTTATAAAAACACACACATGCACACTCACACTCTGCATAAAGACACACGGGTGCACACACACACATTGGGACCACGGTGGTGCTGTGTCTCCATGTAGACTCTTCTCGTTGTCTCTTGACTGGGCTTTAAGACTCCTGGTGTTCATTTCCCACCACAGTGTTAATGGACTTCTGGTATAAATGGGCCGGACTGCAAGACATCCTCCTGGTTTGGTGACATTCTCTTTCTCCTTCAGTGTAGTGTCGACACATTTCTGAAAGAGTGAAGCTGGGATTAGAAAGAGATGCTCTGAAAGCGTTGGCGTGATTTAAGTCCTGATCACTACTTTACGTTCTCCTCTTGTTTTCCTCACGTTCCTTGTACCTTTTTTTTGTCCAGTATCATCTGCCTTTTACCACCCCTTTGCTGTTAGCAGGTTGCCATGGAGAATGGGTTGCATATTTAACCTTTTCACATTTGGTTTTTAATTTTTTTATTGTTTTAGCATAAAAGCTGACTTTGTTTTCTTTCAATTTTTTTGTTTACTCTTGTAAGTGCTGAATGTACAAATAATAAAAAGGTTACATCTAAGAACTGAAAACAAAAAGTTTGTTCTTGGTTCTTGTAGGGGATCAGCTGGAGTCACAGGTTTGCATTGCGTCTGTATTGCTCTGTTTATAATCAGCTGAGCTGTGCACTTGGCACCTAATGCACAGATTCCGTTGACAGTTGTCCTACTTTTATTTTCAAACGTATTCATCCACTTTATAATCTTGGTTCATAAATGGTTCTGTGAGTTTTATTTCTTGCATCAAAGCAAGTAGGTGATGCTTTTAGTTTTGGCCTCCTATTTAGAATAATTTTATTTTCAACCATATCATTATGCAGTCTTAAAGGGGTCATCGGATGCCTAACATACTTTTGTTAAAATTTCTCAATGGTAGTGTGTAAAACCCTTTTTACCCTGTCAAAAACAGCTCTTCACAGCTACCCGTTTTGGTGCATGGCCCTTTTAATGCTAATGAGCTCTGCTCACCCCATCCCTCTCTTCCATGGAGTGCTGTGCAGTTCTCTGAGAGACTGTAAACTTTAGCCACATTCATCGTGATTTAAGATATTTTGGATGAAAACCAGGAGGTTTGTGACTGTCCCATTGACTGCCAAGTAATTACCACTGTCAAGCCCCCGAAAAGTATGGAAAACATAATTGAAATAGTCCATCTGCCATCAGTGGTTCCATCTGAATTTTATGATGAGACAAGAATACTTTTTGTAAGCAAAGAAAATAAAAATAATGACTTTTTTTTTTTCAACAATTCGTGTCACCGTAGCGCCATTTTAGAGAGTATCCCCTAGCGCAAACTGCGTACGCTCTTCTGTAATTGCTGAAAAAAATATTTTTCTTTGCATACAAAAAGTATTCCCGTCGCATCATATTGAACCACTGATGACAGATGGACTATCCTGACGATGCTATTCATACTTTTCTGGGGCTTGACAGTGGTAATTACTTGGCAGTCAATAGGACAGTCACAAACCTCCCGGTTTCATCCAAAATATCTTAAATTGTGTTCTGAAGACGAACAAAGCTTTTACGGGTTTGGAACGATATGGGGGTAAGTGATTAATGTCAAAATCTTCATTTTGGGGTGGAGTAAGCCTTTAACCTAGATTTGTACTACCTAGATTTATTTTTACTCTTTGTACTCAAATTTGCAGCTAATATTTTCTTATATTCATCAAGGCTGCATTTATTTGATCAAAAATAAAACTGTAATATTGTGAAGTATTACAATGATAACTGATATTTTAAAATATAATTTATTCCTACAATGACAACTAAATTTTCAACCACATCATCCTTCAGAAACCACTCTTATATGCAGATTTTCTGGATGAAAACAGTTGTGCTGCTTAATATTTTTATAGAAATTGTGATATGCTATTGAATATTTTTACTCCCTGGCAGGAGTCTAAAGCAGAATCGTTCACATACCACAAGGAGGCAGACTTTGCACAAATCTAAATTTACAAGTCACATGCTTCTGTCTGCCCTTTTAGTCAAGATGAAGGTTAAAAAAAAGCAGCTCCTTTATCTTATCCAATTTTAAGCAACAAAACCTTACTAATGTCTTTTTTGCATATCTGTATAGGCAGATTATGTTCCATGTGCAGCTCATGATTGGTTGTGTGAAGAGGAAGGTCATTTGTTACAGTTCCAGACTCATTATGTCTAAAACCTATTGTTGGCTGGTTACGTATGGCATACAAGCAGGTAAATATAATGCCTCAGAAAATGTTCACACCCTGTCTGCGTCTCAACTCCCACCCTTCTATTTTTACAGCTTTGTTAGCCGTTAAGGGCCCTCTTCCTCTCTTTACTGCTTTGTCTACCTTCTCTCTCTCTCTCTCTTGCCTCATTCCCTCCATCTCCATGCTTGGTCTTTGACGTCCTTCCTGTCGAGCTCAGCATAGGTCCTCTGTAATTAGTGCCCTGGTGGCTGAGTGAAGCATTTTTCTGGCCTGATGCAACACGCTCTGCATAGGGCAGCTGAACTGGGTCGACCCTCTCGTGCCCACACACAGCCCAACCCTGCACCGCTTCTGTGACCGATAGTTTCTTCTCAGAAGATCGGACACTAGATGCTGTCAGAGGAAGTACTCAAGTCGATGTGCCTGTGTGTGTCAGACAGATCGGAGACTCTGGGATTAGGCAGCACTTGTTGCATCATTCTTTTCAGAACTGGACCCGAGTTACTTTTTTGGCCAAATTAAAAGTTCTTCAGAGGTTGTTTTTTTGTTTAGTTTTTTTAATCATTGCAGCCAATGTACAGTAATTCACAAACCACATAAAGGGCACATGGGAGTGTATCTTAAAGGAATATTTCAGGTTCACAAGCTGTCGACAGCATCCATGGCATAGGGTCAATTACCACAGAATTACTTTGGCTTGTCTCTTACTTTATAAAAACAAGCAAAAATTGTGTTCACAGTAATGCATTGACAATGGAGGTCTGTGAAACTGGGATAAATGCTACAATACTTTTCATAGCATATCCACAATACTTAAACATGGATTTAACATTTCTACCAGTGCTAAAATATGATTTATAAAACTTAAGAGCTGCAATAACACTTTGTACAGAAGAGATAAATATAAGCTCATTAACTAAAAAATAAATACCCATTGCCTCTTGACTTCCATTGAAAGTTACTATCAAATCATGCATTTCTTTTAACAAGCTGAGGAAAGTTTCCCTTTTTTCTACAAAATGAAACCAAATACAAAATCTATATAGAACCCCAAGACAATATTTCAAACCCCATCTGTCAAGCTCCATGGATTATATTCACTAATGGTCCTCCTTTCCACTGACATCAACAAATCTCCCAAGATTCAGATTCATTTTCACACCAGGTTTGTTCTGCTGAATGTAGCACATTTAAATATTTAGAATGGAGTATTTTTATACTCCCCAGTATAAATGGTCTCTGTATGGACAAAAGGAGCATGTACGTTCTTCAAAATGTGCCTTTTTTATTTTCAAAATACAAGCATATATGTTTGGAATGATATGAGGGTGAATGAATAATGACAGTTGTCATTTCGGGTGAACTATACTTTTAACTTCGTATGCACCTGAAAAAAATATTTTAAGGGATACAGGGAGAAAAACAACTGTGCCTTTTGTCTTAAATTTTGTCCAGGTCAGCTAATGTAAGGATAACCTACTCCCCCATTGCCCCGGCCCTCGGATCATGCTAAAATACCACATCTTGTCATTACTGTAATAACTGCTGATGAATGATCAAGCGTAAGCAGATTTTAAGCAGTTTTAGCAGACACCCCCTTTTTACGCTCTGCATAGGGCAGCTAAACTGGGTCGACCCTCCCGTGGCCATACACAGCCCAACCCAACATCACTTCTTTGACCGACAGTTTCTTCCCAGAAGCTCGGACACTCGATGCTGTCAGAGGAAGTACTTGAGTATGTTGCAGCTCTTGATGAAAAGGCACTTTTGGTACTTTAAACTTTTATAAGGATGCTTCTCAAAATCCATTGCCCAGAGTTCATTTTTGCAGATCAGAGACTCGGGGATTAGGCAGCACTTGTTGCATCATTCTTTTCAGAAGAGAATCTGAGTCACTTTTTTGGCCAACTTAAAAGTTCTTCAGAAGATGGTTTGTTTATCATTGCAGCTGATGTACAGTAATTCACAAACCGCATATAAAGGGCACATGGGAACGGATCTAAAAGGAATATTTCAGGTTCACAAGCTGCTGACAGCATCCGTGGCATACCGTCGATTACCACAGAATTGCTTTGGTTTGTCTCTCACTTTATAAAAACAAGCAATAACTTTAATAAATCCTATAACTTTTACATAATATGTACAAAATCCACATGTAGAAGTGAGTCCATGATGTATATCGAGATGTTTTGTCCACCTCTATTATTGCCAGTGCTAAAAGGATGATTTATACAACTTAGCAGCTGCAATAACACGCTTTGTACAGGAGAGATAAATAGAAGCTTTTTAACTAAAAAAAATACCCATTTCCCCCTTGACTTCCATTGAAAGCGTATTACTGTCAAAGCATGCCTTTTTTTTTTTTTTTTTTTTACAAGCTGAGGAGTTCTCTTTCTTTTCCCGACAAACGGAAACAAAATACAAAATATACATAGAGCCCTATATAACATTTCAGACCTTATCTATCAAGTTCCATAGATTATATTCACTAGTCCTTTCCATTGACCTCACACCAGGTTTGTTCTGCTTTGGTTCTTGTGTTTGTTGTCACTGAACGTAGCACATTTAAATATTCAGGGGTATTTTTAATACCCCCTACTTTGAACTGTCACTGTATGGACAAAAGGAGATAAAAATAAAAGCATACAAGTTTGGAATAACATGAACAAATAATGGCAGAATTGTCATTTTTGTGGGTGAACTTTCCCTTTATATTTGTATGAACCTGAAAAAAAAAAGATTTTATACAGGGAGAACAACAACTGTGCTTTTGTCTTAAATCTTGTCCAGGTTGGGTAATGTAAGGATAACCTACTCCCTCATTGCCCCGGCCCTCGGATCATGCTATACTACCACATCCTGTCATTCCTGTGATAACTGCTGATGAATGAGCAGTGTAAACAGATTTTAAGCAATCTTCAGCAGACGGCCCCTACCCACCGCACTGCCTTTTGTGTCCAGTAGTTGGAGAAACTAACCACAATTCTCCTTTTTCAAAGCCCCCCTCTGATGTGGCATCTCAGAACTCTTTCTAACCCCCTTTCTTTCTCTCGCTACCCCCAAAGCCACTTGGTTCAAGCTGTAAAAACCTGAATTCCTCATGCAAAAGTTCTGCTTACAGCACAAAAGCTAGAAACCGCTGCTTTTCAGACATTTTACGAACACATTCAAAAGGATGTAAATTTTAGTGCATTTGTGCATCATGTTTCTCATCCGTTTCCTTGGCTTCGAGTTAGACTTTGTTGACATGGATTTATATATGAGAACCATATGTGGTTTAGTGTTGGAGGAGGGGCGAAGGATCTAATGCAACTCAACTTGATGAGAACCGAGGGAGTACTGAGGGAAAAAAGGCACATATTAGAGACAGACAAGGAGGGGAACATATACCTCATGCTTCTGATGTGGCAGTCCAGTCATTAAAGTCATAAGGTGAAGAAAGAGTCTAGTTAACTGTTGCAGGCCTGAGCTGAAGCAGGGGGGTTTCCTGGAGGATGTGACTGGGTCAGAGTGAGGGTAGCTGGGTTTGGTGCACTAGGCAGGGGGAGGGTAAAAAGACTGATTCAGCAGCTCCTGGTGGGGAGTCTTTTCCTGCCCACTTTGGAAGTGTTTACCTTTTAAACAAGGAGGGAAAGAACCAACACTGTGAGTTTAGAGATGCTGATTGTTTTACTTCCTATAACCTGTTTTTTCCCCCCACAATCTCTTGTCTGGAACTGTGGAAAAAACCTGCTCCGCTCACACCACACCCTGTCTAAGTGTAGATGGTATGTTTCCCATAGCTCAACACGTTAATGCAGGTGCCTCTTTTCTTTTATGTGCACTTCTAGCAAACTCAGCATTACCTAACTAGATTTATTCTGTACAGGCATGTAACAAAATTCAAACTCTCACGCCAAGATCTATGTGAAGTGACATACAGCCAAGTATGGTGACCCATACTTGGAATTCTTGCTCTGCATTTAACCCATCCAACATGCACACACACACCGTGAACACACACGCGGAGCAGTGGGCAGCCATTTATGCTGCGGCCCGGGGAGCAGTTGGGGGTTCGGTGCCTTGCTCAAGGGCACCTCAGTCGTGGTATTGAGGGTGGAGAGAGCGCTGTACATTCACTCCCCCCATCCCTGCCGGCCCGAGACTCGAACCCGCAACCTTTGGATTACAAGTCCGACTCTCTAACCATTAGGCCACGACTTCACGACATCTATAATATGTTTTGAGTACCAGAACATATATAAAGTGTTTGCATCGTCACAGTTGAGGCTGGAATATTATGTTCTAGTAAAAACGAGGCATTGTATTAATAAAAACAGGTCCCCAACAGCAGTCCCCAATGAGGATATTCATACAAAACACGTTCTTCATGGATCCCTAAAAAGAACTCATGTACAAAACGGTGCACAAACTGTAAATACACTGTGTATTGTACATACAACATATGAATGCAATATGTTTAGAAAATTTTTTAATGTTTTACAATGATATTTTAAAATGTTATTTAAACTGGAATTTTCCTGTGATGGCAAAGCTGAATTTTCTGCAGTCTTCAGTGTCACATGATTATTCAGAAATCATTCTAATATGCTAAATTGGTGCTCAAGAAAAATAACGTATAATCAGTAGCAGATGCGCTGCGTATTATACACACAAGCAGATGTGCTGCATATTATTTTTTTAATATAATTGAGATATTCTTTTGTTCAGGACTCTCTACAGATAGTTCAGAAATACAGTATATTTTATTGTCACTTTTGATCAATTCAATTTGTCCTTGCTGAATAAAAGTATTAATTTCTTTAAAAAAATGGTGCTGTACATATGGAAATGTATTTAGAGAGATTGCCACATTTCATTGTTACTATTGTATGTAGGTGTTACAAAGCCCATTGAAACTCAATACGATTTCTGGTTCGCTGTTTTATGGCTTGATGAAACAAAAACCATATGTGTCCTACATTAAGACTTGTATTATTATTATTATTATTTTATTTTTTTGACTTTGCATTATTTATATTAATTTACATTCCATACAGGCTGTGGAAAACGTGTTTGCATTTAGGAGCATCACGCTCACATGCCCATATGTTTATTCCATATATAATTGTTTCTTTTTCTTTACATAGGAATCTTTTTTTTACCCATTAACAGACCCTTTTAAGTTTGAAAACATTCACAAGAACCTATTTACCTAATAAATTTATGGTAGTGTTCACTAGCTAACTCCCCAAAATGGTTAGCAAAATGGCTAAAAATAAGTTGGGCTAATCGCTAAAGTGATGGTCCAAGTTAGATTTTGTGCATTTTGTCTGTTTAACCTCTAATGAAAGAAATCTCATCTCTTTTGATATTGTATAAAAACTATAAGCTTGGTGGTTAGCAAATAAACATATTTGAAAGAAAATGGCTTTTTCCAGCATATTCTTTGAATCTGTTTTACTTGACACTTCAAAGTCTGTTCTTTTTCCCATTAGGCTTGAAAAACCAGGAATTCTCTCCATATTGAAAGATGTGGATAGAGCCTGTCAAGTAGAGGTGTTAAATAGCATGTGTCTGACTTCACTTGAACAAGCAGAGCAGCATGAAGACATAAATGGATCACAAAGAGCAGGCAAGTCTCTTCTTTGCCTAGAGACCTTAAAAAAAACAAAACATAGAATGTGTTTTAAGAGAGAAACTTGAAATGTTTGTGGTGCTGCTAATGTTTTCAGTTAAGCCTTGTTTAAGAAAAAAAAGTGAGTCACTTAGCAGAAACTGAGGAAACTCAACTCTGCTTGCCTGGAGAAAAAGAGAGAGAGAAATGGAGGGAATTGTGGGCAGAGCAAAAAGTGCTGAGGTTGTTGTTCATACTGCAGAATCAGCTGGGAAAAGATTGAACTTGCTTAAAATGTGCACAGAGTGAAAAAGATGGTGTACTTGTGTAGCAGGATACGCTCTGACTGAAATACATACAATACATGGTGACTTTTGAAACAACAAAAGCTGTCTTTGAAGGGCTATCATTGCTTGCACTGCACTTTTATGTTTAGACCTGTCTGATCAAGTTATAGGTTGTATCATTCGTATTACATCAACAGTATGTGCACAGATAAGCTGTTTTCCTCCCTCTCTCCTGGAGTGTGCTGTTATCGAGGCAGTTTGGATTCCAGATGTTGTTGATGGAATTCTCCTTGATCGTTGGCCTCTGAACGTCCGCCCCCCTCGCTTCCCCAAAGCCTCGTGACTGGACCTAGAGTGCCAAAACATTATCCATCTCCAGTTGCTTATTCCAAAAAGCAAGTACATTCGGCTGTCTCAATTAAAAAGGATACAAACACACTGAAATGAGTATCATCTCTAACTTACACGTATGTTTGTGCCTCAATCAGTATCTGGAAGTTTAATTATTTTCAAAGGCGTGCACACACTCGCATTATAACAGAGATATGTTTCCTTGCGAACACTGCCAAAAGGGTTTGCAAAATTATAATCATTCCTGGTTTCACTTAATCCTTGGACCTAGCCTGCTTTTTCCGTCCCATTTATTTGGCCAAGTGTTTCCGAGTGCCAGCAAAAGGGAGGAGAGAGAAGTATGGACAGAAATGACAAGAAAAAAACAATTCTATGCAAAAGACATAAGCTTATGTGGGGGCATCGTAATTTATGTGTGATAGTGCAGGGTGTTTGTCTTATTGTGTGGTTATGAGGAACAGGATGAGATGCACTAATGAGAGAGATGCTTCTTACAGGCGACTCTGGGAGGTAACAAGCAGTTCGGAAAATATGGCCGAAGAAGGCAAGAAGTCTTGGATTCGGATGCAGGTTGAGAGGAGCAGCTGGAGATTAGGACAGAGAACTGCTTTTCCTTTAACCTCGCTGTTGTGCAGGAGAGTGAGTGGGCTAAACAAACATGTTAAAGGGATAGGTCACCCAAAAATAGAAATTCTGTCAGTTTACTCACCCAAACGTGTCCAGATGTGACTTTCTTTCTTTTAAATTTCACTAAAAAAGATATTATGGACAAAAACACAGTCATTTCTCAAAATATCTTCTTTTGTGATCCACGGAAGACAGTCATTCATACCTGTTTGGAATGACATGAGGGTCGTTTCTAAATGTTTTATAGTGTTTGGTAGACACCGAAAGTCAAAAAAAGAAACAGCAAAGAAAACTTACAAAATATTTTATTTTTTGACTTAAACATAAAAAAAGGTTTGAAACAAGCACAATTTATTTCTAGATAATGATCATCATCATTTAAATATTATTATCATTATTGGGTTTTTTTTATTCAAACTTTAGATTCCCATTTTAAAAAAAGCACCTCAAGTTTTCAATAATTGTAAACACAAGCAGTGAAAATATCATTTATATACTTTAAAATTTATTTCAGTTCAAAAATACAAACCCACCCATTCACCTTTTCCCCAAATTAAGGCCACTTCATAAGACATACATTATTGCCTGTCCAGCAGGACATTTTTAATGACAATTGTTAAAATCAAAAAAACACATTCTTGACATGGAGAACAATAACAATAGTAATAATCATAATGATAATGACATCATCATTATCAATAATAGTAATTATTAAAAATACAGTACAATATAAAGCCATACTACTGGTGGACACAGACAGACAGCACAGCTTTGCAGGCATTGTTAGTGGGATAAGTATCAATTATCTTTGGAATGGCACATGACTTTGGTTTCTTAACCTGAGTTTGGAGTTGCATGGGGTGGGAGCGGAACCCTGTGTTGCTTTAGTGAAAAGAATGACCTTTCATGAGCCAATGCAAATAATCTTTTATGATATCTGGTAACACTGTGCATAGGAGAACTCTTCAAAAGTACTACGGTGGTCCCATGGTTCAGCGATGGCAATACCATGGTACGGAATGATTACGATATTCATGCACTAAGGTATTTATATAGTACTAGAGAGAATACCATGGTACTGTGGCACCTTCTGACCGACTTATCTAGTTCATGCATCCTGGAAGAATTTTAAAAATGAACAGAAATTACACTCACAAAAAGCTATTTCTGACTATGTTTTAAATTATTTTAAATTACAACTAGAAAAAGGTAAATCTAGTTTAATCCGTTTTTACGAATTTTCCCAAAAGTTGAACAATTTCAAATTTTTTCATCACTGTGAACCCTGTAACATGGCATGACATTCAAAAACCATGGTAGTACGGTCTTGTTATAAAAGTTGCATGAGGCTGCTGGAAATGTGATGCAACCTGAGATAAGTACAGAGTTTTCTGATTGGGACAAACGTTGTTTTCGACAGAGGGTAAGAATTCACAATGAGTCAGACATACAACAATAATCACAACTTTAAAATTACATTTACAAAAGGATAAACAAACAGCGATGAGCTGGCGTCATTGACTACACCAGAAGGGAAAGAAGAGAAAGACATTGAGAGAAGAGGGGAGAGATGAAGTGAAAGTGACAGGGGAAAAACAAGTACTGTATGCCTTTATACAGCGTGCGGGAAGAACTTGGCACAGGTGTGAAAGCAAAATGTTCAAAACCACTAATTACAAGATATAAAAATGCTGAGATTTGTTTGAGTGGCATCATTTCTAAAGTAAACAACAAAGGGTCCCTTTTTGGCCAAAACCATTTTTTTTAGACGTGCTTTTCTCATTTTGGTTTTGCTTTGCTAGTAAGTCCCCTTCTTCCATATTCTCAATTCTCTCCATTCTCTCCTCTCCTCCCCTTCCCTTTCTTCAATTATCCCTTCGTAATCATTTAAACCTTGTCCAGTAGGGAGCGTTGGCAGTAGAGCAAGCGTCTCGGTGTGCCGTACCTGCGGAAGAAGAGAAGTGCTCCGAGCGTAAGGATCACGCAGACCAGCAACATGAGTGGCACCACGACGGCAGCCGCTCCTCCTCCGCTGCTGGGTGCGTCTTCGACCTCGATTATGATCACCTCTGTCTCCTCCTTTTTGCCCTCATCCTCAGTCTTGTCTTCCTCGCGTGTGCGGTCACGCTCACGCTCTCGTTCACGTTCTCTATCCCGCTCCCTTTCACGTTCTCTTTCGCGCTCGCGCTCACGGTCACTTCCTCCGCCTCCACCACCTGTATTGGAGTCCTCATTGGGACAGCCCATCCAATCCCTAAGTGCAGACTTGGGGTATCCAGGCTCCACTCTTAATAACTGGTTGTTAAACTTCCAGTACTTGTTGGCTTTGTAGAAGTAGGTATAACCTGTAAAATTTAAGAGAGGAAAGGTCAGGACTGTACAATAGTAGCGATCTTTGGCCCAAAGCCTACATCCTGACTTTGTTTCAATAAAACTAGAATATTTTTTTTTTTTTTTTAAATGTATGTCTTATATTAGTGAGAGGCAGGAAAATATTGGAACAAGGGAGGGAATGGGGTCAGGAAATGACACAGGCCAGATTTATGTCCTAACCATGCACAACGCCACAAATGATTAATGGTATATAAATAAAAAATCCAAGGGGGCATTTTTTGATAAAAAAAAAAAAAAAAAAAAAAATATATATATATATATATATATATATATATATATACAAATTTTCTTGTGTTAATGAATAATTCTGTGTGCATATGTCATACGACTGACAATGTACTAAGATGTATAATGGACAAAGAACAATCATGTCAGAATGAGAAGGCTTATTATTATGAAAGACTGGAGGTTAATTTAAAATTCAGAAGGCGGTGAAAGGCTTACTTTGATCTCGACTCATGAAGGCAGCCTTTATGTTGTCTGGAACGCCTTGCCATTTACTCATAGGTTTGGGGTAGTCTGGATCCACTGACTGCGTGTCTTCATTGTAGCGATAATATCTGATTGAAGATAAGAAATAGTTTCAGATCTAAGCTCCCTTTGTTCTTATGCCTTGCATTATGGGATATCAAAGCTACTGACTTGTTTCCTTTGAAGAAGTAGGTGTTGCCTGTGGGGGTGTACAGAAGGGCTGCGTCCAGTTTCTCCTTTGGAAGACCATTGCCCATTTCTCTCAGAGACTTCGGGTAACCTGACTCCAAGTTCGATTCAGTGAACACCCAGTGCCTGTCCCCTGCAAGCCAGAGATGATATTACTTCTGAAGCAATAAGCAGGCCTGTTAAAGCCAAAGGACAAAATCCCACTTTTTTCCATTGAAATCATACGATCGAAGAGGATATGTACCTTTAAAGAAGACAAATTTCCCATCTTCTCTTTCATAGGCAGCATTAATCTCTGTAGGCAGACCTCTCCAGAAATGTCCGATTGGCATGGGGTAATTTTCCATAACCCGATTATTACGAACGCGCCAGAACCACTTATCCTAAAACACAGGGACAGGAATTGTGATGAACACACATACTGCATGATCTCCAACTCCAAGCCAATGCGTACACACATATTCCATCCATACCTTAAACACAAACATTTCTCCTCTGAAAATGCCAATGGTGTCAAAATGGCCTTCGCAGATGTCAGGACCAAAGCCAGGTCCTCCCGGCCTGTATGGTGTGGGATATGGAGTGTGGTGGGGGGTCTGCGGGGTGACAGGTGGTCTCGGACGGCCTCCAGTGTCTGGTCCTACACAGAGCAAAAATTCATTTTTGTGAATTAGTTCATTCGCATTGGTCTATTCACTGTTTAAATAAATGATTAACTGATTAAAGTGCCCCTATTATGCCTTTTCAAATATTACCTTTCATGCAGTGTGTCGTGTAGCAGTATGTGAACATCAACTTTCTGCAAAGTTGTGAAGCCGACAGTGCATGATAAATAACGTTTTTGTCTATCAAAAATTCGCAATCGCCTAAACAAGTCGTCAGGAATTTGAATCTTATTCTGTTACGGCTCTACGTCACGAAGTAACACATTTGCATAATGTCCGCCCATGGGCTGTCATTCACACTGTACGCGGTAGACCAATTACAAAGGACTGCGCCATCTGACCAATCACAGCAGCGAGGGCTCACGGAAAGGAGGGGTTTAGAGAGACTGATTCTTCGAACTGCTCCGCATGAGTCGTTTAGGAATCATGCAGAAATTAGGTAAAATTAAAGCTATTTTTTGAGAAAACTAAAGTGTTTTTTGACCTTGGATGCATGTAAACCTGTTTTAGGACACTCATAAAATAACATTAGCAACCTTAAAAATGGCATAATAGGGGCACTTTAAACAAATAGTCTAAATATTTATTAACGCTGCTGTTCATCACTATATTTTTGACTGTTACGTATATTCTGGTTTTATTAGTTGTATTTATTTTATGTTAAATTTAATGTTACTCAATCAGATTCTTTTATCCAAAATGAATAAGCTTTAGAAAGCAAACCAGTATATTTTCTTATGCTAATTTGGTTTGTTTTTGTGCCAGATAAATGGTCTGAAATGCAGAATTAAATAGCATGATAGTGAAAGTGATTTATAAATACATTGTAAATATATTATTTTAGCTTTAGTTAATGATAACCCTGCCTTGAACAGAACTACGGTGTGGTTTAGCAATTCAAGTTGCAATGATATTGATTGTTTTACCATAAAGCTGCTGAATGCCTTTACGGTCATCTTCAGGAAGCTCAAAGTTCTCAGTGTCCATCCACTGGTAGAAGGGAGCCATGATGGCGGAGGGGTCATTTGAATGTTCCATTCCCAGGGCGTGACCCAATTCATGCACAGCCACCAGGAACACATCATTACCTGAATGAAAGTAAGAGATTACCATGTCAGCACAGGTCAGATTTGGCAAACCTTAAGTAGCATGCTGTATAATTGTGCAGCACACATTAAAAACAACTATTTTGAAACACTAAGAATAGATATCACAGAATGACAGCTGAGAGCTGTTATTCTGTTCTTTTAGAGCTTGTTTTTGGGCATTCAGTTCACAGCAGGGAAACGTCAAAGAAAAGCTTTTCGGAAGGAGATGTTCCAAACATTACCATGAAAAGGTAAGGTTGATTCAACCCAATTCAGTGAAAGTGTGCACAAACACAACATTTGCCTGGACTTGCCTCACTCGTTCTATTACACAAATATTCAAACCAAACAAGTTTGAGTTTATCTGAACTCACTTATTCATGTGTAAACAAGAACCGCCATCCATACTGACAAAAACAAGTGAGATCCTTGGGAGGTCTAGAGTATTTTCACTAACTTCTGGTGTTTGTACTCCTTACCCAAAAGGTCACGGTTGCCGATGGTCCAAGGCTCTGCTGCGTCGAAGTGTGTGTCTCCTCCTATGCCATTGCCTGGGAAGTAAGCATGAGCCAAAAATCCTCCTTCGCCATCAAACGGACTGGCGTCGCCATGAAAACCATCGGCGA
Source organism: Barbus barbus (assembly GCF_936440315.1). Taxonomy (NCBI): domain Eukaryota; kingdom Metazoa; phylum Chordata; class Actinopteri; order Cypriniformes; family Cyprinidae; genus Barbus; species Barbus barbus. The sequence goes on from NC_136754.1 coordinate 9,210,377, forward strand.
AGAAGAGCATGATGTCAGCAAAGTCTTCAACCTTATCTCTGATGTCACTGTAAGGGATCTCTCGGAATCGCAAAGGGGTAACTCCTTCCCACACTTTGAAGGCTTTTCTGATCGCCTCAAATGTTTCGTATTCCCCAACTTTTGGTGTGTAGTTCTGTATGCTGTGAAGAGATAAGAAAGGGTGAATTGGATAGGCAATCAGAGGAAAGTAGGGCATAGGAAAAAGACGAATATATGAAGGAAAGGGGTAGAGAAAGTGATTTACATTACAGACAAGTCACACAGGAATTTTGGCCGTGGCTGCAGTGGAGCAGAATTATATAGTAGGCCAAAGATGACTTTTCCATAAGTGTGGTGCGTATTTACTAAAGCATAGCCACAGCCATATCTAAACGTTTATGACAGCAAACCTCAATTAATCGGTAATGGTTTGGACGGGAGTTTTGTGCCGAAAATGACCTAAATACAGTTTCAAATGCACTGGTCTTTTATTGATCCAGCAGAATGGAGTTAAAGTTGTTTCTTACCAGAATGTGATCTCATTTTTATCCCATTTGAGTCCCTGGATTGCGTAGCGCTTCTTTCTCAGGTTGCTTTTCAGTTCGGCTCCAAACTTGTCTGGGACACCACAGCGGGGCTTCTTCATTGCCCTGGCAATCACCGTCAAATACGTTAGATCATCCACCGCACAACAGATTTAATTTCAGTGATTTTGGACAGGATGGCTGTTAATTTTTGTCCTCATATATTCTACATCTTCCGTGCCTCATTGCAAACCAGTGGAGGATTGCTGACACAATGCTCTAGTTTTTCCATTCTCTCCTTCCATGACTAACAACCACATAACTGATGGGCCAAAATAATTCCACAGAGATATCTATAAGCTCTTGAATCTCTTGAACTAGCCACAGGTGTTCAAAAAATGCAAGACTGATTCCATGGAGAGAAAATCATCTAGACCCATTTTTTTGTTATTAACTGGACATGGAAGCACTAATTACACTTGACCGTAATACACTGCTGTATGAATCATGTGGGCAGTTGACTTACTCTAGAGTTGCAGGATCCATGTTGCCGGTGATTTTCAGGCCGTAGAATCTCTGCATGGCAGCAATGGCAGAGGAGACGGAGTGAGGAGAGCGGGCTGTATGTGTGCGGAGATCACCGGGTGGCAAGTAACCATATTGCTGTAGCCATGCCTAGAACACGAGAGAAAGAGAGACAAAGGTACTCATTATTGGACAGAAACCTTTTGTTAATTTTCAATTATATTAAAATGTTTTCTGTTTTTAAGTTGAGGTGCATGGAAAGTGAAAAAGTGAAAAAAGTGACGTAACATGTGGCCAAGTATGGCTAGCCACGTTACGTTACTGTCCAGGGAGCAGTTGGGGTTTCGGTGACTTGCTCAAGGGCATCTCAGTCGTGGTATTGAAGGTGGAAGAGAGCACTGTACATTCACTCCCACCACCTACAATTCCTGCCGGACCTAAGACTCGAACTTAGTCCGACTCTCTAACCATTAGGCCACAACTGCCCCTAACATATATAAGGATATACTTTTATGCAGGTGTTAGTTCTATAACTATGGCATTAAACTCCATAACAAAAATTTCTCCTCTTATCTGATTTTTTTTAGCTGTATCTGCAAAAAAATAAATAATTTTTACAATGTAACAAAAACACCTTGTTTTTACCTAATACATTACCATTTAAAAGCTTAGAGTCGTAAGATTTGTTTAAAGAAATCATTTTAACAGTGCTACATTTAACTGATCAACAGTGACAGAAAATACTTTTACACTGTAAAAAAATAAAAAACATCCAATTTTTTTTTTCTTACAGAATTAGAAAGCATCACAGCCTTTTTCAACAAGAAACCTTTCTTGAGTACCAAATCAGCATATTTCTGAAGGATCATATTATACTATGGTTTCACCATTGCTGGAAAAATTTACATTTTGAAATATTTGAAAGATAGAAAACACTTAAGTATTGTATTGTAACATAATATTATTGTCTGTACCGGTTTTTTTTTTTTGGTGCCTTGGTGAGTAAAAACATAAAAAACAAAAATATTACTGACCTCAGACTTTTGAATGGTTGTGTATATCTTTTTTTCTTACCACAGTTTTTAACCAATTTTTTTTTGTGATAGATTCATGAAACAAGAAGGAAAAAAATTGCCAACAAGGTAAGAAAATGTAAAGTAAATTGAAGATATAATTCTTGTTTTATGCAATTTTGCTTCTCAAATACACTTTATATACACTTTATATTATTTTAACAACGCTTCGATGCTAATTATGGAATACAAGGCAAATAACTGATTAAAAAAAAAATTGACAAGAATTTTTTAATTGACTGGAATACAATTGACAAGAACTTAATTTAGTGGGTAAGTGTGTAACTCACAAACCCAAGGGATTGGGCAGAGTTCTATTCCACAGTTCATGACACAAATCACTTATACACATTGCAAAATTCACTTAAACAAATACTTCTAAACAAATGTATATATCAAGTATGTGTCTAGACTGATTTATGACCTTGCTTTCCTTTAAGGCAAAAGAAAGAAGCTGCATTTTCTGTATCTTGAAACTAACTCAGTGATGGCACAAATTCATTTCTGTTTGTGCGAATATAGGATGATAGATGAGATAATGAAAGGTGAAATGTTATCTGTCTGTGACTCCCTCAGGGAGACAGATACTGTCTCCAGTTAAACCAAACTGTCAGTCGGTAATTTCCCAGGGAATTTCTGGTCAATACCATTGAAACCTCAGAGACAGAGCCCTTATCCTGTAATCCCTCTTTCTCTACCTCCTCCAGCACTCTCTCTCTCTCACACACTACTGCAGGAATGTAGACACATGCTGTGGGGCCTCGGCACGCCCTCGTTCAGCTGTAGCTCATACAGAGAAAAACATGTTAATCACATGATTTGGCTGTTGTAGCTTGTGCGGTCTTTGTGAGTAAAGTGTCAACAGAAAGAGGTTCCTCAGCATGATCAGCATGTTTTAAGTTTATAATGGCTGAATGTGTTTTTGACTGTGTGTCTTGGCAGCAGATGTGATTACATCCACAGTCAGATGCATCAACGCATGTATTCCAAGTTGATGTAATCCTGGAAATTTAGTTTTTTAAGAACTTGCTGTTTTCTTGTACTTTTATTCCTCTATTTTTCTCTTTTTTATTCCTCTGTTTTTTATTTTTGTCTCAGTTTTTTCTTGCCGGTGGGATTGTGATATTTCTAAACTTCCACAAAAGTTCTTCTCCATTCCTTTGTATATCAGACATTGTGAGTCTGTGATTCACTCTCAGTCCTTCACAGCACAAAAGGTTCAGTGTGTTATATCCATATGAGGAAAAAAGGCTGTTAATGGGACATGGATTGGTGGGGGATGGCTGAGATTGTGATAGATGAACATGTCCTATATGCAATCCATTGACTAAAATTGAGTACAATTGAAATCACTTTCTGGTAAGACACCTTGTCTCTATTCTGCTGGATTAATAACATGTAGTGATGTCTTTACAGTTGCGCAACATTTCTTGCATCTCTCAAAAACAAGTTTGAAATTAGAACTCAAACACATCCCGGCAGAGTCTACCTCTTTTTGCTAGTACTTCCTGTCTTTTCCACGAAAAAGGCTTCTTTAAATTTTCACAGAAAAGTTAACTCATTATTCCCCAAAGTTATAAATACAATTAGGACATGTAAGACTGTGCCATCCGTCACTTCTTTTGTATGCTAAAATTGTGGTTCAAGGTCATCGGTGACCAGTCTATGATTATGTCATTATACTAAAAATCAAGACCAAATACTGGGAAACCTCGATGTTGGGTTTGTAACTGTAAGTGTCCAAAATGGCCATTTTTTATCATTTAATTTCATAGCCACCCAGACCTATTTCAATAACCAATTTCTAAGTTTTAATATAAAGAAAAAGATGAACAACTTTCACACACTGAGGTGGTTGCAGGTAGGTGTATAAATCACATTCAATGCAATGGAAAACTGAAAAGTCATGACTTTTCATAAAATTAACTGTCAACCTTCTTCAGGCCTTTTAGCTTGAGATATACCTGAAAATGAAGTTTTGCAAGATATGACAAGTGTACAAGACTTCTTTTGATGTACATAAAGGAGCAATTGGCACCAAATTGTGTTTGAGAGCATATGCACATTAAACTCATAGAGACTTGAGAGAAAGACATGCAATTTTAAGGGAAAATGAGTCACAACTTCCATTCTCTCTGGGCCAATGGAATAACACAGAATCTGGGTGAGCGAGTTGTGAATCCAAATCATAAAAATGCAGTTCAACTGCTCAGGTTACGCTAATGAACCTCAACAGCTGGCTAAATGTATCAACACCGTAACATCAACACAAGATCCATTGGTGTTTACACTACCAAAAGTTTACCACTGAAGTTTACTCTGTAAATTCATGCACTATGAAGTCCCTAAATTCCTTGTATTTCATTTAAATTTGGAACACATTCTATGCTATTGATTCGTGGTTCTATAAGGAAGAATGTATTCCAATTGTATTATTTTATTTTAGTTATTTGAAATTGGATGCTTGGTGGAAAAAGTCGGAAGTTACTAGTTATAATCATCTTTCCATGTATTTTATAGATCAGTGGATCACATTTTTACACCTGAGGCACTTGGCTATTTGATGAAAAAAAAACAAATTCAAATGGAAAGTGCAAAATATGATCATTACTATTAAATGGGAAAGGATGTTGGGAATTATCTTTCCAGTACTTTTTCAGACATACTGCAAAGGTCTGTGGGTTGTTTGGCTTAAGTGACACAGGAGTTCAATTCAGCCTTTCACTTTTCTGCTATTCTCTTGCTTCTGAAATTACATCACTTTTTCAGCCTACAATAAGTTCTATTCTTTATGCAGACTTGCATCATTCACACCCCACCACATTTCCTGCCTAAAAAGATCAACCCCATTTTTTTTTCATTTGTGTCTCTTTTCTGTAACATGCCACCCCCTTCCACATCCCACTTCCTTCCTTACGCTTTGACACTACATCACTAACTGCTGGCATCATCTCACATCTGTTCTAAAGTGGTCAAGGACGAATGGGAAAATCCCCTGGGCATTTCCTTTGGTTCTGTCTAGCCATATGTGGCCAAATGCAAATTCCAATAAAGTACTATAATGCAAACTCCCTAGAAGTCCTTCAGGTGATTATTCATGATCATTGCTGTCAGTGACGAGAAGTGTACTAAAAATAGCATGTCATGGTTTGTGTGGGATTATATGACTTTCACAACAAAGGGACGTGGATATTGACACTATTATTGTCTAAAACCACAGCTGTGCATGAGTCTATAACTTAAGGATATCCTTAAGGAATTAGGAGAACTTCCTGCAGGATTGTGATGACTTCCTGTTAGCCAAAGTGGAGAAAGAGAGGAAGAAAAGAGCCCATATGGAGTTTTCCACCCTGTCTAAACCCCTCCTCTCTTTTTTGACTGTAACAAAGGACAAATGTCATCCATTAAATCCCGCATCTTATAGGAGCAGAATAACCTTTTCCCCCCAAACTCATCCTCAGCATATCCATCCACAATCTGACCACAACATTACAGGCATGACTTTTCCTGTTTTCTTGTGGTAATTGGTCGTTCTTTTTTGCATCCTCAGCATCTTTCATTCTCTGCGGTCTCTTAATTCAGAATCCTTCACTCCTCCTCTGTTTGCTTTGATCACTGAGCAGAGAGATCAGAGTTTCTTAAAGCTAAACATATGTGACTGAACAGTGCTAATGACTGGCAGCTGATAAAATCTTTCCCATATGAAAATTTGATTTTATAACCTCACAATGGTAATAACATCCATAATATAATGCTTTCTGGATTTCTCTAATCTTTTCAAAGTTAAATAGGAAATTAGTGTGATATAATTAGAGATTAAATCTTTTAATTCTAAATGTATAATTGGAAAAATCTCTTGAAAACATGTCACATTATATTTTTAATTAATATGAAAATGAAGCCTGTTTTAGGACCATAAAGTTGTTTTGCATCATGACATTATTTTCATTACATTTAAGCACATTTCCTCCTTAAATGTTTGGATGTTTTACTTTTATCTATTTTATTGGTAATTCCTATTAATTTGAAAAAAACTGTAATATTTTATGATTAGTCTATTGTTTAAGTCAGCAAAAATTAAAGATGAGGGGTGAAATAAGACTCAGACATGTACAAATCCATAACGAGCATGAGATTTAAATTATTTTTTGTACTTCAAAAATGAAAATTGTACAAGAAAATGTGTTTAATGTCAATGCAAATAGGCTTCATTTTCTTTATGCCAATAAGAATTTATTTCCAGATTTTGTGGTGAAATATGACCCCACTTGTTCTTGACAGGTATTGTGAGATTCACACTGTTAAGACTTTAAATTAAGGACCCCTAATTTTCAGTCTTCCTAAATCTGTACAGCAGGAGTCTCATATAATACAGTCTTTTGACTGACAAGAATTGACCCACTTTAAGGGTCACGCGTGTTTTGCATTATATAGTAGGCTAACTATTGCCAAAATAATCATATATAATATATATAGCTATATGATTTTTTTGTTATTTTTACTTATACATTATTATTATTATGCAGAGGTGATATTCAGACCTTCACACAAAGTAAAACATCTGCCACCGCACAACAGATCAGGATGTGTTATCAGTAACAAATATCTCGAGAAAAATGCAGGATACTCACCTCAGGTTTCGTGTCTTGTTTCGAGGACGATCTGTGCACGCACACAAATATTAGGAGCATCAGCTCCGTTAACCGGCTCCAAATCATTCTTCTGTCGATGAGTCCTTTTGGAAAACACGTTTATTAATTTAATAAAGTTTGTCTGCTCTTGCAACTGTCAAAACATAACCACGCTTAAAAAACAATAGCGCCTGCCACTTTTGTGGTAAAAAATAGACGAGAACTTTGACTTCTCCAGGAGAAAGGGAGAATGCTTAAGTTTATCAAAATGTAAACAGTTACTGCTATAGATTACTAGTGCATCGGAGTGACTGGTACTCTATAGTCCTAAAATCATTCTGCTAAGATAAGCGTGGAAATGTTGCATCGAGAGAACCCCGGTATGAAGATGAACAAATTTCTCTTTGTCTTATTTCTCTGTCATTGTGCTAGTTGGTTCAAATCTCCATATGCACAGCAGCCCCTTTCTCTGGGCTGTAGACGTGGTCGCTCGATAGTGTTGCCAAAAAACTGATCCTGAAAAGCCAAAGCCCTCCCTCCGCAACATTAGCCCATCCCGCTCGAACTTAATGGCCTTGCTGACGACCTTCTTCTGCTTTGCTTGGCTCGACCTTATGGACAGAGAAAATACTTCATCTGCCATAGTTTTTTTCCCTCTTTAACAAGGCTATTGTTTAGCTTTAGCAAATTTAATTCATGGTTTTGCTTAACATTCGTTTGTTTGCGGTACTTCAATGACTGGTCAAAACATTGCTAAAGCAAACAAGCATGACAAAATGAATCATTTCAACTGATTGAATGGGAAAATACGCGCATATGCCATGGCATTCATTTAATTTGCCTTTTTTATTTTATTGTGACAGCTGTAAATTAAAAATGGGTGTGTATATGTAAGTCATTGGAAAGTCCCTCACATGATATAAAAGTGTAGGCTATTCCATTTAACTCTGATTTATTGAATTTAATAATACAATTTTTAGATTGGGACCATTTTAAATATTTTTACATTTTAAAACGTTTACAGTGGTGTATTTTATCCAGGTTCCTTGACTTGTGACAAATTCCCATAGTTCATTATTTTTTTATTTAACAGCATTTCAGTGGCAAACTGATGTACAGTATACTTTTTTGTTTGTTAAAAAAACACCAGTTTTTGTCTTCAGTCTATAAGAGCTACACTGCCACACACTGGTGAGATTCTGTCATTGCATGTTTCGTCCATAAGAGAAAAATATATTGCTATCTATTTACTAACAAGGAGCTTTCCTTTTACTTTTGGAAGAGCTTCCATCCTTGTTGCTGGGCTGTCCTAAACGATTTGTGGTAAGATGAAGGTGAAAATCTACTTCTGTCGAAAGGTTCAATGATGTTAAGGTATGTTTGAATGCAACATAAGGTCTATTTGAACATTCTGGTGTTTGTTTGTGCTATTATCAGTCTATGGTTAGTTCATTCAGTATGTAACAGTGAAAGATGATTTATTAGGCCATATAAATTTTTCCTTTGCTCAAATCCAAGGTTTTGCATGTATAGTATTGCAGGTTTTGTGACGTGGCGCCTTGGCCTTGGATACAAGCACTTCCCAAATGCCACCCTTGCCATAAAGTCCAGCTTTGTGAAGTTTACGAATAGTCTGTTAGAGAGCTTGCACACGTGACCCTCTTAGGTGCAGCATTTTTCATTGTAATTCTGTAAACTGTTTTATACAGGTTTAGTACATATTTTAAAAACCCATACATACAAAATTTGAACATCACTCCAGTATACACATATCCCTAGACACACATACTACACGGGCTATACTCTGCTTTTTTCTGTCTTCCGTATGTGCCTCTGCGTGGTTGTCATGGTGCAAGAGATTAGAGGCTAGTCCTCAGACAGATTGTCAACGCTTCCTCCAGTTTCTCTCTCACTGCGCTTGATGTGGCACACACAGAAGCAGTGCAGAGGAGTTTGATTGTGTTAGGGAGTGAACAGATTAGGGATGCCTGTATGTGAAGAAAACTGTGTTTCCCTCAGACCACCAAGGAAGAATAACATCTCTGTAGATGAGATTTATACTCTAAAACAACAACAACAACATGAGAGTACGTGATTAAAATAAATGCATATTCTGGTTCTTGTCATGAATACACTGTTTTTATTTCCTTTTTTATCTTTTAGCTGTACCATGAAATTACAACTCACAGTCAGACTCTTACACCCAATTCATTTCTATGGAAAGCACATGTAAAAGTATCCAGACAAAGAACAAACATCACCAAAGAAACAAACATTTCCACCAAGAAATATAGAAAGGGTTACCTTTTAAGCTACATAGTGGTTAATCTCAGAATCAGTCAATTTATTTCTATCTTTTTCAATAGCTACACTGACAATATTAAAGTAACAAGAGTTTACACTGACATACAGGCTTGTTAAACAATCTTACCCGACTCTTTAGTCTAGTTGGTGTTAAGAGCAGTATATTGTCTAATACTGTACAGCTGGACAGGACAAACATGGACACAATGGACATAGGTTGAGAAGTCATATTTACAGTTTGGTGTTTTGGTGCTTTCCAACTGGAAAACTGTTAAGTAAAATCCTGAAGATTTAGTACAAGTCAAGAATATTTCATGCGAATTTACATAATGTAAATTTTATGAAGTGTTTAAAATATCAGCTTGTTAAAAGCACTTGTTCACAGTTGGTTTGCCCTAAGAAAACAATTGAACATTTACTTCCTTTTGGCTCCAGCTGTACTGTCTGTATTAAGTTTTTTGATTAGGGCATATTTTTACACATTTGAGCTTATTATGAAAACTCTTATGAGCTTGAATTTTTGACTAAAGGATGATAATGATTTGTGCATGGCTGCCCTGGAACAAGGTATCAACAAGGTGCGTTTTAAGTAATTAGTATATTTCTTCATTTGAAATACACTCCCTCCAAATTTTACCATCCTTTATGGATTTTGATCAAAAACACTGCATATTTTTTAAATGTTCTTTAAGAGTAAAGAAACAGTATATCAATACAATAACTCTTAGTGAGGAAATTATCAATTATGTCATCATTGGCTTAGTAAATTTTGGTCTGATCCTCACCCAAAGCTACTGTTCAATTTCTTAGCTACCTTAAGATCTTCACTTTGGAAAAGTAAATGAATCCATCTTAACTTACGCAGACAAAATAATTTACATTTATCTAAAAGAACATCACATAATATTCAAGGAAGTACTTATATAAGATATTTAGACATCATTACATATATTAAAATACACAATGCAGGTATTTTAATATAAAGGATCTGGGTTAAAGATCAGGGACATTTTTTTAAAAACCAAGAAATAACCCTCTATGTGTGTGGGGATGTGTTTTTATAGTCCATAATATTCTTCAGGTTTCTTCCCTTTTGTCAGCTATTAAATTCATCTTAATGTGTTGTTTCTTATTCCTTTAACAGGGTCTAGGACAGAGCATTCTGATGCTTGCTGATGTTTCTGGAGGGCTTGGTTCAAAAAACTCACTGATGTCCTGGTGGGAGGAAGGTTGCAAGGTGGTGAGTTTGTGAACGCTCATGATGCAAAACTCTCTCTGGGGCCTTGGTCTTTGCAAGAGCTCGGGGTGCCTTGACAAATCCTCCATGGTGCTTCATGTGTCCCTAGAAGTTATAGTAAGAGATGTTCTTTAATTGTCATGTAACTTTCGAATTGCACCGAGACAAGAATAAAAATCTCTTGCGTAACTAACATTGTACCATGTTAAACTGTATGTTCACACTGTATGATAATAATTCTTTAGCTTAATGAATTCAGAATGCCACTCACCTTCAGTCCACTGCGACTTGCATATTCTTTTCCACATTCAGAACAGTGGTAGATTTTTTTCTCTGGCATTGGAGGTGGAAGACTGGGAGTCAGTGAAATACATACAGTTGATTCTGTTCTGTCCATTTCAGTTGCTGTTTTATCTGCCTTATCCTTTGCAGCTGAACTACAGTGAGCTTCCTTTATGGTCTTCTGCACATGTGTGTCACGATCCTCAATCTCATCCTCATTTGTTTTGTTTACAGAGTCTGATACCATATCTGCATTAATACTCAAATCTGGAGTTGTCCTTTGTCCATTACTTGGTGTTTTATGTATTTTATCTTTCATCTTTTCTTCCTTAGGGAACTCTTCGGGGATTAATTTGGATGTTTGGAGAAGGCTTTGGTCAGGCTCCTCTAGGTGTACTGTATGAGAAGACGCACTCTCTGATCTCAGCGCAAGGAGAGAAGGAGGCGTTGATTCCGGATGTGGTGGAGGAACTCTGGATGCATTATGAGCTTGTATACTAAGAAGATCCTCCAGATTTGATCTGGATGCAGAGCAAGGAATAGGTGAGACAGATCTATTTTCACTGTGTTCACAGTCATTTCTTTGCAGACTTTCTTTCTTCAGAGCAGGGGAGCTTGAAATCTTTTTATCTTCCAAGAAGGCAGTGTTGCTGGAAAGTTCAAAAGATAGTTCATCAGTGGCATCAGGACCAGTTGTTGCTGACGCTGATTGGGTGGCAGGGGGGACAAGGGAGGGTGCAGAATCCACTGGAGAAGGTACACTGAGTGAGAGCTCAGGTGGATCAACTCTGAATGTTGGAGGTGAATGGGGGGTTGGATTCAGGGATGGGTCAGGGCTTAGGTCTAAAGGTGGTATAGGACCCGAGCTAAGTGAAGCAGGTAGGCTTATGGCACATGCTGTAAGAGCAGTACTGACAGCCAGGGATTCAGTATGTCTAGAATCCGTAATGGTTTGTAGATCGTTTAGTAACTGCACATCTGTAGCACTAGGGCTCATCTCTGAAGCAGAGAGCTCAATAGACTCGGAATGGGACAAAGTATCACATTCTGTTGAGGTATCTGGCATGTGCTCTGGTGGTAGCTGTCCTCCTAAGTGCATGCGGATATGATGTTGTAGCACAAGGGCATTGGTAAACTTCCGTTGACACAAGGGGCAAGAATTCTGTGCACGACTGTTTGGTGGGCGGGCACGGTGGGTGGCAAGGTGTGCTCGAAGGCTTCCTTTAGTTGAGAAGGATCGACCACATAGCTTGCAGGGGAAGGGTCGCTCACCTAAATGAGTAGCCTGGTGCAGTCGTAACGCTCTTGGGCAGCTTAGCACCCGCAGACACACACTACACTGATTAGGGGCAAGTGTCCCAGCAGAGTGCATAAGTCCCAGGTAGGGTGACTCCTTGCTGAAGAGGGATGATGGTATTTGGATCGTAGATGATGGAAGTGAGGTGACCACATTTGTACTTGTGCTTGTGCTCGTGCTCATTAAACCACTGCTGCTATAGCTTAATGCTCCTGCTACACTATGGCTGCTGGTAGAAGTCTCCCCAATGGATGAAACCCAATGTGACTGACCTTGTGGTTCTTTCTCTAACTTCTCCACCAGTCTCTGCAGCTTCGATGTGTCTGAGGCTGGGGTTGAGATGGATGGGGTAGTGGATGATGATGTGAATGGGAATGGGATGTGTTGTTGTGGGGATGGCAGGAAGGATCCAGCTGGAGTTGTTGGCCTGAGAAACCCATGGCCTGCATGATGCTGAGCGGAAGATGTTGGGAAGAAGATTTTGGGTAAATTAGCAAGCTGTGAGTAAGCAGAATGGGGGAGCAGAGTAGGTATTGGTGGGGTGTTCTCATCAAAGCGTTTCATTCCTTTATACACCCCAGCAATGGAGGAGGTGGATGAGGCAGGGGCTGAGAGAAGGGTAGAGGCCAGAGAGGAAGGTGATGAGGATGTGATTGAGGAGGTAGTGGATGTAGAGGCTGCAGCAGCCGCAGCAGCAGCGGCGCGATTGAGCTGAAGGAGAGAGTGTGCAGTGGTCAGCAGGGCCAAATCAATACTAGGAGGAAGAGATGAGGTTGTGGCACGTGTTGAGGCAGTAGTTCCCTCAAGACTGTCACCACGCAGATCATCCTCTTGCTGTTTTTGATTCCTCTGAGTAGCATTTGTATTGGTGGAGGTAATTTGTGCATTTGGTTGCATTTGTGCTGACCCTCCCATCGATCCCCCAGTTACAGATGCAAAAAGTGAACAGGGAAACAATGAAAAAGAGAGTTCAGGGTTTTGCTCACGATGCCGCAAGAAGTGGACCTTGAGGTTCCCTCGTGTGGTGAATCGACTGAAACATACAGGACACTGGTAAGGACGCTCCCCCGTGTGTGAACGCAAGTGTATTTGCAGGGATGAATCACTGCTGAAGAGTTTACGACAAAATCGGCATGCATGATGCGTACGCCCTGACGAAGAGACAGTCATACCTCCTTGAGCAGAGAGTTTTGGGTCCTGTGAGGAGGCTGAAGGGACAGCAACTGCTGGTATAGATTGGTTTGGGAAGGTCACACCACTGTGTCCACTAGCTCCTGTGGTGGATGATTTTTGGGATGGAAGGCCAAGAGAAAGTGTGAGTGGATAGTTTGAGGCAGCAGCTGTAGACATTGATGAGGATGTGGAAGCACTTGTCTGACTGGTGAAGCTTGCTGGAGTAACTACGCTGCTGTCATACTGTGCTTTATGGGGGCGTAAGACATTCAAGAGAGGGTGGGTATGTTTGGAGGTCTTAGAGGTGGTCTGAGGGGGTAGCAGGGATGAGAAACAGGCCAAAAGAGGAGCCACAGAGGTAGGGGGAGATGATGACTTTGGTCGGGAAGGTCTGGGGTTGTTAACAGAACCTTTTAAACAGAGCTGTGGCAGAGATGGTAGTGTAAATGGTTTTGAATCCACTTCACAAGATCCTCCTCCCAATCTCAGTACTTGCCTACAGATTTCTTCAGTCATCTGCATCTGATGAATTTGCCTCTGCTGCAGCACACGTAGCTCCTCCAAGATGAAAGCAATACTGACGGGTGCACATGCTGGGGCTGAGGGTACTGTGCTTGGGCTGGAAGAGGGTGTAACTGGACTTGGAGGACCCTGAGGCACAGAACTAGGGCTTCTCGGGTGTGGAGGCACACAGAGAGAAGCAGCAGCAGAGGAGGATGAACAGGAGGTTGTGGTTGCTGACACACCTAACTTTGGAGAAGCCATGGGTAAGTGAGTGTGGTTGTGGGTAGAGAGCGCAGTTGGTGCAGTGGGACACTGATTAGTAGAATGGGATGGGATGTCAGAAATTTGAAAAAGGTGAGACTCTTTGAGGTTTGAAGGAAATTGTATGGGTTGGTTAGGGATGTGAAAAACAGGATGGCAGGCTCTATTCAGAGAAGTTGTTGTGAGCCTCTCAACTGGTGCGCTTGGGTTTAAGGAAGTTTGGCGGCGTTGAGTTGTTGAGTGTGTGGAAGAGCAGGAAGAGTTCTTTGCAAGAGTAGAGGTGAGGGACTTCACTGCCAACTGCTCCTCTAAGAAATCAGAGAGAAACTATTTATGCAACAATTTATGCCATGCAAATAATTGATTATTATGGTATTACTGATACTGCTAGTCTAATGTTTATAGAACAAGTTCAATAAGGTGCAAGGAAAAAAACGGTACCTATTCAGGAATTTCTTTGATATTAAACAGATTGTTATATATTTATGCATAGGTACACATACATTATTTTAATGCTGATTAGACCAATAAAGGTAGCCACAACAATATTTATATATGCATATAGTTGTCAGTAGAATGTACTGTTTAAACAGTCATTCTAAATGTATTATTTTAATGTAATTAATACAATTAATGCATTACATTGAGTAATTTAAATTAGTGATTAGGAATTGAGTAAAGAGGAAATACTGTAGATTGTATAGATTATATTACACAATTAAGTTTGGAATTTAATACATTTTCTTGTTTGTTGTTTGCCACATTGTTGTCATTAGACTTGTGAAAATGATACACTTTTTAGCCTTACAAATCTCCAAACCAAATTTCTAACCTTCAGTACTTTAATTTTCTTTAGGTTGTTGTCATCTTTATTGCTTTTCAATTGTTTCTACTCACTGCTTACACAAGCATCACCAAGGAAACATAACATATGGAGAGTTTACCTCTGGCTGACCTTGTTAGAAACACTGTATTTGTATTAAAGGCCAACCAAAGTGTAGTATTGCTCTTCTAATAAAGGCTCCCATAAATGCCACCTACTGTGCCACTTAAACTCTCATTATCATCTTTCAACAACAACCTTTTAATATTAATAAATGTATCTATTATTATATCTTTCAAAATATAAAGAACCTAATGTGTACTGTTAATTTTCACCTCTTTTTTAGCTAGTCTTGTACATAGCTGTCTCCTCCTAGATTACGCTCTCTCTATCCCCTCACTCCCTCTGATCTGAAATCCCATCCCTCAACCAGCTTACAGTGCTTTAGCACCGCTAACAGCCAACTTTGTTTCCACAGCAACAATGAACATGGACAATGAACCTCACCACAAATTTCCCAAACTCCTTCACCAACCCACCTACCCCACAAGTCTAAGTGAATATATGCTATTACATATTAAAACAAATCTTCTGTCCTAACTCAACAAAGCCTGAAAGGTTAGTGAGCCTTAGTCCCATTGTCAACCACTGAAAAAAGCTAGATTGCTTAAAATAAGTGACCTTCAGAATCAGAGCTATATCTAAAAGACCTAATAGCATGAATACAAATTACTTAGCGATACATACACATGCATATGCTAGAGAGAGATGCATAAAGTTTCCTGTACTTCAAGAACTCTAGAATTTAAGTCACAGATCAACACACTGTTATGCATGTACTTCCTGGCAGTTAATGCCTGAGTGCACGACCACAAAGCCTCACAGAGACAATGAAGTCTCATGCCATTCCCGTTAAGGCACTCAAGTGTCCCCTTGTTTTTCAATGTTGTCCACCTTTTTCCACAACCTATTTCTAATCCCCTTTTCAAAATCCAGTTCAACATATTACGCATCCCTGTTCCTTTTATGTTTGCTTCGCTATTTGTTATACTTTTTTTACTTTCTCAATAGCCATACATATAATATCGTGGGTGGTCTAAATTCCAAGATTGGGTCGGAAGATGAAAAGTACTAATTGGACATTCGATGGAAGCTGTTGGGATGTAACTATGTCCAAATATTACAGAAATTCCTTTTATATTAACTTTTGTTTTATTTTACTTTTCTTAAAATAAGATATTGTAAGCATATGAATCTGTTAATGTCACAGCAAATATCTCCAATGACATTTGCAAGACGGCTCACTGACAGAAACAATGGAGCTCCCTTACTAAACAGTAAAACATTTCTCACCATGTTGAAGTAGCCACGAAGTGTTGAGGATGGGGCTGAAAAAGTGCTGAGGTCTTTTCTGTTTCCGGCGTGACATGATGCAGGGGAAAGTCAATGGCTAATTGGCCCATGGGTTGAAACAGATTGAAAATCTTTCTCTTTGAGCTAAATTACAGTAAATCTCACTGCATCAGTTCTGAGAAACAATCAAAAATCCATGTTTCATTTATATAGAGAGCTACAAGGCCAAATGCCAAGTGCATACATGAGCAAGCAATGTCTCAAAAGTGAACTAAGCACTTGGCAAACTAAATCTGTGTCTATTCAGTGTCTTAACTAAAATCCAAAGACAACTCTCCACCTCCTTTTCCCGTTTCTCTCTCAAACACAGTCTAGGCTTGTTCTCTCTGCATTTGCATTCAAATAACGCAGAACACCACCTACTCATGCATATACCCCTCCTTTCCCTTACACCCCCAAGTTTTAAGGCGTTCCCCTGACCCTTTTTTAAGTCTCAGTAGTATTTAATAATTAGACACCAGGTAAGAGCATGAAGGGCTGAGATAAAGTATAAACTACAATTTGGTAAACACTGATAAGACATTTTTTATTTCATATATTTTTTATAGATTATATTGTATATTTGTTTTATAATGTCATAGTCTGACTTTAAACTTCATGCATTCATGCTTCATGCATTCAACGGGCCGGCATTAACTTGATTAGAACTTAAAAGGGCTTGCAGAGGTTATCTTATTTCAGTGGCATCACTATATTAATACAGTTAAGGCCTAATACAGTAATACATTTTGACTGCCTGTAATACAGATGTGTCCTGTTTTCAGAGGAGTTTTCAGTAGCATAATCTGTAAAGTAATGGTTTTTAATAATAAAAAAAAAACATTATACATCCTTGCACCCAACAAAATTTTATATTTCATATATGCACGTTTCTTTCTTTTATTTATTTTATTGTTATTTTTAATCCTTTGTCTTTCACAGCATTTGGTTATGCACACATTCCTTACTCATTATGCGCCTGAATCATTTGTGTCAAAACCTAAGATGACCACACAATATTCAACTCCTGAAAAACTCAAAAAAAATTTATTAAAATGATATTCATGCCAAAACACAACAAAGTGTTAGCTTGCATGTCAATATATGCTATAACACACCTCGTAAAATTCTTGTACAAATGTCATAATTACGTCAGCCAAATGCACGCGGAACTACAGCTCTACTGTACGCGCGACCTGTTGCGTCCTCCGGCGCGCTCTATGATCATCATAACCAATTATGATTCATATTTCTTATGACCATATGAAATACTTGGACGTCTCTGACATTTTGAGTGTACGGATTGTAAAGGATATAAACACTTACCAGCAGACGATAATCTTTCACGGCTGTTTTCAAGATTAGGATAGATTATGTCGTACAGTGTCTGGGTCGTAATATCATTGCTGTTCCGGCATTTTGCCACCGTGATGCGCAGTCGGCTTTAACAGCAGGCAGCTCGACATCTAAATTATTTATTTGCTCTACTGTCGTTACACTGTATATTCTGTTGTAGTCGTGACTGATCACTTCTCACCCATTATTCAGTGTTTGGTTTGATGGCACATTGCGATTTCGTAAAGAGATATTTCGCTATTCCTATCATTCCCACAGTCCTCCCCTCCCTCGCTGCTCTGCTTCCTTTGTATTTGGTAAAATGGCCCTCTCCCCGGCCTGAGCCTTTGTTGAGCACACTAACGCTGCAGCATCGACGGATGTCTGTCTGTGAGTCTGTCGGTCCAATCCGGACTGTGTCTCTGCAGGGTAATTAACGAGTCATGTTTGTCTTTAACTGCGTAAAGAGAGAGGACTTTACGCTTCGCTTTCTTTTTAGATGACGTAATTTGACTTTTTTTAAATAGACAATTATTTTATTCTTACAAGAAAAATGCCATTTCCACGAGTATGGTGTAGGTACATACATTTCCGGGTTGTTCTTGTTGTATTTCACATCTTTTAGCTATAAAATTGGAGTTGTTAATTGCTACAGAGTTACAGTAAGAGAGCTGTTTGGTTTACAGTAGTATCCTACTAAAACACTGAGTGGCTATGTTGCTAACAAGTTGCTAAATAAGGACTACAACTACCACAAGGATGTGAGTTTATGTGTTTGATGACTTGGACAACAGTTGTAGTCCATAGATAACAACTGGTTAGAAACCTGTGTTTAGAAAACATAGTCTTTCAGATATTCATATATATGCAATGTATGGTGTAGAACAAAGTATAAAACTTTTTATTTATTTATGAATAGATCCAAAACTGATAGCCTAGGCCTACATTTAAAAAAACCTTATGAAATTACCAAGGATTCCTAAATACCAATTCCAGGACAGCTCAACACCAAACAGCTCTAATTATGTAGGCTACTGTAGCCTATAGCCTATTTAAAAAGTGGTGTTTGGTGTTAAATAATAAAGATACATTTGACAAAATTCTTAGCCTATAATTAGAATTTTCCGAAATGCTATTTTTATTTCTGGCTTGGCAAGGATTCCTCATTTGAAGATGTTCACATCACAAAGGAATGCCATATATGCAGGTGTTTCATCTGAAGAAGATATCCTGTATTTCATGGTGTTGGAGGGTGTGGCTCTTTTAAAATAAAACAGCAGAACAATGTTTGCAAGTAGAAAGAGAAAACTATCATCTAGGAAAGCCTTTAGACAACTTGTATTCCATCTGGTAGTGTAATATACTTTAACAATGTTATTAATAAAAATATTATACAAAATAAATTGAAATGACTTTTTGCCAATTTAAAATGAAATAATAGCTTAAAATGTTGTTTTAAATGTATGTTTTTATTAGTAGCAAAAATGTGTTTGATTACTACTGATACATAAGGCATCAGAATTAAATGTAATGGGAAAAGAACAGACAAGATTTTTATCAGATCAATTAGTATTTATTGTTTCAGATCACAGATGGCACATATGTGAAACTAATCTTCTTTTACCATCTGAACAATTATGGATTAACATACAGTTAGGATGTAAACACATTTGTCAATTTTTCAAATGAAATCAAGCATTAACATTTTCTTTGTTTGGCCTATGAGAGAGACATACAAAATGTGTGGTGGCTGGGGGTCCCCAGGACCGGTTTGAGAACCACTGATTTAGCAGACACTTTTATCCAAAGCAACTGACAAATGAGGACAATGGAAGTAATCAAAAGAGCAATGATATGCAAGTGCTATAACAAGTCTCAGTTAGCTTAATGCTGTACACATAGCAAGGTTTTTTAAATTATAAACAAAAAGAAAACGGATAGAATAGAAAAATAGAGCAAGCTAGTACTAGAGGCCTTTATTGCTTTTAATTGTGTATATATATATAAAAAAAATTGATAGACTTAAATAAGAATAGAGAAGCTACTGTTACTACTAGCTACTGAAGCTACTTGTCACTGGTCTGGTGTCTTTTCAGAAGATAACTTTGTACCCTGCCCATAATGGTACGCATTAGTAGGCTGCCTTTTGAAAGGGTACTTAATTGAGTTATTACAAGTTAAAACCAAATCAAATTTTCATGGTAACTGGAAGCTTATATATAATGCATATAATACATATTATCTCCTAATATTATTTACCCAAACAAATATTACTTAAGGTAGCTAATATTTCAAGTAAAAGGTTTTATAGTTATTTAAAACATATTCTTTTTTAGTCTGTTATTTTTGATAAGATGTTGCACTCTTTCAGTATTTTTGCAATGACTCAACTGTGTTACATATGTTTTCATGATACTTTGTCAAATTTTGTAATGTATTCTTCATGCACTATTGGAAGAAATGTAACAATCAGTAAAACTTTGTATAAACATGTTTTATTGATTGACAGTAATCAAATAATTTTTAAAGTTTTTATTTTATTTATTTATTTATTTTTTCAGGCTACTTACTGAGAGGTGGATCCAGATTTAAGCTTCCTCTCTCTAACTTGTCTTGCTCTGACCAGTTAGATCCACAACCACTGTCACTCTTCTTATCTGCTTTTTCCACAAGTTTGAGATACTCAGATTCCCAATCAATCTCATGCTCCTCCATCACTGCTTCCACTGGTGTAAGGAGATCTGTGTTTTCTCTGGCCATCATCTCCACTTTCCCCATCAACTCTCTGACCTGTTTCCTATCACCCCACTGATTGTTTAGTATGTGATATCTGTTTCCACATTTATTGATCAGCCACTGCAGAGCTTCTCCTTCACTCTCAATGTGTTCTTCAATAGTGGGAGTCTCCATCCAGTCTCCCCTGGTGAACACCACTATACAGTACTTCCAGACATTTCGACCCAGAAGCTCCATGTGCTCCTTGACAGACCTCCTATGTGCTGCAGTGAAGGCGACACCAGACTGCAGAACCAGCAAAACTGCATGAGGTCCTGGTGAACACATACTAACACTTGACATGATCTCCTGCTTGACTGACTCTGAACTCTCCTTTACAGACGCGTACGGCCACCATCCAGGTGTGTCAATTAAAATGAATTTACTCTTGTCAAACTCTCCTTCACTCATCACACACTTTCTCAGCCTTTACTGAGTGTATTTGTTTTAGTTTTAGGTTCCTAAGAATACAATGTTCATAAATAATGTTATGTAACCAGCATAATAGAAATGTTTCCCTGCAAGCAACATTTAAAGGGTCAAGCACACATTGTAAAGGTGAGTCACTGTTTAAAGTGCTCTTGACAAAACAAATTCAATCCAGGAGTACATTTACCATTGTTTACATCATATCAGCTTTTCATGAATAGGAGTGTTCACTTAATTCACATGCTATTCGCATGGCAATGTGGCAATGAAATGTAAAAACAGAAAATAAAATATTATATAGAATATAAAAAATTATGTGGTTGAAGTTATAGGTTATGCATCATAATGTAAATTTCAATAGCTCTATTTATGTAGCCTACTGTATATTTTTAACAAACAGGTGTGGTGTTAGAATAACAAACAAATGGATGAAGAAACAACAGTGATGACACACATAATGCAAGTAAATACGTTTGCAGATTTTGTACAATACGGTCAAACAACAATATTTATTTTAAAAAGGAACAAATAATATAAATCTCCAGCAGCACGCCAGTTTTGGAACAAAATACATACAATCTCACATAAACTCTATATCATCAGTCACAATATAAATTTATGGCAACAGATACTTGAATGTGGAATACATTGATGAAGTGAAAAGAAGAAAAAACAGTTCCACAGATCACTTGTTAGCAAATAGTTGACACACAACCCTTGATTGCTCTGGGGGTGTGATTGTTAACATTACAAACAATATGCGTAGATCTGACATGAGGTTAAGCTGATGGTATAAATATTAAAGCTGATTACAAAAGTCAAGCTCATATTTACAATATAAACAAAATATTACATATGCAAGTGAATGAGTTACCATCCTGCTCTCATTAATTTGTTGCACAAAATATTTAAAAATATTGCATGAAATGCTATTGCTTTCTTTATTTTTCTCTTTCTGTTTTTTTGTATTTACTTCTGCAAACCATCAGTGATTTTCATCTGGTGTGACATTCTCTGAAACGTCCTCTGACAAGGTCCTGAGGTTAAGTGCAGTTTGTATGTTTTCAAGTCATTTCTTAACTTGGTTTTCAGGCACTATGGGAAGAAATACGAAAATTAATAAAACTTTTTGTAAACACGTTTTACAGTTTAATAACAAAATTGCAATTAATTGCAGTTAAATTATTATTTAGTTGTATGTGTCTGTATAAAAATGTAGTGGATACACTGTAATTGTTATGTTTATTTTTCAATTTCTGTTTTCTGTATTTACCTCTGAAAACATCAGTGATCTTGATTTAGTGGGACATCTGAAATGTCTTTTGAAAAGTCTGATAAGGTCCTGTAGTCAGACACAATTTCTGCGTTTTCAAGCCATTTTTTAATGTATTCTTCATGCACTATTGGAAGAAATGTAACAATTAATAAAACTTTGTTTAAACATGTTTTACTGACTGACAGTAATCAAATGATTGTGTTAAAGTGAGTTTGTCAGGCTACTTACTTTCAGGGGGATTCAGATTAAAGCTTCCTCTCTCTAACTTGTCTTGCTCTGACCAGTTAGATCCCCAACCGCTGTCACTCTCCTCCATTCCTGCTTCCACAGGTGTCAGGAGGTCTGTGTTTCCTCTGGCCATCATCTCCACTTTCTCCATCAACTCTCTGACCTGTTCCTTATCATTCTGCTTCATGTAGTTCAGTACATAATACCTGTTTCCACATTTATTGATCAGCCACTGCAGAGCTTCTCCTTCACTCTCAATGTGTTCTTCAATAGTGTGAGTGACCATCCAGTCTCCCCTGGTGAACACCACTATACAGTACTTCCAGACATTTCGACCCAGAAGCTCCATGTGCTCCTTGACAGACCTCCTATGTGCTGCAGTGAAGGCGACACCAGACTGCAGAACCAGCAAAACTGCATGAGGTCCTTGTGAACACATACTAACACTTGACATGATCTCCTGCTTGACTGACTCTGAAGTCTCCTTTACAGACGCGTACGGCCACCATCCAGGTGTGTCAATTAAAATGACTTTTCTCTTGTCAACTTCTCCTTCGCTCATCACACACTTTTTTGTCAGGTTCTTTGTTTCTTTCTTTTTTAAGATGGTGTTCACCACTGATGTCTTTCCAACAATATTGCCTCCCATCAAGACAATCCTCAACTCTGGGAAAAGTTTGTCTGCCAGAAAGAACATGAAAGTTCATTAAGAGTGTTCAATATTCAGTTGGAATCATATAACCTATATAACTCCATATTTTTATTAATTATGCAAAATTGTTGACCATTGTTTTAAAAGATGCACTATACCTGTTAGACATTCTTTCAAGGTTTGCATCTTTGTTTTTACTTGAATCTCTCTCTCCTCTGCTTGTTTCTTCACAATTCTTCTCTTTTCCTCCATATCTTCAAACAGTTTGCTGTCAATTTTAAAGCACTGTCCTTCATGCCCTGCGACCAATCTCTCTATCTCATGAAATAGTTTTTGTACATTTACCCCCCTGCTGTCAGTATAATTGAAAACATGAACTCTGTTTTCACATTTTTGTATTAGAATACCAAGCACTATTCCTGCTCTCTCAATTAGCTGCTTGCTGTCTGTGTCTGCATTTCTCTGCTCTTTGTTGTCATACATGAGCAGAACGATGGTGTGGTTCCAGATCTGCTCACCAAGAATCTCCATGTGTTCCAGCACACTGTTTAAGTGCATGTTTGTGAATGGTTTGTGTAGATTGATGACTAGAAGGAAAGCATGTGGAGAAGGACACAGTTTTAAACTGTGCACAATTTCCATCTTTAAATACTTTGCACTCTCTGCCAGTGTGAAGCTCTTCCACCATCCTGGTGTCATTACCAAAGTAACAGACCTGTTCTGAACTGTATTCTGTATCCTCTCACTCTTGACTATCTCTTCACCCGCTTTACAGTCTTCCTCACCAAGAATGGTATTAGCTGCACTGCGTTTGTATTCTGCTTTACTGCCAATTACAATGGCCTTTATCTCAGGAAGACCTGGACAATCTGCAAAAGAATAATAAGGAACCTGTAATCATCACTTGTAGTTAGCAAACTTTAACAAATGTTTTATCATATTTTAGGTGTATAGTCAAAAGTATAAATTGTATATTTTGCATGTGCATTTAGCTCATGTATGCAATTTGTAATATTAAAACAAATGCATTTTCTGCTGTTTCTTGCATTGTTGTGTTTGTTTTTAGGTGACAAATCAAATTACGTTATTACATACATTTAACAAGATTACAACGTTTTCCAGCTTAGCTTTGTATCATTAGCTTTTGTACAGTTATCTTAACATCCATTATTTAACCCTTAACTGTCATCCCCATTTTTGAAAATTGACGAAAAAGTGCACTATGCAAACTTAAATTATTATAATTCATGAATGCATTTGAATACAGACCTAAGGTTGGTCTCTTTTTAAAGAAGACAATTAGCAGATTATTACAGAAGTGAAATCATTTTTTAAAAACTAAAGTATTAAAAAGTTATAGAAGTTTAAATTTACTGTAAAACAAATGTATTATATTATTTTTATTTTATTTTATATCAAATAAATATTTTAAAAAATAGTTAAAAATCTAAAATTGCTATAAAATTAAAGCCATATGTGTACATAAGTTGTGTTCCAAATTTGAAGTTGATATAAAAAAAATTGAGGTTCATATGCAATTTTGTTTAGGCGTTATACCAAAAACAGCCACCGGGTGCCATTCACACTCCATTCAATTTTTTGCTGATGCATTTCTGTCACATATCTATCAATTTCTCTCTCAATATTACATCTGTAACAAAATAATTGTCAAGATTATATAGATTTTGTCAAGATTATAAAAAGTTTTGATTCTAAAAGACCGTATATACATTTTGTAATATGACACCCCCGCTAAGAAGTACACTTCTATGGTAACGCAATGTCCGATTTCAAAATGGTTTTAAGCTTTCAAACGGTTTATAGCATGTGATGATTGCTAAAACATGTGATAGGGAAAAAGGCAAGGAAATAAAGACTTTTTGTGATAAAGGTCAGAACTCCTGTTATGATGTAGATTTATCACAGACTCTTGGTGCACTCTTGTCATAAATGAATTGATTACTGTTCCTACATAATTTGAAACAACAAAAAATGGTACAATATCTATTTAGGAGACTTAGACCGTTCCAATGATATATAGTTTGTCATGATTACATTAGGATTTTATAGTAATATAGTGAAGTAAAGTTAGGCATCCCATATACGGGACGGTGACAGTTAAGGCTTTGTAAATTTGTTGCTTTGAAACTTGATGGAAACTTCTAGGTTTTACTTTCATTGTAAACACAATGAGATCTCTCGCATTTGTATTAAGTAAAAGGTTTTGGCCTTACTATATTGATTTGTACGTCTTGGGAATAAATCCATACAACCCTAGTGATGTTTATACATTTTTTTCATCCTTTAAAAAACAATGTAGCTATATATTGATCTTTAATTCTTCAAATTGAATATATAAGAGAAGATATTTTGAAGACTTTTGTGTTAGGCGATCAACTGTTCAAAAGTATTTTATATACGTTTGTGTCAAACTTTTAAGCATATATGTACAACATGAGAAAAACTTACTGTCAGGACGATCGGATTTCTCTCCTGCCTCCATCATGCGTCACAGATCGTCAGTTTGAAGTTCTTGAGGTTTGCTTCAAAATCTTCTGTCTCTCCTTTTTTCTCACTCTCAATGTCCTGTTTCTTAGTTCTCAGTCTTTCTCTGGTGTCTCCATTTTATACAATTAGAAATAATGAATCATCAAGCATTTTCTATGTGTTTTTGCGCATGTACTAAATGTGTCTCTGCACTTGAGGAACTGGTTTATCAGCTTCTTAACGAAACGTACACTTAGTGCCACTCCTCTGATTGCGTTGCAAGGGTTTATAGACAATGAAGTTTGAGTCGCGAGCATTTTTTTCACCTTTAGTTTTTTCTAATTGAACCATCTGTATTAAAATGAAAAGAACACTTAACTTGGAGTAACAAAATAAAAAGACAATAAATGTCAGTTTTATTGTGTTTTGTAATCATAATATCTATATCAGAATATTATATCTTGATTTATTTTTAATAGCAATCAGTGTTATTAAAGTTACCTGTTGAAATTTATTAGTTTCCATTTCTTCTCTCCACTCACCTCATAAATGCTTCTGTAAAGAACAGGTCATGTGATGGCTTAGCCGTTCTCTCGTGTTGAGAGGTCACTCAGTCTGATTAAGAAGACATTGCAGGATAAGCCAGCTGCCCCACATGCACACACACACTCTTACATGTACATTTGGGTTGTGTTTCTGAATGAAATCATCCTTCACACAAGGCTGCAGGACAAAAAAGGTAAGCCTTTTCAGTTTTATAGGTTATTATGCATCCCAACGCCAGCCATGTAATTGTAACCAACTACATTTATTCAGATCAAGAAGCCACTGAGAAGTTAATCTCTTGATTTCCCAGTTGCCTGGGTCTGTTATTGCTCACAAGGAAAATATAAAGGGCAAAATTTGTTATAAATTTAAGTGTCATTTCTGTGCGATCAGTGTTGCCAAGCAGAATTGCAAAAATAATGACAGAAAGTTTCCCAAACGCTCCTCTCATCTCCCATTGCCAATCTAACAGTCTCATTCCAAACTCATGGCATTGGATGGGTTAATGTAACTAGGGTGGGTTGGTCAGATACTTAAAAAAACTGCTAATTCTAATAATGTCACAGAGCCAGTGTTTACACTTTTTGGAAGAATCGGCCTACAAAATTTATGGCATATTAACTTTCAAAAAATAAAAATAAATATCACCTTTTATATAATAATTTAATTACTTCAATAGAGACTCATGGGAGATTACCTAATTTATCCAGTAGTCAAATGGAACAGCTTTCTAAAAATAGTTGATTAGGAGACAGATTAACTAAATAGTAGATCTTAGTTTGTGCCAAATAGGCCTGTATTAATCTGTGTAGCATTTGACTTCTTATGAGTGACCAGTCATTACCTTTCAGTAAGTGCACACTTTTTTGTTGTAATTTGTGTCATGCATATTTTATGCTCTGGGAGTAAATGGATTTAGAAGCTTTTTTAGGAGCAGACATCAACAAAATTGTATAATATATATATATTTATATATATATATATATATATATATATATATATATATATATATATATATATATATAACCATTCCAAACTTATTGATTGAGTCAGTGTAGCTGTGTTGGGCTGGTTGGGATATGCAAGCATCACTGTTTTGGTAAAATATTAAAATTTATTTACATTTTTTAAATAAATTTGCAGCTGCTGTGGGCTCCATGGAGGAAGAGCACACATGCCCCATGTGTCGTGACCTTTTTGGTCGATCTCAACCCTTTCCCTGTGGCCACAGCTTTTGCCTGGCCTGTGCGCAAGAGGCCTGGAGCCAGAGTACCAGCCGTGGCAAGCAAAGATTTGTATGCCCACAGTGCCTGGAGGAGCAGAGTGTGGTGGTATGTGACTGCTGTCCGGAAGGCGAGGGTAATGAGGCCCAAGCTGCAGTGAAGACCTGCCTGCAATGTGAGATCTCTCTGTGTGAGCAGCATCTGCAGCCACATCTGCAGCGTCCTGCTTACAGCACTCACCTGTTGGTGGAACCACTGATGGACGTATCCCACCGCAGGTGCCCTGCCCATCAGGAGGTATTCCGGTATTACTGCATGGATGATAGGGAGTATGTCTGCCCAGACTGCATTCTGGAAGGACAGCATGCTCAACACCAAGTCAAAGGGGTGAGAAAAGTGGAGGAGGAATACAAAGTAAGTCATTAGATCTATTATACTGTTGTTTAAGAAAAAGTCCTTGTTATTCTTCGGTATAGCAGAAGTCTCGCACATTCACAGGAAATAACTTCTGTAATGTGTATAGGTCAAATTACAGAGCCTGTTTGAGAAAGCAGAAGGAAAAGTAAAGCAAGGTGAAAAGATGCTTCAAGAACATCAGAGAGCTTGTCGCAGCATCATAGTAAGTTTAAGCCTCTTTGGAATCTCATATTCAATCAAATTAATATTCCCAACCTGAAATATAAGGACTGGTTCTCATAACTGAACACAACATGCATGCATTACATATTCTGTGTGTGTGTGTGTGTGTGTGTGTGTTTGCATTTCAGGAGGACTCCTCTGTGAGTGATGTCTCCCAGGTGTTACAGATGGGTTCAGGCCTGCAGGCTCAGGTGGGCCGACTGGTGTCAGCTGTGATAAAAATCACTGAGCAGGAGAGACAGCAGGCCATGGAGAGGGTGCAGGAAGAGTGCAGCAGGGTAAGAGAAGATCTGAACCAAACTGAGAGCATCCATCGCTTCTTTGGCTCCCTGCTGGATGAGAGCGACCCCTTCCTGCTAATCTGGGTATGAGAATGTAAACTCTTCTAGATTAAAAGCATATCGAGCCTCATTCACCATATTCTGATAAAAAGCTGATATTTTATTAGTTATTGTTTTATATTTTTATAATTCTATTTAAATAATATATATCTTCTATAAATAAATTCCATTTAAATAAATACATTCTAGTAAAATATGGCATATCAAGCTCTTATCAAATGTAGACCTATGAATTTTTTAACATTGTTTGTGTGTTTAAATTCAGATGTCTACAATAATACAGTTAAGGCATATTATGTGTCAGTTTGATTTGATAATAGAAGTTGCAACATGACTTGCTAGAACTAGCATTGCAAGACAGTTTATGACCAAAACCAACATAATACGAGATTTAATTGATTATGGCCTCATTAGCCTTTTTAATGCATCCACAAGACTTTGTTATTGAATACTTTCTCTGACTGTACAAAACATGCAGTTTTATTTAGAATCTTTACAGATGTCATTTTGATTAAAGAGATTAAAATCCTAACTTTTCACAGGTATTCCAAACAGAGGATTCGCAGTAAGTCTTTAGATAAACTGATTGTTTTAGTTAGTGTTATAGCAAATTCTTGTGATTTGTGAGTGCAGTTGCATGTTAGGGCGTAAGTATGTGTGAATCTTTTACTGCATTATTTGCTCTATTCTTCTTTGTAGGATGATGGCAGATCTAAGCTCACCTCTGTTCACACCACCTCAGCCCAGCATGGATAAGAAACGTGTTTTAGAGAATGTGGAAAATAAATACAGAGAATTCATAGCTGAAACCCTGCGCTACCTTATTGAACTCAAGAGAGATCTCTGTAAGTAGGGCTATTAATATTAATACAGTCCATGATTAGCCCTGATCCCATAGTTAGATTATTTTAAGTAGTATGAACCTAAGCATGAACAGAATCATTATTTTCAGTTTTTTGTCTTTGCCTTGTTTAATAGTGCCATCTAGTGGCTACATTTCTAATGGCTGTTTCTCTTTGTTATTAAGTAAGCAGCCCATTAACCTTGGACAAAAACTCGGCCCATCCTCTCTTAAACATATCTGAAGACTTACGGACAGTGATGAGGGTCAAAAACCGCTTGTCTGTCCCTGAACATCCTGACCGCTTTGACCACTGGTCTCAGGTGGTCTCCTGTCAGATGTTTTCTTCAGGAACCCATTACTGGGAGCTGGAGGTGGAGGGTTTCTGGGATATTGCAGTGACCTACCACAGCATTGGGAGAAAATCAAAAGAAGGCACGGCCTTTGGCTGCAACAAGGTAGATTGTGACCCTAATACACACTTTTTGATGCCAAATATGATTGGATTGGATTGGATTGCAAATTCTTAAAATATAAATGCATCTATATATTTTTATTATACATAAAGACCCATACTGTGAAAAACTGAATATAAATGTGAAAAATACAGTCATAAAAATGTTTACTTTTTATTACGTTGATGGGGTGTCTTTTGTGTGTGTGATGATAGAATAAAAAAGTGATTAATCTAATAATTTTATATTGCGTATTTAGAAAGCAGAATGAAATGATAATCATCAAATTTAACCAAATTTTAATAATAAATATTAGGGATGCACCGTGAAGCTCCTGTACTTGTACTCGTTAAAATGCCCGATACCAAACACCGATACCACACAGCATGTGATAAGTAACAGACAGCAGAGTGGAGTTATTAGAGATTAAGGATGTCTATGAAGTATATGAAGTATATGAAGCCACAGCCATATCACCCTGCAGGGCAAGACCGGTTGCCCACTGAAACTAAGCAGGGTTGAGCCTGATCAGTACCTGGATGGGAGACCTCCTGGGAAAACTAGGTTGCTGTTGGAAGAGGTGTTAGTGAGGCCAGCAGGGGGTGCTCACCCTGCGGTCTGTGTGGGTCCTAAGGCCCCAGTATAGTGACAGGTCACTATACTGTCAAAAAGCACCGTCTTTCGGATGAGACGTTAAACCGAGGTCCTGACTCTCTGTGGTCATTAAAAATCCTAGGATGTCTTTCGAAAAGAGTAGAGGTGTGACCTCGGCATCCTGGCCAAATTTCCCCATTGGTCTCTGACCATCATGGCCTCCTAATCATCCCCTTACACTGATTGGCTTCATCACTCTGTCTCCTCTCCACCAGTAAGCTGGTGTGTGGTGGGCGTTCTGGCGCACTATGGCTGCCGTCGCATCATCCAGGTGGATGCTGCACACTGCTGGTGGACAAGGAGACACCACCCCTCACAATGTAGAGCGCTTTGAGAGCTTAGAAAAGCAGAAAAGCGCTATATAAATGTAATGAATTATTATTATTATTATTATATGTATGCAATGAAATTAATGTTAAACATTCAGTATTTACACCTGTATAGCTGATGTGCGCGAGCTGATGGGCTAAGCAAAGCACGCTGAGTGGATTGAGCGCGAGACTACAGGCTGTCATTAAGGCTAAGGGTAGCCTGACAGAGTATTGATAGTTGTGTAAATATTGTCATACTAACAGCTGTCTGAATCATTTTTGGTTGATTGTAATCCATCCTTTTCTATCAAAGTTATCTGACATTATCAAGCTGAATTTGTTAAGACACAGTTTTACTCTGAGTTCTTGTCATATTTTATTATCCTTCTCTAAACTAAAGCGAATAAACAGTGATAATGTGAGAAATAGGTGTTTGAATACATTTTGGTTTGACTGTATCTATTTGATAAATTAAGTTAACCAATTAACATAATACATACTCTTTTGGTTTCTGTACCCAATATTGAAAAAATGCAATGAAATATCGGTATCGGTACGCGGTATCGGCAAGCACCAAAAATAAAAGTATCGTATCAGGCGAGTACTTGAAAAAGTGATATCGTTGCATCCCTAATAAATATTATTAGTAGCTCTAGTACTACTAGTAGTAGTAGTATTTAATTATTAAAATACGTGACCCTGGACCACAAAACCAGTCTTAAGTCGCTGGGGTATATTTGTAGCAACAATACATTGCATGGGTCAAAATGATACATTTTTCTTTTATGCCAAAATTCATTAGGATATTAAGTGAAGACGATGTTCCATGAAGATATTTTGTAAATTTCCTACTGTGAATATATCAAAACTTATTTTTTTATTAGTAATATGCATTGCTAAGGACTTCATTTGGACAACTTTAAAGGTAATTTTCTCAAAATGTTACTTTTTTTTTGCATCCTCAGATTCCAGATTTTCAAATAGTTGTATCTTGGCCAAAAAATACATCAATGGAAAGCTTATTTATTCAGCTTTCTGATGATGTATAAATCTCAATTTCCAAAACATTTATGCTTATGACTGGTTTTGTGGCTCGGGGTGACATATTTTTTGCACAATGTTTCTTTGAACATTTCTCAGAAAACTGATCTTAAATCAAATTATATAAAAACTGAATTTGTGTATTATTCTATTTATATCATATCAGAGGCCTAACCCATTTTATATTTTAATCCATTATGTCCTTTGCATTATGATTTTCTGTTATCTATCTTACTCAGATATCCTGGAGCCTGACACAGCAGCATGACAGGAAACTTTCTGCCTGGCACAACCGAAAGAAAACCCACCTCTCTGCAAAAATGTCTGGCAACCATTTGGCAGTCACTCTGGACTATGATTCTGGCTCCGTTACCTTTTCAGAAGTAGGTTCGTCATCCACCCTGCTCCCTCTGCACAATTTCAGCACCAGATTCACCCAGCCCATCTGCCTAGGCTTTGGCCTCTATAAACCAGAGCTGAACAGCAGGGTCACCATCCTCAAGAAAATATGACGGCATTTAAATCTCGGGTTTGGGTGAAGACAGGAACTGACAGTGCTGTTGAAATTTCTATTTCATAAAGAGTTATATGTTTCTTGAGGGATATATGATGCTCTGGCTGAAAAAAAGATTTTTCACTTTATTTTTCAAGAATCAACAAATGTTTCAGATTTTTTTTTAGCATTTTTAGAATTTTTTGCATTTTTTGTTAGTAATCAGTGTCAAATCTTTATCACTAGTATTTCATCTTAAAGCTTTCACTGTAATTTTAAGGGGAACTGAGATCCAATGCATCTTTCTCCAATAACGGATATTCAAAATTATCAAAATATAAATCTCAAATATTTCCTTTTAGTTTGGTGGATATATTGCCAGTGCCCTTTTTTTTGAAGGCTCTTAAATGCATAAAAGTGCAATTTAAAATGCATTTAAAATATTGAATATGTTCCATGTCAGCAGCCATTCTCATCACAGCTCAGGAAAGACACTATAGTGAAGGGTTTGGGATTGGGATTGGGATCAGCCAATCAGCAATGTCAGCTGTTATGTACAGCTGTTATGGCTATTATATATACTGTATATAATAAAATAAAATAAATCATACTGTCATGTTGTCCTGATAAACCACCATTGAGACAAAGCTTTCTTCTGTTATTATAGACTTCACTGTTGGCAGACCTTCCTTCAACATGTAGGTTTAGGTATCCTTACTAAAGCAGTGCAGCCCTTACTTAGTTTTTAAAATACACACACAATTTTAAAAATAGCCCTTTAATGGACTGGCCATCCTTTCAGGGTTTTCCTGCCTTTGGCCCAAGATGCTGGCATAGGTTCCAGCACGCCAGCGACAGATTTTATTTCTTGGTGATGTTCAAAAATGTTGTGTATTTGAGAAATCTGAAAAATGTCTTTTATTGTATTATCCTTTGTGCCCTTTAATGCTTATGATCCTTGTGGATCAGTCATGTTTTGTGGGACACTGGGTCATATTATGGTTCCTGCTTTCTTCTATATGCTTTCTACTGACTGTTGGCTATCATTTATAGCTACAAATGCCAGATTGGCCATGCTGTTTGCGGCAAAGAAAGATTATTAGAGAAAGTGAGAGAGAGAGAGGGAGAGAGAGAGGTGAAGCCGGTGGAGTGGGTGGGAATGGGAGGGTCTTGAGAGACAGGATGAGTACAGGAAGATCTGTAAGCTGTCCGGTTCAGTGTTTCTCTACAGAAGCTTTGACACTTCGCATCATTACACCTGGGAAACCGAAGGACAGCCCACTAAATCAGGTAATTTTGCTGTTTTTTTCTTTCTACAAAAGCTTAAGAACTTCATTTCATCTTATGTTACTCCAGAGGAAAGAAGCTTTAGTAAAAAATTGCTTACACAAAAAAGGTATTTTTGTCTAGTTTTCTTATAAATTCATCTGTTTTTTTAAATTAGATTTATGCTTTTATAAAAACAATAAGGTAAGAATTTTTAAAGAAAGTCTATATAAAGGATAATAATAATGAAGGATATTTAGATATTTTTACATGGAATCAAAGCAAAATGCTGATTTTTTTTTTTTTTTTTTGGTGTGTACGGTAATTTGGAGTTAGGTTAGTACACAGAAAAAAATTTGAATTCACTCAATTTTTTAAGGTAAGTGGTTGCAATCAATTTATTTGAGCTACATTTAAATAAACAAATTTAGTTGACTAACTTTATATTTTTTAATTAAATGTAGCTAAAATATTTTTTTTTGCAACCACTTAACCTTAAAAAAAATTCAGAGTACTGTAAAAAGATTTTAAATAACCTAAAGTTATTATAAAATGCTTATAAACAATGTGTTAAAATTTTGGGAGAGTGAAGTTTTGTGAAGAAAATAAAGCTACTACCTTGTAAAAGGAGTGGATAGCATTCAAGGACAGCACTGAGTTCTTATTTAAAAGCGCACAAACATTGAGGTTTCACTAAAGACCAGACGCAAAGAAAGCTGACCTTTGTAAATGTCATCGCTTCATAAAGACTATAAACATGCCTTGAATAGTAAATTAATGTGGTGAGTTGTGCCACTTAAGACCTGATATAGACATACTTTATCTTCAAATTCCGAGATGTACATTCTTGGGTTTCAGGACTTTGCATATTGTAGCCGTTTTAGCATGCCAAGGTACTGAGGAGAGACAGGAGGTTTGGCCAATAAGCACCAGCAAAGGAGAGAGAGATAGAGGAAATGCGTAGGGGAGAGAGGTCCTGCATGTTGTGGAACGTCAGGAGGGAAGTGAGAACGTGTTAAAGACAGATGGTCTCTCAGTGGAGTTGTTCTTTTTTCTCTCTCTTGTTCTCACTCTCTCCTGGATGCTGCTCCCCTCAGCTGGAAGGGATCCAAAGTGTTACCTCATGATCTTCATCCTTCACTGCTCCTCTTCCTCCTCCCCCACACAAGCATACCTGTTGGCTTGCAGAGCTCATCTTATCCTCTCCCTCTCTCTTTGTCTTCTCACAGGTTGGCTATGATGATGGATTTTTTTCAGGATGATGAGAAACCTCTAAGTGTCCTTGCCTTTGGTCCCCTACAGGCAATTTAACAAGCACAGAAGTAGCTCTTCTTCAGGAAACTGTGACAGACAAGAGGGTGACGACAAAATAGTGCGAGAGAGAGAGAGAGAAAGTAAAAGAGTAAGTGAGGGTGAAAGACAAAACCAAGGATTTAAAGACCTATAACTTTTACAATAGCTCACAACTTCAGAGTTTTTGAGGATCCTTCACTTATTTTTCCTCGGTTTCCAGAAGACGACCTACTTGATCAAATTTTAGGGAACATTTGCACCAAATTTCAACTGAGATATCACAAGCTGAAATAATAAGACAATGCTGCCCAGCTCTGGGTTGCCAAAGCTAATACTAGCTACACTTCTGCTAATAGGCCCTCTAGTGGTCAGAGGGCAAAATGACACGGAGCCCATAGTACTGGAGGGTAAATGCCTGGTGGTCTGTGACTCCACACCCTCTTCAGAACCAGCAGGTAATGCGCTGGGGATGTCTGTGCGTTCAGGTACCGGCCGTGTGGCCTTCTCTGCCACACGACAAACCAACCATGAGCCCACAGACATGAGCAATCGCACCATGATCATCTATTTTGACCAGGTAAGCAATCTTTACACATTAAAATACTCGTATGTAGATTTGCTCTGTTTAATTGGTCAGTTTTTGTCAGATCTTGGTGAACGTTGGCAGTCATTTTGACCAAGAGAGCAGTATCTTCCTTGCTCCGAGACGAGGGGTGTACAGCTTCAATTTCCATGTGGTGAAGGCATACAACAGGCAAACCATACAGGTACATACTACATATTGTTTTCCTGCGCTCTCAAAAATAAAGGTTCTTTATTGCATCTATGGTTCCACGAAGAACTGTAACATCCATGGAAACTTATTCCATTGCACAAAAGGTTATTCATAATGGAAAAAGTTTCACTCTTTGAAGAAATTGTTATTTTAAGAATTGCTCACTGAAAGGTTCTTTGGGGAACCAAAAATGGCTCTTCTGTGGCATTGCTGTGAAAACATATTTTTCTATTCACAGGTGAGTTTGATGTTGAACGGCTGGCCGATGATCTCAGCCTTTGCTGGAGACCAGGATGTGACACGAGAAGCAGCCACAAATGCTGGGCTTGTGATCATGGAAAGAGGAGACAAGGCTTACCTCAAGCTAGAAAGGGGCAACCTAATGGGAGGCTGGAAGTACTCTACTTTTTCAGGCTTCCTGGTCTTCCCTTTATAAAGGACGACCGTGTGAACAGCTGGGAGATGAGGAAGAGAGAGGGTGACATGCTCTCTGGGGATTTTTATTTTAAGAAAATGGAAGTCACAGAAAAGGTCATATTTGTTCTTAATATTAAGCCTAAAGTGGCGGAGCAGAGAAAATGAGATTTTAAATATTATAATTAAATATTATTTATATTTTATTATTTAGAAATATAATTAAATATTATTGAGAACAAGATTTGAAAACAAAAAGTGATTTGAAAATCACTAAAACTTTTAAACTAAATTTAAAACACTTTTTTGTAATGTAATTCAGATAATTTGCTAATGCGTATGGTTAAACTGAAAAAATTTGACGAGACTGTCCTAATAATATACAGTATTTGAAATGATGTATTTCAGAGGTTTTTTAAACAAAATTCAATTTCTGAAATCACTTTTAATTCAAATATAGCTTATCCACTTGATGTGAGATTTCTGTTTCTTATATGTTTGCCTGCTTATGGAGCTGTGTGTGTGTATTATAAAGCTTTGTAAAAATAAATCTCATTAAATCAAACCCCTTGACTAAAAATCAAAATTCCTTCTTGTTCTGTGTGAAATTAAATATGACTTGTCCTCAACCTGTGTTACTTCGCTGAATGAGGTGCTTTACCTCTAACAACAGCTGTTTGTAAATATAGCTCTCAGCATCAGTGCTGGCACGGTTGACCAGGAATCGTCACAGATAGCAGCATAGGCATAATGGATAACGGATACGAACTACAGTGGCACCGGTCGAGCAAAGGCAGATGGAGTTTTTGGCAGGGAGTCGTGCAAGTGTACACTGGACTCCTATGGACCATGCAGGGTGGGCTGTCACAGTCAATAAGTTACGCTGCATTGCTTTAAAGACACACACTTATTCACACATACAGAACAAGGAAAGAAGTAGAGCAGGAAAGAGATCAGGAGAGAGAAAAGGAAACAGCAAAAGAAAGAATCACTGATGTCAACACAGTATTCATTTATTTTTCTAACCTGTCTGTGAGCATTTAATTTTGTATGAAAGACCACAGCATGCAACTCTAAGTAAGGTAAAAATTTCATCAAAGCCTGCTGTTCATGATATTTAAAAAATAATAATGTTAAATAAATGATGTGGATGTAAATTATTTATCATAAATTTGTTCTAACACATATAATCCAGTATCAAGTGCACAGTATAATGTGAATAATACAAATATTAAAAAAAAATGAATAATATATATTATAAAAATTTACAATATCTGTTAATACACACATTTTTTTAATTAATTTTATTTGAATCACCAGAATAAATAATTAGAATATTATTGAAAGTGTTTTTAACATCATCCATTCAAGCCTGTTGTTTGTGTTTTAATCATGCTAAATAATGTATCATTAATTTGTTTAACGATGTGTGATCCAGTGCACAATGGAAAATTAATAATGGTTTATATAGGCAGTGTTATAATATGTTATATGTTTTAATATCAACAACTAATAATAATGTGAATATTATTTAAGGTGTTTTAATATCATATACATGTTTTGTGTGGTGGCATTTAAATTATACTTTTATTTTCAATATGTTTTAACATAGCACAATTGATAGACCTCTCTATAAAACAGCAATAAATCCGTCAACTAAATTCAAAAATACCTTTGTATCCACCTATGACAATTTTATAAAATACGAGCATTTAGCATCACAAGCTTTATTGGGACATTTGGATACATTTGCAAAAATTGCGTAAAGCTATGAAAAAATTATTTCGTAAACGTAAAATTACAATATTTTATTTTCCCTTAAATAGTCATAATATAGAACTGAATCCGTCTCCGTTTAAATTCTAAGAAGCGAGCATCTCGAACCCTGTGATAACAAGTAGGCCGCATTTAGTGCTGCCTCAACCTAACTAGCCGTGCGACCGATACCCATTAATATCTCCCGCCCTCTAATTCCGCACAGCGGAATGATAGACAACTTGATCCACCAATGGAAGGTTTGCCTTTTGACAGCCCCTCTGAGGATGGACCAATCAGCGGACAGCAGATGAGATCGAGGGCTGCGCGTTCGACCTAGCGCTGGCAAGAAGTTAGTTCCTGCTCTACGCTGGCCGTTTCCTGCAATCGTACAGTGTTGTGAGACGGAGAAAGCCATGTGTGTCGATGCAAAGGTAAATTTAGCACCCCGAATTTATTGCGGGGAAAGTTGGGGCAGTGGATGGCAGCGTTATTAGGGCATATTTCAGTAGAAAATACGCCCTGGCCAAGTCGAAACAGCTTTGCGGCCTTGTCCATGTCTGTTCGTAGTCGGGCTATGGTTTTTGTAGCACGTTGCCTTTGGTTTGGTCCGGTTTGTTGATGAGAGAGATTGAGAGTCCGAACGAGAGACTGTGAGATGTATTGTGAATGATGGAGGATTACTGATATAGCTTAAATCGGCCGTCAGAGAAAAACAAATTGATCAAGCACATATTTAGCATTTATAGCAATAGGAATCGCCATTGTGAACATTGATGGGGTTTGTCGAGTGTGTGCTTTAGGACTGTTGTTCCACATTTATGGCAAGGAAGGCAGTGTTGATTTCGGTTAGCTAAACATCGATTCTATGATTTCTGATGGACTATAAAGAGTATGATATTACTGGTAATGCAAATTTGCGTTCTTTGACTTTTATAAACAACGTTGTGGTATTGGCCAAGTGACATACAAGTCAGTCAGAGATGAAGCCATGTGAAGTGATGGCACTGCCATTCAGTAAGATGTAGCGACTATAAGCTATAAATAATGTAAATTAATGTGTTTTCTTGTCTTTTCCAGGGCATCAGTGCACACATTTATTAATGGATCTCTTAAAGTTCACGCCAACCAGAGAAGCTAAAAGTAACTCCAGAGAGTAGGAGAGGATAGAGGGGAGGAAGAGAGAGAGTAAAGAAGGGTGAACCGGTGGACTCTCTCTTTTCCTGTTCCTCACTCCCTAATAATTAATTTCAGGTAAGTTTACCTGCCAAACAGGAGACTTTAATACACTGGAGATTACATACTAGCTGTGATAGTTGTGAACTTGATAGTGATGTAGCGTATCTTTAACTTGTAGAATTTTGTATTTATTTTTTTTCAGTATTTTTCTATGTATATTTTCTATATCCGTACTGAGATATAGATATATACTGATGCTTATCTAATTGGTGTCTATAATTATGGTTTCATTTACTTTATGCATGAGTGTATATGTTGTATTTAGAATGTTAATAAATATAATATATTTATTTTACCATTTCATTTACATTTTTTGACTGACGTTTTTATTATAAATGGCGTCCTTTGATTTTATTTATACATTAATTTAAGGCCAATTGCTTGATAAACTATTGCTGCATAAATTAAATCCAGTTACTGTCCTTAATTATGTTATTACTTCATTAATGTATGGAAAGAAATATTTGGTGAAGATGGTTACAGTTTCTCTCTCTCTCTTTTTTCATTCAACAGCATAATTGCAAAATCTCTTCAGACTTGTTGGATGTTTTTGTGCCGACACTGGATATCACACATTCTTCTCTTTTTTTCACAAGCTCTTTGACAAGATGGCAGACCCAATTATGGACCTCTTTGATGACACACCACTGTTCAATTTGGATTCCCTACCAGAGGATGCGTTCTCCCAGGGCTCCTCAGACCCAGTCGAGGAGGCCCTGAAGTTGGCACTGGGCCATGTGGATCCACCTATGGACCATACACCGGATCCTGGTGTCCCTGTGCTCAGTGATGTTGTCACAGATCCAGCTCTAATCCCAACACCCTTCACAGCTCCTGTCTCTGTCCCACTGCAGACCCTTCAAACACAGCAGCCCACCCAGATGTCCCCTGAGGTTTCTGTTGCCTCGGCTTCAATTTCCGTTCAGCCCTCTCTCTCGGTGGCCAGTAATAGCAGTGGGGCAGCAACGGTCCTGCTGAGCTCCCCTCTTGGAGTACCTGTGTCAGGGGCTCAAGTCACTACCCAGCAAATCACTGTTACACAACAGGCAGCAGGGCAGTCAGCCCCAAAAATTGTAATTCTCAAAGGCCCTCAGGGTCAGACTCAAGTGCTACAGGGTGTCACAGGAGCCACAGGCTCTCCAGGGAAAGTCACCCTTGCTAGAGTTCTGACCGGGACCCCGCTTAGGCCAGGGATGGCGGTTGTTTCCGGGGGAACGGTATTAAATGCGACATCTCCTGGGCAGGGACAAGTCAAAGTAGGCACTGGAGTTCAAAGGCTGGTTCAGACTCCAAATGGCCCGTTGAAGCAGGTGTTACTGACCTCGGTGCCTCAGACTCAATCGCAGGTTCAGACGCAGCCGGTCCAGGTGCAAATACCTGCACAGACGCAGCTGCAGTCACCGTCACAGCCAGCACAGGTACAGGCGCAGGTCCAGGTACAGCCTCAGACGCAGGTGGCATTACAAACACAGGACCAAGCGTCATCTACTACATCCCCTGGAACGACAGCAGCGGCCGTCCGGCCTCAAGGTGTCACACTTTCAGCAGTGCCACAGCAGGTCAGTCTCTGCCAGCTTTATTAACTTTAATTAAAACAAAAACCAGAAAATAACAGTTTGGTTGCTTAAAATAAGTTAACCTCAAAATATTGAATTTAAATAAAAATATATTATAAACATATAATATTTTTTTTTATAAATTATTATATGAATATGTAAGTATTATACATTTTATACAAACATTTCAGCCAGTTTCCTAGGCAGCAATTCTAAAGTACTAAAATAACTAATACTTAATTTATAAAAATATGGACTTAAAAAAAGAAAAAAAAGAAAAATGAACACCCAACAAAATTACTAAAACTTTAACTGCAATTAAAATAAAAACTAAATATAAAAATGAAACTAATTCAAAATATTAATAAAAACTAATATCAGTGATCCTGAAATAACACTTGCCTTTGTTTTTACCAATTTGTAATTATTTTTGCCTTAATAGCCCTTTTATCTTTATTCAGGGGGAAGCAAAGAGGATCACTCTGGTGCTACAGCAGCCCT
Source organism: Barbus barbus (assembly GCF_936440315.1). Lineage (NCBI taxonomy): Eukaryota > Metazoa > Chordata > Actinopteri > Cypriniformes > Cyprinidae > Barbus > Barbus barbus. The sequence continues at coordinate 9,250,928 of NC_136754.1, forward strand.
CGCAAGGTGGAGCGACCCAGGCTGGGACATTGACAGTAGGGGGAACTGCAGGTCAGCAGGGCCAGCAGCCCAGGCTGGTGTTGGGCTCTCTGCCAGGGAAGTTGGTCCTGCAGGGAGGCCAGCTGGCAGCTCTCGCCCAAGCCAGGACGGGTCAAACGGGTGCACAACCGAAAGTGCTCACCATTCAGCTGCAAGTTCAACAGCAGCCCAACCAACAGGGAGCCAAGGTGAGTGAAAGGACAGGTCGTGTGTGTTGGAAGATATGCTTTTTCTTGGATCTTGGTGGTGACGGGAAGCTTTTTCTCTGTGTGCAACAGTTTCAGTTGGTTTCTGGGGCAGCTAATGCTGGTGGCAGCCCTCAGGTGGTGCAGATATCTCAAGGCCAAGGAGGACATCGACTAGCAGTGCCTCTTAAACTACTGCTGCAGCCACAGGTAGGACATCTGAACATCTGTTTTATGGCTCTGTGATGTTTATTGCTGTACGCTGAGCCATAGAGTAACACATTGCATTCTATTATTTCTGTACCACTTGGAATCTGAAGAATATGAAGTATTGTTTTAAAGATGTTTTATAATATGTATACTCTTTTTAATACAATTTGTCTGGTTTAATTCCTTACGATGATTCTGATTTCTAAATGGGTCCATTAATGATTCTTTTAGTACCTGAAAGGACAAAACGTTTGGTAAAAGAAAATGCATTTCATTGCCAAATTACGAGAAAATTCGAGTAACTATATCTAAAAAGTTGTTGTTAAAGCTACATTTACACAGACTTAAATATTTTTAATAATAATGGCCAGTTATTTAATTACATTTTGCTGTATAATTTGAATCAAATCATTTTTCTTAATTGTGGAAATTAAGATCTTTAAAAAAATACTGAACAAACAAAAATGTGTAGTGAAATTGCATTAAATTTTTAACAACTACACTTAAACGCTTTGCCACATGAACAACCATCCAGTAACTAGACTGGTTTAAAGGGATAGTTCACCCAAAAATGAAAATTTGATGTTTATCTGCCTACCCCCAGGGCATTCAAGATGTAGGTGACTTTGTTTCTTCAGTAGAACACAAAGATTTTTTACTCAAACCGTTGCAGTCTGTCAGTCATATAATGGCAGTTAATAGGACCCATGGCTTTGAGAGTAAAAAAAAACCTACACAGACAAAACCAAATTGTGACGATACATTGAGGTCTTAAGACATGAACGATTGGTCTGTGCAAGAAACTGAACAATCCACCTCAATGTCCAACTGCCCTGAGCGCGTTCACAATAGCCGGTGCGTGACTGTGTAAACAATGAGTGATGTATATGCGTGGCAGATCGCTTCTGCGCATGCGTCTACTATGCCACAGCACGTTGATGCGTCACACGCCGGATGTTGTGAACGCGCTCAGGACAGATGGACACTGCGGTGGATCAGAGGAAAAAATGATATAAATACTGTTCAGTTTCTTGCACAGACTGATCGTTTTGTGTCTTAAGATCTCAATGTATCGTCACGAGCCGCAGGGTTTAATTTGGTTTTGTCTGTGTATGTTTCTTTGACTCTCAAAGCCGGGTGTCCCATTGACTGTACCATTATATGAATGACAGACTGCAACGGTTTGTTAAAAAATTTTGTTTGTATTCTACTGAAGAAGCAAAGCCACCTATACCTTGGATGCCCTGGGGGTAAGCAGATAAACATCCAATTTTCATTTTTGGGTGAACTATGCCTTTAAGTGTCACAGTTTGTTGTAAGCTTTATGTAACATTGTGTTTACATGGTGACAAAGTACAGTTCTCTGAATAAACTGTCACTTTTTCTGCAGTCAAGCACTGCTTCCAGTGCTGGTGGGGCCATTTCTGTGGTTAAAGTTATCAATACCTCGGCTGCCGGCACTGCGTCCGTCACCACCACTACAGCCGCGTCTTCCGGTGTGCGCTTGGCGAAGATCCAGGAGCCCGTGCGAAGAGTGGAGACCCTGTGCAAACAGGAGAAAGCAAATCGCATTGTTGCTGAGGCTATTGCACGGGCCAAAGCCAGGGGTGAAAGGAACATCCCCCGTGTGCTCAACCAGGATGAACTGCCTGCTGGACATACCTCTGCAGACCTAGAAGGTGCTACAGGAGCTGGAGGAGCCAAAAAGAAAGGAGTAGGTGGAGGTAGTGGTAGTGGAGGGAGCAAGAAGAAAAGCCCAAGTGCAGGTGGAGGGAAAGTGGTGGCCGGAGGAGACAAGAAATCCAAGGCGAAGACTCCAGGAATGGTTTCTGGAGGCGGAGGTAGTAAAAGCAAATGCAAGACTAAGCTCAAGTAAGTTCTGATTTCTTATCCTCTTTGGATGAGTTTGCCTCTGCCTGTTTTTGTTCTCACACTTTATTCCCTCTCCATAGCACCATCACTCCAGTGGGTGGTAAGAAAAGAAAAAGAAATGCATCCTCTGACCATTCAGATATAGATCTAAGCCCACCTGTTTCACCCCGCACTCTGGAGGAGGAAATGTCACAGGTATTACGTGCTTACGCATTTACTCGTTCCTGATCTAAAATCAGTCACTCAGTTAGTGATTCATAGCAGTATTGCACATGTTGGCAGTTTTCATGCCATAAACCTGATTTATTGACTCTACTGTGATCCTGTTCTCCCAACAGAAGCGACGTTCTAACCGTCAGGTGAAGCGGAAGAAGTACACAGAGGATTTGGACATTAAAATCACTGATGATGAAGATGAAATGGATGCGGATGTTGACGTAACCACAACTCCTGTGTCTAGTGCAGGGCATCTGCAGTCTATGGGAGCAGAACTCCAGCAGGAACTGGATGGGGATGGTCTTCCAAGCATGCAGTTTTTTGTGGTGCGTCAGCAGTCTAGTCATAGCGGGTCGGATGTTTTTGGTGCTTCCTTTTTGTTTTCCTTTTTATTACTGGTTTTTGTCAGAAGTTTAGCTGTTTACAGTTGACAGTGCCATCAGTAATAAAGTAATGTTGATATGTGTGGGCATGTTTCTGATTTGTTTCAGGAGAATCCAAGTGAGGAGGATGCTGCTATTGTGGATAAAATATTGTCTATGCGGGTGACCAAAAAGGAGGCAAGTATACGTTCATACTATTACTATCATTAACTTGTGAAATCTTGCGCTAGTCTATTCTGACTAAAGCTTAATGGTATTTCCTTGTCCTGATGCAGGTGTCTCCAGGGCAGTATACTAATGTGGAGGAATTTTTTGTCAAATATAAAAACTAGTAAGTCATCACTTGTTTTCTCAGGCCTTTTTTGTGAAAATAGAACAGATTTAGTTTTAGATAAAAAAAAAAAAAAAAAAAAATCTGACAGACTTTATAAAAGTTTATAAACAACTGATCAGTAAATAAAAAAAAATAAAAATTTATTTCTTGAGAATATTCATTTATGATGTGTTTCTAGCTCGTACATGCACTGTGAATGGGCCAGTCTTGAGCAGCTGGAAAGAGATAAGAGAATCCATCAGAAGTTGAAGAGATTCAAGACAAAACAGGCACAGATGAGGAACATATTCCAGGAGGTAAGACCCTGGCTGTTTCTCAATATGCGATCTTGTGTTCTCACTCTGCGTTAGTGCAAGTACAGAGGATGCATGAAAGTGCCTGCATGTGTTCTCGAAATCAAGGGTGCATCAAATTCAGACTTGATAGATTCGGACCGTTAGAAATCTCAGAAGATGCTGCGTGCGGACGACGTACGGAGGCCTGTAAGCTTTAAACTTCTCATTCTAGATTAAGAGATTCCCGCTGCAAGCGCGCAAATACGTGACCGCTGCGAAAGTAAACATTTGTCGTTTTGTTTTGCATAATTTTAATGAAGTGAGAAAGCCTGTCATACTTTTTATTGGCATATTAAAAAGAATATGTAACATTATACATAGCCTAATAATTTTCACAAATACATGCGGTAAAAAGCTATAAAATATGAAAATATTGTCTAAAATAAATGTTATGGCATTTGTTTGTGATGTTATTGTGCATTGCGTGCTGCTGTCTCACTCCTTATAACCTGCTGGGACTGTCAGTTGAGCAGCAAGATCACAGCACATCTCAATTCTCACAAGGATGCGTTCTGTGTTCTCGCGTCCTTCCTAGTTCGTTCTTTCAAGGTAGCCTGGCAAGACAGGTCTCCACGAGAACACAAAACCATTCTTTGCATTCTTGGAATTCGAAACAGCCCTTATAAATTTGAAATTAGGCAAACGTGCCATGTTTTGTTTGGCAGTGTAAGTCATATGGCTAAATCTCACTAATTTTGTTCTTGAGGATTTGTAAGCATATCTGGAATGCTTCCCTGTGCTTTAGGATGAGGAACCTTTCAATCCAGACTATGTGGAGGTTGATCGTATTTTGGATGAGTCACATAGTGTCGATAAAGACAATGGGGAGGTAAGAATTCATCGACCACAGACAAAATTTTCAACTGTCAAATAAGAGTGCATATATTCAAACTGATATTACATGCATTTGTGAGTCTGTTTGACTGGTTTGTTAAAGAGTCATTTGTTCTTGTATCAGACTGCACTGATCTACTGTGCATAGTCAGCATGGACAAAGTGATTTTAGCAAGATGTTTGGTTTCTTTGTTGTAGTATTTCTTGGTACAGAGTCTTATTTAATCATATAATTCAAACTGCACCCTGCCAAAACACTGGTTCTGAGTGTTGTTTTTCCTCTTACAGCCAGTAGTGTATTACCTAGTGAAGTGGTGCTCTCTGCCCTATGAAGATGCTACTTGGGAGCTGAAGGAGGATGTTGATGAAGCAAAAGTGGAAGAATTCAGGAAGATTGAAAGCCGCCCGGTCCGACTCAAGAGAACTGTGAGATACTGCCATGCTCATCCACTGCATACTGTTTTATCTGCCTCTTCCTCTCTCCTCTCAGTGTCTAGTCACAAGAGCATTTTTATCCTGTCTGTATTCTTTAGTTTTCATTAAGAAACAGGCAAGACAGTGGTTAATTATTAACAAGACTTGCTCTTCCATCAGCCTCGACCTGCTGCAAGTGCCTGGAAGAAGCTTGATGAGTCCAGAGAGTATAAGAATGGGAACCAGCTCCGAGAGTACCAGCTGGAGGGAGTCAACTGGCTGCTCTTCAACTGGTACAACAGGTAAACACCCTGCTAATACTCTAAGATGTGATGAAATTTGAAGCTCATGAATATAAAAGGGTTTTAAAGACATCCACAATTTTTTTTTTCTACACATTTTAAAGACCTTTCCACATTGGCATATATATATATATATATATATATATATATATATATATATATATATATATGCATGCTTTCTCTTCCAGGAAATTGAACGAACAATATTAATGATTCATTCCCTGCTCAGGGATGCATAAAAATGTACTCTAGCATGAGATTGTTCCCTCCCCCTCAATTATAAATACCACCTGCCACTGATCCAATGCTACAGCAGTGAACAGACAGTAGTTTGGTGATACAAAACCATAAGTAAATAATTTGACAGCCTACTATTTGGACACATTAGCAGCCTCCTGATGATGATCGTGGGCGTCCTTTTCAGGACAGTCACCCTGGGATATTTGTTTGAATTATAGCCTTACTCGAATAACAAATGCAGGCTCATTTCTTCTTTATTACGGTCTGATTCTGGCAGGACTGCAGACGTATGTGAAAATGGTGCAGAGAAATGGTCTATTCATTGATTTTGACCATGGTACAATCTAGGGTTGTCACAAATTGTTCAAACAATTTCACAGGGTCAGTAATAGTTTTCAACTAAGTAATTGTCCCCAACTAAGCAAGCCAGAGGCGACTGCGGCAAGGAACCAAAACTCCTTTGGTGACAGAATGGAGAAAAAAAAACCTTGGGAGAAACCAGGCTCAGTAAGACGAATCAGCAGGTTGTTCCATATTGCAGCAAAGTCAGATTGTGCAGAGGACTCATCTGGTTCCTGTGGTCTTGTCCCGATGGCCGTCTAGGAGACGAGGTCTTCACTGGGGATCTGTCTCTAGGCCTCATCTAATTGTCCTGGTCTCCGCTGACAAATTGAAAAGAAAAGAAAATTGTTGTTGTTCTTACACCCTCTCTTCTGTATTCATGCCTTTTCACACAGGCAAAACTGCATCCTGGCAGATGAAATGGGTCTGGGGAAGACCATTCAGTCCATAGTCCTGCTGTCAGAGATGTTTGCTGCAGGGGCCCAGGGGCCGTTCCTTATCATTGCCCCTCTATCCACTATCACAAACTGGGAGAGAGAGTTTTCCACCTGGACAGATATGAATGCTATTGTTTACCACGGCAGTCTGGCCAGTAGACAAATGATCCAGCAGTATGAAATGTACTGCAAAGATGACAAGGTTGGTATAAATGTGTGCATTGTGTTTCTGTTTCATCAGTTTGATTGCTGCTAAACAGCAGTGCTGTTTTTTTTTTAATGAAAACTGTAATATAAATAAATCTGAAATTTAAAGAGTATTTAAATATTAGAAGCATAGTTATTTATTTCAATTAGTTGCCAAGGCAGAATTCCTAACTTTCTACTAAAAAAATAGTTGTAAGCTGTTTATTCTAGTAGTATATTTTGATAGCCCCATTATGACTTTCTCTCCCTTGCCCTCTTTTATTATTATTTGTAATTTTTTTTGTCTTCTCTAGGGACACTTAATACCAGGGGCCTATAAATTTGATGCTCTGATCACAACCTTTGAGATGATTCTATCAGATTGCCCAGAGCTGAGGGAGATTTCTTGGCGCTGTGCAGTTATTGATGAAGCTCACCGTTTGAAGAACAGAAACTGCAAACTACTTGACAGCCTCAAGATGCTTGACCTTGTAAGTGATTCATATTTAAATTTTTTGCTTTCCATAAGAGAAACAGAATGTATTAATGTATCAATTACAATAAAAATAATTGTGATTCATTAATTCGGTTTTCTTTTTTTTCTGTTTTTCAGGAGCATAAAGTGTTGTTAACAGGCACTCCACTTCAGAACACAGTAGAGGAGCTGTTCAGTTTGCTGCACTTTCTGGAGCCGGCCCAGTTCCCCTCAGAGATAGAGTTTTTGCGTGAGTTTGGAGATCTTAAAACAGAGGAGCAGGTAGGAAAAATTTGAAAACATTTTGGCAAATAACATCATCTCTGTTAAGAGCATCAGCAGTTTCCAACACAGTCGCCGTCTTTGATTATCAGGTCCAGAAACTGCAGTCAATTCTAAAGCCCATGATGCTGCGTAGACTGAAAGAAGATGTAGAAAAGAACCTTGCCCCAAAACAAGAGACCATTATTGAGGTATGAACCGTTTCTAGCATAAGGACTGTTTTTTGATGATTACTCTCTTTGTTTTTGTAAGTTCTGAGTGCATAATTTTCTGTGGTCCCCAGGTGGAGTTGACTGATGTACAGAAGAAGTATTACCGTGCTATTCTAGAACGTAACTTCAGCTTCCTCAGCATGGGAGCCACACACAACAGCAATGTACCCAATCTCCTCAACACAATGATGGAACTTCGAAAGTGCTGCAACCACCCTTACCTCATTACAGGTACTGAATATATGTCAGTTCCCTTGTAGTATCACTTGTTTGTAATTTTAGCCTTGCAATCTTTGTTTACATGTTGCTGAGCATAACAGGTTTTACTTCAAACCCGGATCACTTTGGTCCTGTAGCGCACGCAAAAATTGTTGCTTGTTGGTTTCCCATCCTGCAACCTCATTTCCAGAGAAATTGGGGCATTTTGTAAAATGCAATAAAATCAAGAATCTGTGATTTGTTAATTCTCTTTAACTTTTATTTAATTGACAAAAGTACAAAGATAAATTTTCCAAAGTTTTCACAGACCAACTTAAATGTATTTTGTAAATATGAACAAATTTTGATTTTGACGGCTCCAAAAAAGACTCCCAAAAAAGTTGGGACATAGGCACGTTTAACACTGTCACATCAACTTTCTTTTTAATAAGAATGTTTCATTGTTTGGGAATTGAGGATACTAATTGTTAAAGTTTTGCAAGCTAAATTTTTGTCCAGCTTCAGATGCTCAGCAGTCTGTGATTGTTGTTGTCTGATTCTCCTTTTCATGACTGGTCATACATTTTCAATAGGAGTCAGATCTGGACTGCAGGCAAACCAGTCTGGCACGTTCACTTGGAGTCTACGAAACCACACTGTTGTAGCACATGCAGAATGAGAGCTGACAATGTCTTGATCTAATAACCATGGACTTCCCATGAAAGATATCTTGATTGCAGTATAGGTCACTGTACAATTCCAATATATCCTTCCATGTCCAATCAATGGTACCTTCGCACATATCCCAGTCACCCATGCCATTTGTACTGATGCACCCCCATACCATGACAGATGTTTGCTTTTGGATCTGTCACTGATGAAAGTCTGGAAGGTCCCTTTGGTTTTTGGGACTGAGAACTCAACGTCCTTTTTTCCAGAAACACGTTGAAATGTGGACTCATCTGAGCATAGCACACATTTCCGCTGTCTTTTTGACTATCTGAGAAGAGCTCTGGCCCAGAAAATTCGGCGACATCACTGCATAGAATTGATGTATAGCTTTCTCCTATAAGTAACAGAGATTGACATTTATTGATGCAGCGGCAGACTGTGTTAAGTGACAGCGGTTTTCCGAAGCACTCCTGAGCCCATATGGCTATATTTAACACCGCAGCATGACGGTCTCTTATGCAGTGCCATCTAAGGGCTCAAAGGTCAAGCACATTCAACTAAGGTTTCCTGCCTTGCCATACACGGACTGAGATTTCTCTGGATTCCCTGAATCTTTTCACTATTATGTATGGTAGTTGGTGAAAGACCTCAGTTCTTTGCGATTTGCATTGAGAAATTAGATTTTTGACTTGTTTGACACTTCTTTCATGAAATTTGGCACAAAGTGATGAGCCATGATGATCCAGCATTACTTGCAAAGACTGAGATGCTCTGTTTATACCCAAACATGATACCCTGACCTATTACCAATTCACCTGCTTACTGTGAACTGTTTCAAAACAGTTTAATTTGGATATTCTATAACCTTTTCACTTTTACTTTGCCTCTGTCCCAACTTTTTTGGAGTGTGTTGCAGCCAACAAAATCAAAATGTGTTTGCATTTACAAAATACATTTAAGGTGGAAAGTGAAGACTTTGGAAATCTTTTCAGTTAAAGAGAATTAGCAAATTACAGATTCTTGATTTTATTGCATTTTACAAAACATCCCAACATCCCATTTTTTTATTATTATTGCTCATCTTTTTGTTGTCCACTTTCTGCATTTTGTCTCTCTGTGTAGGTGCTGAGGAGAAGATAGTGGCTGAGCTGAGGCAGGTGTATGATCCTCTGGCTCCAGACTTTCATCTCCAGGCTCTGGTGCGCTCTGCAGGGAAACTGGTCTTGCTGGATAAGCTGCTTCCACGCCTTAAGGCTGGCGGGCACAAGGTGCTCATCTTCTCACAGATGGTGCGATGTCTTGACATCCTTGAGGACTACCTCATACACAAGAGGTATAGCTTTAGAAGTGTAAACTGTGAAATGGAAATGTGTGATTTCTAAGGCAACTGCAGCCAAAGAATTTTAATTCTGCCATCTGGTTTGTTAGATGGATCTAAAATTAGGTGTTCTCTCTGATTAGATACCTGTATGAGCGCATTGACGGGCGGGTCAGAGGAAATCTGAGACAGGCGGCCATTGATCGCTTTAGTAAACCCGATGCAGACCGGTTTGTTTTCCTGCTTTGTACCCGGGCTGGAGGTTTGGGCATTAATCTGACTGCTGCTGACACCTGTGTCATTTTTGACTCTGACTGGAACCCACAGAATGATCTTCAAGTGAGGATCTCACACTGTATTTTTTTCATAGTGATTTCAGTGCGTTAAAGATGATACAGGTGTTCAGTTTCATCATTTGTCATCTTTTCCACACAGGCTCAGGCACGTTGTCATCGTATCGGTCAATCTAAAGCGGTGAAGGTTTATCGTCTCATCACCAGAAACTCCTATGAAAGGGAGATGTTGGACAAAGCGAGTCTTAAACTGGGACTTGATCGAGCTGTTCTGCAAAGCATGAGTGGAAATAAGGACAGCAGTGTGAACGGGGTAAGAATGAAAGAAATCCTATTGCTGTGTTAAAATGATAGTTTACCCAAAATGAAACCTGTGAGTTTTGTTGAATTATTACTTTGAATTCAAGTTCAACACAGAAGTCACCTTGTGATTAGATAATCACTCTCTGGTATGCTATTAACTTTCCTCAGATTCAGCAGTTCTCAAAGAAGGAGATAGAGGATTTGCTTCGTAAAGGTGCTTATGCAGCCATTATGGATGAGAACGACGAGGGCAGCCGTTTCTGTGAGGAGGACATTGATCAGATACTTCAAAGAAGAGCAACTACCATCACTATAGAGAGTGAAGGCAAAGGATCTACCTTTTCCAAGGCCAGCTTTGTGGCGTCTGAGAACCGCACAGATATTGCTCTGGATGATCCTGAGTTCTGGCAAAAGTGGGCCAAGAAAGCTGACATAGACATGGACTCTTTCAACAGGAAGGTACAGTGTAGCATTTGGAAAATGGTCAGTGTATTCTTTATTTTCTGCAAATCTATCCTTTTATTCATTAATCTTGTTTTCTTTCGTGCAAACTCTTTACAGAATACTCTTGTGATTGACACACCAAGAGTAAGAAAGCAAACGCGTCAGTATTCTAGTCTGCGTGGAGAGGGTGGGGATCTGTCTGATTTGGACAGCGATGATGACTACCCACCCCATAATTCCCGACAATCTCGGGCCTCCCGACGCTCAGATCGGCATTCTGGTGGTGGTTATGGGCGCACAGACTGCTTCAGAGTGGAAAAACACCTACTTGTTTATGGGTTTGTGACCTTGTTTCTTCCTGATCATGTTTTAGTTGTGCTTGTTTTGATTCCCCTCTTCATCTCAGGTGTGTGAAAACTTTCTGTGGGTTATGATTTCATACTCTTTAAATTTCAACATGACTTTGTCTACACAGGTGGGGCCGTTGGCGGGATATCCTGTCTCATGCTCGCTGTAAGCGGCGTCTCAGTGAACGTGACGTGGAAACCATCTGCCGTGTTATCCTGGTTTTCTGTCTGATACATTACCGTGGAGATGAGAACATCAAAAGCTTCATCTGGGAGCTAATCACCCCTCCAGAGAATGGACGAGAACCACAGGCTCTGCTTAATCACTCTGGTATGACTTTCATTATAATCTTTTTTTTATTTTTTATTAATACACCTTGATTCTTCTAGCAAGGACCCTCAGGAGGTCTTCAGTTTTTCATGGTCAATATTATCCAGCCACCTTTCCACTATCTCTGACATTCCTGTATGATTGTTGCATTTCTAACTTTCAAATTGGTTGTGAAGTAGCCATTACCTGCTGCTTATTCATCATAGAAAAATGAACTGTAAAGAGTGTATGAATATATCTACACAAAACAAATGACTGAAAGAAAAAACTAGTCTAGACTCTTTATTGGAGTGGCTTTATAAAGCAACATCCTATGTAGGTTGTGAAATAGAGCATTAGCTTCATGCTAAACAAGCTTAAAGGTTTTACAAGTGCTCATAATGGTGCTCTCCTTTCCTTTAGGTCTGTCCATCCCTGTCCCTCGTGGCAGGAAGGGGAAACGAGTCAAGGCTCAGAGCTCTTTTGATGTGCAGAAAGTTGAGTGGATCCGAAAGTATAATCCTGACAGTCTTCTGCTTGATGACAGTTACCGAAAACACCTCAAACACCAGTGCAACAAGTATGTTAGAACCATCGGGGACACCATTTAATTATATACCACAAAATATTAGCTTAAGTGTCTTAATTTCACTGTCCCCTTTTTAGAGTGTTGCTGAGAGTACGTATGCTGTATTACCTGAAGCAGGAGGTCATTGGAGAACATGCTGATTCTGTATTGAGAGGAGCTGATGCAAGGTATAGCTATCATCTAATTTCATTGCTGTAGATAATATCTTCACTTTAGATGAAAGCATACGCTAAATGCATAAATGTAAATTTCATTAACGACTGGCCGTGTCACCAATATCATTAAATCTTACATTCTTTAATCTTATGTCTTGTAAGCGTAAATATTAGGGTTTCTTTGATGTATTGCATTGATCTGGTTTAAATTAAAAACTTAAATTCCTTCACTGATGCTAGTGTGTTTCCTTGCAGGGATATTGATATCTGGTTGCCTGAAATGGAGCAGCAGGATGTTCCGTCTGGATGGTGGGACGCAGAAGCTGACCGATGCTTGCTTATCGGTGTCTATAAGCATGGTATGTGGAGGCTTTATCATGTCATCTTCAAGGGTGTCCCATTATATAAGACAAACTTCAAGTCGTTAGGTCTTAGGAGATTTTACCTAGATTCAAGAGTTACAAGACATTCTGATATGCCACACAGACTAAAATGTATAGTTTTGCAGATCCTTGATGTGTTTTTGTATCTTGCCATTTCAGGATATGAGATGTACACCACTATGCGTGCTGACCCCTGCTTGTGTTTTGTTGAGCGATGTGGCCGTCCAAATGAGCAGGACATTAATGCGGAGCAGCAAGCAGCAGACCCAGAGCTTGGGGAGGGGTCAGTTTCAAACAGACCTGGAATTTGTTTCTCAAAAGCATCGTGATGATAATGGTTTCTACGATCTACTTAGGCTTACAATGCATTTTGGGAACCGCAGTCCTGATCTCTAACACCTGCATTATAATCTGCAGGTGTTAGAGATCAGACCTGCATTATAAATTTCTTGTAAACTTATATGTTCTTATTGTGTTTTAGAGGGGACTATGACAAGTACTCAGAAGATCCAGAATTTAAACCTGCAACAAGACACACCAAGGAGGTATATGAAGAGGTAAACGTCTTTTGAATCACTTTTTTTCCCCCTGTAATCTTTAAAGTGTAATTCTGGCACATTTATCTTGTGGTGTTAAGAGTTTAAATTTTATAGAAAATATGGATAATGTGCTCTTCAGGCTGATTCGGGGAATGCAGACGGAGAGATTTGTGTGGAGGATCGCTCTGCCCCTGTGCAGGTTGAGGGGACATCTTCGGGATCGTCAGATTTGTATTACTGGCCAACAAGCTCGTCGCTCACAGCCAGACTACGCCGTCTTATCACAGCCTACCAACGCAGTTACAGACGAGAGCAGCTTAAGATGGAGGCAGCAGAGAAGGGCGACTCTAGACGTAGACGCTGTGAACAAGCCACAAAGCTCAAAGAGATAGCCCGACAAGAACGACAACAAAGGTATGTTCCTTTAGTAAACATTTACAAAAATTTCCTCTTCAGTCTCGATGTCCAACGTTTTCATAAGCTTCTCTGTTTCAGATGGACTCGTAGGGAGGAGTGTGATTTTTACAGGGTGGTATCAACCTTTGGGGTCGAAAGGATGAAGAAAGAAGCTGCTCCAGAAGGGGACGAGTATCATATGGACTGGAATCACTTCCGTTCTTTTGCTCGCCTTGATAAGAAAACTGACGAGAGCTTGACGCGTTACTTCAAATGCTTTATGTCCATGTGTCGGAAAGTGTGTCACCTTCGGCCAGCACGTGGAGAAGGTATATTATACTTAAAATTTTTTATGTACTTGTACTGGAAGTCAATGCGAAGCAGTGTTATATTTATCTACTCGTATAATATGACTTTTTTTTTTTTTAATTATTGAAACTGGATATCGAATAAGAACCTGCTTGGAAATTGGTTCAGATAAATCTTTTAAAAATCATTTTTGAAAAAATCTAAATATTTTCAAAAATCAAAGTTGAAATATAAATGTTAGATGAAAACCTTAAACTTGAAGCTGCCTCATTAAATAAGAAATGTTGCCTTGGAAGCTAAATGAAAGAAGTTGCAAGTATTAAAATGGTAATACTAAAACAAATTAACATTTAAAAAGTATAATTCTATGTAGCTTTATATAATACATCGTATACTGTTATCCTTCCTCTATTAGAATCTCAAGATTTGTCCCAGTCTCTGGCCCCCATCACAGAAGAACGAGCCACGCGCACACTGTACAGGGTCAGCTTGCTGTGTCGGCTACGTGAGCGTGTTCTTCCCCACCCCTCATTGGAGGAACGCCTCAGTCTGGCACCACTCTCCTCTGACCTTCCCAACTGGTGGAGCATCCCACAGCACGACCACGAGCTGCTCTTAGCTGCCGCTAGACATGGCGTCAGCCGCACTGAACACTCAATCTTCTCTGACCCACAGTACTCATTCAGTCAGGCCCGCCTCGACTACCTCCAGAACCAGCAAGCCCAAGCCGCTTCGCAGATTCACGTGTTAAGTCAGTCACAGGATCCGACCAGTATCAAAGAAGAGAGCCTAGATGGTGAGTCTCGGCTGCTGGGGGTGGAGGCCCTCTGTCCGTCGGACTCTCCAGCCATGCTCCTCACCCATTCTGAGGGGAAAGTTGGAGTTCCGGTTGGATGGGGCTGGAAGAAGAGCAAAAACAATGGGCCCAGTGAGAGAAAAGGAGGAAGAGAGAGAGGTGAAGGGCCTTCAGATTCTGATTCTGATTCAGACTCGGGCTCGTCTTCCTCCTCCCGTCATTCTGGCAGCTCAGATGATAGCGGAGACAGTGATGCTGAGAGAGAACAAGGTGAGGAGACACTGTTGCATTTAAATTATTTATGGTAAACAACAGCAGTATACCTTAATTTTATTTCTTATTGTTTTAGCCTTATGATGTTCAGTATGCAACTCAAAATTTGTTACATCTATTTGCTCTGAAATTACTTTTCTTAAATCCAGCCAAATCATTGTTGCCAGTTAAACTCAATATTTAATTCAAGTAAAATACAGTAAAAAATAAATGTAGATGGATCAAGGTGTTTTTGTGCAAACTCTTGTTTCAATGAATTATGAAGAAAAATAGCACAATTTCCATATAAATTTTAATGTAATATTTATCAGTTTTGTATTTATCTAAAGTATTTGAACACATGAAAAGTGCCATGTAGGGATTTAAAATTTTTGAGTGACTGTTTTTTTTTTTTTTTTTTTTTTTTTATCCATTTCATTATATGATTCATTGAGTTAGAACTCTATAACAGAATTTAATCAAACTTTCTAAGTCACATTATTTCTGTTACTTGAGTTTAAAGGATCAGTTCACCCAAAATTCCAAATTTTCAAAAAGTCAAACCTGTATCACTTTGTCTTTCATAGAACATAAAAATGAATGAGCTGTTTTTTATTTTCTTAAAACAAAAAGTATAATGTTTTTACTTTTGTTCTTTGGCCAACTGTAATAGTTGATTGGTTTAATTTGGGTTAACTTGAATGTGATTTGTTACTAGAGTGATTCTGATCTCTTGGCAGCAGCTCTTAAGATGTGCGATGGCGATGAAGAAAACAGCATCCTCTCTCTCACACCATCTCAAGAAGGCGCCCCACCCGAGTCCCTCACTGACCCTCTGAGAGTTGATTGGCCCAAAGACCGTGTGTTGATAAACCGAATAGACAACCTCTGCTCGCTGGTTGTAATGGGGCACTGGCCGTCAGGTCGACGCTACGTCTCTGACATACAGCTCAATACTACACCTGAAGTGCTTGATCTCACAGATGACTTAGGTTACCCCCGAGTGGCACGCAAAAGCAACAGTGCCCTGTCTGCAGAAGCTCTTGAAGGCCAAGAATCAGAGTTCACAGTAAAACTCCTAAAGGTCAGGTGGAGTTCAGACATTTGTGAACCTCATCTGTCTCTTAAATTTCTGCTTCATTTCATTTTTGCATTTGTTTCATTTTCTTTAGGAGGAGGGGTTGAAGTTGACTTTTTCTAAGCAGGCTCTCATGCCAAACGGTGAAGGGAGTGCACGCAAAAAGAGAAAGGACCATGAGGTACAGAAATGCAGTCTTATAAATTTACCCAGAAGTAACGTTTCAGTTTACGTTAATGCATTATAAGTATTTCCAGCTACATACTGTTTGTTTTCTGACACGTAGATGGTAGATGCCGAAGGGGTTCTCCATGCTCCCCGCAGAAGGGACCTTCCTAACTGGCTCAAAGAAAACCCAGATTATGAAGTGGAGGGAGACATGTTAGAAGTAAGTGCAAAACAGGTTGAACTCTCTTTTCTGAGTTCTTCTTGGACTGACACAGCTAAAAATGTTTCTATCTTTGTTGCAGTTACTGGTGAACCGGACCAAAAGGAAGAGGAGGAGGAAGAGGGTAGAGAAAGCAGCAGCACTTACCGGCAGTGAGAGAGTGAAGGTCATAGACATGAGGACAGGCAAGAAGGTGAGGAAAGACATTTGGCAATTCTGCCATAATTAACACTTTTCCCCTGTTTAGACTACAAAACATAAGCAGCACAAATGTTTTCAACATTGTTAATAAATGTTTATTTGGTACCAAATCAGCTTATCAGAATGATTTCTGAAGGCTCATGTGACACTAAAGACCAAATTAATGTCTTATAAAAAGTATATATTTTATTAAATAAAGACTTCTTTCAAAAAATCTTACTGACTTTAATGGTAGAGTATACACTGTTCTTGATATATTTTGAAGTTTAGTGCAGTTGGTCTTACTCTCTTGTTTTATACTCTCTTCAGTTTGGTGGAATATACGGGCCTTTACTACAGGATTTGAGAGAGCACCTGGAGGAGAATCCTGACCACTTTGTAGCACCAGAATGGTCTGAGACTGTTCGCAACTCGGTTAGTGTCTCCTATATTAGCTCAGTGTGTTTATAGTTATCATCTTCATCTACCCTGGTTGTATTGTGTATTTTAGGTTAGTTGCAGTCAGTGCTTATTTTTCTGGAATTTAATCTGATCCTTCTCTTCAATCTCAGGGCTTCTTGCCTGAGATTTTATTCCACAGACTGTTGAGTCACCACGCTTCAATCCCCAAAAAGAATCGACATTACCTCTCCACCCCTTCGATCCAGACTGATGACCCTCTCCTGGGAGGCGGCGAAGGCGAGACGTTAGTTTCCGACGGCGCATACATGATGGACGATGAGGACCTGGAGGACGGCAGTCACCTCACATCATCTCACCACTTCCTTACTCCAGCCTACGATGTGAAGATGGAGCCGAGCGTTCTTGATATGGACGGAGGCGACAGTTTGTCACAAGGTGGCTATGATAGCTCAGACAGAGAGGCCATTTTGGATGATGTCATCATGGCACCGAAGAATTCAGACTCTTCCTCCAGCTCCGAGGATTGACCAAATCTCATGTTAGATGTAGTAAACCGAGATCATGACAGTCTTTTATTTTATTATATTCTGCCTTCATTATTTTTATAATTATTATTGATGTTATTGCTTAAAATATGGAGTAACAGATTATTTTTTTTTTTTCTTGGGTTGGATTTGTACTTGACTGTTTTGTGTAGGAAAGATATAGGCGCCTTTTTTCTTTACACCTCATTCAGCACATTGTGCAAGATCTTAATTCCAGAAGGATGAAATGTATCAATTTCATGTCTCACATACCCACAGTAAGCCCCTTTCATGCTTTATTGGCTGGGAAAGGAGCTTTTCGTCTCACACCCCTCTGGCTAAACTGTTTAACAGTGTGCTGGAGGATCCATAGTCATGCACTGAGCTGAGCCGTCGTGGTGCCTCGGTCTGGTGAAGTTTTTGGATGTATATCATTTTTTGTGTGTGTGTTTCGGGGGGTGGGGGGGATGGGTAGGGTTTAGGGTTAGTTACTGAAACAATGTTAGACAGATGATGGCTGTATTGTACAAAGTAGAGTTGGTCCTATGCCTGCAATGATGCAAAAATTATGACTCCAACTGTCTGTGATATAAATATGAATAGCAGTCTACAGTGGAAACTGATGTCTGTTGAATTCTTTTCATCGTGTTGATATTTATGTGAATGACTTCTCAAGGCCCTTTTTATTGACTACTTGGAATACATGCTGAGTAGAAGAGCAAGTTCATTTTCTTTCATATTTTATACTTGGATGAGGTATCATAAAATATCAAAGTCTTCAACGATTGTTTTGATTAATTTAGTTGACGCATACATAAGACATTAAATCACCAATTTAGAATAATTTAAGGTTGACTAAGGCATTGCAAGACCCAATAGAGAAGAAAAAAATCCCAGACATTCAGTATGTGCAGCAGGGTTAATATTTCCCCCATTTTCACAGACGAGGCTTAAGGCTAGTCCCAGACTAAAATGTAAATCTGAGCTGTTTCAACTGAAATGATCTTAAAATATATCAATGCCTTTGATTTGTCTAAAGATGCACACTAGTAATGTTTTTTGATAAGGCACGTTTATAAAACAAAATACATAAATCTCCCAATTGAACTATTGTCTAATCGTGGCTGAGACTAAGCTCTGTCTGTGAAATGAGGACCCCTACAGTGCTGGAGGCAAGTCATGTTTGATTATTTTGTCATGGTTATCTGCCAGAGTCAATATTTATCTGCCAGTCAGTATTTAGTATGAGACAAATAGGTTGCTGTTGTGTGGTGCCTTTTGAGCTCTGTATCTGGAAGTGGATGCTTACTGCAATTTTTCAAAGTATTTCTATAAAAGATTCAAACCATTGAGGGACTGGCTGACATGAGTCATTTTAGACATTTGGCAAACTTCTCAAATTTTATGTCTCAGGATGGATTGTTTGTAGGGACACGCTAAATATTACAAACCATGTTTGCTGTTGTTTTACCCATCAAAAATGTCACTTCCAGTCGGAAATTGCTCAAGACGGAATAACAAGTGAAAATTAGAACATAGAAGAGACTTGAAATTCATTAAAAACGCTATTCATTAAACATTCACAAGACAAGAATAATACACAGCACCTAGGGACATGGCAAAAATGCAAAGCTCAAGCCCTATATTCACTTCAGAATGTAAAAGAAACTAATGATGTCAATATCTGAAAGACATGAGTGTAATTTTAACCAGTAGGAGGTATATGAAGGGGACAAAAAATGGATTGTAATACACATTAGGAATAGGCAAAAAAAAAAAAAAAAAAATGTAAGACCTCTAGGGGGCACATGGGGCCACAGATAACAGGAATCTTTTTAGAGATGCATTCAAATCACAGGACACGTTTTGTCTTATTGTAAACATTTGCGAGTATTTGCTCTTTATGTAAAAATGGAACAACAATCTCGAAAAAATGATTAAATGAGATTCCTTATCCAGTAGTCATAAACGTGATTGGTGATAAAAGTAACAGCTGCCACGTGACATTGTAGCGGCAGCGTAGAAAATAATTTGTAGTAGCTATTGAATTGTAAATACATAACATAGAAAAATAATACATTTGTACTGTTTTAGAAGTTATTAACAACGTTTGAGCTACTTTAAATATTTTCAGCAAAAAAATTTTTTCCTTTTTGACCTGATCGGAGTGCGATTAATCGGACTTGTGAATGCAAACAGACAAACGTAGCAGAGTAGCGATCGAATCGGTCCATTTTTAGCACTTGCAGCAACCGTCTGCTAGTGCAACTTTAAAGCAAACTTTGTTCAAAAAAATTTGAATATGTATTAAGATTATATAGTGCTATTTAATAAGACTTTGGATATTACACATAGGAAATACCAGAAGTCTTTCTTCGCGAGGCCTGTGATATGAATGAAACCTCATGTCGGGTTTAACAGCAACACATCTGTGATTAGCACATTTAGCCAGTTAACGCTAGCTGCTGCTGGCTGGCTGGCTGAATTGGTAAGCCTTTATCTACCACTCTTAACTAACGTTTTTCTATATATATATATATCTATAAACAAATCTGGTTATACTTGCGCCGCGTGTTGGATCGCTTGATGAGGTTTATTGGTATTATTCAATCGAGCAACACATACCATAGGCTGGACAATACCGAGAACATGGTGCTGCGTTTCTTGGTTATTTTCTTTTGGTGAATAGCATTTTTTTTTCTTAGATGACTTGGCCTATTGATTTTTTATTATTTGTCGCTCTTGGATTTTTACAAGCTCAGCCGCTCCTCTGATATCAGGAGATCTTCGGATTATCCTCATGGATTTGAATTTTTACTCGGATCTCTCTGACGGGACTGGTCAACATGTTGATTCCGAGTTCATGGATAACTCGTCTTACAATGGATATGATCCAGTGAATAAGGTAAATCTGGCACCTTTGCGTAGTAAAATATCTCCAGTTTAATGAACTATACATTGTTTATTATTGCAGTCATTTAGTGTGTCTTTGATCTTTCCCTTGCATATGCATTTAATACACATTTTAACCTCTGTTTATTAGTTCTCAGGTGGCAATGATTCATACCTGACCATTAGTGGACCTGGTCATCATTGGTCATCTGAGGTAGTGCTACACAAACCTCAAGTAACTGTTCCATATTCTAAATTCTAGAATTCTGAGTTCTATATTCTGAACTCTCTCTCTCTCTCTCTCTTAATATGAAATAAAAAAAAAAAAAAAGTATAATATTGATGTAATACATTTTTATATTCACCTATGCATTTATTAAATACCAGTTTATATTAACTTTATTCATTTTATTATTATTTTTTATTTTAGAAAACATTCCATACACCCTGTCTGGGTGATGAAGAGTTTGAAATCCCACCAATCTCCTTGGATCCAGATTCTGCACTCACCATAGAGGATGTGGAAGCCCATTTCGGAGAGCTGGCTGAACAAGCTGAGAGCTCAGGTGCTTCTGGAGTTGGAAATAGTCTTGCCAGTAATCCTGTGGTTGGGGGGAATGATCCCTCTTTTGCTTCTGCTTTCATGAATCCATCTCAGGGCATAGAGCACCTGAGTATGGGTGTGATTAACCAGCCGGGGGGAAGTGCACTGCTGAGCTCAACTCTGGGTGTGGTAAGCTTTTCTTTTTCTATCAGTGATAATTCATGTTCATGCTTTTAGCGTGTACGTTTTGGCATTTGAAATGCTGGCGATCTGGAGTAAAGTGTTGACTTTACCTTTTTTTAAGGATCTTGGGCATTCGGTTGGCTCCCATTTCAACAGTTCCTCTTCCATGACTATTGACGTTCCAATAAACGACATGAACCACAGTCTCTTAGCACACAGCCAGCTTACCACCATAGACCATTCAGATCTGAGTGCTCAGTTAGGGCTCAGCCTTGGTGGTGGAGCCAGTGTGTCAAAGTCTCCTGACCGACCGCTGTCAACCACACCATCCCCTGCTGGCTCGTTGCAGGATGAAGACATGGAGGATTTCAGACAAGTGAGTCTTTCAGTTATGGGCTTGATTGGTGGCACATTTTCTTTGTTCCATCTTGTAACCTCTCCTCATTTGTGTTTTAGAAAACTTTGCTGGTGGACCCATCCTCAGCCTCTCCGGCAATCATTTCGCACATCCCCAACTTGACGGGTTCTGCCCAGCTCTCCTCTGCTCCTCCAGCTGTGGTGAGGAGGGTGGGCGGTAAGCCGGCCATGGTGCCTCTGACTGCAGCAGACACAGGAGCAACACTCGGAGGCAAAAAAGGAAAAAAGAAGAAAGATCCTAATGAACCACAGAAGCCAGTGTCAGCCTATGCTCTGTTCTTCCGAGACACCCAGGCAGCCATTAAAGGCCAGAACCCGAATGCCACATTCGGTGAGGTGTCAAAGATTGTGGCGTCCATGTGGGACAGCCTTGGAGAGGAGCAAAAACAGGTGGAGTATAGTTTTCCAATGGCAAAAAATGCAATCCATTTAAAATATACACTACCACTCAAGTGGAGCCAGTCTTTTTTTGTGTTAAGAAATTAATGTTTTTGTCAAGGATTTTTTTTATGAAGGATGCATTATATTAATTAAAAGTGGCAGTAACTACATTTATAATGTTACAAAAGTTGACTAGTTCAAATAAATCTTACATTGTCATCCATTGGTCAGACAAACTGATTCTCCCACCCCAAACTGACACCATTGGTTAATTTATACTTTAGGCCAATTATTGAAATGCAGTTATGTCTAATAAGACTGCAAAGTCATTAAAAATGCTGTTAACACACCGTGTGCAAGAATTATTTTCCTTTTTTTACCCCCCTTATTTCAGAAGTTGGCAATGGAATTGCATCATCTTTTTCCAAATATTTGTTATTTAGAAGTTTTAAAAGAGAGAATTGAAATAAAGAATCTGGAAATGTATGATTCCCATAATTAAATGCGTTTTGTATAATTTAGAGTTTTTATGAATATTTCAGGTTTACAAAAGGAAAACGGAGGCAGCCAAGAAAGAGTATTTGAAAGCGTTAGCAGCCTACAGAGCAAATCAACTCTCAAAAGTGAGTGAATTGTTTCTGGTTTGTCCTCTGTGAGTTTTTGGTTCCCAGTCTTATTTTCTCTTTCTTGTCTTTTTTTTCTTATCAGTCATCTGCTGAGGTGGAGGATAGTGCTCCTTCAACTCCTCCCTCTGTCCCCTGTCCCGCACCCGTCACTCCTGCTCCTGCTGCCCCTGCCCGTCCACGGCTGACTCCCATCCCTGAGCAGAACACTATCACCAACATCTGCGCTTCCAATATCATCCTCGATGGGCCTCAAGTTACTACCCGTTCCCGCACGGGCTCTCTACCCCTGGCCATTGGCCAGCTGCCGCCCCCTTCCCCCAGCCCGACCCCCACTGTCACAAAAATCATCATCTCCAAACAGATGCTGCAGGGAGGATCTCAGATCCACCAGATCCCCACGTCCATGTTGACGGTGATTCCAGCCGGATTGCGAGCCGTGCAGCCGGCTACTGCCGGACGACAGCCTCCACCTCTGCAGCAGATGCAGGGCACCCCACCGCCGCCACGTCTGCAGCAGATGGTACAAACACAAGCCCCACCTCCGCTTCAGGCCAAGCCCCGTGGAGGGGCAGGAGGTTCTGTAGCTGTCACGGCTACACCACCTCCTCCTCTTCAGATAAAGATTGTGCCCGCTTCTTTACACTCTGACCTTTCCACACCGATCATTGTTACTACAGCTACAAGTGCTAATCCTGTTATTGCCTCAACCACCATCTCAGCCTCAGCACATCCTGCCCCTGTTGAGG
Source organism: Barbus barbus (assembly GCF_936440315.1). NCBI lineage: Eukaryota > Metazoa > Chordata > Actinopteri > Cypriniformes > Cyprinidae > Barbus > Barbus barbus. Next base: position 9,273,912 of record NC_136754.1, read on the forward strand.
TGCAAGTTGAAGAGCCCAGAGAGGAGTTGGTCACCGGGACAGATGAGGCTGTTACGGAGGAACCCGAAGAGGTTCGTTTTTCCCTTAATTACAGGGATAGTCCACATAAAAATGAAAATTGTCATGTTTTTTCAAAGCTTTTTCCGAAAGTGTCGTTACCCAACTATGGTTTCTGTTTCCTGAAACCATAGTTCAAATGAACATTTGCATACAGCGTCGCAAACTTATGTGGTTCCATCACCTGTGCATCGTTGTTAATGACAGTCCTATATTGTTCAACCAACATGGTTTAAACAACCATTTTACTATAGTTTCAGGAAACAGACCCGAGTAGTTGGTTAGTTTCTCCAACGATGGTTCACACTATGGTACTTAGTCCAGAAGTTACCACTGTATGGCTTTTTTCTTCTTTGGAACATCACAGAAGATATTTTAAAGAACAGTTTCAGTTCCCACTTCATACAAACTTCTACTGTATGAACCAAAAATACAATGGAAGTCAAAGGCAACTAAGTTTTTATTTTTGGGTGACTTCTTTTACTATTGAGCTACTATAATTTATTACTAACAGCCATACAGGAAAAGATCAAATAAGTTATGCACACAGCAAAGAGTTCTTCAGAGATGTTTTATCCCTTCTCTTTCAGATGGAGATGGAAGTAAGCGTTGCTCCTGAGGCCTCCTCTTCAGCTCCTCATACGAATCTCTGTGTCCGTGCTGGATGCACAAACCCTGCCGTGGAGAGTCGAGACTGGGATAAAGAGTATTGCAGCAATGAATGTGTGGCAACACACTGCAGGTTCGTTTTTTTGTGCATGTGCTCGTTGAATTTTTATTTTTTTTGTTGTTGTTATGGTCAGATTACCATGCTAATTTCACTATTTATTCTCTTAACAGGGATATTTTCATGGCCTGGTGTTCAATCAAGAGCCAAAACTCCGCCACCGTCAAATAAATGAGAATCCTCATGTTTCTGGGTCTTTTTATCAGTGTGAACAGAAGTTTACTGGATTTGAGTGAAGTTGTAGTGTTTATGTTGTAAATAGCTAAGGCATGAAAAAAGCTGTGGAAAAATAACACTAAATTCAAAATGTCTTTGTTACAAATGTTGGAGGTATTACTGCAAACCCCAACTTGTTTGTTTTCCACATTGAAATTGTCAGAAAAGGACCTATGTGATTATATGGACCATATTTTTTCCCACTTAGTTTTGGTCCAGTGATTTTTGTGTGTGTGTTTCTAGTGATTTGTGTTAAAGTGGGACAAAATCCAAACCTTTGTATTGTTTTCAAATATAGTAGCTTTAATTATGATGAAAAATTTGAGTGTTAGTGAATCTCAATACAATCATTCTGAAATTCTATTTCTTGTTTAATGCAATTTTCTCGTGTTGTACTGACAGTATCGTAGATCAGTGTTCAGAAGTGCTCTCATGTCCAATCTTTTTGCCTTTATGGGGATTTGCTGACTTTTTTTAGATTGTGTTAGAGAAATTATTCAGGTATTAATAAAAGGCAGGCAAAATGGTTCAAGTTTATGAAGTTATTGCTAATAGACAACTTTGAAATGAACAGTTTTTTAGTGCACTATAAAAAGTGTCTTTGTCTATTGATGACTATTCAAAACATAGTATAGAAGCTAATATTAGGGTATAGTAGAATTAAGTTTTTTGAATCTGAAAAATATATATATAAACAAGTGTTCACAAAACATATTTCTTGTTAAATATGATTCACAAACGTAGTCTTCCGTTTGAACTAACAAGTTTATATTTTAATAATTTAACAGCCATAGTTCTCATGTCAGTTAATGGTTGCATTTTTTAATGGTCGTGTAAATAAAATATTTCCTTTGTTTTATTATGGTTATTTTAAATAATTTTATATATTTAAGGATGATTTAATTATTAGTATTTCAGCAATATTCTTCACGAATCACAATTTTGAATAATCCGTTTTAAGTGCAAAGTTACTTTGAATGATGGATGAAAAAGCATTTGTATTTGTTCCTTCAAAGATCCCAAAAAAAAATTTCTGCTTAAACGCAGTCCTATCACTTATGGAACAATTTTTCGGTCCATACCGGTCTTGTTACGGAGTCAAGTATTACTCAATAGGAAGAAATTATATATGGTTTCTTCTTTCAAACATTAAAAAAAAAATCAGCCCAGTAAACAAAAACAAGGTTATTGTTTATTCATAAAGAAACTATATGTTTGTCAATGGCTATGAGGAATTGAAAAACAAAGTATAGTGAAATCATTTCTTTTGTTGGCTACAAACTCACAAATCTAAGTTACTACATGTTTGTTTTATATATAAAACTAAAAACAAGTGATTGACAAAGCATAGCTGGTTAAAAAAAAACCTCCAGCATTTTAAGATTTAAAGAAAAATGTTTGCTTGGTCCAAACAAAGATATCACATTAATCGTAAGAAAGTACATCTAAAAGACATAAAAATGGAAAAATGCAAGCAGTAGTGTTACAGCTTTTTTTTAAATCAGGTTGAAGTGAACAAAGCGTGCTAAGAAAGTGAAGTTTTGAAAATCTCTGTAAAGTACAAATCGCTTAAAAAATGATTACAAGGACATATAAAGCCCTGTGAATCCTGCAGCATCCAATCATCTCCAGTGTTCAACCACACATTAACCCTCTTGCATGGGTTAAAAAGTTTAAGTTGTTAGAGTTACGACAGAAGATAGTCATTGTTTGAAAAATAAAAAGTTTAAAAGCATCCGAACACTATAATTTTAGTATTTACATCAAACAAGAATCAGTCATACTTGCATTGAACTGCATGACTGCGCCCTCTAATGCCCTGGATGCGTTACACTTTACACTTAGGGGCAAGAACCTAATGAAGAATAAAAAGTTTGTATAGTATTAGTACAGATGCAGTCGGGGGCACAGATTACAATAGAAGAAAAGTGTCCAAAAACATTTGCAACATGACATAACGGAGAAAAACCGAACACAAAATGAGTTGCCCTGATGTTCTTACTGCCATTGTGTGCTACCGGCTGGATACAGTGGTTCTGATGTGAGGTAGAAATATGGCGTTTGGTTTAGGTCACACACAACATTTGTCAGTTATTGAAGAGTTTGAAAGCTAACTGGCGCCGTGTGATTGAGCCTGTGTTTCTCAAGGTTCTTGTGGATCCTAAAACCCTTCGAGCACAGATTGCAAATGAAGGGCTTTTCACCTGTGTGAAAGCGCAGATGAGCCTTCAAATTGTTTTTGAGATGGAAGCCTTTCCTGCAGTGTGGGCAGATGTGAGGTCTCTCTCCAGTGTGGAAGCGCTCGTGTCTTCGCAAGCTTTTCCTCAGGGCAAATGTCTTTTTACACCTCCTGCACGAATATGGCTTTTCGCCTGTATGAAATCGCTCGTGCCGCTTCAGGATCTTCTTGCGTTTGAACTTCTTGCCGCAGATCTTGCAGGCATAAGCATGTCCACGTGTGAGAACACCCTGCAGGCGCCAAATGCCATTCCCGCACTCTTTAAAGCAGCACAGCCGACGTCCCGTATGGACACGCTGATGGGTTCGCAGGTCTTTGGGTGTAGAGATGCATTTTCTGTTGGAACCATTTGGCCTTTGCACACTTGGCAGCATCAGGAGATTCACAAGCTGCACAGAGCAAGGCCGTAACAGTTTGCAATCGAACGGCGTTTGGCTTAGCTGGAGACGCACCTTCTTGGCATTCGCAGCACTATTATCTGATGCCTGGCTGAGTTCGGCGGCCTCCACTAAGGTTTTGCTGGACTGCGGAGGTTCTTTGAGAGGTGACTTGCCGTCTGTCAGAGACGGTAAAGAACTGACTTCCATAAGACCAAGGTCCCACTGGCTCATGTCAGTGGAAAGGTCCGCACTGGGAATGCTCCCTAAAACAGAGCTGAACGGATGAGACTCTGGATCGACTACAGAGTGTGAAGAGGATTCTTCAAGTCCCTGAAAACCTAAAACGAAAAAAGGGGGTTGAAATTTTTAGTTAAAAATTCATTTTTTTTGTTTGTTTTTTGTAAATAAAACATTAAATTACTGGAGCATCAAAGGGTGTACTTCTGAATATATTACAAAGAAAAATTAACTAGCTTTGTACAGTAAAACACTTTTAAATATAAATTATTATGAATCAAGCATGGCTGGTTTCTTCATGCCATTTTCCTGAATTGTCTCTGGTGTCTTTAAGTCTTCTGTCCATGGGACTTCATGAATTAAGCCGTCTCCTCTACCAATCCCCTAAAACAGTAAATAATACACGTGACTTGGTCAGTAAGGCAAAAGAAGCAGAAATTACAAAATTAACATACTACAACATATTGCAATATTTTTCTTTTGCATTTACATTTATTTTAATCAGTATGTCACTGTTCCCAAATGGGGGTTTGTGAGAGAACTGCAGGAGGTTCATGAGGTTATGAAAAGCTTTTAATAAATTAGATTCAATATAAAACAAAACAAAAATATAACTGTATGGTCTTACGTGCTGCTTGTTTCTGAGTAAAGCAAATCGTAATCAAGTGTTTTCAGAGTCTCGGTTCAAATTAAATGCAGTGAAATCAATCTCTGCATGTTCTGTAAGTTTAATGTACATTTGGGAATGCAACGTGTGCTAGGTTTACTTTATTTACACACTCCAACTGAAATTCCCAACATTTTTGTAGAAAGAAGTTTAAAGCATTTCTCCACAATTTTGCCAAAATAAAAGCATGAGAATTTAAAATATTAAATAACCTGATGGTTTGAATGTTTGAAATTGAAGAATTTAAGACAAATATTAGTCCTGAAAATAGCAGTTTAAAACAAATTAATTGAATTATTATAAAATACAAATTTGTTTTACAGCACCCTTTTCATTAATACCGGTATGGTTTCTGTCTTCATTTTTAGAATTAGCTACAATAATAATAACAACAATTAATAATAATAGTAATAGCAATAATAATTAAGAGTGTGAATGTTTGGACTGAGACTCACCTAAAAAAAGGTTTGTCCAAAAAAGATCAAATATTTTACACATTTACTTGCATGTCATATTTATAACCAATAAATGACACCAGAAAACTGTGGCCATGCAAATATTTAGTAAAAAAAAAATTGATAAATTAATTTAAATTTCAGGTTTGAAATCTAAAATGTGTAATGAATATTATTTCATCAAAGTTGAACATTTCATTTGAACCTAATAAGATCAAGTTAAAAATCAGTGCCACCTACAGTTTCTTTGAAGATAGAGCATGGAAGGTCAACCATGCATTGCAAATCCACAGCTTCTGGAGACTCCTTGCAGAGAGCTTCAGAGGGAGAAAGCCCCTCCTCTCCACTGGATTCCTGCAGACAAATCTCGTCTCTCTCAGTGGACATGCACTGATCTGAATGGGGTTTACGGGTGGAAGAGAATACATGGTGTTACAATTCAGAAACATGGGAAACCTGGTCTGTGTCAATTACAGTGCTGCTGGCTTTCATTATTTAGAGAACACTGTCCTTTCAAAAATCATTTGAATTTGAAAGGTGACTGAATCTGAGAATCAGCTCAGCTTTACATTGGACAAGTGAATAAAAACAAAAACACAGGTTTATAAACTTTGCCAAAACATTTTGATTATAAAAAAAAGTCATATGATGATTAGTCATTACTCGTTTTAAGAAAGGTCACATGCACAAATTACTGTATTTTTTGCATGAAAACTAAGCAATGGGCTACACAATATGAACTGCTGAAAAAATGGACTTTAACCTTGACATATCAGTCAACAGACTGTTGCAACTACTTTTAAAAAAATATGGCAAACGATTTTTACCTTAAAACTAAACAGTACTTATTTTTGTGTCACTTGTTATTTTCAAGCAATCCAAAAATGAATAATTCATTTTCAGTTTCAATAAGTTTGAGTTTCTTATTCCAACAGTGACTTATCTATTAATTTAGTTTCATTCATTTACATGAATCAGCAAATCACATATTGTCCTAATATAGATAGATATTAATTTAATAGATAGTGTTAGAAAAACTGCAAATGAGATATGTTTGGCTTGAATGAACACTATAACAAATCAATACGCATTTACTCCCTTCATTGCAGGGTTGCACTGACATTTACAATATTACTATGCAGAAATGTTACTGAAAATATCAGTTCAGTAAGTGTAATATTTGGTCTAAAGCAGGGGTCCTCAAATCTGGCCCATTCCTGCAGAGTTTAGCGCTAACCCTAATCAAACACACCTGAGCATGCTAATCAGATCATTAGAAAATCACAGGTAGATGAGTTTGATCAGGGTTGGAGCTAAACTGTGCAGCAGATTCGACCTCCAGGGAAATATTTGAGGAACCCTGGTCTAAAGAATAACAAGTAATGAAGTACTAGGTATTAGGTTTTCTAGCCTAATAAATTGTAACTAAATACCACAGGAATAGAAATTAATAGCAAAAGAAGATGAAAGCACCATGTAATAAACAGTTAACGTTACTAGGAAAAGAAAACTACACCAGCCACTATAATAAAAATAATAACCAGTAACATAAAATAGACACTAGTTAATTTTTAAGGCATTTTTAATTCAACGGCTTGACGCATACGACTCTACTTCCGGTCTACTCCTGTTGAATTCAACCAAGATACACGCACAGCTAGAGAAGTGGCTGTTGTTTAACGTTACGCCGATAAACATACCCTGATGGTGGGGCAGCAGTGTCTCTCCTACTTGCACACCGACGCTACAAACCATCTTGTCAGAGAGATTAGTCAATGCACTTTGCATATGAGCGCTGATGTCAGGGACACACACTAGATTTTCCTTGACCCGAGCTTCTCTGTCGACCGTGCAGCCATAGCAATCCAATGCGCGTCCTTCGAAAACTTTCGTTATCTCCACGACGGCCACCTTCAGTAACACCTCCATAACGGCCGCCACCTCGGCTTGAAACCTGGACACGGACTCTGACATTTTGCTCGCGGTCTGAACATGCACAATATTAGTTACAATGCGTAAACAAACGGATCGGTTGTGCAGTCGTTTGTGGTCATAGCCACATGGCTAAAATGGAAGTAATGGGCGTGTCTGATGACATTCCACAATGACGTATGCACGTACACAGTGGTGGCGCCAAATCCAGACGCGCTTCTGGAATGTTGATCGCAAAATTTTGTCATTTATTCTAGAATATCTATTGTTTAAAGTTTGTATCTTTATAGAAATGTAATGTTTGTACTGACAAAAAAATTACTTAGTTATTTTTAATTGCATATTTTTTATTCTATTTTTACATTGATGTTTATAAAAAAATAGCAAAATCAGGGATTTTACATCATGGTAAAGCTTTTCAGATATTTCCTTCCATATTGTGACAGCCTACATTCAAATCGTAAAAGAAATAAATATTAAATTCATCACTTGTTAATGGGATTTAGATGTGGGCGTTGCACTAAAAATGGAGGCAGATGAAAGCGGACTACATGATTGGAGAGGTCCAAGAGAAGTGGTTTTCACTGGAAGATCCAAACATTTTGATTAAACCTCACAATATCAAGGGAAAAAAAATCTCTATAAGATCTATAACATGATCCTTTAGAAAATAAGGTGTTTTCATTTCATGTCAACTTTAGATAGAAAATTAATACAAAATAATACAGCTAATGTAAAAATTAGTTTGACCTTCAAAACTTTAATTCCTTTGTTGAGAAAGTAATGAACGAATGAATAAATATCAATAAATAATTTGTTATACCCTTGTGGAAAGTGCCACATTTGGAACAAAACAAATAAAGTGAGAATAATGAAGCAAAAATAAGAAAACAACCAAATCACAGAGTCACTTTTGCTATATCTTTGTGAGATCGTAAACCCTTTGTGACCACAGGAGATATGACTTCTAGGCAAAACATCTTTTGTACCAAAAGTATCATCTGCTAGGACTATATGAATATCTGTATCCTCTGCATGACATTACATCATAAAATAGAAAAGAAATCCAGTGCCATGTTCTGGATTTGTAACTTCTGTATTTGATTCTAAAGACAACAATAACCTACTAGCAGCAGATCAATAGTCTCACTCTCAGACTTTTGTAATGTCTCATACAAAACTGTGATTTACAACACTTTATTCCAATCTGTTTTTATTTTAAGACTTAAGAGTTAAACCAAGTTGTCTTTATTAAAAAAAGAAAAAATATTCATGTTTCTTTTTCAGTAGAAAATGTGTGATTTACTGCACTTTTAGACACAGAAGGAAGGCTGGACAATCCCCTCTCTGTCTAATGTCACATAAGGTCACATCCTGTCTTAACAAAGAAAGAAGGTATGACAAATGACCTTGAGGAAAAGCCTGCTTAGCACCTTTAGGTCCTATCACAGTGGGACAAACAATCCATCCACATAGTAGTACAAATAAACATTGAGACAATGACAACAAATTTAACAGATGGATGTACACTTAAAATAATCTTACTGCTCCCTCTGACTATCTTACAATTTTGGTTACATTTTTATGCTCGAAAGTCAGGTCCTTTTCCAAATGTAATATTTAACTGCCAATTACGTCCTTATGAACGAAAGAAATGGGTGGCAACAAACTGAAAGGAATACATCTTTTGCTAAAGATTTTGGTTTTAGAAGTGATGTCAACATTTGGAAGTGAATATCTGAAGGTGTAAGAGAGAGCGTGGTCTTTGAATAAAACATTGGGTCAATGGGAGAGAGAATGATGAGCGCATTCCTAGATATGCGTGGAAGGTCACAGTTAAATGATGACATTTTTAACCTCATGATATCCGACAAAAAATAACGAAGGAATTTTTATCACGTTGATGATTCAGACAGTTGCAATTAAACAGACTTTAGTTTGGATAATACATGTAAAATGGTAAGAGTTTAATCATCGTCGTCGTCGTAGTCATCATCGTCGTCATCATCATCGTCATCATCATCATCATCATCGTCATCATCGTCGTCATCATCATCGTCATCATCGTCGTCATCATCGTCATCATCGTCGTCATCATCATCGTCATCATCGTCGTCATCATCATCGTCGTCGTCGTCATCGTCGTCGTCATCATCGTCGTCGTCGTCGTCATCGTCATCATCATCATCATCGTCATCATCGTCGTCGTCATCATCGTCGTCGTCATCATCATCGTCGTCGTCGTCATCATCGTCGTCGTCATCATCGTCGTCGTCGTCATCAGGATCGATTTTGTTCTCTAGCACATCCTCCAGCCAATCCTCCAGCTCATCAACTGTTGGCATGTCATCATCATCATCCATATCAAACCAGATACTCTCGGCCTGCAGAAGACACAACAGCTTAGTCTCGAAAGACACAACACGCAGCAAATAAATCCTACCGTGAGAAACTTACATCATCAACCTCCACTACACCAATCTGAGGTGAGGACAGGTCAATGTCGAAGGTCTTCTCCCAATAGGGGACAAGCTGCAGGTCACAGAGATACTCTCATCACTTCTTATGTACTGGTATCTATTTTCATAATAAGGACATACAATCCACATTTCTTCACACAATAAAAGCCATGGGGTTACCAGAGGGAAGTCATCGGGGTCGATCCAGATGATGCTCAGATCGGGATTGTCTGTGTTATCCTCTGCCACCTCCTTCAGGATTTCAAGGAATTCAAAGCCATCTGAAAGAACCCCAAGAAAACACCAGCTGTTCAAGTGTCATGTTTTAAAATGACAGAGGCCGAGATCAATATAAGCAGCTTTATAAAAAGATCTCATACCTGGGTCTCCCTCCTCAGCAAAAGCAATTATATGCTCGCCATCAAGAGCATCCTCCTGTCAGAAAATGATGGTTACAGTACATGAAGGGAAAGATTCTGCTCTGTTTCTACTACAAATCATGAGATCACATCTTGGAAAACCTTTGCGATGTCTGATCCTTCATTAACTTAGAATATAATTAATGTACATTAGTTTCATTGAGTCTAGCAAGAGTTTCTAATAGATAATCTTGTGAATACACTGCATGTTTAAGTCCTGAAGGAAATCACAGTGCTTGCAAGGCAGCATAAGAAAAGTGTTTTCTGAGAGATATGGACCCTTTTCACAGACTATTGTGATGCGTTTCTGTAATAATTATCTTGGTAAATCTACAGTTTTTAAAAATACTTTTATTTTCAAAGCTACACTTTGTAAATTGTCCCTTTTGTGGTAAAACAATAAAGCTAAATTCATCTTACTGAAGAATTTGGTTTGTTGTGCTTTGATATGCCGATCTACACAGAGATACAGGAAAGAACTATTTTAGTGTCGTTGAGAAACTATAATACAGGTGCATATAAAAAAATTAGAATATCGTGAAAAATTTTGTTTTTTTTCTGTAACTTGTTTCAAAAAGTGAAACGTTCATATATTCTAGATTCATTCCATGTAAAGTAAAACATTTCAAAAGTTTTTTTTGTTTTAATTTTGATTAGAACTTATAGCTCATGAAAGTCAAAAATCCAGTATCTCAAAATATTAGAATATTTAAATTTGCGTTTCATTAAATGGTAATACAGTATAAATTACTGTATAAATTCTGGGTATCTTTTGTTCTTTGAAACCACAATAATGGAGAAGACTGCTGACTTGGCAATGATCCAGTAGACAATGATTGACACCCTCCACAAAGAGGGTAAGTCACAGAAGGTCATTACTGACAGGGGTGACTCTTCAAAGAGTGCTGTATCAAAGCATATTAAATGTAAAGTTGACTGGAAGGAAGAAATTGGGTAGGAAAAGGTGCACAAACAACAGGGATGACCGCAAGCTTGAGAATACTGTCAAGCAAAGCTGATTCAAACACTTGGGAGAGCTTCACAAGGCGTGAACTGAAGCTGGAGTCAGTGCATCAAGAGTCACCATGCTCAGACATCTTCAGGAAAAGGGCTACCAAGCCACTTCTGAAACAGAAACCGTATCAGAAGCATCTTACCTGGGCTAAGGAGAAAAAGAACTGGACTGTTGCTCAGTGGTCCAAAGTCCTCTTTTCAGAAAAAAGTAAATTTTGCATTTAATTTGGAAATCAAGGTCTGGAGTCTGGAGGAAGACTGGAGAGGCACAGAATCCAAGCTGCTTGAAGTCCAGTGTGACGTTTCTGATGTTAGTGATGATTTGGGGTGCCATGACGTCTGCTGGTGTTGGTCCATTGTGTTTTATCAAGTCCAAAGTCAATGCAGCCGTCTACCAGATTTTGGAGCACTTTATGCATCCATCTGCTGACAAGCTTTATGGAGATGCTGATTTCCTTTTCCAGCAGGACTTTAGCACCTGCCCACAGTGCCAAAACCACTTCCAAGTGCTTTGCTGACCATGATATTAATGTGCTTGATTGGCCAGCCAACATGCCTGACCTGCACCCCATATGGAATCTATGGGATATTTTCAAGAAAAGATGAGAAACAGTCGATCCAATAATCCTGACGAGCTGAAGGCTCAGTAGTGCCTCAGCAGAGCCACAGGCTGATCGCTTCCATGCCATTCCTCACTGATGCTGGAGTCTGTGCTAAAGGAGTCCCGACCAAGTAATGAGTGCATAAATGAACATACTTTAAACAACTTGAACTTTTCTGTTTTGCAAATCCTTTTTTGGATTGATCTTAGGAAATATTCTAATATTTTGAGATACTAGACTTTTGACATTCATGAGCTGTAAACTCTAATAATCAAAATTAAGACAAAACATTTTTTGAAATATTTTACTTATTATATATGAAAGGTAATATATGAAAGTTTCAGTTTTTGAAATAGGTTAAGAAAAAAATGAATTTTTTCACAATATTCAATTTTTTTTTATAATTTAAGTTTTTTGTTTGTGTGTTCTTATAATTTTAGTAGTATTTGTTTAAATGTTTTAATTTTAGTTTTAGTGAACTATAATAACCCTGATACAGCACATCTGGACAAATAAATGTGTTTTCCGTTTTGAATGATCTATAGCTCATTTTGTTATAACAAGAAACCTTCAGCTTCTACCCACAGGCTAATGACGTATATATGCAATTTTCCTGTGAAATACCAAGTGTACTTGCATAAAGTAAAGACATAGTTTGGAAGGTCAAATAGTTACATAGTGTAGCTTTAAAAAAGTCAATGTACATTTACATCACCATACTTTTCATTATATACCCTTGGCATTAAATTATAGACGGTTAAATCAAGGAGGTCTGTAATACCTGCAGAGAGCTATCCATTAGCATTCCCATTCATCTCAATGGAAGAGTGAAATTATCAACAAAACAAACTTTGAAACGATTCTGTATGTGAAGTGGTTCAAGCTGAATTTATTGTAGTAAACTGTCAAAAAAAAAAAAGAAGAGAAACAGAATGTTTCAGCAGTATCAAGTGTTGCCTTGCAAGCACCGAAAAAACAACAACTGTTGTTTGACTGAGACAGTGTCGGCTTACCCAGATCTCATACATGTTGTATGGCTGCATTTTCCTCAGTGTTGGCCTGTGGAGACATTTTCAATAATGTTCACTAATGATTTTATTTTTCAATTTAAAGCATTTTTCACATCAGTCAACACACCTGTCATTGTCCTCAATGAATTCAACAAGTTCTTTCTCACTGTAGGGTTTACCAGGGATGACGACGGGTTCATCCATGAAGGGCTCGTAGAAATCCACTTCATTCAACTTCAAGCCTAGACTCTTGGCAATCTGCAAACAGGGGTTGCATAGTTTCGATCAATAGAGAAACTGTCAATTTCAGGGTTTTTCAAGGGTAAATTTACATGCAAAAAAATAAAGGTGTTGCTTTAAAAACTACTCATGCAGATGTACTTTTAATTTGAATGCAGTATAAATATTGTTACACACTACAGCTGATTATGAAGCTACGATCACCCATAAAATATTATTACATCAGTGTTTTAGAAAAGTAGCCGAAAGCAAAAAGTTAATTTGTTTATTAAAACTCTGCTGACAGAGTAAAACTACTGCCATTTTACCTTTTAGCATAAATAAAAAATATCCAGAGAAGATAGGATAAGGTATAAAACCTAAATATCACCAGAAAGTCCAATTAATCCAATTGGTCCAATTAGATTTCTGTTAGTACATAGGGTTGAGTAAAATATGTTTACATTAGTTACCTTTGGACTAAAGGTGGCAAAGAACTTGATGTGTGGATGAAACTCCTCTGCTGCGTCTTCATATTCATGGTAGTCTAAAAATCACAAGACCACAGGTGAACTTCTCAAACAGTTTTAATGGGAATAAAGCCCATTGCATGGCCCATTTGGATACGTACGCTCAGATTTTTGACCCTTGAAGAAGCCCACCAGCTTGATGTCCTCCTCAATATTATGGAAACCTTTCAACTCACGTACATTGTCAATGATCTCAACTGGATCCTCAGTGACCTGGGAAAAAAGTTGATTAGGAAGGGTGAAAATGACAAGAAGATGTCTCCTACACTGAGGACAAAGCATGCATGTGCAAGAAGGAGAACAAGTCGAGGGAAAATAAGTGCATGAAGTAAAGTAAAAATGTGAAAGAAAACAAAAAACTGAGGAATTATTTCAGACCAAACAGTCCCTAATAAGCACAGGGTATAAATTATTTTTCACGTACATCATAGAGGAACTCCACCAGTGTGTCCGCAGCAAGCTCTCCGTCGTACTCAATGACCTCGTCCTCAATGAAGATGTAGATACTGTCAGCCTCGTCCAGACCTGAAGAGCACAAAAATGGAAATAAACCTGTGAGAACAATGTGGGAAATGTCCACCAGAGGTCATGGTTGTTCTTCTGCTCTGATATCCTAAAATTGAACAAGTAATCTGCACGGGAGGAATAAATAAAGCATGAAATAAAGCCTGAAACAGGAAAAACTAATTTGGGGGATTTTCACCAGAAAAAACACAATCAGATTAAATTAAACTTCAATGAAATGTCTAAATGACCTTTGACCAATGTCATAATATTTCTTCCACTACCCTACAGTAAAAGACATGGACATATTTACAGAATAGACAAACCAAAACACACCAACAGTATCTTCCAATGAGTAGATTATACATAAAATTAATATTTTTACATAAACATCAACATTTTAGGTTAAGGTTTTATAAAAACAAAAATGTATATTTTAGGTTTGTTTTTTTGCATAAAAGATAATTTTTTGTTTAAAAATGTACAAATATTCCACTTAGTCCCTTAATATAATGAATATTTACATGGAGTAAATCACATCACATTACAGTTATGGTAATATTTGTGTATCAGTGTATCTTGAATGTACGTACCCAATTTCTTTGCAACAGCTTTGTCTGTCTTCTCATCGAGTAGGCCGACTCCGATGTCCTCATCATCAAAATCCTCCAGGACTTGTGCAGCAAGCTGCGTAACAAAAACAAAAAATTATGTCATCCAGCTCCTTTAAACAGCATGTGTGATTTAGTTACTGGTGCTTAGTGGTGCCCTAACATATACCCAGTTCACATGATATAAATGTTAAGAGGGTAGTTCATTTGGAAACACTAAGGTAAAGTAACTTCTTGTTTTAAGCTCATTAGGGTTTGTGTCCTATCAGCACAACCATTATGTATTCATTATCAACCTGGTTTTGGTAAATGAGTACAAACACAGCGTGTTGGACAAGGACAGCAAATTTGTTTTCTGCCTGCACAGATATTTCAGGCTATGCTGTAAGAACTGTGGCTAGTTTCGTCCACAGTCTTACATCCATAAAAGCCGTCATCAAGAGCGCTGCTCCTGCACTTTCTAAATCGGTGTGAAACTTGACCTGTATGATGGAAGCTGCTTCCACCAATCACAGTGCTACATGTGCGTGCTGAGCTGGAGTAACAGGGTGCTGGCGTTGTGACAGGTGTAACCAACCACTTCTCCTATCACTGTAAGGAACCAATTCCTATACATACTCACGCATATCTCACTTTGAGAAAATTCATTGTCAAATTCAAATTGCCAGTAACTTGCTTGCAACACAAAAGGTTGCATGAATATATCATAAATCTTTTTAATGTCACATGTACGCAGTATTTAAAGTATTTTGATGTCACGTGACAGCTTTGTATGAAAAACAGACTGAATTTTAAGTCATTATTCACTGATTATTTTCTACTCAAGTGAGCTGTTAATGCATAGATATCTATACGTAGATCCCTCTTTTTCATTTGACTGGTTCACATATGTCAACACGTCCGCCATCTTGGAATGGTTAACATTTCAGATGCTTCTGAAGACTTCGGCCAATTCAATATGTCAGATAGCTTATGTAATGCACCTTATGTGACATCTTCGTGGGTATCTATGCATTAACTGCTGTGACCAAATCAAGTCAATAATTAGAATATATCCGTCAGATCGCATCATTGTAAATGTCATGAAAATAATGATTGAAGAATTGTAAATTGCTATTTCTCTAATTAACATGCCAAGGAGAAATTTTTAAATAATGAATTACATCTACAGTCTGAAACTTGGAATTTAGTGCATGAATTGTGTGAATGTTTCATGGTGCAACTTGAAACCGTTCTCATTCACAGTAATTGCACAGAAAAAGACAACAAAAAATTGTATGCTTTATCTATTGCACAAAAATATTAATTCAGGTTTGGACCAAAATATGGGCGAGTAAATGAGATCATTTTAATTTTGTGGCTGTATAATCAATCTGCCTGTACAAGGAATTTAAATTTAAATTGTATTAAACTGACTTGAAAAATCAAGTTGAATCTCATATAGCTTAGAAATTGGTTGAAATTAATTTTGATTATTTATCCAAGTGTTCTATTTAATTGTTTAAATGTGCTGTTCTTCCAGTTTGTTTGTTTGTAATATTAGCATCAATATTTTAGAGATAAAATTCTTATTAGTGTGCTTTATAAAATAATAAGATTTTTTCTTTTTTAGTTATCTCATGGTTTTCCTATGAGTTTAGTCCTATGCATTAGTGCAACACACTAGTTTTAAAAGGAGGGGGATGTATGTCTGTTAATCAAATCTTAGGCTAAACTCAGCTAAAGGCTTAAGGCTAAATAGACCACAGCTATATAAGGTGACCCACAAAAAGCTACGAGTCAACAAGAGAGGATTTTTGCAATGAATCTAGATAGAGTTTGCTTATGACAAATCAGAATCAGGATAGAGGAGGGAGGAGGAGACGTTTAATCCAATATACAGCCACAGTGTAATGCACCCTTCTTCTTCCTATTTGCATCTCTCCATCTCTTTCAGTCATACCTTCATATCTTTTCAGTTCTGCATATATTCAACAATTCCGAAATGTGATGAAAGATAACTAAATAATCAGTTTGCAATTCAGTTACAACAACCGACAAATCTAAATATGGCTTCCCAACCACAGAACTGAGAACACCATCATATCTATAACTAGGTTTCTCAGAGGCCTAAGGAATGTTTACAAGTCAACACATTATTAACCAACATTTGTAAAGGAAATTTAACCAGAAGCCCCTGCGCTGGTTGGTGTAAATGAAAGTGTTTCTATAAGGGCAGAAAGTAGATCTTCTGTTATGGAGCATCCCAGCGGTCTGTACCACACAAACAGCTATGACAGCAGAGCCGACTATAATTAGCGCTGCTGCAGAGACCAACCAGGACTATTTTGGCAAGCTGGTGGTGACGTTCAAGTTCCTGGGATCCGCTGACAGGTACAGTACTGTGCCCAACACTCGGTCCTCTCAGCCTACACTGCAGATTTCATGCTAGAACCTCCTGCATCCACACGGCACACAAGCTGTTATAAGTTCTTATAACTCCCATAACATTACATCAGTGATGTGTATTAGGGAGCAAAGCCACTTGCGCAAAAACCCACAGCTATTGGGCCATTAAACAAAGACATTTTTACAGAACCCATAACCCTCATAATATAGGCCTATCAAGAAAAAGGTTGTGCATAATGCATGTTTGATAAATTATATTGAATAATGTTAACCACACTGTTAAACAAACTGGTTAGATCAGTATGAGGGTCAAATGTGAACCCTCAGCACATTAACCACATATATTAAATTACAAAAAACAATACAAATAATAACCATTTATTAGTATTAAATTGTCATTGTTTATTTATTTTAACAACAACAATAATAGCCTAATAATAATCCACTAAACTAAAAGGTCAGGAAATTGGATGTTCTGGCCCTTCTCCCAAAAAACACAATGTCCAACACAAATCAGTCAGTATGCCACTTATTTTATAACTAACATCAAAGATTTAGACATACTGTTACTCACATTAGGTAATCCCACACAACAAACACAATATAGCAATATCTGTTGTTTCTTTAAAACACACAAAGTCCTTAATAACAACAGGTCATTATTGAATGCAGGAGGTGACAGCATGGCTAAACGATGGTGTAACCTTCCTGAGTTCTGCCTGCTGAGAGTTTAAAGCAAGATGCTAATGTAATGGGTGATTGAGATTGCTTGTGGCATTGTCCACATTACATTTGGTATTTTTATCAGAAAGGTTGATTTAAAATGGAAGTGATGTGAATTTTTGGTACTCTTTGTGTTATTTTAGTATTATTTATAAAGTATTTATTAATTGAATTAGCTTTTATTTTTATATTTTCATTTAGTTTTTGATTTTTGAAAATATTTCTATTTAGCTTTATCAGTTTTAGTCATTTCAGAGCTTATTTTATTTCAGTTAGTTGCCAGGGTCTATTCAAGTCACCTTTATTTATATAGCGCCTTATACGGTACAGATTGATTCGAAGCAACTTTATATAGAGATTTACAAGAAAATAGCAGGACCAATTTTGGAAACTCAATAATAGAGTCAATTCAGATTTTGCTGTAAAGCGGCTCTAATAGACAATTGTGTTATTTAGCTCAAGTCAGTTCAGATCAATAACAGTTGAGAACACTGTTGTCAACAGCTGGCTAATACCTGTCTTCTTATGCAATCTAATACAGTGTTACTGTTTGGCCCCTGGCCCAGTAGTTCAGGCTGTACATACTGTACTGTTACAGAAAATCAGTATTGATGCTTCAAAACGCTACTTTGCAGTATGTTACATATTCTTTTTTAACAGTAGTTTTGGTATTTGCATGTGGGCCTGTCGACAAACCGAAGAGATAAATCCAGAAAAACAAATTCTTTTGAAAAATGACCCATCCAGGCTTATGCTCAGGGTGCAAATATACTGTGTGGTGCATCAGCACTTTTCTGAACATAGATGCCATAGTCCAGGGTGTTCTCATGGCTGGTGTAACAGGCCCCACATTCCCCTGGCTCTGGTGGAGTACTTTTCCTTCTGATATAGAGCAAAACATCTGATGTATGTCATTAATTAAATTAATTTGTAATTGTCCTCTATCAGTGTTAAGCAATCAAAAACTATGGCTAATACTAAGTCAATTACTGTTTCATCCACCCACAAATAGATACATCAATGCAAATTACAATATTTTGTCAAATTTAAGTGCCATGCAGCTCTGTTTACTATCAATGTAACTTTCCATGAACCATAAGAGCAGAACTATAAAGTGCCGGAAATAAACTACTACATGCTATAAATGGCCGCACACTAATTCCTGTAAAGATGAAATTTTCTACTGGCTTCATGAGTCTTTGATTGACATTGCTCAAGGGGCAACACATTTGACTATTAGCTAAATATATAGTTTTGCATTCTGATTAAATGTAACATTTATATTTAGAACCTGTTATCTATCTAACCTGTGGCTGGCAATTTTTTTCAGATGTAGAAAACAAAATCTAAATTAAGACACAACCAGTGTTGTTTTAGTATTATTTGTATACTATTACAGTATTTATTGATATTTTAAAAATAGCTTTTGTATTTTTTGGTTAATATTTTTTTACGTAATGTAGTTTTATCCATGTCATTTTTATTAGATTTAATAAATATTTATATTTTTTCATTTCAGTTTTAGTAATTTTAGTACTTCAAGTTAAACCTATTAACTATTTATTGGCGTTTAAGTTTTTAAAGATATGTTTTCATTTTATTTCAGCTTTATTTTAATTAACATATTTCAGGGGTGCATATAAGTCATATTTTGCTAAAACAACAGCAAATATGATAATCTACTCTAAATGACACTCCAACTTTCACAGATGTCTTTTGGTAAAGGATGTTCATTAACATCAAACTTGCCCACAGTTACAACTCCCTCCCCTTTGACCGATTTCTGAGTCAAACCCACCTCAAGGGCCAGCTCCTCAATCTGAAACTGTTTCTGGGCGACTTTGCTGGATCCTACGTGCTCATGGTAGTACACCACCATCACATCATATTTCTTCATCACAGACTTGTAATTCTTGGCATTTAGGTCGTGAACGCGGTCCTTTCCATCGTACTCAGGGATGTCCATACCTTTCTGCCCCCATGACAGCTGCCCGAAGGTCAGAAGGAGCCCAAGGAACACTAGGTTCCACTTCATGATTAAATACTTAAGAAGGGAAATATGTAGTTCCAATAAATTGAAAACAAATTGACTAATTAAATCATAAAATTAAATTAGAATGGACCTGTGATCCCCGCCACCCAGAACAGACAAGACCAAGTCCTGAGGCCCCCTGTATGAAACCCCAACACACGGGTAAAAGAGACGAGTAACAGGGTCAAGAGCATTTTAGGGGGTGGGATTAGGTGAGTGCATGAGAGAGAAAGAGAGAGAGAGACCGATATGAGAGAGAGCTGCCAAAAAAGAAAGAGACACAATTCTTCATGGAGTGAGCCAGACTATAGATTGGAGCAAGACAAAGTAGAGTTAACCATACAGAACATTTTAGTATGACCTTTAAGGAAACAACAGAAAGTTTGTGTATGGGACAACCAAAAAATGAAGCATGAATTAAAGATTATAAGGAATGAAATGCTATGAGATGGAAAGGGAAGGGATCTTAAGGCACACAGGAAGACATTCTCTGCCATATTAAGTGTTACACAGCTTAGATCTTGGCTAAAAATACAAGATGTAGCATGGACATGGACGTGTGGAGAGGGTGGGGGTGTCTTATTTGCTGCACTTGGCTCATCCCTGGTGCTAGAATGTGGCACTAGGTCACTCCAGGACGATATGGAGGCTGGTGCACCTCCTTGGATTTCACAGATGTCAGTTTGCTTTTTGGGAAATCAATTCTGGCTTGCACTTCTGTCTGACCCAGAATGGTGCATATGATACGTGCCCGACCGCATTCATGCTCAGTGTGTTTATCAGCACTGAAAATTTTTTTTTTTACAGCCTACATGCCTAAACACTGTGAGGGAACTACAGTACGTGTATGTGCAAGATTATATGTGTGCGCGTATTAGCTAAATAGCTCAAGATTACTTTACAAATTGACGAGAGGGAGTTATTAATAAAAATCATGTAACATGATCTTACGCGTTCTCTTCTCCTCAGGCCTCTTTATTTAGTGACCTGTGGAGTTGATGCCTATTTAGTCGTCAGCTGGTGGTTAATGATGAGGCAAAGCAGAGCATTTGAGAGAGATGATGTGATGTCACTGCATATCCGGTGTTAACTGTGCAAAGCATCAGCCCATTTAGCATAATTCTTAATTTAATGGTGATGGTGTTTGATGTGACATGAGAACACTTGGAGTCAAAATGAAACCCTGTTCTCAACCTATTTTATGTCTCTAATGTCACCCATTTCTGATGATATGCAATGAGAAAAAAAAAATGATTGGATATTTAAACATATACTGTGGATTTTTACTATTGGAGCAAATGGAACACAAAAATATATTTGTTAGCTTCCATTCACCATTATATAAGTTTACCCAACTATGACATCTTTCACTTGCAGATGCAAAAAGGGTCAATTATATACAGTGCAAAAAAAAATAAAAAATCTCAACGTTTTACATGTCTGTTACATAAAAATGGCTTTGGATAATAAATATATGCTAAACAATGAGTAAACCATGAGCAAATTAAAATGGAGAGATGTTATTATATCACTGTGACAACATTTAAGATCTTGTTTTTGACCACCTGCTTAATGGATACTAAACTAATCCGTATTCATATTTTTTCATTATGGCACCATCTAGTGTTAAGAAGAATGTGATAAAAATTAAAGACGAACAGAGCTCTTGTCATTATCCTCGTCTTGAGTATTTCGCATTGTAGCTCTCTGTCTCTGACTTGGTTTTGGCAAAGCTGATTAATTAATTTATTAATTATCCACCAGAATGCAGACCAGTATTTTGACAATTCTCATTGAGACATTGAGGCTAATTTTGACCATTCTTTTAAAATTGAAGTTAGTTAACAACAGTCTTTCATTTATATTCAGAGGTTGCTGTCAATACAGCTCAACAAAACAAATTAAGAGGACTGTCTGCAAACCAGAATTTTGAAGTAAGCCTATGGGTGAGACTTCCGGTTCATTAGCCGCTAAATGAAAAAAAAATAACTAGAAGAATAACAATGTGCAGTAAACGGTAAAACTGTTTACACTACAAACCAGTGTGTTCATAATTAAGATAATACATTAAAATATGGTAAGACACACCAATTTTCAATATCAAGCTGCAAAACGAACTGTTTTGTTTTGTTCTATTTAGGCTGCCTGCTTAAGTAACAAAAATGTGCCAAATGTATCAAGAATATCTAATAGAATGAAATGTTTTTATTTTATATATATATATATAGATAATCCATTAATGCATGAGAAAATGTACTTTCAGTGCACTCAATTCTACATCTGACCTGTCCTAATGGATTACTAAAATAAACAAAACCCTTACGATATCAGTGCAAACTACATGTTGACAAACTTACGCAACCTTCATACAAGGTTTCAAAGCATTTGTAACAGCATTTGCAATTCGATGCTTAACTGTGGAATAATCACAGGAGTGATTTGTGTACCTGAAAAACAACTCACGATGGCGGCGTTACAAATGCTACTGCTGCTCTGTGCTGGGAGTTCACTTGCAGAAGATGTATTTTCACCAAGTGTGAACATCATTGCTGAGCTCGAGAAACTGAAAACCATGGATGAAAGGATACAAAAATTAGAAGAAACACTGGCCAAAGTATTGAGTGAGAATGAAGGTGAGGTGGAACAGTTGCAATTTTATGGAAAAACTTTACCATTTATGAACTATTTTAAACATTACAACTTGCGTCTGTTTAAATTATTTGTTTATTAAATTGTTACTAATTATTTCATTATTAGTAACATTATCATATCAACGTATATTTCGAACAGCTTTGAAAACCATAGTCCATGATTCACAAAATAAGCTTGAGTCTTTCCAAAAAGAGAATGAAAGTAAGTAAAAGGCATACTTTGTTCCCACTTACATTGTACATGTAATACAAATGTAATACAAATTACATATTTCATTTTATTATACATTTCACACCAGTCTGTTCGCTTATTCACAGTCAAAAAGGTTGCCTTTTCAGCTGGACTTTTGGAATCTGCAACAGGAAACACTGGGCCCACTAATTCTGCGAAAACTCTGGTCTACAAAAATGTATTTAGTAATATTGGAGGTGCCTATGACTCAAACACTGGTAAGTTCTGTAAAGAGAATATCATGACAAATGCAGAATCCTGTTCAAATATTATTCTGTATGTGCATTGCAGGTATTTTCACAGCACCAATCAAAGGAGCCTATTACTTCAGATTTTACGGTCATTCTCATGGTGGAACCACAATGGCAGTCAGTCTCTTGAAGAATGGTGCAACCCAGTGCTCTCTGCATGCTTGGAAGCCTGTCTCCAATGGTAATGCCAGCAATGGTGTTGTCCTCACACTGGAGATTGGTGACCAAATTTCTACACGACTTTGGGCGAACACCTGGGTTTATGATGATCCAGCAAGTTACACCAGTTTCGGTGGTTTTCTGATTTTCCCCTTGTGAATGTCTGAATTTTGTATCTCATATCCAGTGCAGGATGCAATTTGACACATTGTAATGCAACTTAATTATTTGTTTAAATTAACTGCATCTTAGTAAATAAGGGGCATAAAGAAAAGGATGTCGGGAACATTTAATTTAAAAGTCTGTGAAAGTGATTTTGTGCCTCTTTGGGATGGCACAATAAAGCGACGTTCACTTGCAGAACGTAAGCTGCTAGAGGACACATAAGTCTGAAGTAATGAATTTAGGTAAAGGGGTGCAGAGCCAGTGGTGGTTTTGCAGGCAAACATTAATGCCTTGAATTTTATTCTAACATAAAATATATTTCTAGCATATCAATACCAAATATGCCACTGAATTAGGCTTCACTTTCATTCTTAGCCCCATGTGGTCAGACACCAGCAAAGCAGCATTCATAATAAACAGTGAAATTTAAAGCTCATAGTGTGCAGCGACTGTGTGACATGATAAAATAGTAATCATATTTCACATCAAATTCATGTTACTGGTGATATGAATAAATTAATTAAACTAAAAAATCTGTCCTCATAACGAATCTTTAAAAAAAAAAAAAAATTGACTATCATGATTTTCCAGTGTTTTAAAGCCTGCATAAGATGTTTGCAAAACTGAAAAACAAAAATTTAATTTAATATTTTATTGAAATCTTTCTGTGGAATTATTCTGAAACAGGGTAATATAAAAAAAAGACATGTAAATACAAACATAGATGTTTCCTGGAAGCTTCTTGGCTCTCTGTAATAGAGGAGCCACTCAAGATTCCCCCTTTTAAAATACTAATTTTATCTTTGTTCACAGAAAAAAAAAATCCCATAAGATACACGGCAAACAGGGAACAGGCCAGTTTCTGAGAATATATAACGGACATTCTGCTAGTGGAAAAAAAACCTCTCAGGTTCAAGTCAGAATGATTAAGAATAACTGGAGAATGTAATGCTTTCTGTTGAGCCAGAAAACATTTGTTTGTCTTCATCAAGGTTGAGGGACACTTCAAAAGCCCGAAAAGATGGAATGCTAACATTAACAATGAAACTAATGTAAATGTAGTGTCAGTTACTATAAGAGTGCAGGCATCTACATCATAACAGACAAATCTTTCAAAGACTGGCTTCAACCTTTCAAAAGAACTGAAAGGGATGAATTTTGAGTGCATGTCTCATATCCGCGGTGCTTCAAGCATCCTATGAGTCATCACCATTAACGCTGTCACCATCATCTTCCCCTTCTTCATGCTCACCCTCTTCTTCTTCATTCTCTCCTTCCTGACTTTTAACCTGAGAAGGACATAAAAAAAGCTTGTAAGTGTATCTGTGCAGTATGCAACACTAATTACAACCTCATCATTTTGCACATGGATTATTTATTTTTTTTTTTTTTTACACATACCTCTTCCTCCTCTTCCAACAAATCTCTCTCCTCCTCAGAATCATTTATCTCTTGCTCTTCCCTCTCCCTGTCTTTCTTGCTGGAATGCTGAGGGGAGGAAGCCTCACCCACTTCTGCCTTCACACTCTTCCCCTCTGAGGGTAAAAAAAATCATGCATAAACAATAAATAACAATTGGTAATAATAATTATGTATATTTGTCTTGAGCGATAACTTTAAGCACCACGTCAGCATATTAGAATGATTTCTGAAGGATCACTGAAAGTAAGCCCTATTGAAAAGTCAGTTGTTTTTTTGAAAAGTTTTATATAAGTTTTGGCATAATGGTGTTTTAAATAATTTATAGGGCTCAGTCGATTAAAAGTTCTCATTATTTATGTGTCAATTAATCTATTTAATCGTAAACTACATTTGGACGTGAAAATACCTCGCTAAATAGATTAGCTACAAATAGTAGCTTTAGAAAGAAATATTTTATTTGATTCAACCCCCATTTACACTAGTGCGTTTTAGTTTTAAAATGGCGTTTTAGAATGAAAACGATCAACGTTTACACTGGCGTTTCCGCTGCATTTCAGAAACGATCTCCATTTACACTACACAACCGAAAACGCATGTCACATGACCGTTCATGCAGGTACAACCATAGATATGTATAGGTAGATTCCCTATTATTTAGATGGCGGACACCTCTGCATGCTTGGAGCGGTCAAATGGGGAATCAATCCATATTTTTCAAGTCTCCGTTTTGGTCCGTTTACACTGAAACGCAACCCCGGAGTTTTCAAACTAAAACGGGGTCTGCAGCGTTTTCAAAAGTCTCCATTTTCGACCTTGAAAATGCCAGAGTAGTGTCAACAATCGGTGTAACTGCACAGGGCCTTAGGCTACAACGGCCTAGCATGAAATATGGAAAATAAAAGATGATAATTTGAGAAACATTTCTGTTTTTTTCGTTCATGTAATGGAAGTCATTGA
Source organism: Barbus barbus (assembly GCF_936440315.1). Taxonomy (NCBI): domain Eukaryota; kingdom Metazoa; phylum Chordata; class Actinopteri; order Cypriniformes; family Cyprinidae; genus Barbus; species Barbus barbus. The sequence goes on from NC_136754.1 coordinate 9,299,170, forward strand.
TAACCAAAACGGATTTGTTACCAACAGACTTCAAAACACCTTATAAGCCATTCATTCATTCGATTCATTCAAATGGCTGATTCATTCAGGAATTCAGAAAATGGCTCACTTTATGAATGGACTTTTGAATCATTGGTTAACCTGATTCCTTCAAAATGCGGATTCATTCAGAATCACTGCTGTGTTGCTCGGAGATGCACAACAGTTCTTCTGTGGCTTTACAGCTAATATTTTTGTTGGCAAAACGGAGCAAAAACAGACAGTATTGTACATGACAATACTAACTTCTTATTTACTGAACTCTTGTGTAAAATCACATTTGGGACAAATTTCGCTTGTCATATGATATAAATATGAGACAAAAACTCATACAGGAGCATTTTTGCCCAAATATCTTGAATTATAGGGCATAACTGCATTTATGGAGTTGTTGCCCTGCATCAAATCAAAGTCCCTTTCCATAGTCTTTGATCATATTTGTCAACAGTCAGGTGTATGAAATATAAGATGACGTACAGGTCTGGGGGAGGGGCCAGTGCGTTAAAATATTTTAATGGCATTATTTTTTTCACAACTAATTAAGTTAACATGTTAAACTGACAGCCCTAATAATTTATAACATTTTTTGTAATACTGATTGTTTGGTGAACCTGCTACAAAAACTCGAATGTTACCAGATTTCTTGTTGTGGTCTTTCTCCATCCTGTCCAGACTCTCCAGAAGATAGTCAACCTTGTGTTTGATTTGAGAAAGCTCTCTCTTAATAGTTTGAAGGTCATCTGCTTTCACTGGAAGAAAAAAAAAAAACCTTAATGCATGTACAAACTGACAAACCAACCCAGGTCAAAAATGTAAAATGAGAAAAGGAAGGCAGACAAATGACAATGCAGACAAAAATCAATCAATGTTTATTTTTAATGCATTTTTCCCTGACAAATTAACATGAACCCATATAGTGAGGGAGAATAATAAAAAAAAGGCACTGACAGGTTCGAGAAGACATCCGCTGGCTGCTCTTGGATGAAATGGAAAAGCTGGACTTGGTGCGGCGGCTGGTTCCCCCACTCACACTGACCCGCGGACGTTTGGAAGGGATCACAGCCCGTGAGAGAGGAGGTGGTGGTGGAGGGGGCACACGGGAAGGGTATGCATACAATCTGCACAACACAAACAGATCAAAAAGTCAGCACACATTTATAAATCCACACTGACACAGTGTTTGTGCAGATCTTACCTGTCATAGTAATCTCTCTGGAAATCATAATCAAGCTCGAAAGTAGAACTACTGCTGGAGAGATTTAAGAAAATGATTAGAGATTTTGGCAAAAAAACAATTGCTAATTGAAATAAAACAAAAAAATGGGTAAAAATACATACAGTGCCCTTCAAAAGTATTGGAACAGTAAAGACAAAATTGCCCTGTTGGCTGTGGAGTCAAGACATTTACAAATATGATTAAAAGATGAATATGAGACAACTACAGAATATTAAGAACATTTTATTATTAGCCGTTTTAACACACAGATGTTTTACCAGCTAAGAAGTTCAGCACTTTTAGAGTTTCATCCCTCTATCTGATGTGAGCATAAGTATTGGGACAGTTGCCTCACAGGTCTTTCTAAGTGATCAGCTGTGTCCTGTTGCATTACTTCTTCAGATATTAAAAGCAGGGAATGTGTCGTATCAGTTATATCCATTACTTCTGTATTCTGAATCTTGCATTCGATGATGACACACACAAACCAGGATGAAGATGAGGGAGCTAACTTTGAGAGAAAAGCAAGCAATTTGGATGCTAAAAGAAAAGAGGAAGTCAATTAGAGCTCTAGCAAAAACAAAGGGCATGGAGAAATCAAGAGTTTGGAAACCACCAGCAACCAACAACTACCTGATCGGCTGAGAAAACAACAGTAGTTGATGAAAGACAAATCATAAAAACTGTGAAAATGAACTATGAAAGGCGTGTCTGTAAAATCATCAACAACTTCCAGAAAGCTGGGGTGATGCTCTGACAATCTACTGTCCTCAGGAGACTTTGACACAGAATTAGAGATGCTACACAGCAAGATGCAAACCTCTGACCAGCACCAAAAATAGAAAGGCAAGATTAGAGTTTGCAAAAAAGCACAACGGTGAGCCAGGAGGGTTTTGGAACTGTGTTTATGGACCAATGAGACAAAGGTGAACCTTTATCTAAGTGATGGGAAAGCAAAAATGTGGAGGAAAAAAAGGGAACTGCAAATGATCCCAAGAATATCTCATCTGTAAAGCATGGTGGAGGTGGTGTCATGGCAGGGGCATGCATGGCTGCCTCTGGAACAGGCCCTCTCAACTTTACTGATGACTTAATGTATGATGACAGTAGCAGAATGAATTTGGAAGGGTACAAACCCATCTTGCCAACCAATATTCAAGAAAATGCCACCAGATTCATTGAGAAGTGCTTCATATTGCATCAGGACAATGATCCAAAACACCCTGCCAGTTCAGTCAAGGAATTTATAAGGGCAAAGAAATGGAAAGTCTTAGATTGCCCAAGTCAATCTCCAGATTTAAATCCGATTGAACATGAATTTCACCAGCTGAAGAGGAGAGTAAAGGCAGAAACCCCCCAAAACAAGCAACAATTGGAATTGGCCGCATTAAAGGCTGGGAAAAGTATTTCAAAGGATGAGACCAAGAGTCTGGTGATGTCTATGGGTCACAGACTCACTGCTGTGATTGTGCGCAAGGGATCTGCATCTAAATAATAGCTTTTAATCTTTTATATCTGCCTTACGTTCAACTATCCCAATACTTATGCTCACATCAATGAGTGGGATGAACTCTAAAAGTGCTGTTCTTTTTATTTGGTAAAACGTGTATGTGTTGAAACGGCTAATAATAAAATGTGACATTCTGTAGTTTTGTCTCATATTCATCTTTTAATCATATTTGCCAATGTCTTGACTCCACAGCCAACAGAGCAATTTTGTCTTTACTGTTCCAATACTTATGGAGGGCGCTGTACGAAGAAATGTTTTCCTTACCTGTACATATCTACGGCCGATCGCTTTGTTGTTTTTGACCTTTGAGGTTTGGGCTCTCCTGCCAAATTAATATCTGATGGAAAGACAAGGTGATTGTTCAATTAAAAGGGAAAATATAAGATAGCCTAAGATTCTTTAATGTCCTCACCAAGCACTTGTCCAACAATCATCCGGCCGTCCTCTCCTGTTACAGCCACCCGTGCATTCCTCTCGTTGGCGTACTGGACAAAGGCGAAGCCCTTGTGCACAGAGCAGCCAACAATCTTGCCGTATTTGCTAAAAATGGCTTCAACATCTGCCTTGGTAACCAGCAACGTGTTCAAGTTCCCGATGAAGACTCTTGAGTTCAGGGACCTTGGGTCCGTCTTATTTGTGACATTGCTGGCCATCAACTGACTAGCGCTGGGAGGACGACGAGGGCAGGAATAAGAAGAAACATTAGTATATTTCCAAAGGGAAAGCAATACTATTCCTAAATCATTTATATTCAGAAATCACACACAATATTTGACATGGAAAGAAAAATTTGATGGCTGTGACTCACTCCATGGTGTCAGTGCAGGGCAGTAGTCTGTTTGTCAATGTGAGTAGGCACAAGTGAAGACAAGACCAGCACCTTCAACAGCTTCTCACGATGGTAACGTGCAGTTGCGCCAATTGACAACAACAAAAAAACATTAAAATTGGACATGGTTAGTTTGGTTTTAATCAATGCACTTCTGTTTTCAAATAGATGTGTACCAACAAATCATTGGATGCTACAAACTCTGAATTTCTGGCAATATGCTGCTGCTTTCCAGTTTTAGGATACAGCACACTCTATCAATGGAATTCAAAGGAAGAATCTAAAAATTTTAATCTCAGATATCTTAAAGTGAAATGTTTACAAAAACCCAAAATACGAACATATACTTAAAGGCTACTATTAGTATACAGAGTGGTCTTGTTCTCGGTGTTAATTAAAAAAAAGAAAGAAAATGAATTTTTTTTAAACATTTGGCTTCATCGTTCAAAAAACTGATGCAACAGATTCTAGCTATAATACAATATCAGTAAATCTTTAACTTTGACCTAAAAATCCCCAGCAGACCAGAGAGCTGCAGTACTGTTTGGGTTTCTGTTTGTAGTCGCGACACCGCAACAAAATATTCAACGTTCGTATTTAACCCGCAACAACGTGGTTTGGTTTCTTTTCATGGAAATCAATGATTAAAGGCATCGCGACTCAACAAAACCAAAGACACGAGCAGAGATTCGTGAAATGTGAAAGTCCTCGTAGCAGACAAAGAGGACAGACCACACTGCATAGAGCGCTGCTCGGCCTAGACACTCAAGGGGCAGCGGTTTAACGGATCTTTCCGTAAATGCACGAAAAATAAGATCTGAAGGAAAAAAGAATACAAAAACTACTCACCGAATATTTAAAATGCGTTATTTGGGAAGGATCAATATTATTTCACTGCCTGCAAAAAGGCAACTGTGAATTCGCCGCGAGTAGTCAATCTGCGACGACATAAGAGCTGGCCACACATTTTTCAAGTTAAAAGACATCAGTTTTATTTTTGTAATAAGCCCTTCTCGTCTAAACCACGTAACACTGACCTGCCGCGCGCTCTTGAAACAAAGACATAAATTAAAACAAAGTCCATATTAAGTTTTCTGTTGAATGAGTGATTTTATTTTTGTTTGTTAAAAAAGAAAAACAAAAATTTTGTTTGTTTGTTCCAGCTGACAAGCGAGTAAAGGCATGTATTTTGAAAGAATCCTGACCTTTCGAGTCGCATCGCGCGCCCTTCACACATACAGGCACGCATTAAAATCGGTGGTGATGGACAGTGTTTGTTTATGTTTTATTTTATCATTTTTATTTTTGTATACGTAGCCTACTATGACTGCCAATGGTATCATAACGATATATTACTGTCATATGAACAATAATTTATTGCCAGAGGGAAGGACTTGAAAGTCTCGTTTTTCCTCTCTAAAACCTAAACATCGTATACAGGTCATTGGGGAATTAGAGATATCGAAGTCTCTAAAACTATTTCTTGTAAAGCTGAATGATTGAACCACTGGGACAAACATTTCTGTGAAACTGCATTGAAACTATGTATTATGAAAAGCATATGACCTAAACATGAGTGAACAGTAGTCCCGTATAAGCTTTTTCGTATATTTGCTCGCTTTGTAATTATGGACATAAAACACAACTATGAATTTAGCTGAAAATCAAATGGGCCAGGAGGATTTAAACAACTTATTCATGCAAATTACTAGAATTCATTATTTCATTTCATTTGTCTTTTATAAGATTGATCTGCATGCAAACAGATATAGTAAGATTTGCAGTCATTCTTGTATTTTCTTTTTTCCTTTACATTTTTTTTCTAAATAAATACTGCTCCACAAACTTTTGTTAAATTCTTGAACAACTGTTCAGATGTGGCAAGACAATTTCTTTCTGTAGTTTCATTTCATTTTTATGCTCTTAGGAGGAGCTTCATTCCAAAATAATATTATTCACAATTTGCAAGCAAGTCAGCTAAATTAGTTACCATGAGCAATTAACACTTCTACAGCATTTATTGGTAAATAAATTATATATTTTAAAACAAAAGTTCTCTCAACATTAGAAACTGTAATCTAACATGAATGAACATATTGTATTTTATTAACTAACATCAATTCTATAAAATACATTGTTCATTGCTAATGCATTAACTGATTTTAAAGTTAATGTGACCTTGTAAAGTCTTTTTTTTATTTTTTAGATTTCTATCACATGGTTTTATGCTGAATAATTAAATGTCATGACTACATGACATGTCCCTATATTAGGCAATTTTGGGTTTGTGGAAATAAAATATATAATATAAATAAATCATGTGTCATTTATTTCCTGTCTAACCACAAGATGCACAAATAGCGAAAGAGAATAAAAGTATGTTACCATAAATTCCTCCTGTTTTACAGTAAATAAAGGCACTTGAAATAATAAGGCACGTAGTCAGAAACAAAGAACAGATTTTTCTCTTTTTTTTTACTGCACAATTCGTACATGTTGTCTGAACTGAACTGAAAGAACACAATATTAGGCAGCGTGGGATAACTCCAATCAACAAAAAAAAAAACATGCCAGTGATAGGACATTTTGAGCAGACAAGTGAGAATGAGAAAATGAACATTAACAGAAACTAATGCTTTTAATTTCAGTGACAACTAGGGCTGTAATCCAAAGAAAAAAAAATATATCCAATGTTTCCATTCATTTAAAAGTATTTTGTCTTATACAATATAAACCTCTGCATCAAATACCAATTAAATTTAGACACCCTTTAAAAGAGTAAGGTTTGAAGATGATTTTTACAGGTTTTTAATATATGTGTGTGTGTCTTTATATATTTGTATATACATATAGTCATTTAAGTTATTCTTCTCATACAAAAAGAGAAAAGTTGATACATTATTCCCCTCACAAAAGAAGAAGGAAAAAAGGGGCAAAGTAATTCAAGCTCCTTACCCCTCCCTGCGTACCCCACAAGTGCTATCCCTCCCCTGCCATTGACCCATCCTTCTGAAATGAATAATTCCTTTCCACATGCAAGTCGCAACAGGTCACAGTCCATCTATGTTTGCTCTTAACGAGCTGAATTCAAATACTGAAAGAACAGACACCATTTTTATGAAAAAATGGGTTGTGAGGGCTTAGCCTTTCTCTGGCAAACTCGGGACATCCTGCTACATTTGATCCTCGCCATATAGTTAGGCAAAGATCTCGAGGATGCATATTCAAACAAGACAGAGGAAGAAACATGTATTCAACAAATCACTGGCTCCGAGCACATCATCGTCTTTGCTCTCAATTTTTACGGGACAGGGCTGAGAAGACAGCGATAGTCCGTGGAGAGTTACATTTTTAGCCATTAGGAATTTCTTTAAGAACTCCATCCAGTATCTCCACCCAAGTGCAAATCCAAAAACCAAAGAGCTGGTGTCAAATCTCTATTCAATTTAAAAGTCCACAGTAAATTGGGGGACTTGCAGGGCAAAAAAACCCCCTAAATTAGAAAAAATTAACATTTAATCCAAGTATTGCATGCCCCCTAAGCGCACACTCATCTTAGAGATTCAAAACTCAAAGCAGATCCCTGATTAAAGTGCACTCAGTAGCATGGGAGAGAGAGAATGGAGCAAAACAGCCAGCTCTGGAACCAGATTAAGCAGCTCTGGCTCGTCTTCTGTGTCTTCAGTCAGATCTAAGAGAGCATGATTGACCTCAAGAAAATTAGCTGTGCCTGGCTTCAGTAAACACACACACACACACACACACAGGAGAAGAGATCAAAGATAAGACAGAATTGGATGGCCAGACGGCCCATGACAGTCTATCACTGCGATGAACAAAGATTGCAGTCCAAAAATAACAAACGTCAGCTCAGTCTTACATGGAGACATAAGCAGTTCAGATCACTGGAGAAAACTGATGAGGCCAGTAAAAGATGGTGCTGGTTTTCAGAAAAAGTAACACTCATCATCTCATTAATCTGCATAAGGACCGGCATTGAGTGTCCGTACTGTCCCGTCATGCTGCGAACACATCGCTGAGAAAGAAAAGCCTCATGTGGGACTGTTTACTACAGCACAGATGACAAATTTCCTCTTCTGCACCTCACAACTGCTGCAGCAAAACTCTGCTTCTAAAATTCGTGGTTGTTGATAAACTAAACCAGGAAACTGTAGAGGTGATATTTCTCGATCACCAGCTGTATTCTTCCTTGTGATGCGCTCTAAAACTGGGAATGAAACGCGCCTGTGTCCATGTTTATGTAAAATCGGAGTGGTTAATTGCGTATGTGGTTGCAAATATATCAAAAATACGAATCTCAGTATCAGTTCTTCCCCTAGTGATGTAATTTGTGTGTGTGGAGCATAAAGCCAGATTTCAGTCGTTTCCCTCTCCCTCACACTGTGTGAATGTATATATAAAGCTTTGTGTGTGTTTGTTGCTGGCCTTTCAGTGTCTATTTGTGTACCAGTGTGTTACTAGTATGTATGCGCTTAAATATATGGCAAGGAGCATGTGTGTGTGAGTGTGTGTGTAGGTGTGTGGCTCAGGAGGACATGCACTGCACATGGTCTGGCCCTCCCTCTTCTTCATCAGAGGAATCTGGTGAGCTCCAGGATTCGTCTGTGTCGCCCTCTCCTCCCTCCCCTCGCCGGGCCTACAAGGGGCAAATCATTGTACAGTTTTTTTTTAAATGGCTATGAAGAGACCAGATCATGTAGGATGAGGTTAGGTTCTTTTCTGTCAGGTAAACCAATAGTTTGAAGAAGCATTATGAGGTTATTCTATAGTTTGAAAAAGCATCAATAGTAGGTTAAGTGTAGGAGGGAACAAAAAAGCTACCATTTGAGTGATTTCAGTTTTAGATAGCAGCATGTTACTTTGCACAAAATAGAAGGCACTGTATCTTTAATCCATAGAAATGGACTGGACTATATTGGTAATGAAAATTATCCTAGAAATGCAAGTTCTCACCCGCTGAGGTCTTCGGTTTCTCATGTGTCTCATTAGGAACCAGAGGAGCTGTGTGTCATACTGGTCTCCATGACGAACACTGTCTTCATCACGTTCTCGCTTGTTCTTCTTCATTACCTAAATAGTCATGATAAAATATAAAGCATTTGTTTTATTGTTTTTAACAAAAACATTTATTCACCTGTTTAAGTTTGCCGTCAAAGTTTGGATACAATTTGTTTAGTTGTTTTTGAAAGATATTTCTACTCACCAAGGCTACATTAATTAAACAAAAATACAGTAAAAAACGTAATACTGGGAAATATTATTACAATTTAAAATAACTCCTAATTTATTTATATATTAATTTTCAGTTTTCAGTGTCACATGATCCGTCAGAAATCTAATATGCTGATATGATACTTGGGTATCTTTTTATTATCAATATTTTTGTGGAAACCATGATACTTTTTTCCAGGATTCTTTCATTAAAAAGTCTAAAGAACAACACTTATTTGAAATTGAAATCAGATTAAAAGGGTCACAACGCACACATTAAGCAATTACTTTTTGAATCTTGAAAATATGCTAAAAATTCCGCTTTGCTATCAGAGGAATAAATTACACTTTGAAATATATTAAAATAGAAACAGTTGTTGTAAATAGTAGTAATAGTAGTAGTAATATTTCATAGTACCATTTTACTGTATTTTTGATCAAATAAATCCAGCCTCGGTGAGCAAGAGAGACTTAAAACATAAAAACAAAAACTAAATTTTTTTTGACACAAATGAGACCCACTAAATTTCATGCGAGATGCATTGTAGGATAAGATATCTTTCATAGCACAGTATGTATATAGTGTGGCGCAATATGTATAATATGTTTAAAGTATACCTCTTTAAGTCCCTTTAGTGTTGTGGGATACTTAGCAATGGGCGCCCACAGCTTCACATCATGGTCCAAACCACTGGTGGCTAAACCTGGAAGATGAGGATGTGGCTCCAGACAGTTCACCTTAACACAGAAAGACAGTTCAACTTAACACAAACCAGAAGTTCAATGGTCTAGTTCAACTTAGTGAAGTGACAGTGTCTTACCACTCCTCCCCGGTCTCCCTCCATAAACTGAACCACACGAGCAGAGTTCTTATCCCACAGGTAAATGTGTCCACAGTCACTGCCACTGACAACAAACTCACTACAGGGACCATAAAAGTTAACTCCCTTCACTGGAGGAGGATTTTCCAATAGCAGATGGAAGAAGAAAAAAGGGGCGAGGATTAAGAACTAGATTTTACGAAAACTGTATTTTGAGTTTGTATTGGTTATAAAATGCATGCAAATTGTGATGCAAGCACTATACTGCAATGAAATCAAAGAGAAAATACCTGTAGCATTGTTGCGGTGACCCTTGTATCTCCTGTGGTAATCTGCTCCATCACTGTGGCTGGAGTCAAAAAGGTAAATGTCCTCATCATTGTAACTTGCCAGCAGTTCTGAAAAACAGTTCAACAATGACACACTTTGAATGTTGCTACAGCAAACCATGTAATGCAAGGCATGCAACCATACAAGAGTCACTTTCTGAGAGTTAAGTGTACGTATTACCTGTGCCGTCATGGCTGTACACTAAACAGGTAATATTTGTTTTGGACTCGCTGGACACCAAGTGAGAGGGACAAAACTTCTTCAGCACACCATTATTATCGTGTTCATTTATTTTTCTCTGATCATAGATCCTATCATATAAAGAGAGGAAGAGAGAGAAACAGTGAGTGATGCAGGACAACAGTTGCCCAGTCATGGTGCTGTTGGAGAAACAAGTGTAAGTATAAAGTTTGACAGCTGTATCAGAAGCAGCTTGTGATAAAGACAATAGCATGACTTCTGTGTAAAGGAGGTGACATGATGTTTGTCTCACCTGATATACTGGTCTCTACCACCCACAGCAAAGTGATGAGTGTTGGCTGGATTCACGAAAATGGTGTACAGCCCCACCTTCTTTTCACCCTCCTTCACCACCACCAGTTTGCTGAGAGATTGAAAAAGAAAGAAATAGAAACACATAGAACAATAGAACAAAAGAATGAAATGTATCCTATGAATCACACTATGTACTATCTATCTAACAGCGATCTTACCTTGAAGAATTAAATACAATTTTTATAAGTTTGAGTGTAAAGAGATACCAATGATGTTTTTGGGATCTAATGAGGAAGAATCTGATTGTCAAAATATAATTTCTCTAACGTGACAAACCATTTTCTGTTTCTTTCTACAGCAGACGTTCTTCTATTGTTGGCCTTTTGGCCATTTTTATTTTCGTAGTACAGAAAAGAAAATATCAGAAGAGGGGATCGGGATTGCAAGCCAGAATATCAAACACATTCACTTTTAAGCTGCAGGATAAAAATATGTCTAAAAAAAGTATGACAATCAGGGCTGATTCTAAGATTTCAAGCACCTCAGTATGAAAACAGTATGAGCTGTTTTTATTCAGCAGTAAGCGTGAAAAGAGATCACATAAGATTTTTATGGGTAAGTAGACCCAATTTAGCCCAAATACAGTGGGTCTAATGACCTGAAGTCTCAAAAAGTCACATGATCCCTCAGAACTAATTTGGTGCAAAAGAAACATTTCTTATTAATATCACTGTTGGAAATAGTTGTGCTGCTTAATATTTCGAAGGAAACTGTAATACACCTTTTCAGGATTAAGGATTCAGCATAGAACAACATTTATTTGAAACAGAAATATTTTGTAACGTTATAAATGTCTTTACATTTTTATCAATATAATAAATCTTTCCTGAATACCGGTACTCATTTCTTTAAAAATATCTCACTGACTCCAAACTTTGAACTGCTGGGTTTATCTTGTTATTAAATGCTACAGTTTTATAGCATCACTTCTCTGAGTATAAAGCAAGCAATTAGCAGCGTTTCCCACATTAAAAAAACAAACAAAAAAAACACAGCTTGTGTATCAGAGGTGTTAAAAGTACCACTGTTAAGTAAGCCATATAATAACCTGTGACAAAAGCTTCCACTGACTCATCTAGTTGCTGACACAATTCTTTGTAGGATATCTAATCCTGCCCCTGTTCACTTGTGTCACTCTGCTAAAGTGCTTCTTTTCTTTTCCTTTGGCAATCTTAGGGCTGTTTGTGACATTTGTGACATGACTGTGCACTCACTTGGCAGGTCTGTCTAAACGCAGGTCAATGCCGAACACTACTGCATCTTCACCAGCGGAGAGGAAAGAGCAGGGAGAGTCTGGCTCCAGTGCAAGCTGAGAAGGGGGAAAAAAAGCATTTAATCACAAGCATTCCCATGTGACTCTTTTTATATTTTGTAATAAACCAATACAACATATCAGTTTTGTTATAATATAAAAAAAAAGGTTCTTTGTTTTTTCACCACAACATGATTGAATGCTTGATTCTGATTGGGTGACAGATTTCCAAGCTGTTGATTAATGAATGCATGTGACTGTAAAGCTCCAACTAGTCCGATTTCAAACCTGTTTGGTTTGAGGTAACCACGGAACAAGCAAGTTGAGAACAATTCATTTTTTTTTTATTAATACACACGCTAGAATAATGGCCACAACTTGAAACACCATGGAGTTAACATTAATTTTCAATGATCGGTCTGTCATAAATTATTTCTGTTAAATATGCAATTAAACAAAACTTGATCATACCTTATGAGCTGCACCTTTGTGCTGAGCCACTCTTTTAGTGTTCTTGCAACGCTGTGTGGCAGAAAGCTCGGCCACTCTGATCTGTCCATCTCGGGCACACATGGCCAAAGTGGAGTCACCACTGTGTGGGAGGAACTTTGCCTGGGGACAGAATAATAAATAATAAAGAGGACGCATTGATTTAAATGTATACATTTTACAATCTTCTTCTGGACATCTGAAACTAAGATTTAACACCTTTAGTGGATCCACACAAAAAAAGAGGTTTCTGTCCAACAATAACAACCCCCAGAAAAGAAAGAAAATCACAAATAAGACAACAGCTAAACCACTGATGTGGTTTTATGGGGGTTATTTTAATAACAATCACATTCTAAACACTTCTAAAGTACACCACTGTTCAAAATTCTGGGATCAGTACAATTTATATGGAAATTACTAACTTTTCAGTTAGGATGCATTAAATGTATTAAAAGTGACAGTAGAGACTTTTCCACTGTTACAAAAAAATATATACATTTTAAATAAATACTGTTCTTTTGAACTTTCTATTAATAAAGGAATCCTGAAAAAATTACAGTTTCCAAACAAATATTAAGCAGCACAATTGTTTTAAACACTAATAATAAGAAATGTTTCTTGAGCACCAAATCAGCATATTAGAATGATTTCTGAAGAATTATGACACTGATGACTGGCGTAATGAATGACTACTGAAAATGCAGCTTTCCAATCAAAGGAAGAAATTACACTTTAAATATAATAAAATAGAAAACAGTTCTTGTTTGTAATTATATTTCCCAATATTATCCAATAAATGCAGCCTTGGTGAGCATAAGGGATGTCTTTCAAAAACATTAAAATCTTTACTGACCCCAAACCTTTGAACAGCAGTGTTACAGCAGAGGTTAAAGGAACAGGTTTTTGAAAAATGTGTAATAATTATCATGTTTGCCATTAGTGACCTTAAATTCAGAGTGGCACAGCAATGTGCCACTTTTTTAATCGAAATGAAAGATTTCAGAGCTTCAGACAACTGCAGTCAGCTGAACTGCTCTTATTCACCTGAAAGACATTGCTCTTATGTCCACTGTCAAACTCCAGCTCTGCCCTTCTGCGAGCCCAGTCCCAGATCACCACACGGAGGTCATCGCTGCCGGAAGCCAGGCGGGTGCCAGAAGGGTTAAAGTGGAGGGTGTTCACGCAGCCCGTGTGTCTCTCCAGACGGTCCTGCAGCTTCAGCCTCTGCACTAGACATCGCGCTCCACACACCCTCCTCGCAAACTGATGCGAATCACGGCCGATCTCTCGAGCACGCAGCGTCGGGACTGCGAGCCATGAAGGGCGACTCAAGTCACGCAGGTCTGCTCCCAGCCACGCTTCCATGGCTTGCTCATCTTCTTCCTCAGCATCCTCTTCCTCCTCCTCTTCTTCTTCATCATCATCATCATCATCTGAACTGGAAGAGTGGTGTGTGGCTCCACCACTGGGTCGATTCCTCTTTCTGGCGGATCTCTTACTTTCATCTTTTCCCCTCTCTCTCTGCCCTCCTCCCTCGCTCTCTCTTTCTCCTTCTTCAGTGAGAGAGTACAGACCACTGCCATCCATGCTGTCGGTGTCCTCCTCTTCTCCTGGTCCCTGCTTCTGCTCAGAGTTTACACTGTCGTGACCATCCTCACTTCCCTCTGGGACTGAACTCAAATTTGCTGTCAAGAGAAAACTTGAAAAATTAGTGGAGCACTGCTTATTTACATATCCTGCTGTCAAGGTGACTCCAACATTATCTAAGATTCCATAACAAATCAACAGCTCATGATTTTAAGGTGTGTTGGATGCATTAAAATGTTCAAAAGTAACAGTAAAGACTTAAAATATTACTAAAGTATTCTGTTTCAAATAAATGCTGTTGGTTTCCACAAAACTATTAAGCAGCACAACTGTTTTCAACGTTGATAATAAAAAATTAATGTTTTTTAGTTTTTACCAAATTAGCATATTAGATGATTTCTGAAAGATAGTGTGACACTGAAGACTGTAAATTTAGGTTTGCAATCAAAGGAATAAATTACACTTGAAAAATTAAAAATAGTTAATTTAAAATTAAATAAGTTTTACTATATTACTAATCAATTAAATTACAGCCTTGGTGAGCACAAGAGATGTCTTTCAAAAGCATGAATAAAAATCTTACTGCTCACAAACATATGAACAGCACTGAATATGACATTTAGGCCTATATATGTGTTCATACCTGAATCAGGACTGGTCTGGGCCTCTGGCGCTGCAGATGTGTCTGCCTCCTCTCTTCCTTCTCCAGGTTCTGGATCATCAGAACCTCCTGGTAAATCAAGCCCATAAAAAATTTTATGGCAACTTTTACCATCATTTGAATACATCAGAGTTTACGAGCATTTCACCCAAGACTTTATTCACTGTCGCATTGACCCTATTTTATTGTATTTTTTTCCATGAAGCACAAAATGAGATGTTAATAATAATGTCAGTGCTGGAGTTAGTGACTTAGTGTTGGTCTAATGCTCAGAAAGAGATCATATGAATTCAGAAGACAAGTAATTATGAGAATAAATTGCATGGACTATTGTTACGAATATTTCATGGCGATCTTTGAACAATTTTCAGTTTTGGGTGAACTTTTACTTACTTCATGATTTACTTACCATTTGGAACACTGGATTTACCATCTGTATCGCACATACTGTCTGGCTGTCTCTTCTGACAGAAGAGACCCTGTAAAAATAAAAGAGAAAATTGCTTGCTACAATCAATCACACACTGGATATTCACTAGATAACATTATTTATTTTCAAGACAAAAAAATTGATTTGAGGGTACTGTTAAAGAATGCTTGACAGATCACTTAACGATGGTATTTCATAGTCAGTGATTACTAGAGGTCTGATCAAAATGCATGTCTTCAAACTGATGAACATAAAGACATTACTTCCATTTTGACAGGTGCTGACCCCAGATAGTGACTGACAGGATCCCTGACATTAGCTAAATGTGGCAAAATAATCCTGCTTCTACAGAAAATAGCTAGTAAACACCTGCCTCTAAACGCAAAACCCATTACATTACCTTGTACAGTAACAACTGCGTCCAACTGCAGACGCCCCTTAGATGGCAGCTTATAAGTGTTGGTGCATTAATGTTAATGCCAAATAACAACTTGTCAGTGCGCAGTAAACTGGCTGCGTCTAGCTAGCGTGCTAACTAATCTTAGAAATTGCTTTTGTGGCATTACCCTGGTCAAAAATACAGAAGCTGCTGGCTAGTTTTGCAAAGCGCACACGGATGTTGGCATGCAAGTAGTTCTACAGTTCGAACAAAGAGATATATTTATAAGATTACAAAAACGTCCCGACGAGGAAATATGGTATAAGTTAATGTGTCGTGCACGAAAAACACAATTTCAACACGTCAGTTACGGATATGTTACGAGTGCTGACTCGAGCTGACAGCATGTAAACATTGGTCGTTGCGAGAAAATGTAGAGCTAACTAGCGAGCGGTGGTGTTACCTCTACTGTAGGCCCAAAGTCTCCGCACTTGTTAATCCTCTGCGCAGATTTCCCTTCCTTCACCTTCGAGTCAAGCGCAAACAAAAGCTCGACACATTAGTGAGATGTGCCCTCAACACACTCACGCACTGGCGATCCAAAAAACCCCGCAGTTTTAGGTCACGTTTTTGGTCGTGCCCGCAGTGTTTATGTTTTGGCTGATCTGCTTCGTTCTCTTTCTTTTTCCGGCAAGACGCTCGTTCTCCGGAAGTAGGACTAGATCCGCAAACAAAGCGGCGCTTAATATTACACTACACACTGATAAATGTAAATTATGTTCACTTTAAACACACACACACACACACACACTAGGATTTTTTTTTTGTTCCCAGTATTGATTATGAATATGCCATTTACGTTAATAATAATAATAATTCGAAAACAATTACAGAATAATGACATTATTATTATTAGGCTATAATTATTATACCAATTGCATATTCACCATCAGTAATAAAAACAGCCTATTTATACCAGTAAAAGTATGACTCAATGTCTGACCATATCTGAAAAACTATTTTGATGAAATAATGATAATAATCAAGAATGCAAATAAATAAATCAATTAATAAGGATTATTAATAATTATTAATATTAATAACAATATAAATATTAATAACAATAATAACAACGGTTTCATAATATTTTAATAATCTTATGATTATAAGTAAAGACAATTGTTATAGCAATTCATCAACAGTGATAAAAACTTCAACATAACCATAAAAATGTTGCCCAATATCTGATCATATTTCATTGTATTTTCAAAATAATATTTTTATTGATTAATTAGGGCTCATAATCAAGAATACAAATAATAATAATAATAAAAACATTTCAACATTTCATTAATAAAAACATTCAAATTTATTATTATTCTAGTACACTGACCAGAGAGAGAGAGAGAGAGAGAGAGAGAGAGAATATATTAAGTTTATATTGTTATAATGTTTTTATTCTATTATTTTGATATTTTCATTGTTATTATATTTCTCTATATATATTTTAAGCTTTGGCAATATTGTATTTTTTACAGTCATGCCAATAAAGCAATATTGAATTGAATTGAATTGAGAGAGAGAGAGAGAGAGAGAGAGAGAGAGAGAGAGAGAGAGAGAGAGCGCAGGGGCGTGTTTTTCGGGATGAGAGACGGAGATTCAGTTCTCTCTGCACTTGGACAAAAAACCCCCGGAAATTTCGATTGAATTTATTTTGTGTTTGAAAGTCACGCTACAAATTAACCCGCGAGCTCAAAACGACATTCGACTTCTCTCAGAACTATGAGTGAGGTGAGTGTTTATTTGTTATTTTAAATCTGATAAAGCAGATTAATTTAAAAGTTCATTCAAAATTTATAACAAAAGTATAAACATCTATAGCACTACGTTCAAGGTAAATATATTCTTCGTTGAGGCAAAAAAAAGGATTCAATAAATTCGATAAAAGATCAGATTGCTTAGCTGTCAAGCCACCTCTAATTTCTGTTCAGTAAAGATGAGAAATATAAAAGGGTTGTGTTTTTCATCTTTACTAAAAAGAAATTAGAGGTGGGTTTACAACTATGCCATCTACTCTTTATAAATTTGACAAATTTTACATTTTACAGTGCTTTTTACTCAATGAGAAAATATAAAATCTTTGATTAAAATAAAAGTGTGGTGCTTTACATTCTTTTGTGTCTCCCATTAATTGCCAATTAATAAGTGGCTCAGGGGAGCTTGACCTTGCTGATATGAGCTTGGCTAATTAGCAGATGGAGATTGTGCCATGAGTCTTGTGTGTATCACTGATGTGTGAGAGTGAAAATAAAGAGCTGGCTGAGGTAATGTAGCAGAGAAAAAGTAATAGCCAACACACTGGGAGCCAGCTGGCTGGATGGGATCTTTTCCCCCCTCATCATCATGTCTTTTAAGTGTGAAAGCCAGAAGTGTTAAAAGTCTTACCTCCATAATACTCATATAACCTACTTTTGGCAAATTATAAGACAGAAAATAAACAACAAAATGGCATATACAAAGAAAACAAAATCTATTGAGACAAAAGTAGTCATGTTTTTACATTCAAAGGGATTTTATATGACAGCTCAGAGAGTGTGGTGGATGTAGGCTATGCTTTAAAACCTACTAGAGAGAGGAAGATGAGGCAAGTTCAGAGTTAGGGTAAGGTGAAGAGGTTCTTTCATTCCAAAAAAAAGGGATTATACAGGGAGGGCTGCAGAGATTTGCATTTGAAAGAGTCCCTTGCAGCAAGAGAGTGGATAATATGTGTATATGTGTGTGTGTTTAGGCAATGTTCTATTTTGTTCTCTCTTAATGACATTTTCTGTGCAAGTATTTGCCGTATATTAACTGCTAAAAGACAATAAAATAAATATTACATTAAATGATGTGATGCAAGAAATGCATGAATTAAATTGACACATTTTGGATGTCAGTGTCTATATGAATAACTCAAATCTAGGGCATCATCTCAAGGCTAATTTGTTCTCATAATTGAAGAAGCAAGGTCACAGATATACTGAATGCATTGTGGTCTCAAGTAGTTTACTCATGCTGTGCACATTGAAAAGGCAGGATGGTGACGGATTCTATCTTCAACAAAAATACAAATGCACTTTTATTTAACCTATCAATCAAACTGATAAACATGATATTTGTGAACCTCGTGAACCTTCAATAGAAAATGTCATCAAGGGTAAATTAATTTGAAAAATAATATAAAATATACAAACACACTAAGCTTGCATGTTATGGCGATCCTCTCCAGGGCTGAGTGCCACCGTTCCAGATTGCACACAGAATTGAAAAAGGAGGATTAAACCGATGGGGATTAAAGGGTCTTTATCACTCACTGTCCTAACACACATAAAGCCCATATCAGCTTTTAATTTAATGGCAGAGCACATAAAAATTCACAAATGTTGTTTTGTTTATACTGTATGTATGCTTTCACACAACGATAAACCTGAACGTTGCTGTCTCTTTCCTGCAGAACAGTTCATCTGATCCTCCTAACAGCACTCAGGGGCCCACCACAGATAAAAAAGGTGCATTTATGTTTGATTTATCATAATTGACTTCTTGAAAACTCCCCCATGTTTTGTTCTCCACCAGAACTGTACAGTTACATAAGGCCAGGTTTATATTTGTACAAGTGTAGCCCACCACTAAACATATGTCTACCAGTTCAGTCTGATTGTTTTACTATTTTTATCATAAAAGATCAGTTCAGTTCTCTCTCCCCATCCTCTTAACAAAAAAGTGCACATGCATACCCATGAGAACCTGAAGCACACATTTACTCAGGAGACCATTATTTATTGCATATCTAGTGAAGGTTGGTTATTCCCATAAGGTCAGGGTATATTCAGCTGACTTACCCTTTCATCTCACCAAGGCCCTGACGTTGCAAACCGTATCAGCTAATTAAATGAGCTCGTAATAACTTAAAGGGATATTACATCTAATAAGAAGATGTCGGTATGATGCATTATATATGTTTCCTTCTTTTCAAGACAATTAAAGCTTTAAAAAATCATGTTGTAGAAAAAAAGTGAAAATATCTTAGGCTTGTTTTAATCACAGGCCTTTTTTTAGTCATTTAACCAATAAACTCATTGACTTAGATGGAACTGGAAGTGATTGAATTCTAACTCATTTACAGTTTTCGGCCCTCAAAAATGCATCATTCCTGCAGCACATCCCTGCATGTTAATATAAGATACAAGGAAATATTTTAACATCCAAACAAATAGACATTTCAGTTATAAAAAATGAAAATATGTTCTGCTGAGAGATATTAGAATGGTTGCATACAGTTCTGTGGTATGAAGATGTATAAACAATTTATGTAACAGGATTTAACACGAATTAGGACACACTGGCTTCAAAAATGTAAGAAATCCTTTTACTATGTCATCGACATTGGCAGTGTTTCTATGTCATGTGCCCCTCAGCCCCCCAGGAGAAACCGGCGGACAAAGTGGGGAAGAACCCTACGCAAGAACCTGAAGAAGAGATTGACATTGATCTGGATGCGCCAGAGACGGAAAAGGCAGCTTTGGCAATACAGAATCAGTTCAGACGCTTCCAGAAGAAAAAGAAGTAGAAACGGGAAGAATGAAAGGATCAGTGCAGAGGACAAAAACACCTTCCGCAATATTCAAAATGGAAAGAGATTTAATAAGGAAGAGACAGAGAAAAGGGAAAAGTCAAGTGTGGGTGGGAAATTAGGGGTTTGGAAAACAAATGATAGCCCTGTGGCATCAACATGCTGGGTTGATTAGTGTTTAGAACGTAAGAATAGAGAAGGATTTTCACTTTAAAAGACATTGCAGATTTTGTTCTCGTTGTATTTGCCTAGATTTGTCTCCATCCTTTCTCTCCTCTCCTGTAGACATAAATGTAGGTAGGAACGTGTTTTTGACATGCGCAGCACACATCCATCATGTAATACAGTATATTTAGTATATCATTGATGCAAAATGTAATTGATATAAACGTAAGAATTCAAAGGGCATGGCCAAATGTTGCACTGCAACACAGTAAAACATGCTGGTGTGAATTAGCATAGATATGAAGTAGATTAGTTGTAAATGTATTCTTAGAGGTAGCTCTTAATTGTTGTTTTTTCTTTCAAAAATGATGTGTTTGAAAAAATAAAGCAATCTTTCTAGCACCATTATTTGTTTAGCATTAGTTAGCTACATTAACACGGGCTAACAAGTAATTACTTCTAATGCATTTATTAATCTCAGTTAATGTTAATTCAAAGCTTTAAAAGCATTAACAAAGATGAATAAATATAGTAACAAAGGAACTGCTCGCTGTTATTGTTAGTTAACACATAATTGTAAAGATGTTACCGATTTTTTTTTTATATCAACAGCAGACCAAATAATGATTATTTGATAACAGAAAAAATATTATAACCTGATATTAACAGAAGAATTAGCAATATCTTGCACATTTCTGCATTTTGGACAGGTATTTAATCAAGACACTGTATAAAATGAAGTAGCTTGTTATTTTCAAATTTATCCCTGTTCATGCAAATGGTCTTGAAATACATGTGAAACAGGCAAATTATAACATTTTTGCTCATTTCACTGTATTTTACTAGCTGGTTGAATTTAGCACAAGGCCAAGAACCTTTTTAAGTCACGCCACACTCACTGAAATGAGCATAATGCCTTTAATTTTTGCTTTATTGCCAGTTACAGGCATGCAGCGAGATCCTTGAGTTTTTGGTGAATCAAATGAAGATGATTATCAAGGAAAGTGTACCATTTGATCTATTTTAAGTGTCTTTTTCTTTCTCCTTCCCCTATAATTAAAGCGGTCTCTACAGATATCTCAGAATAGCTCATAATAATGAGAGCAGTCTATAGACACTCGTGATTATCTCACAGTTAATGGGACAAATGATGTCTGTAATTGCATCGAGACAGGTGTGATGAAAATGTCATCTGCATTTGATCGTTTTCAAATAGTCACTGTCAATGCAATAATTGAATACATATGTTATTATTCTGTATGTTTTATATAAAGTATGACACATTTTACTGTTGGACAGTTATCTTGTCCTGTATTGCCCTGTACATCTTTTCCTGTGCGTGTGCTTATGTGTGCTTGAGTGCTCTAACCCACACTTGTTTCTTTTTTCTCCGTGTGACTCAGTGTAAAATATATGCTTCAATAGCAAGAACTGTATGTCGTGAGCTAAATTGTATGTCCTAGGGGCAGTGAGTCCATGGTTATATAAAGTAAAGAGCATTGTATAACAGTTGTTTGCTTCTCACCATCAAACATATTTAATGGATACTGGAAATGCATATTGCTTGTAGGTTGTAGTAGTATTTATTTAAACTTGCGATCTAAAATAAGGTTTTTAAGCAGAATATTAATACAGGCAAAGCATTAAGCACAAAGTGAAGAGTAAAAAGTACTTGATTATTTCTACTGGTTATTTATATCCCAAAATGTTAAGATATTTATAGCTTTATAGCTAGTTTGTTGCTGTCCCATCTATTGAAGCACATTCAAGAGTCGCTTCATTTGACCATTTAATGAATGCACATTTACTTATTTTTGGTGTTGATGTGTAGGACATGCAAATGTTTATCTTGTGAGAGGAGATGATGATGTCATAGTTTAATAGTTACCAAAAACAACTATAAACACCTTAATAGCTATAAACTATAAGTACCCAAAATACCAAACATATACAAGCAATTTCTTAAACAGCAGAGGGCACCCTCTCCCTTTCTTTCAGGCTTAGGCCTATGTACACACAAGCAGAAAAACATGAGGCCTTGTCACGCATGCAACAATTGATGTGAAGCGCAAAGTTTGCATACATTAAAAGTTCATGAGACTGTAAAGGGTGTCCCATTTGTCACGAGGTTGCAGAAGAGTCCTCAATCACACCTCTAGCTGTGACTTCTGGCTCTGCTGCAGGTGGATTTTATCAGAGGCCCTTCAAGGAGCCTTCAATGTTAGCAACAAAAAAAAAAGAAGCTCAACACAGTTTTTGGATACCGTGACTGGAAGTAGGAGATTTTGTTGTTGATGGTAGATAGATGCTTATCTCGATTTCGGAGTATGCTTAATAAACTTGAGAGGAAACATCTCTCAATAGGCGGCTAATCTTCAACATGTTTGCCAATAAACATTCATTTTGGATTGAATAAATTGCTGTTAGGCTATTTATTACAAAATAAATACAAAAGCACATTTTGCATTTATTTAAAAAAAAAAAAAACTTTTATGCATTGCATAATTCCAGAGAAAAATAACTACACATTTTAAATGTTAAATCATAAACAAACTATCTATTAATGGACTAACAGAAAACAGAAAATGCTTTTTATAATAAGTATATATGTACAAAAAATAAATACAGAAAATAACTAAACATTACTTCTTTGATGCATGAAGGCCAGCATAAAACCTTTTTTTTTTTTTTTTGTGGGTAGAGAGGATGAAATAGGATTATAATCCAAATTTGAGTCATCTGCACATACCCCAAAGATTCATGGAACACATGAACTACCCACTAGGTCAGCTCCAACAATTGCACATTTAAAGTTCCCACACTCATAAAGAAAATAAATCTAAATTTGCTGAATGCCTTTTTACCTACAGAGTAGTGCGCTCTGTCAGTACTGGTTTAAGGTGGATTCCTTGTTTTTTTTTTGTCTCCACAAGAACAACTTGATTTATGTAAAACCACCAATGTAATGCTGCAGGAACTGAAACAAACAGATTTTTTTGTGTTGTAAACCACACTAGCCAATTGTGAAAATCTTAATTATACACTATAGGTCGTGGAAAACAGGTTGAGGGTAAAATTTCTGACTCAACCCTTATGCTGTAAGCCCTTCACATTAATTAATTTATTTACATTGCTTACAAGAGTGAAATTTATTGATATAATTTAATATCAAAGTTTAGTAGTTTGTTTGAAACCCACAACCCTAAAAATTAATTTGGAATTTTTCATCTGCATACTTAATGGTGATTACCATATTTAACAATTTAAGTTTAATTACTACTAGAATCTATGTTGATTCTCATATAGGGAATAAAAGCTGCATGCTAAGTGGCAAAATGTTTATGATGCAGCATTTGATTTAATATAGAATTAAAACCTGAAACCTAATGCCTAAAAACTTTAACATGAATTTTAAACTGCTTTGCATCCACTGGTATTTATTTAAAGAAATGCAAATCTAATTGTTTTTCTCTTACTTCTTACTATATCATCTGTCAGTTTGACTTTCCTGAATAACACATGAGTGTTTATAAGCTTCTTTTATTTCGGTCTCATTAATCCAGAAATGTTCAATTCCTCTTATAATCTGTTTTCAGACCCATAACATCTGTGTAAATTCTTTTATTTTCTATATTCTAAATCTTTCCAGGTCTCTCTTTGACTCCTAATTTTATTTTATTTTTTGGGATTTTCAGCATCTCCTCTCTTGCTTTGGTTCATTTGCTGCTGCTGCATAGTTTTCTGGTCAAGTTTCTCCTCCAACTGATCGATTTCTTGCTCAAGTAGAGCCAGTTTAAAAGGATCTGACTCACAATGGTCTTCATCCTCCTCCTCTTCCTCATATTCTTCCACTTCAATTCCATCCATGGTCTTTTGAAGCTGAGTCTTCACTTTGTTTAGTTCTAGTAGGCCATGTTGAAGCTCTTTGCAGACTTCTCGGAGCTTGGATGCAAATTTGGTCTTAGCACCTTTGCGAAGTTCATTGGAGTCTTTGGCAAGAAAGAAGACATCCAGGGCGAGGAAGAGAGTGGACATGACCCCTGTGGTGATACTGATGGCCCTGGCGGCTTTGGCAGCACCTCCAGCAACACCTAGAACTTTCACAGTGTTGACAAGCCTATCTGTGTTTATCATAAGGGCTCTACCTGCTCGTCCACCTTCCTTCATCACATGCTTTATGTTACGGCTAAGACTCGTGTTGACCACACTCTCAGAGTACCCCTTAAAATCCCATTCCTGTAGGGTGTTCATTCCTTCCTACATACACAAAAGAAAAAAAATCACATCAATCAGACAGACAGAAAAACAAACAGATGGACCGATAGATCAACATACAGAGAGACTGATAGACTGGCATACAGGGAGATAACACACAGTTGGAATGCTAAACATACCTGCATGAACTCCAGACAATCTCTGATGTCACTGATCTCATTCTGGTAGCCTCGGATCATCTTCTCCACCTTCTTGCGATCCATCTTGGATTGAACCGCATCTGTGATGTTAGCTGTGGCTGAGGTGATGCTTCCAGCTGTGGCCACACTGATACCCACCGCAGTGACGATAGTGGAAGTGCCAAAGGTGAAGGGTGCCAGGATGAGGCCGGTAATAGTGGCTATGCCCCCTGCCACACTAGCTACACCCCCTCCAACAGCTGCACTCACAGTCTTCTTATGAAAGCTGTCAGCAGTGTCCGCCAGAGCAAGCAACTCTAAAATACGACGTTGCAGAGATGCTCCACGCTGGTTGAACAGACTGACAAAGAGACGGGCAGCCATGAACACACGGTCTGCAGCAGCCTCAACAGCCCTGACAAAACATAAAAAAAGATCAGTGGATGCAGTTAGACAAAGATTTAAAATAAAATCCACATTTACTCACCGCTCCTCGTTGTCCTCCTGGAAATGTGCTGTTTCATTCCATTCACTCCAACCTGTCAAAAGTCATATAAAGTTGCTAACAGTGATCTAAAGTAGATATATTAACAGGAATGAGGGACAAAGATTGACCAATCGTCCAACTGATTCATTTTAGTTGACTTAGATTAGTGAGGTCAAGCAGTAGTTTGTCTATATTTTTCTTATACTGTATAAGTCTAATTATACAAGGACTTCCTTAAAACAGATTAGCAGGCTGGTCTTCTAGGAGACTAGTCATGTCTGAAAACATGTAGTTTTGCATATCCATAATAGGTAATCAAGCAATTTGACCCAACTCACCCTCAACAGTTTTCCACCAGTCCATCAGGTCATCATCCTGTGAAAAGAGAGCAATAAAAGGTTAAAACAGATATCATAATTAACATTATTGCATTATAATGAAACAATAATTATAAGATACCTCATCTGTCTCTAAAGAATTTAAATCTGTTGGGTAGGCAGCCATCTCCAGTGGCAGGATTTCAAAAGTACAGTCCTGTAACATTCAGAGAATAAGAAATTAATTATTATGTGATGGCATGATGCAATATTGATACACCAGCATAGATAGGAGTATAACTAATTTGTCAAATAAGTCAAGGACTGCAGATGTGGCCAGAGCAATAAACTCCAATGTCCATAATGTACACTCATTCACATACTCATTGCAACAATAACTCACCTCGTCTGTCCCCAGTTGCTGCATTTCCATTGGCTCCTCAATCATATCTTCTTGATCTGAATCCTATATAGATTTTAGAGTATGACAGTTGTTTTGATGTAAAATATCAAGTATATTTTACAAAAGTGTTAACAATACCTGCGTACTGGATGAAAATGTGGACATTCTAGGTAGAGTTCTCTTCACTCTAAATGACACAACCTGAAAAAATGTCAACAGCACATGAGTTACTGTAGAATATATGAACTGACACTGTAAATAGTTTCAAGTGCAAAAAAAAAGTCAAATTCCGCTACTATTTGTGGCAAGTAGAATTATGGACTTCAATTTCCTACACTATTCCTGCCACTTTTTTGACCTTCAGAAGAGAAAACAAGTGCTCCACTGTATAAAAAGTGAGAGGATTACCTTGTTATTACTGTTAGAGAGTTTTCTGAGTACAGATTTCTATCAAATAAAGGAATCGAGGAAACAGTTCAGCATTTGTTTCATAACATCATCTACTTAGCAGGCAACTTAAAATCTTTACCAATTTGGT
This sequence comes from Barbus barbus, assembly GCF_936440315.1. Taxonomy (NCBI): domain Eukaryota; kingdom Metazoa; phylum Chordata; class Actinopteri; order Cypriniformes; family Cyprinidae; genus Barbus; species Barbus barbus. Next base: position 9,325,419 of record NC_136754.1, read on the forward strand.
TAAGTACCTTTTCAATGCCAGTGTCCAAGAAGTTATAATCCCAGTCTGTAAATTCACTGTGCTCACTTAGTGGATCCTACATATGGGATAAACTGTCATTTTCATTTGATTAAAAATGGTATAAAATGGAAATACAGTAATAAGTATAGGAAGATGCTTTACTGTTTCAGCAGGAAAACGTAACGCTGGTTTTGGGGAACTGCGGAAAGTGCCACTTAGCTTCCCTGAGTTATCCTGCTCAAAAGGGACAGAGGTTGTGACTAAGCAATTACAATTTTATATATATATATATATATATATACTTTACTGTTTATAATATAAATAAAGGGTTGTGATAAGCACCTTTAAGTTGTTGGAGAGATATAATAGATTGTCATTACAGGCCAGCAGTTTAATGTGTAACGGTGGGCTGTCCTACAACAAGAAAGCTTGTAACTATTGTGCATTATCAGCAGGAAGGCAGGAGTAGCAATACAAAAAATATCCAAATCCTACAGATAAATAAATAGACAGTCATTTGTTAATTATTTTTTTTGTTGTAGCAATATACCTCTTCAGAAGTATCCTCAGTTCCTCTTGGACATGTTTTGAGAAAATAAAACAGGGAACTTCCCTCCTAATGAAATCAATCTGAGAGTTAGTATGACATTTTGTGTGCCTTTGAATTCATTATATATGGCCAATATATAATATATATGGTGTTACTGAACCTACTGCCATTGTGACTTACAAGACTGTCACTGCCTGAAAAATCATAATTTTTCAATGCTGGTTGTTCCTGTAAAGAGACAGAGGACCAGCACATTATGCAAAAGCTACAAGAATTATATAAAAAAATTAGACAGTATTGCAAAATGTAATCTTTTCAGACAAAAATGATTGCATGCCAGGCTGCAGTTTTGTCACACCATGGTGTTGTTGTTTTGTGTTTGGTTGTGATTGCCAGCTGAGATTTCTCCATGTTGTAATGATAGCTCTTCCTGTTAAGAAAGAGAGAGGAAGGTAACATCAGACATACAGTATTTTTGACCTAAACCAAAGACAAGCAGGTTGCATTATTCTGTGTAATGTGCAACATCAAAGCACTGACTGAACTTTAAAAAAAACTTTACCATAATTATAGCAATACATTTTATACAGTTTACTGTATGTTTTTGTGGACACAGGGTGGATAATCGGAGCTGTTGCGGTGTCCTTAGAGCTTGTCCTTTTAAATCCAAACCTATTGTGTCATTACAAACTATGTGATTCACACTAGATATTCAGCCTAAGATGTTATGTCATGTGATGTTAGGTGTACTGTTATCACAACAAACCTTATTGCTGTGTTGGCTATACAGACTGTCAGTGGTGGCAGTGAAGCCATCCTGAGCCAAACAGAAAGATATCTCTTGATAAGCTGGCATTATCTTTCATATCAGATCATAATCATTAGCTTAAAATGTATGTGCAACTCTACAGGCATCTCATTTGACCATGAGATTCCTCTCTTGAGGGTTTGGCTGATTTGTGGTCAATTTCACTGAGGAAGTCTCTTGCCTCCCCCTAATGGTAAAAGATGGCACAGTTTCATGGGCTGACACTACTGTGCGATATAATGTGCCGAGCACAATTGTGTTAAGTCATTTTTATCTGCAAAGCATGTATGTAAGACACAATAGATGAAAATGTATTTTAGCAGTATTCTGATACCTCAGTGCTATTGACTCATGTTCAGGTAATTTCAACACTAATAATTGATTATATATGACTATATGAAATAGCTTCAGTTGTCTGTCATGAATAAAAATATTGGCTTAAATTGGTTTTAATGTTTTACCTCTTGTGCAGGGAGACTTGTCCACTTTTTAGCTCTTTTAAACAACCGGCTGAAAACAGCAGCTTTCCCCTGATAAATGAAGAAAATTTGCATTCTATAAACATTTTCATCAATCATCATAGAAAGTGAAAACTATGAATCAGATATAAATATGCACCATTTATGATAAAAGTCAAGCTTATAATTAGATGACAGACCTTTGGGTTATCGTTGCCTGATGATTGATCATTAAGAGCCGCACGCTCACTCTCAGTTAGCTTGTTCTGGGAAAAGATGTTAAATGATTATTCTCAGAAACATGCCACTGCTATATTTACTGTATAGCTTCTACACATTACTAAATCAGATTCTTCCTTGCAGTCTGCATATATTCCAAAATGTTGTTTATTGTAAAGCCCAATCAATTCAGATTCAGAACAGTATTCTGAGAAATCAAACCATAACTTTAACTTTGAAGTACCTTAAGACAAAACATACATTAACTTTACATGCATTAACCTTAATTTTGCTGTTCTCCAACAGACCGTCGTTATTCCCCGTGAGTTTACCATTCTCATCCTAGAGAAAAAAAATAGTCAACTAACCATTGCAAATGAAAGGCCAGATATTAGAAGAGAGTCTGGTTACATCAAACTAATTACGTTAGTGTGAAAGCTTCCTGTTCCTACACCCTTAAACATGCACTGTCTCACCTCAGATGAGTGCTCAACTACGTCTGAACACCCAGACATTGAATCTGCTTCTTCCTACAGCACAAGCAGAAGAAAAAACACAGCAAAACACAAATTGGGAGGGCAGTCATATATGTGGTTGCTAAAAAGTATTTGCACATTGAAGTGTGTTACATAATTACATATGATATTGCTCACTTGAATGATCTGCTGTTTTCCTCGAAATTATTGTCACAGTCTGTCAACTTTCACACCTATGGAGGAACATTCTTAAAATTCGCTCGAAAGCACATTGGCTTTTCAGAAAATACAAAAAAACCTATCTAATTAGCTAATCTTTACAACATTCTCATATTATTTAGAATCGTTCTAAAATATTGTGCCTAACATACAGTCAATATCTTACATTTACACATAAACCTACAAAAAGAGTTTTCTCTCGCTTTGATTTTCTTGCTCGATGCCATTCCTTAGCTGGTCATTCTCTGGGGTGAACTCTTCTATTTGAAACTTGTGTCCATGGATGTTATTCTGTCAGACCAGGCCCACAGAGAGTAAAATTAATTATCACTACCAACTTCTTTCACAGATTATAAAGAAATGGAAAATCATCTCCAGACATGTTTCAGTGGTTCATTAAATAGTTCATGACTTCCTTTTAGATATCTAACTATAGTTCAAATAATTTCCATAATCACTTCCATAATAAATGCTTAAGTTAATATAAATAATAAATGCTTAATAAAATACTAAATGCTGTGCCTTTTTATGATTATTTTTCTTTCCGTTTTATTTGTTTAAATAGATTTTCAAATCAAACTTTCTTTCTTTACATAATCTTCATGTTCTTTATAGTAAAATATGTTTTTCTTTTTTTCTCTCTTTATTAGACACTGTATTAAATGTATTATATTAAACTTACCATGCCTTTTCATGTCATAATTTAAACAGGTACTGGAAACATTTATTTCCTGAAATGAAACAGACATTTATAATCAACTCTCTTGTCAATATTATTAGACCTATCCTGCAGCCGGATGAAATAAAAATAAGGGTAATAGAAGTCTATATATTTTTAGCGAAGAAAATCCTCTATTTTATGGACTATTTGTGATTAGCTGACATAAAGCATTAATGGAGTTAGGTTGACTAAATTGTATTTTATTTTCTGTTTTTAATGTTTGTGCTTAAACCTGGAAATGGCAAAGAATGAGATTTTATTTTCACATGACTGTATCCTTGGCTCATATAACCACGTTACCTCATTTAGGAGAGGTCTGAGCTTCCTGCTACAGTTTTCCCTCTGGAATCACATTTGCACTTCTCCATTTCTAACATAAGGAAACTGTGTTACACAATGCATCATGGTAAACAAAATAAACTATTATTATGAAGCGTTACACAGGTAACACTGCACAGGGGTGCACTGTAAAATACAGACGCTTGATTAAACGCTCGCTAAAGGGTCATGAAAGCCCAGACTTTCTCTGAGATTTTAGCAGAGGTGTTTGTGTTGCACATCATATAAGGCAATGTTAGCGCTTTGCTTTGCTCACTTTTTCTTCTTTTATTTTAGAACAATGTAGAATTCTTTTCCTTTTCGAGCTGAGAGCTCGTTGTGTCGTTATTGTGGATTTTTCTAGTCTCAGAGAAAGCGTTTGTTATGGAATTAAACGTTGCGCGGGCGAGCCAAACACAAAGACTCTTACCGAAAGTTAATTGTTTATTCAATAAACATACAGAATTGACCACTGTGACGATATTTCACCGTACCGCTTTGCCTACCTTAGGTTCCCATGCGTACAGCGACAGAAACAGACTGTCAATACTTTGTCAAGCTCCACCCGGTTAGTCTGTGTTGAGTGAAGAGCAGGGCGTCAGTGTGACGATGGTGAGTCATTTCTCTTCAGTTCTTTTCACTTCCACTAAGTAACAAGTAAGGGCTTATTGTTTGTTAAGACACTTTTGGCCCAGGTATTGAGTTTTATTATAAGATGTTATAACAAAACCTTTTTTTTTTGTTACATAAAGGTCACGTTAAAACCGCCTTGAAAACTTTTTAGAAAACCCATAAAAAATTATTGGAGAATAAATACAAAATAAGCACAATCTACTGCAATATTCACTGTGTTAAAATATATTATATTGTTTTTAAAATCATTTTAAGACCGTCACACACTGTTGTGGTGACATTTACAACCATCAAAAATGTTGACCTTAATGTTGACAGAGGTGCATCAGTGACAGATAAATATTGGGAATTGGTAAATCTGCGAGTAATTAAATTTAATAAATAATGAACTAATGTTCTTTATCGGGTTGTTTTACACACACACACACACACACACACAAATTGCACAAAATACAAAATAACCCCCTCTATTCACTCACCATGGTGGGATAACCATGTGTTCAGGACCATATATTAGTTAATATTCTTTTAGCCTTATAAAAGCAGCAAATATACCCTAACAAGCAGTGGATATGAAGTCATAAAACAAAATAAGATCCTGAAATTCCTTTGCTTTGTAATAAGGAAAGTCAGTATACTTCTAGAACCATATGTGACCCTGGACCACAAAACCAGTCATAAGGGTCAATTTTTCTAAACTGAGATTTATACACCATCTGAAAGCTGAATAAATCATATTTCCATTGATGTATGGTTTGATATGATAGGACAATATTTGGCTGAGATACAACTATTTGAAAATCTGGAATCTGAGGGTGCAAAAAAATCTAAATATTGAGAAAATCGTCTATAAATTTGTCCAAATGAAGTTCTTAGCAATGCATATATAAGTTTTGATATATTTACAATAGGAAATTTACAAAATATCTTCATGGAACATGACCTTTCCTTAATATCCTAATGATTTTTGGCATAAAAGAAAAATCTATAATTTTGACCCATACAATGTATGTTTGGCCGTTGCTACAAATACACCCCAGCGAGTTAAGACTGGTTTTGTGGTCCAGGGTCACATATCATTTTTTAGATATATCATCTAGTGTGAAAGCAATTATAAACTCAGAGGAGTGTTTACAGAGCTTATTAAGATGATTTGTCTTCTTTTATAGTAGCAGTAAACCGCAACTCATCTCGGATTATGTTAAGTTCCATCAAACCCTCATGCAGCTGATCTGCCACCTCTCTAATCTTAGCAGCAAATTCTGATTTTGCACCATTTTTCAGCTCATGGGAGTCCTTGGCCACAAAATAGATGTCCATCCCAACAAAAAGCCCTGTCAGAACACCTGTGGATATACTAGCGATCTGCACAGCACGTGCCGCAGTGGTTCCAGCCACGTTGGCTACCTGCATCACACGCATAATCTCATTGGCATTGGTGAGAATAGCTTTTCCCGCCATGGCGCCGTCCTCATAGATATTTTCAAAACAAGGGAAGTCTTGATTATATGCATGGTTCTTCATCTTATTCAGGCTGAACTTGCGTAGGTTTGTAATGCCTTGCTTGATAAACTTCATGCATTTGTTAAGATCAGCCATCTTTGCCTGGTAGTCTTCCACAATTCGCTCAACCTTCTTGCGATCCAAAGAGTTGTTGACGGTACTGGATATCCCAGCAGATGCAGAGGTAAGACCACCTGCCATGGCAACACCCAGACCAACCGCAGTGACGATCAGAGAGGTTCCCATTGTGAAAGGTGCTAAAATGAGGCCAGTTATGGTAGCAACACCTCCCACAGCACTTGTGGAGCCACCAGTAATCTGGGCAATCTTGGTTTTCTTGTTGAAGCGGTCTAGGCCATCAGCAATGGCATGCAGGTTGATCACGTGCTGCCACAGTCCTTCTGCCCGTTCTGAGAAAAGTTTATTAAACACACGTATGCCCTTTTGCACCTTTTCTGCTGTTACAGCAAAGGCCCTGAGAAAAAGACAGTTAGTCAAGTCAAATTCACTTTGTCATGTCACATGCACACAGAATGAATTGGGAATTACTTGGCTTCCTCTTTCTCGGTCATGTTGTCACTTTTGGGCATGTCCTCCCATTCTGAATGGGGAAAAAACAAAATGGGAGGAAAATAGCTAAGAACAGCAAGTTCAGATCATGATGAACCATCTATCAGAACTTTATTAAGAATTAATTGCTTTTAATTAGATTAAACTAATAAGTATGGGGGGGTAGGTGTTTCTGAAAGTGGACAAACAGGGTAGGAAAACTCACGTTCCACAGTGTTCCACCAATCCATGAGGCCATCAAGATCCTGTGAAAGACACATTTAAGATGACTAAATTTTTTTTCTTTTTTAGAAAACAAAGGTAAGGATCTGTATTTGTAGAACCAACCTCCTCATCTTCTCTCTGAGTTTCACTTAAACGGAACTCATCCAGCCATTCCATGAGGGACTTCTTGGGGCCTTTAGTCTTGGGGGGTGGGGGGTATAACAGAAAGTAGATTGGACAATAATGTGTAAAAGGGAACTTGAAAGGAAAATTCCAATGCAGAAACCAACATAAATTGCAGAAGTTGTGAGTCAAGAAGGAAGGTAGTGTGCTTGTGGTTTTTGTAACAGGTTGCAAAAAAAAATCACAATTTGGTGTTGCAAGCTGATTTTTTTTTCTTTTTTTGCTTAAGCAAAAAAAACAGTAATTGTTTGTTTTTTAATCAAAACGCAAAATAATAGAAGCACAGAATGCTTCCTTTAGAGACACAGCTTTTCTTATTAATGTTTGAAGACATAGAATTCCACTCTCTTGTGCAACTGTTTGTTAATGCAAGGCTCATTTATTGTCACCTGACCCATAGTGTAAAACAGTTTATGAAAGCCTCAGTGGATTTTTATATTTAGCATACCACATCTCTCAGTTCTCATTCTTTGCCTGGTTGAGTCTTGTTTTCAGTGTTACAAGAGTTATTGATTAAAAGAACTGCTAGGACATTACAGCACCTCTGCAAGGTCACTGCCACTGTCTCCATTTTGGTTTCCATTCTTCTTCTGCGTTGTTTTGTTCTGAAATAACAGCACATGCTTTCATTAACTAACAATTGTGAGCATATTAAAAAAAGTAAACATGAAAAAAAAATGTTTACCTTTGCTGCAACCTGGGGCATAAATGGATTTCTAGGTTTCTTCTTTTGTCCTTTTTGCTGTGAAAATGTCATATGGTTTAAAGCTGTTCAACGTCCAGATCACCTGTTTTGTTTCTCTGGAAACATGCAATGGTAAGGCCATCAGTATTTACTGGTAAGATGGGTGCTTACTTTTGGATATTCCTCTTCTCCAGGTGGCTCAGCCACTTTGTCAGGCTTCTTTTCCAGGACCTCATTGCTAGTGTCCTGTAACCATGAGTAGAATGCATATAACCCTATGATTCAGAAATTATTTAAAAGTGTTTTTCTGGCCTATAATCTGTATTGATGAACAAAAGACAAAGAAAATACAGAATGTAAATGATGACACAATACAAAATGATAAACTAACAGAAGTGCCATTAAAAAAAACTTTAGTTAACCTTTCATGTTTGTCAGACAAAACAGCACAATTTGCTGCATGCTTCAGAAAAGTATTTAAATTGTAGCCTCACAATTTTCTTTGTTATTGAATTACTTTATTCAAACTCTGCTAGATGATCTTTTACAATAGTTTGAGTCATATTCCACCCAGCATTCTGATGTGCACTGGGCTCTCATCATTAACCAGCTCGTCTGTATCTAAACCAGAACTTGTATCCTTGGTGTAAAAGAGAAAAGTGCATTTTTGACAATAAGCATTTGATTAAAATGCCCATGTCTTTTGAGATTGACTGGATTAAAGGCAGTCCTAAGAGCCAAAGATGTGTATAATAAATCTGAGCTGTAATATATGTATTTAGCCGGCAAATAATTGACAAAACTGAGTTGCATCTTTAAAAAAACAATGTATGCCCACCTGCATAGATTTTGACTCAGGTTTCTCACAGGACTCCAAGGACTGTTGTGCTTTTTCCATGCCCTGCTGGGGAAGCAGATGTCGTCCTATTACAACATGTTTTATCACCTATCAGAACTAGTGAAATTACAAAAAAGATCAAGTATGTAGAACATTAAGTAAGGTTTAACTAACACACAAAACATGGAGTATGCAATACGTGTCAGTGAGTGAAAGTGAGAGGGACAGAGTATAGACATATACAGTAAAAGGCAGACAAGGTAAGACTTACTTCAGTAGTGGAGTGATTGCCACAGTTTTTATCAGTTTTAGAAAGTTCTGTGTCCATTATTAGAATGTCCTAGTAAATGATCAAGAAAGGGCTGAGAGTCAGATGAGCAAAAACAGGAATATTAACTGATGTTGCGGTCAGACCGAACATCATCACATGCTGAAGGTTCGCTTTGAACTGAGATGTCATCCTGAGACAGAGAAAGAAAAGACTTTTTGTTGAAAAATGACATTCATGAATCAACATTACATGCTGCAGGGCAGAACACACCCCAGCAACTTCAGCCATTATAAGACTATCATGCTCACCAAGGCAGCATTTATTTGACAAAAATACAGTAAAAACATTTTTATCATTTAAACAAAATAAATAAATGCAATTTATTACTGTCATGGCAAAGCTGAATTTTCAGCGGCCATCACTCCAGTCCTCAGTGTTACATGATTCTTCAGAAATTATTCTATATAAATCAAGCTTAGATTATACATCTGAATTCTGAATTACATAGGTAAAACATGGATATTAAGACAAACATAGGGGTGACCGCAAGGGAATTTGAGAAATTAAATGTTAGTGTAATTAGTGTAAATGTAGGCTGTTAATTATTTAGTTAGTTAGTTAGACAGTCATAGTGCCTCTGGCACATTTGTCAACAAAAAACCAACAGTAAAGACAAATCACGGCATTTCTAACAAATGCATCCATGTCTCTCCCGGTCGTTTCCTGAATATGACAGTGCTTTAATGCCCACCTTACATATTAAAGTATGCACAATTTGTTAAGATAAACACCACAAAAAAATGCAGTCGTTAAAAGTTGGAGCATCAAGGCTTACCGCACACTTCGCTGAGAAAAAATATGGAGTAGGGCGAGAAGTAAACCTGTGGTCTGTCTATGAAATGAAAGAAAACCGTGAACTGTAAACTGTTTCCTTGGTATTTTCTATTGAAGTGCAGTACTTCTCTAACTGTTGTCTTGCATTGTGAAGTCAAAGTAGCGATTCGCGAAATGTTATTTAACTCCGCCCTTTCTTGTTTGTTGTGTCTGTATATCCATGGGCGAAAGGCAGGTGGTGCTAGTCAGGCATCCTTCACTCAGAGACAACTATACGTGTGTGTGTGTGTGTGTGTGTGTGTGTGCGCGTGCGTTTTTGTGACAAATAAGGACATACATTTGTATAATGACACAGGTATGACACAGGTATTACAAGTTGAAGGTGACTTTTCAGGACATTGCCCAATGTCCCCACTTTTCAAAACGCTTATAAATCATACAGAGTGAGGTTTTTGGGGGGAAAGTTGAAATGTACAGTCTCCTGTGAGGGCTAAGTTTATGTGTAGGGTAGGTGTAGGGCAATAGCACATACATTTTCTACAGTATAAAAACTATTATGCCTATGGGATGTCCCCACTTTTCACAAAAACAAACGTGTGTGTGTGTGTGTGTGTGTGTGTGTGTTTTCCTTGATCACTCTTATTACTAAATTTTCTCAATGTAACCTAGCCATTAAACATTGTCTTAATAATGAACATCATAAATATATAAGACACCAATCATGAATAAACAGGTGTGCTTTATCATTAAAAGAGTTTGGCAGACATGATATTTAGATTTTTTTTCCAACTAAAATTCTATTCATATTTAGCCTATTATATGTCTTTTGTGACAACCTGATATGGAAAAATATTCTTGTCCGCAAAATTTGACCATTTGTCTGAATAATTCTGGTATGGTTTTATTGTGTTGATTTGTTGTAACAAGCATAGCAAATTCACGAAATGTCTCATGCCTACCAAACTCCAAATGACAATATATATATATATATATATATATATATATATATATATATATATATTGGACTTTAATCTAAAGTCCAAAGTCTCTCAGATGTTGTTCGGGTTTTGTGAAGCTACAAGAAAGTGAACACAGTCTACATTCTTATCACAGAGAGCAGCAACAATGAAGCTGAAAATTATAGTTTTATTATTGTCTGTGTTGAGCACACAGGCACAGGATTTTATGTCACCTACATTAGATATCTTTAATGAACTTAAAAAGATTTCAACCATGGAGGAAAAGTTAAACGCTCTTAATGATGGAGTGAAGGAATTAAGAAGCAAGAATGAAGGTATAATGTACAATGCGTTAATTAATTAATTTTAAAAGACCTGCAGTTGAATTTGTAATTTTTTGTCATCAATACAGCACTGACTACAAAGCTGAAAACCTTTGAATAGAAGACTGAGGTTTCAGGTAAATAATAAATAATTCAATTTATTGTAACATTTAGGGCCAAAACACAGATTAGTTCAAGAAACAGCATTACAAATGGAATGAAAAAATGTTTAAAAGATATATTATCTTAACCTATTTTTTCCAGAAAGGGAGAAAGTGGCATTTTCAGCTTCACTGTCAGCTTTGGGGAAAGGCTTACAATTCATTGGCCCTTATACACATGTAAACACTCTTGTGAATAAAAATGCCTTTACTAACATTGGGAATGCTTACGACACCAATACAGGTACCATCACAAATTCTAAACATGATGCTTTAACAATTTTATTAGATGAATTATCCACTATTTTACGAACTCAAGTTTGTAGGCAATTACCCCTAATCTGAATCTATATTTTATTAAATGATATAGAAATTTAACGAAACTTTATGACATTTAAGTGTTACATATGCCTACAGCAAACATTTGCCATTGTAATGTCGATTGAATGTGGCAATGCTTGTTATAAAATGCATGTGTAGTGAAGCATTGACAGGTTTTTAACTCTGGAAAAAAATTTTTGACTTTATTTTCTACTGTTATCAACAGGAATCTTCACTGCACCAGTAAAAGGAGTTTATTTCTTCAACTTTGTGGTCTTCAATCCTCATGACATATCAACCGGTGTGAGACTGCTAAAGAACAGCATTTTTGTGGTCGCGGCTACAGATAACCCTCCCAAGCAAGACACTGAGGACACTACATGTAACTCAGTTAGTCTTTTTCTTCAACAAGGGGACCAGATATATCTTCAGCTCATAGAGAACCGCCGTGTCTACACAGATTCGCTGAGACGCAACACCTTCAGTGGACACCTACTTTTCACTATGTGAAGTTTCTGGAGGGGGGTGGGAGAATGTTGATTTTTTTTGTTGCCCATTTATTCATTTTAAAACGTCAATGTGTCAACGTGGAAAAAAATGTCATTGTTTGTTGTGTAGAAATTTACAGCTCTTACTTATCATAAATCGAATTCCATGCACATTATATGAATAAAGTCATATATTGCTAGTAAAGGCAGGTAAAAGAAACATAAGGACACTACTGAAAGAGCAAAAATTAATCTTTTGTAATATGATTGAACAAAACAGTGTAGGATATGGTTACTACAACCTACATGCTTTTTAAGTCATCTACCATTTTGCATTTATTTGGGAAAATATAATCCCAAAAAGTTAAATACTTGAAAAGAGTCGGCACACTCAAAAAAAAAAAAAAAAACACAAGCGAGTTGAAAACAGTGTAAGCAATTTACAAGGCAAAGGTTTGGTCACATGTTGACCATTTTCAATGCCAAGCTAACAATGTTGGAACTAGGAGCCGTCTTGATTTAACAAATAAATATGGGAAGATATAATCCAGCGTTAGTTTTGCCAACTGTCACTTCCATGTGGTTTACAGCAATTATTTGTTTTGCAGTCCAGAGTCTGTTTAAACAGTTACACATGTCCCTCTGATACACGCTGATACAACACTAACAGACAACAGTACGGTAAATAATGTTGATTTTTACAACAGTTTTAATGCTCAATGTGTGGGCTATACCAGCAGATGATTTTCAAAAAACATAAACATAAAACAGTGTGGACTGTTCAAAAGTAAATCATTGTCCATGTATGCACTGATATGTTATTCATTGTTCATTATTTTAGCACAAACAAAGAAGCTGGAGAACACAAAGATCAAAATGGATGGTTACATTTTTGTCATTGTCAAATCTCACATTTTTGGGCTACATTTAAAAAGAGACAATCAAAAATGTCAAGGCTTACATCTGATGAGAAATGTTTTTGTAAATGAATTAATGCTTATCTATTAAGGATTATTATTATTTTAGCACAAGCAAAGGAATTGGACAATGAACACCATCACAGCACCTATGGCTGACATCTGATTTTCCCCATGTGAACAGCAAACACACAAGGTTTACTCACCAGCATCTTTGTATATCAAGAGCAGGGCTCAACGCTAAGGATTTTTTTTCTACTGGCTCAGTCGGACCAGTGCTGAATTGCAGTTTGATGTGTAGACACTAACAATTCTCACGTCATAAATAAAATTCCATGCATATTACATGAATAAAGCTATATATTGCTAAAGGCAAGTAAAAGAAACATTAGGGCACTACTGAAAAGCTGTAATGAATCTTTCTTTAACATGATTGAACAAAACCATGTTACTACCTACATGCTTTTTAAGGCAATTTATGGGAAAATGTAATCCAGCATTATTACAGTGTTTTGTCAGCTGTCACTTCCATGTGGCTTTCACCAATTATTGCTTCAAAATGTAGTTTTTGCAGTCCAGAGTCTGTTTAAACAGTTACGCAACTTGTGGTCTTTAAGACAAAGAGTGTTACGCAGTCGATATACTATTAGTACCAGACAGTACAGTAAATAATGTTGATTTTTATAACAGTTTTAATGCTCAATGTGTGGGCTATACCAGCAAATGATTTATTTTTACCAAACATAAACATTCTTGAAGAACTGGGGAAAATAAAGATCATGGAAACAAGGATGGAATCCTTGGAGAAGGAAATGGAGCGACTAAGAACAGAAAATACAGGTAATGTGACGCTATTAACAAATGTGTTTTTAAGAACAGAGAATTTTAATGGAGTATCAAAAAGCTACTGGTTTCCTAGACATAGATTAATACATCCTACTATAAAAATATTTTCCAGTGCAATAGAATGTGGATTGTTCAAAAGTATATCGTTGTCCATGTATGCGCTTAATGATTGTTCGTCATTTTAGCACAAACAAAAAAGCTGGAGGACACAAAGATCAAAATGGATGAACTATTAAAAGAAAATGAAGGTATTTTGTCATTGACAAATCTCACTTATAAAACAGCCTATCAAAAATGTCAAGGCTTATAACTGATCAGAAATTGTTTTTTTTTATAAATGAATTAATGCTTATTTAGCACAAGCAAAAGAACTGGAGACTATGCGTGGAACAACAAATGATGTAAAGAACAAAATGGATGACCTAATAAAACAAAATGAAGGTAAATATGTTCTACCATAAATTACAATTTTGCTATTTTCTATATATGACTCATAAATGTGTAGCCTTAATCTGCTATAAAAACCTGCTATAGCCACAAACATTAAATACTTAAACTTATGATTTATACTTAACTTTATATGTCCATTTAATCTTTAAAACTGTAAGGTAGTGTTGTTTATAAAGAATTTCAGTTATTTACTTGCTTTATTGAAGGTAATCCTTGAAAAGGGGTTTTAATGAAATCATTTCCAATAATGTAATCTAATTTGCATATTTTATGTTGTAGTTTCAAAAGTGGCTTTCTCAGTTTCACTGTCCTCCTCTAATGGACCACACAGTAGTTTACACACCCTGATGTACAAACACATCTTCCTCAATACTGGAGATGCCTATGATGCAAACACAGGTACAATGAATCACTTCATATAGCCTACTGTGAATATTTTAAATCTTGAATGATTTAAGTAATTTTTTTTCCGTCTGATGCAGGAATCTTTACAGCACCCATGAAGGGAGTGTATGCATTCAGGGTTTTCTCTAAGGCCCACGGAAGTCAAGATAAAGCAGTTGTCGCAGGCCTGTTTAGAAACGGCCAGCATGAAATCTCAACATATGCACGGCAAGACGCTGGTTTTATCGGCTCTTCAAATGGAGTTTCTCTGCTGCTGGAAAAGGAGGATAAAATATATGTAAATCTCTATCCTGGATATTGGATTTTTGACAATGAACATCATCACAGCACCTTTAGTGGACATCTGCTTTTCCCCATGTGAACGGAAAATACACAAGGTTTACTCATTAGCATCTTTATCAAGAGTGTAATCATACAAAATGTTCAATATTATTGGTTTTTTTTCTGTCTGTGCGTAAATGAATTTGACAAGTACCGTAATACATATTAAGTCAATTTGATATATAGCATAACTGATACCTCAGCTTTGTTTATGGCACCATATGAGGCAAGTATACATGGAGCTAAGTTATACAAGATCTTTCTCTAAAACCTTTGAAAATTAAAATAGGCCTATTGTTACAGATCGGCCTGCTTTTCACCCGTCACGTCTCACACACACACCTGTTTCCACCTGCCACTCATCACGTTCACCTGCTCCTCATCATGGCCCTCGTTATCTTCTCCTATAAAGCCACACACCAGCCAACACTTGATGTCCGGTCTCGTTAATGCAAAGAGGACTGCTAAAGCTGCTACAGCCTTAATCACTGTAGCGTCCCGTGTACTTATCTGCTATTGAACTTACCTGCTCTCCCTGCTCCTAGGAACTCCCGTGTGTCTGCTCCAGCGATCTCCGTGTGTCTGCTCCTTGTCTGCGGTGTGTGTCTCCTCCGATCTTCCGTGTTCTCCGCTGCTCCTGTGGAATCAAAGTTTCAAGTTCAAGCTCCGTCGTTTCATTCAAGGATTGACAAGTCGTTCACTCACCTGCCATCTCCGTCATCTGCTCATCTGTTGATTAATAAATATCTCATTAACCATCTCCCTGTCTTGTCCTACTTACGTAACACCTATATGGTATTGGTATATGATTTTATTTTTCACAGTAACTAACTGTAGACTAAAAATCTTGGTGTATTAAATTTCAGCATTATGGTATACATGTTTGGCCATGTTACATATTTAACACGTGTGTGTCAATGTGCCAAATGTAACCCACAGAATGGATTTTATCAAAATAGTAGTGTCTCATTTTTCCATTATATTGATCTTTTACTGTTTTCTGTGTGGGTCACTGATCATTATTGTCTTCATGCAGTATCAATAAAGAGACTTTGATCCAACAGAATTTAAAGCTCAACAATATGGAAAAGAATTGGGCAAAATAATATTTAAACAAAATTTAAAAAGTACAATATTGTTTAATGTAAACACAGTTGCATGTTCCATTTTATAGTTACTGCCTAAAACAAATATTGCTTCAAAATGTAGCTTTGTTTGTTTGTTTGTTTTATTTGACAATTTCAAACATAATACAAAAAATGCCATAAAGACTAATTCATGCACATTTCAAAACTGTCGAGGATAATATACACAATTTCCATTGTGGTCACTGGTATTTTAAAAATAGACGAAAATGGACTTTGCAGTCCAAAGTCTATTGGACAATTTAAACAATTTCACAAGTTGTGGTCTTTAGGACTAAGAGAATGCTAATTCAGCTGATACATCACTAGTAACAGACAAAACAGTAAATAATGTTGATTATAACCGTTTTAATGCTCAATATATGGGCTATACCAGCAGATGATTTATTTTCACCAAACATAAATATCCTTGAAAATATGAAGATAATGGAAACAAGGATGGAATCTATGGAGAAGGAAATGGAGCGACTAACAACAGAGAATACAGGTAATGTGATACTATTTACAAATGTTTTTTAAGAACATATCTAGAACTTTAAGTATACAAATAGCTTTAAAAAGTAAGCTAAACATCAAAAGGTAAACTAGAATGGTTTCTTCTTTGTAGATTCTGCCCATAAACCAAGTCTTACCATAAAAAAGATTTCCAATGCAATAAATTATTTTATTTTTAAAATCTAACAACACTAAAGAACTCGTCCGAAGCATTGTGAATGGTTTAAAAGTGAATTGGTAGTTTGTTTTTTTAGTGTATGCACTGAAAAGTTATTAATTTTGTTAATGAAAAATCATAAACATGTCTTCGTAATCTTAACCACAACATTTTAAATAAATTATTTATCAGTTTATCAACATTTTCAAAATATCTTTAGTTTCAAAAGTGGCTTTCTCAGTATCTCTGTCATCCACTACCGGACCACACAGTAGTTTACACACCCTGATTTACAAACACATCTTCCTCAATACTGGAGATGTCTATGATGCAAACACAGGTACAATAAATCACTTCATATACTGTAAATGTAACATTTTTATAATCCTTTGAAGTTAAAGGGAGAGTTTAGTTGACTTAAGCCATTTGTGTCTGATACAGGAACTTTTACAGCACCCATGAAGGGAGTGTATGCATTCAGGGTTTTCTCAAAGGCCTATGGAAGTCAAGGTAAAGGGGTTTCTGCAGGCCTTTTCAAGAATGGCCAGCATAAAATCTCAATTTATGCACAGCAAGACAGTAGTTTTATCGCCTCTTCAAATGGAGTTTCTCTGCTGCTGGAAAAGGGGGATATGAAGTATGTGTGAATCTCTATCCTGATTTGTGGCTTTTTGACAATGATTACCATCACAGCACCTTTAGTGGGCATCTGCTTTTCCCCATGTGATCAAAACTTGCACAAAGTTCTGTAATCATAAATGTTCTTTAATCATAACAATGTTCTGTAATCTGTAATCATACAATTGTTCAATGCACATCATTTCCCTACAGTTTGTAGGGTTTCCACAGTGCACATACAGGAATCAGAAATTCTTGCCTTTTCATTTGTGTTATTAATATCACCTTTGTCTGATACAGGAATGTTTACATCACCTATATATACACTGCCCTCCAAAAGTTTGGAAACGCCCTAGAAAAGTGGGGTTTTGGACAATATTGGAACGAATCTTTTTTAATTTGTGATAATTTTGCACTAAGGGACAACACAAACTACGAAAACACATTTTATTACATAAACAGTTTATACATAGAAATTTTTTTTAATTTTCGATTCATCAAAATATTCATAGCTATTACAGCTCTGCATAATCTGGGCATCCGAGCTGTCAGTTTATTCAAACATTGACTTTGAATTGGCAATCAATTGTTGAAGCTACAGTATTAAGGTGTGCTGACCCAAAAATCTTTTAAAAACCTGGGCCAAGTTTAAATCAGTAACCAGGCATCACAGCTGGCAAAGGGGCATGTCTGACTTTGACATGTATATATTGCCATTATTATGTTTTATTGATGGTCTTCAATGATAATGTCAAGTTACTGTAATGTATTTGCACCAAAAAATGATAAGGATTTATGTTGATATTGTCCAAAATCACACTTTGCCAGGGGTGTTTCCAAACTTTTGGAGGGCAGTGTATATATATATATACAGTCATGTGAAAAAGTTAGGAGACTCTATTGAATTCCATGTTTTCAATGTATCAGGACATAAAAAATTATCTGGTCCTTGGCAGGTCTTAAAATTTTGAAAATAAAACCTCACACTGTGTCATTATTTATTTAACAAAAAACAAAGCAAAGATGGAAAAGCCATGTGTGACAAAGTTAGGACACCCTAGGATTCAATTGCCTGTAGATCCACTTTTAACAGCAATAACTTATTCTAGCATTCATAACTTAATAACTTAAGCATTCATTTTCTGTATGATTTTATCAGTCTCTCACGTCATTCTGGAGGAATTTGCGCATTGGCCTCTGACTATCATGGCCTCCTAATCAACCCCATATACATTGGCTTCATCACTCTGTCTCCTCTCCACCAATAATCTGGTGTGTGGTGGGCGTTCTGGCACATTATGGCTGCCGCCGCATCATCCAGGTGGATGCTACACACTGGGGGTGGATGAGGAGATACCCCCTTACTATGTAAAGCGCTTTGAGTGCCTAGAAAAGCGCTATAAAAATTTAACTAATTATTATTATTATAATTAGGAACCACTAGGAAAGCAGTGGAGGTGGCAGAGTCACGCCTGAGACAAAAGGCACTGGTGGGCACTGTGGCGACCGGCAGAGAGGGCTTGGGTTATTCCCCAAAGACCCTGGATAGCCAGGCCCGCGGTAAGGAAAGACACCATCTACTCCAGGAAGAGGTCAGAGCAGGCGTGGAGGAAGAGCGAGTGAGCAGGGCGGTGGGACTCCGGCAGCAGGGAGCGTGGACTAGGTGGGAGAGTACTGTGCAGCGCAGGATCACCTGGGCAAACATCTTGCAGGCAGATTTCCATCGGGTCCGTTTCCTGGTACAAGCTGTCTATGATGTCCTGCCAAGCCCAGCAAACCTCCATGTCTGGGGGAAGAGCGAAACACCTTCCTGCCTTCTTTGCTCTGGAAGAGGCTCTTTAGAACATCTCCTCAGCAGCTGCCCAAAGGCTCTGGCTGATGGTCGCTATCGTTGGCGCCATGACCAGGTGCTCAAGGCAATTGCTGAGAGTTTAGCCTCAGCCATTAGCACCAGCAAGTACCATCATGCTCAAAAGAAGGCAGTTCTCTTCATCAAAGCTGGAGAGAAACCCCGGGCACGCCCACAATTAACAACAGGCCTCCTCCATAAAGCCTCGGACTGGCAGCTGCAGGTTGACCTGGGAAAACAGCTGAGGTTTCCTCAGCATATTGTAACAACCAGTCTCCGCCAAGACATGATAGTTACCTCCGAGGTTTCAAAACAGCTGATCATGCTGGAACTTACGGTGCCCTGGGAAGAGCGTATTGAGGAAGCCAATGAAAGGAAACGCGCTAAGTACCAGGAACTGGTGGAGGAGTGCAGGGAGAGAGGCTGGAGAACCTTCTATGAGCCTATAGAAGTCGGCTGTAGAGGCTTTGCAGGATGTTCACTTTGCAAAGTCCTCAGTCGTTTGGGCGTTACAGGGGTGGCCAAGAAGAGGACCATTCAATCCGCAAGCGAAGCCGCAGAGAAGGCCACAAGGTGGCTTTGGATTAAGAGGGCTGATCCGTGGACTGCTACTAGGACGCAAGTCGGGGCTTGATCAACCCTGGCTGGGTCGCCTGGGCGAGGGTGTAGACCCGAAACACCCAATGATCCCAGGAGACATCACTGAGGATGCGTCCCAGTGCATCCATGAGATGTTTCTTGCATAGTCATTGTCTTGCTGGATGACCCAATCTTGGCCAAGCTTTAGCTGTCAGATGGGTGACCTCATATTTGACTCTAGAATACTTATATACAGTGGAGTTCATTGTCAATTCAATGACTGTGAGGTGCCCAGGTCTTGTGGATACAAAACAAACCCAAAATCATCAGCCTTCCACCAGCATGCTTGTCTTTGAGGTGTTTGTGCTGATATGCCCTTTAGGTTTTCACCAAACATGGCACTGTGCATTATGGCCAAACATCTCCACTTTTGTCTCTGTTAATGATTTAACTGTATTTTTTTTTTCCAAGTCTTCATAATTTTTAGTTTGGTGTCGATTTTATTCTTGATAATTTGTATGTTGTTTCATTTTATTTTTGTTATGGTAACAGAAGTCTTTTATTTTGACGGTCATTGGCGTGAGCGGATATAGTGCGAGTCCGCGCCAAACATTTCAGTACGGAACGAAAGCTAGACGCACATGGTCATGATTTCAAAGGTTCACGGTTTACAAGGAGTCCAAAAGGATTTAGCTCCTGGTTTAAATGGAGAACAAGGTATAGTTTTAGATTTCTTGTTACCCGTTTATTTTTGTTGTTATTTTGATCTGTTTTCTTTATAGTAAGATTATTTGTTTGTTATTTTGTATTATTTAACCTTCAAATGGTCCTCATTTCCTGTATACATATGACCCCAAAATTGAGTAATTGTAAAAAAATATATACATTTTTAATCATACAAATAACATATCTTTTTGTTTGTTTACTTCTAATCTATACATTAAAGCTGTGTTTTGGGATATGAAGTTCTTTTGTGAAGTGAAGTGACATACTGCCAAGTATGGTGACCCATACTTGGAATTTGTGCTCTGCATTTAACCCATCCAACGTGCACACACACAGCAGTGAACACACAGCCGGAGCAGTGGGCAGCCATTTATGCTGCGGCACCCGGGGAGCAGTTGGGGGTTCAGTGCCTTGCTCAAGGCCACCTCAGTCGTGGTATTGAGGGTGGAAAGAGCGCTGTACATTCACTCCCCCCACCTACAATCCCTGCCAGCCCGAGACTCGAACCCGCAACCTTTGGATTACGAGTCCGACTCTAACCATTAGTCCACGACTTCCTTTTGTTGTATCTATTTACAACAAAATTCCTCGACTACACCATTAGCTTGTATGTGAAATATTAAATTTTTATGAAAAAAATTCAGTTAAATGATGACTAAATTTGATTTAAGTTGTTTCTGGATATTGATCTCGGTGTTAGGTGTAAAATTCTGCCATCTGCTGGTTAGAGCGAAAACTTGTAGAAATTAGTTTTTGAGAAAAAAAAAAGTGTAATGACCATATATATCCAGCAGAGGCCCATAGAGATCCATTCATTTTTCTGCTCACAACTTTTCTGATATTTTATAAATTATATATTGCAACATTATAAAATACTTTAAAAACAGTATTTTTCTCAAAGGTTAGAATTTGTTTTTGTTGTTTGAGGCATTTAAAGAGCCCACTTTTGCAATAATGCCACACAAATTTGCAGAAACTTTTTGCAGAAAGTTCACTAAAACTTGATCACAGGCACTTTTTTTTTCAATCTAAAATGTAAAATCAAAACAATTTCATTTTACGTGAATGTAAGTAACCCCCCACCACAGCCCAGCCACCCACCCACCCAAAAAAAACAATCAACTCCAATATGCAGATACAGTCATGGCCAAAAATATCAGCACCCTTAAATGATTTTAAATGATCAAAGAAGGCTGTGAAAATTAATATGCGTTGTTAATCCTTTTGATCTTTTATTTAAAAAAATTACAAAAATCTAACCTTTAAATGGATATGAATTTAAAATGGGGGGAAATATCATTATCAGATTAAATGATAAAATGGAGTCTTGTATTTAGCTTGACCTCGTATTTAGCTTGAAATACAAATTGATTGCTTGTCTATTTCTAATTTGTATTCTTCTGATATTTGATTATTCTAGTTAACTCTTGACTTTATATTTACTCGTTCATTCGGTTGCTCATGTCTTTAACAAGGATGCAACGTAATCTACTAGAGTCAATAATTACAGAGTAAAACAGAATAAGGTCAAATGTAACAATTTATTCTCAGTCAGGTAAATACTGTATGTATTATCTCAATTCCACAGCAATTCAAAGAGATCAAATCATATCAATACAAAACATAGAATTCTCAAAGATAAATCTATGAGTAAAGAATGCAAACCTGACTTTATAGAAATACATAGTGTGAGTATTCAGACATACCACACTACGGGCTTCTGGCTACAGAAATCGCCCCGATCCTTTTGCTACATTCTCCTTAAGTACCTCAGACCAAGACCAACACCCCCCGAGGTGAAGACAGGAACTAACAATTGTCATTTGCAATTTAATCAAGTCGAGTTAGCACCTTTTGGACAGAAGGTAATTTGCATGAAAACCACTGGGAACTGACCCACCCTCTACACAGTATGCAAAATATCTCTGAACTCTTAGGATCTGTATTACCTTTTAGTTTACTTCTTATAAGAATGAGACCATTGTACCAGTCGCCCTGAGACAATTCAAATGATACCAAACATGACTGTAAATAACACTTGCATTAATGTAGAATATTACATTCTTCTATTGACCATTCTGAGTGAGTTGAGTGAAAGGAAGGGTGGGTGAGGGGAAGAGTGGATGAAAAGGAACTGATGCATATTTCAGAGAGGCGTTTTCCCGCATTTTCTCTCAGTGGGATGTGGAGTCAGATGTCTGTATGTTAATGCACTGTGTGTGTGTTGTCCATCTCAGAAGTTCAAAGTGTCTGAGGTTCTGTAATTCTTACACAGCTCAACGGTACTGCTGTTTGTACAGAGCTTAAGTTACACTTTTGGTATAGTAATGAATACTTTATTCAGCAGGGATGCATTCAACATCAAATGTGACAGTAAAGACATTATAAAGTCAAGTCAAATAAATGCAGCCTTAAGAGACTTATTTTAAAAACAAACAAATCTTACCAACCCCAAACTTTTGAACAATAATGTAAACGTGGCATCATTTGAAATCTAATTTTTATGTTTGTTTATTTTTTAGCTCCTAAAGTGGCTTTCTCAGCCTCTCTGTTGACCTCTTTTGGACCACAAAGCGTTGGACCCTTTTATAATGGTTTACACACTCTGATTTACAAATACGTCTTCCTTAATACTGGAAATGCCTATGATCCAAACACAGGTGAATCAATCCATAAAGTGTGAATGTATCTCTGTAAAAGGGATACATTCTGCGGCGGCGTGATCTCCCGCGAATGGCAGGCTTGAAGGCTCGCGTCTCATGGACTCGCTGCAATCCTGCCGAACTCCCACACCGACATGTCGCGGGCTAGGGCAGAAGGACGAGTGGCGACTTCCATGCCGCAGGACAAACAAACAGGAACAAAGCAAAAACTAGAAAAAATGAAACAAAACGAGGTGAAGGGGTGCCGCTTACTGTATTGGTCTGGTCCTCTTTCACACAGCAGGGAGGAACGAGGAACACGCAGACGAGGATGTAGCTCAAATAATAACAGTCTTTAATGAAGACATCAGGGCAGGGCAAGGCTGACAGACAGGAACACCGGGGAGTAACGAGTAGACCAGACGACATTACACTGAACAGACAGGACTATAAATACACAGGATAATCATGGATAATTAGACAAACACGGCTGGACAAGCATTAACTAATAATCACATCAGACATGGACAGGAAACAAACCAAATATGGAAACAAGAGGCAGGAACACGACACACACGACAGAGGACTGACACTTTCTCTGTGATTACTTTTTACATTTTTTTATTAAAAACTATATATATATATATAGGCATATTCAGCACTCTTTGATTTCTCAAAAAATAAACTGTATCACCGTTTTTGCAATCACTTCTTTATGGTCAGCAATGTGCACAAACAAAACAGAAGTAGACAGTCTACCTGTAATGGTCAGAAGCATGTGGATCCATTTGCAGATAACTTTAATAATCAAAAGCAGGGTCAAACGGGCAGTGTTCAAATCAACAATGGCAGGAATATCAGAGGCAGAAACGATACCGAGCAGGAGTCAGGGCAGGCAGCAAAATAGTCGGAGTTCCAAAGAGCAAGATCACAAGGGCAGGCAGCAGAGAATGAACAGTAATCAAACAGTCCAAGATCATACACAAAAGGGTCACAGAATCACAAGGTAAACGCTCAGAAACGTCAGCCGGGGCAAAACAAGACTTCGCTATGAGCGCGAGTGTGAGTGCTGTTTAAGTAGTGGTGGATAATGGGGAACACCTGTGCAGGTGATTAGTCTCTGAATGGGTGCATGGGAAATGGAGTCTGGGAAAGTCAATACTCAGGGCAGGGTGCCCTCCGGTGGCCATCGGAGAGGGCCACAGAGGTCTGATTCATGACAGAGCCCCTCCCCTGCGAGCGGCTCCGGACGCGAGGGGCATTTTGACGCCGAGGTCTTCCACGAGCATGTGGTGCAGGTTTGTCTGGATGAGCTTGGTGAAATTCAGTGGTAAGTGTGGGATCCAAGAGGTCATGGGCGTTGACCCAGGATCTTTCCTCTGGGCCATATCCCTCCCAATCTATCAGGTATTGCAACACGGTGTCGAGAATCCAGAATCTCTTTGACCCGAAGCCTCCTCACCGTCCACGATGATGGGAGGGGTCCTCTCGTCAGCGACCTCTTTCTGGTCCCTCTCTCCCCTGGGACCACCGGCAGGCTTAAGCAGGGAGACATGAAAGGTGGGTGAGATACGATAATTGGCAGGTAAAGCTAAACGATATGAAACTGGAGTGATTTGTCAGAATATTTTGAATGGACCTACGTACCTGGGACTTAATTTATTGCTGGGCAGTCGGAGTCGTAGGTCTCTAGTGGTGAGCCAGATCCATTGTCCAGGGGCATATTCTGGTCACTCCCTTCTCCGGCGATCAACTTGTTCCCTAGTTCGTCGTACAGCTCGTTGTAGATGCACATGGGCTGCATCCCAAGTGTTCTCGCTCATTGTAAGCCAGTCGTTGACTGCAGGGAGTTCAGAGGGTTCTCCTGACCAGGGAAACAGAGGCGGCTGGAAGCAGAGAACACACTGGAATGGGGCAAGTCTGGTTGAGGGTTCTCTTTGCGTAGCGAATTCTGGGCGTACTCGGCCCAGATCAGGAACCGGCTCCAATCATTCTGATTTTGATGGCAGTAGGATTTTGTGGTGAATCAATGGCGAAGAGACTAAATAATTCGGTGTGGAAGGATCTGACTTTTAGAATGAGGTCTTGGGTGGTGAATTTGACCAGTCCTGTGCCTAAAGGGCGACCGTCTAGCGCCGCCACTGCCAAGCGGGATCCACATGGAAGGAGAGGAAGTTTGAGAGAATTAGCAAAGTTGATATAAATGAAATTTCCTGCTGCCCCAGAGTCGATTAAAGCCATCGTCTCAATTGTAACAATCATAGGTGTTAGAGATGGGTACATTTAAACTATTAGAAGATGAACTCACTGCCGTGGTATCCTTGATGGATGGTCGAGTTGGACAGTTGGCCCGTAGGTGACCCGATAACCCGCAGTATAGGCAGAGGTGATTTCTTACTCTGCGTTCTCTTTCCTTCGCAGACAGATGAGTGACTCCTACTTGCATGGGTTCAGGTTCTGGAGTGAAAGTGAAGGCAGGGGCTTGAGTGGGTGCGTGTTGTGAAGGATGTCGTGAACGTAGCAGATTATCGAGGTGGATTGATAAACTGTTCCGGCATCCTTCATTGCGACAAGCCAGTTCAGTTTGAAGTTCAATTAATAGACCCTTACGATATAGCAGCTTCAAGGGACCGTTACCCCAACCGGTCTGAGCTGCAAGTGTGCAAACAGTGAGAGAGTAGTCAGCTGCCATGTCTCTCCCTTGGCGGAGCTCCTGCCTCCTTGCCACCAGCTGTGTGTTCGAATACTTCTCGAAACTGTTTGAGAAAGTTGGCATATGAAGGAAATGCCATGCTTCCTCCCTCCCATACTGCAGTAGCACAGTCAAGAGCCCGGCCAGTTAATAGGAAACAGATAAATGATACACGGCTCTTGTCAGTGGGATATAACAGTTTAACATATGGTTGCTGATCCATAAACAGCGAGCATTGTAACAAAAATCCCTTACACTTGTCCGGAGAGCCATCAAACTTCTCCGGGAAGGATAGTTGTGGGTTTGTTGTAGGGAGGTTTACGTTAGGGCTGAGGCTCAGGTACTGGTGGGTTCGGCGGTGGTGTGGTTAGTTGAAGTGTTTGCAGAGTCCTCACCAGCTCCTCCGTGACAGACGTAAGGCGGTGGAGTTGTTGTTGATGAGACGTTAGCATGGCAGCCTGAGCTGAAACCTCGGAGGTGAGTTGATACATGGCTGCTGGATCTGTAGTTGGCGAAGTCTTCTGTAATGATGGGTCAGAAGCATGTGGATCCATTTGCAGATAACTTAATCAAAAGCAGGGTCAAACAGGCAGCGTTCTATCAACAATGGCAGGAATATCAGAGGCAGAACAGAGGCAGAAACGATACCGGGCAGGAGTCAGGGCAGGCAGCAAAACAGTCGGAATTCCATAGAGCAAGATCACAAGGGCAGGTAGCAGAGAATCAAGTCGTAGATAAGCGGTGAGTCTCTCCCGGGGTGACCAGAGGTAAAGTTCTCCCGGGGTGACCAGTGACCCGGTTCTCTGTAGGGCGCGGGTTGGCTAAGTCAGTGACCCGGGCTTAAGTGTGGGAGTCCCGGGTTTGGCCGGTGAACAGGTCGGGGTGGTTCTCCGGGGGACCCCGGAGGAGAGGGTGGCCGGCGACCGGTTCGGGAAGCGGTTAGGAGGGGTGCGAGAGGTGGGTCGGGGTGCCTAGAGCGAAGGCCTGATTTTACACCCCGAGTATCTCCAGCCCCTGAGGGACCTTAGGCTCGGGGACGGTGGCGTCGGATAGGAGTCGTAGAGCTCTAATATTACCCCGAGTTTGTCGCCACCTAGGGTGAGTTATTCTCGGTCAATCTTTCAAATTTGGGGGCCTGTATCTCCGGCCCCCGAGGGACCTTAGGTTCGGGGAGGGTGGCGTCGGATAGGGCTCGTGGAGCTCTAATTTTAACCCGAGTTTGGTGAGTTGAAAGTAATTAAATACATATGCTATTACATACATACAAAATATGTATGTATGTAATAACATATGTAATAACATATGTATGTATGTAATAACATATATATATAATGTAATAACACATGTATGTATGTATGTAATAACACGTATGTCTGCATGTAATAACATATGTATGTATGTAATAACATGTTATAACGTATGTTATAATAATGGCCATAACATATGTTATAACAATGGTAATAACATATGTAATAAGGTATGTAATAACGTATGTAATAACATATGTTATAACAATGGTAATAACGTATGTTATGGTAATAACAATGGTAATAACATATGAAATAATGTATGTAATAACATATGTTATAACAATGGTAATAACATATGTAATAACATATGTTATAAACTATGTTATAACAATGGTAATAACATAAGTTATAACAATGGTAATAACATAAGTTATAACAATGGTAATAACGTATGTAATAACAATGGTAATAACGTTTGTAATACTGTATGTTTGTATGTAAAAACTTATGTATGTAAATATGTAATAAAATATATGTATGTATGTAATAACATGTATGTATGTAATAACATATGTTTTTAATAACATATATATGTAATAACATATGTATGTATGTAACAACATATGATACATACCAGCAGAAGGCAGTGTAATGAAGTGGTCTTTAAGAGAAGCAGTCTATCAGCGGAAGTTTAAAATCAGCTCGTAAGTGTATTTACTTGTCTCAGTGTTTAGCGCATTTGCCGTTGCTAGGAAACGCTTATTTTGTTTACTAGGATGAGAGTTGCTGAAATCGCGTTTGGTCTCGTACTGTATCGTGTATCTTGTCAGTGTGTGCACTTGCTTGGCCATTTGTAGTTGATAAACAGGAAAGTGGGTTCAAGCGCCAGCAGAAGGCAGTGTAATGAAGTGGTCTTTAAGAGAAGCAGTCTATCAGCGGAAGTTTAAAATCAGCTCGTAAGTGTATTTACTTGTCTCAGTGTTTAGCGCATTTGCCGTTGCTAGGAAACGCTTATTTTGTTTACTAGGATGAGAGTTGCTGAAATCGCGTTTGGTCTCGTACTGTATCGTGTATCTTGTCAGTGTGTGCACTTGCTTGGCCATTTGTAGTTGATAAACAGGAAAGTGGGTTCAAGCGCCAGCAGAAGGCAGTGTAATGAAGTGGTCTTTAAGAGAAGCAGTCTATCAGCGGAAGTTTAAAATCAGCTCGTAAGTGTATTTACTTGTCTCAGTGTTTAGCGCATTTGCCGTTGCTAGGAAACGCTTATTTTGTTTACTAGGATGAGAGTTGCTGAAATCGCGTTTGGTCTCGTACTGTATCGTGTATCTTGTCAGTGTGTGCACTTGCTTGGCCATTTGTAGTTGATAAACAGGAAAGTGGGTCCAGCTGAATTGAAATGATCATTTGTTGGTTTGGTATAATAAAGGTTATTATACCGCGGCAGCGGTCGCGGCAGTCGTCGTGTGAAGCCCTCTTAGTGTGAAGACCAAAGAGTGTAAAGACCATCGACTCTACCGTGCGACTCCACCGGGCAGGGACACCGGCAAGGGATAGTAGTAGCTTTTTATTTAATTTCTTTATTTTCTTAAATATGTGGGTAGATAGTATTTATAGAGTTGTAACTTTTTAGTTTTAGTTACTTTTTCTTATTTGTAAGTCGCTTTGGACAAAAGCGTCTGCTAAATGACAAAAGTAAAAAAGTAAAGAGTGTAAAGACCATCGACTCTACCGTGCGACTCCACCGGGCAGGGACACCGGCAAGGGATAGTAGTAGCTTTTTATTTAATTTCTTTATTTTCTTAAATATGTGGGTAGATAGTATTTATAGAGTTGTAACTTTTTAGTTTTAGTTACTTTTTCTTATTTGTAAGTCGCTTTGGACAAAAGCGTCTGCTAAATGACAAAAGTAAAGTAAAGTAAAGTAATAACATATATGTATGTATGTATGTAATAACATATATGTATGTATGTATGCATGTAATAACATATGTAATAACATGTTATAACGCATGTTATAATAATGGTAATAACATATGTTATAAACTATGTTATAACAATGGTAATATAATATGTTATAACAATAGTAATAACATATGTAATATTGTATGTTATAAACTATGTTATAACAATGGCAATAACGTATGTAATAACATATGTTACAACAATGGTAATAACATATGTAATAACGTATGTAATATATGTTATAACAATGGTAATAATATAGGTTATTACTTACGTTATTACATATGTTATTGCCATTGTTATAACATATATTATTACATACGTTATTACATGTGTTATTACCATTGTTATAACATGTTATTATCATTGTTATTCATAAGTTATTACACACAAACATACATACATACATGTTATTACATACATATATATGTTATTATATACATGTGTTATTACATACATAAATACATACATATGTTATTACATACTTACATACATGTTATTACATACATACATACATATGTTATTACATATATACATATGTTATTACATACATACATATGTTATTAAAAACATGTTATTACATACATACGTTATCACATACATACATATATATGTTATCACATATTTACATACATAAGTTTTTACATACAAACATACATTATTACAAACGTTATTACCATTGTTATTACATATTTTATTATATTGTTTCAACATATGTTATTACCATTGTTATAACATATAATTACCATTGATAATACATGTTATTACCATTGTTATAACATACGTTATTACCATTGTTATTACATATGTTATTACCATTGTTATAACATAGTTTATAACATACGTTATTACATATGTTATGACCATTGTTATAACATAATATATTACCATTGTTATAACATAGTTTATAACATGCGTTATTACATATGTTATGACCATTATTATAACATATGTTATTACATACATACATACATGTTATTAAATACACACATACATACATGTTATTACATACATTCATATGTTATTTTATACATATGTTATTGCATTCACACATACATACATGTTATTACATACATATATTTATAGATATCTTATAAAATAAGTTATTACATACGTTATCACCATTGCTTTAACATATGTTATTACACTGTTATAACATATGTTATTACCATTGTTATAACATAAGTTATTACCATTGTTATAACATAGTTTATAACATATGTTATTACATATGTTATTACCATTATTATTACATATGTTATTAGCTACATATATATGTGATTACATATTTACATACATATGTTATCACATACATATATATGTTATTATATACATGTGTTATTTACATACAAATGGTATTACATACACACGTTATTACACACACACACGTTATTACATACACACGTTATTACATACATATGTTAATATATATATGTTACTACATATGGTATTACATACATACATATATTATTACATACATGTGATTACATAATTACATATATACATACATATATGTTATTACATACTTATATTACATACATATATATGGTATTATATACATGTAATTACATTCACACATACATACATATTTTATTACATACATACACACATCATATGTTATTACATAAATATATGTTATTAGATAATATATTTATACACATTATAACATACGTTATTACCATTGTTATGACATAGTTTATAACATATGTTATTACATACGTTATTACATATGATATTACCATTGTTATAACATGTAATAACATATGTATGTAATATATGTATGTATGTATGTAATAACATATTAATATATGCAATAACATATATATGTATGTAATAACATATGTGTATATGTAATAATGTATGTTATAACAATGGTAATAACGTATGTAATAACATATGTTATACACTATGTAATAACGTATGTTATAACGTATGTAATAACAATGGTAATAACGTATGTTATAACGTATGTAATAACATATGTTATAACAAAGATAATAACGTATGTAATAACATATGTTATAAACTATGTAATAACGTATGTAATAACAATGATAATAACATATGTATATATGTAATAACATATATGTATTTAATATATGTATGTAATAACATATGTATATATTTAATAACGTATATAACATACATACATACATATGTTATTACATATATTAAATACATGTTATTACATATGTTATTATCATTGTTATTACATATGTTATTACATTGGTATTACATATGTTATTACATATGTTATTACCATTGTTATAACATATGTAATTACATTTTTATAACATGTTATTACATTGTTATAACATATGTTATTACATGGTTATAACATATGTTATTACATTGTTATAACATACGTTATTACATACGTTATAACATACATGATTACATGTTATTACAAACATACACACATACATGTTATTATATACGTTATAACATATGTTACTACATTGTACATATGTTATGACATGTTTGCAATACCATTGTAATAACATGTTATAAACTATGTTATAACGCATGTAATAATGGTAAAATCATGTTATAACGTATGTAATATGTATGTGTGTATGTTTGTAATAACATATGTATGTATGTAATAACATATGTCTGTAGTATGTAATAACATATGTAATAACATGTTATAACGTATGTTATAACAATGGTAATAACGTATATGGTATAACAATGTAATAACATATGTCATAACAATATAATAACATATGTTATAACAATATAATAACATATGTAACAACATATTTAATAACATATGTAATAGTAATAATAATGTAATAACATATGTTATAAAGCATGTTATAACGTATGTACTAACATATATAATAACGTTTTTTGACACGCCTGCGGGAGGGGTCTGCAGGCGCGGAAAGGCCTCTGGGTGTTATGTGTAGCGATACCGAGCCCTTCGGCGCAAGAGGCTCTGCTGAAGAAGCCCCGAGTTCGGGTCAACCCGGCACTTCCCCTGGGTGAGGTCTCACCGTGACCAACCCCACTCCGGATGAGCTCCGCGCGGACCCCAGTGTGGTAGTGCTGCTGCCACTCGGGGACTATGCATGGTCTCTGTGTGGCGTGTCGGCAGGCACCTTGATGTGGGTTGTGAACCACTTTGCGACTTGCCACGGAGGGGTGCTCGTTAGATACAGCTGTCGCTTGTGTGGAAAGAGCTCGACCACGCGGCGGACCATTGTTTGTCACACTCCGCGCTGTAACGGTGGTATCGGACGTAGGCAACGCTCAGGTGCTTTTGTCTGCGAGGAGTGTGGCCGTGGTTTTGTCTCCAACAGGGCTCGGAGTACACATGAGCGGCACGTCCACCCCGACCTCCGGAACAGAAAGAGAGCGCGTTCAGTCCCCGCGACCTCTGAGGGAAGTTCTGTGCCATCGCAGACGGAGGTGGAGGTAGAAGTCTCGCGAGTCTTAGGGGAGGGCGTGGATGGAACCCCCAAACGCCCCAGACTCTCTGAGGAAACTGGAAGCCCGATGCTCGACACAGCAAATTCGTCAGTTCCTCATCGATAACTGGCTTGTGGCGGCCAAGCGTTCACAGCGACGTCGCTTTTTGATCCTTCGATGTCGGCTCTTCCTATCATTGTGAAGCAGAATTCACCAAGCGTTGGATTGTTCACCCACTAATAGGGAACGTGAGCTGGGTTTAGACCGTCGTGAGACAGGTTAGTTTTACCCTACTGATGTTGCAATCGTTGCAATAGTAATCCTGCTCAGTATGAGAGGAACCGCAGGTTCAGACATTTGGTGCGTGTGCTTGGGTGAGGAGCCACTGGTGCGAAGCTACCATCTGCGGGATTATGACTGAACGCCTCTAAGTCAGAATCCCGCCTAGACGTGACGATACCGAAGTGCTGCGGGAACTCGATTGGCCTGGGATAGCCGGTAGGCCCTCCGGGGCGGCCGGTGCGGAGTGCCATCCATTACTGCAGTGTTAATTTCGTCGACGAAGACGACGGCGAAAAATATTCGTCAACAAACCTTTTTTCTGTGACTAAGACGAGCTAAAAACTAATATCTGATGATAAAAACTATGACGAAATTTATGCGCATCTTCAAGACGAGACGGGACTAAAATGTTATTTGAGGACTACCGGACATTCAAAATACATCCTATAGGCTAAGTTAACTGTCTTGTCGTTCAAAATGTGTGTCTCTGTGATTGGATAAGGTGCGTTTGCATGGCAGCCGCAGTGGACGGATAGGCTACCAAAACGCGAACTAGCGATCTGAAACAATGGCCTCAGCACACGAAGGGTTAGGGAGTGGGTGACCAGACGTCCCGTTTTTCCCGGGAGTCACAATTCATTGTCGATTAGCTTAAAGTAAATGAAGGTGTGATAAGTGGAAACGCACTGATAGAAGTGCTCTCTCTCGCGCACGCTCCACTTCTTCAGTTCTCATACAGCGCGTGATCAGTTCTCAGTGCTCAAATTCACACACAGCAGTCCAAATGTCTGAATCAGGTGCATTTAATACCAATTTTAGCCTCATTGAGAAACTCAAAGCGAGGGTTAAATAAGTGATTGATGGTTCAGGTCTATGCAATTGAACATATTGCTGTAAACTTGGGATTTCACATTTCCATTCTCTTAAACTTCCTTTCCTTACTTTCTCTCTTTTTGCAACGTGTGAATGTGTGAATGCTTGTGTTCATGTGTTAGATTAGTTTATGTCTTAGGTTTATATAAATAAAATCTTATTTATATTGAAAAAAGAAGTATCTTGTGATTTCTGCTCACAAGTTAATGTCTTAATCTGCCGATTTTGTTACTGTGCTATTTAATAGTGTTTTCACTATATCTTGGATTTTAATATCCAGTGCAGTTTGTTATACGGCTCGTTCAGTGAATCGCCATAACACTGATTCTGTTCAAATCCCTATAAAATCATAAATGATTCCCTTTGAGCTAAATTAAACTATTTCTTTAAATTACATTGTAGTGGTTAAAAACAAGCTTCAACTTTCCAATCTTTGTCCCTTGTTTCTTGGCCACTGTGGGAGGTGTTGATACAACATTCCGACGCGTGCAGACCACAATGGATCCAGAAAGACTTGTTGAAGTTCCAAACAATAACTGAAGTTTATTGAACCAAAATTAGCTTGAATTGTAACATTAAACAAACAAACAACTTAAAGGCTAATTGCTGGCTTGTTGCACCATGCCGTCTGAGCTCCATGCGCACGGTCGAAAGACTGTATGCTCTCGCACCAGCGCCCCCCTCCTGTCAGGGGTGGCATATCCTTTTAAACATTCTCCCTTCACACCTATAAAGGGCACACACTCAGAGAAATAAACATTAACAATAAAGTAGCAAACTAACATTTAAATGAACATATAGAAATATTAAATAAAATTGTAAGCATGGCTCCTACATACATATTAATAGTATATGTTTATTACGTTACACTGTGATCAAAGCTGAATTTTCAGCATCATTTCTCCAGTCTTCAGTGTCACATGATCCTTCAGAAATCATTTTGATATGCTGATTTGCTGCTGAAATAAATTAAATCGTCTTTCAAATAAATAAATAAATAAAAAGCCTTAATTATTTAAAACTTTTAACCACCAGTGTATATATAAAACAGGATAATGCATGTGAATTAATAAGCAAATTATATTATTATTAGGCCTATAATATAAATCACTTTCCTATGCACAGCATTCGAAAGCAAAAGTCCATTGTTCGATTGAGAACGATTTTTAACACTTGAAATGATGGAAGAAAGCAGATTTACATTAACTCTTATGTCTGCTGAAAACTGCATTATGTAGCCTACATTATGATGATTCGAATTACGGCATTAAAATCTGAGAAATGTGAAAAGGCCAGTAGTAGTTTGTATTCCTGAAAATTAATGTCTGTCGTTTAACTAAACGGTTGGCAAATATTAACTAAACGGTAGGAAAACTCCCGGTGCTCCAGATGGCCAGTAAGGGATCATTCGCGCAATCACTTGGTTGACCCACTTAAGTGATTACCAGCTTGTATCAGTTGTTTTTATAGTGTGCACTTATACTCCAAAAATCACGGTTATTTTATTGCAACATTTTTTAGTGATTGGGTAATTTTTGTGTAACCCAGCTCCTATAGGACAGTCGCAACAACCCAGCGTTTGCGTTTGCAATGAATGCGAGCAGATATATATTCTCTTCGGGTGAGAGCAGTTGCTGACTTATTTCTTTGGCCAAATATAGGTTTGTTTCATTTAATCTATAAAAATGTAAACCATTTTATTTTATGCAAAGCCAAGGCACCTAAACGAGCCGCATCGGTCTTTTTGCGACTATGAAATGTTTTATTTTTACTTCTAAAATGATTGTTAAACGAGTTACCCCAAGAACTGTAGGCATATTTGACGAAAATAAAGGCATTTAGGCAAGAAAGGAAGAAAGGATAAAAAAAAAAAAAAAAATCAAAATAAATGAAAAACTAAAACAAAAACAAAAATAAATCAACAGCAACTAAATAAAATAATAAAAAATAATAGTTTTCTAACCAATCTCAGCATGCTTTAATTTTGTGTTGCTAGTGGTTTTCGTCAACTTAAAATGTCTTTGGTCTGCGCTCTGGAAGTGTTCTGATAAATTTTAATTACTAAAACTAAAATTAAAACGGAAAATAAATTGAATAAAAACTATAGGCTAGAAAACTGTTCACAAAATAAAAACTAAACTAAAATTAACAATTTTTTTTAAATAAAAACGAAACTGAAATTTATAGCGAAAACTGAAAGCAATATTACTTAAAAAATGCAAAACTATAATAACCCTGACACAAAGGTCTTTCATTGGAGGAAGGGGATCCGCCAAATGAGAATGAGAATTCGTAGGTGCCGGATCCGGACCAGGTTTGTTCAGATTAAGCCCTGGGTAGGCTACTAATAGTTGTGCACACACCAGCTGTTTTGCGCTGCTCACTGGGAATTCTCCCAAATCTTCCCATGGCCACTTCAGGCTTGTACACTTAATTTGCGTTTGCAGCTATACTAGTGGTTATTTATTTATTATTATTTATTTATTTTAACGTTGCAGTGGGGGGGGGGGGGGGGGGGGGATTAATAATCAGAAAACATGCCCGTGTCTGCTTTTATTTTAATGCAGTTGTATTAATAAACAAATTCTCCAATCTTTAAAATTGTATTTAATTATGAGAGTGAAGTGGGGGCGGCACGGCAGGGTTTTGGTAGTTGAGCTGGCGCCAGCCCTGATCACCTTTGTGTGCCACTACCGTAATGAACCGAATATAGATGCATTACCAAAGGTTGGTGAAGGCGTTCAATATGCGTTCTTGTGTAACGTCGTTAGTCGTTGTTCCTTTTATTAAATACATGACTCATAAGCAAACATAAATCAATGAAATTATGAAAGCAAAGCTTTTCAATCTTATATGTATATATAAAAAAATCATACATCTAATTCATTATTTATCTTTTCCAGCAGCAAAGATGTCTGAACATCTTTACTTTTGTTCTGTATTGAGATTAAAGAAACATTAAAGATCTTTAAATCAGTGGAAAACAGTCTACCATTTGGTAAAGTTGACATGTATTTTGCTTTATAGTAGGCCTATATTTATCAAAAATAAACGGTGAATTTTGGGTAAAAAAATATTTTGTAAAAGTACAACTGAAAATAAGAGTAAGATTATCTCTGACTTCTCTTTATAAAAACACATAATGGCGAATACCCTTCTTTCTTCTTTTGGCTCCAATTAGGGGCCACCACAGTGGATATTACAGGTGCATGTCAATAAATTAGAATTTCATGGAAAAGTTAATTTATTTCAGTAATTCAACTCAAATTGTGAAACTCGTGTATTAAATACATTCACTGCACACAGACTGAAGTAGTTTAAGTCTTTGGATCTCAACAAATTAGAATACTTCATAAGACCAATAAAAAAAAAAAAAACATTTTTTTTTTTTTTACCTTAGCAATGACCCTCTGTGACTTACCCTCTTTGTGGAGGGCGTCAATGTTTGTCTTCTGGATCATTGCCAAGTCAGCAGTCTTCCTCATTGTGGTTTCAAAAAACAAGAGATACCTGGAATTTATAGGGATGGTCATTAATTGAAACTCAAATGTAAATATTCTAATATTTTGAGATACTGATTTTTGACTTTCATTAGCTGTAAGCTCTAATCATCAAAATTAAAACAAAAAAACTTTTGAAATGTTTTATTTTACATGCAATGAATCTAAAATATATGAAAGTTTCACTTTTTGAAATAACTTACAAGAAAAAATGAACTTTTTCACGACATTCTAATTTATTGAGATGCACCTGTATGTCTCCATTTTGTCTTCCTCCATCACACCAATCATCCGCATGTCCTCCATCAACCACATCCATGAACCTCCTTTTTGGTCTTCCTGTTCTTCTCCTCCTGTCCAGTGGCTCCATCCTCAACACTCTTCCCCCAACATACCCCACATCCTTCCTCAGCACATGCCCAAGCCATCTTAATCTCACCTCTCTCACTTTGTCTACAAACTCTCCTAACTGTGCTTTCACTCTAATATGCTCATTTCTGATCCTGCCCATTCTCGTCACTCCCAAAGAAAATCTCAGCATTCTCAACTCTGTCTCCAAGCCATACAACATAGCTGGTCACACAACCATCTTGTAAACTTTCACTCTTGCAAGGCACCCTTCTATCACAAATCACTCCTGACACTCTTCTCATAGGCATCTCCATGCCTCCACTGGTGTGTCACCTGGGCCAACCGCCTTTCCACTCTTCATCCTTTTTTTTCACGGCTGCCCTCACTTCATCCTCACGAATCCCCTGCACTTCCTGATTCATTAATTCCACATCATCCAACCTTCTCTCTCTTCCATTTCCAACATCCGGCAGTTCCTCAAAATACTCCTTCCACACTTGCCAGCACATTTCTAACTGCATCCTTTATCACCCTAACCAAGTAACTTCCTAGCTGTCTCTCTCACCACTTCTGCAGTGGTCGCCCAGTTGTTCAAGTACTTCTTCACCACCACCTAATTCTCTTACATGCTGATTTGCTAATTGCAATACATTACCTAATACCTAACCACTTGTTTAACTTGTATTCCAGATATACTGGATTTACTGCCGTAATCTCACTCTTATACTGATTCAGTGATAGACCTGAGGCCTCAGAAAATAACTTCCAGAATAATAGGGAGTTGATCATGGCTCTTTGGAAATATGCAAGTGTCATCAGTGAGTTGACTAATAGTTAAAGTGAAATATCCAATCTCAATGGCATTAACTGGGGAGCAATGTACAATGTAAATATTTAAAATTTATTTTTTTATTTTATTTTAATAAAAATAAAAAATGGAAATAGGGCATCCCTGTCTAATGTCTCTCTGAACCACAAAACAAGAAGTACCACCACTGGACAAAGATACATTACTTGATATATTATTATAAAATGTGTGCATCATATTTGTAAAGGCTGGCACAAAACCAAAATGATTGAGGGCCTGAAATATGAAATTGGGCTCAACGGTATCAAACACCTTATAAAAATCTAAAAACAAAGTAAGAGCTTCTTCATTTACTAGTTCTGAGTAGTGTAAAAGGTCTAACGCCAGTCGAATATTATCTAAAATATTTCTTCCACTCATAAATCCTGATTGGGTGACAGATATAAGTTGACCAAGTTTGGAGTCTCTCTAGCGCCACCAATAGCTCAAAGCAAAAAATTCTGGAAGCAAAATTCGATTTTCCTTTAATTCCTTGGCTCATAAATCCTGATTGGGTGACAGATATAATTTCCTCCAAACATGGTTTTAATCTAGTGGTATATAGAGATGCTAATAATTTATAATCTGAATTGAGCAGTATTCAGATTAGGTGCCAATTATCTAAGTGCAAAATGTCTTTATTAGGGGCCATGCTGAATTTGTTTTTATGGAATTCAAGTTGATTAGTCAAAACGTTATCGAAAAACGATTTTGAAAAAAAGAGCATGTCAAATTTGACAGCGCTTTAGCGTAGTCAAACCAAACTTGGTGTATGTTATAAAAACCATGACCTGCACAGTTTCGGCCCAGCTTAATTTAGTTGTCAGGAAATGTGAAAAATGGCTATTTTAGCTATATTTTACCTAACCTCATTATATTCGGAGCAGCATGTCGAGTCAAATGGTACCCAATTTTCCCATGCCGGCCATTTTGGAGATCAACCATTTTACATTATTTAAACAAATGCTATATTTTACAAATGCATTGGTATTCGGCACCATGCCCTGAAGGTACTCAAAAGGTTTTATGGCAAAATTATAACGAAATTTAAAAAAAAAAAGGCTAATGATGTTTGACTAATTTTGTCTATTGTCATCTTGATAGATTCCTTGGGTCATGCCGAGAACATTGATACCAATTATGCCATAGTCGGTCAATCTTTCTGTCAGCAATTTAGATTTATGCTGAAACCCTACTTTTTCTAACTTCTAGACCTTTGGTCTGATTTCCACCAAATTTGGCTCATATCATCTGATCATGTTGGCAAAGAATAAAATGAAATTCAAGTTGATAGGTGAAATGGTTTTTATTTACCGCATTAACAAATTTGATGGCAGGATGCAAAACTGCATCTGAGGCTGTATCGCTGCAATTTATTTAATGAAATCAACACAAATATTCTTCATATCATGGCTTAGTTTAAGACAATAGTA
Organism: Barbus barbus; assembly: GCF_936440315.1. Classification (NCBI taxonomy): domain Eukaryota; kingdom Metazoa; phylum Chordata; class Actinopteri; order Cypriniformes; family Cyprinidae; genus Barbus; species Barbus barbus. The sequence goes on from NC_136754.1 coordinate 9,364,918, forward strand.
TCATTAGTGCAACATGCTTCATGAGTGTAAAATAAAATGAAAATGTGCAGAATGCAACATTACAGCTAATTGAATAAAAGATTAAAGATTACGAATGTATGAATAATGACATGCAACAAGTGACTGTGTCCTTTGACTGATGTTCAGGAAATCAACCTTTCCAAGACAGGAAGTACAGCTGACCCTGCGCATCACCACAAACAAATTCCTTGGGGTCACATGGGTTCACCTCCAGCACCTTGACAGGGCCTCCACACACAAACATGCCCACCTGTGAAATATAGAAACCGAGTGAGAAACAGAGAGCAGGTGAAATAAACACTGGTATACACACTGTGCATAAAAGCAAGAATAAAAATACCTGTTTCTTAGTTCGTCTGTCCCACAGTTTGACGGTTCTGTCATGAGACGCTGAGATGATGAGGCTGTCTGTAAGCCGCAGTACACTCACTTTGTCTGTGTGTGCCTACAGACCAGTCACACAAACCATTTATCAGAAACACATGACTGCATGATTGACATATGATCATATCTATGAGAGAATGTAAGGATACTTGCCGGTCTTCTTGGAGTCCAGGTGGAAAGATTAGGAGGCTGATTGAACCACAGGTTCCCTTTACAATCACCACACACAAAAAAGTCTGTAGAAAAAAACAACAACAACAACATGTCTTAAAACAACGAAACTGCAGTGAATCAGTATCAGTCAAGAGCAGTTCACATGATCACTAGAGGAGAGGTTAATAGGTCATTGTTTTTTTTCTAAATAGAACATTTTCTTTTTTATGGAATATAAGAGTTTTTATTATAAATTACACAGCACTGTATCTTGAAAGAAATAGTCTAATATTACCTAATAAAAAATAAAAAACTTTCCATCATATAATTATTTCACAAAATAAGAATGAAGGTTTATTCAAATTATATATGTATCAGTTTTAATACACTTAAAATAACAAAAACTTTTCACGACAAAAATAAGTATTCAAATGTGTCATTTAATTTACAATTTGCAAAGGAGTTGAAAAATATGCACTACGTTTTATAAAATTTTTATTTATTTTTTCAAACAAAATCTACATTTTTGTTGCTGTTTGTATGTTGTAAAACACCATCAGATGCAGCAGAACACATTTGGGTCATATTTGCATTTTCAACTGTCACTGGTCATAATTCTAACCTTGAAATCAGAATTAGGCATAAAATAATGCGTGTAAAACAGCTTTAAATGAAACAAACAGTTGTAAACTGGCTCAGAGTCAGAGAAAGATAAGAATCGTGTGGCAGTTTTACTGGTGATGTTTGTCAGAAGCTAAAATCCTACAAAATGCCCATATTTTGTGAAAAAGAGTGACATGATGCAAGAGCAAAACAGGCACTATTTTTGGAATCAGCATTTCAGAACTAGTAAGAAACAAATATTGGATTTCATTCATCAAATATGATGCCATTTACCTGTGCACAACTGTATTATGACTAAACTATATTCGGACTAAATATTTAGAATTTATTTAAAGGGGTCATATGACGTTGTTAAAAAGAACATTATTTTGTGTATTTGGTGTAATGCAATGTGTTTATGCGGTTCAAGGTTCAAAAAACATTATTTTCCACATACATTATTGTTGCTCCTCTATGCCCCGCCTTTCTGAAACGCGTCGATTTTTACAAAGCTCATCATTCTGAGAAGCGAGGCATGCTCTGATTGGCCAGCTATCCAGTGCGTTGTGATTGGCCGAATACCTCAAGGGTGAGACTGTCCTTGCAAAGTTGGAATTGCCCCACTTTATATAAACAGCCTTTGTGCAAGCCAGCATTGTAGGCTACTCTTGCAGAATCAGGAAACAGTCCTCTGTAAAATGCGCTGCACAGTGCACACAGTCTAATATTTGGGTTGAACTGTTCTGGAACAGTGTTGTAAATACAACTTAACCACTGATTTCTAGTTGTGTCCTCTTTTGGAAGCCCAAACAAAGTACTTTCACTTTCACAACGAAATACTACAGCCAGAATAATAGTTCCGCCTTCTTTCATTGCGTATACGTTTGGGCGGTGTTTTGCAAATCTCCCCACACAGTGACGTAGACATGTGGGGGCGTGTTTAAATGAGCTGTTTTAGGGGGGCGTGGCAGAGTCTTAACTTTTATAAAGAATATCTCTTTGGTTTTGAGACTTTAGCCTTTGCAACTTCAGGGATCTCATCTCTGCACAAACAGCTTGTAACACTCCAAAGAGAAAGGAAAACTTGAAAATCGCATCATATGACCCCTTTAAGTTTAATATTGTTCATAGAGGGAAAAAAGTTACAAGTGCACTTAACTCTCATGTTTTTTAGACGTCCTGACAAATCAATTCTTTAATTCAGTACATTAAAACAGGAATACCGTTCTGCACTTCTGCAGCTGTGATCCAGGTGCTGATCTGAGATTGCCTCTGGATTGCAATTTGCCTCTCCCTCCGCTGTTCCTCACTCAGCTTCTCCTGCTGTTCCTCCTCTTCCTGCTGTTCCTTCTCCTCCAGCTGCTCCTCCTCCTCCTGCTTCTCCTCCTGTAGCTGCAGCTGCTTCTCCTCCTCCTCCTGCTGCTCCTTCTCCTTCTCCTCCATATTCTGAACTCTTTCCTCTTCTTCCTCCAAGTAATCTGGCCTCTGGCCTACTGCATCTTCACAAAAGGTTATGTCAGACCCACTTGGATTCACAGACAACTGGAAGACATCATTTCAGATCATTTCAGATTATTATAACAGTTTTCACTGTCAATGTCAATATCACACAATAATGACAGATGATGAACTTACAATGAGGCCAATGTACAGAGCGCCCTGTTTCTGACCAAACAGCCAAAAACTCTTGTTATCATTCGCCATCACACCGAGAGGACGTACCTCATTTGCCCAGCTACAATGAAACACACATAATGTACATTTACTATGTATTACCCAGTGAAGGAATGTTATTATTTTCTATGCACTTGCCAACTTGCATGGAAAACTGCTTAACAGAGGAGTGTGGGACAGCTTTTATTTGTATAAAAAATATGCTTATTTACCGAATAACTTCTTTGAATTCGTCTTTAGTAGAGACCACGTCAATGATTTTTCCATCCGAACATACTCCAAACAGGCTGCCACAGTAGAACAAAAAGCTCACAGGAGACTTCACTTTGTATGAAGACACCTTATCGAGCCTGGAACAAAATAAAATAATAACTGATAATTAGCAGATATTAAAAATCTATAATATTTTGTTTAAATAAATGTAAAATAAAACACCCAAAAAATCAATCGTTTTAAATTTTAGTGAAATGTAAAGTGAATTTAGAACATTATGACAACATTAAAAATGGATATTCATTTTGAGATTAATTAAAGATTACATTTAACAATATAAATAAATGATAAATAAATTGTAATAATAAATTATTAGAAGTTTTTAGATTAAGTTAATCCTAAAATGATCCAATCCAAAAATCACAAATATTATTATGAAATAAATAACATTATTATGCTTGTAATTACACTACTGAAATGAAATGCATTTTCAAGGGCAAGCATATATATATATATATATATATATATATATATATATGCATTTTCAAGGGCAAGCATATATATATATATATATATATATATATATATATATATATATATATATATATATATGCTTGCCCTTGAAAATGCATTTCATTTCAGTAGTGTAATTACAAGCATAATAATGTTATTTATTTATATACTGTATATATATATATATACACACACACATATATACATATACAGTGCCCTCCATAAGTATTGGAACAGTAAAGACAAAATTGCTCTGTTGGCTGTGGAGTCAAGACATTTGCAAATATGATTAAAAGATGAATATGAGACAAAACTACAGAATGCCACATTTTATTATTAGCCGTTTCAACACATACATGTTTTACCAAATAAAAAGAACAGCACTTTTAGAGTTCATCCCACTCATTGATATAAGCATAAGTATTGGGACAGTTGAACATAAGGCAGATATCAAAGATTAATAGCTATTATTTAGTTGCAGATCCCTTGCGCACAATCACAGCAGTGAGTCTGAGATAGACATCACCAGACTCTTGGTCTCATCCTTTGAAACACTTTTCCCAGCCTTTAATGCAGCCAATTCCAATTGTTGCTTGTTTTGGGGAGTTTCTGCCTTTACTCTCCTCTTCAGCTGGTGAAATTCATGTTCAATCGGATTTAAATCTGGAGATTGACTTGGGCAATCTAAGACTTTCCATTTCTTTGCCCTTATAAATTCCTTGACTGAACTGGCAGGGTGTTTTGGATCATTGTCCTGATGCAATATGAAGCACTTTCCAATGAATCTGGTGGCATTTTCTTGAATATTGGTTGGCAAGATGGTTTTGTACCCTTCCAAATTCATTCTGCTACTGTCATCATACATTAAGTCATCAGTAAAGTTGAGAGGGCCTGTTCCAGAGGCAGCCATGCATGCCCCTGCCATGACACCACCTCCACCATGCTTTACAGATGAGGCTGTATGCTTGGGATCATTTGCAGTTCCCTTTTTTTTCCACATTATTATCTATCTCTAATCTTGCCTTTCTATTTTTGGTGCTGGTCAGAGGTTTGCATCTTGCTGTGTAGCATCTGTAATTCTGTGTCAAAGTCTCCTGAGGACAGTAGATTGTCAGAGCATCACCCCAGCTTTCTGGAAGTTGTTGGTGATTTTACAGACATGTCTTTTATGGTTCATTTTCACAGCTTTTATGATTTGTCTGTCATCAACTACTGTTGTTTTCTCAGCCGATCACGTCGTTGTTGGTTGCTGGTGTCGCTGGTGGTTTCCAAACTCTTGATTTCTCCATGCCCTTTGTTTTTGCTAGAGCTCTAATTGACTTCCTCTTTTCTTTTAGCATCCAAATTGCTTGCTTTTCTCTCAAAGTCAGCTCCCTCATCTCCATCCTGGTTTGTGTGTGTCATCATCGAATGCAAGATTCAGAATACAGAAGTAATGGATATAAATGATACGACACATTCCCTGCTTTTAATATCTGAAGAAGTAATGCAACAGGACACAGCTGATCACTTAGAAAGACCTGTGAGGCAACTGTCCCAATACTTATGCTCACATCAGATAGGGTGATGAAACGTTAAAAGTGCTGAACTTCTTAGCTGGTAAAACATCTATGTGTTGAATCACCCAATAATAAAATGTGACATTCTGCAGTTTTGTCTCATATTCATCTTTTAACCATATTTGTAAATGTCTTGACTCCACAGCCAACAGAGCTATTTTGTCTTTAATGTTCCAATACTTTTGGAGGGCACTGTATATACACACACTATTGGTTTAAAATGGCAAAATTTGGGCCCAAGTTAGCAGAACTGAAGTATGGAAGTGAAAAACAGTTAAAAAATCATTACCCCACAATGCACTTCTTGGTATCCTGCTCCATCTTCCAGATATATACAGAGCAGTCGCTGCAACTCACCGCCAGCTCATTGTCCGGCATCCCAGTGACTGCACATAAGCTGCCATCACTGACCTTCAACACACACAGAGGCGTTCACTCTGACATTTCCAACTGAAAGAGTTTAAAGAGCACTCACACTGTACAACCCGAATTCCGGAAATGTTGGGACATTTTTTAAATTTGAATAAAATGAAAACTAAAAGACTTTCAAATCACATGAGCCAATATTTTATTCACAATAGAACATATAGAACATAACAAATGTTTAAACAGAGAAATTTTACACTTTTATCCACTAAATGAGCTCATTTCAAATTTTATGCCTGCTACAGGTCTCAAAAAAGTTGGCACAGGGGCAACAAAGGGCTGAAAAGCAAGACATTTTGAAAAGATAAAGCTGGGAGAACATCTAGCAACTAATTAAGTTAATTAACATCAGGTCTGTAATATGATTCGCTATAAAAGGGATCTCTTAGAGAGGCAAAGTCTCTCGGAAGTAAAGATGGACAGAGGTTCTCAAATCTGTGAAAGAGTGTGTAAAGAGATTGTGGAATACTTTAAAATCAATGTTCCTTAACGTCAAATTGCAAAGGTTTTGCAAATCTCATCATCTACAGTGCATAACATCAAAAGATTCAGAGAAACTGGAGAAATCTCTGTGTGTAAGGGACCTTTGTTGGATGCACGTGGTCTTCGGGCCCTCAGATGACACTGCATCACTCATCGGTATGATTCTGTCATTGATATTACTAAATGGGCCCAGGAATACTCCCAGACACCACTGTCGGTAAACACAATCCGCCGTGCCATCTGCAGATGGCAACTAAAGCTCTATCATGCAAAAAGGAAGCCAAATGTGAACATGGTCCAGAAGTGCTGTCGTGTCCTGTGGGCCAAGGCTCATTTCAGACGAGTCCAAATTTGACATTCTTGTTGGAAATCACGGACACCATGTCCTCCGGGCTAAAGACGAGGGAGACCTTCCTGCGTGTTATCAGTGTTCAGTTCAAAAGCCAGCATCTCTGATGGTATGGGGGTGCATAAGTGCATACGGTAAGGGCAACTTGCGTGTTTTGGATGCATTTTGTACACAAAACTTTAAAATTTCTCAGTTTAAACATTTGTTATGTTCTCTGTGTTCTATTTTGAATAAAATATTAGCTGATGTGATTTGAATGTCTTTTAGTTTTCATTTTATTCTAATAAAAAAAATGTCCCAACATTTCCAGAATTCAGGCTGTATTTTTGATAACCGATTAACAAATAATAATGTTAATTCTCAACCCATGATTACCTTCTTCCAGTAAACCATTGAATTTTGATGCCATATCTCTAATCTGCCTTTGTCATAACCACACACCATGAGATCATCAGTACCCAGGAAGCACACAGCTCTGACACTGCCCTTCTGGCAGCGAGGGGTTTCTGTGGATGAATTTATATCAAAAAGTTAAGTTATTAATACCAATCAAATGCTATATTTGGATGCACTGCTATAGCTTCACAAGAAAAAAAGTGATTTTTGCATCAAATTAGATTATGTTTTTTTGACCATTTGCTGTACCCATTGCTGTGGTAAAGCTCCATGACCTGAGGGAGCGATCCAATGAGACAGTGAAGAAGTCCGGCAGTCCGACCTCTTTGCACACTAAAGACTGGATTTCTGCACTGTGACCGTGCAGAGTGTTGTGATGCTGTACCTATGAAAACAATTTTGAGAATAATAAGGAATGCACTGAATCTGATATTACAATTCTGACTGATACGGATATGACAACAATTATTTTAATTTTATGGCCGGTAACAACAAATGGTGAATATCAAATTCTCTATTATATTGTCTAAAAAAATAAATAAAAAAAACTTACATTTTAGAAGTGAATTAAGCATCAGATCATAATGTACAGTATGAAAATGGATTCCTTTTCATATTTGCTGAAGATTAAATTTAGCAGTATTATTAAACTACTAGTGTTATTCAAAGATTAACGGTAAGTGAGCATTTAATGACAGCAAATTCTCAAGGAAAAACCATTTATACACTTAATGTAAATGAAGTTGCTCCTGTTGTAACAGCTGTGGTTTGTATGTTAATTAAGTTCAGACACCCCTTTGTCTGAGATGGTTCTCTGTGTCCCACACCTGCTCCCATTCTACAATTGGTCACCATTTGCTCAGGATGTGATTATCCCAAATGGCCTAGGAACAACATAACTGTTGACTTTCTTCTTCTCTAAAATAATTAAGCCATTTTGGGAAATAAGCATGATCAAACATATATTGTGGAGTGGAATCTGGGTCGGAGCAAACTATAGATTCTTACAATAGCATCAATATATTATGCATGTCTAGACTTAATCTATGGAAATTGTTTTAAATATCTGATTTGCAATTAATATTTATTTTTAAAATTATGTAATTAAACTATTAATGAAAAAAATGTAGTCGTTACCTGCAGTGGATGCCAGAGTTTAACAGTTCCATCTTCTGATGCTGAAGCTACCAATAAGTCTTCTGGTTTTAAATTATTTTCCAGATCTGTGTGCAAAAAATGGTTTTGCAAGATACATATCTATATTTCGATATCAAATAGCTATTTGTGTACACATGTGTGTATTAGTCACTGTACCTGGCTGAGAGACAACAGTGCAGTGATGGAGACATGACTTGTGGGCCTGGATCCTGGTGATTTCTATCCCTGATTCCCACTTCCAAACCATCAGCATTCCATCTGTAGAGCCTGCCATCACATGGTCCTCCTAAAGACATTAAAAAGTACATGAATATTAACAGGTTCCACTTCTGTAGTGAAGTGAAGTGACCAAGTGGCCAAGTATGGTGACCCATACTCTGCATTTAACCCCCTCCGACTCTCTATCCATTAGGCCACAACTGCCACCATGTATGTCTTTGCAACATGGCACAACTGTCTTACCCAACAGCACAATGTGCTCAGAGATGAACTAGAGAGGATCTCTCTCAGCAAATGTCCTGTCTGGATATCCCACATCCGCAGTTTACAGTCACTGGAGCAGCTGAGCTGAGGTGTGAGAGAGGTTTTGTATTCAGTTACAGACACAAAGTCAGATGTTGATGAAATGAATTAAACAGCACTTTGTAAATGTCTTTCTCACCACAGCAGATGATGTCCAGGCACATCCTGTAATCCAGTCTCCATGGCAATTGGAAATGGATTGGGAAAGAACCGGAGGAGAAGTGTTTACCTTCCATATCATCAAAGCCTATTAGAAAAGATTGTGATTAAACTGAGTGTGACAGAAATTTTGTATTCTCTTCTATTTCTTCCAGTGACAGATGTTGAGTGGAGCAAGTACTTGATCTTTCCCTCCTGACAGCAACTCTTTCCCATCAGGACTGAAAGCGAGACATGTGACCCCTCCATTGTGACCTCTCAGAATACACATCACTTTAGGGTCAATCCAGGGCTTAGAAGTTAAATTATTCTTCAACCACAGAGCAATAGTGAAGTCATCTAAAACAAAATTAAATTTTCAACAGAAAAATTTTAATAAAAAGAAATACAAAAATATTTATGCATTTAGCAGATATAAAATAAAATGCTAAATAGAAAATAAAAACATTTAAATAAAAATATTTAAAATAAAACCTCTAAAAATTTAAATCCATTGTTATAAAAATGGTAACAGTATGAAAATAGATATTCAATTTAAAATATGCTAAAGGTTGCATTTTACACTGTTAAATTACTATTTATAAAGATAAATTTTGAGTTTTAGATGAAAGCAAAGGTAATCTAAATGTAAAAATAGGTTGAAATGAGTATGCAAAAACTAAATATCCATCAATAAATCCATCAACAAATATCATTAGAAGACATGGTGTTAGTTTCCACTGTTATGCTAATGATGCTCTATATTTCTTCATAGGCTGATGAAACATACCAATTCACAAAACTGAATGCATAGTTGATATAAACAAATTGGAGGACTAGAAATTTCATACTACTAAATTCTAAAGAAAAAAGTTTTAATTATTGGACCAAAAACCTCAGCATATAATAAGCTACAATACTGTCTAACACTTGATGGCTTCTCTGTCAAGTCTTCGTCGTCATTTGCAACCTGGGTGTGCTCTTTAATAGCTATCTTTCTTTTGAAAGCTACATTTGTAGCATTTATAAAACAAAATATTGCACAGAACATTTGTGAATATGCACTGTTTCCATCCAACGAGTCAAAGAGAATAAAATAGTCACCTCCTAGATAGACTGGCATTAAATATCACTACAAAGTGTAGGAGAAGCCACTGAATATAATAATTTTCATATACAATACATGACTTGCACCTCAGAGCGAGCAGAAGAAACACAACAAATGCGGTCATTGCTTTCAGAGATGGATGCCTGCTGTTTGGAAATGCAGTTGTGCAAGACCGTTCTTGGAGGCAATTATACAGAAATACTTTGAAGACAGACTTTGCTCGGGCATTTAAGAATGACCATAACAACACTGCAGATGTACTGCTAATTTCTTACAAAACTCTAAATGGTTTAGCTTCTCAGTACCTGAGCAAGCTCTTATGTGATCTCAAAATTCTGGCCAGTTGAATATAAATTGAATATCAAAATCAACTGCATAGTTGCAACTGCATATAAATAAAGGTTTAAAAAATATTTTGTGTGCACTGACCAGACGCAGAAGCCACACAGGTGGAGTTGTGAGCCAGGGCGAGAATTGGTCCCTTCTGCACACCAAAAGATCCTATCAACACAAGATTTTCTGGATTTTCTCCTTGTCTTCCCCAGACCCTGAGACGGTGATCCATGCCCCCCGACAGCAGCAGCTCTGTTTCTTTGGCCTCCATCCACATGAGGCAGAGCATGGACACCGGGAGGTCCTCACTGGACCAAACCTTCTCTCCTACAGCACAAAGCATTTGGGATGAGTTCTGTCCCTGCTCTATATTTATGGAGTTGTAAAGTTTTTTTAAATGGATGTCAATGTTTCTTACCTGAGTTCAAACTGAACATTTTGATACCATCTCCATGGTAACCTACAGCAGCGTATCCAACGGTAACAGCCACGCACAGAGCATTAGCTTCATCTTCATTTCTATGTCTGGCGCGTTTTTGCTGTTGCAATTTTGGTGTCTGCAAATAATAATTAATTAACATAATTTTTAAAGGTGTTCAACTAAAATTATTCTGATTTACTTAAAGAAATGTGAGTGCTTGCAAGGCTGCAATAGAAATGTTGATGTTTTCAAGAAAGTTTAAGCTTTGGTTCTGCAAAAATGAAAAAAAATCAAAGCTGTCTTTGTATTTAAGGAGTGCTATTGTTGGTTTATCACAATCTATATGAAAATAATACAAATGTCATCCATGGGAGATATCCAAATATTAAATTTTAAAACAAGTTTATACCAAAACAAATTAATTACATATAATATTATTGGGGCTGTCAGTCGCATGAAATTTGATATCTATTTACACAACATGCTGATTGATTAATCAATTAATTTTAATGATTAATTTTTACTTGCACATTTATTATTATTTACAAAAGTACATTTTGTATGATTTAATATTTCAAGTATCTTGATTTAAGCTCCTAAATTTCACACTAAATAATAAAGTTAAATTAACAGGCCTAAATGTCACACAAACGTGTACAAGTTTACAAAGATCAACAGAGGCATAAATTATTTACAAAAAAGTAAGTCAAGTGGTTCAGGATGAATTTAGTGCAGAATTTTATATTCATAAATAGTATAAGCAGTAAAAATACTAAAATAAGTAGCAATTCGATTTCAAGAGCATGAAAGTACCTTTTCTTCTCCCAGAACAGTAACAGTTTTCCCAAGACCACCAGACCATACATGAACCTAGACAACAAAAAAGTACTCAATCAGTACTGAGTGTTTTAAGATGCATGGCAGAGTGAATCACTGTAACAAAATCTAAGAACTGACGATTATCAGATCATATTCCTCACCACACTGTCATGTCCGGCGCTCAGCAAGAGGTTTCCTCCCTGCAGGAAGTTTAGTGACTGCGTGGAGCCGCGGTGAGCATGATAACTGCCCACACAAGCAGCTGCTGTCACTGACCAGAGCCGCACTTCTCCTGACAGACAGCCTGAGCACAACATGGAGGAGCAGGGAGAGAAAGACAGACTCCGCACCGAACTCTGATGACCTAACAGAGTCTAAATAGAAGAGAAATAAGTTTTAGTATATAAGGCATAATAACGGATCTTCAGAGTCATTCCTCACCGTAACATTTTTCTGTTCAAGCCAGTTCCACAAACGAACAGCTCCATCCCAGCATCCCACTGCCACGAGCTGACCCTCAAGGTCAAAGTTCACACAGTTCAGGGGGGAGGGATTCATGAGAGAGGCCACTTCTTTGCTCTTCTGCGCTGACCACACCTAAGTACAGCCACATAATTGATGAATACTTCAAAACGCCCACACCACTACATGTAGTTCTGAATTAAACTGATTTTTTTCTTGGTTTTACCTTCAAATTTAAGTCTAGTGAGACAGTAGCAAACAGTTTTTTGTCTGGACTGACATCACATCCTGTGATCTTGTTGGTGTGAGCATTCACGTGGGCAGTTCTCAAAGTGATGGAATATTTTTCACAGGTTAGTTACATTTAATTTATATTTCATGCATGCGAGTCAGAAAAAAAATTACCTGCAACCACTCGCAACATCCCACACCTCCACCTGCCCATCAAACGAGGTTGTTGCCAGAAGCTCCTCCCCAAGGAAGATGCATTTGGAGATGCCATCACCACTGCTCATCAATGACTTCACTTCCTGTTTGCAAATAAATAATGTAAAAAATGCCAACTGTTATTTCCACTGACTTATCTTAAAAATGCTGAAAATCACACCAGAATTCCTTTTTTTATGCTTAACTGTCACCTGTCCAGTCTCTGTATGCAGGAAGTGAATTGTTCCCTCTCCAGTCCCCACTGCTATAAGTTTTCCATCAGGACTCACCACCACACAACTCGGCTCAGAGTGAAAAGTATAAACCAGCTTACTGAGCAGAACAAAAAACAGTATTAAAAAAAATTGTAGACACATTTGAACCTTTGCACATAGTGGTGTCCAAAAAGTCTGTGAAAGGACATTATTAAATTAAATCTAATTCAAACATGAACATTTAATAGATCATTCAAACATGGAAAAAAAATCTGTAAATAAACTATTTTTTGCTTCTTTTTTCTTTTCTTTTTTTTTTTTTTACTGTTTTTATGGTTTTTAAAAATTAAAAAAGGCTTATTAGAAATATTGGAAAATTTTGCATAAGCAAATTTGTGACATCATGTTAAATTCTAAATAGCATAAATACCCATTATTAGATAGCTTAAAAATATTATTTCTACAGGTTCTACAGTATTTCTCCCTGTCAATTTGGGCCCATATTCATGAAAAATCTTAGTGTTAAGATTTGCTCCTAGTAACAAAATTCTAAGAGAATTCTCAGAAATGTGGGTGTTTCCTGTTAAAATTAAAGAAAAGATTCTAGTAGAGATAAAAGTAATTCAGAAAGCTTCTTAACCCTTAAAAGAGGTCTTAAGGTCCAAAATTGTTAGGAGTATGGACAAGGATTTTTAAGACGCTTAAAGTCGGCATGAAATCAAAATTGATTTTTTTTTTTTTTTTATGGAATACTGTAGTGTTTATTATAAGTAATTTATCCGTGCACTTCATTATTTTTTTAAAATTCATGTGCCTTTGTAATCTTTAAATCAAAAACGTTAACCTCCCCTCCCCCTCAAAATGACTCATCTACTCTTCCGGTCACGAGCTATGATCACTCTTTCATTCTCGCGTGCGCGTTGTTAGGCATGTTTTGTGCCGTTGATCGTTCTCGTCGCGTCAACCTCAATAAATAAAATATTTCTTCATGCTAGGGTGTCGGCGGTGAATCCAGTGGAGAGAAATCCCCCATAGAACTAACTGCAAACTGGCATTCAGATCTGCCTCCATTTTGTTAGCAACGCCCCAACTTCCAATGATCCAATCAATTTTCAAAGGATGAAATCAAGTCCCGCCCTCTCATTTCAGATGCCATTTCACTTGGATAGACGTCACAGTAGAGAAAAAAAAGGCAATCGCTACTTCCGTTTCATGCCGACTTTACGAGTTCTGTTTCATTCCTCCTGACCGACAGAGGTGGTGCTAAGCACTAGTAGATTGTCGCTGCGCCAGCTAGACAGGTCGAGACAGTATACCAAAATGGTCATGTGGTGACAAATGGGCGGAGCTTCGAGGAGGCACTTAGAGCAGGGGTGTCAAACTCGGTTCTTGGAGGGCCGCAGCCCTGCAGAGTTTTGTTTCAACCTTGCCCCAACATACAAACCATGTAGTTTTCAAATAAGCCTGAAGGAATTTATTAGCTAGATAGGTGTGTTTAATTAGGGTTGCATCTGAACTTTGCAGGGCTCCGGTCCTCCAGGAACTGAGTTTGACACCCCTGACTTAGAGCTTCTCGGTGCTATCCGGTGGTTTGTGTTCTCTTTCTGCACTGATACGTTTACGGTTCTCCGTTTATTGTATCTCATGCATAAGGATTCTGTGGAACACTCCATGCTTTTCAGTGTTATCCGGTTGCTATCCTTCCCTTTTCACACTGATACGCTGATGGTTCTTCATTGATTGGATCATTTTTTAGAGGTTTTTGCAACACTATGTGGCTCTCGGCACTATCTGGTGGCTAGTGTTTCTCCCCGTTTATCCGCTGACGATCCCTGTTATTTTTGAAGTGATCATGGCGCAGGGTTCTATTGCTACTGGCTTTCCCTTGACATATAAACTGTATCCTAATACTCTCCTTCCTGATGACGGCCATGACGTGTGCCCATCCTGTTTGGGAATTCAGCATTTAAGAGAAGCTTAAATGAGTAGGACTTGGGGATGCAGACTTATAATCTACCACTCGTACTCGGAAGGGTGGTGCATCTGCGACCGCTGGTGCCCCCCATTCAAAGAAGAAAGCAACTTCACATAAAGAACATATGAAGGAAACTTCACTTTCTAAGACTCTGGCTGTTCTCTCATCTAAGATGTCAGAGTTAAAATGCCTCCTTCAGACACTTCAGCCTGTAGTTCCTGTCTCACCTGCAGCTGTTTCACAGGAGGATGAAGAGAGATCAAGCAAGAGAATGGAGGAAGAGCCCTTTAGCTCCTCTTCTCTTTCACGTCATACTGAATATTATGTGCTTCCTACAAGTGCTTCTGACTCTTTTTTTTCCAGGATTATCTGAATGCTGGTGTACAGTCTTTCCCTCAGGAGAATCAGACTGGTTCGCCAAAAGCTAGTGAGGATTCAGTTCATTCAGGCTTAAATCCATCTTCAGTGGATGATACTTTGGCTGTGCTCCAGATGGCAGTTGCTCGCTTAGTGTTGGACAGCTCGCATACACAACCAGCCCAGTTCAATGTCTTCTTCAGACAGGCATTAGCTGGATCTTCCTTTTCTATGCCACCGTGTAAGGATTTTGTGGCAGAATTTTCTAATGCCTTGACAGGAGCTGGGGTACCCAAACGGCGGTCAAAGACTGCTCGTACGCTAGCATCAATGGCAAATGCAGATACTATTGGTGCGGGCCGTGCTCCAGAAATAGAGCAGCCTGTTGCTGCCCTGGTGGTTTCACCTGATGAGGCCCTACGGGGCAATGTCCGTTGCCCCAGTTTTCAATGCAGTCGCACAGACTCGTTGTTGAAAAAGGCATATGAGTCTACTGCATAAATATCCCCCGCGGAGAACACATTATGCCAATTGCTTCTCGCCACTACCAGTACACTTGAATCGTAGAATGTACAAAAGAGTGAAGTTGTCCGAGACCACTCATCAATTGACTCAGACTCACCGAAATCCTGTTTTCAAGGTGCCACCCATTCAGGCTCGTCATCGCTTGGCAATGCCAGAGCAAACGATTTCTTCAGCGCTCTACCACACAGTCTCTGGATCCACAGAGACCTTGTGTTGCTGAGGACACACAAGGTTTTCGACCACATCAGCGGCAAGTGCCAGGGGGCCCACGTCAGCCTCCCCCCATTGCCACTAAAGGTTGCACACACAAGGCATGATCTGGTTGGGCTGGTAGTCGATCGTTTTTCAAGCGTACACCTGCAGTATTGGAGGCAGACAAGAGTAGATCCTTGGATTTGCACTACTTTGGGAAAGGGATATACCCTGCAGTTCTGACACCAGCCACCAAAGTTGTCAAGGATTATCCCCACAGTAATAAGGGATGCAGTTCGTTCAGAGGCTCTCTCTCAGGAAATGTGTTCTCTATTAGAGAAGGGAGCGATAGAAAGAGTTCACCCCCTCATTCAAAAGGGATAGTTTTTATTCAACTTCCTTCCTGGTTCTCAAAAAGGATGGTGGTTTTCGTCCAATTCTAGATTTTAAAAATTTGAACTTTTTCCTAAAACTCTTCCCTGCCGGATGTTGTGTGCAGCCGACGTTCTTCATGCTGTCATGAAGGGAGACTGGTTAAGAGCATCGATTTGAAAGATGCTTATTTTCACATTCCGATTGTTCCCCATCACCGAAAATTTATTTGACTCAGTTTCAAGAACCAAGCTTACCAATTGAAAGTCCTTCCTTTTGGCCTGTCTCTGGCCCCTCGTGTGTTCACAAGGTGCATGACTGCAGTCCTGCATCCTCTATGGTATACAGATACAGAGGGAAACGAATCCTACCCTATTTGGACGACTGGATGCTATGTGCCCCCTCAAGACAGCAAGCTGTCCGCGACACCAGTCTGCTCTTGGAGCATGTGCAGAAGCTGGGTCTTTCTGTGAACAAGGCAAAGAGTTGCCTGGTTCCAATGCAAACAATCACTTACATTGGAATGTTTCTGGACTCCCGTTCAATGTCTGCCACCCCATCACAAGCCCGAGTGGACAATATTCTTCAGCTCATTGCTCATTTCAGGCTGGGAGTGAGTATGCAATACAGAGAGTTGCTACAACTTTTGGGGATGCTGACTGCTGCCACTTCTGTGATACCACTGGGCTTGCTCCACCTCAGGCCTCTTCAGTGGTGGAACAACAATTTGCAGTTGAACCCCAGCAGGCATTGCCATCATTTGATTATTGTCACACACCATTGTATTCAGATATTGAGACGGTGGAGTCGCCGGGAGTTTTTGATGTCAGGTGTACCGCTAGGGGTCATTCCCTCTCCCCGAGAAGTAGTCACGACCGATGCTTCCCTCTTCGGCTGGGGGGCAACGTGGAATCACAGGGGTGTCTGTGGCCAATGGTCTCCAGTTCGATCCAGGGATCACATCAATCTCCTGGAATTACGTGCAGTCTTCCTTGCCCTGCAGTGTTTCTTACCAGTTCTGGCAGGTCGCCATATGCTCATTCGGTCAGATAACACCTCGACAGTGTTTCATCTGAATCATCAGTCTCTGCATCTCACTCACAAGATCCTCACTTGGTCTCTTGCTCATCTAGCATCGCTAAGGGCAGTTCACCTTTCGGGGTCAAGAAACCAAGTAGCAGACGCTCTGTCCAGGAATCTTCTGCACCCGGGAGAATGGAGGCTTTACCCAGATGTGGTGCAGAGAATATAGCAACAGTTCGGGAGAGCAGAAGTGGACCTTTTTGCAACACAGACAACCACTCACTGTAGCTTGTGGTTTGCGAGAACCGAGATATCCAGTCTGTTGGGGCAGGACGCTCCGTCTCACGAATGGCCAGACTGTCTCCTTTATGCATTCCCTCCTCTTCCGCTGTTGTGGGAAACATTGCAAAGGATAGCACAGTGCAATCACAGAGTCTTACTTGTCACACCTCGATGGCCAGCCAGGCCTTGGTTTCCCATGCTTCTGAGACTTTAGGCGGACAGGCCGTGGAAAATTCCGCCTCGGAAGGATCTGTTGTCACAGACAGATGGTGCTGTCTGGCACCCAGATCCAGCTCGTCTTCAACTTTGGGTTTGGCCTCTGAGAGATCATGTTTGTGACTGAACTTAATTAGAGACATGCTAACATCTCCAACAGCACAGAAATGCCTTAGTGCAAGAAATGGAAGTAATCACTACATTAAGTATATTAACATATTTGGCAACTAGTAAAATGAAACTACAAAGCAGTGATTTGGTTCTGTCACAACCTTCTAAGCAAAGTGATCACACAAACAGTTACAGCACTTTAAGGACCTTATTGTGTTGCTGTTCGTTTCCTATCAAATATGTTAAGTATGACAGTATAGTAAATAAAAAATAAAGAATATGTATACATATATAATGTGTGTGTGTGTGAGTGAGTATGGTACAACAGGAAAAATTACGCCTGTAATTGCAAAGTGAAGGCTTACAATACACCCTACACATAAAAGCACTAATTTTGTTCCTTCTTGGACAACCAACCAATCACAGGCTTCAAAAGATTGTCAATATCTAGCAACAGGGTCAACCCCACCTCCTCACTAAGATGAAAGTTTTTGTCTTTTCCTCGCTCAGAGTTGCTCTCAGATTGGTCCAGAATCTCTCTTAAGCTAAGACTTCTACATAGAAAGCTAAATTAGGAGCTTTCTTAGAGGATTCTTAGAAGCTTTTAAGAATACGGGCCCTGGACTTATAAATGACTGTTTAAACTGAATATGAGAATATGAGAATAATATGCTATTAATAAGGACCAATATTAGTACCTGGCTTCTTTTTGTACTGCATCTGTGTAGTTTAGCCATTTTACAGCATGCACTCCTCCATTTCTCGTCATGCTTTCTGCCCACAAATGGGCAGAGCTGTCACAAGATTCATTAAGAGCTGTTTGCACAAAGAGAGTAGGCCACTGGGAGAAGAGAAGGCTGTGGCACTTCAGAAAACTGAGACAGTCTTTAAAACCCTTCATGTTATCTGAAACACACACATGAATTTGGTCCATGAATTTAATTTAATATAGGTCTACCACAAAAAAATATATAATTTGAAATTTCAGTACACATTTCCACTCAAGTACAGATCATGACCATAAATCTATTTTGAGTCCTTTTTCAAGTCACTATAGTCAGGTTTTAATTAACACAAAATAATATAAAAGTAAAATACCAGCTGATGTTTTGGATCGCAGCTGATGGGTCTCATATTTTGGGGCTATGAGAATAAAATAAAGTAAAAATAATAAGTATTACAACCTGTCATCTTTGAAGAAAAAAGACAAATGTACTACTGCTAAAAATCAGACGCATTAAAGCTCTCTTACCAAACAAAATGTAGGTCTCCAGAAGTTGATGAAGAAGTCCATGCCGTACATTAGCATAGAGGAAGTAGTAACTGGACAGCAGAAAACACAAAGTCTCCCACTGATTACTGCCCATCTAAGCAAAGAGAGAGAATAGACATCTCTTATGAGTTTTGTAACCTCTTATTGCTCACTGAAGCTCAAAGATCAAAGAGAGCAGGAGGACACTGACTAGGTGTGCAGGGAGTTGAGACAGAATTTCAGCATCCGAGTGAAGAAATGTGTCCTTCCCCTGAGGATTTGACTGTACCCAAAGGTGAGCTGGGAAAAAGTTATACAGAAATAAATATAAAAAAACATACATTACCTTTCAAAAGTTTGGAAGGATTATCTTATGCTCATCAAGGCTGAAATTATTTGATCAAAAATTGTGAAATATTATTATAATTTAAAATAACTATTCAATTTTAATGTATTTTAAAATGTAATTTGTTCCTGTGACATCAAAGCTGAATGTTCAGCATCCATTACTCCAGTCTTTAGTGTCATATGATCAATCAGAAATCATTCTAATAATATTTTTTCAAGATTCTCTGATAAATATAAAGTTTCAAAAGAACAGCAGTAATGTGAAATAAAAATATTTTATAACAATATAAAAGTCTGAATTTAATGCATCCTTGCTGCATAAAATATAAATTCTCTTTACAATTTTTTTTTTTACCTAAACGATAGTGTATAAAACACATAAAATGCATCATGATTTACATGTATCTCGTCTTACCTGCAATTATCAGATGACTTCTGTTTCTACTCTCCTCAGTAGACAGATACAGATGTTCAAAGGCTGACTTCACCTCTGGATGGGTCAAAATCAGGAGGTCATCTGAGCCCTGACCATGGGATGGTCCAATTAGGCTGCATTAGAAGAATGACCAAACAAATTATTGCTTGTCAAAAACAGTATGTACTCCTTATGTCTATATATTTTGTACCTGTGCAAAGTTTGTGCCAGCTGAGAGAATATTGCCATGGGAGCACGGCTCTCTGGATGCCTCGCTATATGGAGAAGTTCCTGCCATGTCACCAGACCACCTCTGGAGTTTAAATCATTGCACATGTTCAGTATAGTGTAAAGAGAACTCTCCCGCAGTCCTGTGAAAGAAACAGATTAGTGATTTGAGAAGTATTTTCAATACATTAAATTAAAAATAAATAAAATAAAATGTTGTTCTCCATGCAAAAATTATTATTTAGATAAGGGATTCAAAAGAAATTGAAAAATTAAAATAAAATAAAAACAAGATGAAGATTGAAGGTGAAGATTCCTTCATATATCCAACACATTAAGTTAATTAATTAATTTAAACTTCTAACAAATCACCATATAAACTATATAAGCTCTCAATATTAATATCAAAACAGTTTAAGCTTTAAAGTCCACATGAAATCAAAATTTACAATATTTACTTTGTTATCACACATTGTTAGTCCTGAGTTGAACAATTAATTCCACTGAAATGTTAATCCACTGAAAAAAACATAGTTTGTCTTGGTAATCTTTATTCAAAATCTGAACAATTGCTTCCGCTGTGGAATGGCATTCCTTCTCTGATGACGTCAGTTTGAAAGCTTGGGCAGGACATCCTTAACCACGCCCCTCCAAACGTTAGTTTGCTGCAAGTGAGAGATGAGAGGAGGAGCGCAAAAATAAATCCCCGCCCTCTACTCAATATTCCATTTCAGCTGGAAATACACCACGATCCTGAAATTAAGTCAGCAGCAACTTCCGGTTCACACAGACTTTAATGTTTAACATAG
The DNA here is from genome assembly GCF_936440315.1 of Barbus barbus. Classification (NCBI taxonomy): domain Eukaryota; kingdom Metazoa; phylum Chordata; class Actinopteri; order Cypriniformes; family Cyprinidae; genus Barbus; species Barbus barbus. The sequence continues at coordinate 9,385,399 of NC_136754.1, forward strand.
GCGGAGTTTCACATTTTTGCCTGGGGGGGCACCTACCGGTAGACCATGAGCTCTGATTTTTTATTTTTTACACACCGTATATACCTTTTTTTTTTTTTTTGCACACCGTATATACCTTTTTTTTTTTTTTTGCACACTGCATATACCATATTTTCTACATTTTCAATTATTTATAGCCTATATATTTTCTTCTTCATTTAAAGGAGCACTGCCTAAGTTCTGAAATTTCTAACAGTTACTGACACCAGTGGCCGTTAGAGGAACTGCAGCCAGTCTCATGCTCGTTCTCGGTGCGCACTAAATGAGGCTTTTTTTTTGTTGTTTGTTTGTTTTTTGTTTTAAGCTTATGATGAGCTTTTGTGGGTGTCTGGGTTGTGCTGGAGGCTGGTCGCTTCTTTCCGTCCACAGAGTCCATTTCAAACACTACCGCTAGCGATTGCCGCTGTAGACGAGAACGTGCATGACGTCACATTTTGTGAATTTTGGCGCCAATTTGGACCCGACTCCTCCAGACACAACTGAGCCTACAGGCTGATAGAGGCAACCGTGGTGGACAGTCAAGGTGTCATTCTTCCTATTACATTATGGTTGGCTCATAAATGGACAAATGAAAACTCTATCTTAAAGATTTTTTTAAGTAAAAACCTACACATAGCTCCTTTAAAATACATTTACAACAACGACTGGTTGGCTATACAAAGAGTGGAATAAAAACTTGTCTTACCTATAGAAGAATCCGCCTCTTTTGAGAAGTGTCAAAGTTAGAGACCTCCACGCTTTTTATTGTGGGTTTATTAAAAAAACGACGAATATACATTTTGTTCATTTAGCGTATCTTTGCAGAAAGCGGGAAGAGAACGAGAAGAGAGTCCACTCACGCGATACTTTGAGATTCGCGAGTTGTGAGAGTAGGTTTTTTTGGGTTTTTTTTTACATTAATTACAAATTATTTAGCCTTAACATACTCATTAAAATAAGATAATGCAAATAAAATGAGACAATCTGAAAATATTTTTGTATTCATAGATCTGACAAAATCGATTGGCTCTGATCTGGGGGGGCAGTGCCCCCCCCGGCCCCCCCCAAACTCCGCCTATGATGTTTAATCATCGGGGAAGTCGTGGCCTAATGGTTAGAGACTCGGACTCATAACCAAAAGGTTGCGAGTCTCAGGAATGTGTGATTGTAGGTGGGGGGAGTGAATGTCCAGCCCTCTCAATACCACGACTGAGGTGCCCTTGAGCAAGGCACTGAACCCCCAACTGCTCCCCGCCGCAGCAAAAAATGGCTGCCCACTGCTCCGGATGTGTGTGTGTGTGTGTTCATTGCTGTGTGTGTGTGCACTTTGGATGGGTTAAATGCAGAGCACAAATTCCGAGTATGGGTAACCATACTTGGACACGTCACTTTCACCTGATATAATTCATAAAAGTTTCCCAGATGCAAACTTTTTAAAAACATCTATTAATGACATTTCTGAATAAAACGGTTACATATCCAATTCATGCTCTGAAGTTGTGGTCACGTTTACCATTATTCAGCAAATTTTACATTCAAAATTCACCCATTTCAGCACACTATCAGGAATTTCGTGTGAGGGCACAAGATTTTCGCATTTACAGTTGGGCAAAAAAGTATTTAGTCAGCCACCAATTGTGCAAGTTCTCCCACTTAAAAAGATGAGAGAGGCCTGTAATTTTCATCATAGGTACACTTCAACTATGAGAGACAGAATGGGGGGAAAGAATCCAGGAAACCACATTGTCTGATTTTTAAAGAATTTATTTGCACATTATGGTGGAAAATAAGTATTTGGTCAATAACAAGAGTTCATCTCAATACTTTGTTATATACCCTTTGATGGCAATGACAGAGGTCAAACGTTTTCTGTAAGTCTTCACAAGATTTTCACACACTGTTGCTGGTATTTTGGCCCCTTCCTCCATGCAGATCTCCTCTAGAGCAATGATGTTTTGGGGCTTTCAACTCCCTCCAAAGATTTTCTATGGGGTTGAGATCTGGAGACTGGCTAGGCCACTCCAGGACCTTGAAATGCTTCTTACGAAGCCACTCCTTTGTTGCCCGATGATCCCCTGTGTTTGGGATCATTGTCATGCTGAAAGACCCAGCCACGTTTCATCTTCAATGCCCTTGCTGATGGAAGGAGGTTTCAGCCCAAAGCATGATGTTTCCACCCCCATGCTTCACAGTAGTTATGGTGTTCTTTAGATGCAACTCAGCATTCTTACTCCTCCAAACAAGTTCTATTTTGGTTTCATCTGACCACATGACATTCTCCCAATCCTCTTCTGGATCATCCAAATGCTCTCTAGCAAACTTCAGACGGGCCCGGACATGTACTGGCTTAACCAGGGGGACACGTCTGGCACTGCAGGATTTGAGTCCCTGGCGGCGTAGTGTGTTACTGATGGTAGCCTTTGTTTCTTTGGTCCCAGCTCTCTGCAGGTCATTCACTAGGTCCCCCCGTGTGGTTCTGGGATTTTTGCTCACCGTTCCTGATCATTTTGACCCCACGGGGTGAGATCTTGTCTTCCATTTTCTAATAATTGCTCCCAGAGTTGATTTCTTCACACCAAGCTGCTTGCCTATTGCAGATTCAGTCTTCCCAGCCTGGTGCAGGTCTACAATTTTGTTTCTGGTGTCCTTCGACAGCTCTTTGGTCTTGGCCATAGTGGAGTTTGGAGTGTGACTGTTTGAGGTTGTGGACAGGTGTCTTTTATACTGATAACGAGTTCAAACAGGTGCCATTAATACAGGTAACGAGTGGAGGACAGAGGAGCCTCTTAAAGAAGGTCTGTGAAAGCCAGAAATCTTGCTTGCTTGTAGGTGACCAAATACTTAGGAATTTACCAATTAATTCATTAAAAATCCTGCAATGTGATTTCCTGGATTCTTTCCCCCCATTCTGTCTTTCGTAGTTGAAGAGTACCTTTGATGAAAATTACAGGCCTCTCTCATCTTTTTAAGTGGGAGAACTTGCACAATTGGTGGCTGACTAAATACTTTTTTGCCCAACTGTAGATTTCACAATGGGTTCAAGTCGGTCATGTAAATTCACCACACTGACAAGCAGAAAGTCACTTGGTTTAAAAGTGACTTCTGTGTGGCCTGTGTTTCATACATCGCTACACAATAAACACAATAGATAGAATTGACAATACACATTGGACCTTTTTCGCCCATGAAACTTTACTGAAATTTTGTTATATGTGACTGGACTTCAAGATGTAAATTGGGCTACAGGTCATGTCCCAAGTTCTGGATGATTTACCATGTAATTACTATTATATGTTACTCATTCAGTGCTATAATTGTATTACTATTTTATATTTATCAATGTATTTCCCCTTTAAGAGGGTTGGATATTTGAATGGGAAAGGCCCACCCTGGATCGTTGCAAAGACAAATTTAAAGAATTAGCAAAACATATACTATGTCTTGTACCGGTGGAGCTGATGGCAAGTGTAGCTAATGCCCATCCCAGTCCTTGTCTGCAATATTGATTCTGCAGCCTCAGCAGACCGTGCTGCACCAGCTCACCAAGAGACTGAGGAAGAGACTGCAGGCTGTACTTCATCTACAGTAAATAAACAAATTTCCTCATCATTTTTATGTTTAACTCCACACTTCTTTAGCAAAATAACGTTATGTGGATCATTAAAAACACATTTTAAAAAATTTATTCTTAAGAATTATTTACCTTCTCAAAGGAGGCATAATTCTTAAGCTCCTCACAGGCCAAACGGAGGTAGAGTGGACTCACAGAGCCTTTCTTCATCAGCAGTGTCTGAAGCTACAGGGGAACACAATGATAAATTTTCTAGATATGCAAAAGTTGTCAGTTTTTTCTTATATTACTCCAACAGAAAAACAGTAGTATACCTGGTTATTGAAAGCAGAATCACTCAGTTTCTTTCCAAACTCAACAAGCTGCTTCTGCACAATCTCCTTCTTGTCAGGTAAAGATAATTGCCCCAGTGGAAATGACACAGTGCCTTTTCTTTTGCTAATAGTGTTTTGTAGGGATGATTCTAAAGTAACACTCAGGACCAAACAGACACCCTGAGGGGACAATGAACACAGTGACTGGTTGATGAGAAAATTTAATCATTTTAAATCCACTTATTTACAGTTAGTGTGAATGTGTTTTTCTTACTTTAGGGATGTGCTTTGGGATCCATTCTGACACCCCTTGACCTCGACCATCATGGATACGGTCCGCCCCATCAACAAGCAATGCCAGTGGCTTCTTTTTGTTAAACTCATTCAAGTTCAAGTGGAACTCAGACAACAAGTCTCTGTAGTTTAACAAGACAATAATTATGAAACGAGTTTTCTGAAATGACAATTCATGTTACATGATCAGATCCTTCCTTCCTTACTTATAAGATGTGTTTGGAGGCAACTCCACATCGTTTTTTCTTTTCCTCAGCCATTGAACAAGACAGCGAAGAAGCTGCACAACACTGCAAGCTGACTGGCTAGCATCTGTGGAGTAGGATATGACATCACACAAAGGGGCTTTTCTGTTTTTGACAGAGGTTTTGAGTGCCTGGGCCAGGGCAGCCTTAATAAAACAGAAGACACACACATTAACATCAAACACTGGCATTAATACATCAAGAACAATGGTTATTCATACAATGTACAGATACCATGAACACAGTTTTGCCCTCTCCAGGATTTCCCTCAACCATCAGAATTCCTGCTTTTTGCTGACATTCTTGAACTTTTTCTGTTGCCATAGAAATAAGCTTTGCCCTGCCGTGAAACTGACGCTGTTGGGCATCCTGATGCACTTCCTGTTCCTTAATCTCTGAGGCCACATCTTCATCTGTCTCCTACAAAACAAGAAAAAACATTTTAGTGATGAAGAAATTTCCTAAAATCAATTTACTCATTAACAAGGAAATGTAAAAAAAGAAAAAAAAAAAAAGGGGGGGGGGGGGGGGGGGGTGTATAAGGGTCCATATGTCCAAAAAAGATTAATCAAATAAATTATAAAATGTGCATACATGATGATAAATAGATTATCAGGAAAAGAAAAAAACTATTTTAAAAGCAAAAATAATTGAGTAAAAACAGAACATTTAATAATCAAATAGAAAATATAATATATATTATATAGTATAAATATTATCTACTGCCCTATGTTTCATTTTCCAGTTAGGCCAGAAAGCGGACCTAATCTGTTGTCGGTCAGATTGTCATTGGCCAAGGCTAACAGATTTCGGAATACGTAGATTGAGGAATAGCCCCATTCCATTATTATAAAATGTATAAAAGTATAACATAAAATATAATTGAGTACTGAATTTGTAAAAAAAAAAAAAATTAATATCTTTTCAATTGAAATTTTTTTCAATTGAAATTTTTTAATCAAACTGCAGACTCATATCTTTTTATCCACATCATCCTTATTCATTTTTTAATTGATTTATATTTCAACTGATGTATTGATATTTCAAGCGATTGAGTGGCCCCCAAAAAGTGTAACATGAAAACACTTTGTGTGTTTTGATCATAGTCTGACCTCCACAAAGAGCTGCTGTATGGTTTCCCAGATATCCTCCAGCACCGCCCTCCCAAAGTCCTCCAGACCTTTCAGATAGGGCTTTCCATCCACCACCCCACCCCATTCACAGGGATAACTAAGAGAATATGAAGCAGTGTAAAAATAAATACATAAACACTCATTGTGCTGACAAAACAAATGTACTGAACTCACTTTTCTGTCACTTTGAAGTCGTTGTTCTGGATCCATGTTTTCAAGCTGTTCATTTTAGCTTCAGCTTCTTTGGATTCTGCCACAAAGTCTGTCCTCCATGCCACTGGCACCAAACTAAACATACCAACACATGAAATGATGATGTGATATAATGTACTGTATCTACTGTAAATCACAGAGCCTCAAAAACATCAGCTTGCAGTTGATCTTGTGTTTTGCATGATTTAATTCCTAGGCTGCCATCTGTCAACTACAAAATAAATCCAGTCAGCAGATAAATAATAAATAAATGTATACCTGGCGAGACGAGGTGATCTGAAGTAGAAGAACATGCGGCTCTGGGCAGAGTCTGGATACAGAGCTTGAAACTGTCGAATCTCCATTTCAGTGATGGATAACCCATCAGGCGCAGAGTTCAGCTGGCAGAAAGAAGTATAAAAACAATTCACGAAACGAGGACAAGGATCAACAGGACGTTAAATATCCTGTATCAAAAAACACTTCTTATTATACTCAATTTTGAAAATGTTGAAAGTTGTGCTGCTAAATATTTTTGAGGAAACCATGATCTTTTTTCCAGAATCTATATTGTGTAGAAAGTTTAAAAAAAGAGTTATATGTTATAAATATCTTTACTCTCACTTTTGATTAATTTATTGTATTAATGCCTTTAAATAATAATAATAATAATAATAATAATAATTTCATAGACCCAAACTTCTGAACAGTAGCATACTTTTTATTTTTTAATTTGCCTCTCTTATTTAGCTTGCAACCTCCTGGTCAACATTAACTCTGGTTAACATTAAACTTGTTATGCAGCAAGACTGTACATGATTAATAATAATCACATGTATCACACTTTTAATAAAGCATCTATCAGACAAATAAATGTAATTACCCAGTTGTATTGAGGAAGCTCAGGTAGGGTGGGGCGGGGCGGCACAAGGCCGTATCTCTCTCCCAGAATCCCGAGCAGCAGCTGACTGCGGCAGACCTCCGACAGACAGAGCTCCACAGAACGGTTAGACTCCTCCTCGGTAATGCCCCAGCGCAGCTCCACTTCCTGCAGGTAGAGGTAGTGAGGAGCGGCTCGTCTCCTGAGCTCAGGAAACACGCTACGCACAAGAACATCCCTCTCTGCATGCATATCCCTGAACGTAGAAGAGATAAACACTCGCACACACTTCCATCTATGAAAAGAGAGAAAAGAGAACTGATGAATACAGGTTTTATTTAGTATTTAATTTCCAACAGTGTTGGGCAAAGTTACTCAGCATTAAAAGTAATGCATTACAATATTGTGTTACTCCCTAAGAAAGTAAATAATTGTGTTACTTACCTTTTATTTAATGTAATGCATTATGTTACTTTTGCATTACTTTTTGTCATCTTGCCTACTTGTTTGATTTAATATAAAAAATTATATTTTTGGCAAACGTAAAAGGCCTTTCTCATCAAAAGTTAAATAAGCAATGAAGGAATTAAATACAAAGGATTTTTGTGTTAACACTTATTTATTGCAGATCTGCTTAATATTCAGAGTTTGCTTTTCACTGCTTTTATTAATTTTGAGGAATACTGAATCTGTTTTTGTGCAAATGATATGAATAAATGCATGTTTACATTTAGTCAAGAACTACAGCAAATATCGTGTTTACACAGCGCACACACACAATACCTCTGCATTTACTCTATTTCTCTCAACATAAGGACAGGAGAGCTGTCAGTCAATAAATGGTGTTACTTACTTGAAAAAGTAACTCAAATATTTTATTGTATTTTTTTTTTTTTTTTTAAGTAATGCGTTACTTTAATAACTACTAGAAAAAAGTAATTGATTATGTAACTCGCGTTACCCCAACAATGGTTTCCAATATACTAATGACCTCTCTGTTCTCCACTGGAATATGTGCTGGACCACAACCACCCAACATAAAGTGATTGTTGAACATTTTGTTTAATACAAGTAATTTATGATTTTTTTTAATGGTTATACCTGAACTTTGGTGTTGCCGGCAGTGAGATAACATCAGCAGCTCTCTCAGGTTCAGTTTTGCGCCCCTGTGGTGGCGGGATGTTATAGACTCTGTCCATATGCTCCACATGCTGCAGCATCCTTGAGGAGCCTCTCTCTGAGACAAACCTACAACCACAGAGCAAATCTAAATGAACTGAAACTCCAGCCAATGTCTATCAGAATAGATTCAAAAAGTAAAGTAGTAAGAAGTAATAGAAGAAATACACTGTTGTTTACAAACTGACACTCATTTGTATTTACTAATATAACAATAAATACTGTAGTTACAAACATCCAAAATTCCAGATGGAAGAACAAAAATGATCAATTTCCACAAAAATATTAAGCAGCACTGTTTTCAGCACTGATAATAATAATAATTAGAAGATTTTTTCTTGAGCACCATATCCATATATTGGAATGATTTCTGATATATGTTGTGATCAAGACTGTAGTTATGACTGCTGAAATTTCAGCTTTGTTATCAAAGGAATAAGTTACATTTTAAAATACAATTTAAAAAGTTACTGCATGTGATAATATTTCATATTACTGTTTTGACTGTATTTAATGCAGCCTTTGTGAGCATAACAGACATCTTTCACAAACATTTTAATAAATCTTACCAGCCCCAACTTTTAGAATTGTAGTAAATATTGCAAATATTTGGTAGATCCTAAACTAGCTCTTACTGACAACTCAATGCTTTTTCACAAGAAAGAACATATTAAGTACGACATAACGTTCATCTAAATATCTTACTTCAGGATCTGCTCGCTAAATCCCCAAAGCTCTATAATGTTGGAACTCAGTTTGTATTTCATATTTTCATTTGGAGACCTGTTCAAAACAAACAATAAAAGATTTATTTGCAACTACAGAAATTTTGCCACATTTCTGCTCCAAGCAGCAGACATTTGAATGAAATGCAAATGGAGAACAAGTTCCACAAAACGTACATGTTTGCAAGCAGCACATCTATCACAACAGCATCACGGTTGATATCTTGCCGATAGTCATTGATATCCGCCATTAAATAACTGTTGGTGTAGTCATTTTCAAACACAACTATATGATCCAGCTGTGGAGGAAGATGTTATAACAGACATGTCGTGCAAAATAACTGTAATGCATTCTGGAATAATCATAAAAACAAAAAGGGCTCACACCTTTGTCTTCTCTTCAATTAGCTTGGTGAAAAATGTTGCAGGAGACATAAATTCAGATTGTTCATTGTCATCATTCAAATCCTGAGAGAAAGAGGGACAGAGAGAGACAAAGAGAATAAAACAAAAAAGGAGTGAGAACATCAAAAAGCATTATAGTATAAGATTTAATATGTAACTTTACATGCTTATTTCCACTCTTTTTACATTTAGATTAAAACACTAATAATGTAATATCACAGTTAAAAGCAATCTTTAATGAATCTCAAAATTAATATCCATTTTTATGCTGTACATTTAAATGTCATGATGCTTAACTTCACTTGTAGAATTTAAAATTACTGATGTTATCTTTATTTTATTCTATTCATAGTGTTTTATTATACATTTTGTTGTTTCATTTTATTTGTTATTTTAATGTTTTATTTTTAAGAGTTTTATTTTAATGTAACTATTTTATTAAATAGGAAAAAAATGTGAAAGGGCTGCTTGTATATTATTGTATATATTGTATATTCACAATAAAAGGGAAATTCTTACCTTCACTTGCTTCATTGCTTGTCTCACATTATCAAAAATGATGTCAGACTTCACCTTGACCTCATGGAGACTTCCATGTCTATGTAGCATGACTCGGGAATCTTCACTACAGTAGTTAATCATCATGCATAAAAGCATTGCAGCTTCTTGTACCTGCAGAACATAGTTCACAATATGTTTCATTTATACTAGAAGCCTAATTTCTAAAACATAACAAAATTATAAATCCAGTCACTCTGAAAAATACATAAAAGCACTGTATTGTACTGGTAACTTAAAAAAAATAAGATGCTGTTATCTGACCGATGCTGAGAGTTTACTCTCGTCAATGTCTTCGGTGCTTTCAGGGGGCAAGCAGACATCATCAGCACCACTCCAGTCCCGATCCTCTGAAATATCAGCATCACAGATCACAAGTGTGCGTCCAGGGAGAGGAGGGATGTTGTATTTGCAGGAGATCTGCACAGCTTTCTCCAAAGCACAGCTGTACTTGTTCAGAAGCTCCTGAGTGTACAGCTTCTGACTAACAAATTACATCACAAAAAAAACAAACATGTCAATGCAGGGGTAAAATGAAAATTTCTTTATTATATTAGTATATTTTTATCCAAAATCATCATACTATGTAAAGGTTTTCTTCAATATTAAACTAAATATTCAGCAATACACACTTTGCTTTTTTCAGGAGATTGCGTTTGATATTGAATAAGCGGTAGACGAAGGGAACTCTCATTGTAATCCTCAATCTCTTGCGTGCTGTTGTTTCCCATTTGTATTGTCGAAATCGTTTGCTCTTTGGGAATTTCTTAAGAACCCCTTGCAGGATCTCCCTGGAGCTTGGCACTTCGACCGCAGGCCCACCAGCTGAAAGAGGGAGAACATGTCACTTAAACTTCTTCATGCGCAGGTCTATCGAAGACACTTTGGGAATGTGCTCTCTCATTTAGATTAATATGGATTCATTGACATCCAGTGAGATCCAACATTTTGTAGATTAAAATACTAAATTTCCCTAAATTCCCATAAATACATATTTCATATGGACTAAATTCTTTGTACACTACTGTTCAAAAGTTTTTGAAAGAAAGATGCTGAGTAAAGCTGCATTTATTTGATCAAAAATATTGTAAAAACAGCAATACTGTACAATTTAAAATAACTCCTTTCTATTTTAATATATTTATAATGTGATTTATTATGACAAAACTGAATTTTCAGCTAAAATCTGACTGGTTGACAAACATGTTGATCCAGGAACATCCTTCATACATAAACTTACCAAATTTACTGAGCTCCAAAATGATTTTATATGCAGACAGGAACCGGAAAGGAAACTGCCTGCTCTGGATTACAGCATTCTGTAAGATTAAACACCACAAACCCCCGTAAATTACTTCATCATGTTACACAAGTTTCAGTGTTCAAAAGACTGAATTAAGAGACGCTGACCTTCGATGTCAGTCTGTTGAGGATCTTAGTATGATGTTTCTCACTGATGCCCACAGAGATCATGTTCCTCAGGTTCCTCAGCATTGCCATAAAAGGAAGAGACTTTCCATCTGCAACCACAAAAAAAAAACACACACTTATGTTTGAGTAGATGTTCAAGAATTAAGCCAATTTTGGACCCAAGTGCATGTCCCGCATTCACACCAATGAGTTTCTCCCAGGTGGCAGCTTTGTTTCCCTCCTGACTTAGCTTGCATTCCCATGTGTCGGGCTGCTTAATTTTCATCCGCTTTCCAGCTCTCTCTCTCTCCCAAACCCCAGTAAGACCACTGCGAGAGAAGGCCTTCAGATCACTCGGGTATCTGCATGCAAAGACAGATAAAACATACTCACTCACGGCTGGAAGTAACACTGGACTGAGCAATCAGTTAATATAAAAAATGTTGACTAAAATTCCAGTTTGTAGAACTAACTTCTTTCCCAGAATGGCCATAACATGTTCTGCAGGTTCTTTGATGTGAAGGCGCTTTATCATCTTCTTGAGGCTGAATTCACTCTGTTTTTTATCCTTTGCAGTACGATTCTGGCTCTCCAACTGTATCATAAGATGTTCAGGAGACATGATGTGCAATAACAATTTGTAGTGTTATGTAATATCAAACACATCAAACTAAACACGGCAAAGCTCACATATTTTTTGAGAATGGAGTCATCAACTCTGACAAAGTCACCCCACTTTTTCCACTGTGCAGCAGAGATTTTCTGAAAGAAGAGGGATAGAAAACAAGCATTTTAAAAGTTATGTGAAATAGAAAAAAATTCTAGATAAAAATTGTATGTTACAATGTGTGCAACACAGAAAATATGGAATTGAAAAGGTCTTAAAAAATGTAAACGTGTTTAATGGGGTCATATGATGCGATTTCAAGTTTTCCTTTCTCTTTGGAGTGTCACAAGCTGTTCGTGCATAGATGAGATCCCTAAAGTTGCAAAGACTAAAGTCTCAAACCCAAATAAATATTCTTTATAAAAGTTAAGACTCGTCCATGTCCCCCCTAAAACGGCTCATTCAAACACGCCCCCACATGTCTGTGTCATGATGTGGAAATATTTGCGTAATGCCGCCCAAATGTTCACCCAAAGAAAGAAGGCGTGGTTTCAGTAACCGCAGTAGTGTTGATGCAGCCATGTCAGGGAGATGCTTTGTGTTTCTAGGTGAAAGCAAAAGCACTTTATTTGGCCTTCCGAAAGTAGGTGCAATTAGGAATCATTGGTTAAGATTTGTTTACAACGCATTTTATGGACGACAGTTTCGTGAACCTAGGAGAGTACAAGGCTGGCTATGCACGAAGGCCATTTCTAAAAAAAATTAAAATAAGGGTCAATTCCGACTTTACTATGACAATCTGGCGCTTCTGAATCAGCGACTGTAAGTATGTTTTGTTATTAGTTCAAGTATTTGCTATTGACTGTTCAAATGCGGAGTTTTGTGCGTAACGCGTTGTGTGTTTGTGTGTGTGTGTGTGTGAGGGGAACAGGGTCGCATCACAGTGGATTGTACAGCCCGTTGTTAGGTATTTAAATAGGGATAGTACTGACTGACACTATGAAACAGTGCCCAGGTGATGCCACTCACCTGTGAATAAGAAGGTGGGGTATGTGATTACAAAATCAAGGGGCTCTTAAAAAAAACGAGGATTCACGTTATGCAGGAGTGCTCTCGTTGCCCCTTTTGTTGTACTCCCCTTCTTTGTTTTGTGATAAGATTTAGTTTGCTCCGGAAATATATAGAGGAACTACAATAATGTACATTATTTGAAAAATAATGTGTTTTTTGAACATTAAAGCATGTCAACATATTCTGTTACACCAAATATACAAAATAATGATCTTTAAAATAGCATCATATGACCCCTTTTAAAAGTTTTTTGACATTACCTCTCCTTTCTTTCGTTTCTTGTTGTGTTTGCAGCGATGCTTCCGTGTATTGTATTTGGCCAGCTGATATTCAGTGAACTGCTTAAATTTATCCGCTAGAGCTTTTTTCAGGCAGGAGGGTAAAGATTTACTGAAACACTGCACAAAAACATTTAAAAAGCATGAAAAACAAGAATAATACAGTAGGAGCAAAATAAAATCCTTATTTAAACATCTACCATGCTAAAACCGTAATCGCCGAATGAATATGGTATAAATACAAATATGATGATCATTTCTTAAGGGCAGTAATGATATTTAATATTAATACTTACCGTGCTATAGATTCTTGTCACCTCCAGCCAATCAGATGGCAGCTGTACAGCAGCACAAAAGTACCTTCTCAAGTGTGACTTAGAACCTGGCAGATGGGCCGCCAGTGCCAGCAGGAAGTTGGCTGTGATACGAATGTTTAGTTCTTGCCTAGTATAGACCGCAACCTAAAACCAGTGCAGATATGCAAACCATATGTGTTAACACATGACAACCTAACCCACACACACTCACACAAACAAAAACACCAACCTTTAAGAGAAACTCAGGGTCTTCTGTGGTAATCTCTGTGGCCAGAACCTTAATAACGGCCCACACACTTGTCTTTTTATCCCAGTCCTTCTGGCCCGGGGTACAGCTCTTATTGACAAGGGAGCAGCACACCATATTCAGCAGGTTGTTCTGAAGGTCAAACAAAAAAACTGTCACACGTCGTTTGATTTCACAATCACCTATTCGTCTATCCATTATCTGTTGTAAGAATTATTTAAAATATTACATATATCATTCAAAAGTTTGGGGTAGGTAAGATTTTTTAAAAGAAATTAGAACTTTTATTCAGCAAGCATGCATTAAAGTGATAGTTCACCCAAAAATGAAAATTAGCCAAAGATTTACTCACCCTCAGGGCATCCTAGGTGTGTCTGACATTCCTCTTTCAGGCAAACACATTCAAAGTTATATTCCACATTGTCCTGTCTGTTCCAATCTGTATAATTGCAGTGAATGGTGCCCCCGTTTCTGAATCTGAAAAAAAGTATCCAACCATCACAAAACTACCCCACACGGCTGCGGGGTGTTAATAAAGAACTTCTGAAGCAAAATGATGCATTCGTTTAAGAAAAATTTTGATTTTTAAAACGTTATAAACTGAAATGTGCAGCTTCCTGTCTCTCAAGCAGGCATGTTCACGATAAGGCAGTCCAGCATATGACGTAGGCGTAACTAAAGGCAAACATACTGCTAGCAAGGAGCTAACCATGTCCCTTTAGTGGTGCGTTACTATTAGTGATCCTGACTGTAATATCACAGTCGGTGTTGTGTTCTGATTCACCTATTTCTCAGTGGTCTTTTGTATTCACGAGATTTACATAAGGATGGGGAAACAATGGTGTTTGAGGCTCATGCCACGGTATGTTATTTCCATGTAAAGAACTGTTATTATTCAACTATGCCTAGGTAAATACAGTTTTCCATTCTATGGCACCTTTAAACTAACACATCATTTCACTTCAGAAGTCCTTTATTAACACCCCGGAGCTGTGTGGAGTAGTTTTGTGAAGTTGAATACTTTTTTTCAGATTCAGAAACAGGGGCACCATTCACTGCAATTATACAGATTGGAACAGACAGGACAATGTGGAATATAACTCTGAATGTATTCGTCTGAAAGAGGACTGTCAGACACGCCTAGGATGCCCTAAGGGGGGGTAAATCTTTGGCTAATTTTCATTTTGGGGTGAACTATTCCTTTAAATTCATCAACAGGGAGTAAAGACATTTATTATAAAAAAATAAAATAATTATATTTCAAATAATTAATAAATATAATAATAAATTTGTTTTTTTTACTTTCTATTCATCAAAGAATCCTGAAAAAATTACAGCTGTTTTCTTTGATATGAAATGTTTCTTTAGCAACAAATTTGCAAATTAGAACGATTTCTAAAGGATCATGTGACACTTAAGACTGGAGTGATGGCTGCTGAAAATCCAACTTTTCCATTACAGAAATAAATTACATAAAAAAAATAGAAACATTTATTTTAAATTAGAATTATTTATTATAAAATCACAATATTATTGTTTTTACTGTGTATATACGGGCCCTTTTCAAAAAATTAGCATATTGTGATAAAGTTCATTATTTTCTGTAATGTACTGATAAACATTAGACTTTCATATATTTTAGATTCATTACAACACAACTGAAGTAGTTCAAGCCTTTTATTGTTTTAATATTGATGATTTTGGCATACAGCTCATGAAAACCCAAAATTCCTATCTCAAAAAATTAGCATATCATGAAAAGGTTCTCTAAACGAGCTATTAACCTAATCATCTGAATTAACTAATTAACTCTAAACACCTGCAAAAGATTCCTGAGGCTTTTAAAAACTCCCAGCCTGGTTCATTACTCAAAACCGCAATCATGGGTAAGACTGCCGACCTGACTGCTGTCCAGAAGGCCATCGTTGACACCCTCAAGCAAGAGGGTAAGACACAGAAAGAAATTTCTGAACGAATAGGCTGTTCCCAGAGTGCTGTATCAAGGCACCTCAGTGGGAAGTCTGTGGGAAGGAAAAAGTGTGGCAGAAAACGCAGCACAACGAGAAGAGGTGACCGGACCCTGAGGAAGATTGTGGAGAAGGACCGATTCCAGACCTTGGGGGACCTGCGGAAGCAGTGGACTGAGTCTGGAGTAGAAACATCCAGAGCCACCGTGTACAGGCGTGTGCAGGAAATGGGCTACAGGTGCCGCATTCCCCAGGTCAAGCCACTTTTGAACCAGAAACAGCGGCAGAAGCGCCTGACCTGGGCTACAGGGAAGCAGCACTGGACTGTTGCTCAGTGGTCCAAAGTACTTTTTTCAGATGAAAGCAAATTTTGCATGTCATTCGGAAATCAAGGTGCCAGAGTCTGGAGGAAGACTGGGGAGAGGGAAATGCCAAAATGCCTCAAGTCCAGTGTCAAGTACCCACAGTCAGTGATGCTGGTGTTGGTCCACTGTGTTTTATCAAGGGCAGGGTCAATGCAGCTAGCTATCAGGAGATTTTGGAGCACTTCATGCTTCCATCTGCTGAAAAGCTTTATGGAGATGAAGATTTCGTTTTTCAGCACGACCTGGCACCTGCTCACAGTGCCAAAACCACTGGTAAATGGTTTACTGACCATGGTATTACTGTGCTCAATTGGCCTGCCAACTCTCCAGACCTGAACCCCATAGAGAATCTGTGGGATATTGTGAAGAGAAAGTTGAGAGACGCAAGACCCAACACTCTGGATGAGCTTAAGGCCGCTATCGAAGCATCCTGGGCCTCCATAACACCTCAGCAATGCCACAGGCTGATTGCCTCCATGCCACGCCGCATTGAAGCAGTCATTTCTGCAAAAGGATTCCCGACCAAGTATTGAGTGCATAAATGAACATAATGGCCATTCTTTTATTGGTCGGATGAAATATGCTAATTTTTTGAGATAGGAATTTTGGGTTTTCATGAGCTGTATGCCAAAATCATCAATATTAAAACAATAAAAGGCTTGAACTACTTCAGTTGTGTTGTAATGAATCTAAAATATATGAAAGTCTAATGTTTATCAGTACTTTACAGAAAATAATTAACTTTATCACAATATGCTAATTTTTTGAAAAGGACCTGTATATAATATATATATTTTTTTTCTTCTTTTTTTTTTAATCAAATAAATGCAGCTCAAAGCATGTAAGAGACTTTTTTCCAGATACATAAGAAACTCTGTAATTATACAGAAGAGGTACACGTTCCTAAAATTGCTAAAAAAAAAAAATCACCAAAGAATACATATAAATAAAGCTAAAAATAAATACAGGTGCATCTCAAAAAATTATAACGTGAAAGTTGAAAAGTGAAGTGAAGTGAGACTTTCATATATTTTAGATTCATTACATGTAAAGTTTTTTTTTGTTTTAACTTTGATGATTAGAGGTTACAGCTCATGAAAGTCAAAAATCCAGCATCTCCTAAAATCAATCAAAAGAAGTATTTGCAAAACAGAAAAGTTCAAGTTATTTAAACTATGTTAATTTATGCACTCATTACTTGGTCGGGGCTCCTTTAGCACAGACTCCAGCATCAGTGAGGAATGGCATGGAAGCGATCAGCCTGTGGCTCTGCTGAGGCACTATTGAGCCTTCAGCTCGTCTGGATTATTGGATAGACTGTTTCTCATCTTTCTCTTGAAAATATCCCTTAGATTCCATATGGGGTTCAGGTCAGGCTTAAAAGCAAAATTTACTTTTATCTGAAAAGAGGACTTTGGACCACTGAGCAACAGTCCAGTTCTTTTTTTCCGATATTTTCCGACTATGTTTCTGTTTCAGAAGTGGCTTGGTAGCCCTTTTCCTGAAGATGTCTAAGCATGGTGACTCTTGATGCACTGACTCCAGCTGCAGTGAAGTGGACTCCTTTTGAAGCTCTCCCAAGTGTTTGAATCGGCTTTGCTTGACAGTATTCTCAAGCTTGTGGTCATCCCCGTTGCTTGTGCACATTTTCCTACCCAATTTCTTCCTTCCAGTCAACTTTGCATTTAATATGCTTTGATACAGCACTCCTTGAACAGCCACCCCTTTCAGTAATGACCCTCTGTGACTTACCCTCTTTGTGGAGGCTGTCAATGATCGTCTTCTGGACCACTGCCAAGTCAGCAGTGTTCCCCATTATTGTGGTTTCAAAAAACAAGAGATAACCAGAATTTATACTGTATGGATGGTCATTTATTGAAATTCAAATGTAAATATTCTAATATTTTGAGATACTGATTTTTGACTTTCATCAGCTGTAAGCTCTAATCATCAAAATTTTAAACAAAAAAACTTTTAAAGTGTTTTACTTTACATGTAATTAATCTAGAATATATGAAAGTTTCACTTTTTGAAATAAATTACAAGAAAAAAATGAACTTTTTCACCATATTCTAATTTTCTGAGATGCACTTGTAAGTAGGGCTAGCACATTATTAACCATATTTAGGTTCACACAAACCCCAGAATTGTGCTCACTCGACTCACCTTTCTGTCCCTCAATTCTACAAGATGCTCATCCTCGCTTGCTTCAAGCAACCCAAACTCCTCATGAGGAGCTACAGTCTGCTCCGCCTTTCCATCTAAATCCATTTCCAAAACAGGCACCTCAGAAGACAGCTTCTGGTCATCCTCTTCCAAGCTTTCATGACTTGCATCCTGTTAATATGTACAGAGAGACTGTAATGAACTAGATTAGAAATACCAGTCCTTGCAAGGTATTTGTAAGTTTATGCAGTAACAATGGTAAGTTTGTTGGTAAAGCGGTAAAGTAACAAACAAAGTTTGTTGGTAAATGGTAAAGTAACAATTCGTAAGTTTATGCAGTAACAGTGGGGAAGTCGTGGCCTAATGGTTAGAGAGTCTTGAGTTTTAGTCTTGGGCCGGCAGGAATTATAGGGGGGGGTGAATGTACAGCGTTCTCTCCACCCTCAATACCACGACTGAGGTACCCTTGAGCAAGGCACCAAACCCCCAACTGCTCCCCGGGCGCCGCAGCATAAATGGCTGCCCACTGCTCCGGGTGAGTGTTTATGGTGTGTGTGTGTTCACTGCTGTGTGTGTGCACTTTGAATGGGTAAATGCAGAGCACGAATTCCGAGTATGGAGTATATTCCGAGTAGACATACTTGGCCGCATGTCATGTCACTTTCTTCACTTTCAAAGTTTTAAATGAAATGCTATATCTTGCTAACTTAATCATAATGTGCTTTCTGTGCAGCAAGTATGAATTCTTTTATAGGTGTGAAACAAATGTATGACCTAACATGTTACTTTAATTAATTAATGAATACAAATTTGTGTAGGTGAATAAAAGAATTCAGAAAAACCTGAAAAAAGATGCTACATTAATTTACATAGTTTTACAAAGCAATAGAGGAAATCACTCTATACCTGTCTAGGCTCCTCACTAGATTCCAGCAGCCCTTCAGGTGAGAAAAGCATGTCTTCCACTTCTCTCTTTTCATTTGAGCCCACTTTATTCTCCACTGAAGGTGAAGGATAGGAGCAGACAGGAGGGGCAGCACTGGGAGTTGACATTTTGGAGTAAGAGAGTAAAGAATTATGAGAACAGGAGGAGGTTAGAGAGGATGAGACTGGAGGATGAAGTGAAGGCTCCATTAGGAGGGTATTCTTAGTGCTCAGCAGAGAGGAGGAAGAGGATAGTGAGCTCATCGTTATGGATGACAGAAGAGAGGAACTGGCCATGGTGGAGGACAGGCTGGTTGGCTGGAGCGCTGGACACGATGAAGAGGTGGAGGTCTGCGTGGCCCAGGATGCAGATGTGTTCTGATGTTGAGACAATACTGAGGGTGCTTGAGCCAGAAAGCGGTTTTCCAGCCTTGGACTGCTACTGTTTCGCTGTAGTCTGGCATCTGTGTTTGCCTTCAGATCAGTCTGAAGGGGAGCCGGAGTCTTCATGTCTGTCTGGCTGAAGAAAGGAGAAACACAGAACAGGAAATTGGCATTGCATTAAAGTATAGTGGCAAACTGATTCTTGAGACAGGGAACAAAATACATCCCACGACTTTTCCTACAAATTAGATTTTAAATAAATTAAATGAATGCACTGAAATTAATAATAAATGATCACAAGAATGTTCTCTTAACATAATTTATTTGATCAAAATTGACATCATCACCCACTACACTTGAAACCACATATCGGAAAGCAAAACAGCAATGTATACAGCAATGCTACTATATATATATATATATATATTAGGGCTGCCCCCGACTAAAGATATTCCTAGTCGACTAACACTCCTGCATTTTAGCGATTAGTCGAATAATCGTTCATTTATGATATTAATATAATAACTTGCGTATATACAAGCAAAGGTACAGTCCAAGTTGAAGTTTAACACTTCCATATGACAGAAAATGCTAAAGCATGATATTAGCGCGTTCAAAATGAAAATTAAGCGCTTAAAACAGAATAGTAAAGCGTTTAAAGTATACAGCGCTTACGGACACAAAAATCAGTGGCTGGAATGTTATAGGCTAATTATAACATAAAAACAGCAATCAGACTGTCTGTGCATTTTAATAATTTATTATCAAAAATACAAACTGTAACAGTTACATGTCAAAAAAAAAAAAAAAAAAAAAAACAGTTTTGAATAAAATAAACTAAAATTCGTTCTTTAAAATAAATCAAATAAACTTATTAGTAACTTAGGCCTAGTACAAAACAAGGCAAAAAAAAACAAAACAAATAAATACTGTAGCAAAAACGCTGTTTGGTATAAAAATACAGTGGAAAATTTATATAATTTTGATATTGTTCAAAAGGAAAATTAACAAAAACGAACAATTTAATAAATGCACATGGCACAACGCCAAAACTTAGAATAAAAAAGAAGGCAAACAAATTAACAGCCTAAGTATTGGATTAAATTGTTTAGAACAACTATATTTAAGACAAAATGTGGAACAAATAATTTAAAGAACACTAATACAAATAAAAAATATCAGAGCAAAGCCGCAAACTGTCATTAAGACGACTAATGTCTTGACCTGAAACAACAAATTGCAAACATCAGACAAATTTTTCTAACAGAATAAAAAACAACTTCTGCATTATATAAAAACGAATAAATAAAAATATGTATTTATTTATTTGTATAGCCTACCCGTTATAAAAATACCCGTTTTTTTTTTTTTTTTTTTTATAGCCTAACGGATAGCAAACAGAAACACTACAAAAAGGAAATTAAGCATTCTTACCTAAGCTTTCAATTCGATTTTATTTTTTTTCATATTATGTGAGAGGAACACCAGCTTGTCCACAATTCGTTCTTCTTTTTCCTGACATAATTATTAGCATCAGCCAGACACCTCTCCCACAAGTGCGCTTTGGTATACCGCGAGGCACGAGATCACGTTGATCTCTCGTTGCTTTGATGTCATACACCAACTGCGCAGCCCCTGAACGCGTAATTTCACGTGATTTTTTTTTTGCGACTAACCGACTAATGAAAATGTATTCGACCAAGCCCTCTTCATATCGACTAACATTTAGTCGACTATTTGGGGGCAGCCCTAATATATATATAGTCTGTCTAGAAGTTGCAGGATGTAGTGCAGTCCCATGTTGGCTGCATCATCCACAGGTATTATATATATATATATATATATATATATATATATATATATATATATATATATATATATATATATATATATATATACACACACATACATATACTATATACACACACACACATATATGGCCGAATTTGTGTGGGAGGCATATGAAAAGACATAATCTAAAAGCACAAACAAATTCTTTAAAATTTGTCTGACAGGGTAGGTATATATATATATATATATATATATATATATATATATCTGTCAGGCCAAAGAAGATGCTCTCAGGAATGGGGACAGATTCTTATATAAACAGCCAAATACACACTGGAAAAGGAGATCAGAGTGGCAAAGAGGAATTATTCTGGAGAGCTAAGGAACCAATTATCTTCCAGTGATTCTGCTTCAGTGTGGAAAGGTCTGAAAAACATCACCAATTACAAGACACCATCCCCCAGCACTGTGGAGAATCAGCAACTGGCAGATGATCTGAATGAATTTTATTGCAGGTTTGAAAAAACACCATTCACACCTCCTGCAAACCCCTCCTGCATTGCAGATCAGTGAAGATGATGTGCGTCAGGTCTTCAGAAAGAACAAGAGAAGAAAGGCACCAGGCCCAGACAGTGTGACACCAGCCTGTCTGAAAACCTGCGCTGACCAGCTGGCCCCCATCTTCACACAGATCTTCAACAGATCACTGGACCTGTGCGAAGTCCCCTCATGCTTCAAACGTTCCACCATCATCCCCGTCCCAAAGAAACCCAAAATTACTGGACTTAATGACTACAGAGCTGTGGCTCTAACGTCTGTGGCCATGAAATCATTTGAAAGGTTTTGACTTATCTGAAGGACATCACTGGACCCTTACTGGACCCCCTGCAGTTTGATTGAATGTATGAATGAATGACGCATTTATATAGTGCTTTTATTATGTATTGCCGTACACCCAAAGTACTTTACAATCATGTGGGGGGGGGGCGACTCTCCTCAACCACCACCAGTGTGCAGCATCCACTTCGATGATGCGACGGCAGCCACAGTACAACGGCGCCAGTACGCTCACCACACACCAGCTACTGGAGGAGAGGAGAGAGAGTCAGAGTCATTTTTTCCTACAGAGCAAACAGGTCTGTGGATGATGCATTCAACATGGGACTGCACTACATCCTGCAACATCTAGACAGACCAGGGCCTTACAGTATCTCACAGAAGTGAGTACACCCCTCACATTTTTGTCAATATTTTATTACATCTTTTCATGTGACAACACTGAAGAAATTACATTTTGCTACAATGTAAAGTAGTGAGTGTACAGCTTGTATAAAAGTGTAAATTTGCTGTCCCCTCAAAATAACTCGACACACAGCCATTATTGTCTAAACTGTTGGCCACAAAAGTGAGTACACCCTTAAGTGAAAATGTCCAAATTGGGCCCAATTTGCCATTTTCTCTCCCCGGTGTCATATTACTCGTTAGTGTTACACGGTTTCAGGTGTGTTAAATTTGGTATTTTTTTAATTCAACCAGTCAGATGACGACTTCGACATTCCTGAAGTGTTTCCAGAAAAGTGTGCCATATGCATCAGACGTTTAGCCAACGTTCCGCGTGACGTCTGAGGCTGAGAATACTGGAACCATGTCCTGTGGTCTGATGAGACCAAGATAAACTTATTTGGTTCAGATGGTGTCAAGCGTGTGTGGCGGCAACCAGGTGAGGAGTACAAAGACAAGTGTGTCTTGCCTACAGTCAAGCATAGTGGTGGGAGTGTCGTGGTCTGGGGCTGCATGAGTGCTGCCGGCACTGGGGAGCTACAGTTCATTGAGGGAACCATGAATGCCAACATGTACTGTGACATACTGAAGCAGAGCATGATCCCCTCCCTTCGAAGACTGGGCTGCAGGGCAGTATTCCAACATGATAACGACCCCAAACACACCTCCAAGACGACCACTGCCTTGTTAAAGAAGATGAGGGTAAAGGTAATCTGTGGGCATCCTCAAACGGAAGGTGGAGGAGTGCAAGGTCTCTAACATCCACCAGCTCCGTGATGTCGTCATGGAGGAGTGGAAGAGGACTCTAGTGGCAACCTGTGAAGCTCTGGTGAACTCCATGCCCAAGAGGGTTAAGGCAGAGGTTAAGGTTGGAAGATAATGGTGGCCACACAAAATATTGACACTTTGGGCCCAATTTGGACATTTTCACTTAGGGGTGTACTCACTATCAGCACTGGTGCCCCCCAGGGTTGCGTCCTCTCCCTACTGCTCTTCTCCCTCTACACGAATGACTGCACATCTAAAGACCCCTCTGTCAAGCTCCTGAAGTTTGCAGATGACACCACAGTCATCTGCCTCATTCAGGACGGTACGAGTCTGCCTACAGACAAGAGGTTAAGGAGCTGGTTGTCTGGTGAAGTCTCGACAACCTGGAGCTTAACACGCTCAAAACTGTGGCGATGATCATGGACTTCAGGAGAAACCCCCTTGCTCACCATCATGAACAGCACTGTGACTAAAGTGGAGTCATTCAGATTCCCGGGCACCTCAATTTGTCAGGACCTAAAGTGGGACAATCACATTGAGTCCATTGTGAAAAAGGCCCAACAGAGGTTGTATTTCCTTCGTCAGCTGAGGAGGTTCAACCTGCCACAGGAGCTGCTGAAACAATTCTACTCCGCCATCATTGAATCTGTCCTCTGCACGTCAATAACTGTCTGGTTCAGCTAAGCTACCAAATCTGACCTCAGAAGACTTCAGAGGGTAGTCCGGACTGCTGAGCGAATCATTGGTACAACCCCTCCCCACTCTCCAAGAACTGTACTAATCCAGAGTGAGAAAAAGGGCTGGCAAAATCACTCTGGACCCCTCACATTCAGCACACTCCCTCTTTGAACTGTTGCTGTCTTGTCGACGCTACAGAGCTCCGAGCACCAGAACAGCCAGGCACAGGAACAGTTTCTTCCCTCAGGCAATCCATCTCATGAACACTTGACAATAAACGTGGAACACACAACACTATTATACATTATTTATTTAACACACATACTTATTTACATTTCAAATTTGCACATATCATACCTGTACATACATAATTGTCTATATTATATAATGTGTTTTTGCTATTTTGTACATCGTCTATTTTGTATATTTGTATATTAGGCCTATTCTTTTTATTATCTGTGTCCTGTCCTGTCACTGTTGTAGCATTGTTGTAGCATTTGGACCAATCAGACACACAATTTTTCATTAGATTTAGCAAATCAATTAGTTATGAGATTAACAAATAATCACAGACCCCCTCACCCAATACCCATACTGGGTGCCCGTATGTCTGTGAATGACTCTGTGGCAACCAATCTGATAACACTAGTTTTATTGCTCAAAGGAATGCGGGCAGAGCAACACTCACTTCATTTCCCCTTAGGAAAGAGACATTATGCCATAAAAATGGACTCTTCTCTAATTAATTCATAGAAAAACCTTTCTTTGAATGTACACGCATATCTTCAGGTCATTGTGTACAGTATATTATTACTGTTCTTGTGTATTGTATACTGTTTTATGCATGCTTATGATAGATCACTAGTTAATATCACCTCATTTATACCATGTTTAGTCTCTATCAGTTTGTCTTCAGATGATCTAATTGAGACTGAATATTACATGTTGATACCTATGCAACATATTAGTGTCCTAAGAATCATTAGTACTTTGTGCATTAACCCCAGGCGAATTACCTATGCAAATTACCATGTTCAGAGACAAGGAGTCGTAAACTTTCCCTCCAAAATTTCAAGACACCATTGGCTCTTTGACACCCCAGAGGTGTGACCTCTATATCAGATAAAGCTCTCACATCAGTGACCCGCCTGCCAGTCTGCGGATCTTTTAGATTCTGAGAAGATGAGGATGTGAGCTAGAACTCTTCTGGACCCTTAAATTTTTGTGCCAGGCCTTGCGGCCTTGACTTTCCATTCAACCAAAGATTCTCGGATCTCAGCAGATCTCTTTCTTAGCTCCTTTTCACTTTCTACCTGGGAAGAAACTCCCAATCACCAAAGTCATGACATCTTTGGAATTCATCACTCTTCAAACCAGGAAGAACGATGATTGCAAGTCCAAAACCTTGAAACCATCAAGACTTTCATCCGAGACTGCATCCGGACACTCGTTCAACTACCAAGGCAATGCGAGTATCGTACATTTAACTAAACTAAACAGAGGTTTAATATAAGCTATAGACCCTGTTATAAATGGCGCTGATGGTTTTACTCAGGTGGTTAACTAACTCTTTTCATAGCTTCATTCTCTGGTTTCCTGATGGTTTAATCCATCAACTCTCATTTGCCCTTTCCCCATGTATGAGTGATTGTATGTTTGTTAGACTAGTTTGTGTTAGTGTTTAGTTAATAAAACTCTTGTACAAATTACATGAGTTTCTGATTCTGCCTTACAAATTAATGTCCCTTTACAATTTTTGATCCTTACTACATGCATTGATACTTAGGAGAGTATTTTCTGTGGCCACTAAAATATCCTTTCTTAGAGTTGATATGAACTTACACTGAATGTTCGCTGGACGAACAGATTAGATGATTGCAATTTAATTCTGCTACAGTTACTACTGGTGGCTGATATAAATAATTATAATTAATCATAATTGTAATTAATATACATTTCCCTCTTGAGCTAATTTGCTACACTGTCATTTTGTTGCACTGTGGAGCTTCTGTCACTATAACAAATTCTTTGTACGTGTAAACACCTGGCAATAAAGCTCATTCTCTTTCTCTCTCATTATAATAACATATACAGTCAACACTTGACACCATAAACTGTCAATCCTGTAAAAAAAAAAAGTCGTCTGAATGTGTTAGTTCAGTACAGCACTCAATCACTAGCATTGAGCATGGGTGTGTCTTAAGCAAATAACAAATGTATTGTAGACACACCTAAAAATAAAAAATCAAACAAGCTGTCTCTATTTAAATCCAACTTCTTTACGTACTGGTACATTTCCCTCTCGACTGCCTGAGTGATGTGCCTTGATTAATTGTTGCAGTGACCTTCAATTTTAAACACGTACACTCCCTTCGGATTGGAATCTCTCTTCAGACTTTGGAATGTAATGTAAAGTTCACTTTGCAGGGCAATTACGTTTGATTGGGAGGGACCTAGTGACAATGAGTGTGGAATAGAGTCCTCTATCGTAGCTGCTAATAAATGAACAATCTGACCCAGGCATAGATTTTTGTCCTCTGTAGAGAATTGAGCAAATTTAGCACTCTTATGGAATATGATAATATTTGTAATTATTTATATTTGACTAATTTTCACATTTTTGGTCATAAATAAACATTTTAGGGCTGTTTCAAATCGTAATACGATTTTCTGTTACAAAACAGAGCATAATTTTCATGTCTTCAGTAGAGGACAAAAGGACATACAGTATGTTAATTAAGCATTTTGTGGAGACACAACAAGTGAATAAGGAAAGAAATTATAGATCAATAATGCCATGAAATATTAGATATTCTTATGAAAATGTTGCCAAGTTACTCCAATTATTACACTTTTTCATTACATGTTGCCTCAAGAACACAATAATATTCAAATTAGATACAATGTAGGCTATAGAATATGAATACCAGTTTACAAGCATTTTATGCACATATTACATAAAGTAAAATAGTATATCGAAATCATTCTGTTTTATCTTTTAAAACATAGTTGAGAATCAACTTTGTACAAAGTTTCTTTAAAAATAGCCTGAAAACTAAAAATTCATTGGTGAATGGAAAAAAACTTAAATAAAATATAATTTTTCAAAAATGTTTTTCTCCAAACAATTAAAAAAAAATCACAAAATCTGTTTAATAGTTCCCAGGAACATATTGCCGCATAAACACAGGACAGAACAGATTCATCAGCACTCCCTCATCTCTGAAATAATACATTTTATCTTTATTTTTACATATACTTCTGTATGTGCACAAACACAACAGGCACACATGTAGACAACCCTATCTGTCTGACACTACAGTGATTATAAATCGCCGAGCAACACTGTTGTAAATAAACATGCAATACATTTGGATTATTATGTACTACACGGTTCCTTCAGTGATTTGACTAAAAATAAAGAAAACAACTCACCTTTGTTGCTTCGTGACCAGGTATTAGTGTAAAATGAAGAAAATGGGTGAGCTGCTCACAGACGAAACTTTTTACTTCCTCACCTGTCATGTGTATATCACTACCGTAATGAACCGAATACAAACTCGTTATAAAGTTGGATGGTGGAGGCGTCTCAGACTTAGAGCAAGAAAAGCTTTTCCTCAATCACGAGCGATTTTAGTTTTACACAAGTATGCAATGTCCATTTTATAAGCCTACGTTAACATATGTAGGCCTAATAATTTATACTACACACAATTTTAGTCACTCGTCGTATTTATTAAAAATATTAAAAGTAATATGGTATGGGTAGTTATATATATATAGTTTATATATATATCTTGTTTATATATATATATAAACAAGACAAATGCATAAATATATAGGCCTACCAATAAAATAAAATGGTTTCAAATAAAGTACAACACATTAAAATTATGCAATGACTGGCAAATTTAAATATGAGCACATTAACAAAGTCCAAGAAATTTCAGTGCATAGATGTTTTAACAGAAAAAAATCAGCATTTCATTTGTAAAATGTAAAGCGTTTAATTTCAACTAGTTACAAATTATTTTTTTGCAGTTATAATAATAATAATAATCTAATAATAATCATATTGCAATCTTATTTCTTTTTTGCACTATAAGTAATGCTTATATTTTAAGGATTTTTTTTCCCAACACAAATTACAGGTATATAGCATCCAATTTAGAACTTGTTAAAATAATATATAATAAATACAGTTTATAATGGCTATTATTGTTCAATAAATAATATTTTATAAGTAAGCATTCACATATTACTTTTAAGTCCTTTTGATATTGCTCATTGCTCATTATTTAAAGAAGAAGAAAAAAAATGTACCAATGTGTACTTTGGTGTGTGTAGTGTATTGTGTAATGTGTACTGCTGTGAATTAATGTTAGACGGTAAACGCTATGGGATGCAAGACAATTTTTGGAAGAAATTCCAACAATAAAGTGAAAATTTAATTTAATTGAATTCTATCGGTTATTCGTCACTGAATTGCTTTAATGTTAAAATACCAGTTATTTTACTGATATTTTTACACAAACAGAACTTAGGAGTTTTTGCCAGGTTATATTTGGGTACTTTCATGACGTTTTTAAAATGTCTTATTCCAACGTGCAGATTACGTTATTTTAACACCTGAATAAAATGTCTCCCAAAAGCTGCAGTTTGCTCTGGTTTCATTTTTGTAGTAGACGAACATGATATTTACTTTTTTTTTGACTACTTAAAAACATACCAGGTTGGTATTTTTATGTTTCTAAAACGTTTTATGTTGGCTACATTATTTTTTTATTTTAAAAAACGTTTTTAAAACGTTGTACTACTACATTACCTAATTGCAACCAAATTAAAAATTAAATCAATTTGTGTTGAGTTTAGATTTAGTTTGTTTTTCTATTTACAACATCAGGGGCCTGTACCATGAAGCCGGTTTAGCTGGCTAGCCAGGTAAGTTTCAGTTTAGTTTGCACAAATACTGGGTTTTAGGTACCATGAAAGTGGCTTGGCTTTTAGCTGCGTTTATTGCCATAGTAACTTACACTGAACAGCTAACCTGCTCTGGGGCAGGTTATGTTCTGGGATAGAGAGCTCAAACTGAAATTGGACCAATCAGATGTGAGCAAAGTGACATGTCTAACACAAAAAAAAGTAACTCCTCCAGTTTCTCTTCCTACAAATTAAAGGTCACTATGAAGTACCTTAAATAAACAAATAAATAAAAAATACAACAAAATTGTCTGGCTTTAATGATAATTACAATTTACATATGATTTATATTATTATTACTCCATTACACACAAGCATTTTTAGTTTAACTATTTTAATTTTAGTTTAATTATTATAAAGCATTTATTTTAAATGAATATTAATATATACAGATCATATAATATAGGTAAGTGGTAGAATCAACAGATAACACTTTAAAAATGGCTTCATACAGGATGATCTTACATGTTTGAGTCTCTATCACTATATATTATCAACTATATAAACTAACTTCACAAGTTTCACTTGTGACTGCACTGATAGAGCAAGATAATTTCCTTTATTTGTCCACTTTTATGGACAAGTACTTCAGTGGAAATGTGTTTAAATTCCTCATATTCTTTAATCTCTTAACCTTTAACAAAAGCATTTTGAATCTCGCTGGCTCTCTCGCGAGAAGTGAATCACACTTGCTCTGTGTTGTGATTGGCTGTTCGTCGCTGATGTCACACATTCATGTGCACACGCTCATTAACTCGGGATCAAGCCTGAGTTGACAGAGAAAGTTGATGATCACCTTCATGGTACCAACAAAGCCAGATTAGAGTGGTTTGGTTTTGTCAACTCAAAACCTATCCTATTACTCTGAATTTGTTCATCTACCATCATGGTACAGGCCCCAGGGGTCTGTACCATGAAGCAGGATTAGCTGGCTAGCCAGGTCAGTTTCAGTTTAGTTTGCACCAATCCTGGGTTTTAGGGACCATGAAAGTGGCTTGGTACCATTGCCATAGTAACTTACACTCCATGGCTAACCTCCTCTGGGGCAGGTTATGTTCTCAAATTGAAATTGGACCAATCAGATGTGAGCAAAGTGACATGTCTGATACAAAAAAGTCACTCCCCCAGTTTCTCTTGCTCCAAATTAAAGGTCACTAGTACTAAAAAAAAAATTGTTTGGCTTTAATGATAATTACTTAAGAGTTATTTTACTGTATATGATTTATATAATTATATTTATATGATTATGAATCCATTACACACAAGCAATTTTAGTTTAACAGTTATTATAAATCAATTATTTTAAACGAATGTTAATATATACAGATCGTATGTAATATAAATAAGCTGTAGAATCAATAGATAACGCTTTAAAAATGACTACGTGACCTTACATGTTTGAGTCTCTATCGTTTTATATTTCCAACTATATAAACTAACTTAAGTTTAACTTGTGACTGCACTGATGAAACAAGATCATTTCATTTATTTGTCCCCTTTCATGAACAAGTATTTTTTTCATTGTCAATGCATTTAAATTCTTCATATTCTTCAATCTCTTAACCTTTAGCAAAACCTTTAACATTTAACCAAGGCTCGTGATTGGCTGTTCGCCAGTGATGTCACACATTCATGTGCACATGCTCCACAAACTCAGGATCAAAACCTGAGTTGACAAAGAAAGTTGATGATCAGCATCATGGTACTAACAAAGCTGGATTGGAGTGGTTTGGTTTTGTCAACTCAAAACTAATCCTGTAACTCTGAATTTGTTCGTCTACCATCATGGTACAGGCCCCAGGGGGGTATTCCAGAAAGCAGGTTATGTGACATACCCGGGTATGTTTGAGGATAAGCGAGAGGATAACCTCAGCTTTTGGTTACAAAATCGTAGGTAACTTTCAGGGTATGTAAGTAACCATAGCAACTTGCTCTCTGACGATAACCTGCTCCGGAGTAGGTTCTGTTAGTTCGCTTCAGCGCTATCAGCGCATGCGTGACCCTACTGACGAACCTTCAGTGGGCGTGACAGACAGGACACATAATATATCCCACAACGTTTCCTGCAAATTAGATGTTCAATTAATAAAATTAAACCGCAATAAATCAAAGATGATCACAAGAATGTTCTCTGCTGTCACTCCCAAGGCTTCAAAACACCAAACATATTAAAAGGAATTTATTAAAGAAATAGTAAATAAGGAGCTTTGTGAACTTGCAGATGGTTTTTTCACCCAAAGAAGCTTTTCATACATAAAGGATGTACAATTTACTTAATGCATCTGAATATATAATCAAGTGGTTGCCAAATTTATTATAATAAAATCAAATATTCTTCATATCATGGCTTAGTTTAAGGCAATAGTATCATTAGTGCAAAATACTTCATGCATGTAAAATAAAATGTGCAGAATTAAACATTATAACTAATAGAATAAAAGATTAAAGTTTATAAATGTATGAATAATGACATGCAACAAGTGACTGTGTCCTTTGACTGATGTTCAGGAAATCAACCTTTCCAAGACAGAAAGTAGAGCTGACCCTGCGCATCACCACAAACAAATTCCTTGGGGTCACATGGGTTCACCTCCAGCACCTTGACAGGGCCTCCACATACAAACATGCCCACCTGTGAAATATAGAAAACGAGTGAGAAACAGAAAGCAGGTGAAATAAACACTGGTATACACACTGTGCATAAAAGCAAGAATAAAAATACCTGTTTCTTAGTTCGTCTGTCCCACAGTTTGACGGTTCTGTCATGAGACGCTGAGATGATGAGGCTGTCTGTAAGCCGCAGTACACTCACTTTGTCTGTGTGTGCCTACAGACCAGTCACACAAACCATTTATCAGAAACGCATGACTGCATGATTGACATATGATCATATCTATGAGAGAATATAAGGATACTTGCCGGTCTTCTTGGAGTCCAGGTGGAAAGATTAGGAGGCTGATTGAACCACAGTTTCCCTTTACAATCACCACACACAAAAAAGTCTGTAGAAAAAAACAACATGATTTAAAAACAGTCAAATCACAGGTGTGTGTCATTCATAAATATTTCCCTACATGACTACTAGTGGGTAATGGGTGATTGGTTCGTTTTTAGTCAAATGTCAAAAGTTTTCATGACAAAAAGTAGCATTTAAAACGTATCATTTTACAATCTGCAAAGAAGTGGAAAAATATGCATTACATTTTATAAATAAATGAGCTTTTTTCCCACAAAAACTGTAATTTTATGTTGTTGTTTGTATGCTGTAAAGCACCCACACAAATCCTGATCAGTACATTAAAACAGTTGTACCGTTCTGCACTGCTGCAGCTGTGATCCAGGTGTTGATCTGTGCTGCCCTCCGTAGTGCAGTTTGCCTCTCCCTCCGCAGTTCCTCATTCAGCTTCTTTGGCTCCTCCTCCTGCTGCTGCTCCTCCTCCTCCTGCTGCTCCTGCTCCTCATCCTGCTGCTTCTCTTTCTCCACATTCTCCTGCATTTCCTCCTCTGCCTCCAATTCCTCCAGCCTTTTGCCCACTGCATCTTCACAAAACGTTATGTAGTGAGAGCCACTCCGATTCAGAGACATCTGAAAGACAAATAATATCAAGTTAATATAACCGTTTTCACTGTCAATATCACATGATCATTAAAGATGATGAACTTACAATGAGGCCAAGGTACAGTATGCTCTTTTTCTGTCCCAAAAGCCAAAAACTCTTGCTATCATTCGCCATCACGCCGAGAGGACGTACCTCGTTTGCCCAGCTACAGTAAAACACACAACGTACATTTGCTTCTTATTACCCAGTGAAGGAATGTTATTATTCACTATGCACTTACCACCTTGCTTGGAACAATACTTAACAGATGAGTGCTTAAGGGACAGCTTTTACATGTATAAAAATTGTGTTTATTTACGCGTAAGCTTCTGTGATGCCGTCTTTAGTAGAGACCATAAGAATGATTTTTCCATCTGTACATACTCCAAACAGACTGCCACAGTAGAACAAAAAGCTCACAGGAGACTTCACTTTGTATGAAGACACCTTATCGAGTCTGGAACAAAAAATAATAATAACCGATAAATGGCAGATATTAAAATCTATACTGTTTTGTTTAAATAAATTTAAAATAAAACACTAAAATCAATCATTTTAAATTTTAGTAAAATGTAAAGTGAATTTATAACATTGACAGCATTAAAAACTGAAATTTTGAGATTAACGATTAAATTTAACAATATAAATAATTGATAAATAAATTGTAATATTAAATTATTAGAGATTTCTGAGATTAACTTGAAATGATCCATAAAAAAAATCATAATAAATATTATGCCTGTGATTACACTACTAAATTCAAGAGCAAAATGCATTTTCAAAGGCCGAGATATCTATGCGCACACGTGTTCTTGGTTCAAAATGGCACATTTTGGCAACAAGTTTGCAGAACTGAAGTATGGAAGTGAAAAGGGTTAAAAAAATCATTACCCCACAATGCACTTCTTGGAATCCCGCTCCAGCTTCCAGATACATACAGAGCAGTCGCTGCAACTCACCGCCAGCTCATTGTCCAGCATCCCAGTGACCGCACATAAGCTGCCATCACTGACCTTAAAACAACGCACACAGAGCCGATATGACGCTGACATATCCAATTAAAAGAGGGTAAAGAGCACTCACACTGTTTTTTTACTAACTGATCAACAAATATTAAACTTAGTTCCCAACCCATGATTACCTTCTTCCAGTAAACCATTGAATTCTGATGCCATATCTCTAATCGGCCTGTATCATAACCACACACCATGAGATCTTCAGTACCTAGGAAGCATACAGCTCTGACACTGCCCTTCTGGCAGCGAGGGGTTTCTGTGGATGAATTTATATCAAAAAGTTAAAGTCATTAATACCAATCAAAAGCTATATTTGGATGCACTGCTATAGTTTCACAAGAAAATAAATGTTGCGATTTTTGCATCCGTTTAAATTCAGTTTTTTTGACCATTTTGCTGTACCCATTGCTGTGGTGACACTCCAGGACCTGAGGGAGCGATCCACTGAGACAGTAAAGAACTCCAGCAGTCCGGCCTCTTTGCACACTAAAGACTGGATTTCTGCACTGTGACCGTGCAGAGTGTTGTGATGCTGTACCTATGAAAACATAGTTTTTGAGAATAAATTAGGCATGCACTGGTATTCAATTTCTGGCCCAAACAGACAAGATGAGAATTATTTACATTTTATGGCCAATACCAACAAATAGAAGATATTAAAATTCTATTCTATATTGTCTAAATAAACTAAAAATAAAACGCTTTCAAATTTTAGAAGTAAATATAGGGATCACAACATTATAATATACAGTATGAAAATGGATATTCCTGTTCAAATCAATAATTTTTCTAAACAATAAACTACTAATGAAAACATTCATTTGGATACCTGCAGTGGATGCCAGAGTTTAACAGTTCCATCTTCTGATGCTGAAGCTACCAGTAAGTCTTCCAGTTTGAAATTTCTTTCCAGATCTGTGTGCAAAAAATAGTTTTGCTATGATTTTTTTTTTCTGTGCAAGCAAGATGCATATCTATATTTCGACATCAAGCAGCTGTTTGTGTGCACATGTGTGTAGTAGTCACTGTACCTGGCTGAGAGACAACAGTGCAGTGATGGAGACGCGACTTGTGGGCCTGGATCCTGGTGATTTCTATCCCTGATTCCCACTTCCAAACCATCAGCATTCCATCTGTAGAGCCTGCCATCACATGGTCCTCCTAAAGACATTAAAAAGCACATAAATATTAACAGGTTCCACTTCTGTATGTCTTTGCAACATGGCAGAACGGTCTTACCCAACAGCACAATGTGCTCAGAGATGAACTAGAGAGGATCTCTCTCAGCAAATGTCCTGTCTGGATATCCCACATCCGCAGTTTACAGTCACTGGAGCAGCTGAGCTGAGGTGTGAGAGAGGTTTTGTATTCAGTTACAGACACAAAGTCAGATGTTGATGAAATGAATTAAACAGCACTTTGTAAATGTCTCTCACCACAGCAGATGATGTCCAGGCACATCCTGTAATCCAGTCTCCATGGCAATTGGAAATGGATTGGGAAAGAACCGGAGGAGAAGTGTTTACCTTCCATATCATCAATGCCTATTAGAAAAGATTGTGACGAAATTGAGTGTGACAGAAATTGCGTATTCTCTTCTATTTCTTCCAGTAATAGATGGTGAGTGAAGCAAGTACCTGATCTTTCCCTCCTGAGAGCAACTCTTTCCCATCAGGACTGAAAGCGAGACATGTGACCCCTCCATTGTGACCTCTCAGAATACACATCACCTTAGGGTCAATCCAGGGCTTAGAAGTTAAATTATTCTTCAACCACAGAGCAATAGTGAAGTCATCTAAAACAAAAGGAGATTTTCAATTTTTTTAAATAATGTATGCATTTAGCTTTTTTTTTTTTCAAAATACTTGTGCATTTAGCAGATATAAAATAAGATATAAAATAAATGAAATTATAAAATGATTGCAAAGGTAATCTAAATTTAAAAAATAGGCTGAACTGAGTCCAAGTGATCCATTGTGGATTGTTATAAATCCAAAATATTTTGTGTACACTGACCAGATGCAGAAGCCACACAGGTGGAGTTTTGAGCCAAGGCGAAAATAGGTCCCTTCTGCACTC
The DNA here is from genome assembly GCF_936440315.1 of Barbus barbus. Classification (NCBI taxonomy): domain Eukaryota; kingdom Metazoa; phylum Chordata; class Actinopteri; order Cypriniformes; family Cyprinidae; genus Barbus; species Barbus barbus. The sequence goes on from NC_136754.1 coordinate 9,420,841, forward strand.
CAAAAGATCCTATCAACGTGAGATTTTCTGGATTTTCTCCTCGTCTTCCCCAGACCCTGAGACGGTGATCCATGCCCCCCGACAGCAGCAGCTCTGTTTCTTTGGCCTCCATCCACATGAGGCAGAGTATGGACACCGGGAGGTCCTCACTGGACCAAACCTTCTCTCCTACAGCACAAAGCATTTGGCATAAGTTCTGCTCCTGCTCTATAATTACTGATTGATAAGCAGTTTGAGAATGTTAGCACTCCGGTTAACATGAGCATGTTGGATGTAAATGTTTAAATACCTGATTTCAAATTGAACATTTTGATACCATTTCCATGGTAACCCACAGCAGCATATCCACTGGCTACAGCCACGCACAGAGCATTAGCATCATCTTCATTTCCACGTCTGGTGCGCTTTTGCTGTTGCAGTGTTGGTATCTGCAAATGATGATTAAATAACATCATCTGTAAAGGTACAAAATTATTTGGATGTCCTGAAAGAAGCCTCCTGTCCTTGCAAGGCGGTAAAAGAATAGCGTTGATGTTTCAAGAAAGCTTAAGCTTCAGTTCTCCAAAAACGAAATAAATCAGAGCGGTCTTTGCAGTTTAAAGATTGCTATGTGTGAGAAAACCAATGACACTAATGGGAGATTTTCACATTTTAAATATAAAAAAAAAACAATAATAAATAAATTACATACAGTATAGTATTATTGAGGATGTCAATCAAGTAGAAATTATAGTCTAATCACATGACATACTGATTAATCAATATTTTTAATGTTTTGTGTGGTTAAGTATTTGAATTATATAAATTTAAACTCCTAAATTAAAGTTAATTAAAACAGGCATAAATATCACACAGACGTGTTCAGGTATACAAGTTTACAAAGACCAACAGAGGCAGAAATAATGTAAACAAGTCTTTTTAGAGTAAGTAAGTCAAGCGGCTCAGGCTGAATTCATTGCAGAATTTAATATTCATAAATAGTAAAAATACTACAATAAGTAGCAATTCTAATTCAAGAGCATGAAAGTACCTTTTCTTCTCCCAGTACAGCGACAGCTTTCCCAAGACCACCAGACCATAGATGAACCTAGACAACAAAAAAATACTCAATCAGTACTGAGTGTTTTAAGATGCATGGCAGAGTGAATCACTGTAACAAAATCTAAGAACTGACGATTATCAGATCATATTCCTCACCACACTGTCATGTCCGGCGCTCAGCAAGAGGTTTCCTCCCTGCAGGAAGTTTAGTGACTGCGTGGAGCCGCGGTGAGCATGATAACTGCCCACACAAGCAGCTGCTGTCACTGACCAGAGCCGCACTTCTCCTGACAGACAGCCTGAGCACAACATGGAGGAGCAGGGAGAGAAAGACAGACTCCGCACCGAACTCTGATGACCTAACAGAGTCTAAATAGAAGAGAAATGATAAGTTTTAGTATATAAGGCATAATAGTGTACTGTATCTTTGGAGTCATTCCTCACCGTAACGTTTTTCTGTTCAAGCCAGTTCCACAAACGAACAGCTCCATCCCAGCATCCCACTGCCACGAGCTGACCCTCAAGGTCAAAGTTCACACAGTTCAGGGGGGAGGGATTCATGAGAGAGGCCACTTCTGTGCTCTTCTGCGCTGACCACACCTAAGTACAGCCACATAAATGATGAATACTTCAGAACAGTGTAATTCAGAATTAAATTAAATTTTTTTTCTTGGTTTTACCTTCAAGTTTAAGTCTAGTGAGACAGTAGCAAAGAGTTTTTTGTCTGGACTGACATCACATCCTGTGATGATGTTGGAGTGAGCATTCATGTGGCCAGTTCTTAAAGTTACAAAGTATTTTCACAGGTTAGTCATCTTTCATTAATTTTTTCAGTAAGTAAATTGTGCATTTGAGTCGGAAAAAAAAAAATAACCTGCAACCACTCGCAACATCCCACACCTCCACCTGCCCATCAAACGAGGTTGTTGCCAGAAGCTCCTCCCCAAGGAAGATGCAACCGGAGATGCCATCACCACTGCTCATCAATGACTTCACTTCCTGTATGCAAAAAATAAATGAAAAGCCAATTGTGATGTTCACTGAATTATCTTAATGTCAAAAATCATAGAAAAATTAATGTTTATTATGGTTTAGAACTGCCACCTGTCTAGTCTCTGTATGCAGGAAGTGAATTGTTCCCTCTCCAGTTCCTACTGCTACAAGTTTTCCATCAGAACTCACCACCACACAACTCGGCTCAGAGTGAAAGGTGGAAACCAGCTCACTGAGCAGAAAAAAAACACAATATCAAAACAAAACAAAAATCTAGATAAACAACCTTTGTTCATAGTGGTGTCCAGATCTGAAACTAAATTATTCAATTAAATCTAAATTGAAATCTAAATTAAACATTTTATAGGTGAGTAAACTCAGAATATGATAATAATATGCCATTATTAAGAGCCAATAATAATACCTGACTTCTTTTTGTGCTGCATCTGTGCAGTTTAGCCATTTTACAGCATGGACTCCTCCATTTCTCGTGATGCTTTCCGCCCACAAATGGGCAGAGCTGTCACATGGTTCATTAAGAGCTGTTTGTACAAAGAGTGCAGGCCACTTGGAGAAGAGAAGGCTGTGGCGCTTCAGAAAACTGAGACAGTCCTCAAAATCCTTCATGTTATCTGAAACACACACATGAATTTGGTAAAGGTTTAACACAGAAATTATCATTTGTAATTTCAGTCCATATTCACACTCATTAAAGAGACATCACGAACATGAAACTATTTTAGGTCCAAGTAGTTTGATTTTTATAAAAATACAACTATAGAAATGTAAAATACCTGCTGATCTTTTGGATTGCACCTGATGGGTCTCATATTTTTGGCCTTAATGGATAAAAGGAAAAACAATCAATATAATAACCTGTGATGTATGAAGAAATGTACTACTGCTAAAAATCTGAAGTTTTAAAGCTCTCTTACCAAACAAAATGTAGGTCTCCAGAAGTTGGTGAATACGTCCATGCCACACATTAGCATAGAGGAAGTAGTAACTGGACAGCAGAAAACACAAAGGCTCCCACTGATTACTGCCCATCTGAGCAAAGAGAGAGAACAGACATCTCTATGAGTTTTGTAACCTCATATTGCTCACTGAAACTCAAAGATCAAAGAAGAGAGCAGGAGGACACTGACCAGGTGTGCAGGGAGTTGAGACAGAATATCAGCGTCAGAGTGAAGAAATGTGTCCTTCCCCTGAGGATTTGACTGTACCCAAAGGTGAGCTGGAGAAAAAAAAAGTTTGGGGTTGGAAATTTTTGCTCACCAAGGCACCATTTATTGGATCAAAAGTACAGTAATACAGTATAGTGAAATATTACTGTAATTTAAAATAACTGGTTTCCATTTTATATATTTTAAAATGTAATTTATTACTGTGATGCAAAGCTGCCAAAAACAGCCATTACACCAGTCTTCAGTGCCACCTGGTTCTTCAAAAATTATTCTAATATGATTTGGTGCTTAAGAAACAGAATTCTCTGATAAATAGAAAGTACAGAAGTTATTTGAAATGAAAATCTGTTGTAACAATATAAAAGTTTCCATTTAATACATCCTTGCTGCAGAAAAATATTAATTTCCTTCACCAAATTTTGTTTTTTTTACTGTACCCCAAATAAAAAAAAATGCATCATGATTTACATGTATCTTGTTTTACCTGCAATTATCAGATGACTTCTGTTTCTACTCTCCTCAGTAGACAGATACAGATGTTCAAAGGCTGACTTCACCTCTGGATGGGTCAAAATCAGGAGGTCATCTGAGCCCTGACCATGGGACGGTCCAATTAGGCTGCATTAGAAGAATGACCAAACAAATTATTGCTTGTCAAAAACAGCAGTGACTTCTTATGTCTGTATATTTCATTATATTTTGGGCTGTACCTGTGCAAAGTTCGTGCCAGCTGAGAGAATATTGCCATGGGAACACGGCTCTCTGGATGCCTCGCTATATGGAGAAGTTCCTGCCATGTCACCAGACCACCTCTGGAGTTTAAATCATTGCACATGTTCAGTATAGTGTAAAGAGAACTCTCCCGCAGTCCTGTGAAAGAAACAGATTAGTGATTAGAGAAACATTTAGCTTCAATACATCCAATTAAAAATAAATAAAAAATGCTATGCAAAAATTATTTCTTATAAGATACAAAATAAAAACAAATAAATAAAAAAAATAAAAATAAATTAAATAAAACCCCTCACATTTTTGTAAATCTTTTATTATATATTTTCATGGGACAACACTGAAGAAATTACACTTTACTACAATGTAAAGTAGTGAGTGTACAGCTTGTATAACCATGTAAATTTGCTGTCCCCTCAAAATAACTCGGATATTTGAATGGGAAAGGCCCACCCTGGATCGTTGTAAAGCCAAATTTAAAGAATTAGCAAAACATATACTATGTCTTGTACCGGTGGAGCTGATGGCAAGTGTAGCTAATGCCCATCCCAGTCCTGCTCTGCAATAATGATTCTGCAGCCTCAGCAGACCGTGCTGCACCAGCTCACCAAGAGACTGAGGAAGAGACTGCAGGCTGTCCTTCATCTAAATGACAAATTCCACCATCAATATTATGTTCAACTTCATACTACTTTTGCAAAATAACATTGTGGATAACTAAGAAACACATTAAAAAAAAAATTATTAATTATTTACCTTCTCAAAGGAGGCATAATTCTTAAGCTCCTCACAGGCCAAACGGAGGTAGAGTGGACTCACAGAGCCTTTCTTCATCAGCAGTGTCTGAAGCTACAGGGGAACACAATGATACATTTACTTGTGCCAAAAGGTGTCAATCTTTTCTTATATTACTCCAACAGTAAATGGGAGGTTCACCTGATTATTGAAAGCAGAATCGCTCAGTTTCTTTCCAAACTCAACAAGCTGCTTCTGCACAATCTCCTTTTTGTCAGGTAAAGATAATTGCCCCAGTGGAAATGACACAGCACCTTTCCTTTTGCTAATAGTGTTTTTTAGGGATGATTCTAAAGTAACACTCAGGACCAAACAGACACCCTGAGGGGACAATGATCACAGTGACAGGTTGATGAGAAAGTTTAATCATTTTAATTCTAACACTTGTTTACAGTAAGTGCGCATGTGTTTTTGTGTGTGTAGGTTCCTCTCTTACTTTAGGGATGTGCTGTGGGATCCATTCTGACACCCCTTGGCCTTGACCGTCATGGATACGGTCTGCCCCATCAACAAGCAATGCTAGTGGCTCTTTGTTCCGGTCATTAAAGTTCAAGTGGAACTCAGACAACAAGTCTCTGTAATGCAACAAGACAATAATTATAAAATTAGTTTTCTGAAATGACGATGCATGTTACATCAGATCCTTCCTTCCTTACTTATAAGATGTGTTTGGAGGCAACTCCACATCGTCTTTTCTTTTCCTCAGCCATTGAACAAGACAGCGAAGAAGCTGCACAACACTGCAAGCTGACTGGTTAGCATCTGTGGAGTAGGATATGACATCACACAGAGGGGCTTTTCTGTTTTTGATAGAGGTTTTGAGTGCCTGGGCCAGGGCAGCCTTAATAAAACAGAAGACACAGAGATATTCAGATTAACTTCCTTGTTCAGAAACATTAATACATGAAGAATGATGGTAATTTATACAAATGTACAGATACCATGAACACAGTTTTGCCCTCTCCAGGATTTCCCTCAACCATCAGAATTCCTCCTTTTTGCTGACATTCTTGCACTTTTTCTGTTGCCATAGAAATAAGCTTTGCCCTGCCGTGAAACTGACGCTGTTGGGCATCCTGATGCACTTCCTGTTCCTTAATCTCTGAGGCCACATCTTCATCCAGCTCCTACAAAACAAGAAGAGAAATTTTGGAGAGGAGGAGACTCCACCAAGTAATAAAGAAACGTTGGGGGGGGGGGGGGGGGGGGGGGGGGTTATTTCTGCTGTCTGTCAGATATTTAAGATACTGACAGACTCATATTTATTTATCCACATCATCCTTATTCATTGTTTAAATTAATTATCTTTGAATTGATGTATTGATGTTTCAAACAATTACTGAGTAGCCCAAAAAACTAAACGAAAACAGTTAGTTTTGATCATAGTCTGACCTCCACAAAGAGCTGCTGTATGGTTTCCCAGATATCCTCCAGCACCGCCCTCCCAAAGTCCTCCAGACCTTTCAGATAGGGCTTTCCATCCACCACCCCACCCCATTCACAGGGATAACTAAGAGAATATGAAGCAGTAAAAATAAATACATAAACACTCACTGTGCTGACAAAACAAATGTACTGAACTCACTTTTCTGTCACTTTGAAGTCGTTGTTCTGGATCCATGTTTTCAAGCTGTTCATTTTAGCTTCAGCTTCTTTGGATTCTGCCACAAAGTCTGTCCTCCATGCCACTGGCACCAAACTAAACATACCAACACATGAAATGATGATGTGATATAATGTACTGTATCTACTGTAAATCACAGAGCCTCAAAAACATCAGCTTGCAGTTGATATTGTGTTTTACATTATTTAATTTCTAGGCTGCCAACTAAAAAATGAATCCTGTCAGCAGACAAATAATAAATAAATGTATACCTGGCGAGACGAGGTGATCTGAAGTAGAAGAACATGCGGCTCTGGGCAGAGTCTGGATACAGAGCTTGAAACTGTCGAATCTCCATTTCAGTGATGGATAACCCATCAGGCGCAGAGTTCAGCTGGCAGAGCAAAGAAGGGAGATGTTGATCATTATTAGAATAGACATAATTCGGCTTTGTACAGAGTTTCTAGTTAATTGTGTTTTGTATTTTTTATATGATATAAATTTAACGTTTAAAATGTTACAGATGTGGCATTACTGAAGCATTGTGACTTCATAAATCTAAAGCGTATAAATCCAAAAATCACTGTTGTTAGGACAAAGTGAGTGTTTTAGTTTTTTTCAGACAGGTCTCTATCTTTCAACAAAATGCTTACTGTTGACATGAATTTAAAAAATGGGTAGCCTTTGATCTCTCTTTTGAAAACATGAAATATAGTAGGATGAATATGTCATTTTACTTTTGGTGCACACCTTAATTGTGGTGGATAAATATGGCAATTCCCTTCACATTTCTATTAAAGCACATTAGTATGTAATGCAGTAAAATACAATCCTAAATGCACAACTTAAAATAGGGTTTTGTTCTTTCTGTAAAAAAAAATAAATAAATTCATGGCAAGGTTGGCATTCGTATGGAATTGCTCAGTGTCTTTGAAAAATATTTTTTTTACTGTCCCCAAACTTCTGAACGGTTGTGTATTTTTTACCTTGTACCATGATTCTCTTATCTAGCTTACAATTTTCTGGTCAACTTTAACTGCAGTGAACATTGAACTTAATGCTGTGCAGCAAGATTGTATGTGACTAATAACTTGTATCCCACTTTTGTTAAAAGCCTCTATCAGACAAATAAATGTAATTACCCAGCTGTATTGAGGAAGCTCAGGTAGGGTGGGGCGGGGCGGCACAAGGCCGTATCTCTCTCCCAGAATCCCGAGCAGCAGCTGACTGCGGCAGACCTCCGACAGACAGAGCTCCACAGAACGGTTAGACTCCTCCTCGGTAATGCCCCAGCGCAGCTCCACTTCCTGCAGGTAGAGGTAGTGAGGAGCGGCTCGTCTCCTGAGTTCAGGAAACACACTACGCACAAGAACATCCCTCTCTGCATGCATATCCCTGAACGTAGAAGAGATAAACACTCGCACACACTTCCATCTATGAAATGAGAGAAAAGAGAATTGATGAAGAAAGGTTTTATTTAGTATTTCATTTTCAATATACTAATGACCTGTCTGATCTCCACTGGAATATGTGCTGGACCACAACCACCCAACATAAAGTGATTGATGAACATTTTGTTTAATACAAGTAATTTATGAATTTTTTTAATGGTTATACCTGAACTTTGGTGTTGCCGGCAGTGAGATAACATCAGCAGCTCTCTCAGGTTCAGTTTTGCGCCCCTGTGGTGGCGGGATGTTATAGACTCTGTCCATGTGCTCCACATGCTGCAGCATCCTTGAGGAGCCTCTCTCTGAGACAAACCTACAACCACAGACCAAATCTAAATGAATGCCTGAAAATACATTTTAAAATGTTAATTTAAATTGTGATAATATTTCACAACATTACTGTTTTGACTGTTTTTGAGCAAATAAATGCTGCCTTTGTGAGCATAAAAGAATTCTTTCAAAAACATTTAAAAAATTTTACCAACCCCAACTTTTTGAATGTCAGTGAACATAGTGAATATTTGGTAGATCCTATAACTGTTTTTTCACAAGAAAATCAGCATAAGGTATTTCACAAGAAAGAACATATATTGAGTACAACAGCTAATGTTTCAGCTACAAATCTTACTTCAGGATCTGCTCACTAAACCCCCAAAGCTCTACAGTGTTGGAGTTCAGTTTGTATTTCAAAGTATCCAGCGGAGATCTGGTAAAAACAAATAGTAAATGATTTATTTGTAACAACAGAAATTCTGATCACATTTCTGCTCCAAGCAGCTGAAATTTTAATGAAAGATGTAACATTTTAATTTTGGCAAATGAAGACAAAACATACATTGTTCCAAGCAGCACATCTATCATGACAGCATCATGGTTGATATCTTGCCGATAGTTATTGATATCCGCCATTAAATTTCTGCAGGTGTAGCAATTTTCAAACACAACTATACGATCCAGCTGCGTGGGGAGACGTTTTAACAGACATGTCAAATGCAAAATAATTTTAATGTATAAATACAAAAGTGCCACACACCTTAGTCTTCTCTTCAGTTAGCTTAGTGAAAAATGTAGTGGGAGATATGCATTCAGACTGTACATCGTAGTCATTCAAATCCTAAGAGAAAGAGCGAGAGCGATAGAGAGGATAAAACACAAAAAGCTGTGAAACCATCCAAAAATAATCTCATTATGAAGAACATCAAACAGCATTATAGTACAAGATCGGACATGTAACCATGCATCCTTATTTCCAACCTTTTTGCATTTAGATTAAAATACTAATAATTTAATAACACTGTTAAAAGCAATCTTTAGTGAATCTCAAAATTAATATCCATTTTCACACTTTATACTACAATGTTGTGGTGTCTATCGTCACTTGTAGCATTTTTAAAGACTGATTTTATTTGTCAAGTGTAGATTTATAAGTGTATATTCACAACAAAAGGAAAATTCTTACCTTCACTTGTTTCATTGCTTGTCTCACATTATCCAAAAGAACATCAGACTTCATCTTGACCTCCTGGAGGCCTTCGTGGCAAAACAGCATGACTTGGGAATCTTCGCTACAGTAGTTAATCATCATGCACATAAGCATTGCAGCTTCTTGTACCTGCAGAATACATAGTTCACAATATGTTTCATTTATACTTGAAGCCTAATTTCATAACAAATTAAATGTAATCACTTATACAACATGTAACAAAATATAAATCCACCGTCACTCTGAAAAACACATAAAAGTGCAACTGTACTGTCTAATAACTGAAACAATAAGATGCTGTTATCTGACCGATGCTGAGAGTTTACTCTCGTCAATGTCTTCGGTGCTTTCAGGGGGCAAGCAGACATCATCAGCCCCACTCCAGTCCCGATCCTCTGAAAAACTAGCATTACAGATCACAAGAGTGCGTCCAGGGAGAGGAGGGATGTTGTATTTGCAGGAGATCTGCACAGCTTTCTCCAAAGCACAGCTGTACTTGTTCAGAAGCTCCTGAGTGTACAGCTTCTGACTAACAAATTACATCACAAAACATGTCAATACAGGGGTAAAATTAACTAAACTTATTATTACTATTATTATTAATATATTTTGATTTAAAAGTATCTTATACTATGTAATGGTTTTAATTAATATTTAACAAAATATTCAGCAATACACACTTTGCTTTTTTCAGGAGATTGCGTTTGATATTGAATAAGCGGTAGACGAAGGGAACTCTCATTGTAATCCTCAATCTCTTGCGTGCAGTTGTTTCCCAGCTGTATTGTTGGTATCGGTTGCTCTTTGGCAGTTTCTTCAGAATCCCTTGCAGGATCTCCCTGGATCTTGGCACCTCGACCGCAGGCCCACCAGCTGAAAGTGGGACAACATGTCATTTCACATTCTTCATGCGCAGGTCTATCGAAGACACTTTGGGAATGTGCTCTCTCATTTAGATTAATATGGATTCATTGACATCCAATGAGATCCAAAGTTTTGTAGATTAAAACACTAAAATTCCCAAAAAGTCTTTCATGAGGACTACAATAATTGTCCACTGATGTTGCAAAACTGCATTTATTTGTTTAAATAAAATTTTTTTTTTGGCATTTTATAATTGTGGAAATTTTCTGGATTCTTTGATGAATAGTGTGCTAAACAAAACAGCATTTATTTGAAATGGAAATCTTTTGTAACATTATAAATGTCTTTTCTGTCACTTCTGTCCAATTCAATACAGCCTTGCTGAAATAAAGTATGAATTTCTTATTAAAAAATAATAATAAAAAAATGATCCCAAACCTTTGAATGGCAGTGTTTTAGTGTTTACATTTCATCACATATAGCCAAACTGTCAATATGATTTTGCCAAGGAGGACAAGTTTCTGGATCAATAGCTTTTTCCTGCTAAAAAAACAAAGTCCTAACCCTAACCTTTACTGACCTCTAAAATCAAGGGAAATTATAGCTTGAAACTGTTGTTGAAGCCCCAACATCAACCTGAAAACCTAACCCTACAATCTGACTGGTTGACAAACATTTATCCACACTGTAAAAAATAAACTGTTGAGAAAACTTTAAAAACAAAGCAACTTGATTCAGTAAGACTTTTGAGTCTCAACAATTCTTTTATAGTTCTTCTATGTAGCAATACTGCATTCAGCCAACCTAAAGTTGTTTGTTCATGCAATGATGATTGTCTTATTTTGCTAATAAAGACATTCTTGTCACAGCAACTGAAACAACAATTACTGTTGTTAAGTCAATTCATTATTTTAAAAGAAATGTGTAAAAAGACACCACATTATTATTTTTACGACTATTTACGAAGGACAAAAATGGACTTATTCCTTTATCAGTTTATCTCAGTAAAATTATAATGATGGTATCGAGGACATAATGAAATGTTATAAAAACCATAATGTACAACATTGTAAAGCATCCTACAAGACTATATCCATGATATAGATTTAAGTAGTTTAACATACTCTAGGCCTCAATACTTGACACACAAGCCTCAAGAACGGTCGCAAATCTGGCAATCAACAAATGTAAAAAAAAAGATATGCTCTTTCAATCACTGCACAACATACAACTAACAATAATGACAAAACAACAACGAAAAAATTTAAATGAAGCCAGCAAACAGCAAAACAATAACCCTATAACAGTCTCTGCGTAATTTATTCATGCTGCAATGCATGCTGAGAACTCACAAAGCCTTAAAATTCCAGCAATATGAAATTCTTTGTTCAGACAACTGTGTTTGACTAGTCGGGACAACATTTGGGCTCTGACAAAGGCTTTTATGTTCAATTCTGTTGGTCTGACAAGGGTTTTTAAGTAGTTTAAAGAAAACTGCATTTCTTAGTATTTGAGACTCCAAAGGTTTCGTTAGCTGGAAAATACGCAGTTGCATTTTTTACAGTGCAGGTACATAACATAATACATAAACCTTCATACACCAAACTTACCAAATTTACTGAGCTCCAAAATGACTTTATATGCAGACAGGAACCGGAAAGGAAACTGCCTGCTCTGGATTACAGCATTCTGTAAGATTAAACACCACAAACCCCCGTAAATTACTTCATCATGTTACACAAGTTTCAGTGTTCAAAAGACTGAATTAAGAGACGCTGACCTTCGATGTCAGTCTGTTGAGGATCTTAGTATGATGTTTCTCACTGATGCCCACAGAGATCATGTTCCTCAGGTTCCTCAGCATTGCCATGAAAGGAAGAGACTTTCCATCTGCAATCACAAAAAAACGCTTACTTAAGTTTGAGTAGATGTTCAAGAATTAAGTCAATTTTGGACCCAAGTACATGTCCCGCATTCACACCGATGAGTTTCTCCCAGGTGGCAGCTTTGTTTCCCTCCTGACTTAGCTTGCATTCCCACGTGTCGGGCTGCTTAAGTTTCATCCGCTTTCCAGCTCTCTCTCTCTCCCAAACCCCAGTAAGACCACTGCGAGAGAAGGCCTTCAGATCACTCGGGTATCTGCATGCAAAGACAGATAAAACATACTCACTCACGGCTGGAAGTAACACTGGACTGAGCAATCAGTTAATATAAAAAATGTTGACTAAAATGTATATGCCAGCTTGTAGAACTAACTTCTTTCCCAGAATGGCCATGACATGTTCTGCAGATTCTTTGATGTGAAGGCGCTTTATCATCTTCTTGAGGCTGAATTCACTCTGTTTTTTATCCTTTGCAGTACGATTCTGGCTCTCCAACTGTATCATAAGATGTTCAGAAGGCATGATGTACAATAGTAATTTGTAATGTTATGTAATATCAAACACATCAAACTAAACACGGCAAAGCTCACATATTTTTTCAGAATGGATTCATTAACTCTGACAAGGTCACCCCACTTTTTCCACTGTGCAGCAGAGATTTTCTGAAAGAAGAGGGATAGAAAACAAAAGCATTTTTAAAGTGATGTGGAAAGACAAAAAAAATTAATTTAGAAAGAGATAATGTGTTCATTATTATATGTTGGTAGGATGTGTGCAACACTGAAATTACGGGATTCAAAATGTCTTGAAATAATTAGAAATTAAGAATTTTATTCTTATATTAATATTAAAATGAAAATAAAACATTTTTTAAAAGAATAATGTTCAGTGGTCTCAGACTTATGCAGCCCTCTGTATACATTTTGATCTATAATATCATTTATTAAGTGTTTTTGACATATTACCTCTCCTTTCTTTCGTTTCTTGTTATGTTTGCAGCGATGCTTCCGTGTATTGTATTTGGCCAGCTGATATTCAGTGAACTGCTTAAATTTATCCACTAGAGCTTTTTTCAGGCAGGAGGGTAAAGATTTACTGAAACACTGCACATAAACATTTAAAAAGCATGAAAAACAAGCAGCAAAACAATACAGTAGGAGAAAAATAAAAATACTTATTTAAACATCTACCAAGCTAAAATAGTAATCGGTATATGAATATGGTACAAGTAAAAATATGGTGATCATTTGATACTGATCAAATTATATTAAATATTAACACTTACCGTGCTATAGATTCTTGTCACCTCCAGCCAATCAGATGGCAGCTGTACAGCAGCACAAAAGTACCTTCTCAAGTGTGACTTAGAACCTGGCAGATGGGCCGCCAGTGCCAGCAGGAAGTTGGCTGTGATACGAATGTTTAGTTCTTGCCTAGTATAGACCGCAACCTAAAACCAATGCAGATATGCAAACCATATGTGTTAACACATGACAACCTAACCCACACACACTCACACAAACAAAAACACCAACCTTCAGGAGAAACTCAGGGTCTTCTGTGGTAATCTCTGTGGCCAGAACCTTAATAACGGCCCACACACTTGTCTTCTTATCCCAGTCCTTCTGGCCCGGGGTACAGCTCTTATTGACAAGGGAGCAGCACACCATATTCAGCAGGTTGTTCTGAAGGACAAACAAAAGAACTGTCACATAAGAAATGTTGACTGATTTCAAATATTATAATGTTAAATATTATATATAAATCTTATTCAATTAATTCAGTTAATTTCAATAATTAATTCAATGAATCAGTTAATGTTAAGACTACCCATATGTTACTGTGAAAAATCCAAACAATCTGAATTATCCACACCTTTATGATATGGGGCATAAAAGAAAAACAAAAGACTGGATTTAACGTGTGCTGCAACTATCTAAATATAATAACCAAAGAATGCATAAAAACAAATCTAAAAATAATTAAGTAGGGCTAGCACATTATTAACCATTATTTAGGTTCACACAAACCCCAGAACTGTGCTCACTCAACTCACCTTTCTGTCCCTCAATTCCACAAGATGCTCATCCTCGCTTGCTTCAAGCACCCCAAAGTCCTCATGAGGAGCTACAGTCTGCTCCGCCTTTCCATCTAAATCCATATTCAGAATAGGCATCTCAGAAGACAGCATCTGGTCATCCTCCTCAATGCTTTCATGTCTGACATCCTGTTAAGATGTACAGAGAGAATATAATTAACTACATTTGCATTCCCAAAGAAAATACCAGCCCTTGCAAGGTATATGTAAGTAAAAAATGTGTAGAGGCAGGATTAAAAAAATAAATAAAATAAAAAAAGGATACATTAATTTGCATACAGTTTTACAAAGCAATAGAGGAAATCATTCTATACCTGTCTAGGCTCCTCACTAGATTCCTGCAGCCCTTCAGGAGAGAAAACCATGTCTTCAGCTTCTCTCTTTTCATTTGAGCCCACTTTATTCTGCATTGAAGGTGACAGATAGGAGCAGACAGGTGGGGCGGCACTGGGAGTTGACATTTTGGAGTAAGAGAGTAAAGGATTATGGGAACAGGAGGAGGTTAGAGAGGATTTGATTGGAGGATGAAGTGAAGGCTCCATTAGGAGGGTATTCTTAGTGCTCAGCAGAGAGGAGGAAGAGGATAGTGAGCTCATCGTTGTGGATGACAGAAGAGAGGAAGTGGCTATGGTGGAAGACAGGCTGGTTGGCTGGAGTGCTGGACATTGTGAGGAGATGGAGGTCTGCATGGCCCAGGATGGAGATGTGTACTGATGCTGAGACAATACCGAGGGCACTTGAGCCAGAAAGCGGTTTTCCAGCCTTGGACTGCTATAGTTTTGCTGTAGTCTGGCATCTGTGTTAGCCTTCAGATCAGTCTGAAGGGGAGCCGGAGTCTTCATGTCTGCCTGGCTGAAGAAAGGAGAAACACAGAACAGGAACTGTGTTTTTGTCCAGAGACCAAACTGATTCTTGAGACAGGGCACAAAAAATGTCCCAGAAAATTTCCTGCAAATTAAGATTTAATTAAGAAAGCTCTTTGAAAACACCTGTCAGAAAGCAAAATGGCAACATACATATACTGTTTCAAGATAAAATGCTTTTTAAAAATTTTTTTTAAAATGCTTTTTTTAAAACCTGACAACACACATAATGCCAAAAGGCATATATTATAGAATTATACATATGAATATATTGACATACATAAAAAAATATAATAATGTGGCAGGGGAGGGTACAGATGACCTGCTTAAAGAAATGAATAAGCCGGGCTGGACAACCCAGGCTTAAAAAGGTGTAAAGGGTCTAAGAGCACAAGGCTACATAGAGCCCACACCAAAACAAATAAGCTACCAGGCCTGCCATAGAAGGTGACACAACATAAGGCAACATGTTTTGTGACTCAGTGTTCGTGTTGGTGGCAGTGTTCTGGACAATGTCAGTGGCACTTGCACATGTCACAAGTTTTTTTTGTATAAAAGTGTAAATATTGTATGACGAATTTTCATGAATTTGATTGTGTTCATTAGCACTATAATGTACATTTTGTTGAACTTATATTGCATAGAGTATACATAAAATTAATTAATTTTAAGGTTTTTTGAAGTATGCTGTGCCCTTAAATATTTTCAGTAATGTAAATTAATTATTTTTTTTATAAGTGGAATTAAACCTGGTATTGCCCAAAGCAAATACTGAGACACTGCAGATTCTTTACTGCTTAATAAAATTAATTTCAAGAATATTTGCTTGATTTAGGTTATCATTCCATTTCCTGTGGCACATAATATTAAGTTTAAAACTATATTGATAGTTAAAATTTTATAGTATGAAATTTTAACTTTTGGAGTATTGTTGCCACCCCTGGCTTCAGTAGTATTGGAGGAAAAGGTATTTCCCCCATAGCAATGTAGAGTGACCGAATTGAAGGGGAACAAAATATCTACAGCATGTAATACATGTGTGATAATGATGATGATGATGATACTACTACTACTACTACTACTACTAATAAAGACACCATAAACCGTCAATCCTGTGAGATTTTCTGTTTAAAGGTGACAACAATTCAGTACAGTACTCAAAAATAACTAGGACTGACAAGCATGGGTGTGTCTTATGCAAACAACAAATGTACTATAGACTCTATAGTACATTTGTTGTTTGCATAAGACACACCCATGCTTGTCAGTCCTAGTTATTTTTATAGACACACTTGGAAAATCCATCAAGCTGCCTCCACTCCTTTTCACCGCGTTTATTTAATGCCAGCTTCTTTATGTACTGGTCTTACTGGTATATTTCCCCCCACTCAACTGCCTGCTAAGTGATGATAATCAATGAAGAACAGGCTTTGTCTTCGCAATGTATGTTCTATATTGCCACATACATTCAAGACAGATTAATCAGCACTCCCTCATTTCTCCATTTTTAGAATCACTTCTTTATGGTCATAAATGTGCACAAACACAACAGACACACAAGTAGATAGTCTTGTCTGTCTGACACTGATTATTGACATGAAAATCTCCGAGCAACGCGGCTGTAAATAAACGCATGCACTATATTTGGATTATTGCGTGCTACATGGTTCATTCGGTGGTGTGGCTAAAAAAAGAAAGAAAATAGCTCACCTTTAATGCTTTGTGACCAGGTTTTAGTGTAAAATGAAGTAAACCGGTGAGCTGCTTACTGCATATCACGGGTGAAACTAGGGGCACGTACAGGTTCACTCCTGCGCCCAACGTTTTGCTCCGGTTTCCGGGTTGAACGACATGTTTCCTGGGTTTGAGATACGTTTTCTGTTTGGTGGGTGTCAAAAAAGTCAGCCCAATCAGCAGCAACGTGTAAGTTATATTAACCACACGGTATTAAAGAGACAGATGCACAATAAGTGAAGGCATTTAATATGTGTCCGCTGCAGCTCGGTATACACAACAACTGAAGATATTAGAAGACAAGTTTTTTCGTAACATATTTAAGTCTGTCTAAATATGTAGGAATTGCAATGTCTTCTGGTCCATATCCTTTCCTCAGGAAGGTGTGCTAGACACTGATTAATGTAACATAAAAATACTATACATATTTATATATTTTGCTATTGTATTGTGGAGTGACATTTTCATAAACTTTTCTATGCTCCTTTGATTATATAATGGTAAATATTACAACATCATAGCACAACAACAGTGATCAGCAATAATAATAAGCCTAATACTCACAATAAAACTAATAAGGTCATATAGATCATAACACAGTCTCGGAGGTAAGAAGTGGATTATCCTTCACCTGAATTTTTTGTCTTTTCATCCTGAAATGCGAGGCAAATGTTGGATCACAATAATTAACCACAGTTTCCACAAATCCCTTCACTCGATATAGGGATGTTCTCTTTTATTCTGGACGGCAGTGACTGTAACATCGAGCGTATTTTGCAGTATTAAACACGTATTTATACTGATTTCATCAGGCTCTGAAAATTCTTCAGAAAGAACACACAGAGTGGCCAGAAGATTTGAGAGTGGCTTTGTGGTCCAGGTCACATATTATAATTCTAAACCATTTAGGCATCTTCAGGCATGATGCTTTCTGGGCCTGAAAAGCCCACTGCACACGTAGGCTACATTGTGTGGGAAGAAAGAGCTTTTTTTCAGAAAAGGAAATTTACAACAAGCCCCTAAGATTTAAAGCAAGAAGACCCTCCTTTCTTCAGTCAGTTGTGTGATTTTAGTCTTGTGGACTTGTTGGGCAACAGACATTGCATCACTTGGACTCCTCCATTGAACTGGTAAGAATTTGAATGTTATTTAAAAAAAGCTGAGAATAGTTGCTAAATCAATAGTTAATCTACAAAAGAATGGAACAGTGAACCACAAAAGTGGCTTGAACTTATCCAGTAAAGAGACATATGAAATGGATGGCAATGGACCACATGACAAAACTGAATTATCATATTAATACTCAAAGTTATTGTGCATTGCATAATTATACAAGTTAATTAGTCTTAAAAATAAAGGTTCCAAAGGGGTGTTTTTGCAGTGATGCCATAGAAGAACCATTTTTGGTTCCCAGAAGAACCTTTCCTAAAAGAATCATTTTGAAGAACATTTAAAAAACCTTTTTTGACTATAGAATCTTTTTGAAAGGTTCCATCAATGTTCAAGGTTCTTTTTAAGAATGCAATCAAGAATTACAAACTTGTTTTGCTAATGAAAAGACTTTGTCTGGGCCTTGTGTCTGTCTGCCTAAGTAAGTATTTCCTGTTTATTCCGTTTGCTGTTGCACCATTCTGGAGCATTACAAATACTTTCCATTATATTCTAATGGATAGCGAGTCGGACTTGTAACCTGAAGGTTGTGGGTTTGAGTCTCAGGTCCGGCAGGGGTTTTTGGTGGGGGGATTGTCCAGCGCTCTCTCCACCTTCAATACCACGACTGAGGTAAGACCCTTCAGCAAGGCACTGTACCCCCAACTGCTCCCCGGGCGCCGCAGCATTGGCTGCCCACTGCTCCGGGTGTGTGTTCACGGTGTGTGTATGTGTGTGTTTGTTCACTTGGATGGGTGAAATGCAGAGCACAAATTCCAAGTATGGGCCACACGTCACGTCCTTTCCTTTCCTATATTCTCATATCTGCAATATTACAGTGCACAGTTTAAATCCCATTGTCAAGCATATCCTTCAAAAACTACATATACAAATAATAATTGCTATAAATTTTGTTACAAATTAATAAACAATTTGTCATGAATCAAAGAGTGTCTTTTTTATTTCATTGCAAATCTGACAGAAGATCAAATAATTAAAACGAATGAAATTTTATATGTTAGTCATTTTATTTTTATGTTTGTTTGTTCTATGCCCTGCACAAATATGGCCAAGGTTATTTCCCAGTGAACTGTTTTGTTTGCGAGATTTGTAAGTGAACATAGCTGATCGTATCACTTTAGACACACTATATTTGTAACGTATAAAAAAAAGAACAAACTGTAACACCTCTACACTTTTTCCATTTTTTCCACTACATCAGACACAAATGCTTTATCAGTATCAATGTGTGGGCTGTACATCCTGAGAGGAAGATCAGTTTTTCAGAATATGAGATTCACAACAACAAGCCCATCAGATTTAAAGGAAGAAAACCTTCCTTTGTTGTGGACTTGTTGAGCAACAGGCATTGGCTGTCACCTGGACTCCTGCATTAAACCTGTAAGTTTCTATATGTTTTTTGAAAACAGCTGAGTAATTGCGATAAATCTATGAAAGAAAGAAAAAAACAGGAAGAGTGAACCACTTATAGAAGTTATTGACCATGGAATAATTATAAAGTCGTGGCCTAATGGTTAGAGAGTTGGACTCGTGATCCAAAGGTTGCGGGTTCGAGTCTCGGGCCGGCAGGGATTGTAGGTGGGGGGAGTGAATGTCCAGCGCTCTTTCCACCCTCAATACCACGACTGAGGTGCCCTTGAGCAAGGCACCGAACCCCCAACTGCTCCCCGGGCGCTGCAGCATAAAATGGCTGCCCACTGCTCCGGGTGTATGTTCACGGTGTGTGTGTTCACTGCTGTGTGTGTGCACGCGTGATGGGTTAAATGCAGAGCACGAATTCCGAGTATGGGTCACCATACTTGGCTGAATGTCACTTCACTTCACTTTTTTTAAAAAGTGAATTAAATGAATTTCAGTCAAGAATTACAAACTGATCAGGATCATTTTTTTCTCAAAATCCCGTTTGCGCAAACTTTAAAGATTTGCGAATAAAAGACTTGGTCTGTCCTGAGGCAAATCTTTTCTGCTTACTCCATTTGCAGTCACACCTTTCCTCTAAATTCTCATGAGACTAATGAAGTTTGGTTAAAAGGATGTATTCCTATTTTCATGCTGATTTAAGGGGAAAATTGTTGGATTGATTCACACCTAAATGTTCGGAGCTGTTGAGCATAATTGCGTAGAATTTTCTAAATTTTTTATCCTGCCACACAATTTAATATAGAATAATTTCCTTACATTTCAGAAAAAATTATAAAAAAATAGATAGTAGCTAAAAGTCTTCAGTATAACATACAATTCAGCTATCTGTACATATGACGGGCTTCACACAAAAACAAATAAGGACTTTAAAAAAAAGAAACCTGGATTGCAAACCCACATAAAATCATAATACACATAACTCAAGATAAATAAATATATTTGACTATAATTAATACATTGTCTGTTCTAGTGAATATGTCATTACAAGAAAAACTGCAAACAAAAATGCTGTTTGTTTGAGTGATTATTTATGATGTCTGTAAATTCTGTAAATAAAAAAGACTGCACAACCATTGCCCTTTTTTTTCATGCACTGGTCAATTTTGAGATTTTGGGCTATTTTGTGTCCATAACATGTCTTCTTTCAGAACTACCCCCAGAGTCATCCTTGTGTCTTCCCTCTGTACTTGAAAATGTGGTTGATCATATAGTGACTGAAAAGACTATACCATGATTCCTTGTTTATTTTACTTGAGTTATTATATTTTGCTACTTAGACCAAATAATTACTCAACATTCCTAGGAACCAGGTTTAATTGCAGTAAAGAATGTAGTATTTGGGTGTAATAAAACTTTTTTTTTTTTAACTCTAAAACTGTAATGTAGTTAAAACTGGGTGGAAATACTGCCTTGATGGCACTTTTTTCGGTCCTCCAAAACTAGGGTCCTAGAAATGCGGTCCTGAAAGTGCGGCCTCCTATACTGCAGACGGATGATATTGTGCTTGATTGATTGGATCAAGAGGGAAAAAAATCTAGTTTTTCCATTGTGCATCACCAGATGGCGCTGTTAAAGCTGTTCCTCAAGGCTCTTCTGCTCCTTCAGTTTGCACTGTAGACGTTGGATGGAGCTGAACCTCAGAACCTGAATTGTCCTGCATATGGTGGAGTTCCTGGCACTCCTGGACACAACGGTCTGCCTGGGAGAGATGGTAAAGATGGAGCAATCTGGGAGAGAAGGGAGAGCCAGCTCTGTGTGTGTGAGACAGTGAAATGAATAAAGTGAGGGAGTCTGAGGTAGTGGATTATTTCACTCCTATCTTATTTCAACTATTTTGCTCCTACCTTATAGGAGTGAGAGTTCAGGGACCACCAGGTAAAGCGGGACCACCTGGGCCAGCTGGAGAAAAGGGGGAAATGTATTAAACATTTTAAGTTATTATTATAAGTTGTTGTTATAATAATAAGTTATTATAAGTCATTTAGCTATTTCAAAATCCCTCATGTGGAAATTAGAGATTCAGAGAATGTGAAAACATTGATTTTTCTACTTGTCATGTTATAAAACTTCAATTATCTAACAGATAGACTCAGTGGAATAGAGAAAGGTATGTTACTTCTAAACAAATAGTAACTGCCCCAGTTTATTGTTGTGGAAAAATATTTAAGTTTAGTACATTGCTGTTAACATATTCATTAAACAATACTTAACCTTTATATGAAGCTTCCAGGTTTTGCATATTTGGGAATATTGGAGGAAAATACTGTGTGTCTGATGCGCTGGCAGCAAATTACTATGATGGATTGAAGTTCTGCACAAATGCAGGGGGAAGAATTGCCATGCCAACAAATGAAGAGAAAAATAACTTGTTAATGTCATTGCATGCTGTCCTTGGATCTTCTTATATAATGATTGGAACAACAGACAAACAGATAGAGGGGACATTTGTAGATATGCACAATCAACTTCTAACTTTTACCAAATGGAAGAAAAAGGAACCTAATGATTATCGTGGAAATGAGGACTGTGTTGCCATCTTCACAGATGGTGAATGGAATGATATTAAGTGTGACTCAAAGTGGCACGTGGTGTGTGAACTACAAATTGAATAAATCTCTGAGAACATTTAAAGTAATTATTTAGTTTCATACTTAAATTGTGAGTAAAAATTTTATGGTTTGGCTACAATCATAACTTTAGCCTTTGCCTTCTGCATAAGCAAAGCCACAACTGGTTATCCTAAGAAAATCAATCATTAACATTTATATAAACAGGATCTTGTTGTTTTGTATAAAACACATCAAATTTGTGTTTGGACATCTAGATATATTTGGATTCATCAAATTACTTCTACACTATAAGAAAAAAAAAAGTAGACAAATGGAAAAAAGTATTGATAATGTTCTACCTTTCTGTTAAGTTTACAGGTGTTTCCTTGAACCCTACAACACAACAAAGTGTAACTGACAATACAAGGAAAACACCATCAAAAAAATCAGTACAGACCATATATTTACAGAGTGTATATTTAAATATGTTTCATATAGCCTATATTTTGCACAAATCAAGAGAATAAGTGATCATAGGCTATTTGATATTGTGATTTCTCAGTTACTTAATTGTATTATTAATTGAATGTTAAAGTTAATGGAAACTACAAGAGGTGTCACTTTAGGATCAAAACCAATTCGAAATACTGATAAAATACATAATAATGAGCCATGACCACAAATGTAAGCAGTCAGGCAGAGAAACTGAGTCCTTCACAACTTAAACAGAACTTACAATGTGTCCAAAAGTGTTTAACAGATAGCTAAACGGGTTAGTAAGACAAGTTTCTCTCAGGAGCTCAAACATTTGAAGTCCTGGCGTTCTTTCAGTTGTTCAAACAGTGCATTTTCATTTGACAAACACTGAGCACCTATCAGAAAAAGTAACCTTTCATCTGTAAATAAGTTGATTGACCTCGATTATTATTAGGTCACGAAAGTATGCGTTTTTCAGTGTAAAAACAATCACTGTAAGTTGCATTTAAATTACAGGACAACATACTGTATGTGACTGACAAAAACTAGTAAAATGATACAGTATTTGTTTCTCTTTGTTTAGCCATTGAACTCTGGGTAACCACGTCACTGAAATCTGGTGAAGGGTTTTGAGAAGTCGTGTTCTCTTTTAGTGCTGATCGCCAGGCCGGATCTGTTGGTAAGATTCATATGCTTCTGGTAAGGATTTTTTAAAAGCAGTAAAAAGAGTCAAGTAGCCCTCCTACATGCCAGTAGTTTGTTTTGTTGTCCAGTTTCAGTATTTTAGAATTTCATAATATTTTATATTTTATTTTGATTTGAGACCACTGTTTGGCAGAATGCCTTTTAATATTCAATATATAACTGAAAATGTGAGAAAAAACGTTAAACTTGTTGTTGCTTACCTTCCTTTTACTTTCCGTTGTGAACTTGTTTGAACTCAGTATTTTAATAGCAAACCTTGTTTTTATTAAATATCATCATAATCAGAGAGAAATTACATTTTTACGAAGTGAAAATTATTTTTAAAAAGTGAAAATCATTTTATAAATGAGAAAAATATTTTCCTTTGGACTTGAGGGTGCGTCTGAATGCACTGTCCTGTAGAGTTTAGCTCCAACCCTAATCAAACACACCTGAACACGCTAATCAAGGTCTTCAGAATTACTAGGGCTACAGGAAATCTTAAGAAAAAAGATAAGCATATTCTTAAGAAGAATGTTTGGGAATACAAAATATTCTTAACTTTTTTCTTAAGTTAAAAAATAAGAAGAAAATGGCAGTTAAGAAGAAATTTCTTCTTAAGAATGTTTCGTGAATCCGGCCCCTGGAGTGCAGCATTACTACTTGTTTGGTCATCAGCATTCAGATGAAAACACCACACTCCTCTCTATTTCAAGTAAGTTTTAAGATTTGATTTAATTGTGAGAGATTCTTTTCTTTTTCCTGTTGTACTGTACTCTCATAGGTCTAATAAATGTTTCTCTGACTTGTATACCCATCTTAGGATGTCAAGCCTACTCATCGCAAGGAGAGTTAGCATCAAAATGGATGTGTCACTGACCAATAACACAGAGATGCCAGAAGTATCTGTTTGCTGTCTACTTTTTGTTCAGTATGGAGCATCCAAAAGCCATCACTCAGTTAATTTCAATCAGCACTATTTAGCCCTTCCCAGTGCTGAAATTGTCATGGGTCCTTTGGTTTTATTGTTTAAATGCTTATCTGAATGTAAAATTAATATTTAATGCTTATAAATATAATAACAATATTATAGTTAGTATTTTAGCTCCCTTTTCAGAAACATGTGGTTCACCATCTTTCATGGGTTACAGAATTGGGGAAAGTTGCAGCATCCAAAAAAAAAAAAAAAAGTCAGACTACTTGGTTTATAGGAGACTGTGGAGTAAATACTTGACATTTATTAAAGTTAATGACTTGGTGGTGAAATGCCAAATAAGAGTGTCATTGATATACTATTTGAAGACAAACTTTTCACATTCTAATTTTATGTATATATTTTTTTAAATCATTTTGCATGTTAACTTTGTTTATTTATTTGTGCAAGTTAACAATCCATTCCATTGTTGTTGTTTTTTTGTGTGTGGTTTCTTAGCAATCAACATATTTGTGACTGACATGTTGGATGGGTGAGTAAGGTGGAGGGGGTTGAAAAAACAATATTTCTAAAACAGAGAGTGCTATTTTAGACAGGTAAAAATGAAGTATGACTAAATAAAGAAACATGGATTTATGTTAATCTCTGTAACTGTTGCACTATGAATTGCTGTGTTATATATTGCTTTTCATTGTAAATGATAATAAAAGTGTCTTAAATGATCACACAAAACCTTGATGTGTTATGCTTATGGATATTTCAGTTTTTCTAGTGATAAATTAGCTATATGAGCTGTTTAAGTCTTAATTTAATTCAAAGAATGATCCCATGATGGGAACCCCTAAAAGGTTCTATATAGAACCTTGTTTCCTGGCTATAAAGAACCCTAAAAGGTTCTTTTGATTGAACCCTTAAAAAGGGTTCTATATGGAACATTTTAAAGGTTCCATATATGAAACGCCTTTTTATGTTCTATATAGAACCTTTTCTTCTAAGAGTGTATGTTTACTGATACATTCATTTGAAATCCGTGTTTATCTATCATGTTAAAAATTCAAGAAGAGTTGAGGATCATACAATGTTCTCTTCCTTTGAGGCAAATTTCACACAAATATTATTATTACAACACTAGTGGCATAAAAACCTTTTTGTCACATCCAATTCTGGATTCTGTGGACACTCACGAGGGGAAAAGCAGAAAACCGCTGAAACTGGTGTGGCTGCTTTCGTCGTCAAAAACCCAGCTGTTCTCCCACAGCTGTGTGTATACTTCATCACCCTTCTGCAGTGAGAGAACAACACCATTGCTGCCATCAGCATTGGTCTCAGGCTTCAGAACAAATACAGAGCACTGGATCTGATCATTTTTATGGAGACTGACTGCCATTTGGTTAAAAGGGTGAGCATGAGCATAAAATCTAAAGAAATAGACTCCATTCACTGGTGCTGTGAATTTACCTGTGAGATACATAAACATAGGAATTTAGAAACTGTAAAGAAATGCCTTTTATTACTTGAATATCCATAGTCACAGTGGACAATTAAGATCATGTAAAAATATGAATAGCGCAGGTTACCAGTGTTGGGGTCATATGCATTTTGAGTATTAGTGAAGATTTTTTTGTACACCAAAGTTTTCCGTGAATCAAAGGGTCCAAAATTTTGTGATCCAGGTGCCAAAAGTCCAGCTGAAAAGGCAATCTTTTTGGCTGTGAAAAAGTAATTGGACTTGTTTTGTTTTTGTCATCTTTGCAGTTGGTTTTAAATATAACACTATATCATTTTCTATTTTAATTTACCTTTATTTTCTGCCTGGATAGATTCAATTTTATCACTTGATGCTTTTGTAAAAGTCCTTAGAGCTATTCAGAATGAACATTGCAGAATTTTGTCATAGTGTATTGGGATGGAAATGTTTTAACAGATCAATGTAATCAATCAATCTTGGAAAGGTGAAAATAGATAAACAAAAAATACATAAGATGCATGTAGCTAAAAACTCAACAACTACTATTGCGAGATATTTACCTTCATTCTCTCTCTTCAGTTCTTTCAGTGTTTCCTCAGTGGCTGTCAGTCTTTCCTCAATGTTCTTCAACTGGTCTGGTGTAATGAAATCATGTGCCAGTGAGACCCCAACACAAAGCAGTAAGAGTGTTTTTTGAGCTGCCATCATCTTCATAGCTATCTATGGCATGTGAATTTTGCACAGTTTGGGGCAAGATAGAACCTTATGATGCAGTAAAAGCAAACATGACCCTTGTATTGTTTGGACTTGCATCACTGACTCAGAAAAGCTTCAGATTAATCTGCAAATAAGTTTCAATATAATTAGTTTAAAAAGGAATAAAATATGTTTGTGATATTATTTATAAAATTATGGGGGGGGGGGGGGGGTATTTGATCTCCTGCTGATTTTGGAGGTTTAAAGAAATTATCAGTCTATAATTTTAATGGTAGGTTTATTTGAACAGTGAGAGACAGAATAACAACAAAAGATCCTGAAAAACAGAAAAGTTATAAATGCAGTGATATGTAGCTAATCAGCATAAATTTGATAAATGTATTTGAAGTGTTCACTGTTGTCTCCCAATTTGACGATATAACAATAACAATTAAAAAAAACTCTTTAGTCTTTCTTCACTTTGAATAAATGGTTGTATAGTGACATTTTCATTGCCAATGCATCACAAAAAAAATAGGAATAAAGAACAAATATTTTTTTTTACATTTAATCTAGAACGTATCTAATAAAATATATACATTTATATATTTTTTTTAATTACTGAGCCAATGGTACCCAACATAAAATTATTTTTTACCACACAAAATCACGTACTTTTCAAACATTCATGTGTTTGCTCTTTGATTGGATAAAAAGTTCATTTAGGGCGTGACAATGTCGGATGAACGAAGAAGGAAAGAGGCTAACTTCCGGCACGGTGCGTTACTGTTGAACAGGGACCACAGGACATAACTGCCAGGAAAAATGCGGTAGGCTGTTGTCATAACTGAAAGAGAAATTAAAACACAACACATCTAAGTGCTATCTTTACGACTTTTAAATAAATGTGGCATATGGTCATATGGCCTAAGGGCTTTGTGTGACGGAAGCAATCGGGTTCGCTGATCAGTCCTCGATCGGTCGGTTTTAGGGAGCGCGGTTGAACATGGGAACGAGATCTAGCCGTTTACACGAGGAGGCTGCCGCGACAGCTTTCGATAAAGATGGCATCAAGAGAGAGTCCTGTCGACGAATCCGAAGCACCAGGCCCACTAGCCTCACGGTGGAGTTCTCCGGCAGCTTCGACCATGACTCAGAGACGAACCTCAGCCGATCGGAAGAGGGCAGCGACTCGGACACCGGGCAGCAGGCGAGCAGCGCCGGCAGCCCCGCCGACAGCCACATGTCCCCGTCTCTGAGCAGCCAGGCCTCGCCGACGGACGAAAACGGGGCCGAGGAGAAACGCGAGGAGGTTGGCAGTCTGGGAGGCCCTGTGAGCGCGGAGGAAATAGGCCGAGCACCGCAGCGCACTTTCTCGGAGCGTTTGCCCGGCGGTCGCCATTCTTCCGCCGGCGGCGTCACAGCCAGGTCCGCCCGGGTGAGGGGCACTCACGCTCGGCCAGTGTCTGAGGCGTGGATCGGCCTCTACAGGGTCAACAACCGCCACGGTGGTAAGTGGAAAGACTCATCGTTTCTGTCACTCAGTAGTCATTTTAGACGTTACACCCTGTTCAGCTCCAGTTCTGTCATTTAAACCTGCACTGTTCACAGTGAGTAATAGCCAAAAATGTATAATATATTACGCATTAACATGTACAATGTATTAAGTATAAACTAAATCCTATATGGCCTTTTTCATGGTATTCAAAGAGATAGTTCACCCAAAAATCTAAATTCTGCCATCGTTTACTCTCCGTATGTTGTTCCAGATCTACATTAGTTTCACAAAAGACATTAGGCAGACTGACAGCTCTATTCAATAAACTCTACTCTAAAAAAAAAATTGAAGTCTGTAATATTCATCTCATTGTATTTTCAAAAGTCAGCTAGTTTGGTAACAATTCCATTTATTAGCATTTAGTAACAGGAAATGGCAATTATATTCTAAATCATTTATTAAAGTTAGTTAATGTGAACTTTAGCAATTATTAATATATTATTAGAATCAAACTCTGTTTACTTTATTTAGTGGTCCTGAGCTAACATGAACCAACAATTAATAGATTTATTTCTAAGGTTATCAAAGAGTAATAAATACTGGTACAAATGTATTGTTTGCTGTTATTGCTAGTTATATGCTTTAAGTAATGGGACCTTATAGTATGGTGTTACTTAAAGTTTTTATACGTAATAAAATGGGCAAACCCCGGTCTGACTGGTATGTGAGTGAATTTTCAGTATATTGTTTTGACCCAAATAAAACATGGGAAGGTGATTAAAAAAGATTCATGATTCTGCATGAGACTAATGAGCTTGCGGTGTAATTAGGCTTTGGGGTTTATAGACATTTCAAACATTCCTGACAGGATGAGCCATGATGGATTGAAACCGAAAGACCAAAGGTAAACCCAGTTTACTTGATCTCTGTGTATTTATTACACTATATTGGTCAGTTGGTTGTAATCCAGCCAGAGGTTTCAGAAAAGTAGGCCACATGGGTGCATACTCATCTGTCTATTACTGTGACTGGCCTGCATATTACAAATCCCTTTCTGCATCTCCATTTTACAATGCTAGATATCTTGCTTAATAGTTTTCCCCTCCTTTCCAGCTATTCGTTGTCCCTTCTGCACCAAGCCATTCCCTGGAGGGCGAATCGAGGACCATCTTTTAAGTTGTCTGACTTCTCCACCTCTCCCTTATAACAGTAAGCATCCCATTTGTTTTTATTGTTGTTTTGTTTCATCTGCTAATATGTTAGATATGAATTCTATCATATCTTGTCCAATAGCTGATGTGCTAGCTAAGGACAGTGGAGAGTGTTCAATTTGTCTCGAAGACCTGCTACAGGGGGAAACCATCGCTCGACTGGCCTGCCTGTGTGTCTACCATAAGAGGTAACATAATCATCTAAAAAAAAAAAAAAAAACTTCAGTATTTGCTACAAATGCTTTTAAATAGCCTATGTAATGGCTGATATTTCTTTAAATAGCTGCATTGACACATGGAGCAAAGTGAAGCCGTGCTGCCCTGAGCATCCTTTTGATTGATTCATGTGTTCGGGTGCAATGACACTTTGACTCAGGTGAGTTTGGTCATTCAAGTAGTTTTCTTTGTTAAAATATATTCAAATGTCATGTCATTCACCTTTATATTGTTCCAAACCTGTATGACTTTTTATTCTGCAGAAAAGAAGATATTTTGAACAATGTTTGAACCGTTCTTAAAGTCTGTGTAAAGTCAATTTTGAGAATTCTTTGTAAACACATTAGAAATGTTAGAAAACATTGCTGAAACATGTTACAAAGACCATGAATTATGTAGTACTTAATTATGGAGTTAGACCGTTAAATAGTTTTTCACCATTTTTGTGATCAGGATCTTTATGGCGGGGGCTAAATCATGACTCGATGCAATCGAGCCACCGAGTACGGTCCCTTTCCCAACACACTCATTCCAGCGTAATAATCAAGGAACTTGCTTAGTGCTTAATACAGCGCCATCAAGAATAAAGTTCAACAAACATATAAGCTACTAAATACCAATAAAATGGGAGTATAAATGCTTTTATCAGAGTTTTTTGATAAACATGGCTCTAGATAACAGTGCGACTACTCTAAAAATGCTTTTACTGTTATAGTAACGCATTTGTGAGCATTATTGGAATTGAATTGTTAGAATAAACACGAAACACACGTCGTGCTTGTCATCACAGACTCTGACCTATGAGAATAAAGTGTCATCAAGGCTTTCGCAGGCGATTTTGAGCAACTCCAGCGCCTGACCTAGATGGCTGATCTTGTTTTGCTCTCGTGGTACTTTGATGGCACATGTGATTGTAAGGCGGCTGCAGAGCCGATCAAAGTCAGTTGTGGCTAGAAGGCATACAGCTATGACCGGAAATTAACAATGAAATTAATTGTGTATCTATTAGATTGTGTTTTATTAACGTCTACCCCAACCCTAACCCTACCCCTCACAGGAAATAAAAAATAGTAACTATTGTTGTACAATGTGACAAAAATTACGCTGTATTGATATGCGCATGCCCAGTAGCGCCATACGTATCCCTTCTAGCCTTAACCAGCAAAGTCGGACAAATGTTCTAACCAGAATGCATTGCTTTTGTCAGGCGGCAGTCGATCTTTGCGGCACCGCATGAAGTCGAACAAGCCTAATAACTAAAGCGCATTAGCATCAATCACGCAAATGCATAATACCTGGTTGCGATCATTTACAAAACAGCTCTGTCTCCTTATTAAATAAGCTACCAGAGGAAGATGGCAGTTTTCCTGCTAGTTGGCGAGGTTTCAGCGACACCCCCCCCCCCCCCCCCCCCCCCCCCCCAAGCAGCGAATACTGCTTATTTTTTCAAGATTTTGATGCCTTATTTTATTTACTTGGCTTTTTTTTTGTGCATTCAAATTTGGCTGAGTGATTAACACATTTTTCTGTGGTGTCAAACTCAGAACACATTTAATATTAACTTTACACGGACTTTAACCTTTCAAAGTAGCATCTACTGGAGAAAATTATATTATAGATAGATGACTCGTATGACTCATATTTAGTCAGAAGCAACAGTTTAACCTTTCAAAGTAGCATCTTTTGTGTTCCACAGAAGAAAGAAATGCATGCAAGTTTTTTTTTTTTTTTTTAGCAAACAATTCCTATAAAGGGATAGTTCACAGAAAAATTTTAATTTTCTGAAAATGTACTCGTCTTCAGGCCATATGTAGATGAGTTTGTTTCTTCTTCAGAACAGATTTAGAGAAATTTAGCATTACATCACTTGCTCACCAGTGGATCCTCTGCAGTGAATGGGTGCCGTCAGAATGAGAGTTGAAACAGCTGATAAAAACATCACATTAATCCACAAGTATTCCACACGACTCCAGTCAATAAGTTAAAGTCTTGTGAAGCAAGATGTGGGTTTGTAAGACTGTAAATGGCACTTGATGTGTGCCTCTTGATTCAGACAAGACAGAACTTTTTTACTGGAGAAAATTATATTATAGATAGATGACTCGTATGACTCATATTTAGTCAGAAGCAACAGTTTGTTTTTGTTTTGTTTTTTCAAATATTTAAACTCTCATTCTGACGGCACCCATTCACTGCAGAGGATCCATTTGCATTAAATCCATGATTACATCCAGATTGAATAAAAAAAAAAAATTAGATTCCTCTTCACTTAACATTTTAAGTGCTTTTTTTTTCTGTTTCATCATTTTAGGAGACAATACCCCCTGGCAGGAGCATATTTTCTGATGAGAGGATTGAGAGAAAGACACAAAGGAACAAAAACAAATAACAAGCATCGTCACTTGTGGTCATCTTAATCGGCCTGGCCCTGATTGAGCCTGGCTTTAACTAACTGATGTGACTCTTGAGACTTGGCTTTTCTCTGCTCTACATCACCTGCGTGAACGGCGGGTTTTCTCTGCTTGCCTTTCCTCTCTTAACTCTTTAAACTAAATAGAACTTTGTAAAAGAAACACGTAAATGGAGGGAAGTTACACATGGATCGTCTCTCCGCGTGGACATCTTGATCTCCCTGAGGGATGGTGTTCTTCTTACCATGGAAACGTGGCGATCTGTAATTTATGCCGGGCTTAGCATTTGGTTTTGTGCAGCCTGCTGGGGTTGTGTTGGCTTGAATGAACTACTTGATTTTGTAGAGTTTGTTGGGCAGATCCTGGATGATTGCAGAGGAGTTGTACATGCGTAAATATTGCACAGGAATTACATATGAGGCATGATGTTTTATATTTTTGGGGGATAATCTTTTTGTTTACCCTTTTTTCCCTTTTTGTTACTATAGGAACATTTCAAAGGCAGAGTGAAATTTCCAATAGATTTGTTCGATTGAAACTACCACGAATAGTGATTTTATTCATCGAGGCAAAACTCCCTCTTATTACCACATCAGGCTCTTTTAACCTCTTGATCTGATTGCTTTTACTCAATTGTAAAATTGTATATTGTTTACAGATCCGAGCGATACTTCCAGTAGTTAGCTTAATGGATGTTATTGGTTGCAGTGAAGTGTGTGTACTCAAATGCAGAAGATTTTGACGCTGATGTCCTGACAGCATGTACCACTCTTGAAGGGGAGGGTTTGTGAAATTGCCTCTCTGCGTCTCAGACGTAGTAGCCTAGAGAAATCCAGTCACTTTACACTCTTTACACCAGGCCTCCTCTACACTGAATGAGGCCATCTGTGGTGCAGAGATATGCCATATGGCGCACGCTTTGCCTGAGGATGGCGATTGAGAACAGCTGATGGGTAATTATGACATTGTTATCGACCCCCTTAGAAAGAACAATGGAATAAATGATGAACAGGTAATTTTTATTTTTATTTTTTAGACAGCCCTCCACAGGGGAAATAGTTTTTCATGTTTTGAGGTTAATGGGATTTTATAATTGTGGGTGTTATGTTCATTATTCTATTGTGTCTTTTAGAGGTCATTTGGTCTGTTACTATTTTGCCTTAGCTCGAGGATTCATATTTTGAGTGGCAAGACCTCTGAATGGAGACTTTGCTTGTTAACTTTGAAAGTATTGCAATACGTTTCCTTTACAGGACAGTCTGACGGTTCTTTCCAATTGAAAACATGAGAAATGCCATGTGTGAGTCAAAGTCAAAAGTCATTTTTACAGTTACATTTGTGTCGTTGTGGTGCATTGTGGAGTGGAGGGAGGTATTGTCAGAGTATTTGACAGTCTCAAGCTCTCTAAGTTAGCTTTTGCCCTTTAACTTATGTGGTGCCATACCTCAATATCAATATTTACTATACTAACCTGGGGCTTAGCTAACTCCAAAGGTGGTGTTTGTTTGTTTTCTCTCTCAAAATATTATTATTATATGTATACACAGTATAAATGCCATAGCAAGTTCTGTAATTATTCAGTGCTAAGGGTCTTGACCCGCTTGATCCTGTGTTTTGACAGTTGCCGGTGAAATATGAATGAGTTGGGAATGTTCTTAAGGTCAATATGATTTGCATATATTCACATCCCCAAACACAGACAATCTGCCTTCATTCTGCTAAAGAACAACTATTTATTTATTAAAGTGTAAATATGTTTCACATTTCAAAATGGCTTTGTCTTTTGTTTGTCCATGATGTTGTTTCTATGCCTAAATCTTTTGTATGTCTGAAAAATAGTTTTTATATGTATTTTTTACAATAAATATGCTTAAGTGTGATGGCTTTTGTGCTCTGGATCATCTGTGCTAATGGAAATATATTACATTTTACATGTGTATGCATATATATATATATATATATATATATTACATTGAAATATGTCAGAATAACAGTTGCCAATAAGTAAATTGACTGCTTTAAGGTTCAATTCTAATTTGACCATGATTGTGGAAGTTCTGTTTCCTTGCTTTGTTTTAAAGTTTGTAGACTAAGTTGATTTTGTAATGCACGGTCACATTAATTTCATGTTCTTTTTATTGTAAACATTTTGAGTTCTGTTAAAAAGGAAGCACTTGTGCCTGATTTAAGTGGGTTTTGCCATGAAGTGTCAAAATCCTGTATAACCTATATTTCGACAGCTCTTGTTGCATTTGCATTTTGTGGTTGAATTTGTGAAACTTGTTAACCCTGCTAAAACCCCTATACATGCGCGCACACACAACAGACAAACGGTCAAAGTGAACAAACTTTTACATCAAGACAATGTCCTAGAAAGTCTAGCATGTTGCTTTATATCTGCAAATGTACACAAGCTTGTCTAGTCAAGATTTTAGGATTTAACGATTTTTGTCAAACAAAAGTACAACCGCTTAAAGATTGCATATTAGAATTATTGTCATTTAATGGTGGAGTCATAAAAATGTACCAGTTCAAAAAGTGGGCACTGAGAAAGGAAGCAAGTGGTGTGAAATTTTACAAGAGAAACTTGTGTGCAACTGTGTGAACAACTTCACAACAGATTTTCCACAGAGGGGTTTTTTGTAAATGATGAAATAGGAGGATGTAAAACCTACTTCAGTCTGTGTGCAACAAAGGTGTGAGGCATTAAACATCTGAGAGCTCGGACTTCACACCAGACCACACTGAGGGTAAGAAGAATCAAGGTAAGTTTTTAGTTATATATAATATAATACTATAAAATAACATGATTTTTGTGCGTGCGGAACTCAATCTAAATAGAAAAAATAAATTACTAATCTGTAAAATAAATTTGATCTGATTATAATCAATCAGTAAACCCTTTAGAAATAAATTGATAACATCAACTGAAACACAGATGAAAACAAAAGCCAGCTTTTAATGCTTAATGTTGCACTTTTTGTCTCTTTGATCAACTTTTAGTTGACCAGTTGAAGATTTGGCCCATTAGTAATCCACTCAGCATTCCTAATGCAAATGAACTGCAATTATATAGATTTAGGTGAACAGTAAAACACAAATGTGTTAAAGTGGTGCGGCTTAGCATATGCAGCTTTAAAGCTTGTACTATACATATATATTGCTGCTATTCAAATACCCTGTACAACTTTTTGCACATTATTTTTTGCACATTCCTCTCATTACTATTTGTCAACAACATACTGACCTGCACATTTATATTTATATTTTTTTTATCTTATTTTATTTTATTTTATGTTTGTACTTCTTCTTAATATTTGCATTCTTTATAATTGCACTGTCCTTGGAGTGGACCTGACCTACATTTCACTGCTGGTTATACTCTGTATAATTGTGTATGTGACAAATAAAACTCTTGAATCTTGAATCTTGAATACAACACTTAAAAAAAACTTTTTCCAAACTAAAAATACATTTACTTTTAAAGTGTAAAACATTTTTTTTTTTAATCTAGTGCTAACAGATTGTGTGTAACCTTGAGTTGTGAAGGAAATTGTCAAAATGTTACTATTATCCTATATTGCCTTCTTAATCTTAAAAATCTGGAAACTTTTACATTTTGTTTTCTCAGTATATCTTATATCAGGATCATTTTCAATGTATGTCTATCTTAACCTATAAGTTAACTATAATGG
The DNA here is from genome assembly GCF_936440315.1 of Barbus barbus. Lineage (NCBI taxonomy): Eukaryota > Metazoa > Chordata > Actinopteri > Cypriniformes > Cyprinidae > Barbus > Barbus barbus. The sequence goes on from NC_136754.1 coordinate 9,455,996, forward strand.
AACTATAACAAACATTGTAGACCCTATACCATTTCCTGTGCACTGCAATGCTTTTTCTACTTGTTTTTTTTTTTTTTCTTTGACTAATAAAAATCTTTTCCTGTTGACAATTCAATCTCAACTAACCACATCTTATTTAGGATGACAGATATAGAGAGCCAAAAACCTGCACCTGAGAATGACCTTAGCCATGCAGCAACAGCACCAATGTATGCCCCACCTCCATACATGCCGCCTCCTTATCCTACGGGGCCCGTCATGTACCCTCAACCCGTTCCTGTGCCAGTCGGCTTCATCCTACCCAACCTGCCACCAGAAGAGACCGGCATCAGCAAAACAGAAGAACTGAATCCAGACCCAGCAGGTGTTTTATTGCACTCAATTATCAATGATCTAACATTTACTTAAATTACGACAAAACCAAAATAACCATCTAATGACATGAATGTCGGCACAGTAATAATTTTTTTCTTCTTGAATAGCCGTATTTCCACCTGAGGAACAGGTGTTTGTGTCATCATTTGATAATGATACTGTTCGGAAAGCGTTTATCAGAAAGGTGAGCATTTCTGTGATTTGCATGCCATCGTAAATATTATTATTGCTCTGAATGCTGTCCTCATTGTCATTTCCAATCTGTCTCTACCCACACAGGTGTTCAGTGTGGTAACAATTCAGTTACTAGTCACGTTCACTGTCGTCTGTGTGTTCACCTTCTCAAACACAGTCAAGGCAGCAGTTCGGAAAAACATCTGGGTGTACCTCAGTTCTTACATTATCTTTCTAGTAGTGGGCATATGTCTTTCTGTGTTTTCCAAATTCAGTCGCACACATCCCTGGAACCTGCTGGGACTGGTGAGTGTCTGTGTATTGATATGTAAATAATATACAAGTGCTATAACAAGTCTCAGCTTAATGTAGTACACAAGTTTTTTGTTTTTTTTATTATATAATAAATAAAAAGAAAACGGATAGAATAGAAAAATAATAGAGCAAGCTATGAGGCCTTTCTTGTTTTTGTTTATTGTATAATAAATAAAAAGAAACAGACAGAATACAAAAAGATTAGAAAAGCTAGTGTTATTTTAATTTTTAATTTTTTTAAGAAAACAACCAGTAAATGAATAGAGTGCAAGTCTAAAAGGGACAAGTTTTTTTTTAAGAACAGATATGCACTGCAAACGATAGTCAGTTTCCCTATGCTCTCAAACTACTTAAATACTAGTATATGAATATTTAGCAATAAAACATAAAATATATTGTTTATTTTATTATATATATATATATATATATATATATATATATATATATATACAGTGCCCTCCATAAGTATTGGAGCAGTAAAGACAAAATATATCTGTTGGCTGTGGCAAATATGATTAAAAGATTAATATTAGACAAAACTACAGAATGCCACATTTTATTATTAGCCGTTTCAACACGTTTTACCAAATAAAAAGAGCAGCACTTTTAGAGTTCATCCCACTCATTGATGTGAGCATAAGTATTGGGGCAGTTGAACATAAGGCAGATATCAAAGATTAAAAGCTATTATTTAGTTGCAGATCCCTTGAACACAATCACAGCAGTGAGTCTGTGACCCATAGACATCACCAGACTCTTGCTCTCATCCTTTGAAATACTTTTCCCAGCCTTTAATGCAGCCAATTCCAATTGTTGCTTGTTTTAATAATAATAATAATTTGTTACATTTATATAGCGCTTTTCTGGGTACTCAAAGCGCTTTACATAGAAGGGGGGAATCTCCTCAACCACCACCAATGTGCAGCATCCACCTGGATGATGCGGCGGCAGCCATATTGTGCCAGAACGCCCACCACACACCAGTTTATAGGTGGAGAGGAGACAGAGTGATGAAGCCAATCAGTGTATGGGGATGATTAGGAGGCCATGATGGTCAGAAGTGAATGGGGAAATATGGCCAGGATGCCGGGGTTACACCCCTACTCTTTTTCGAAGGACATTTTTAATGACCACAGAGAGTCAGGACCTCGGTTTAACATCTCATCCGAAGGACGGTGCGTTTTACAGTATAGTGTCCCCGTCACTATACTGGGGCATTAGGACCCACACAGACCACAGGGTGAGCACCCCCTTCTGGCCTCACTAACACCTCTTCCAACAGCAACCTAGTTTTCCCAGGAGGTCTCATATCCAGGTACTGACCAGGCTCAACCCTGCTTAGCTTCAGTGGACAACCAGTCTTGGGCTCCAGGGTGATATGGCTGCTGTTTTGGGGAGTTTCTGCCTTTACTCTCCTCTCCAGCTGGTGAAATTCATGTTCAATCAGATTTAAATCTGGAGACTGACTTGGGCAATCTAAGACTTTGCATGTCTTTGCCCTTATAAATTCCTTGACTGAACTGACAGGGTGTTTTGGATCATTGTCCTGATGCAGTATGAAGCACTTCCCAATGAATCTGGTGGCATTTTCTTGAATATTGTTAGGCAAGATGGTTTTGTACCCTTCCAAATTCATTCTGCTACTGTCATCATACATTAAGTCATCAGTAAAGTTGAGAGAGAGTTCCAGAGACAGCCATGCATGCCCCTGCCATGACACCACCTCCACCATGCTTTACAGATGAGGCTGTATTCTTGGGATCATTGCAGTTCCCTTTTTTCTCATTTTAGATTTCCTATCACTTAGATAAAGGGTCATCTTTGTCTCATCGGTCCATAAACACAGTTCCAAAACTCTTCTGGCTCACCTTTGTGCTTTTTTGCAAACTCTAATCTTGCCTTTCTATTTTTGGTGCTGGTCAGAGGTTTGCATCTTGCTGTGTAGCATCTGTAATTCTGTGTCAAAGTCTCCCGTAGACAGTAGATTGTCAGAGCATCACCCCAGCTTTCTGGAAGTTGTTGGTGATTTTACAGAAACGTCTTTTAGGGTTCATTTTCACAGCTTTTTTGATTTGTCCGTCATCAACTACTGTTGTTTTCTCAGCCGATCAGGTAGTTGTTGGTTGCTGGTGTCGCTGGTGGTTTCCAAACTCTTGATTTCTCCATGACCTTTGTTTTTGCTATAGCTCTAATTGACTTCCTCTTTTCTTTTAGCATCCAAATTGCTTGCTTTTCCCTCAAAGTCAGCTCCCTCATCTTCATCCTGGTTTGTGTGTGTCATCATCGAATGCAAGATTCAGAATACAGAAGTAATGGATATAACTGATACGACACATTCCCTGCTTTTAATATCTGAAGAAGTAATGCAACAGGACACAGCTGATCACTTATAAAGACCTGTGAGGCAACTGTCCCAATACTTATGCTCACATCAGATAGAGGGATGAAACTCTAAAAGTGCTGAACTTCTTAGCTGGTAAAACATCTATGTGTTGAAACGGCTAATAATAAAATGTGACATTCTGTAGTTTTGTCTCATATTCATCTTTTAATCATATTTGTAAATGTCTTGACTCCACAGCCAACAGGGCAATTTTGTCTTTACTGTTCCAATACTTTTGGAGGGCACTGTATTTATATATATATATATATCAACATCTTTAAATCAATTGTTTAATATTTCTTCACTGTCATTCACAATGTGTCATGGGATTGTAGTTCTACACTGTAAAAAATAAAAAGTTGTTGTTATTGAACTTAAAATAATTTGTTACCCCGCTGCTTAAAATTTTTTAGTTTAGTCAACTAAAATATTCCAGTTGTCCCTTAAATTAACATTGAGTAAATTAAAATTTCAAGTTGACTAAACGGGGTTAAGTCAGCGGGGTAACAAATTATTTTAAGTTGAAACCACTTTTTGAAACAATTTTATTTTACAGTGTAGTGCACAGCTTTATTTGCGTTAGTGTCCAATTTTCAAAAACGTTTTTTTGGTTCATGTCTTACAACTGTTTAATTAATTTTTTTAATCTCTATATGAAAAATGAATACACTGTAAAAAAAAAAAAGTTGAGCCAACTTAAAACTTTTTAATCAACCAGCTTCAGCAGATTTTTGAGTTCTTTCAGCTTATTTTTATAGGAGATTCTCAACTTTTTGTTGTATAAACTTAAAACAAAAAGTTAAAAACTCAAAAATCAGCTGAAGATGGTCGCCTTAAAATTTTAAGTTGGCTCAACTTTTTTTTTTTTACAGTGTTGGTAAAATACTTCTTAAACCAAGACCGCTGATAAAAGTAGGCACCCTATGCTTCTCTTGATTCTTCTTCATATTCTGTATGTAGGATTAGCTTGAAAACTGGCTGAAACTCTCTAACCTTGAAAGGCAGCATTTCAGTTAACCAAGTTGGTTCCTTCTCTTTGTTCCTTCTGAATTTCCCCCCAAAATTTACTACTTAACGAAATCTATAATATATAGGTTGACCCAGGGAAAATCTCCTTTTAAGTCACCCATTGCACTTTGTAACTTGGTTACTTCCTCTCTATGACCACGACAGACTGGTGCAGCCTGTATTTCCTCTGTAAGTGCAGTGGCCTATATATAAACGTTTATGTGAGCAAGCAGGTGTCATCAGAAGAAAAAAAAAAAAACAGGGTGAAGAGGTTTATTTTTGTTATAATGCTGACTCTACATCAGCTTATTATTCAGCTAAATGAATAAACATGAAATATTGATTTGTGAGAAGAAAGATGATATGAAACTACAAGCATAGCTAGAGGAAAGTTGTTGCCTGGGATAAAAGTCAGTTGATGGGGTTTAACATTTATCATTAAAAAATGACCTCAAAATTCAGCGATTACTAATCATAATAGCATTTTTCAAAGAGCTGTGAGGTCCTGAATAGCTTTTACATTAGATCATAGAAAAGTAGGCCCCATTCACTAATAAATTCATACTTGTGCACAGAAAAATTCTCACAAAATTGCCGCCATATTCACATCCGAATTTGTTTTATTTTCATTGTAATGTTAATGAATCCAGAGCGCGTGCCACAGCTATATTATTTGCATAAAATGTGTCTAAACATATCCATATAAAGGCTTTTATTATGCTCGCTTGCTAGACTGGGCTCATGCAGGCAACTTGCGTGAATGAAAAATGAACCATTCTCAAAACCAGAACACATACTACCTCTTATTTGTGCATCTATACAGGTTGCATTTCATGTCATTTATTAAATTGTAACTCAGAAATAAATACATTTGTGAAGTCAAATCATTTCTAATAATGCATTTTATTTATTAAAAATGGCTTGACAAATTACTTGTTCATAAGGGTTTGTTTGTATATTTGTGTAGTTTCAGTTGGTACTTCTAAAGTCTTGGTCAGAAATCAAAATGTAATGTTATTACAGTCAACACTTTAATTATATGCCTTGGTAGAACTGTTTCAAATCATATAGGCCTAACATGCCCTTGTGTTACCTGCAGTCTGTGGTCACGCTGAGTCTGTCCTACATGGTGGGAACTGTAGCCTCATATCACAACACAAGTGCTGTGATCATCGCTTTAGGATCAACTCTGGTCATCTCATTCACCATCATCATTTTCTCTGCCCAGGTATGTTCAGTTTCTCTATAAATTACACTAATCTTACATCAGCTAATTTTAAGTTAAAGTTAGCTATATGTAATTTAAAGCACCGAATTACCTCAGTGCATTAGATAAAAAGAAAACCCTGAAAGGCTAATTCAGAAAAGCATAACCTGACTTTATATAGTTGCTCTGCAACCTCTAAACTCATTTCCTTTGCTGTGATCATTTCAGACTCGCTTGGACTTCACAGTTTGTAATGGTATTCTGCTCATACTGTCCATCGACTTACTCATGTTTGGATTCTTCAGCATCTTTTTCTACTCCAGTGTTCTGCAAATTCTCTATGGATGTCTGGGAGCTCTTGTTTATGCCCTGGTAAAGCATGATCAACATTTAATAATAATAAGTAACCACTTAAGAAAGTATAACTTCATTTGTCTCGCTGTTACCAATGTTTCTCTTTCTCCCATGTAGTTTCTAGCAGTGGACTGTCAGCTGGTGATGGGCAGACAAACATACAGCCTTCATCCTGAAGAGTATGTCTATGCTGCCTTAATTATCTACCTGGATATCATTATGATATTCCTCTACATGCTTATGATTTTGGGTGGAGGCTCCAAAAATTAAATTCACACATGCCTAACCTGTAGCACTCCCAATCTTCACATGCCGGCTGATATTCAACCTTCTGACCTCAAATATGCTTACATCACTGCTTACAGTATTGTATCTTGTTGCACTTTTGATATGCACGCTTTTCATTTTATTTTTATTTTTTTAGCAGATAAACATATTGTAAATTGCAATCTTACAAATTGTTGATCACAAGAACCATTTGTAAGTCTTAAATATTTTGCCTAATGTAAATGCCTTAAATGTTATAAATGTGATAAACATCCCACTGTGAATCGTGAAATACTAATAATGTAATGTGACTGCTTAAATCAATAAATTTGCTTTATTTCAGCAAAATCTTATTGTAATTGCCTATGCAAGTAAAAATAAATCCTAAAATGTATAGGCTATTTCATATAAATATAGCACATTATTTTGATTATTAAAAATAATAATATAATATTCCATTTACACTGACAGACACAGTCAAAAGACAAATTCTCAGACAAAAAAAAATATCATACATTTATCAGTTATGTATGTATTGATTAGGTAATTGGCTACAGACTGTATCTTTGTTATTTACTTTAAATAGTGGGCTAAATGATTGAGACTCTCTGCCTTACAGAGTGAAAAAGATATGGAACTATGAAGAAGTGGCTGGGTAATAATTATCTTCATTGTAGTAGTAGAGTAGCATTCCTCGTGTCATTCAAAATCTCTGCGTTTATTTCTCCCAGTGAACACAAAATAAATAAAACCTTAACATAACTTTCAATTCAGTGACGCGTTCATTGTGATCATGTATGTCAAGCTCTAAATAGGACAACAAAGAGGACAGGAGAAAATAAGATTTTCAGCATACACCAACATAAAATTGTTAGTGTTTTTGTCCTTTTGGACCTTGACAGGTATGGTCACAGTACACTGTTGTATAGACGAGACCTGCATTAAAACAACTAATTATACCTGGACAAATGTTTGCGTTAAAGCAACAGTATGTAGTTTTGTGATTTTTGCTACTTTGGAGCCCCCTACAATTAAGTGAGTGCAATTCGCTGTGGTAGTTATAGGTTTGATTTTTTTTATAAGTACTTCGTCGCTGAATTTTTACCCGACTTATTAGAAGTCAGTGTACCATCAGAATTATTTTGAAACAGATATTTCGAGGTAAGAAAGGGAAGAGGCCATTCAAACTTACATTTTATTGTGGCTCAATTAAAGAATGTCCAAGTAACACATCAACTTCACGCTTTAAATAGCCCTTCACTGCATATTAACTATACTTTTGAATGGAGATCTTGAGAAAGAGATGGTGTAGTTCGATCATATACTGGCCTCGTGAACGCTTCGCTTCAAAAGTCTTTTTTGGGAGTTCACCTTAAAAACAAAAGAAAGAGCATACAAGTTTGAAATGATATTCCTTTAGGGAGAATTATACCTAACCTTAAAGTAAACTACATCGTCTTTAAAGCTGCACTTCGACCAGTTTTTCTAGACCAACCTCGTTTTTTTGGATTAATGTGTCATTCAAACAGTCCTGCAGGAATACGTTTAGACATGTGAACCTTGTTGAACACTGGCAAGTGTTTACAATAATGTAGATGTGGTTACATGTCTACACATTACCATGTAGTCACAGAATAAAACCAACCTCAGCCTGCGTGAAACAAAAACCTTCATTCATGAAGACATTTAGATCCGTTTACTTCTTAATCTAACATCTATTAAGTGAACTCTACAAACACAGTGATCACATCTGATGCAATATTAATTAGATCAAGACCCAGTTTTTACACATTTAATGGTGCTTAAATGTACAGGCAACAAATTGCTGACATTTGCTTAACTGTAATCCACTTATTTTCTAAATCAAATGCTTTGGTTTGAACTACTCCAATGCTAGAGTAGCTTTTAATCATTTCTAGCTTTTATAATAATTATTACTATTTTTAAACTAGCAGTTTTTACTCGTATATATCTCCCAAATAAATCCTGTTAATTTATGTGGATATCATTTTGATATTTCTCTACATCATGAGTTGGGGTGGACTCCATGATCTAAAGCAATGTTTATGCATAGACATATATAATATAGCATGCAATATATATATAATCATGCAGCAGAACACCATTTTGTGCAAAGTGCTCATACAACCATTCATATGCAAGTGATATTTACATAGTAAATATGGATTTACACCGAAATAGTCTCAGTACTCATGAGGCCCATTAATATATTCACACAAAATACTTTTTATAAAGGTGTATTTTTACAGTCATAATGTAAATATTGAATTTATCATCTTTTTCATCTTACACTTATTTCCTCTTATATTAATTTTGATGTACTGCTATTCATTTACGCTTCAGTGTAATAAAGTCATATACATTCTACCAAACTAATAGATTCTGTTGTTTGCATTTCAGAGATTTAGAGAAAAACAAACAAAATCATATATAACACAGTGTAACAGTAGAAAATGTAATATTTTATTTTGATTAATAAGTGCAATATTCCATTTGTCAACGGAAATTACTCATCAATTTCAGATAGCTATTGAAGTTACAACAGACGTTTACAGAACAATGTTTAAGTCTATTTAAATTCATGAACACATGAGCTACATACTGTATAACTATAGTGTAGGTCCTTCACTTGTAAAAACTGTTCTAAATGTAAAGAATCCCGACTGCCTCACCACAGCGAAGAAAAGTTAAACTGAACTCGAAGGAGATACTTCATCTTTATCTGAGCAGGGTTATAAACAATGTACTCGTTATAAAGGAGGGTGTAACCTCCTTTCTGCCCCACCCCGGTCTTCACAGAGGGCCCCATGGGTACAGTCACACCATCCCTGAGAAAGAATGAGAAAAGTTCTTCAGTACAGCACTTGTGACTTACAGCACTTAAAAAGAAAATCAAAACACAATCTCACAATGCAACATAGTTGTTTGGGTCAGGCGCAGTTTGCCCCAGGCCTTTTGTGCTATGTTTCCCAGAAAGCAGTTGGTCAGCACTGTAATCTGCATCCAAAAGTTCATTACTATTCCCAAGGGCAACCTGTGAACACAATATTGAAATGACTTTTTCCTGTAATCAGTAGCTTGTAATCAGTTTAGCTTTTATATCTTTAAAAATAAGTGTTACATCACTGTAGCAGCTTTTACTGAATTATACTCCCTAAATAAATGCTGTCCTTTTCTATGTATCCAACTTTCTGTTCATCAAAGTATCCTGAAGAAAGTATCAGTTTCCACAAAAATATTCTGGAAGCGGGAGCAGATCTTTTGATGTTTAGATATAAAAAACCAACCTCGCTCAGCAACAAGAGTGCTTGGTCGTTCTTCTGATTGGCAAAGCAGTAATTGGCGCTTTTAGATGACATGTCTGCAAAGTAGATCCCCTTACCAAACTTGAGGGGGAGGAAAAGTTAAAAATTTATATTGGTTTGAATTGTTGAAGTCCATTGCTTTTACAAAGCATGTAGTAATGGTGGCAGCCAATACTATATTGATATTATTTGTAAGATTCAGTATATCTCTGCGTCTCACCATGTATCCGGTCACTGGAGCCTCTGGAGGGGCCACTCGCAGCCCCTGACTCAGGATACCCACCCAGTTCGACAGACGGGAACCATGCCACAAGAGCATTCTAGCATCCACAACAACAAAAAGAACTTGTACTATCTGAAATATGATTGCTGTAATTCAGTGAAATCAGATGAGGCACACACTAGACCAGAATTTAAGGGAGTTCCTGTTTACATAGAGAATAACATAAGTGATAAAGTATAACTGAGGAAGGTGGTTTGCTACTTGTTTTCCATCTCAGAGCAGAAGTTGTCCTTCTCGCCTTCTTTCTCCACAGCAAAGATGTCCAGAATGGTCATTGTGTAGTCAGTATGGGTGGGCGCATGAGTGGACTGAAGATATTTCTCTATAACCTTCATAAGGACAGAGAGTATGTGTCTAAAACTGCATATTTAAACATACTAGTTAGGTTTTTAACATCTACCATCAACCAAAATTCTACTATTAATATTATGCTGTACTTCAGCCATAAAAGAGCTAAAGCCCATACTGTACCTTGTATTCATTGCTGTTAGAATCCAGTGGCTGCAGTCGACATTGTAGAGAACGATACTGTCCGTCCAAAGGATGCTCATCATTCTGAACACTAGACTGAACCATTTTCACTGCTATCTGGATGTCACTTAAAGTCTAAAAGACAAAAAACATGACTATAAACATAGAACTCAATGAGAATGCAATGAAATATAAACTGTCACATTCAACATCAGCAATATTAAGCAGCAATTACAATGTCGCACCTCAAGCAAAGCAATTTTCTCCTTTAGCTCATCTTCTGTGCGTATTACGGGGGGTGTCCGCAACCTGAATGAACATCAAGTAGTCAGGAAAAACAAAAACACACATATACAGTCATGGCCAAAAATATCGGCACCCTTGCAATTCTGTCAGAAAATGCTACTTTTCTCTCAGACAATTGTTGCGGTTGCAAATGTTTTGCTACTCACAGGTTTTTTTTTGCATTGGAATAACAAAAAAAGCTGAGAAGAAAATTCAAATCTGATCAAATTCCACACAGAACTCAAAAAATGCACTGCACAGAATTATTGGCACCCTTAACTTAATATTTGGTAGCACCCCCTTTGGAAAAAATAACTGAAATCAATCCCTTCCTGTAACCATGAATGAGATTCTTACACCTCTCTACTGGAATTTTGGACCACTCTTCTTTTGCAAACTGCTCCAGGTCATTCAGATTTGAAGGATGCCTTCTCCCAACTGTTTTGATATCTCTCCACAGGTGTTCTATGGGATTCAGATTCAGAAGCATTCCTGAGTGCTTTTTGAAGTGTGTTTCGGGTCATTGTCCTGCTGGAAGACCCATGACCTCTGGTGGAGACGCAGCTTTCTGAGACTGGCCACTACGTTGCGCCCCAAAATTCTTTGGTAATCATCAGATTTCATGACACCGTTCACACAGTCAACGCATCCAGTGCCAGAAGCAGCAAAGCAACCCCAAAACATCTTTGAACCTCCACCATGTTTGACTGTATGGGACTGTGTTCTTTTCTTTGAAGGCCTCATTTCTTTTTCTGTAAACAGTGCCATGATGTCCTTTACCAAAATGCTCTACTTTTGTCTCATCTGTCCACAGTACATTCTCCCAGAAGGATTGTGGTTTTGTCACATACATTTTGGCAAACTCCAGTCTTGCTTTTTTATGCCTTTGTGTCAGCAGTGGTGTCCTCCTGGGTCTCCTACCATAGCGTCCCTTTTCATTCAGATGGCGCCGGATAGTGCGAGCTGACACTGTTGTACCCTGTGTCTGCAGATCAGCTTGAATATGTTTGGAGGTTAATGGGGTTCTTTATTCACCATTTGAACAATCCTTTGTTGTAATTTTTCATTAATTTTGCTTTGCAAACAAAAACAATAAGCACGTGAATACCAATACATTTGCAATTGGAACAATTTTCTGAGAGAAATGTTGCATTTTCTGACAGAATTGCAAGGGTGCCAATATTTTTGGCCATGACTGTGAATATCCCTGCCGGACCTGAGACTCGAACCCACGACCTTCGGGTTAAAAGTCCAACTCTCTATCCATTAGGCCACGACTGCCCTATTAAGCCATATTAGCCACACTATTGTTAAAAAATGTAGTGCAGTGTTTATTTGATCAAAAAACAGTAATTTTATGAAATGTTATTACAATTTAAAATAAATATTTTCTATTTTAATATACACTTTAAAATGTCATTTATTCCTGTGATGAAAAAGCTGAAGTTTTAGCAGCCATTTCTCCAGTCTTCAAAAGAACAGGATTTATTTGAAAACATTTTAACATTATAAAGTCTCTACTCTCTACTGTTACTTTTGATCAATTCATGTATCTTTGCTAAATAAAAGTATTAATTGATTATTTAATTTAATTGACCCCAAGCCTTTGAATGGTAGTGTAACTTACCCAAAGTCATGGGGGATACGAGTGTAAAACTGGTTGCATGCCTCCAAGAGTTCCTTATTACTCTTCTTTTTCTTTAAACACTCCTCAATCCTCTTCAAAGAGGCATAGCCGGCTCGAATTTGCTGTGTTGTTAGTTTTCCTTTAGCAAAAAATTTATTAAATTAATGGTTTTCATTTGCAATTTTATCATATAAAAATATTTGTTTTGTTTAGCTTGAATACATTCATCATCACTAAGAATATACAAGATTCATTCCATCAGTTTGGTACGCAAATGCACGCACACTCACTCACCGAGTGGGGCTTTTTTGGTGTCAAACTTCATTTCTAGCACACACTCTTCCATGGCTTTGAGGTCACATATAAGCTCTAGGAGAGACTGGACCTTGCTGTTCAGTTGGCAGGGCTTTTTTTCAGGAGGAGAGGATACCACAGCCTTGTCCTTCTCCTGATGAGAGGAAAAATGAGGTCTATATATAACTATAATGAGGAATGAAACAAATGTAATGCAGAGCAATGGATCATGTGGCATTGAGGTCCTTTTACCTTGTCTTCAGTGCTGTAGTCTACAAATACCATGTCATATTTTCCTGCAATTTTCTCAAAATTTGCTCGATGCTCCCACTCATTCTTGGTCTTGTCAAAGAATCTGTATATAAGCAGATTATAAGTGAAATCTTTCTTATATCTTATATGAGTAAATAACATTGATTAATTAAAAAAATACTCGATTAATTAAAGAATTACTTCTTTTTGAAGGTGTCTTTGGCCTGAGCAAGATTCCCCCCACAGTTAACCAAGCTGTTCTGCCCTACTTTACCCACTGAAGAGAAAAAAAACAACAAGAACATGGATGATAAAGAGTCATGATAATAAAGGCCAGCCTGGTGAAGAGCATCTGAAGTGTTTCAGTACATACCTCGTCCCCACCTCATCCAAACGCTGTAGGCTTTTCCACTGTCGTCCTGAAGAAGCTGAATCAGGTAATATTTATTGTTGTTGAACTGAAGATTAGTCTGTAAGCAGAATAAAGGGATATCACACAATGTCATATGTTGCACATTGTTTTCACATACACAGACATTCACAAATTTAGGGTCAATGTGTTTTTTTTTTTTAAAAAAGACATTTTTATTCAAAGAAAGACTTTTTCAGCAAGGATCCATTACACTGATCAGAATGTACAGTTTAAGTTTAATTTTCAGATTTCTATTTCAAATAAATGCTGTTCTTTTGAACTTTCTATACAAAATATTAAGCAACTGTTTTCAACATTGTTACTAATAAGACATGTTTCTTAAGCACCAAATCAGCATATTAGAATGATTTCTGAAGGATCACATGAATGTGATCATGTGAAAATTTAGTTTGGCTATCAGAAGATAATTACTTTTAAATTATATTTCACAGTATTAATGTTTTTATTGTTGATCAAATAAATGCAACCTTGGTAAGCATAAGAGATTACACCAAAAAAATCTTATCGACCCCAAACGTTTGAACAGTAAGGTAATATCTTCAATAATCACCTGATTCAGCATTACATCATATACATCATCCCCCTCGCTGTAAATGTGGGCCTGTGAATAACCAAAGAAAAGAAATCTAATGAGAAGAATGCATTGAAGTAAATAAAGTCTATATTTAGAAGAACAGGGATGTTTTAAATGCGATTACACAATAGTCAAATACTGTACAGTAATTTCACTTCCACATGAATCTATAATGCATTTAAGCTAATTACCTTTCCAATTTTAGCCTTGCATTCCGGATCAACCGGGGCTTTTCCTTTCATAATGACCGTCTTCACAACCTCTTCTTCAGAACCAAAAAAAAACAGTTAAAGTCAATCTAAAACTTATGTAATATAATGTGATGCATTTGAGAGTAAAAGATATTCAACCTAAAATATATATATATATAAAAATGTAGGACATGAATGGGAATTGTATGGGAATGGATTGTGGAAAGTGGTCTCAATCTGGTGATTGAAGGAGAGGGGTTGGAAACTAAGAGGGATTGGTAACATCAGACAAAAAGAAAAGTCAAAGGTAGTTCATCTACCAAAGAAGCATCACCTTCACTCTCCTCTTTTACAACGGGCTTGGCTTTGTTCCCTCTCTGACTCCTCCCTTCATTGCGTCTCTTCTTGGAAACCGGTTGCTCCTCTTCCTCCTCTTTCTCTTCTTTAACCTGAACAACATCTGCAGCTCCATTTTTGCCATTCAAAGCATTCCCTTCATTCGCATCTTCTGCAATGCAATAAATAAGCAGCTATTAGATTTTTGTGACAGATACTGATGCAACATCAGACACAGTAACACACAGACATACCTGACTTCACTTTCTGAAGGCGTATTTTTCGTTTATACTTGGTGACAGTATTAGACTGAGTCATTTTCACAAGATCCACTACATAACCAGGTCCGTTCGCCAGTGACACAGTCTTTTCACCGGCCTGCTTTGCTGTATCCAGCTGGACACACACCTCTGGAGGATACGGTTCCCACTCACCATCGTCCCCCTTCCACTGCCAAACTGAAAAGAATAAAATATTCAGTGATCATTATGTGAAATATGAATATCTAAAACTAAGAGAGTCACACCTATACAATCAAAGTGATTTAGAGATTAAATACGATCAAATTGGCGTGGCTGTGGATTTGCACATATTTACTTGAAAAAGCGATTGTGTGGTCAGTTTTCAGTGCTTGACTAACATACTTTAAATGCTAGTTATGAAACTTTGAGTTGTTTTGGCATGTTCACTGAAAGTGAATGCATACTTGTCTTCGCCTCTGAAGCTTCACTTCCTGAATCTGCCACAGATTTGCCCCGGCAACTCCTTGTTCGTCGCATGCTTTTCATAAAACAGCTGAAATGAGAGGAAACGTCGATTTTTTTTTGTGTATTACATAAACTGAGTTATACAGACACGCGGTGATGGAATACATATTGACTCATTGCATTTGAGTTTCTGTATACTTCCTCATCATCTCATAACCATGGATATTGCGTCAAAACAACTTCAGAGCAATGTTACAACATAATATACATTAAAATGTAAATAATCACATGATTTAAATGGTTTTCAGCACCTACCTAAGATCTCTACTTCGGTGCACTGAATGGCGCGAAAAGTATATTAGCGCGGACCTTTTGTCTGGGAACGAACTGAGCATTGTGCTTGTTTCTAGACGGATTTATTTTGAAGTCGTATTGCCGACGACCACATGAGCATGCGACCCTTACAGTCTATGATGCGACCATACAGTGACTGATACATACTTACAGAGTGACTGTGACCAGTGCTAATTTAATCAAGTATCTAATTTGTTTTTGCTTTTGATAATCGTGAATAAACATGTATTTACTAGGCAGCCGAGTGTATGTTAAATGTACAAGATGCCATGTGGCTTTATGTTTAAAATACGCGCAACGGGTGAGTTTACTGTCTTACTGTCACTGTCTTATATCTTGTATCATATCAATATCATATCTTATTTACAAAATTCTAAAGGCTAATCGTTTAGACGACGGTGAGGGATATTATAATTTGTTACATTTTTTTTTTAATTCCTTCTTTGTCCTACTAAAAGAAGAATTTCGTTTTTGACGAAATTTGTTGTATAAACAGTCAAATAATCAGAGAACAAGAATATGTTAATTGCTGCGCAATGATTGGCTAAACTTGTGTTTTTTAAAATACTGTTTATTCAGTATTTAAATACAGTTTATTATTTATTAATAGTGATTATTCTTTAATTCATCAGTATCGCAGTTGGATAGTCTCTAACACTTATATTTAAATAACTCTACATGAAATCAAATTGACCTTATAGAGTGCTGCAGGACTCTATTTACATTCATAAAAAAAATGAGGGCATTCCCTAATCTGTGGGCATTTTACAACTGCTTTATCCAATTTGCTCTCACCCACTGGCTAGGTTTTTGGGATGAGGTTAGGGGTGGACTTTCAGGATTTTTTTTTATCCATTTGGATAAGGCCATTAATAAATGCCCATTGACTGGGAAACACCCCTTTAGTTGGGCAAAGACTCATCAACCTTATTTTATTTCAGCTAGTTGCCAAGGAAATGTAATTCTAAATGAAATTTTGTACTCTAACTCAATATACTAAATAACTAAAACTGAAAATGGAAAATAATGGAAAATTTGAATAACTTATCAGTGATACTATAATAAAACTGCCCTCCAATCACCTGCAATATAATGCAATCAATTGGCAATAAAAAAAAAAAATCCATTTCAGTCATAAATATGTCACATTATGGAAGTAAAATTGGTCGCAAATGTTGTTTGTATGTTGACTTGAGTAATTGTAGAAATTACATTCTGTCTTACTGTTTTTAAAGTGTCAGAGTTCTGCAGCACATCTGGAACAGGACGACTTTTTGAAAGGTGCTCCTCATAGAAAGCACCCAGGTGTGATAAACCTCAAAACAGTGCGCCTGCCGGAGCAACTGCAGGTAGCAGCACAATCCGTCTTAAAAAGTAAGTAAACATTGATCCACCAGTCTACATTTTTAGTGTTTCAAGCATTCAAATCAGTCTGTGTTCTGAAATGCCTTTATTTGATATATAGGGGCAGATGTGAAAAGTCTGAGTGAAAAGGCACATAAGCTGTCTAACTTCCTTTGGAGCAGGAAACGGGCGACAGAAACCTCTCAACTCAGAGAGAAAGCCATTCTTCTTGAGAAGAAGTTTTTGGAGCAAGAGCGGGATATCCATGCAGGTAGGTTAAAGATGCAGGACAGATAGGTCAACCACAGTGACTGTGCACTGAAGACTGAAAATAAACAGCAAATAAATATTTCCTTTAGATGGCATTGACCTCAAACTAGAGGCTCAAATAAGAAAGAGAGTATTATCTGAACTGAGAAGAACAACATACCACAGGACTCCCCTAAGGTACAAATGCATAATCGGTTTGAAACATTTTTCATAGATTGAGGCCGTGAGGTTTTGCGTGTATTACTGGATAACTCAACTTTGATTTCTCTGCTGTGCTGGCATGTTTCAAGGTACGATGAAGATCTTGGGTTGGTGTATATGGCTGCTAGACTCGCAGGTGGATATGCTGCTGTCCTCAGAGCATTAAATGAGGTATTTTACACACTTTAACAATCATTTTTCCCTCTCTTTTACTATCTCTACCCTATTAAAAACAGCATATGCTGGTTAGGTAAGTTTTAAAGCATGGTATTGAGCTGGTCCTTAGTCAGTCATGAGCTGGTTTAAGGGCTGTTTAAACCAGCTCAGACCAACTAAGGACCAGCTCAATACCATGCTTTAAAACTTACCTAACCAGCATATGCTGTTTTTTTCAGCAGGTATATGTTGTCATAAACAGTCTTTCTAATATATATTATAGATTAAGAAAAGAGATCCTGTGTTTGTGCCATATTCTCTCCTGGACTTTGGATCAGGACTTGGAACAGGTACTTGGTGAGTATAAAATATGGAAATATTTTTAGTATTATAAAATGAAAAGGATCCACATTTGCTTATAAATATGAGGATGCTGACTGATATTTTTAATGTAATTAATTAAAGTTGCATGTTTCAAGATTAGTGAATTTATACTATATTTGATTCTCAGGGCATCACACACACTCTGGGGAGACTCTCTGAAAGAGTATGTAAGTGTAGACAGCTCTGGAGACATGAACACCTTGGCAGAACAGCTTCTTAGCGGTAAGAACATTCAGTGGAACTTATGAGCAGTGTTATACAAATAGATACAGACAAAAATGTTCATTTGTACCAAACAGGGGGAAATGAGGAGGATATTCCAGTGATCAAACAAGTATATTTCCGCCAGTTTCTCCCTGTTTCTCCTAAGGTATCTTCAGCTGCCTTAATTTTTATTTGCCCAAATTATACACTGCTTTTACAAAACTGAATATAACAAAAGTTTATTTGTTTTTCTGCAGGTGCAGTTTGACCTTGTGATAGCCGCTTTCTCTTTGTCAGAACTGGCCGCTTTGGACGAGCGGGTGAATGTTATTTTCACACTTTGGAGAAAAACCAACTCCTACCTTGTGAGTGATGATGCTTGATTTTTTTAATGATTAAACTAATATTTTAAATTATAGGATTGTGATCTTAAAAGTAAAGTTTCATACATAACATCTTGCTGTGTTGTTATTGTTAAAGGGATAGTTCACCCCAAAAAATTCAATTTTGTAATTATTTACTCAACCCTCAAGCTGTTCCAAGTTTCTTTATTTCTGTTGAACACAAAAGAAGATATTTTGAAGAATGTTGGTAACCAAACACTTGTTGGTAGCCATTGGATTTCAATAAAAAAATACTATGGACATCAATGGCTACCATCAACTGTTAGTTCAAAATGTCTTCTTTTGAGTTCAGCTGAAGAAAGAAATGTATGCAGGTTTGGAACAACTTAATGGTTAGTAAATGATAACAAAAATTTTGGATGAACTATCCCTTTAACTAAAACTGTTTTTAAAAATAAAGCTTAAGTCTAATGAAATAGAAGTATTAGATGAAAATAACATAAATATTAGATGAAATACTTAAACATAAACATGAATTCAAATAAGTTTAAGTTTAAGTACTAAAATTACAAAAACTAAAACTGAAATAAAAATAAAAAATTACATAAAAAATGAATAAAAATGACAAATGCACATAAAATTATTAAAAAATAAACTAAAATGATAGCTGAAAATATATAAATAAACAAATACTAAAATAATTTATAAATACTAAAATTACACTATTGTCTTGTAGAGTTACTGTTTCCTAATGCAGTTCTTGGTACTTTGTAAAGGTATTGGTGGAGAATGGAACCAAGGATGGCCATCAAATCCTTATGGAGGCCAGAGACACTATACTTAAGGTTTGATCTGAGATTTTTTGCTCAAATATTGCTAACATGACTGTTTGAAGTGGTAGCGGTAGAACACCTTTCAGAAATTTCTCACAAATGTTTGCTCTATCACTATAGAGAGAAGAGGAGGTACAACATGACTTGAGGAGACCATCTGTATTTGCCCCAGTGCGTTAAAAAACAATCATCACTAAAACCATTTTTATTTATTCCATTTATTTGATACTCATGATCTGTTTTTGATGTCTTATACTGCTCGGTTTCATTTTGGACAGTGCACTCATGAGCTGCCTTGTCCCAAGTTGATCAAGCAAGTACCTTGTAACTTCTCCCAGTTCTACTATTCTCTGCCCTTACTTAAGGTAAGTTCACAACAAGGGTTCAAACAGTTGACTTTTGAATTGTGACATTTACCTTGAATGTTTTCTGTCCTGTTCATGATAGTCCATCATATTTGATATTTCTCTCCCCATGATCCAATCATTGCAGAGCCAAGAAAGGCAGCAGGAGAAGTTCAGTTACCTGATTATATCCAGGTCCGATGAGGAAAAGCATCAGAAATCTGAGCACTGGGACATGGCCAGACTGATCTCACAAGTCCGTCGCCGACCCAGACATGTTCAGTGTCAGCTGTGTTGCGCCAATGGAGAACTCAAACAGCTTGCTGTAACAGCCCGTTGTCATGGAAAGTATGTAATGCTTTCATTTATTGGATCTCCGCTTGCATTTTCAGTGAATGACCTCTTTTTAACAATAATTTTCATTGTCTGTTTTAACAGGGACATGTACAGATGTGCTCGTAGTAGTGACTGGGGTGACCTGCTGCCAATGTTTCATGCAGAAGACGACGACACTAAAAATGATAAGATGCAATGAAACCTAATATACTAATCTATTATGCAGTGTTGGTGGGTAACAGTTGGATTTTTCTAATGTTTATTTCCAAATACAATAGTTCATCTATGCAACCTGATTGTGTTTTGTTATTTCACTGAGCCCAGTGCTTTTTATTCACCAATATTAAAGCCCAAAATCAAAATCTGGTGAAGGTTAATATAGTTCTAAATTGGACAAACATTATATGTGACCCTGGACCATAAAACCAGTCATAAGTAGCACGGGTATATTTGTAGCAATAGCCACCAACACATTGTATGGGTCATTTTCAAATTCCCTACTGTAAATATATCAAAACTTCATTTCTGATTAGTAATATGCATTGCTAAGAACTTCATTTGGACAACTTTGAAAGCTATTTCCTCAATATTTTTTTTTTTTGCACCCTCAGATTCCAGATTTCAAGTAGTTGTATCTCAGCCAAATAATGTCCTATCCTATCATCAATGGGATGCTTATTTATTCAGATTTCAGATGATGTAGAAATCTCAATTTCCAAAAATTTACTCTTATGACTGGTTTTGTGGTCCAGGGACACATATTATAGGTTCCAATAAGGTTCCATTTGTTAACATAAGTTAACTGCATTAGTTAGAACTAACAATAAAAAAATATCTTAGTTTATTTTATTTGGCTTAAGCCAATGTTTAATGTTAGCTTAAGCAATTACCCAATGTTAAGAAACTTAATTTCTCCAGCAAAAGAGCGGAGGGAGAGTAGTCTGAATTGGGTTCTAGTATCTTGTACTAGCTCACACATTGAACTCATTCGCCAGCCGCGAGTGTTTCCAAGTCGGCGGGGATCGCATCGGTTGATTTGCTGAAACTTCGCAGGAATCAACGTCTTGTGCGAGAACACCACGCTCTGACCCATATTTCCTGTGCGCTCGCTCATCTGTTCAGATGATGTCCTGCGAGGACAACGATTGGCTCTTGTCTCAGACCTTCCCCGAGGTGATTGGTGGAGTGACGAGCACTCAGCACGTGACCTCTACAGTAAGCTTCCTTCCGCTACATGTGGTGACGTAGGCTGTGCCTCTTTATTAAGCCTGGCGACAGTGCGACTCTTTACAATGACGGTGAGTGATATAGGGTGGCGAATGATAAAACATTTATAAAACGTATATTTGTAAAACATTTCATGTTAGCTTCGTTTCCCAGAAAACTGTTTGTTTTTTTTTGACAAAATATTGCACGCTATTCTCGGCCGAATGTTAAGGGTGGAGTTTATGTAAATGCTTTCGCAGTGATTGGGTAGTTGATGCATGACGTATCATTGAACCTTTTTTTCTAAGCATACATCATGTATGTAAATTCAAAGAGAAATCTGTATGTTTTCAGAACTATATTTTGGAATATAAAAACATTACATCATGTAATTATCTATTTTATTAAGAAAATACTATTGAAACAAGCAGAAACGGACTCTTTGCAAACCAAATGTCTTGCATTTTTAAAAATGATTTAAAATAATACATACACCTTTTGGAATAAACTAAAAATAAGAGAAGCTGTACATTTGAAAATTTTCACAATTTTTTAAACACCTTTGCCTTTGCTAGTTTTATGTTAAATCCCATGTCTTAATAGCTCCATGCATAATAATTATAAAAGTTTTCAATACTTTTACATGGAATATACTATACTACACCACCAGAAAAGTCAACGTCCCAGTAGTATTTTGGGTATTTTCATAGGATTTTGTATAGTAAAACTTTCCACTACCAGTTCCAAGTTTTACTTTTGTGCTATATATAAACACGATTCATTTTGAGGTTAGCAAGTTTTAATTATTTTGGTCACATTTCTTTAGACAGTAATGTGATACATCACTTAAACTAACATTAAACAGTTGGTGTAAGTGAATTGTGTCCATATATAGATTTTATCATATTGGTGTGCATTTGTTCTAAAAGTAGAGTTTGAAGAAAAATATGTAAATGTTCCATGTAGATTAGAGGATGACCCCATGGATTAGACTGATATAGCCACTCAAAATCATGAGAGACATAACATCTGCTGCGATTATATAATGATGGAATATATCACAGATACCACAGCTGGACTCAGTAATTTTCATATAAACATTTATTTACAAAGGAAGTGCTCATTTAACACACACAGATATGTGACCCTGGACCACAAAACCAGTCTTAAGTAACACGGGTATATTTGTAGCAATATATTGATTCTTCTTTTATGCCAAAAATCAGTAGGATATTAAGTAAAGATCATGTTCCATGAAGATATTTTGTAAATTTCCTACTGTAAATATATCATAACTTAATTTCTGATTAGTAATATGCATTGCTAAGAACTTCATTTGGACAACTTTAAAGGCAATTTTCTCAATATTTTGTTTTTTTTGCACCCTCAGATTCCAGATTTTCAAATAGTTGTATCTCAGCCAAATATTGTCCTGTCCTAACAAACCATACATCAATGGAAAGCTTATTTATTCCGCTTTCAGATGTTGTATAAATCTCAATTTCGAAAAATTGACTCTTTTGGTTTTGTGGTCCAGGGTCACATATGATTAATTCTTAAGGGATACAGACAAAGCAGTTGAGAACAATGTGTATTTCGTATCTTCATTAAATCAAGCAAGTACAAGCAAGCTTTATTTTTATATATGCTTAATTTAAATTTAAAATGATATATTATAATAAATATATTGCACTTGTCTGCTTAAAAAGATCACAATCTCCTCAGGTCTTGTCTCGGTTTTGATTGATTACTAATATCCAACAATTTCTTTTAAAGCAGATGTAAGATCTGGGTATTGAAACTCAAAGCCAGACTCAAGAGTTTTCTTGGGCACCACTTTCTGGCCTTGTGTGAGGATGACAGCTCTCTCAGAACCGAGGAAGACATCCAAGAAAAAGCCAGGCACAGGGAAGATAGTGGGTCTTTTTAGAGTCCTGCCCAATTCCTTAGTGAATTCAAAATTGGTATTCAGCGCAGGTGCAACTCCATTAAATACATCTGGCTCTGTGGATGGTTCTTCTTTGGGCTCCAAGGCATGGGCGATGATGCCAGCAAGGTCTGACACATGGATCCAAGGGAAGGGCTGTCGTCCTGAGCCAAGCGTCCCACCCAAGCCAAGCCAGAAGGGAATTAACATCTGTTTCATGGCGCCACCGTCACGCCCTATCACTGCACCTGAGGGTGAGTGGAAGAAAGTACATAATTACACTACTGTAACAAAAGTTTGTAAGATTATTTATTTATATTTATTTCTGTTTTTGAGTCTCATGCTCACAAAGGCTGCATTTATTTGATCAAAAATACAGTAAAACATTGTGAAATATTACTACTTTTTTATTCTATTTTAACACATTTTTAAATGTAATTTAATACATCTTATTTTATTACATTGCATGTGAGATCTAGCACTCTGGTGAGACATTTGTTTAGAAGATTCACCTGGTCTGATGATCACTTGTCTTGTTTTCTTAGCCCTGTTTTCAGGTAGTTGCCCTGCCGCCTCCCACTCTTTCACCAAACGAGACAGGAAGTCAAATGGTGTCCATTCGCTCTCCTCAGTGTACTGGGTTTGAAGACTAGGTTTATAACAAGCTGAAGACAAAATCAGAGAAAAGCTGCATGTAAAGTCTGCCTTAAAAATAAAAATAACTGTCGACAGAAAACATTATTCTGTATAATTGACTTTTTCCCTTAACTGATCAAATCAGTATAGAGGAGACAAGAATATAGATGGAGACAGATGTGTTTATTATTCATTATTTAAAACAAAATATATATAATATTATGTCTAGCTTGCTATAAAACACCTGTTATTTACCTACTCCTGTAACAAGAACCCATGAATGTGGTGGAGTAGGTGAAGCAGCAATAGCTTGGGCAAGAATTCTGGTCGTGTTTACTCGGCTGGAGACCAGATCCTTTTTGTAACTTTCATTCCACCTAGAGAAAACATTAAAGTGATATTAACATAACCATATTAAAAAGGAGAACTCATTATTTTGATACTTTGTCACTACGAACAAAATCCTTACCATCTTAAAGGATTCATAATATTCTCCCCTGCTAGATTGACAGCCCCCTCACATGGCGGGAGGCCTCCTGACTCTACATCAGCCTGTTAGGACAGGTAAACTTCAGTCAAACTTACCAAAATGCAACATTTAGATTTAACTTTACCTTTAAGAGGTATTTTAACATTACACATGAATGACTCCAGAGCTGGGCATTACTAAGCAATTCATTATTATTATTACTATAATACCGAATAACAATCAGGTTAATATCAAGGTATTACTCCAGCTTTAATTTAAAAGTAAATATAGATTAATAAGTAAAAGTCGACTTTAGTGCATATCTTAAATGTAAGTTAAACCATACCCATGTTATTTTCCCTGGGCCAGGCTGCCTGGATATGAGTGTGATTTCATGACCTTTGCTTTTCAACAAACGTGTCAGCTCACGACCCACAAACCCTGATCCTCCACCTAATGAGAGTGAAAAAGTGAAATAAATAAAGCTTTATCAATGTTACATTCAAATAGAGCCAGTGTGGTAAAACATAAAAGGGGTCGGTTGAAGGGGAAAGCAAAATTATCCTACTGTATTTACAGTATAGCAACTAGAATATGGAGTGTAGATGTCTTCTCCATTACTGTACAGCAATTTGGATCAAATCGTTTTTTACATAATTATTGATTATTTAAAAATATAAATTTTTACATAATTATTGTGTTTGCAACAACCATCCAACAACCATCGCGCATGCGCTCTTAAAGCACTTACGAAACATCACCTCAAGCAAAATTAAATTCTCATTTAAACTGTAACTGATAAATGAAGCCAGTCATGCTATAATAACGAGATCTCATGCGTTCAAAGAAGGTGACAGGATATTTTAATACACATTTACTACATATTTTAATATAACAGAGCTATGTTTATATCGCAAGAGGCTCTAAGTGTTACACACTAGCACTCAAAAGGAGCTATTTTCTTACACTATCATGCAGTGACAACGCGAAAATGAATATAAGTGATATACCTATTACAACTCTCATCGTGCTTCAAAAGTACAGTCCTTTTATCCCGACAACTTGCAGCAGAAATCCACTTCTTTTACATCTCTCTGCCTTCGAAGGTTAAACCAATGAGAGCGTCGTATGTTTACCACGTGATCGACACAAACTGGAACGCAACCGCAGCCATGTTGATAAGGGCGGCAGGTTACTTACTTTCAACTACTATCAGCATTATCGTGCTTGACTGTTTAAATGTATCAATGCTATTATGCAGCAGTTAGTAATATGATACTACAAATATGACGTGGTAAATCAGGTACACTCTATTAACATACAATTTTTGTAATAATTATCTTTTAAGACAACTATTGTAATATATTGGGCATTCACAATGCCTATTAAATGCACCATGCTAGATCTGCTGACAATTAATACAGTAAAATAATTAATCAAAGCTTTTCCATACATAAGTCACGTCTGACTGAATTTAATGAGTTCACTTTGATCCAGTTAATAATAATTTGTGGCGGTAGGGGTGCTGAAACCGGAAGCGATTTTTTTCCTGTTGAAACACGTGGTTGAGTAGGAGATAAATACGACCTCTTTCCAGAGTAACATCCTTTCTGCTGGCGACGTTCAAAGAAGTAGGAACATTTGTGTGTAGTCATCGAAATGTTGGGTTTGAACGACCTTTTTATATCGTTTTAGCCTACATATGTTGTAAACTTAAGCGTTTAACCTGCTGCTTAAGCGTGTTGCATTTTTTTTGACCGTTTGTAAAATATAAGTAACGTTAACTTGGACACAAATGGAGTTGTTTTCCCAATCATAGCGATGTGATGGACCCTTTGGATTGCACGCTGTAAGTTCATCCTTTTATTCATATTTCACAGGATTACTGAAAGCTAATGTGTGATTTAATTGAGAGAAGTTTTGTTGCTTGCCGAATTGGCCGGTGCATCTGCTTTGCTAACTACATCCAGATGCCTCGTGTTATAAGCCCGGCTGTATCATTATTGTAGCGGTTTAGTCCGCCGCTGCTCAGCCCAGACATGATGATTTTGCAGTCCGTGTTTCACCTGAATCTGATGATTACAAACCTACTGCACTGACTGGTCAAAGATGCGGAATGCAGCCATTAGATGTTTTGGTTTCACTCGGAATTCTTTCTAATATGCAGCATTTCTGTTTGTTTACAGGGACCTGCATTTATGGATATGAGGTGAGTGCAAATCTCATGTGTCTCATGCAAGTGAATGTCTTTTGCTGAAGTGATGAGTTGCATGTAAGTCCGTGTTTCTGATAGCCAGTGATTATTAACATGCTCTGATTAAAAGAAAAATGCTCAGAGGTGAAAACGAACCCCAGTTTAGTATGCTTGTTCTAACATCTTCACTAATATTCTGCAGGTACCTTAGCGACTGAAACCAGGAACTTGTTGAATAAGGTAGGCTTTGTTTTTCTAATACGAAGTGAAATCACTGCCTTATTTATGTCTGTCTATTGTATTAATCCCACTTTCCTTTATTTAGGCATTTATTTAATGTGACCAGACTGACGTCTATGGATTTGAAACTCAACTGACCTTTGTTTTACTGGAGATGAGACCTAATTATTTTACAGAAAATGTGCATGTTTGCGGTCTATCTTAGTGATGTAATGATTTGAAACTGCTGCAATAAATTCTCATTTTAAAATACATGGCTGATTCATGGTGTGGACTGTGCACTAGCGTTGATTTAAAATCCATTATAAAAAGAGATGGGGTGTTAAGTCCTTTTGTGTATGATCAAAGTGCTTTAGTAGCTTTATGCACAAATTGATTTGTTTTAAACATTTCTAACAAGAAAGCTCATATAGGTTTGATTCCTGCATGAGTTTGCACTTCCAAAAGTGAGTGCACAGTGATTCTAAAGCACCTGTGATCATTTGCTAATGACTTGATTCCAGTCCTGTAAATGTATGCACTGGTGTTTTAAAGGGTTACTCTACCACAAAATGAAAATTGTCACTTTACCCTCATGTCGTTCCAAACCATTAAAAGCTTTGTTTGTCTTCAGAACACAATTTAAGGTATTTTGGATGAAAACTGGGAGGCTTTTGACTGTCCCATTGACTGCCAAGTAAAATACCACTGTCAAGGCCCAGAAAAGACATCGCCAAAATAGTCCATCTGTTATCAGTTGTTCAATCTGAACTTTATGAAGCAGCGAACGTACGTAGTTTGTGTCCAGTGGATATTCTCCAAAATGGTGCTATGGTGACAGATGAGACTAACTGAAGTCGTTATTTTTATTTTCTTTGCTTACAAAAAGTATTTGTCGCTTCATAAAGTTCAGGTTGAGCAACTGATAACAGATGGACTATTTTGGCGGTGTCTTTTCTGGGCCTTGACAGTGGTATTTTACTTGGCAGTCAATGGGACAGTCAAAAGCCTCCCAGTTTTCATCCAAAATACCTTAAATTGTGTTCTGAAGACGAACCTTTACTGGGTAAGTGATTCATGACAACTTGCATTTTGGGGTCGAGTAACCCTTTAAGTATTCACTATCTTTGTACAAATTTACAAGAGGTAATGCAAAGATTTTATTTATACACCGAAAATAAGTACAGATTTAGCATGGTTATTCCAATGAATGTATAACAGCAATGCAATCTTTAAATGGGGGTAATTCTGTGTCTAAATTTACTTCAAATTTTATTAAGATTATTGGTCACACTTTATTTTAAAGTCCATTTCTTACCATGAACAAACCATTAACTAGGACTTTTGCCTCAGTAAACTCCTAAACTGCTGCTAATTAATAGTAAGGTAGTTAAGTTGTTAACATGTTAAGGTATTGGTTTGGATCAGGGGTCTAGAATATGGTCGTACAGAATTTGTACTTTATAAGTAATAAACAGCCAATATGTTGATAAGCATGCTAATAAGCAACTAATTAATAGTGAGAATTGGTCCCTATCAGTTTATCACAGCAATTGTCAAGAAAAAGACCATATTAAGGATTAAACATTGAATTCAAGTTAAAAGAACACAAATAAAGCAAGGAATTTAAAGAAACAGATAAAGTATGGCAGTTGCAAACTGAACCATAGTGAACAGGTTGTAGTGAATCAGTATTGTAATCAGTGCAAGAAGATAAGATTGTCCAGTCTGCAAAGCTGTCACAAAAGTCATCCCAGATTACACACAATGCCGACCTCAGAGCCTCAAAGATGTTTGAAATTGAGAAACTGGACACAGTTGCATCAACAGAGTGGGAGATGGAAAGATGGGCTGATGAGAAATAAGTGGAAAGACTGTCATGTATTTCTGTAAAGAGGGGTTTATTAAAATTAGACAACTGGGGAATGATGAAAGAGACAAATAAAGGAACAAAAAAGAACCGAATCAAAGAGTGTTTCTTGGTACTCACCAATACACTTGATTAGATCCGAATGGCTGAACTGGGTTCCCCCTGAAGTGACCAGATGGAGCTGGTTAGGTTGTGTGGTCTCCGAGTCGGTCTCTCTTTTTCTTTCCACTGTCTCAGATAAACTTGAAAATAGTTCAAGCACTCTTATAAATGTCCAACTATTTCTTTCTGTCACTAAACTACTAGATTCATGTTCATATTTACTCCACCCCCCATCCTTCCTCCTCCTCCCTATTATTTCAACACACCAATTTCTCCATGTCTTTTTCCGTTAATGAAAGTACAAGGTTCTTTTTTTCTAACCTGCAGGCTATAGCATGCAAGGAGAATATTTTTTATCTTATCTTTTTATTTTATTCTTTTATTTTATTTTTTCTACTTTTCTTCTCTTAATACTTGTATACTTTATAATTGCATTGTCCTTGGAGCGGACCTGACCTACATTTCACTGCTGGTTATACTCTGTATAATTGTGTATGTGACAAATAAAACTCTTGAATCTTGAATACAGGAAGGTGTGGGTGAGGTGTATGACAGTTCCACGTCTCTGCACCCACCCACGTTTCTTATACCTGCTCTTACCAGCTTATCTGATAGATCTTTATCATAGATTACTATACAACTTTCTCTGTTTATGTAAGGAATAGTTGAATACTCCAGCATCGTTTATTCACCATCATGTTCCACAATGACTTTCTTTCCTCTGTGGAACACAGCAGGAGAAATTTTGAAGAGTGTTTTTTTTTCCTGCATAATGAATGGGGATGGGTACTGTTAGGCTCCTAAAATAAAATGTTAAAAATCTCTTAAAACTGGTTCATACAACCAGAGGTGTAAAAAGTACTCAAAAATTTGACTCAAGTGAAAGTAAAGATACTCAGTGAAAATTTTACTCAATTAAAAGTACAAGTATCTGGCCAAAAACATACTCGAGTAAAAGTAAAAAAGTACAACTTTAAATTGTACTCCAGTATTAAAAAAGTAGAAGTACTTTTTTTCTGACAGACATACAGAAGTTTGGTTAAAGGGAGAAAATGAAACAAAATGCAATGGCACAGGTCAAACACTTATATCTAGTGCAGCAATAGCAATTAAAATGCAGCACAGCGGAACACACACACACAGAAAATAGCAGGGAAAGGGATTAAAAGGAAACTCCATCCTTTCCACCCTCATGCTATCCCGTATATATATATATACATACATACAGGTTTTTCAATTCAAATTTATTTGTAAAGCGCTTTTCATGATACAAATTGTTGCAAAGCAGCTTTACAGAAAATTTACGTTTCTACATTATATTTAGGAGTAGGTTATTTGTGGTAGAGTAAAAATCATGCAGTTAAAATATATATGACTTTCATGCGTTCAAAGAAGGTGACAGTATAATTTAATACACATTTACTACATATTTTAATATAACAGAGCTATGTTTATATCGCAAGAGGCTCTAAGTGTTACACACTAGCACTCAAAAGGAGCTATTTTCTTACACTATCATGCAGTGACAACGCGAAAATGAATATAAGTGATATACCTATTACAACTCTCATCGTGCTTCAAAAGTACAGTCCGTTTATCCCGACAACTTGCAGCAGAAATCCACTTCTTTTACATCTCTCTGCCTTCGAAGGTTAAACCAATGAGAGCGTCGTATGTTTACCACGTGATCGACACAAACTGGATCGCAACCGCAGCCATGTTGATAAGGGCGGCAGGTTACTTACTTTCAACTTCTATCAGCATTATCGTGCTTGACTGTTTAAATGTATCAATGCTATTATGCAGCAGTTAATAATATGATACTACAAATATGACGTGGTAAATCAGGTACACTCTATTAACATACAATTTTTGTAATAATTCTCTTTTAAGACAACTATTGTAATATATTGGGCATTCATAATGCCTATTAAATGCACCATGCTAGATCTGCTGACAATTAATACAGTAAAATAATTAATCAAAGCTTTTCCATACATAAGTCACGTCTGACTGAATTTAATGAATTCACTTTGATCCAGTTAATAATAATTTGTGGCGGTAGGGGTGCTGAAACCGGAAGCGATTTTTTTCCTGTTGAAACACGTGGTTGAGTAGGAGATAAATACGACCTCTTTCCAGAGTAACATCCTTTCTGCTGGCGACGTTCAAAGAAGTAGGAACATTTGTGTGTAGTCATCGAAATGTTGGGTTTGAACGACCTTTTTATATCGTTTTAGCCTACATATGTTGTAAACTTAAGCGTTTAACCTGCTGCTTAAGCGTGTTGCGTTTTTTTTGACCGTTTGTAAAATATAAGTAACTTAGACACAAAAGGAGTTGTTTTCCCAATCACAGCGATGTGATGGACCCTTTGGATTGCACGCTGTAAGTTCATCCTTTTATTCATATTTCACAGGATTACTGAAAGCTAATGTGTTATTTAATTGAGAAGTTTTGTTGCTTGCCGAATTGGCCGGTGCATCTGCTTTGCTAACTACACCCAGATGCCTCGTGTTATAAGCCCGGCTGTATCATTATTGTAGCAGTTTACTCCGCCGCTGCTCAGCCCAGACATGATGATTTTGCAGTCCGTGTTTCACCTGAATCTGATGATTACAAACCTACTGCACTGACTGGTCAAAGATGCGGAATGCAGTCATTAAGGCTAGTTCACGCTACAGGATTTTAAGCCCGATTTGCAAGTAGCTCGCCGACAGGTCGGGGGGGAAATCTGCGGGTACAAGGTCTCAGGACTCAACTTTTAAATCGAGTCATTTTTAAAGAAATTCAAACAATAAATACCTTGTGGCTCTTCAATGTGTCGTGATCAGATCACTGTATTACCTGTTCAAACGTGAACCGATCATCTTTTCATATTTACTTAATGCACGAAATTAACATGAATAAACAAACATCAGAGGGCGTTTAATTTCAACCGCGGAAGTCCACCGAAGTTAATCTACTCCTGTCTGATTTGTGGTTAAGGCTAGAAGGGATACAGCTGCGGCTACTGGGCATGCGCACTTACATATTTTCCGAGCCCACAATAACGTGAAACCTATGAAAATGGTTTTAAAAAGCACATAGCGCCATAGTTTCATCACTTTACAGTGTCGCAGTGACCGTCTTTTTGCAGTAAAGGTCATAGTTTAATGAGTGGAAGATGACATGAAGCTCGCGGTTGACCTGCATTGAAAACAGATGAGCGCACATGTGCATATACAGCTCCCATTCGGGGCGAAGTTCACGGGATTTTTTCTACAGAATGATACGAGCACACTTTTTAACAATTTTATTTAACACTCAGCATTTAACTTTAGCGCTGCAAGCCATGCATACAGTGCATGACCAGATTTTCTGGTAAGCAAAACAAGCACTTTTAAATACCTCAGTTTATTGCCGTTAGCATGGCAGCCAACAACAGCACAGCTTAACCCTCATCACACATTTATATTTAGTTATATTGAAAAAGCTTCAATTCAGTCGATCTTTTTCACCCCGTTTTAACATGTATTTCTATGAAGACTGGCCAGCTGCCAGGCATGTTCTAATTGGTCGGATCACCTTTCAATCAAGCTCTTTGCATACTGTCAATTCTCGCGTGTTTTCATGAGGACAACGTGGTTTAGGGACCGAATCGAGTAGTTGGGTGACAGTTGTTGTCAGCTCGTGTAGTGTAACCCCTGGTTGCGGATAATTTACAGAGTCATGTAGTGTGAACGGCACAGCGATCTGCCGACGTGTAAAGTCGTGTAGTGTGAACTTTGCTTAGATGTTTTGGTTTCACTCTGAATTTTCTAATATGCAGCATTTCTGTTTGTTTACAGGGACCTGCATTTATGGATATGAGGTGAGTGCAAATCTCACGTGTCTCATGCAAGTGAATGTCTTTTGCTGAAGTGATGAGTTGCATGTAAGTCCGTGTTTCTGATAGCCAGTGATTGTTAACATGCTCTGATTACAAAAAAAAAAAGGACTCAGAGGTGCAAAGTGACCATAGTTTACTCTAAACGTTTTAACATTTTCACTAATGTTTTGCAGGAACTTTTTAAAGCATTAAAGTGCTGAATAAGGTAGGCTTTGTGCGTTTCAAAGGAATAAAGCTATGTTTTGTTTCCATCTGTGTTTTTTTGTAATATGCGATATTGGTTTACTCTTTACAGGGACCTGCATTTATGGATATGAGGTGAGTGCAAATCTCATGTGTCTCATGCAAGTGAATGTCTTTTGCTGAAGTGATGAGTTGCATGTAAGTCCGTGTTTCTGATAGCCAGTGATTGTTAACATGCTCTGATTACAAAAAAAAAAGGACTCAGGTGCAAAGTGACCATAGTTTACTCTAAACGTTTTAACATTTTCACTAATGTTTTGCAGGAACTTTTTAAAGCATTAAAGTGCTGAATAAGGTAGGCTTTGTGCGTTTCAAAGGAATAAAGCTATGTTTTGTTTCCATCTGTGTTTTTTTGTAATATGCGATATTGGTTTACTCTTTACAGGGACCTGCATTTATGGATATGAGGTGAGTGCAAATCTCATGTGTCTCATGCAAGTGAATGTCTTTTGCTGAAGTGATGAGTTGCATGTAAGTCCGTGTTTCTGATAGCCAGTGATTATTAACATGCTCTGATTAAAAGAAAAATGCTCAGAGGTGAAAACGAACCCCAGTTTAGTATGCTTGTTCTAACATCATCACTAATATTCTGCAGGTACCTTAGCGACTGAAACCAGGAACTTGTTGAATAAGGTAGGCTTTGTTTTTCTAATACGAAGTGAAATCACTGCCTTATTTATGTCTGTCTATTGTATTAATCCCACTTTCCTTTATTTAGGCATTTATTGTGACCAGACTGACGTCTATGGATTTGAAACTCAACTGACCTTTGTTTTACTGGAGATGAGACCTAATTATTTTACAGAAAATGTGCATGTTTGCGGTCTATCTTAGTGATGTAATGATTTGAAACTGCTGCAATAAATTCTCATTTTAAAATACATGGCTGATTCATGGTGTGGACTGTGCACTAGCGTTGATTTAAAATCCATTATAAAAAGAGATGGGGTGTTAAATCCTTTTGTGTATGATCAAAGTGCTTTAGTAGCTTTATGCACAAATTGATTTGTTTTAAACATTTTCAACAAGAAAGCTCATATAGGTTTGATTCCTGCATGAGTTTGCACTACCAAAAGTGAGTGCACAATGATTCTAAAGCACCTGTGATCATTTGCTAATGACTTGATTCCAGTCCTGTAAATGTATGCACTGGTGTTTTAAAGGGTTACTCTACCACAAAATGAAAATTGTCACTTTACCCTCATGTCGTTCCAAACCATTAAAAGCTTTGTTCGTCTTCAGAACACAATTTAAGGTATTTTGGATGAAAGCTGGGAGGCTTTTGACTGTCCCACTGACTGCCAAGTAAAATACCACTGTCAAGGCCCAGAAAAGACATCGCCAAAATAGTCCATCTGTTATCAGTTGTTCAATCTGAACTTTATGAAGCAGCGAACGTACACAGTTTGTGTCCAGTGGATATTCTCCAAAATGGTGCTATGGTGACAGATGAGACTAATTGAAGTCGTTATTTTTATTTTCTTTGCCTACAAGGTGTTTTCGTCGCTTCATAAAGTTCAGATTGAACAACTGATAACAGATGGACTATTTTGGCGATGTCTTTTCTGGGCCTTGACAGTGGTATTTTACTTGGCAGTCAATGGGACAGTCAAAAGCCTCCCAGTTTTCATCCAAAATAAACTTGAAGGTTGATTTAAAATGAAAGCAAGCTGCATATAGCTAATTTATAATGGAGTTAAATCTAATTTAAAAACTAGGTCTTTAGGCTGCTTTCCCTTTAGATGAAATTGTTGACCTGTTTATTTCCTACAGTATTAGTCGCAAACTGATGCAAACGTATCCAATTTATTGTCCAAGATTAATTTTTGTGTCTGCACTCCAATGAGGTTTAGAGCCTGATGACATCTCTGTTCTGACGGCTTCTCCGTGCACCATAGTGCAGGACTGTACCCTCAAAGAGTCTGGCCATGAATGCCAGGCCATCAGCTTTAATGTAGGAGCGTCCAGCAAAGGCGTAGAGGACAGGATTGGCACAACTACTGATAAAAGCCAGAGCGGATGTAACGGCACGGCTGGACTGCCAGATGTTATCCAGTCTGTGGATAGACAGAGAAGGTGGTCACTATGGCTCTGTTGACATTTGGTGAAATATTTGTGGACCATACTTTAAAATCTTCAACTCACTCATTTTTGAGTGATCCATCTGATGTAAGAGCTGCTGCCACCTGTTCAGAAGACAAATGATAATTCATACATTTTGCTTAGGAAGATTTGGAAAAAGATTACCAAAGAGAGACTGAAATAAAAACGACTTACTTGCACTATATTAATACAGTGGTAAGGAAGCCAGAAAATGCAGAACGTCACAATAATGGCTTGAATAAGGTTCTCACTTCGTATCCTTCTCTTGAACATGGTCTGTCTGAGGCGGCGAAGAATACACACATAACTGCTGACTATGATCACATATGGCACCAGGAAGCCCACCACTGTTTCAAGTGTGTATTGAAATACTCTCTGTTCGTAAAAGACAATTATGTATGAATTACAGAATTGTGTAAGGGATTAGCACAGTCAGCCGTTCATTATCAGAAAATAAACAGATTGATCTCCCAAAGGGGTTTGTATTGTTATGGTAATAGCCTTCCATTGAATATTATAGTACAGCAGGGATGTCCAGTCCTGCTCCTGGATGGCCACTGTCCTGCAGAGTTTCAAGTCTGCAGGACAGTGGCCCTCCGGGACTGAGTTTGGACACCCCTGTAGTACAGTATTATTAATAATGAAGTCGTCTGAGGCTGTTTTTAATATAATTGATAACTGAACACAAATTGGTGCCAATTGTGTTTATATTAGTGGATCTCAGCCTTTTTTACTTAAAAGCCCACAATTGTCCAACACAATATTTAAAGTCCTCTTATATAAGCTATAATTATTACTTAAGTATTTAATTATGATATTTCTAATAACAAAAACTGGGGATGTCAATATATTAATAAGTGTAGGTGATAAAACTGTATATTCATTAATAAAACAATATGCTATTAATAAAAATAATAATTACATTTAGGAAATTGGAATTGAAATGGTTAATAAAAAATATATACATTTTAAAATAAGTTTTTTTTTTTTTTTTAAAGGTGGATTATATGAAACAAGTGCAAGTCTGTGGTATGATATGAGAGATATGAAGTTAGGATTAGTTAATAATGCTGAGTAGTTTGATATAGTGTTACTCTCAAGTATTAGTGAAAGACACTCACATGCTGTGAATACTTGTGATGAGTTACACACTCAGTGCGTTCCTTCTCATTGGGATTCTTCTCTGTTCGTCGGAATATTAAAGCAGGAAGTGCCAAAAGAAATACGACAATCCACAGGCCCCCGAGCACAAGTAACACTGTCCGTCTACGAGTGCAGGCAGTCAAGTATGTGGGCCACATCACTGCCACTAGTCTGTTTAGACTCATCAGCGTAATGATCATAATAGAAGCATACATGTTTGTGTTGCACAAGTAAAAAAGCAGCTTGCACATGACAGTTCCAAATATCCAATTCTGCTTGGCTAGGTATATTATAAAGAAAATCGTCAGACACATCAGACAACCGTCTGCACAAGCCAGGTTGAGGATGAACAGGGTAGTGACGGAGCGTTTGCGGGCACGTGCCAGGATGCTCCAGATAATGAAGACGTTGCCAGGAACACCCAGGAGGAAGACGATGCTGAGGATGAGGGCCCCAAAGGTAACAGAGATATTGTTACTCACAATGCTGTTACTGTTCGTCAAGTTTTCAAAGGAGCTGCTCTCATTATCGGATCCCATCAGGAAGGCGTCAGAAAAACTGGTGGAATCAGAAAGCAAAGTTATTTGAAGCTGATGTAAAATGCTTTTATATCCCTAACCCTGAATGGATGGATGAATGGATAAATAAATGTATGATTTAATAAATTTTTTTCAGTAGGGACGTCATCACCTGTTAATTTTTTTATATACTGAATCAAAAACTGCTGTAGGATTAACTTTTCACTGAAAGTAATTAGGGGAAATAGAAGAAACTGGTAGCAAATTTCACAAATAATTACAAAGAAATGGTGAGTAACACAAAGTTAAACATGAAATTTTGCCAAAGTACTGAAATGAAGACTGAAATATTATTTTCTTGTAAAACATACTCGATATAAAACTTTCCTTTAATATTTCCTTTAGAGGTAAATAAAGTGTGAGCCAGTATCAAGGATGGGCTCTCAGCAACCATGTAAATATTTCACCAGTAATCTGCCATCAGTGAAAAAAAAGAAGAAAACCAACATGCTACAACTTGCTGAGTGATCTTGAGCTCAACTACTAGAAATGCCACTGCTGCTGTAATATCACTGATCACATCCTCACACTCACCATCATCTGGAAAGAAACTAATTTTACTTCAAATTTTATTAAGATTATTGGTCACACTTTATTTTAAAGTCCATTTCTTGCCATGAACAAACCATTAACTAGGACTTTTGCCTCAGTAAACTCCTAAACTGCTGCTAATTAATTAATAGTTAGTAAGGTAGTTGTTAAGTTGTTAACATGTTGTTAAGGTATTGGTTTGGATCAGGGGTCTAGAATATGGTCATACAGAATTTGTACTTTATAAGTAATAAACAGCCAATATGTTGATAATAAGCATGCTAATAAGCAACTAATTAATAGTGAGAATTGGTCCCTATCAGTTTATCACAGCAATTGTCAAGAAAAAGACCATATTAAGGATTAAACATTGAAGTCAAGTTAAAAGAACACAAATAAAGCAAGGAATTTAAAGAAACAGATAAAGTATGGCAGTTGCAAACTGAACCATAGTGAACAGGTTGTAGTGAATCAGTATTGTAATCAGTGCAAGAAGTAAGATTGTCCAGTCTGCAAAGTTGTCACAAAAGTCATCCCAGATTACACACAATGCCGACCTCAGAGCCTCAAAGATGTTTGAAATTGAGAAACTGGACAAAGTTGCATCAACAGAGTGGGAGATGCAAAGATGGGCTGATGAGAAATAAGT
This sequence comes from Barbus barbus, assembly GCF_936440315.1. NCBI lineage: Eukaryota > Metazoa > Chordata > Actinopteri > Cypriniformes > Cyprinidae > Barbus > Barbus barbus. Next base: position 9,493,369 of record NC_136754.1, read on the forward strand.
GGAAAGACTGTCATGTATTTCTGTAAAGAGGGGTTTATTAAAATTAGACAACTGGGGAATGATGAAAGAGACAAATAAAGGAACAAAAAAGAACAGAATCAAAGAGTGTTTCTTGGTACTCACCAATACACTTGATTAGATCCGAATGGCTGAACTGGGTTCCCCCTGAAGTGACCAGATGGAGCTGGTTAGGTTGTGTGGTCTCCGAGTCGGTCTCTCTTTTTCTTTCCACTGTCTCAGATAAACTTGAAAATAGTTTCTTCAAATAGTTTCTTTCAGATCTCACAGAAAATCTCAGTTGTATACACTAGCAATCAAGCACACTTATAAATGTCCAACTATTTCTTTCTGTCACTGAACTATTAGATTCATGTTCATGTTCATATTTACTCCACCCCCCATCCTTCCTCCTCCTCCCTTATATTTCAACACACCAATTTCTCCATGTCTTTTTCCGTTAATAAAAGTACAAGGTTCTTTTTTCTAACCTGCAGGCTATAGCTAAAGATACTCAGTGAAAATTTTACTCAATTTAAAGTACAAGTATCTGACCAAAAACATACTCGAGTAAAAGTAAAAAAGTACAACTTTAAATTGTACTCAAGTATTAAAAAAGTAGAAGTACAGACATACAGAAGTTTGGTTAAAGGGAGAAAATGAAACAAAATGCAATGGCACAGGTCAAACACATATATCTAGTGCAGCAATAGCAATTAAAATGCAGCACAGCGGAACACACACACACAGAAAATAGCAGGGAAAGGGATTAAAAGGAAACTCCATCCTTTCCACCCTCATGCTATCCCATATATATATATATATATATATATATACATACATACAGGTTTTTCAATTCAAATTTATTTGTATAGCGCTTTTCATGATACAAATTGTTGCAAAGCAGCTTTACAGAAAATGTAAGTTTCTACATTATATTTAGGAGTAGGTTATTGGTGGTAGAGTAAAAATCATGCAGTTAAAATATATATATGACTTTCATTTATCAGATGTACACAAACTAAGATCTAAATCATCTAAACGAAGTCATCTTTCTTCTTATAACAAGTATGGGACGTCCAAAAATGACACTTCAAAAACTGCACAAAGTGAATATGACAGTAACTAATACAACCCCTGTTAATGAATCAGTGTCTTCTTAAGTGAAACGATAGGCATATGTAAGAAAATTACAAATACTAATATTTTAAACTTTACCGTCGATTTCACTTTGTGTGGTTTCTGAAGTGGTCCTGTCCCCTTGCATTATACGGACAAAAAATTCTTTGCTTGTGTTCATCTGAAGAAAGAAAGTCATAAACATCTGGGACAACATAGAATCTTAATTTTGGATGAACTATAACAATGTGATGCAGAGGTTAGAAACATATTCCAGACAGAATGCAAGAATGGGTTGAATTAATGAGGAGAGTCATAGAATTAAAACATACAACATTAATATTTTGGAAGGCCACTTTTTTGTGTTGTCTATGTCACTGTCTAAAAGGATCATTAATATTTTAATTGCTTATTTGGGGCATTTTTTGGCCTTTATCTCAGCAAATATTGCTACATAATTATTTGCGACTAATTATATTAATGGTATTTTATTTGGACTCAATCTTAAGCATTCAGCCAATATATTACACAGCTAATGGCTCTATCAAAACAGAAAGATTAATGAATAAACTTTTTGGGGAAAACACAACTTTGCTACCTCAACATGCTTCCTCAGATTTGATGGTGAACTTTTGAAGCCTGATAAAAGTCATAACTGAAGTAGAACTGTGTGTGTGTGCTTGGTGCATGAAAACAGTGATCATTGGTTCTCACGTCAAGCATGCACGATTGTGCTTCCGTTTCCCATATTTAATGTGCATAAGATAAAGATTGAATCCCTGCAAAGATTGAAATATGAAATAATAGTCAGAATTTTTTTTTTTTAATTTGACTTTTGCATATTTTTGTTAAATATCATACTTGATACATCATACTTTTATTGCTCATATAGATGAATATGAAGATTAAGTGAAAAAAAGTTACTTTTTATACAGAGGCCTCTATATGTCCCAATAATATGTCCTTGTAAGATTATTTTGTAAATGCTTAACTTTGTGATCAAAGCTCTGTAGTTTTATTTGTGGGGGCTAAAAGAGCCAAACATGCAACACAATTATTACTGAGAGATACAAATAAATGTTCCTGAAATTATGCTCGATGATATTTGATACATCATACTCAATGTATCTCATATTTTAACATGAAAAATAAGATAAATATATATAATGAAATTTTAGTAACAATATAAAAGTTCATTAGAAAGGCTTTAGAAATGTACAGACCAAATATGATGAGTAGGCTTAATAAGGTTAAAATATTCTTCAAACTTTAAAAACTGTTCACTGAAAGCTTCTTTGGGAAACGCAGAAGAATTCTTACATGGCATTGCTGTGAAAACTCTCGTTTAGAACCTCTGTTTTTAGTAAAAGGATGTAAGTGAATATGGAATTGTATTTTCACACACAATCTCATTGCATGAGTCATGTCTATCAGTGTCCATTATTAAAAATATTAGACATTCTAACCATGCTCCAAATGGGAAACTGCTGTTGGGAGAGAGAAGGAGAGAGAGAGAGAAAATCCACTTCCTTATTTCTGACCTCTGGGTCATTATTCAGTGACCTGTTTCCCATGAGTAACATAAGCTTCTCCAAACTCTCATGACTGGGTTCACTGGAGCACCAAAGCGAGCAGCTTAATCATTGCTTTGCGTGAAGTTTATAGCAACTCAGATTTGCATATATGTCATTGTGACGTGATTGGAGGCTGTGTGGGAACTAAACATACTAGCTGTCTTTGTTGTCCACAGGATGGCAACATTCTCCCATAAATGTGCTTTTGGTCTAGCATATATAAAGACAGCATAGACTGCTGCTGATGAGAAGCTCATGCATTAATCTGATATTTTTATAACTTGATGAAATGTGCCGTCTCATAATCAAGCCCTGTTCTTAAGACCATAAGATCCAATCCTAACAAAGCCTCATATTCTTTATGTGTTCTCTTCCAGAATTATGGCTATTCACATCACTAAATGAAATGGAAATGTAATTCCAGCACAGATCAATGCCAGACGGATGCCTTTGTGAATCAGTTTTATCAAGCAACAGATCAGATTCCATGGAAAGCTGACTTCCAAGCATCAAACACGAGATGAGCTTTAAAATAAGACAAAATATAATTATTGTGAGAATTGTCAGCGAGCAGGAGAAAGAGAGAGAGAGAGAGCATGTTTATTTAAGTTTTTCATCTCCAGTCTCAGACAGAGTGCAGACTACAGAGGATAATGAGAAACAGATCTTACAGGGGGAGGGAAAGGAGGGAGAACTGGGATAAAGAGTTGGGGAGAAGGAAGGGGAGGGACAAAGTAGGGGGAAAGTATGATGGGAAGAGAGAGAGAGGGAATGACTGTCGTTATGGCGTCATGGATGGATCAGCCTTCAGCATCAGTGTCTTGTCTGAAACAAAAATAGCCACTGTGTTAAGCATGTGGAAAACGAATGAAATATGTTTTTCTCAGAACCTGTTTGCCAGACAAGGCTTTCACTGGTGCCTGTCCAGGGAATTCTCTACTGGACAGAAGAGAAAGTGTTTCTGCTTTAAAAAAAATGTGTGTTGGAATAGATTCTTGTGGGTATCAAAAAGTTATACTTCACTCTAAAATATGTAGTTGTGCTCACTGGCCAATCAACACACTTTGCAGCAAAAGCGGGCATTAAAGCTAAGAAAGAGGGGGTCTGTTGATTGACAGGTCAGATAGCCAATAGGGAGAGAGTAACGGTACTGAAGAACCCGCCCAAAGACAATTAAGGGTAAAGAACGAAAAAGAACTTGATATAACTTTTTTGTTCTATGGCGGCGGAGGAGTTAGGCTATGAATGTAAATTCAACGGATATTTCTTATTGAACGTGAACGCATGTGGGACTTGAGGCTGTGAACATGGCCGGTTCTGAACGATGGAAGTTCGTGAGATGAAGTTATAATAACCGACTGTCACGGAAATCGCAAGCGAATCTACTGAGAAGAAAAAAAGTTCAAGAAAGAGATGAGCAGCTGATGAACTGCAAGAGCGATGCGGAGATAAGAAAATGATCCATGCAACTGTGATACTTCAGCTTGAGGATAACTTTTAATTCTTAAGTGTAATAAAAGGAAGGCGCACGGAGGAGAATAAGCGGATCGTGCAAAGTGACATTCTGGAAAAGCTGTATGACTCCCGAAGTTGAGACTTGAGAGAGGGTCAGTGATATATCTGTAGCCGGTCTCGGTCGTACTTTTCTCGGAGTGAGAGATGGGGGCCGCGCCGGGCTCGGGATGGGAGGAGGGAGAGTTCGAGTTCAAGCTCGTGTTCGAGGAGGATCCGCCGCGACAGACCCGCTGCGGCCCAGAAGACACCGACAGCGGCCAGACGCACCGTGAGCCAGCCGGTATGAGCGGTCCGAGGGAAGATGGAAAGAGTGGCGAAGCTATACATACTGGGATGGTGCTCGTAGGTCTGGGCTGGTAACCGATGTTCTGGGTCTAAAAGCCGCGAAGCGTAACATATAACGTTAAATGATCACTGTTGTCCCCTCGAGCAGTCAGTCCGTTTGCTTTAGGGCGCTGTATTTATAACAAGTAGCTTTGGATAAATAATTAGCGTTTCATTAATTATATCAGAATATGCACATTATAAATAAATATATTTTAAACGTATCTAAGAAATGTAAATGGGTCAACGACGTGACGATAATGTGTTTTTTTCTTCTCCAAAATAATTACAAAGAAATGCGGTTCAGACACACAAAAAAAAGCAACTTCAGTTTCTGGTTTAAAAGCAGGCTAATTTCTTATATTTTTCAGATTTTAAGTTGGCATATTTTGGCTCATTATTAATACTTCTTTAAAGTATGCAGTTAAGCAATTTTGCTTTAAAATATTATTAACATAAAAAACTTATCTCGCAAATCAGCAATTGAAGCCATTTTGTTGTCACGTGACCAAAACCCCATAAACAAAAGAAATGTATGGTGTATCCAGGTTATTAAGTTTATTTAATTTAATAATACACTTTAATAGTAAGGAACGACTTCTGAGAAATCTTAAGGACATCTTTATATTAATGGGTAATTTTTTTTTTACATTGACAAATATGTTTGAATTATTATTAAAATAGTAAGTTGTGGACACTAGTTTATTCAAGGTGGAAAGAAAATATTTGAGTATTTTTTGCCTAATGATTGTTACACCATTTTGCATTTTTGTAGTTATTAGATTTTTGTATCCATGTTTTTAAAAATATGCGAAACTGATTCGAATTCAAAGAAGTTGATCTTGTGTTTTGAGCTTACATTTTAAAATATTTCACTTTTACCTCATCTTGGACATCCTTCTTACATTTGTATTTTGGCCCATAGGCAGTACACTGTGCATATTTTAGGAGACTTTGAATGTCTAAATAGGCACAATTTTTAATGTCTCTAAAGAATGCTTACATGTTCATGTAGTTTGACTCACTGCCCATGTAACTAAGTTTTATCCGCTGAAGTGTGCGTGTGTTTATGGGTAAGTGTGGAGCACAGTGCAATGTGTTTTTAATCAGCTGTGCGTGTGAGCAGAGTTAACAGCTGCCATCTGGACCCAAACCCTCAATCTCTGTTTACTGAGCATGCATTTGGATACCTCCCTCCAATATTCCCTCCTTTTCTCTGCCCTGTTTTCCCCTCCTGGCACACATTCTGTTGTACACCCACCCACCCTCCACCTTCATTCTGGTGTGAAGTTGTAGAAACATGCACTTCAGGTTTCTGTCCACACTGCATCACTTTGCTGCCTTTTATCACAAGTGCTTTCTTCAGATGTTTACTATGTTCTTAAGTGTTGCCATACTTAATTATTTACTTACTTGTGCCCTTTATCATATCAACAAACTTAATGTGTAGGTCCTGAACTACTTTAGAATTGCCCTTCAAACATATACCATGCTACTACCATAGTTTACCACAACATGGGCTTTTTCCAGTGAAACGTTGATTTTAAAGTAGCTTTTATAATATCTCTAATATTCTATCAGCCAAATATTGTTTTTTAAGAGATGTATAAACTCATTGTAAGAAATGTATTAACTCATTGTATTAATTAAATTAATAATTAACAAAATTATGTTTTATGAATATATATTGGGTTAAAATATGATTGTATATAATATTCATAATTGTGTTTTTTATTCAAATGCGTATATTTGGTATTAGAGCATGAAGGAATGTGAAGCAAATGAGTGAGCTCAAAAATCCTCATGAAAAAGGTTAGAATAGTAGAATAAAACTTAAATAAAGTTACTGTAATTATGTGTTTAGAGTTACCCCAGGTTTTTTGTAGAAGCATTAACTAAAGAACCTAGCATTTTTGTGGAAACTGTCATTGCTATGCTAATGTTTTGATGTGGCAGATTGTGGTTTTGAGAATTGAGATTTCAGAAATCACCCCATTTGGAAAACCGTGTGGATGCTTTCTGAGGTAAACAAGTCTGTGTGTACTTGTGGAAATAATAAATGACGTCTCCACAAAGGCTTCCCTGTGTTTGTTATGATTTTCCAATGAGAGGCCTTGTGTCTCATGTTTCAGCAATTGTTTATCCCATATGCATATGCTTGCAGAGTGGAAAGCTTGTGATTTGCCATGTACAATAATCTTTTTTTTTTTTTTTTTTTATGTTACAGATACCCACTTGACTTCCGCACAGGCTGGCCAACCCGTTGGTATCCCCCCGTCAGCCGGTCGCAGGGCTGGGATGCATTCCCCACCCCCCAGACGGGCATTAGTCAGGGAGTTCAGTGGGACTTACGAGAGTCTGCCAGCAAGATCAATACAGGTGGGAGGCACATTTGCCTAAATTGTAGATTTCTAGAACATAATGATACAAAGATCATGTTACACATTGTAATTAATTATGGTGAAATAAATCCAGAGGTCTGGTTTTAATTTCAGGAGTTCGTTTTTGTTGCCCAGTAATGTTTATTGTGAACAGAATCAGTTGCCATGTGCTGTTGTGCATATTTTGTTTTGGCACAAAAGGGCTGCAAATAAATGTTAGAGTTCAGTTAAAATTAAGTATCCTTTAGCATTTAAAGTCAACCAAAATCAAACCAAAAACGACCATATTTATTTAATACGTGTTTTTGGCCATATAGTAAATCATTCATCTGTAAATTATTCCAAAGAAAAACATGATTGTCTTTGTAATCTCATTGTGAAGGGTAAGATAGAGTCCTTTCTCTTTGAATGTCTTGTTTAACTCAAAAACAGGGTCTTGAATAGAGTGTTGAATCATTTAAAAATAAAATGATTCCAGTCTTTCTTTTGATCCCTCAGAACGATTCCGGTTCCTTTAGTTCTTGGTTCTTTTAGTTCTTTCTATGGAAAAAGTCAAACAAACAAAATGCACTTGGCAATGAACTTGCATAAAAGAAATGCAAGTCCATTGCCAAGTGATATGAAAAGTAAAAATTATTACTTTTTATTTATTAAAATAATGAGTACATTTAAAACGCTTCTTGCAAAAGATGTGTGACTTTATTGATGTTCACGTTTTAGAGACAGCATAAATGCAATCCCATAATCATGAATATTTATTAATAAAATTAAAAATGTCATAATGGCATGTGAGCGAGTTAATATTCTCAATTCTATGTAAACTTGCATTTCTGAGAAGAAAAGTCTGATTTTTAACTATTACACTACACATTGTCAAATGAACAGTATTGTTAACTAAAACTAAAACTTTTAAAAATAGTTCACATTCATTTAAATAAAGCTGAAATTAAATTAAAACAATAAACTTAAAAAAAAATAATAAAATAAAAAAGCTAAATAATTTTATAGAAAGATTTAAACTAATGAAAATGACAAAAGCCCTTATCAGAATGATTCAAACTTAAACTAAAAATAGAATTAAAAATAAAAGCTAATTCAAAATATTAATAAATTCTATAATAGTAGATAAATAAATAACACTGTATCTGAATCACCAGTCAGTAACTATACTGATTTAAAATGTATGGCTAGTTGTAAGATTTATATGTTTGATTTACTAAAAATAACCGATTCATAAGAGTCATATCATCAGCATTCAGATTACACTGGTTGCGATGCTTTTTTTTTTTTGATTCAATACAAATAACTGTCTGACAAGAATCTTTCATTCTTAAAAACACTGCTGCATGTTTCAGTCATGCTGTAGATTCATTAGTTGTGTTGCAGTGCTGCTGTAATAGTTCAATCATATCACAATTATTTTCTTTTGTAGCCCACAGTAGCCACGTTTACATGTACATTTTTTTGTCATTCCGATTAAAATCATTCCGATTAAAAGATTCGGTGGACTGTTTACATGAGATGTCATCTAATCCGAAGGACATCAAGTAGCCAACAAATCATCAAAGGAAAAAATGGCCATGGATTTTGCATTTATATTTTTAATAGCTGCTTGCGCTTGCTTAGAATAAATTGACTAATATTTGAATCCCTTGTGTTCATTCTGTGTTCATTCGAGCGCTCAGTCATGTGGCCAGAACACATACACATTCATAGAAATTATGCGGCCATCTTCTATCATACCACACACAGAACCAAATTGATGTCTCAGTTGCAGTTTCTAATAACTAAGTTGCACATATATATCTATCAGATAAAATAATAAGCACAATATAGCTTGAGCTCAGCCATTTGATCAACACTCATCATATAGCCATAATTTCTTATTGTTAAATCAGTGAGGGATAAAATAACAGTATGACCCTCTGTAATGCAGCTCTGAAGTGAATTGTATTGTGATACTAAAAAGTTTTACTGTACTTAAATATAACAAATAAATGATTTCTTACCAAGAGTTGCTGAACTAAAAGGAGCGTTGATTTATGAAAACGGAGAGTGACTGCAATGAGCTGTATTACAAATAACATTTCCAAGCATGTAATTGTACATAATTCATGGCGTGAGCACTTATAAATTCAAGCAGATTGTAAATTATGAATCTGTAATAAATAAATTGGTCAAGTTTATTTTCATTGAGCTATACTGTCACCATTGTGTTGTTTCTAAGCTGAAAATTGTGCTTCATTTCAGATCCGTTTTCCACTCCGGTCATGAGAGCAGATATGGCAGTTCATTACACAGCAAGCGTTCTCCATTCTAATGTGTTTTTAACTGTATAATTTAAATTTCCCATTCTCTACTGTAGCGTCGGTGTCTCCAAATTCCAGAATGCCGCAAAGTAATCGGTTTAGCGCGTTTACATGTCAGAATTTTAATTTTGTTCGGTTTATAGAAAGGTTTATCCCACCCCTCTCAAACCGATTAGAATTTAATTTGGTTTGGGCATTTGTATTCCAATTGCTGTTTATATGGAGCATTTTCATTCGGATTGGACTTTTAAACCGATTACAATGCTCCATGTAAATGCACCTAGTGATATCACACCGTCTTCTTTTTCTATTCCAGGTATCAGAGTCTAGAGTGCTTGAGTGCCCCAGCATCCAGATCACCACTATCTCCCCTGAAGATGACTCAGGTCCAGCGGGGGGAAGTTACTGGGACGGCGGGGGTAGCTGGGACAGGGAGCGCCTGTACCTGCCCCTGCTGGACTCTTACCGTGACGTCATGACAGGGGCAGGTTCCCTCAGTCCCAGCCCCAGCCCTGCATCCAGTTCCTCATCTCGTGGATGGCTGAGTCCAGCTTCCAGCTGTGATTCTCTCCTGGTGGAGGAGGACGAGCTCAATGAAGCTGCTGCCCACTTCTGCCTATCTCCCTCCTCACGCCCCACGTCTCCTGGGGGCAAAAAGCGCAGGAACTCCCCACTGGCCTCCCCCAGCACCTCCCGCAGAAGCAGCTACTCCGAGGATCTCTCCTCCCTCCCGGACACTGGAGAAACCTTGGTTCAGTCTCAGGCTCCAGCGAGCTGTGAGCTCAACATCCCACAGAAGACCAGGAAGACCTCTCTGGAACAGGTGATCCTTTTGAAATATGGCTGTTAAACGCACTGAGGGTCCATTCTTGGTAATCAAATGAAGAATTCATTCATATTCTGTCTTATGACCATTTTGGTGTGTTTATGGGTGTTCACAATCCAGATGTCATCAAGAGATATCGAACCAGAGCTGACCCCCCTTCAGACCTCTCCCTGCCCCCTCCCAGAGGTTCCTCAGCTGAGAAGGGACCCCCCCACAATAGGGATGGACTACCTGTCTGTGCCGCCTGCTCTGGGCTGGGGCAGAACCAGGGCCAGCGCTCACAGTCCTCTCTTTAGGTTTGCACACAACTTCTTATTTCATAATGTGAATTATGCACTGAATACTGCCTAACAATTAAAACAGCATGAAATTAGAATATGCCAAAGAATGTAATATATGTGTATATATATACATACTGATATATATATATATACTGATTATTTGCTAAGACTTTCGAAAGTTATGACATTTTTACAGACATTTTTATGACATTTTTACAGAAAATTCTCATTTTTATTTCCAAGATAATATTTTCTAGTTAAACATGCAGTATTCTGAGGTCATGTGATAAAATGTAGCATACAGTTTGAAGCACTAATCGTGGAATGAAGCATGCTGTTTTGCTCACTAAACTATTTTAGTTTTAGGTTCTGATTTAAATCAGAATAATGTTGATCTTTGACTTCTAACCTCCCATTGTCTCTGCTTCCTTAATCCTGCTCCAGATCTAATGCACTGCCGCCACTTGACTGGCCACTGCCTTCACAGTTTGACCAGTATGAACTGCGCATAGAGGTACAGCCCAGACCACATCATCGCGCGCATTATGAAACTGAAGGAAGTCGAGGAGCAGTAAAGGCATCACCTGGAGGCCATCCAGTAGTGAAGGTGACGCTCATAAGCTATAATGTACAGTCCTGTACAGTAGGTGCCATTACTTCATAATTGACCCTTCAAAAAGACCCGCCCCTTTAGTTACTGTTGCTATGTCCGACAAGCCATGGTGCTCACATGTTCTCACACAGTGGAAAATACATCGCGCAGCAAAGAGGAAACTGATTTTTCAGACTTTGTCATTTTGTAAGAAATTCAAACAAAAAATACCGTTTTGTGGCCCATTAATGTGTCATGACAGATCGCTGCAGTGTCTCAGTTCAAGCGCCACGTGGGAAAGGGTCTTTAGGGAAAGGGAAGTGGTGTGTGGCCAAGTATGGTGACCCGGACTCAGAATTTGTTCTCTGCATTTAACCCATCCAAGTGTACACACAGTAGTGAACATACACCCGGAGCAGTGGGCAGCCATTGCTGCGGCGCCCGGGGAGCAGTTGGGGGTTCGGTGCCTTGCTCAAGGGTCTCACCTCAGTCGTGGTATTGAGGGTGGAGAGAGTGTTGGTTATTCACTCCCCCACCTACAATCTCTGCCAGACCTGAGACTTGAACCCACAACCTTCGGGTTACAAGTCCGACTCTATATCCATTAGGCCACGACCGCCCTGCTTTACTAGTTATAGCACAAAATAAACATGAATGAACATCAGAAGGTATCTTGTTTCAACTGATGTCGATTTTCAAGTCCACCAATGTTAATCTACTCTCCTGTCTGGTTTGTTTTTCGGACAGAAGTTCAGAAGTTTTTCGGATCGTCAGTCAAACTCCGTGCGAAGGGTCAATTGTGTGACTTGCTGTATTACTTGTATTACTGAATTAGAATTTTAGATTGTTTGATGTTTTGTTGTAAAATAAACAATAAATGAAAAAATATGTCAAATAAATAAATCAGTAGAAAAGGCATGATCTCTGTGGACTTTCACTTATTTAGAAACAGCCACTGTTTAAAAAGAGAAATGAGAAAACACTGAAATTACTTAAAGTAAAATCATTTCTTTAACTAATTGAACTGATGTTCATTTTTTGCTCTTTTCTCTCTGTTGTCCAGCTGGTGGGTTACACTGAAAGGCAGCCGCTCTCCTTACAGGTGTTTGTAGGAACTGCCGATGATAGATCAATACGTCCTCATCCTTTTTATCAAATACACAGGTAAAACTCTGGCATGACATTTCAAGGTATTAAACAAGTGTTTTTGGCAAATCCGTGGCTTCACAGGAGAAACGCTTCTCTCCACACAGAGTAACAGGGAAGATGGTAGGCACAGCTAGTCAGGAGAGCATCCAGGCTGGCACTAAACTCCTGGACATCCCACTCAACCCAGAGAACAACATGACTGCCCTGTAAGACTCCTGAGCCCTGATTGTATGTTGTATACACCTCAGTGAGTGATCATACATGAATTCCTGTGTCTCCCTCTCAGCATTGACTGTGCAGGTATTCTAAAGCTGAGGAACTCTGACATTGAACTTCGGAAAGGAGAGACAGATGTAGGGAGAAAGAACACTCGAGTGCGTTTGGTGTTCCGCACACACCTTCCTCTGTCTCCACCCATCGTCCCTCCAGGACGAGTCTTAGCCCTGCAAGTGGCCTCTTTACCCATTGAATGCTGTGAGTGTTGGCAAATCACAATTATGCCTGTTTAGCTGCAGCTCCCATGTGTAATTTGTCTCTTTTTCATTTTTTAGTTTCATCCTAAACACTTGTGATCTTCACTTAAAATTAAGCTTGAATTTCTGCCTGCAGCACAGCGCTCTGCACAGGAGCTTCCTGTAGTGGAGTCTATCAGTCTTACTTCCTGTTCAACAGAGGGAGGCGAGGAACTACTTCTAGGTGGGACCAACTTTCTACCCACCTCCAGAGTTTTCTTTATGGAGAGAGGATCAGGTATTGTAGTAGGCCTACATTAATACCAGAAAAGTTGTTCTTTTGAACTTTCTTTTTTTCAATCGTGAAATTAGGATTTTCACAAAAATTATTTAGTTGTGCATCTGTTTTCAACACTGATAATATTAAGAAATGTTTCTTGAGTACAAAATCAGCATATTAGAATAATTTCTGAAGGATCATGTGACACTGAAGACTGGAGTAAATTCACCTTTACCATCACAGGAATAAATTACTGTACATTTTAAAATACATTGAAATGGAAAATAGTTATTTCAAGAAATGTAATAATATTTCACAATATTAAAGTTTTTTGTGTGTATTTACTGTATTTTTAATTAAATAAATGCAGCCTTGGTGAGCGTAAGAGACTTCTTTAAAAAACTTTAAAGGAAAAATTTAGTGCAAAGGAGGGAACTGACATTATATCATAGAATCAGTGTTGTATGTTGTATTTATTACTTATTTTTTCTAGATGGCAAAGTCCAGTGGGAGGAGGAGGCACATGTGGACAGGGACAAAAGCAATGAGGTAAATTAACCATAAACCTTATCTATGAAAACATTCACTGGTTTCATTTACACTGTGTGTAACTTGAAAATAAATGAACTAAATATGTCTGTATTTTCTTATGTTGCAGAATTTGGTGTGTGTACGAGTGCCAGCCTATAACGATCTTTCACTGAACCACCCAGTATCTGTCTGCCTGTATGTGTCCAATGGGAAGAGGAAGAGGAGCAGCACTCACTGCTTTAAATATCTGCCCAGTGAGTGTTACACAGACGGCGATTAGCTATGCTTTATGTGGGAGAATCCCTCTGCACAGGGTATTTATCTGTGCTATTCACAAGAAATGCAAAATATTTGCATGTTGTGTATAATAAAGAACAGATTCTCTTTCATAATCTAAAGGCACTTTTAGCCCAAGCCTCATATGCTGCTTTGATCTCCAATAAAATGTTCCAAATAACATCACAGAAGAGCATTTTTACAATTTTTTTTAATCAATTATTTTTATTTTTAAGGATATATTAAATTGATCAAAAGTGAAAATAAAGATGTATAATATTACACAAGATTCCTGTTTCAAATACACAAAATGTCTATTTCACTTTCTATTCGTCAAAGAACCCAGAAAAAATGCATGTTTATACAAAAATATTAAACAGCACAACTGTTTTCAATGTTGATAATAAGAAGAAATGTTTCTTGAGCACTGAAGCATCATAATAAAACAATTTCTGAAGGATCACACTGAAGACGTTATTAACATGTCTATTAAAATAAAAACAGTTCTTTTAAACTGTAATAATATTTTTCAATATTATATAAGTTTTTACTGTATTTCTTTTAATAAAATAAATATAGCACTGAGGTGCATAAGAGATTATTTTAAATATATTTAAAAATCTTACCGATCCCAGACTTTTGAATGGTAGTGTAATAATTATAAAATATTTATTTAATATTACATTTAATTAAATATAAAACAATTCATTAAAATAATTTGATATTCTATATCTAGTCACATTTCATATTTAATGTATACAATATGATTATTTTCATGCCATGGTACATCTGTGATGTTAAGTCATGCATCTTAAATTTTCTAGTAATGTTTAAAGAAGAAGATCCTCTGCTGTCCCGTCCCTCCATCTTGCCCCTGGAAGGGGTGACGCTTTGCCCCATGGGGAGCAGCAGCACTGTCGACATGAGGTCAGACCAATCCACAGATGACAGAAGCATGTCTTTCCACCTGCCTCCATATCCCAATGAGTACTCTTACTCCTCGCATGGCTACCAGGAGGACTACTGCCGCAAACCGGAGCTTCCCGAGGACAGTGGAGGTCGAGGTGCCCTGACTGAAAGGCATCCCAGCTTTGAGAGCCTGGAGCTGGGCTTCACAGAGCTTCTTCCTCCCATGTACCCAAGAGCCTCACGACCTCTTTCCCCCTCCCTGTCTCCCTCTCCGTGGCTCGACTCTCCCTATCTTTCCTCATCACCTTCTCCCTCACACTCTTGCTCTCTGAGCCCATTCCCTGCAAGCAGTCCGATCTCAACCTCGCCCCTTCCTCCGCTCTCTCACTCCCCATATCCACACTGTCCTTGCCCCCAAGAGATGTGCTCCTCGCCTCCGTCAAACACTTGCCACTATCAGGACCTGTGCCCACCGCCGTATGGCCAATATGAGAGCTGGGAGCACCAGATGCGTCCCTCTGAAAGGGACACAGGCCCTGGTCTGAAGCTGGATGGACCCCCGGACTTCTCGGGCCCCACACCCATGCAGCATATCACACTAGAGGAAGGTGGGTATGATTGACTGTATACTAGAGATGCACCAACATTAAAATTCTGAATGATAAGCCAATAATTATTTTCATGTTATGGCCAAAAACCAATAAATTACTCATATTAAAATTCTGCATTAGTTTGTCTAACAAAATAAAAAATAAAACACTAAAAACTCAAATCTGTTCTATTTTTTATAAAAAATTATAATGTTAAAGATTTTTTTTTTTTTAAATCTATTCATCAGAGAATAAGTTATTTTAAATTATAATAATAATTTACTATATTACAGTTTTTACTGTATTTTTGATCAAATAAATGCAACCTTGGTGAGCATGAGAGACTTTTTCAAAAACATTAAAAATCTTACTGACTCCAAAACTTTTGACTGGTAGTATAATAATATCAAATAATTATTTATATTATATAATTATTTTGTGTAAAAAAAATTAAATTATTTTAATGCATCTCAACATTACAATGTGTGGTATGAAAATGGATTTTCATTGTGAGATTTGCTAAAGAATTTGCTAAAGAATTTTTTTGTGTGTGTGAACTATTCCTTTAACTAGAGTCTTACTGATCTGTATCAATCAATTAAATTATTTCTACCACAATTTCTCATCCCCACAGTGACTGAATTCATTGGAGAGGATATAAGATCCTTTCAGATGGGGTCACAGATGGATAGTCGACCTGGATGACAACATCCTCTCAGTAATAGTCCAGTGATAATCAGTGTATAGTTAATATCATATCAACATTTTATGTATAATTTTTATTTGAATTATGGTATATTGCTAAAATATGGCAATAATAATAAAGACTGTGCTACTTAAGTGGTGAATCTGTGGTAAAACAGAAGGCAGGCATACAGTTGTAAGTATGTAACTGTTACTGCTTCCTGACTGCATATTTGAATGGAACTAATGTTTTTAATCTGTATGCAAAATAAATTATCATTATATTATTTCTATGTTTTGATCCACTAATATGTGCATTTATTGGGGTAATTGGGCATTTAATGAACAGGTAATCTAAAACCGCATGCTCTTCCTCATCCCCTGTTTTATCTGAGAAACTGACTTCATTTTTGACTTGATATCTGTTTGTGGGATCACTCAACGTCCTTTGTACACAGTGTCTAAGTAGTTTAAATGTGGCTTCACCCCTTCTCCCACGCAGGAAATATTACAGCCTTTTCAGACATCTAAACATATGTAAAGGCAGAATATAAGAAAGTTTTATAATGATTAAATGCAGGTTATTATCACAGCGAACTGTCAGAAAGCAATGTGGACGTATTGTGATTAGTGACTAGTTTAGCTATTGAGTTGGTTATCAAGTGTAAATGAAGTGGTATACTTGCCTATTTGGACGACATGAGGATCTCTGCTGCCTACTTGAAAGTGTGTGTCTTCACTTACCATTTTTATTACATTCGTGTTTTTAATACATAAAGGACCAACAACAATACTTGTTGCTTATTTCATTTCAACCATAAAAAGCAGGCTACGGTTGCGGCACCTCGATACAGTGACTGAATGAAGGTAAGTACGAGATACTCGATTGGCCTACTCATGAAACATTATTTACAAGGTAGTTTAAAGCTATAAATACATTATATTGCCATGTGCAATGGTATTTTTGTGTGTTCTAACACAAAAACTGTCTACAGTGTGAGAGTCTTCTCATAAAGTCTTGTAAAATACATTTAGTCCCATGACATCTTATTACGCCATTATGCTTAACAGTGGCCAAGTTTACTTTGAATGTTTCAGTAAGATAGGGCAATGGGTGAGAGGGTAAGTCAGGAACATTTCATTACAGTAATGAACAGGGACTGGACTAAAATGAGCTTGATTTTGGATAAACAAAAGATTTAGCAAAAAATATAAGGCGGTATTCAATGGAACCTGACCTTTAAAAAAATCTGGATTTAATAACCCCAAGTTGTTGCTGACAAGCAAATAGTTTCATCTCAGTTGTAAATCACTATAATTAATCTGAATCACCTCTGTAACTATGTGAAAATATGTCTTGTGGGAATGTTATGTTGTTTCCAAAATAAGCAGGCCTGCATCTTGGTGCACTGCCAAATAGCAGCATATTTTAAGCCTGAAACTGGTGCTGGTAGTGTAACATGGTTTGAAACCCCATTGGTGAGGTTATAACCTATGTATGGACCCGGATCTGTTTAAAAAAACGTTAGGTTATCCCAGACATCATTCATTCAGTCTATCAGTGCACCTCATGAGCTTAGATAAACTAATACGTTACATTTACATGTTCATAGCATATTATTTATTTAAAAACCTGCTCATTCACAAAGTCCTTCGTCCAGACTCCTATCAGTGCCTTTCTCTGTTTTGGCACTCTAACGCAAAAATGATTAATTAATGTATTACAGTCATTTTTAAACAGTTTAGCTCATAGTTCACGTTTTTATTTCTTATCATCTGATACTGCACTGCACCTTCAGAGGAAAAGCAACAACAAAACTACTAGAGAAGTTCGTTCTGACAATACGTGTTTATTTAGTAGTTTTATTGTTGCTTTTCCTCTGAAGGCCTGGTTTAAACTCTTTTAGCCACCAGAGGTCGCTCTTTCTTTTATTTGCTTGTACTTGTACTGTTACAAACTAGTCTAGATGTCATCAAATACCAAAGGAAAGACTCTAGGAGGTGAAGAATGAGGTTGTCTCTTAAAGGCAAATATAATGGTAAACAATGTATTTTATTTGGATTGTTACAGTTTTTTTTTCAGAGCTGACAGAGAATGAAAGTGTAAAGGGCATTCACACAATATTAACCTCAAGTGACATTCCACAGACAGAAATAACAGCAATTGACTGTGTGTGCAGTTTAAATGGAAAGAGATTATCAAAGATATAAATGTGTCAGGATTGTTTGGCTGACTAAAAAAAACACTACATATTTTTTTAGATTTGCAATATTTCTGTGGCTATATATATATATATATAGATTTCGTATTACTTTAACTTGATGTACTAAAACTTTAACTGAAATAAAAAAAAAATAAACTATGTAGACATAAAAACAAAATTACAAAAACACACAAGAGTTACTAAAACTTTAACTAAAATTAACATGAAAAGCAGATAATATAATCTAATATTTGAATAATCTAATTCAAAATATTAACAAAAACTTAACAGTGGGAGAAGCAAACCCACTATAATTTTACAAATATTACTGTATTTCTTTACTACTGTATTTTGTATTTTATATATATATTTATATTATATAAATATATATATATTTATATTTACCAATGCCAAACGGGCCTAAACCTTTTCCCTTACTCCAACTGACACAGCTTGATTGAGGCATCATAGCATGAAAACTCAAAGCCAGGGTAGAGCGGCTGTGTGAATGTGGTGTGAACTCTGTGGAGGAGGGTCATTGAGTCATCAATGCTGTAAAACACTAGTGTCCCAGCCCTATGATCCAGATAAATGCCTATCTTTGAAGAGCCAGGCTCTGAGATCTTACTAACAATCCCGTTGTGCCAGAAAGCATAACTTTTCCTGGAGCAGAACAAACTCCAGGATTTTTCATTGTGACCGAAGTGAGCTTCACTGCTTTCCCCTTTCCTGGCAATGTTTTTGTATGCGACTGCAATGTTTACTCCCATCCCACTCCATTCCACCTCCCAGTAGCTGCAGCCTGTCAGGCCCTCCGTGCCCAGCACCTGGCACCAGTAATTAAAGCGCTCTGGGTGGTCGGGACAGGATTGCACTCGGCTCCGAACGGCCACTTCTCTGTTCCCCTTGGACAAACTAAGGTCCTTGTGGGCTGTTAAAGGATTTAGTTGCAGCGGGCAGGAATCTGAGTAATGGATAGAGGATAAGAGATCAAGGATGTTTATTCATGGTGTATCATATTCATATCATATTCATCTTGAGCCATGATTAAATAAATACACATCAGCTGAGAACTTGAAGAACACTAATATCTACATTCAAAACTTTGGGGTCAGTAAGATTTATTTTTTGTATAGAAGTTTACTGTCATTCAGCAGGGATGCATTTTGATCAGAATTGACAGTAAAGACATTGTTACATAACAAAATTAAGCAACGTAACTGTTTTATTCACTAGTAATAATCAAAAAATCTGAATATTAGAATAATTTCTGAAGGATCATATGACACTGAAGACTCAAATAATGGTTGCTGAAAATTATCATTTAATCATTCACTTAACCAAATCATTTAAAAAAAAGTTTAATTTGGAACACTGAAGTAACTGGGTCTAAAAGAAAAGTTTCTTAACTTTTTATTTCCTAAACTGTTAAAGTAACAGAACTAAAAGTAAAAAAACAGCCATCACATTCATAATTCCAGTGTCGATCTGAATATTAGCATGGGCGCATGTGATCGCTTCTTTTCGGAAATTGGAACAACATTGTTTGTTTTGTTTAATAAGAAATCCATGTTTAAATAGAATCCAACATTGTAAAGTCAATAGCACTTTGCATTAGTGCAGTAGACTGACTTACGGTGCAGGAACTCTGATCTAACTTTGGGCACTGTGCAATGAAGGATCTTCATTGATCTTGCTGGAGAGAAAATGGAAAGCATGTGTACATCACAAGGAAATGATTTAACAAAAAGGAAGAATTACATAACAATCTGCAAATCACTTCAAGAGAAACTGCTAAGGTGGAAAGATCAGCTTAGGGTGTTTCTCCTCACCTGCTTGATAGATCCTGAGCCATTCCCCTTTAAAGACATCTTCAAGCTTCTTCTTTAGAGCAGAAACTGCATCGTTCACCTTGCCAAAATCAGAGAGTGTAGCTATTGTGAAGGGTGGGTCAGGAAGGCCAGAAGAGAAGGAATGACAGTTCTGTAAAGAGAGAGACAACAATTTGTCAAATGACTCATTCTGAGCATTTTTGGGCTATATTTTTCACATGCAGTCAGCATTGGGATCAGGCTTACCTGAAGAACATGAACATGATCTTCAGACTTCATAAGCATCTCAAGCTCATGATCTCTTTGTTTGAGCTCTGTGATTTCTTGCTCCAGTGTCTGCAACATGCTCTCCGCAGATCTCTCTTGATCTCTGATCAGATCTCTGAATTTACACCTCCTCCTTTCAATAGACTGCATCAACTCAGTGAAGATCTGTTCACCATTTTCCATAGCAGTCTGTGCAGAGCTCTTTTAAGAAAAAACAAAAAATCCAGTATTTTTCTTTTTAAAATATTGTATTTAATAATTATTTTTAAATTACATAATAATAATATTAATTATGTATGAATAAGTTAATAAATTATTAATTAATTAATTATTATTTATTATTAATATAAATATTTTTAATACAAAATAAAGAAATAATTTATCCTTAATTTTCAGGTTAATTATTTTTTTATTGTTTTTTGTTGTTTTTATGGTTTCATTCATCTCAGTTCAAATCGTTCTGAAAATGTCTTACTTTCAGGGCGTCTACAGCCTGTTTAAGCTCCAGTAGGTCCTTCTCTATAGCATGGATTTTGAGCTTGTATTTCTGGCGTGTCATGCCTAGTTCATTCTGTGAAGAAACACAATAAAAAACGAAATAGTTTTTAACTACAATCATTATGTGTAGAATTAATATAATGTGATTAATGTCACAAAATAGACACATTAGTGCATTACGTTGCTCAGGATAGCCCTATATACTGCACTGTTTATTTTTATGAGTTACATACACTCTAAAAAAAATGGTGCTATATAGCACTAAAAGTGGTTCTTAACTCGTAATCATAGGGGAACCACTTTTGGTGCTATATAGCACCATATCTTTAAAGGTGCTATACAGCACCATTGTCAGATGGTGCTATGTAGAACCATAAGAGGTGTCATATTGCACTGTATTTCTTCAACAAAAATGGTGCTAAACAGCACCAACAGTGGTCCTTTGGCTCGTAAAGAACCTTTATAGGAGCTTAACAGGTTCTTTGTATGGCAGTGGTGCTATATAGCACCTTACTCACCCCAAAGAACCATTCAAGAGCTTAACAGGTTCTGTATATGGTAGCGATGCCAAAGAACCGCTGAAGAACCACTGAGGCACCAAGATTTGGTGCTATACAGCACCAAAAGTGGTTCCCCTATGATTACGAGCTGAATAACCACTTTTAGTGCTATATAGCCCCATTTTTTTAGCGAATAAGAATAACCTTTGTCACTAACAAATGAGTTTCTGCATTTCATATATGAGGATAACTACCAGACAATTCAAAGTAGCTGACCACACAGTAAAAGCGAACAGACTAAGCCTGTCTCTGATTGGTTGATGGTGAAAGATTTCGATCTCTTATTTCAGAAAAAGGAAGCTCTACTGAACATCCTTTTGTGTACGCAGGTTGAAATTTGAATGTGAAGCAGGAAACTGTTTTTGTAATATTATTCTAGCATTATAATGTTACACTTATTTACAGGTACTTTATTGTTTTTGGTTGGAAACTCAAGCGTCATCCTCATCACATCAATTCAATGCCTCCTTTCTCTCACATTTTTTCCCAGTTACTCTGTTGCATGAACTTTTCTGTACAATGAAAGCTGTTCATATTGAGGTGGAGTGCACTTTGGAAAATGTGCTTTGCCTCAGTGGAAAATGACTTTGGCTACTGAAGGATTCTGAGAATACTATTTACTGTATCTTCCATCGAAATTAAGAACCATGAAAAAGTTCTTATTGAATAAAACCACTTGAACGATGCAAAGCAAAACAAGGAAAGGTGATTGTTATTTTTTTTTTTACCTGTTTCTTTGTGCTTTCCACAGCTGCTGGTACTGTATCATGGCCTTTATGGTTGTCCATCACACACAAAAGACATATGCATTGTTGATCAGTTCGACAATACATCTCCAAATATTTGTCGTGATGAGGACAGATCTTCTCCTGCAGGTTCACGGAGGCTTCGATCAGTTTGTGTTTCTTCAAGGCAGGAGACTTGTAGTGTGCTTGAAGGTGGTTTTGACAGTAAGATGCCAAACAAACCAAACAACTCTTAACAGCTTTTTGTTTGATACTTGTACAGAAATCACAGGTCATATCACCTGGCATGCAGTTGTCGTAAATGTGAGAGTTGCCCAGAAGTTCCAGTTTCTTCAGCTTGTCCACCATATCTGCCAGTACGGTATTTCTGTTCAAAACAGGCCTAGGGCTAAACGTCTGTCTGCACTGAGGACAGCTGAAGACCCCCAAATGATCATTTTTTCCCCAATAATCATTAATGCATTCCATGCAGTAGCTGTGCCCACATGGAATGGCCACTGGATCTTTCAGCAAATCCAGGCAAATAGAACAGCAAAACTCTTCTGAATCCAGGAGCCCTTCCATTTAGTTGGTTTCTGTTGTAGCAAAATGTATGAAATTATAATGGTTCTGTCACTGAGAAGTAGCTCCCAGTTTTGCATGGATGTTCCTAGGCCACACCCTTCAGTTCTATTTAGATGACAGATAGGTAAATGTGCTTGTCTGTTGCACTGAATAAAAAGTAAGCTAAACAGTATCTATATAAATGTTATATAAACACAATTAGGGTTCCTCAAATTGCCACACTGGATGAACACCTCAAGAGGAATTTTAAAACTTTAATTCAACAACCTTTTTTCTTTGTAGAACCAAGATTCTTATGATCTTGGAAAACCATGATGTCTAGACCTGGAAAAGTCATGTAAAAGAATAAAATCTTAAAATGCTACAGGCATTTTTTAAATAAATAATTCACATTTTTCCTAGTTATTTGAAGCTATAAAATATTTTAGTGGGTACAAAATTAAAATATACTGAGTTACAGAGGGTCAAATAAAGATGGAAGAGATGTGTTTTTAGCCGATTCTTGAAGATTACCAAGGACTACCAAAAGCTGCTCGGATTGAGTTGGGTAGGTCATTCCACGAGGAGGGAACATTTAATTTAAAAGTCTGTGAAAGGGATTTTGTGCCACTTTGGGATGGCACAATAAAGCGACGTTCACTTGCAGAACGTAAGCTTCTAGAGGTAATGAATTTAGGTAATGCGGTGCAGAGCCAGTGGTGGTTTTGTAGGCAAACATTAATGTCTTGAATTTTATATGATCAGCTATTGGTATCCAGTGCAAATTGATAAACAGAGGTGTGACGTGCATTCTTTTAGTCTCATTAAAAATTAATCTTGCTTCCACATTCTGGATTAATTGTAAAGGTTTGATATAACTGGTTGGAAGACCTGCCAAGAAAGCATTGCAATAGTCCAGCCTGGACAGAACAAGAGCTTGAACAAGGAATTGTGAAGCATGTTCCGAAAGAAAGGGCTTGATCTTCTTGATGTTGAATAAAGCAAATCTGTAGGACCGGGCAGTTTTAGCAGTGTGGTCTGAGAAAGTCAACTGATCATCAATCATAACGCCAAGGTTTCTGTCTGTTTTTGAAGGAGTTATGTTTGATGTCCCTAACTGGATGGTGATGAAACGATGGGTTTGCTGGAACCACAAACAGTTCTGTCTTGGCAAGGTTGAGTTGAAGGTGATGGTCCTTCATCCAGCAAGAAATGTCTGTTAGACAAGCTGAGATGCGAGCAGCTATCGTCGGATCATCAGGATGGAATGAGAGGTAGAGTTGAGGATCACCAGCATAGCAGTGATATGAAAAGCCATGTTTCTTAAAGACAGAATCTACTAATGCCATGTAGACAGAGAAGAGAAGTGGTCCAAGAACTGAGCCCTGGGGATCCCCAGTAGTTAGATGTTGCGACTTAGAAACCTCACCTCTCCAAGATACCTTGAAGGACCTTTCTGAGAGGTAAGACTCAAACCACTGGAGTGCGGTTCCTGAGATGCCCTTTACCAATAGGGTTGACTGGAGGATCTGGTGGTTAACCGTGTCAAAAACAGATCCAGCAAGATAAGTACTGAAGATTTGGAATCCGCAGAGTAAGGCAGTCTTGGTTGAATGTTCACTTCTGAAACCAGACTGGTTGCTGTCGAGGAGGTTGTTCTGTATGAGAAAGGCAGAGACTTGGTTGAACACAGCTCGTTGAAATGTTTTAGCAATGAAAGGAAGGAGGGAAACCGGTCTGTAGTTCTCTAAAGGAGATGGGTTAAGGGTGGGTTTCTTAAGTAGTGGGGTTATATGAGCCTGTCTAAATGCTGAGGGAAAAACACCAGTGTGAAGGGATGTGTTAATGATGTGAGTGTGTGTAGGTACAACAGCAGAAGAAATGGCTTGAAGGATATTCATAGCGTCTGAATGCAATAATTGGAAAATGCTGCCTTCAGAGGACACATTTCAAGGTAGGAAGGCACCAAGGCATTCTGAATCCAGTGTTAGCTTCACTTCCTGTCTCTTGAGATGCTTTCATCTGGTTGATTTTTGAAGGCAGCATAAATATATCCTGCTGCCTTTAATATCCCACAATCCTGTGCATCCCATTCCGTGATGATTGAGCAAAATATAAATTTGGTGTCTGAGTGTTGTGTTTGGTGGTCAGTTTATATATGTTTCTGACCAACTTTTTGCACTTTTGATGTTATTTCTAACGATACATCAGTATTATAGTAATTAAATGTTCACTTAATTATTACCAAAGCTCATTCTATTTTGATGTAGATCATTAAAATATTACACTGCCTCAGAAGCATGTCCGATATCAGTTTCGTGAGGTGCCTTCATGTGCAAACGTTGCCTGGAAAGTCATTGCCAGATAAGAGGCAATGGTAATGTGGTAAATGTAACTGGACGTACTGCATTCACCATGTTGTCATTGTCACTTGACCTTACAGCGTCAGTTGCATCATGTCACTGCCATTCATAAATCTACCTCTCATGAACTCATGGTATAGTAAAATATTCATCATATGCACACTTCATAATCACGCCAGAAGTAGGTAATCCGAGTACTTTGTGCATACTCTTTTAAAAGTACTGTGAATTCAGACTTATTTCTTTTGTCAAATACTGTTGTGCTGTTTTGGCAGCCACTGTCTTTATGAGTGTGTCTTTCATTCATTGAATCTGTTTGTTCAAAATACAGTAGCTACTTCATACACGAACAAAATAAGTGACTTGTGTGAGTTATGTGTGAGTTATTGAATCATTTACTTAAACGATTCGGTAAAATACCCATTATTTGTTGTGTTTTGGTTGGAGATGAGCATGGCCTGTGGCCATGTTTGTGTCTGTTTGTATTTTCAAAATTCTTCCATATGTTTTTACGAGAATTATGAGGTTGATTTCCGAAAAAATAGACAGCAAGTGTAGATACTTCAGTGTAGTATTCTATACACTTTTTGTGCATAAGCAGTTGTTTGATTATTATTTCTCCTATTTCATTTTAGGAGAAACTTATTTGGCAAAGGGGATTCAGAAATTCAACATAATTCAACAACCCATCCAAGCCCCCTGAGCTTTGTAAGACTTCTGAGCAATTAAATGTTCCCCTGGTTCAGTGCATATAGTGAATGTGATTCATTAGTTCAAGAACAGAGAGTCAACAGATGTTCTGTATATTTTCACACAGGCGTAACTTTAAACAAAGAATGAGTAAATGGTAGGTAGGTCGGAATCACCATATACAATAGTAAATGAGGCAAGAGTGCAGATGCGCAGATATCACGCTTGTTTCTTTTTCATGGCTTTATTCAGAGCTAGATTACACATTCACACAACGCTGCGGTGTGTGCTGTTCTCCTCTTAGGACAGAGGAACTGACAGGGAGAGAAACACAGTGCCACAAATGCTCTGTTGCTCTTTGATAACACAATGAAAACATTCTCATTCAAGCATTGAGCACTGTGTAACAGTCTGTGACAGGCACATGCAGATCCCAGAGACTTACAGCACAGCAAAAAACATTTCATTTTCTTTCTTATCATGAGGTGTTTGTGTAACTGATACTGCTGGAAAACAGAAAACAGCAACAGCAAGTAAACAGCAATGGTTTTTATAGAGATTTGACAAGAAAACATCTAAAGCATTTGCATATACTTGGCAAATCCATGTGCACACATACAGTAATAATATCCTGTAAATATAAATCCAGTACAATGTGTATATAAGAATAACAATATATTCAATATCTTCAATGTTTCATGATATGTCCAAACATACATTTATATTTCCCTTCATCGTCAACGTGTCTTATGTGACAGAAGTGAGATTTTAAGAATTAATTTTGTACTATTCAGTCCACCATAAAAATGGTTTGACCTATATGCACCAAAAAGCAGTGTTATGTACTGATATATATCAAGTATTATATCACACATATTAAGTGCAACCGTTTTAATGATGCTGATTTCCTGTATGAACTGAAAAGGTGTTACTGTGCTGATTGAAAGTTTGACATTCACTCAAATTACTCACAAAGTTATAGTAGCTAGTACAAGATTCCTTCATGCAAAGCAACATAATACATAATGAGCAAAAATAATACAAAAATTTAAAATAATATGTGAAACGTACATAAAAAAATTCATCCATTTTTGTCAAACTTATGTTAAGCAAATTAAGGCAACTATATATTTTTAGATACTACTGTTCAAAAGTTTGGGGCCAGTTTGACCTTTTTAATACTTCTTTTAATAATTAGTACTTTTATTCAGCAAGGATGTGTTACATTGATAAAAAGTGACAGTAAACACTTTTACATTGTCACAAAAGATTTCTACTTCAAATAAATCCTGAAAAAAGTATCATGGTTTCCACAAAAATATTAGGCAACATGAATCTTTTTAATATGAATGTTTCTTGAGCACCAAATCAGCATATTAGAATGGTTTCTGAAGGATCATGTGACTGAAGTAATAGATGCTGAAATTTCAGCTTTGCCATCACAGAAATAAATGACATTTTAAAAATATATTAAAATGGCAACCAGTTATTTAACATTTTAATGATATTTCACAATATTACTGATTTCACCCTAAGACTTCTTTCAAAAACCTAAAAATTCTTACTGACTCCCAACTTTTGAACGGTGGTGTATATATAAATATTATTTTTTAGTGAATCCTTTTAACATATATAATTCATTTTGTCCATTTGTTACATTTTACAGTTGTGTAAACTTTTCAAAGTCTGACTTTTTGTACACATGATTGCTAAACAGGCATGACAGAAATATAGCTAACAGTGAATCTAGTTTATGACCTATCATTTCAACATCGCTACTCTCCAACCCACTTCCCTCTTTCTGCCTTCTATTGTTTTGCCTTCCTCTTGTATTATTCTGTCTTTTTAATTCCCGGTAAACCCCTTAACCAGCAACAAACACCAGCCTGGCTGAGTAGATGAGATCAGCCAGATAAAGAATGAAGTTGAGAGCGCTGAGGACCGAGATGGCCAGCAGATTGTCCCATGGACACAGGCCGATGCTGGAGCCACAGCTGTTGGGTCTGCGGCTCTGGCCTCCGTGCTTATTGTCGAAATTATAAATGGGCCAGATGATGGTGGCAGACAAATACAAAGCCACAGCCAGGAGAGCGTATGTGGACAGGAAGCGAGCGAAGGAGAAGGGCAGGCAACCTGTGCACTCTCCTACACACATCACGATAACGGCAGCCGACAAGATGAAGCAGATGCAGTACACAGCCAGGCACCACTTGGTCGCTGCATTCTGATTATACGATACTGGCTCACTGATGAAGACGAATATGAAGCAGGCGACGAAGGTCTCGCACACCTTTAGCAGCCCTGGTGCTGTGGCCATGTAGCCAGCTACTTCTCCTGGACGAGCCTTGCTCAGACTCACCTCGCTTAAGTACACGATGGTGGCGAGGCAAGAAAATACAGTAGATACGATGCGGCAGTTGATCATCTCGCTGCGACCAGCGTAGCCCTTCAGGAAGTACAGGGGGAATATGATCGAGGCGGAGAGGCAGAGGAGGGAGGCGTAGCAGGCGAACGTGATCGGAAAGTTCTTCCATGAGACCGGGGCGCGAGTCTGCAGGCCAAACATTTCCACTAAGATTATCAGAAGAGTTCCAACAAAACTAAAACTCCAGCAGAACACGCACCAGTCGCCCGTGCCATGGGTTAGACTCGCTCCATAAAGAGCTACACTGAACGCTACGCAGGCGAAAACCATGGCAGCCACACGGGCCCACAGGAGAGGCGAGGAACGCAACACCATTGTCATGATGGGCTCACAAAAGAAGATTTACAAAGGAATTAATGTCAGCTGTGAGTAACAGCTATAGATGTCCACTTCTATTCGGGGGCTTCTTGGTTGTCTAGGAGTAAATGAAAAAAAGGTAATCAGTCAGTGGTAAGAAAGAATTGTTTACACTTATATAATATCAATAAAACATCTCAGAAATTTTTCACAGATTAAAGGAATAGTTGACCCAAAATCGACAACTCTGTCACTACTCTTATTGTTGCAAACCTGTATGAATTACCTTCTTCTTTGGAACACAAATATTTGTGTGTGTGTGTTTTAAATGCAATGATGTTTTGGACCCCATTGACTTACACTGTATGGACAACAAAACAAAATGATGGGAAAAAAATTAAACCTGGAATACACTATTCAACTTTTGCCCAGATTTTTGCCCTGATTTGCAGTCTGGACATGTTGACACTAATTGACAAAAGTCACAGCCAGTTTGCAGATTTTGGGCAGACAGATTTGTTCGATTTTGCAGAAAATCACATTGTGTATGAAGGGCATGCTTCAAACTTTTTAGCTTCAGACTTTGATTCCATCAGGGCAGAGGATACAAAACATGTTTCATAAGTTGTGCCAATTTTAGCTGAAATGTTCTAAAATTGACTCAAAATCTCAAAAATATTCAAAAAATAAAAAATGAAAATCCAATTGGCGAATACCAAACATGTTTGATATTTTGAGCTGATTTTAGAACACATATTGTTTTCATTTGTTTTGCATCTCTTAGCAACTTGCCACTTGTTTCTATGCGAGTTTGTTGTTCTCAGAACAAACTGAAAGTCTAGTGTGTGATCCTCGATTGTTTATGTCCATTTTTTCTGGAATCATTTACAAGTTTAAAACATCTAGTGTTTTAAAATCTCCTCAGATTATAAAAGTCATGCGTGCATGTATCATACAGGTTTGAAACAAAATGAGTTTGAGTAAATGATGACAGATGTGTCATTTTTGGGTAACCGGTCACTTTAATATCAAGGCAGAGTGAGGTTGTTACATACAGTAATATATATAATAAATTAATCTGTGATGACAATAATTTCATTTTGTCACTTTGGTAGTATAAAAATTCCTCACAATGTCCAACTGAAACTTGTAGAATAATAAGACATATAGTCATGCAAATCAAAATGGTCACATACTGAATAAATTGGTACTCTATAACAAAACGGTCCTGGGTGTCTTTCGGGATTCCAGACTGGGAGTCAGTGAAATTATCTCTGTAATGTATTCGAGCTATTTAGACAAATGCAGCACAAGCGAGACCTTTACTCAACCCTACAGTCCATCTGTCATCGACCTCTGTGGGAGGAGCCAGATAGGCTAACAATTGGAG
This sequence comes from Barbus barbus, assembly GCF_936440315.1. Classification (NCBI taxonomy): domain Eukaryota; kingdom Metazoa; phylum Chordata; class Actinopteri; order Cypriniformes; family Cyprinidae; genus Barbus; species Barbus barbus. The sequence continues at coordinate 9,522,973 of NC_136754.1, forward strand.
CATTGAGACCCTCTCCCAGCCCTCCTACACAATTCTGTAACAGCCAGGAATACCTCCTTCATCTTGTCGGAGAGGTTCAAGTAAACTATGGAGGCATGCGTGTTTACATTTTTGGGTTAAGTAGATGGAAAAGAACATGGTTAGGAAATAGGGACAAAAACATTAAAGAAATGGCAAAAGAAGCAAGACGCCAGGCAGATGAATCCAAAGCCACATATGGACAGACAGCCATGGGGTTTGAAAAGAGTGTCCTTTCACCTCACAATGAGCCATTTTAAACGCAGGCGGGAATAGTATAGCTGTGAGTCATTTATCCCTCACTCCCCCATTTTTTTTCCTGCTCTACCTCTCTTACACTCTTTCTCTGCCTAGTGTCAGATTTTCCAACTTGCTGATCTATTCCAGATGTGCTCCATCCCATCAAACTGCAAAAAGAGTGGGATGTGCCTGGCATTTTCCACACTGAATTCCCCAAACCTCTCTTTCCTCACTTGCTGATCTACCGCACGCCCACCTTTCAAAGCCTTTCTCTTTTAATACTTATTTCATTCCCATTCAGAATTGGTTAGGCTACTAAAGAAACAGAATACTAACAGTGGAAGGAAACTCCTTGCTTTTGTCATCCACTCACAGCTATTTAACATGAGATGAAATGTTGCTGAATTCAATGCAATATACAATTGCTCATCTTCTCTTTATGCAACAGAAGTTGTCAAGGAAAAAAATCTGAAAATAGACCCAAGTAAACACATGTATGAGAAAACAGGACATGACATGAGATTGGAAAGCTGGAGACAGAGTTATAGAGGTCACGCGGATGTCTGAGACATGAGACATAACTCGATTTTCTCCCTTAAACTGGTTGCAGAGCAGTCACTTTCCTGTGCAGAAAAAAACAACCTCTGTGAAACCGTTTTACCTGGTGCACTACGAATAAAGAAAAGTACCCTTTGTCGACTGCCAACACATTTTATTTATTTATTTATTGGTGGAAAAATTAACTTTGGTCTTATGTAAAAGATCAGAATGGAAACAGAAACACTTGCCTAAACTGAGCTTAAATGGAAAACATAAAATAACATTTGTTTAATGTATGATGGAAGCGAGATATGTAAACAATTTGTATCAAATGAACTGATCAACTGAGCGAAACAGCTAAAACGACAGAACGTGAAAATGACATTGATTTGAGCTCATCATCCTGCTGCCTGTGGTGGGCGTGCCTCTACACGTGCCGCACCCATAATACAAAATAAAGTTAAAATAATAAAAAGAACGCATACTTTAAACAAAAACGTTCCAAAATGTCTTAGTAAATTCTTAGATTTCTGTCTCCGCCATTATTCCAGACACAATATAGGCTATAATTTTTTACACAAGCGCAACATGTGACGGGTGCAAATATAATATAAATATTTTACATTTTATTTTAATTTTATCTGTCAGATTGATCGCTACGGATACACACTGTGCCAAAGTGAAAGTTTGAACTAATTAGATCAAAAAAATGTATCGCTAGGCTATCAGAATCCAGAAGGCAGTTAAAACAGTCTGTAGTTATATAAATAAGGTGTGTCAGAATTGAAAGGTAAATATAACGGTGCTAGATGTTAGTCGCGTCTGCTTTCAAAAAGATGAAAATATGTAAACTATCCTCTGCTTGTTTCTTACCGGCTTGTCCCGTTATCTTTCTCTCGACGAGCGCAGTCTGAAACAAGTAGGCGCGGTCTTGGAACTGACTTTTCATCAGTCAGGACACTTTAACCCAAGTTTATGAGGGATACCCTCCACCCACCCCCCAATCCGCCCATTACATGCCAAATTAGGTAATATGTTCACTCTCTCTCTCTTCTGCTCTGTCTTCTGCTCTTTCTTCAGCACTCATAAACTGCAAATGCTCCTCACAAGAATTTCTGAGCATGAATTTACTTTCTCATTCATACAGCTACTGAATTCAGTTACCGCCAGACAGTGTATTCAGTATTTATAGTGTCTTTTACTGTTTTATTGACTAAACTTAGCTAACTGAATTAACTAAAAATAAACTAAAATTCATCACTACCTTTTACATTCCATCCAGTAGACTATAGGATAACAAGAAATCTGACCTGACCAATTTAAACAATCATCTTTGAAATTATCACACATCTTCTCAGGCATTACAGTGTCAGGCCTATTACAATTGCATACTGAAAATGAGCATCATGCATATCAGTATGTGCTGCTACTATGAATAGCTTGTGAGAGGAAAGACTAGCTCACAAACCCTAACAGGTTAAACCTAAAATGTTGTGTTGCCTATTTATAGTGAGGGTATGTAACCTGAAAGTTAGGTCAATATACCTAAAGATTAAAGCATCTTTTACCTTCTATAAAATGTCTTAAAGAAAACTATAGTGGTGCAAATATAGATACTGGTAAAAATCCAGTTAAACGATTCTAACTGATCCATAACTATTGTTATTTTACGTCATCAAGCACTACAAGTATCTCAAGTGGATGCTGGTCCGGAGAAGACTAGAAACTTTTAAAAACAGACTTTCAGAGAAATGTTAGCATATTATTAATTTGTTTTTATTATTGTAAGTTCAGCACAAGCTGGATATTGTTCTTTAATGCATATTCCATATGTCACCCATGTCAAAGAGAGATTTGTCAAGATAAAACTAGCCTAATTTTGGGTTCTTATCTTTGTACATTGATAATAAACATCATTAGCCATTACTAAATTTTTGCATGTTTCTTTAAAAAAGGAAAAATCACTTAATGACTTAATTTAAACATCCTTAACCAAAAAAATCCCAACATTTTATACTAACAGAAAGAGCTCTAGTCAAAAGTGCACCTTATGTTATCGTAATATCTATATACCTCTTGGTATTTATTTTGGTTGCTAGGATGCAAGAGCAAGCTACTATGGAAACCAGTTGTTTATTTGTGGTTAGAGTGATGTAGACTCAGAGCTCATATCCGTTCACTGAGAGAACTGCTGCAAAAACCGGAAACAGCGAGTCGCTTCTTGCTTCAAATCACTCCCTTCCTCACAAGCTGTTACCATGTCCACACACTGAAATGAGAGAGAGAAACTATACTGAGAAGATGAGAATTCATGAGGAAGGAAGAGCATAGCTGAGCGAGATGAAAATAAATTTGCCCATTCGCACATTTCTTTCAATTTCATAATCAGTGATGACCTTATAACAGTACTTAGGCTTCCATGACAACTGGTTATGCAAACTATCATGACTACCATATTTATAAATAAATTGTATATTTAATAGAATGTTTATAAAATTTATATAAATCATATAAAAAAATTAATCTACATATAGTGTTCAGGATTATAGATTAGTCAGACTGACAGATATGTAATTATCAGTCCAATATTGTTAACACCACTGATAATAAAAAAATCTTGTCAGTAATCAAAAGATGACACAATAGTCCATTTCATATGAAATTATTTTTTAAAGGCTGCTTCTGACTAAGTTATCAAAAGTAATGTATTAATAATCATTTAATACATTACTTTTTTAAAAAACTATTAAGTAATATTAATGAATTATTGAAAATTAATCCCAAATGTCATTTACGTTTGCCACCAGATAAGATTAATGCCTTTTTTTCTGGTGCAGGGAGAGTGGACAGATTTGTAAACTAGTAAATTTGAAAAACATCTTGAATTTTCTTTAAAAAAATAAATAAATAAAAATCAATTACATTTCAAAATGTATTTCTAAATGCGGTACATTAATAATCTTAACATTAACCCTTTTGCACTGTTCATGTACAGTCAGGGTGTTTGGGATCTCCCCAGAGCTCAGACAGTGAAATGTGATTTTGTAACATAGTAATTTTGTTTGTCTGCAGTTTTGTTGGTTTTAATGTTTTTTAATTCATATAAATAAATTAGCAACTTTTATGTAAAATTCAATATCCACATTTCTAACTTCCATTCTTGGAGATAACATGGCCAACGTGCCGTGGTGTTATGGAAAATTGCTGCCATCTACTGGAAAACTAACACTTTTAACATATAAAACGTATGGATTAAATTGGATGATAAACAATATACTACATTTATTTTTGCAGGTGTTTTACTTGTATTTTTAAATTTTCCCTTCAATGCGTTGTCTTAAGGTTAACGGAAATGTCAAAAAAACATTTTTTTTTTACGGAAACGGAAACGGAAAAGCATTTTTGTGTACTGAATCTTTTTTTTTCAATTATGACATTATTACAGTCAAACCAGAACTTATAGAAACAGAAGTTCATTGTATGACCTTTTGTCACAGACTGGGACTTTTGTCATTCCATTTTTTTTGTGTGTGTGTGTGCAAGTGTTGACAAAGACATGAAGTTTCATGCCATTTAGATGAAGGTAACTTTTTATTATTATTATAATTTTTATTTTTATTTTTTTGTATAATTCAGCAAATATAATTTGGGATCTCAAATGACCCTGAACAGCACATAAAGGTTGATATTAAAAATCGCATTGTAGGTGATAATAATGTTTGTTTACATTGTTAATGAAAATTGTTGTACAGTACCGAAAAAAATCTAACTTTTTTTTTTAAGCTTTTCTACCATTTAAATAATAGTGAGGGACCCTTATTTACCGTGCTGAAGGGAAATTGGTGTTGTATGCTTCCATCTGCTGGTGAGAACCAAACATGCATTGGTAGTTACACATGGCCATTTATGTTTAGGCTACTTTTCCTGTTTCCAACTCTTTTTTAAATTTAAATAAATAAATAAATACACCCCCACCCCCCACGATCATAGTCACAAATACAACAATGACTTTTGAGAGGGGTACTGGATCTGTATTCAGGTGTCAAACTTGCAGGTGTTTACCTGCGTGAGCGCGTGGCAGCTGCAGTGTCAGTGTGAATGCAGGCGAGGGCGGCGTGTCATCACACATTTCTACTGTAATTAAACGCGCTGTGATGTCAGGAAGTAACAAGCCGCGAGCGTCGTCAACATTCTGGAGGCGAGTTAGTATTCTGCCTTATTTCTCGTTGAACATTTCTCGGTGTCAGTCATTTATGCTGTTTACAAAATCTTGACTGTGTTACCTGTGCAGTACATGTCGGTTTTAGGCGGTAATGCAGGTGGACGGCTTTTAATAGTAGTTGAAGCACTGGAAGTTTTATCTGGAAAGCACGGCAAGATTTTTTCCAAGTTGGAAATGACTCTGTTCTGAAACACAACGAATGTGTTTTGAAACAGGTAAATTTACTGGTATTGGTATTTAATGTACTTTATTAATTTTTTTTATTGTCAGTCCAGATAACTATAGTCAGATTTTCTAAACTCTAAATAGACAGTTTGTCACGGTTGTTAAAACGCGTTTTTATTACACTGTTCATCATTTGTATATAGCTAACATTACATATATGCTAGGATGGAATTGGTGTATTTATATTTTTCTATAAATTGCAAAAAATATAAAAAAATAAAAAAAGCTGTTTTTGTTCGTTCTGACCATGTTGTTAACGCTGAGGACAATATTATTTTTCACATTATATTGTAACATGGTTTACATGTAATCACAGAAAGAAAAGTCAACCTAGTCAGCAGAGAAATAAATAAATATATATGAACAGCAGTACTTGAGCACTGAAAGTGAAAATAACTTAAAATGTATGTTTTTATTTATTTTTTTAACAAAATAATAGTTTGTGGCACACAGTTTATGCTGATTTATAATCTGCAGTTACAACATTAGACAAGTGTGTACATGCATAGACTGGTGGTCTGACTGCTGTTTCCCACTTAAACTCACATTCTTTTCTTCTCTTTTGTCTCCAGATCCTTATCACGCTGTACTGTGCAATGTGGTATGCTGATGCATGTCTCTGTGTTTAAAGAATGAATGTCACAAACAGCAAGACGACAAGCTGCCAGGATGAAACGGTCTGCACTTTGCAAATATATCCCAGGTTGTCTATCAAACCTGGGCAAAGCTGCAACCTCAGAGTCCCGAAAGAGGCAACGGCAGCCACTGTCATCAAGACCGCTCTCGCCACACTTGGCTTGGACACGTCCAAGACTTACGTCCTCGTGGAGGTCCAGGAGTATGGCGGAGAGGAGTGGGTCCTTCAAGCCAGCGATCAGCCTGTTCAAAGAGTCCTTCTCTGGCCTAAAAAGGCCCAAGACAAGCACCGTCAAAGTGATGGATACTTTTTCATCCTTCAAGAGGGAAGCTACGATGGATCCATCCAGTATGACGTTATGACATCTGTCTGGCAAAAGAAAGTAGCTAAGGGACCTGTGAATCGGGGTTTTGTCACACAACAGCCTTGGGAATGCAACGATTTATGTAACCTCCCCGAGCTGACGGAGGAGAGCATTTTGGGAACCCTGCGGCATCGCTTCCACAAGCAGAAAATCTACACGTTTGCAAGGAACATTCTTATTGCGGTCAACCCCTTCAAGTTTCTCCCCATCTACAATCCCAGATATGTCAAGATGTATGAGAACCACACACTGGGCAAGCTAGAACCTCACGTCTTTGCCATTGCAGATGCTGCCTTCCACACAATGCTGAACAAACGGGTCAACCAGTGCATTGTCATCTCCGGTGAGAGTGGTTCTGGTAAGACGCAAAGCACCAACTTCCTTATCCACTGCCTGACTGCTCTCAGCCAGAAGGGCTATGCTAGTGGAGTGGAGCGAACCATCCTGGGGGCAGGCCCTGTGCTTGAGGTAAGTTCTGCTGTGGGTTTGAGGTTTATCAGATTTCATATTCTACTTTGAAGTCTGATAGTTCTGTAGTTGTAATAGTTAACTGTAACAGCAAGTTATGTTGAGACCCTGGTGTTTTGCAATGATAATGTCTATTGGATGTATGGCATCTGTAGCCTTGTTCAGGACTCCGCAATAAATGATTTCTTCAACTTAAATTTTTTAATTTTTGGACATTCAGAGGTTTTTCAAATGATGCATTGCTTTTAACAGCGTTTCTATAGTGGAAATGACAATGGTTTCAGTCTTGTAGGTGTGATAAGCTCATGTGACTTCGAGTTCAGGCTAAGACCTGATTTCAGTCCCGAAAGGGACTCTTTATCAGCACATCAAGAAATACAGATTAGGGCCTGTTTCATAAAACAAGTTTACCAAATAAGCCAGGCTTATTTTAGTTAGACTTACTAACTGAAATAAACCTAATTTGGTCTTATTTGGTAAATTTGTTTTATGAAACAGGCCCTAATCTGTATTTCTTGATGTGCTGATAAAGAGTCCCTTTCGAGACTGAAATGATGACCTCTGTGCAGGAAGTGGCTTGCCCTATAGTATTTGTCACACTATGAGCTCTTCATGTTGAGGACTATTAACAGTGCAAGAGAACTATGAAAAATGTGATACTGTCCTTAAATAGTGCAACAGATTGTGTGAGAATGGTTTCCCTTTTTCTCCACTAAGCATGGCCAAACTAGGATCTAGAAACCATTCTGCCTCGTCACATGTCCAATACACTTTCACACCACTTCCTCTGTTTCTCCCAGGGAAAAAGGGAGACCTCTGACTCCTTGTGCACTATAAATAGACGCTATAGATCATGAGAAACTCGGTCACAGTTTAAGAATTTCAACACACTGATATTTATAGATGCTGCCATTGTTAATACTCAAAACAATGAGATGAATGACTAGTTCACAACACTCTTAGGAGTTTTTCCATTGTTTATACAGTATATTCAATACGAGTATGGTATATATCCCTGAATAATCTGCTTCCTAAATTTCCTCTTCAGGATTTAGTATGAAGTGCTACTAATGTGCCAATAAAGTTCTCTTGAGGAAATAACTCATAATTCATTGGGTTTCCTTACTGTGGCCTGAAGTCCCGCCCTCTTGAATACAGCTGTCAGTCATGCACTAACCTACTGGGATTCTCAATCTGATCCTAAACAGGTTGAGCAAGTTCTCTGTTTTTCGTAAAAGCTTTCTTTTATCAGTTTGTCCCAGCCCCTCTCAGTTCTGCAGTATTGCTTGCGTTATGCCTTGCTGGTTTAAAATAGGCTGTATTTCTTGTAAAGAGTAATGGTAAAAACATAAATAAAAATGATGTTATGTTTTGAGTAGTTGTGTGTAATGGGTAGAAGAAGCAGAACAAGCAAACAGAGTGGGCTTGGTGGAACTTTATCATCATACGCCTGAGGTTGTGTGTGACCATTAATAGTTGATGCACATTTAAATTAATAGATTAGATGATTATTGGATCTCATGGGCCTTAGTAAATGATAAATAAAACATGAAATGAATCATTGAAGTCTTGTTGTTCCCAGATTAAGTACTTGGTACCACTTTACAATAAGGTTCCATTAGTTAACATTAATTAACTTGGGACATTAATTTGGGAACAAGGCGACACTTCTGTAAAAAGATTTTTTTATTAATACTTTTATTCAGCAAGGATGCATTAAATTGAAAAAAGTCACAGTTAAGATTTTGTTTGACAATGATATGAAAAAATGCTATTCTTTTGAACTTTCTATTCATCTGAGAATCCTGGAAAAAAAATACGCACAAAAATATGAACAAATATAAAAATACACAAACTTGTTAGTGCTTCGAGACTTTTTGGTACAAATAAGTGTTGCTTCATATAATTTTGTTGAATTAAAAACATCTGTCCCTGTCTCCCGCGTCACTCTTTCATAGAGACCTTTGTGTGTTGCGTTCACATGCACCCCTCACAACAATATGCACATTGTTTGTCTGGTAGTGTTATTTTCACATGGTGCTGTTTATCTATTATGCATCAGCTCTAGAGACTCCATCACCGCAGTAATTGTGTTTTATGTTTTGGTTCATAGAGCTTGAGCAGATAATTGTACAGCTTTCCTCACCTAAAGAGTTTTTTATTAGATATCCAGTTAGCATTGTCCCATTTAGGTATTCAAACGAATTTGAAAACTCTTATGAAATTATTAAATTAGACTAAAAAGATAGTTCTTCGTACTGGCCACTTTTTTGTAACAAAATAATAGGAGGTATGTTTCTGAAAAAGATCTGAAAGGTAAGATGGTATGTACGTTGTCATTGTGGTTGATTTTACATTATGGAAATTATGGGCATTATAATGCAAGCATTATATATATATATATATATATATTTTAACTGCTCATATTTAGGGTTATGTTGAAAACATACTAAACAGGTGTTTTTGAGAAACAAAAATGGGTCACAAAAAACTGGGTCATGTCTTGAGAATAAAACTTGTTGCACTTGCACTGAATTTTTCCTCTCACTTTCACTGAACTTTGATACTAAGAGTTTCTGCAATTCAGTTTTCATTTTTGATAGTCGTGAGAGGTGCCAGTGCTTTGTTATGGCATCTGAGGAGTGCACTTGTGACCTTTGTCCTTTCACATAAGAAAGAGCTCTGTGGGAAACGCCTAGCAGCTGTTAACATGTACAGCAGTATTAGGCCTGATCTCAGCCTCCTTGTTGAGCTTCTAACTCTGAATTGTTTTGTGCTATATGTGGAACCCCCGGGGCGTTGGCCTCATCAGAATACCAGAACGAGTCATAACAGGCTCTGTCAGTCCAGCTGATAAAAACTTGACAGATGCGTTTCCTCAGTATTCATTTTCATATCATTCACATGGAACTGGAACAGGGAAACAGTATGTTTAAAAACAAGTTTACATCAGGATAAAGTCCTGAATGATGGTAATGGTAGAGATCGTCTTGGAAAGTATGCACATTTTGAGAATCGATAGGGAGCAGTGAGCAAGCCTGTCATTACATGTTACACATGTCAAAGTCATCTACAAAAAGTTTAGTTTAGAACCTGCAGTATGTAATTTCTTCACTTTTTGTGACACAAAATAAAATATCAGATATAATTTCACAAAAACTCGCCTTATCTGCCATTGTTCTGGCAAAAAGACAGCTGTATATTCACTGAATAATGACTCCAGTTTTAATCTTTTGTTTACACAGCTATCATAAGACTTAAATGTAGCATGTTATTTTGAGTACTTTTATGTTTTTTGTGCATTTTGGAACTTTATAGTGCTTTCATTGTATCAAAAAGAGTGGTTCAGAGATTCTTCAAAACATCTTAATTTGTATGTCGCTGAGTGTCAGATGAATTTTAATCGACGTGGTTGAATAAATGACACATTTTTCATTCTTGGGTGAACTATTGCTTTTAACTGGAGTAGGAGGAAAATTACACATATATCAGCATTAACGACATCAACAAGCAAACTGGGCAACAAAGCCATCTAAGATAGATGTGTTCATTTGTTTGTGATGCCTGTGACTGATATAAAAGTAGCTCTGTGCTGCCCACATTTTTTAATTTCCTTTTTGTAATCTACAATAACCTACATGCTGTGGTTTGAATAACAAATAATAAGAGTAATATTTTAAAGTCAGGCTGTTGGCTGATCTAGTTTCTCCGTTCGACAAGTTTTAAGGCCAGTTGAACTAATTAAGTTAGGCCACCGTCTTTGTCTCAACACGAGTTGTCTGTCAGCATTCATGAAAATCATATCAGTGTTTTTTTTGTTTTGTTTTTTAATCTGAAATATTTTTTTCTGTGAGATTAAAACAATTTGCCTCCCTACATTTCACTGCTGGTTATACTCTGTATAATTGTGTATGTGACAAATAGAAAAAATCTTGAATCTCTCTAATGCATTCCTTTCTGTCTTCCTCAGGCCTTTGGAAATGCTAAAACAGCATACAACAACAACTCGAGCCGCTTTGGGAAGTTCATTCAAGTGAATTATCTGGAGAGCGGAGTTGTGAGAGGGTGAGTCATCTGTATACTTCTGCCCATTCTACGTCACACACCACAACTCTTATGAGGATAATGTTAAATATTATGTAATGCTGCTAATTCATGTTCATGACCACCATACAACATTTGTTGATCTCATTCCCCTTCTTTTGGAAAATTGCCAGAAAAGAACAACAATTACATGCCATTGATCTAAAATTCCTAATACTGTTTGCTCAATGTTTTAGGGCTGTTGTTGAGAAATACTTACTAGAGAAATGCCGCTTAGTGTCCAGAGGAAAAACTGAACGGTAAAACAAAAATAAAAATAGAAAACCATTATCTGTATCCATCCAAAATGTAGCACAACAACATACATTCCTTATCTGTTTGTTATCTGACCTTCAGGAATTACCATGTTTTTTACTACCTTTTGATTGGAGCCTCAGAAGAGGAGAAAGATGAGTTCAAGCTCCTGCGTCCTGAACAATACCACTACCTCAAAGAAGTAACTCTCAGAACAGCCTTCACATAGAATCAGTCTTCCCTATCAAAGCCATTTTAGTTTCAATTAGTGTTCATGATGCTCTCGATTGTCTTTTGGGCAAAAGTGAGATGACACAGAGGGCAAATGGAGACTTCTGCTTAAGCTTGTCAGTTTTTTTATCCTGAAAAAACACTGTAATAGTCAAATTCTTTCAAGACTATATTTTCTGGGCTGACCTGTCCATTTTATTTACATATCTATTTATTAATCCTTAACATTAATTCTTCACTCTTCTGCCCCCTCAAAGGAAATCCCAATTTTGGAGGATCAAGCAGAAATGAAACATGAATTCAGGAGACTTCATCAGGCCATGGAGATGGTTGGTTTTCTGCCATCAACCAAAAAGCAGTAAGTGAGAAGTGATTTCAAGTAAAAGAAATATTATGATGGTAATGCAGATTTTTTTTTTTTAGATTTTAAGTCTGAAATTAAGTTAATTAATCTTAAATTGTTTTAGTGCAGTTGTCTCAGAGGTTAAATTTTAATAAATTATAAAGTTTATAATGAACGCAAACCTAATTTTTGTATTATGCTTAATCTGAAATATTTATTTAGCTCTGTGTAAACCACTGAATTGTAACAATTACCCATAAATAGTAAATATATTTACAGATTTCTTGGTATAAACAAGATTTATGGTGTCTAATTGGGTTTGTTCTGGAAGGATACGGTCACACTGCAGAAAATTTACCAGCTGCTTGCGTGACTAACAAATGAAGAATTCTGCTCTAGTACAAGTCTGTGCTTGTCACAGAGGGAAAAAAATATATCAAGCCTTTCAATATCCATTGTGCTCTTTTTGTCATGACGACAGAGTACAATACTGCAACATTTGGATCATTATGAGCTGTCTTCCACGGAACAGCAGTGTTTTCGTATGTAAATGTGGTTATACAGATGTGGTAACTAATAATAACATAATTATTTAGACAAAATAGGAACTTTATTAAATTATTCAAGATCTATTAGATGATGTGTCATTCGATATACCTAAAAAAAGTACAAACATTCCACTGCATTATGTTTTTGAACATGTGACACCTTGCAAAGAGCGTAAATCTATTATAAATATAATTCATACTGTATTGTAGTTCAATGATTGATGGTCTTTTTCAGGATATTCTCTGTACTCTCTGCCATTCTGTACCTGGGAAATGTGACGTATCAGCCAAAAGATGTTGGCGAGGAGCTTAAAGTTGGGCCTGATTGTGTCCTTTCTGCTATCTCTGACCTTCTCAAGGTACCACTGGCTACTTTAGTGTTCAAGATAATTTCATCACAAGAGGCTGAACTTCTTTCCCTCCTACTGGTTCAAATATATTTTTGTTCATTGTGGTACACCACACAGAAACAGAATTACTTTGAATAGTACTGCTCAACAGTAAACCTCACCCCCCAGTTCTTTGGAAATACTGTGCAGTGACATCTATTGGTTTACTACATGGCTTTACATCACAACTACATGGCTAAGAAATACCATCATCATTACTAAGCGAAACCCAACTATGCATTCACATATCATATTCATTGCATATTGTAGAATCAAAAACCCTGAACCATGATTTTTAGAGGACTCTTAGCAGGTTTTTTCTTTTAGATTATTTATGATAGGCTTTCAGATTTTCCAGTCAGAATCCCTTACCTGTTTCACACTTTTTGATTTGTCATTTAAAGGATTACACAATCTGAAAGTCTTTTATATCAGATTTAGACAGATTCCTGTCATTCTCTGTTTAAATGCTTTTTTATATATATATATCATCCCTGTTCAATTACAGATTAAAGTGGAGCTGCTTGTGGAAGCACTGACTACAAGGAAAGCAATGACTGCTAATGACACACTGATCCTGCCTTATAGTCTCAGTGAGGTAAATACATCTGTTATGTGTTAGGTGGTACATTTATTGACATTTGTCAACTCTGTACCATCCATTCATTGACTCGTCATGTGTTAAATGCATATCTTTCATACTTTATGCATGAAGTCAGCTGTTTGAAGAGGCGGCTCTGTGCTCTCCATTTGTTTCTTTAATTTCTGTTCTGTGAAATCTGCTGACCTCATAATGAAACTCTTGTCTTCAGGCCATCACTGCTAGAGACTCTATGGCCAAGTCTCTGTACAGTGCCCTGTTTGACTGGATTGTTCTGCGAATCAACCATGCTCTACTAAACAAGAGAGATTTGGAGGAGTCTGTCCCAGTATGAATCCTTAATTTATACTTTTAATATATTTGTTTATATGTTATATTATATTTACATATAACATATGCAGTTTATATGGAAGGGCTTGACTTGGCAAACTCAAAAGCATCTGCCTTGACATTGTACTTTATAAAATATTATCTTCCTTACAGTGTTTATCCATTGGTGTTCTGGACATTTTTGGATTTGAAGATTTCAAGATGAACAGCTTCGAACAGTTCTGCATTAATTATGCCAATGAACAACTACAGTATTACTGTAATCAGCGCATATTTATGCTTGAACAAGTGAGTTGAGTTGTACTTGGACTTCTTCACTAATTGTGGTGGATGGGAAATTCTGCAGCATATGCCTCATGCTTGCATTTTGTTTTAGGAGGAGTACAGGGCAGAAGGAATCACATGGCACAATATTGACTACCCCGACAACATTGGCTGCATCAGTCTCTTCAGCAAGAAACCCACCGGGCTGTTTTACCTGCTGGATGAGGAGAGCAAGTGAGTTCAGTCCCTCACTATTCAGTAGTATTACAATACATACAGTATTCCTACTGTATGTATTGTAATATTCCTTTAGTGGAAAGTGTAGTTGTTAGGTTTTAGTTCTTAAATTAAACATTTTGGACCAATGACTAATAGAATTTTAGTTCCTTATAATGAAAAAAAAACGTTTTTTTTAACAAATACAAAAAATATCAAAAATATACAAAAAATATATATATTCAGATGTATATTAATTATTGTTAAAAGCATGTGCATGCTGTAAGAATCCACTGAAAAGGGTATATCTTCTGCAAATCCACTACATGAATTCTATCTTGCATACAAGTTAGGATGGATAGTACAGAATATGAATTGTTATGCAGCCTATCTTTTGTTATGTGGTTTCTACATTTCACTGTCTTTTGTTATGTGGTTTCTAGTAGTTCAGTAATTAATATTCTGTGTTATTCCCTCCCTAGTTTTCCTCGAGCCACAGATAGCACTCTACTAGAGAAGTTTATGCAACAGCACCAGGACAATCCGTTCTTTGTGAAGACCCCAGTGCGGGAACCAGCTTTTGTTATCCAGCATTTTGCTGGCAAGGTCAAATACCAGATAAAGGTAAAGGAACAGACCCTGAAACTATTTTTTTCCCTTTGCACAAGAGTGTAGTTGTGAAACAAATGATGTGTCAATGGTGGGAAAACAATACTGAATGGTGTTTGTGATGTTCCTGCCCTATAGGACTTCAGAGAGAAAAACACAGACCACATGAGGCCGGATATTGTTGCGTTGCTTCGCAGTAGTGAGTGCAGTTACCTGCGGCAGCTGATCGGGGCTAATCCGGTAGCTGTGTTCAGGTGGGGCATCCTTAGGGCCACCATACGTACACTGGCTGTGTTTAACGAGGCTGGGCGAAGCTGGGCGGAAAAACATCCAGGTAACATCTATGCAATCTACTAACACCTTTTTACTTACAGCTTACAGAAGTGGATTATCATTGATTTTAACATGTTTGTTTCCATATCAGATCAGGTCAGGCGCTACTCCAGACGCTCTCTTGGGGAAATGAAGACACCCAGCACTGTGGTAGAGAGGCTAAAGAGGTAAATGGACTGGATTAGTTCCTGTAGATGTGTGGCTTCTTGATGGAGCAATGGATTTATGGCAAATAATGGTGTTTGTTTTATATTTGATCTATACAAATGGCCATTTAACTGCTTTTAAATGCATTCTGATCTCTACAGCCAGGGGTCTTTGATTGACTTTTCTTTTGATCGGTCTGAAGAGGGTCCGCTCGAAGCATTTGAGGACATTTTTGCGACATTTGAAAATAAGAAGTAAGTTCACCATCACTTAAGGGTCTTTATTACCAGGCTTGGGTTCTTCTACAAGCTATGAGGATTTCCTTCTGTGAATTAAGAGAGTCTAACTGATTTCTTTTTTGATTGGATTCATTTTCTGTGAAATGTGTGTTTGGACTGACTAATTTCAGCTGTTTACTATTTATTGTGTTTGTAGTATTTATCTCCTTTCTAAACTTTTCTGATTTGGGATTGGGGTCAATCAGGGAATTGCATGCCAAAGTCATCCAATCTCTTAAGCGGTTTGGTGGCGAAGTTCCTCAAAAGTTTCGTCTATCCACAATTTCTGTGAGGAAGTCTCGTCTCTTCTCTCAGTGAGTGGGCCACATGTTCTGTGATCATCTGTCTGTGGCGGCTCCACTGCTCTCCGTTTCAGCTTGTGCTTATGTGTAATTTCAAAATCAAATTGAATAATCTGTCCTTTGTTGTTGTTTTTCTCTTCTAAATCTTAATATTTTAAAGCAAAATCCTAATTCTATTTTACTACTATCTAGGAAGAACAGGCCAAACAGACACAAGCAGTTAATTCCTAAGGTAAATTCATTCATCAAAACTGGCTGTTGTAGTGGTTTTTGCTAAGACAACTTTATGAGGTACCATCTAGGATACTGTTTTTAACCGTATTGAAGGAATGCCCATGTATGCGTGATACTTGTTGACTGTTTAGCTCATTGAGTAACCAACAAAAGTAAAAGAAATTTTACTATTCAGCCATACATGGTCGCAATTTATATTTCAGTTTTTGTTTGTTATTATATATATTTGTATATAAATATTTATTATATAAAATATTTTAAAATGTTTTAGATGCCTGTAGATTATAAGAATTATGTGAATTATTGTAGAATTATGAGAAATAAATAATTTTTGGGTATATCCAAAGTTGTACATGGGCGAGACTCACTACAGAAAATGTACATTTTCTATTCTGCAGTATATGTGTATTATTTTTCCTTGTTTAAAATATGAGAGATGGTACTAAATGTTATTGTGTTGTTTTCTGTACAGAATCTCATAGATTCACACTCTCTAAAGTTCATTATGGGCCTGACGCAGCACAACCGGGCAACCAGGTCTCTGCATCATCTGCACACCAAGAAGAAACCTCCAAGCATCAGCGCTCAGTTCCAGGTTCAATATTATTATTATCTTAGTGTGGAAAGCATAAGCTCCTTCATCATAGATCGGTTTGTTCCATCTCTGTGTGAAATCCTCTTTTGTGGTAGTTGTAAATGAGATGAAAGCTTCAGACCCCCAAAGCCGTGGGGAGGTTTTGGTATGATTTGCAGGGGTTTAATGGATGCTGATAGACGAATCAATGAGTCACGTGCTTTCATGTCTTAAACTGTCCAGGCATCTCTAAGCAAGCTGTTGGAAACCCTGAGGAAAGCAGAACCGTTCTTTGTTCGCTGTATCAGATCAAATGGTCATAAGGTATGGTGGAGAGATATTGTAAGTTTTGCGATTCGTCCATTTTGTGTAGTGGGTCAAGGATCATATATAAAGAACAATATTGGTGAATGTGTTTACAGAAGGAAATGCACTTTGATGATGCTCTAGTCCTGCAGCAGCTGAGGTACACAGGCATGCTACAGACGGTTCAGATACGGAGGTCTGGGTATGGAGCCAAATTCACCTTCAAGGTAATATAACATGGACTGTTTTTAGTTAAGAGTTACAAAATGGTTTGCGGTGGACTGTATGCCAGTAATAGGCATATATTGATTTTTTATTTATTTTTATGTCTATTCAATGCTTTACTCGTCTGCTAAAATAATGTTCTTAGTTTCATCTTCATATGAAGACTTCTCAGCAGTTGTTTGCAATTTTTTTGGAGGTTAATTTGACCCAAAAATGAAAATTTGCTGAAAATGTACTCCCCCCTCAGCCCATCTTAGATGTGAATGAGTTTGTTTCTGTATCGGAACAGATTTGGAGTAATTTAGCATTACATCACTTGCTCACCAGTGGATCCTCTGCAGTGAATGGGTGGCGTCAGAATGAGGGCCCAAACAGCTCATAAAAACAACTAATCGACACGACTCCAGTCCATCATGTCTTATGAAGCAAAAAGCATCAAGACCTTTTTAACTTTAAATAGTTGCTACAGGTTAAAATATGAGTCCTCTACCTGTAATATTGCTTTCTCCAGTGAAAAAGTCATCTTGTCTAAATCAAAGAGAAATGTACACAGATCAAGCACCGTTTACCAGTGCAAACAGTCCAAAGCAGTTCTAAACTAATATGTCAGAGGATTTTGACAACAGGGGATGGACTTTTTCATTGGAAGAAGCATTATCGACAAACATTTAGCTCGTATTATGCCCTCATTGTGATGGCACCCATTCACAATGAGGATCTATTGGTGAGTGATGTAATGATACATTTCTCCAAATCTGTTCCGATGAAGACAAACTCATCTACATCTTGGATGGCCTGAGGGTCAGTAAAATTTCAGCAAATTATCCTTTTTAAGGTAAACTACTTTAAGATTAGTTATTATGAAATAATGCATTTTGGAACCATGAATGCAAATGCCTTTTCATATGTTGATTTAAACAGACATGTCTTATTTTACAATGTCACTGCAGGAGTTTACAGATCAGTTTAGAGTGCTGCTGCCAAAGGAAATATCAACACCTCAACAGGATATCACCAATCTGTTGACCAAAATGGGAGTACCCAGATTTAGTTTTCAGATTGGCCGAACCAAGGTTTATTTAACTTACACTCTTCATTTAAGAAGTACTCAATACCTCCATTTTATCATTCAGATCAGTTTCCAGATTTCCCTAATTGATTAAGAATCTATGTGCACAGGTGTTCATGAAAGAGTCAGAAAGACAAATACTTCAAGAAGCCCTTCATAAAGAAGTGATGAGGCGCATCATCATCCTGCAGAGATGGTTCCGTGTCTGTTTGATGAGGAAACAATATTTGCGTGGGAGGGAAGGAATTATAACCATACAGGTACTATTTGTTTGGTTGTCCAGGGGTTGCCTAGGGACTTTACATAATCTTATATAACCTTGTCTGAGAGGATATCAATCAGATCTTCATTGCGTCTCAATTATGATTATGGTCTGCTGAAAGACAGCTAAAACCTTTTCTACCTAGATACATTTACTTGCTGCCTCTCACAAGTGGCAAGTAATAATCTAACCTTTAAATATAAATATAATAAATAATCTAACCTTCAAAAATTTAAGGGTCAGTATTTTTTTTTATTAATACTTTATTCAGCAAAGACACAATAAATTGATCAAAAATGTAACAAAAGTCTTCCATTTTCCATTTGAACTTTATTTTCAGTAGAGAATCCTGAAAAAATATATATATAATGGTTTCCACAAAATAATGAAACAGCACAACTGTTTCCAACATTGATAATAATCAGAATGGTTTCTTGAACACCAAATCTGCATGTTAGAATGATTTCTGAAAGATCATGTGACAATGAAGACTAGAGAAATGGCTACTGAAAATTTTGTTTTGCGTTAGAGGAATAGATTTGAATAAAGATTATTTTAAATTGTAAAATTTAACAATATTACTGTTTTTGCTGTATGTTTGATAAATGAATCCTTGATGAACATAAGAAACATCATTCAAAAACATTAAAAACTCTTACCATTGTAAGCTTTTGAACAGTTGTGTATGCATTTAAAATTAAGTCTTTCTCTTCGTTTTTAAACAAACCAATAGTATTGAAGACTCATCCTGTGTTAGACATGGATGTTCCAATTAAATATTCTCATTTTACAGTATGTAATACTGTTAAACAGTGTTGTGTAATTTATTTTCATTTTGAATCGTCATGAGCCTCAAACGGTTTGTGGACCTGGTTGGAAAACTCTGCAATAAATGATAATGTACCTGAGCAGATGTTTCCTCTCTCATCCCTCAGCGATCGTGGCGTTATTTGCGTAAGACATATCGATGCCGGGCAGCAATTGTGATCCAGACTGCATGGCGAAGGTCCAAGGAGAGAGCTGAATATCTGAAGCAGCAAGAAAAACACAAAGCACAGATGTAAGTCCAAGTTACCTTTTGAGTGTTTTTTTAAGTGAAAGTGAAAATGACGTGACATACGGCCAAGTATGGTGACCCATACTCGGAATTTGTGCTCTGCATTTACCCATCCAAAGTGCACACACACAGCAGTGAACACACACACACCGTGAACACGCACCTGGAGCAGTGGGCAGCCATTTATGCTGCGGTGCCTGGGGACCAGTTGGGGGTTCGGTGCCTTGCTCAAGGGCACCTCAGTCGTGGTATTGAGGGTGGAGAGAGCGCTGGACATTCAACATTAGTCATTTTGATCTTTCTTTCAGATCTCAGACTGAAGAAAAGAAGCCAAGTCAGCCAAAGCCACAGCCTCCACTGCCTGATGAATCCCGCTCACCTGAACGAAAGAAGATGGAGGAACTGAGCCTACAGGCAAACACAGAGACCAAGCCTAAAGTCACAGTACAACCTACTAGAATCAAAAAGCAACTCAGCATCAGTGAGGACCGACCTGTTCAAGATGATAAAGGCATGACTGGCAATAAAGAAAAACAATCTCCTGCAGGCCTTCCTCGGCCTGTGTCATTTCCACTGAACATGAGCCAAAGTACTTCTGATGAAACTCAAAATGCTGCACACCTACAACGTTACAACAGGACAACAAGGTTGAAGGAGAAGCCTGAGAAATGGAAGGAGAAGAGCAGTGAAGCAGCACATATGGAGAACGTCCGTGCTGACATACGAAAATTTAGTATACAGTGAGTTTTTTTTTTTTTTTTTGGTCTTTTTTTAAATAAAGACTTACACAGTAAGTGAAGGCTCATTTTATGTTGCTTTTCTTTAGTTTGTGACTCTCTGGAATGCTTGATTATGATTGGTCAGTATGTAATTAATTATTTTTGTATAACCATTAAACTGTATATTTGACTGTTGTACTAGAAACTACCATCAATGTTTCGTGTATAATAATTTGTTATTGAAGCAGCCATGTAATGATGTATATTCAGTTTTTCAGGCAGTAATTCCTGGCTGATAGTACATTATTCCTTATTTATTTGTTACTATTTCTTATATACTAGGTCATGCACCTTTTCCCTGTCCGTGGATAATGTGTGCAGAACGAGTTTTTTAAAGTCGGACAGCTCAGCCTCGCCATCCAGATATGAGGTACTTTTCAAAAACTAGTTATGGTCTGTCTGTTAAATCAAAAATGTTGTGAGAGCTCAAAAAATTTTTTACTTGCATTTATTCTTGTCCCCAAAAACAGATGTACAGGTACATCTCAAAAAATTAGAATATCATGAAAAAGATCAATATTTTTTGTCACTCTTGAAACCCATATATTATATAGATTCATTACACATAGAGTGAAATATTTCAAGCCTTTATTTCTTGAAATTTTGATGATTATGGCTTACAGATAATGAAAACCCAAAATTCAGTGTCTCAGAAAATTACAATATTATATAAGATCAATAAAAAAAAGGATATTTTAAACGGAAATGTCAGGCTTCTGAAAAGTATGTTCATTTCCATGCACTCAGTACTTGGTTGGGCCTCCTTTTGCATGAATTACTGCATCAATGCGGCGTGGCATGGAGGCAATCAGCCTGTGGCACTGCTTGGGTGTAATGGAAGCCCAGGTTGCTTTGATAGCGGCCTTCAGGTCATCTGCATTGCTGGGTCTGGTGTCTCTCATCTTCCTCTTGACAATACCCCAGGGGATTCAGGTCAGGCGAGTTTGCTGGCCAATCAAGCACAGTAACACCATGGTCATTGAACTAGCTTTTGGTACCTTTGGCAGTGTGGGCAGGTGCCAAGTCCTGCTGGAAAATGAAATCAGCATCTCCATAAAGCTTGTCAGCAGAAGGAAGCATGAAGTGCTCTAAAATTTCCTGGTAGATGGCTGCGTTGACTGTGGACTTCAGAAAACACAGTGGACCAACACCAGCAGATGACATGGCAGCCCAAATCATCACTGACTGTGGAAACTTCACACTGGACTTCAAGCAACATGGACTCTGTGCCTCTCCACTCTTCCTCCAGACTCTGGGACCTTGATTTCCAAATGAAATACTAAATTTACTTTCATCTGAAAAGAGGACTTTGGACCACTGAGCAACAGTCCAGTTCTTTTTCTCCACAGCCCAGGTAAGACGCTTCTGACGTTGTCTCTGGTTCAGAAGTGGCTTGGTAGCCCTTTTCCTGAAGACGTCTGAGCGTGGTGACTCTTGATGCACTGACTCCAGCTTCAATCCACACCTTGTGAAGCTCTCCCAAGTGTTTGAATCAGCTTTGCTTAACAGTATTCTCAAGCTTACGGCCATCCCTGTTGCTTGTGCACCTTTTCCTACCCAAATTCTTCCTTCCAGTCAACTTTGCATTTAATATGCTTTGATACAACACTCTGTAAACAGCCACACCTATCAGTAATGACCCTCTGTGACTTACCCTCTTTGTGGAGGGCGTCAGTGTTCGTCTTTTGGATCATTGCCAAGTCAGCAGTCTTCTCCATTATTGTGGTTTCAAAGAACAAAAGATACCTTTTTCACGATATTCAGATTTTTTAAGATGTACCTGTATACCAACATATACACTACCATTCAAAAGTTTTGGTTCTGTAAGATTTTTTTTTTTTGGAAGAACAAAATTATTCCTTTTATTCAGAAAAAAAACATCTATAATGTTACAAAAGTTTTCTATTTCAAATAAACGCTGTTCTTTTAAACTTTCTATTCATCAAAGAATCCTGAAAAGAAAAAAATGCATACAGTTTACATAAAAATTTCTGCTGCAAACCTCTGAACAGTAGTGTATGTTGAGATGATTATCTCAAAGATGCTTTACTGATTATTTTACAGTGTTTATGGATAACTGGATCAGCAGGTACAGGTTACTTTTTTTCCCCCCTCATCTAAACCGGTTCACATATCATAGGTTATGGTTCACAACCGTAAGCGCTTCAGACACAAACGTCGACTAGCACGTCCTCGCAGCGCGCTGAAGTGGGATCATATGGATCGAAGCGATACGGAGTACTGGAGTTTTCCCCTTCCTCCCATAAGCCCCTCCACTGCCAACCAGTCCAGTATCCACGTGGAACTGGAAACTGTGGTAAAAGACTGGCCCAGTTACAACAGTTACAAAGGGACCATTCAAGCTGCTGTGGGCCTTGCTTTTGCACGCAACAGCTAACATACCATGAGAATCAGCATTAGCTCAATGTAGAACGTTTCAAAGACTTCTCTTTGGAAACCATGCTGATCCTGTTCTTGGATGTTTCTGACTGGAAGCTGGTTTCTGACCTTTTTTGTTTTATTTGACACCGTGCACACAATGAGGCTGCTGCTAGGTGTGCTAATGAGTGAAAATAGTAAATAGATATAAGAAAAATAATGTTGTGGTTGTTGAGTTGCAGATGTTTTAAATGTTTACCTCTATATACATAAAACTGGCAAAAGCTTTTGATGTTTGTTTGGCTTCGACAATTAGTTTTATCATAGAAGTGATTTAATCATCTTTTATTGTACTATTTGGGTCTTAAATAACATTATATACTAGAATATTTTATCATAAACACATTCTATTTTATATTAAAGGGATAGTTCGCTCAAAAATTTAAATATTGTCATTATCATCATTTTTGGGTGAACTATCCCATTACTTTAAGTTATAACTATCCCTTATAACTTTTTTGTAACACTCACTTCCTCAAAATTAACTCCCAAGTTTTAACAGCTCCAGTATCTGTTTTGTGAGGTTTTAGTTTCCTATTTATTCACTTATTTACCACAAAGAATGATCTCACAATGGTGGATACTGTGGCTCTGAAGAGCTTTGCCAACTAATTTGACAGTAGTTTTCATTAATTTATTAATATTTGTCAGGCCTTGTGCAGGTTTAGCAAGACACATTTTGTACAGCAATATGAAATACTGTTAAAATTCCATAACCCATAGCAAAAAAGGTCAACATGGATCTTGGGATGCAGTGTGGGAGGTTGGTGGTGGCACTAATTTGAGGCAGTAAACCCAATCAATAACATTGTCAGTCAATATTATGGTTGGAAAACATTCTTTGCTAAATGGTTGTCATCTAAACTGTAGTTTTGAATCCGCTTGAATATTGTCTTGCTTTTTCCTGTACTGTCTGTGGCTGGTTTGCTGATCGGAATGCATGGCGGGACTATGGGGAACAAAGTAATATATATTTTTCCCCCCATATTTTAATAGTATATATATATATATATATATATACTATTAAAAACTCATTATTATGTATAATTTTGACTGGAGTGATTGTCAGGCATTCAGAGTTTGGATTAGTGAACCACTTCTTTTTTCTGCAATTTCATGATGATAATTTTTGAGTCTCTCAACATGCTGTGGTCTTTCAGATCCAGTCACCTGCAGAACCTGATGTATGCGTTAGTATCAAAAGGAGGACAAGTGAAGAAGTAATTGCACCGTCCAGCACACCAGAAAGGTGATCAGTCCTTTTCCATCAGCATGGTACCTTACTGAACCTTGCTGTTCTCGCTTTTGTTTGAGATATCAAAGCTAATGTAATGTGTTTTTTGTTGTTTATCAGTTTTTAATATTTTATAATGCATATAAGCGTGTTGCTTGCATTTCAATTTAATTAATTCTTTCCATTTATATCTTGTAGGCGGGGCATTTATTCCCTAACGTTTTTTAAGAAGCGTCTGCCACCCCAGGAGGAGAATATAACTATGACAATTACACGGGCAGAAAAAGAGGCACTAGGTTGAATTATTCTCCCAGACCCACTTTATTCAGTCATAATTAAATTAATCTTGTATTTATTTATTCATGAATTGGTTAAATATTTGAATGAATGAATAAAAAATAAGTTAAGAAAAATGTATTTAGTAGACCATTTGTGAGTAAATATTTCAGTTGCAATGACTTACCTCTTTTTCTCTTATTTACCTCTCTCTCTTCGGGCCAAAAGCCAGTAGCCCTCACTCTTATTCTCCACGTGTCAAGAGCTCAGCCTCTTTTCCTGGACCCCGTCGCAACCCCACCATTAAAATCAGCCGAGCTACTCGTGTCCAGGAGAAGTGGAATGCTTCGCTGGATAGAGAAATCACTGACAGTAATGAACTTCGCCATTTGGATGAGTTCTTGGGAAATCAGGTTTGTGTTGATGTTTATATTCTTCATCAGCTTTTTGAAAGGCATTTTGATTTTAATTCTAAAGTTGGATTGGACACCCTAGTAGTTAAAAGTTGTTTCCTGAGTTCCTGATAGTCCTGATCCTGATAGTTTGTTGATAGTCATGACTTTGCACTTTTAATTACTTAATTTGTTGGTGTGGTGTTGAATTCAGATGAACGATCTAAACACCCGCATAAAGGAACTCTCAGAAACGGAGAAAATCTTCTTTTTAGCCACCACACAGTTCAGAGACACCATCAAAAGCATGTATTCCATATCAGTAAGTTTATCTTTACTCTCATCATAGTGAAGTAGATAAATAAAAAACAAGTTACATTTTTTGGCAAGTGTTTGAAATTATAATTTTCCTGTGCCCAAAAGAATCTCAATATTGGCTATAAGGCCCTTATGTCAGGTTACCATATGAAAGTATCCAGTCTCGCAGGGCTGAAGAAAGCATCTGAGGTGCCGCTGGTGGTAAATCTTTTTCAGTCAGTTCTGGATGGATTTATCAGGGGAGAGCTCAAACGACTGGAGGCAGAGCCTTGTAAGGTAACTTAACAAGTTGTTAAGATTTCCACAGAAGCTTAGCTGTGCTTAAATATTTTTTAAGAAGTTATCACAAGATCCTCAATGAGTTTGGTCCTGCAGAGTTCCATAGAGGACTTTAGATTTACACAAAAAATACAATTCCCAATTGAATCCAATTTGGCAAATTTTCTGATGTTTTTGAAAAATGTTTCTTATACTTATCAATTTCATGCAAAAAAAAAGTATTCTTGTAAGATATTCTTAATCTGACCCAAACTAGTTATCATTTATCCTTGAATTGAGCTTTTATGCCCTTCTGTCTAATTTTCAGGTTAAGGAGAGGAATAGAAGAAAATCTAAAAGAGATACCTGTGTAAGTTATTTTTGTGACACAGAAACACATAGTTATGATATATGATGTGAACATTTATTTCACCTCTTCCAAAAAACTTTTGCTTTGTCTGTAAGCCTGACAGCCCACTGGGTCACTTATTTAGCACATACCAGGTGACCATTATGCAATCATGTGACCAGTGCAACTCATTCATATGGGGAATGGAAAAGGCCTTCATGTGCAGCTGTAAGTATCCACCATCCTTTTTCATTAGACTATGTGAATGGACAAGGAACCAAACAGTGGTACTTTATGCTGTGTTGTCTGTTTCAGCTTGTAAAATGGTGTGTCATAAGAAGTGTCTGAGCAGGATAACAGTAAACTGCACAGGTCACTGTGACAGGAAGGTGAGCACTGCTGTCATATAGCAGTATTACACCATCACATACACGCAGTGAAATTTTTGCCATCATCTACTCAACCTCGCTAACATGATAACGTATTTGGTGACAGACATTTAATTTCTATTTGTAATAAAATATGTTAGATCATATAGTTACTTTTTTTGTATGTTTCCATTATTTAGAAAGATGGTGAGCAGACCCTTCACTTTGGTGTACCTGTCTGTGCCCTGGTCCGCACAGTTGACTCTGTACCATTCGTCATGGAGAAGATGCTGGTTCATGTTGAAATGAACGGACTGTACACAGAGGGCATCTACCGCAAGTCTGGCTCAGCCTCCCGGGCCAAAGAGCTTCATCACATACTAGAGAAAGGTGATAGTGTGTTTTCAATTGATTGTTTGATTGTTTACCTTGTCTATAACTCTGTGTGTTGCTCTGTGTATTTCTTTTTTTTAATTCTGTGGTTGTATGTTATTTATGCATGTGTGTTAGTGATAATGAAGATCTTTGGGCAATCAGTGGTTGCATTACATGTGCTATATAAATAAATAAAATAAATGTTCTTAAACACCTCATTATCAGAAATTAGAGGGTACGTCTTTAAAGTTAAAGTTTTAAAGGAATAGTTCAGAAATGTATCACTGCATTGCTTGCTCTCGAATGGATCCCCTGCAGTAAATGGGTGCCATCAGAATAAGAGTTCAAACAGCTGATAAAAAGATCATAATTCAGTAAATAAATTAACATCTTGTGAAATGAAAAGCTGCATGTTTGTAAGAAACAAATCCATCATTAAAATGTATTTTAATTTCAGACCAGTGCTTCTGGCTAAAATATAAATCCACTATCCATAATATTGCTTTGTTCAGTGAAAAAGTTGTCTAGTCTGAATCAGGAGAGAAATATGCACAGATCAAGCACCGTTTACATGCAAAAACAGTATAAAACGGTTTGATTGTGACTTAATAACAAGGGATGGACTTTTTCACTGGAGAATACATTATTATGGATTATGTACTTAATGTTGGATTTGTTTCTTACAAACACGCAGCTTTTCACAATACTTTAATTGATGGGCTGGAGTTGTGTGGATTACTTGTGATTACTAGTGATTATAGGTTATATTTTTGATCAGTTGTTTGGACTCTCATTCTGTTGGTACCCATTCCAGGGTTCCCACGCTTCTTGAAAGTACTTGAAAGTACTTGAATTTCAGACATATGGATTCAAGGCCTGGAAAGTACTTGAAAACAAACATAGGTCCTTGAAAGTGCTTGAATTAAATTTAAAATAAATTTAGTTTATGGCGCTATTTCAAAATTGTCCTATATGTGCTGTCACAGAACGAAACGGCAAAAATAATTGGGGTGGAGATGGGGTAGTGCGAAAAAAAACTTAGCGTGTGTTGATGTGCAGCCTAGAGTTTTCTTGAGCCGCTCCCGCTGAGTGTCTGGCCATTACCGCCCGTTCCCGCAACGTGTGTGTGCCGCTCCCGCAAACATTCTAATATTGTATATCATTTTCACGCTATTAATAAGTGAAATCACATTTGAATGAGCGCTCGCAGTTCACTTTCACTTTCGATTACACGATCACGCACACTCTGTGTAAAGTGAGCACATCTTTACAGTGCGTGAATAATTATTAGACACGTTGATATTCTGATCATATTTATTTCCAAGAACATTTTACCAATTCCAAACCACATCAATCTTAATAACTACCATTAATTTTGTAATTAATCATTTATAAGTGATATATAATTGCCCATGAAGGCCGGAAGTGAAAAACTCCTTATATTCATGTGTGCAGAATTATTAGGCACATTTTCTTTTACAGATAAAATGAGCCAAAAAAGAGATTTAACTGAAAAGTCAAAAATTATTAAATCCCCAATGAGAAATATTCAAAACTAATGCAATACAGAAATTGTAAAGTTAAGACATGACCATTGGTCAGCGAAATGCTCATTGGTTACAGCGGGGTTAGACAAAAACAGGTGGAGAAGATAAGACACACGGTAACTGCAAAATAATTACGAATTAATGTGAAGAATTAGGTGTAAACCATCAAACATTTAGTCTCCAGCGCCACCATTTTCCAGAACTGCAACCTTCCTGGAGTCTCCAGAATTATTAGATGTCAGGTTCTCAGAGACTTTGCTTGTGTAAAAAATCCTAAAAAATGACCCTCACTTAATGAGAATAACATGCTGAAGTGTTGTTAAATACATGAAGACAAATTTTTATAGGCTTCATAGACGGATAAGTTGAGAGCAGTGTTAATTTTGACAGCAAATTTTGATTTAGTTTTAGTCATAGTCTTTTGACTAAAATGCCATATAGTTTTAGTCATATTTTACTCATCTGAGTTGTTTTTAGTTTTAGTCTCGTTTTAGTTCACTAAATATCATAAGATTTTTAGTCGACTAAATCTACAGTAAATTTAGTCGGCTAAAATCGAATGGGTTTAGTTACAGTGCATTTATTAAGCATTTCTCTAAAATTTCCAAACTCAT
The DNA here is from genome assembly GCF_936440315.1 of Barbus barbus. Taxonomy (NCBI): domain Eukaryota; kingdom Metazoa; phylum Chordata; class Actinopteri; order Cypriniformes; family Cyprinidae; genus Barbus; species Barbus barbus. The sequence goes on from NC_136754.1 coordinate 9,551,292, forward strand.
TATATAGGTTTGATATTGTTTTTTATCATGATAGACTGCAATTTAACTGCGGTGACACACAACATGCCTTTGATAAAATTAAATAAAACCACTTCTCATAAAGAACAAGAATATGGTCTTCTTTTTAATGAAATACCAATGGTTATATAGGCTAATTATGCATTCTTTATAACAACTTGTTTATCATTCTTTCAAGCAGACATATTTATTTCTATAAATAAATTTAGATTAATCTTTAGGGCTACTAAAGTTTTTCAGTCAAGAGCAGTGAGTGATTGTATGTCTTTCTTTTGTTGCTTGATTAACATCAATGACTCGGACAATAGCAACTAAATTAGGCTGCTATCCCTTTAAAACCGAATGCACGGTGACGGATGCAATGTAGGCCTACTGATACACGTTCTCCCTACTGTTTACGTTCACAGCTGTGTTTATGTGAATACTCGTCAAAACGGACATTTCAACATCATTTTGTGTGTATTTCTCCGTTCATGTAACGTGAAAGAGTACTCGCGTGCTGTGAGACGCGCTTTCTGTGTGTGTATGCTTCAGTGTCTGCACTCAGAAAACAGGACCGAATTGATGCATATGTCTGATCTCCTCTTACTCCCACATATTGACATTTTTTTATGTTTTATGCGCCGTGCAGCAAGTGTATTTTAGCTTATGTCCCGCCGGTTCATATGTTTGCATCTAACCTTGTAGCAGATTCGTTCTGAATGAATCTCTTCCCAAATTGTCCCTCCCTAACATTTTAGATTAGATAGATTTGTCATAATTTTTGTCATTCAAAAAGAGTTTTCGTTCATTATCGTCTCGTTGTCGTCAGTGAAAAAAATGACGTTGATGAAAATTATGATAAAGTATTCGTCAACGAAATTAACACTGGTTTAGAGTGACTCTTGATGGACCAGCACCACATCCTCTTGTACCACTGTTTGAAGAATTTATCTTCCAGAATAGCAGTAAGTTTTAGGAGCTCATTTTTAGTCAATCTCTGCAATACAGACTTTTCAGGATAGGAGATGGACTAAAAATTAACTCCCAAAACTTACTGCGACATGGAGCTAAGGAGAAAGTGTAGAACTTGAAAAATAAGAAAAACTGCTTAGTGGAACGCGTTTACAGTTTAAAAGCAAATAGAAAGTCCTATTTTTTATTTCTTTTCTTTATATTTATTTGCAGATTTGCACATGTACAAAGAAATTGAGCATCTGCATGTTTGAGCAGCTGCATTCCTCTAGGTCAAAGATGAAAAAAATGGGATTTACAAAATAATTTTGACTTGAGTTGTTTATTAATGAGTAACGTCTCTATTGAGAGAACATGCTAATTTTTAATGTTAACAGGTTTACAGTGTTATTACAACATTTAACCAATTTTTATTAATTTAAAAATTGTGAAATTCTTTCAAATTTAAATCTTGTACAAGAACTACAGCAAAAAACTGTTTTGTTTTTTGTAGTTTGCTGTTTTTCTAAAAATATTTTAGAAATTGTATTTGAATATTACCAGTATTAACTTCAATGGATTTCATTAAATTCTTCGAACACGACTACTCAAAACGGTCTAAATTTATGAAACCTACACATTCAAAACATTATTACTCTGAAATTTTTAATGTAAATGTTAAGTGTAAGTAAAATGTTTAGTACTGTAAGGTCTTTCATGACACTACATTCACTGGCGTGTGAATTTGATAGGTGCTTGATATAAAATAAATGGTGCTTAAAAAGTCCTTGAAAGTCCTTGAATCTGGTGTTCATGAAAGAGTGGGAACCCTGCCATTCACAGCAGACGATCCATTGAGGAGCAAGCGATGCTTAATTTCTATTTTATTTTACGATAGCTGTTTAACCTTTATGCATTTCAAAAGTTTTTTATCTCCCCAGATCCACAGGCTGTCAGTTTTGACAATTACCCCATCCACACAATCACCGGCTTGGTCAAACAGTGGTTACGGGAGCTACCCGACCCACTTATAACATACAGCCTCTACAATGACTTCCTGTATGCTGCGGGTAGGTTTTTCACCACATGCAATTTTGGGTGTGGAGGATAAACATATATGCCACACAAGTTAGAAAGAATGACACATTTTCTTCCCCTCCAGATCTGCCCGAAGCATCTGAGCGGCTGCGTGCTATCTACCGAAAGTTGGACGAACTACCTCCCCCAAACTTCTCTACTCTCGAAAGGCTTATTTTTCATCTTGTGAAGTAAGGAACCATTGCATATGACTAAGGTGAATATTAGACATCCTGTGCATTGCCTCACCGCATGTTCTTTTTAAATTTTTTTTATTTAGAGTGGCAAAAGAGGAAGCTCACAATCGAATGTCCACTAACGCTCTGGCTATCGTGTTTGCGCCCTGCATTCTACGCTGCCCAGATTCTTCTGACCCACTTCTCAGTATGAGAGATATAAACAAGACCACTCTGTGAGAATCATTTTGGTTTATTTGTATTATTTATGATTAGATTTGTAAGGTTTGACTTGGTGCTGGTGGTTGGTTGTAAAACAGGAAAAGGTAAAATAAAAATACATAAATTGTGTAAGCAGATAAATTATTATTACCAATTAATTGTTTATTGGCCAACACTTTGTAAAAAGGCCAACATTTTTCCAACTTTAACTACATTGCCTCACATATGAACCTTATGGTTAACGTTTATGTGCAGTTGCGTGGAGATTCTGATTAATGAGCAAACAAGGTGCTATGATCAGAAAATGGAAGAAATTCAGCAGTTGGAAAATGCAGAAGCTATGGCCGTTAAACAGCTCAAGCTCAGAAGGCAGAACACGGTAAGAAAAACATCACATGCTAGGTTGCAAAATACACTTTTTTATTTTTAAAGAAATTACTGTTTTTAATGAGCAAGTAGGCATTAAATTGATCAAATTGGCAAATTATTAAAAAAATTAATTCAACTGATTTTTGTTTCAAATAAATGCTGATCTTTCATACTTTCTATTCATCAAAGAAAGTAAAAAAATATCACTGCTTGAGAATATCACTCTTTAGCAACAAATCAGCACATTAGAATGATCATGTGACACTGAATACTGGAGTAATGGCTGCTAAAGATTCATGAATACATTACATTTTAAACATATATTCAAATAGAAAACAGTTGTTTAAATTGTATTTTTACACTGTATTTTTTAAACAAATAAATTCATTCTTGCTAGATATGAGGCTTTAAAAATTTTTTTAAATCTTACCAACCAGTAGTGTAAATTTACTTTACTTTTACTTTACTTTTAGTCATTTAGCAGACGCTTTTATTCAAAGCGACTTACAAATAAGAAATTTATTAAAATAATAAAATAAGATTTTATTGTATTGTAAATACGATATCACACTTTAAGAACAGTAAAATGTGTATTATTGCATTGAAATTATGTAATGCCATTATTAAAACCACTTTTTCAAGCATGCTAAAATATGCAATGTAGTAACACAAAACACTTGTTCACCTGTATATAGTATTTCACCATGCTTCAGTTAGAGAACTGTTAAACCTTTGTTTAGATGTCAGGGATCGAATCTTCTAGTGGAAAGATGATGCTCCTGATGCGATTATGAATCCAAAATATTGTGTAATTAATAAAAACAAAGTATGTGTTAACCATTTTACAAAAGCAGTAAAACAAATTCTGAATACCGTTATAGCTGTAGACAATCCATGACACATTGTGGCTAACTATTCATAATGTAGTGAAGCCTTGCGTGCCTTATTGCTTAAATGTATGTGCCATTTCTAGTCTTAATAATTAGCCCCTTTAGTATGACAGTTAGCAAAGCACACCTCATGGCTCTATAACCTATCGTGATTTCATGATCTCATTTTCCATTAGATATTTGAGCGGCCACAATTAGGATCCAATGTCTCTTCACTGGATGGCGCCAACCTTGAAATCGAAAAGAACCTGCTTGAGAGAATCAAGTCCATTAAGAAGGAAAAGTAAGTTCATTTATTCATTAATTATTCTTGCTCCTGGGAAAATAATTACAAATTGTTATTTGTATCTGGTGCTTAATTTACAGTGAAGTAGTGTCAGGTCACATGTGTATGTTAATTTTATGTTCAAACCTCAGTAACTTTTGTTCAAGGGCACATATTAGGTTTGTGCTGATGTTGAGAATTATTAGTACCTCTTTTGTATAGTTCACAACATCTTCTCTTTGTCGTTTAGGAACGACTTGGTCTTCAGACTGCCTGAGTTTGACCAGGATAGCTCCGATGCTGAGAACATGGATTCAGAATCATTAGTCAGCTCTGATAGTCTACTGGAAGACCATTGTGTGAGTTTGGACTCGGAAGGTCAGTACTGAGGTACAGGACATTTTAATTACACTATGCTTGGACGCTCCGCATCCTCTGTATTAAAGAGGGCTTGGATTCGCTGCTCTTGGGGTGAGCTGTTTGTTGAGCTTCACTTATTTAACCTGCTGTTTCTCTAACCATGGGTTTGCACTGCTGCTTTTATAAAAAAAATTACAATATTGTGTTAATATATTTAGTTATATATTTGGCTAATCCAAATCATCTCTTTCAGCAAACACTGCCTTGAACAGCTCTAAGACAGAGAAACCTGCTAAACCACCTGATCCAACACATGATCCCAAAAGAGGGAGCAAACAGCCTGCTGAGGAACAGAACCAAAACCACTCCGCCTCGCGCCGAGAAGGAGTCCAGTCCATGTGTGTCATCCAGAGCCAAGACGTCGCAGAATCCCTCGCCACCTCTGTTTTTGCAGGCAATCAGGGCAAGAGACGATTTTCAGACCTTGACATTCCTTTTATTGATGAGGATGTTTGACATTGAGTTACACCAAAAAGAGCATATTCTATAATCAATGCAAATGTTTGTCTTTCCTGCAACGGTTCAAGCAACAGTCGGTATCCCATTTCTGACCATATCAGCACTCACTTTGTTTTGAGGAATAAATCAAATGCCAGGTTCATGCAAGTGATCATATAGCATGTTGTGTTTATAGAATACATTTGTAAAACAAAAGTTTTTTTTTTAATCTTTAAAGCCATAATTGCTTTGTGTTTGCATTTAAGCATTCTTTCTCATCTTGGCAACATTTAGATTTTTTTTTTCTATTTTGTCATAGTTCTTCATTCTTCACGCAAACCATAAAACTGTAGAGGACTGTTCTCTTAATGCATTATTCTGTTAAGTGTTCTATGAAATTACTGTATGTGGTGTAAGCAGTTATGAAAAAACAGTGCTTTCTCAATTAAATCTAATCCGATGAGTTTTTATAATCTTTTTTTTTTTTTAAGATGACATGTTGGAAATATCATTGCTGTTCTTGCATGCCTGTGTGAAGTGCACTGTTGAAGCTGTTGCTAGATATATGTATTTTTTAATGCAGTTATCCACTGCAGATTCTAAAATGTTCTCTTATCAGCAGTCAATTTACTTTTGTTTTTTAGGAGAAATCTGTCAGAAAATGTCAGTGTCATAAAGGCAGATGTTTTATACTGGAAGAATAAATTCCGCTCTAGTGAGGAGAAATGGTTACAACAGGTGTGTCAAAACTGGGTTAATACTGCAGATTGTAAACTAGAATAAATTGGAACACATCTTGCTACACCTTGACTGTAAATGGTATGATGTTATATAAATGTAAATCAAATGATTTCAGTTTTGCTGTTGCCATTGAAGACATTCAATATAAATATCCAACAAAATGATTGTGAGCTGTCATTTATTCTTCTAAAGTAACAAAATAACATCCCTAGATGTTTTTGCCTGCCAAAACCCAGTCTGTTAATGAGGATAACACAATAAAAACAACACAACAGTCAGCAGTTTACAAGACGGAGGGATTCCTCATTGTTTTGTGTACCCGATTACGGTAATAAGCACTTTGGGTTCACTCGCACGGACGACATACTCAACCAATCAAATCGCGAGGAAATCCACTCCGGTATGACATTGACCAATAAAAAGCCCGCATTGAGAAAAATGGGCCGGACTCCTGAGAGCGAGGACTGAGGACAGGAAGTCGCATATCTTAGCGTGGATGCTAACGGTAAACTGTAATATTTAGCCACACCTCGCAGGCACATCTCCCACAAACAAGAATGGATATAAGTTAACAATGACTGGAGAGAAAAAGAAGAAAAAGCGGCTGAACCGCAGCATTCTTCTAGCCAAGAAAATCATAATTAAAGATGGAGGCACTGTGAGTAAAACATTTCTTTGTGGCAGTTACCCATATGCTAGTCAGGGCTAGCAAGCTAAGCAAGTGTTTTTACAGGATGAGCGGTAACAGCTCATCGTTTCGATTGCAACCTGTCAGACACCTTCTGGTTTCGTGATGTAAACTCGTATTTTCTTTCTTACGAGAAGAAATGAACAGTAATTTGTGAGAGACAATAGTTTCATTAGGCAGCCAACAGTCAAAACAACAAGCCAGCTGGCGAGAAAGCCAACCAGATCAATCATGGCTTGCGTTTTGACATCGCGTGAGTTACCTTATGCTTAAAACTTGGAAATGAAACTGGAAGCTTGAAATTAGGATAATTAATAATTTAGTAAGAGAAATGGTCTTTATGGTGACCACCAGTGACAGAAGTGGGTGTCCCATCAGGATAGAAATCTACATGCTTTTTATGACATGTTTTGTTCGACAGTTCACCTGATGTGTTCTCTATTAAAATGAAGTTTTTATGGTTTTATCATGGTGTAAAACGATTTTAAAAAGAGTCGATTTGGGCTTAAAATGTCAAGAAAGCTGCTAATGGACTGTCAAATTTGAATGGATCAAGTATTCCCACGATATAACGTTACTGTATAGTCTGTGGCACCATTGTCTATTAAGGAAACGCTTTTCAATACATTTTAAAGGCCCTAAACTCACAAATGTCTGAAAAGACTACAAGGGCATTAAGATTAATTATAAAGTAAAACTAAATTTAGTTTTATACACTGAAATCATGGTGTTTTGTGCATGTATTTGAAACCTGTGCTTGTGTGCATGGTCTAATGCAGGGTTCTAAGTTAACAAAAGTCTTAATTTTTCCTCATTTTCAAACATTTAAACCCAAAAGCTTTTAACATGTAATTTTTTTTATTTAATATTGCTAAAAAGCACTGGACTTCTGTCCACAAAAATGTTGGAAATTGTGTGAATGTAAATAAAGTGAACCTCCTGCCTTTGCATTTCCAAATGCGACACTTCAGTTAAATTGCAGCCTTTGTTTTGATGATTATGGTTAGATAAGCTATAACTATTTATTTAAGTTTAAATTTGATTAACTGTGCAGGCCCGTTTGTTTATTTCAATGTTACATCGAGTTTAATTAATGATTAGGTTTTTATCAACTCGCGTCACAAACCCCCTGAGTTGAATGGTAATTTTGTACCATGCTAAATTATATGTTTGCTATGGAAGTAAATATTTTTTCATTGACCTCTCCTATGTAATTTGAACACACTACACATTTTCCAAGAAGTGTAAGATGGTTTTACACTGTACCATATACAAGTTTTACATAACAAGAGATCTCTAATCATAGACTTATTGTTGTACAAGTGATTAGCTTGAGACTCCTGGAAATCAGTTTATACATTTGACACAATAGCTCTAGGTATCAACTAGGGATGCAACGATCCGATCCGATCCTGAAAATTCTGAGTGTCTGCCGATACCGATCCAATCCGATACCAACAGTTTTTTTTTAAATCGATGTTTCTATACTTCTGTGTGTGTTACTCTTTTGTGTGTTAAACCCAATCTACTACATATAGATAACTTCATTTTAATGAAAATTAACAAATGAAAAAATATGTAATCATAATCTATGACAAAAATACTATTATAAACTTTTTATAATACAACAAAAGATACTCTAGAAAAATCATGGGTGCACAATAATTTTATAAAACCTAGTGAAACATTTTTATTTACAAATAAAAGTGAATAAGTGTAGGACTAAATCTGGTGAAATTATACACATTGCTCTTTGAATTGTTGTAAAATACATTCATGAAAAAACAAGCAAATACATTTATATATAAATATATATGCTACTATAAAATTAAAATGCATTTCTTTTAAATCTATAGCACAGTAATGAAGGCAGAAACATATGATAGGACAGAACAAGAAAGACTGTTAATAATCGTTCATTACGCAAAAGTATTATAAGTAAGACTCCAATATAGAGCAGCAGAAAGCGCTTATGTGCATCCCGTGCGCAGAATGATGCGCTTCAAGCAACACGGAGTCACTCTGAGTCCGCATATAAACGTTCAAAGTACAAAGGGAAGAGATATTGATGCGTAGTGTATTAAATCTGTGCGTACGTTTAATAATCCTTTTCTTTTAATAGTTTTAAACCTCAGTAACTGTGCGCTCTTGAAGAGAGTTTGACTGTAGTAACCGAACGCGACACGTAGTTTGATCGCTGAACGGAGGATGACAGACAGCCGCGGCAGAGAAGAGTTTATCTGAACTTGAATTTAAAGACTTAAATATTCATCTGTACCTCAGATTAAACTATGGAACAGCTTCAGAACACTTGAAATATAGTGCACGAAAACTTTATGGAGCTTTCTAATGTTTTTGTGCTTTCGTGGGGCTCAACAATAACACAGAATAGTATGCGCACAATATCGGATTTGGACCGTCTGACCGATACCCGATCCGCAGAAAATGACCGCATCGGAGCCGATACCGATCCTGATTATCGGATCGATGCATCCCTAGTATCAACAGCTCTTCAAACTCGCCTGTTAATTGAGAGCTTTTACAAATAAATTCAAGATGTTTTCAGAGTTAACCGCTTTGACAGACCACGGCTCTTTCTCTACCCCTTTTCTAATGATCTGTAGCATTGAGCTCAGTCTGCAGGGTATTTTACACAGGAGTGCAGGCTTTCTTGCGTACCATTAAGTCCCATCCGATGTTCAGCTTGCATACTTTCAATAAGGGTATGGCAAGGCAGTTTTGGTCTTTTATGGGTTGGTTTAGTGAAAGCTTTTGCAGTGCGCTAGATAAAGTGCAAGTAAGTGTTAGATAATGAGTTTAGCATTGTAGGCCCTTTGGACCCTGTTATTGCAAACTGGGATCTTGTTTATTTAGTGATAATAAATGATGATAAAACATCTGTTAAATCAAATATATTATGTTTGTATAGCATGCCTTCTCCTATTTCTCTTGTCCAAACTTCCTCCTTATTGCTTCCTTTATCCATGTTGTTCACATTACAGCCTGTATTTTGTTTGTTTGTAGTAACATTATTAGTAATGTAAATCCTCCTTGTTTAGCCACAGGGGATTGGAGAGCCTAGTGTCTACCATGCGGTGGTGGTTATCTTCCTGGAGTTCTTCGCCTGGGGACTGCTCACCACTCCCATGCTTACGGTAAACCAGTTTTGCTTCATCGCCCACATTCACAGTTTCAGATCAGAGCGAATAATGAGCAATGAATGTTTGCATTCATCCTTCCTTCCTTCCTTCCTTCTGTATCCATAACAAGGAGTGACATTTCCCATTGCCCGGATCTGAGGAGCCTTGTACAAATTTCTGAATAAATGAATCCTGATCAAATGGAGAGGGCAGAATGATGCACTCAGTTTTAGTTGATTGTGTCTGCGGAGTATAATGGACCCAGCCAGATTAAAACAACATCAAACGGCGTCATGCTAATAATGACCTTTTTATTCTGAAGGCTAACTGGAGGGTTTGTCAGGCCACGTGGTTGTAAATGAAGCTGAACCTGTGATTTACTTTGTAAGTTTGTGCCAGTTGTTTTTATGCTGGTCAGCACGATACTATTGTTGACGCTGTATCCAGTACAGTCACCGCATGCTGCACAAAGTGCTATTTGCAAAACCTTTTGTCTCGAAGTGATCCGTGGCTCCGTTTGTAACCAGTGTTTCCTTAAGATTTACACTGCATGCAAAGTGGAATTGCAGCTTCCTTTTTTTGAATAATGCATGAATTGAAAGTAGTGTTGGGTTTGACTCTCAGTACAAGTCAGTGACCCCTTAGAGCGAAATCTGGACCAAGCTCAATACATATTAATATGCATTTAAATGTATTTGATCGTATACACACACACACACACCCATATACACCATCTAAAAGTTTGGGGTCAATAATTTATTTATTTTTTATTTTTTCTCAAGGCTGCAATTTTTGATCAAAAACACAGTAAAACAGTTATTGTGGATTATATTATTATATTATTTAATATATTTAAAATGTAGTTTATTATTGTAATAGTAGTAGCAGCAAAGTCAAGTTTTCAGTAGCCATTACTCCAGTCTTCAGTGTCACATGATCCTTCAGAAATCCATTATGCTGATTTAGTGTACAAGAAATATTTCGTATTATTATCAATGTTGATAGTTGTGCTGATTAATGTTTGTGCAAACCATGATGCATATATTTCAAAATTCTTTAGTGAATAAAAAGTAAAAATTAAATAAATGGTAATAGAAATCTTTTGTAGCATTGTTAATTTCTTAACTGCATTGCAAACTTACTGACCTGGTAGTGTAAATATAAGACTAAAAATATAAGATTTAATCTTACTGCTATTAAATTAAGGTATCAAATGTGTCCAGGTTTGTTGTCTTGGTTGTTTATTTTGTAGGGTTGTTTCTAGGGATGTACGGTGCACTGTATCTGTTACAGTATCAGTATCAGCAAATATTGGCATTTTCTGCTGAATTAACCACTTCCTGTTCTGTCGTTAACAGAACCATATAGATTTATAATATGAGCCTTGATATTATTTATCAGCCACAGCATACAGAAATCTGAGAACAAATTGAAATCTGCTTTTTTTTTATATATATATTTAATCTTTTGAAATTGGATTTTGACTTTTTTTTTTTTAAATTGTCATTATTAAATAAAAATGTGAACATCATGCTTATTTGTAATGTAAATTGTGTTAAAATAGAAAAGTAATGTAACTTAATTATAATGTAATAATACTAGTGATCCGTTTTTTTTAGGTTATATAACTGGCTGTTGTTAGTGGCTGAAATTTAAATAGACCCTAGTTGCTTAATATCTCATATATGAATAAATTGACCCTTCATTGTCCTCATTTCCTAATTTGACCCTTCATTGTCCTCATTTCCTAATTTGACCCTTCATTGTCCTCATTTCCTAATTTGGCAGGAGGATTTGCATTTAGTTGGTGCAGTTGAGCCAGAAAGTCGCCTCTGTGCTCTGGCCTTTTATTTGATTAGTAGCCTCTAATACTGAAGCACTAACGAGCCTAGCAAACCCTTCCAGCTGTACGCCGCGCTGACAAGACTTATGTCTCAGTGAGAGGCACAGTTTTGCTCTTTCAGACAGTGCAATCGAGCTCTGCTTCAGCGCACCCAAAAATCTGAGTGTCATATCAAATTAACACCGCAGGTGAAATGTGTTCACATGCTTTGTTTTCATCTCCCAACAGAACACTCTGTTCACAGCATTCATTCTGACATTTAGAGTGGGGAAAAGTACCATTACATTTCAGTACAATTCAAAATCACCCATCATTTCTTAAATGAGAAAAGAACAATTGAAACAAAGCAAAAGTGAAGAAACAATCTTTTTTTTTTTTACTCATTTCAGTTTAATGGTTTTTTGTTAGTTTTTTCCACTGGTGCATTGTGGGTTTGTTAGCCTGTTTACATTTCCACGCTCATTGTATGAATCTGACCTATATACAAGCATGACAATACACAAGAAGTCATTTACAACAGACCATCAACACTGAATTGCCAATAACCAGTTAGTTTTCTCTTTTAATAAAGTCTGTTATAGCTGTGCAGTTATAGAAAAGAAATGCCTTTTTTTTTAGCCTTGCAGAATCAAGAATCGACAATGCTGCTTTATAAGTAAAGCTTAATGTTCCCTGTTAGACTTTGGACCTCTTGGAACTGAAGACTTTGTCTTTGAATTTGAATACAGGTCAATTGATTTGTCTCCCAATCATAAAAGAACAGATCTCTTATGTACACTTATGTACATATGTAAAACATTGACATTGTTGTATACAGTGAGTTTAATGATTAATCCAGCTGTGGGGATCAATGCTCCAGTTAGAGGCCTGCACCTGCCATCAACGGCAATGACTTGTGCTCGGCCTCAAATAGAAAGCAGTTCACCTCTCAGAATGCACGAGTAACATTGCTGTTTTAATACAGCCTTGTCTTGTACTTTATTATAGGTTGGTTATTTCATTGTCAAAGTCAAAACATGTTCTGTACTTGAGGTGGTTATTTTGTAACCTTCACAAAGAAAAGCAACAATAACAAATGACACTCATCATTTATCTGGAAAAACAAATGAGCTTTTGGATCATGCAGCAAACTTGGCTTGTGGACAGCTTGGGTATTTGACACGGGCATTACAGATTACAGACGTTTTTCTACCCTATTAATAATTTTTAATGTGGAAATGGATTGTTGTATGTTTACAGCTGTTTGATGGTGTTAGTGAACATGTAAGCATTTTCAGAGCACATAAGTAGAGAGAGAAATGTATATATTCATTATTTTTGTGTTCTGTTTAATCAAACTTGTTTGTTGTTGACAAGTACAATCAAATTTATCATGTTGTGATTATATATGCACTGATATAACAATACATAATAAACAAAGTCAGTTTTTAAATGTTTCATTGAAATTGGAAGTTTAAATAAGAGCTTATTAAAGCATCTCTTATACTCATGAGAGCGAGATTAATTTTGAAATGAGTGTAAATGTGCATTAAAATCATTGTAAGGTTCATGATGTTGCATACTTTTATGTTGTGGGCAAAGTCTGTGTAAATATATTGTGATGAATCACCCAATCCTTATTGTTACCCAGTAGCAGTGCTTCTTTGAGTTCTGTCTGAGAGTAAAGCTAGTGAATAATTACCAGCTCATGGTTATTTTGTAGCCAACCGATTATCAGTTTACAGCAAACATTTATGGTCAATCTGTGTTTTCGTTTCAGGTGTTACATCAGACATTCCCCCAGCACACGTTCCTGATGAACGGACTTATTCATGGTGTCAAGGTAGGACATTGACTCCAGCTGTACACTTTTTACTAGTGTTTTTTCCTCTGTTCCCTTACTGATGTGAGAAGAGATAAGTCATGATTGAAGCTCGCTGCTCTTTCGGTTGCCATGTTTATTCATGATAAGCCCTGGTCACGCAGTGATACCCCTAAATACGGTGAAGTGGGTACATAATGTACCATTTTTAAATCTGACCAGTGAACAAGATCCTGTGATCAGCCTAACCCAAGTGTTACTGTCAAATATCAAGTTTATCACATCCTGACAAGCTCTATCTGATCATGTCATTCTGATGTTTTCATAACTTTAAAGTAAATGTGTCATCTAAGGGAGTCATGTGCCTTTGTATTCACTCAGGGCCTGCTGTCTTTTCTGAGTGCTCCACTAATCGGTGCTCTATCAGATGTGTGGGGCCGGAAGTCCTTCCTGCTGCTCACGGTGTTCTTCACCTGCGCTCCCATCCCTCTCTTGAAGATCAGCCCATGGTACGTCTTAGGGCTGGGCGATATGAGCAAAAATTAATATCTAAATTTTTTTTTGGCTGATTTTTTTTTTTTGGTATATGGTATATATCTCTGTATTTTCCACACTTTTGTATTTGGATTAAACAAATAAAAGTGAATTCCACCATAAATTGTTAAAAAGGGTTAAAATTAGATTCTAACATTGTAACATTGCAATCTAAAAAAAAAAAAAATGCTTTTAAAGCAGAAGTTAAATTTACTAAACTAAAAATGAAAATAATAAAGCACAGACTAATTGAGTAAAAAGGCTGTTTTGATTAGCCCCATTACAGTCACTTTACAGATAGTGCTATCATACAAATACACTTACTTGTAGGTTTAAAATTCTACATATGACAAATTTATTGTTCAACTACAAATATTTCAGCAAAATGTGTATTTTAGTCAGAATTATAGCGCTCCTATTTCATTGCGCTCTGTCTGGCGCACGGCGGCGCTCGTTCAATGAACTCTGAAGTTTAGCGGAGAATCTCAAAGCAGAAGGCTCATGCACTTCTGATAGCAAAATGGAAATATTTCCATGGTTTCTAACATTTATAGATGGAGAATATACCTGTGAAATGGAAGTTATGCATTTAGGAAAACAGCACATCTCAAACAAATTAAACAGCGCGAGTCTCTGTCAGTGGCACACGCAGCCTTTCTGTTAGAGAAGTTTTAAACTGAAACTAAACTATAAGCTTCTATATCTTACAATTTTTTTTTTTTTTAAAACCCTTTATATAAAGTTTGTCACGTGTTTAGAACAAATTGTATTATGCACTTTCGCCACAGTAGCTCAGTCTGTGTCCTCCACTGTATTTTTAGATGCGCTCATTTTCAAACTACTGTATCGATATAAACGGTATTGCCTCATATCATATCACTTATAAAGAATATATCGTACAAACTCGATATACCGCCCAGCCCTAGTACATCTCTTACATGAAGACCAATGCAGACAGGCAAAGACTCGAGAATCACCCACTATAGACTTCACTTTGACTGCTCATAAAAAACCTAGATCACCTACACCTTAACATTACAAATGCTTTCTTGGCACATATTTAGGAATAATGTCACAGCTCTATAGGCAACATAGCCAGGATGCTTCTGCAGAGATTAGTATTAGTTTAGTAAGTTAATTTCACAAAAATCTTCAAGAAACGTTGTATATTGCAATTAAAGAAAAAAAAAAAAAAAAAAAGGGAAAAATATTATTTTTAATAAAGAAAATTAAGGATTTAATGTAATGTGAAAGACAATATTCTTTAATATGTTGATAAAATGTGTCATTGTGTCTGGGTAGAATAATACTCATACATACATGCATACACACATTAGTAGTGCTGTCAAACGATTAATTGCATCCAAAATAAAAGTGTTTACATAATGTGTATATTAAATACAAAGACGTGTGTGTGTGTGTGTGTGTGTGTGTATATATATATATATATATATATATATATATACAGGGCTCCAAACTGCGACTAAAATGGTCGCATTTGCGACCAAAAATATTAATTTGCGAGTGAAGTTCTTGCTGAGGTCGCCACTGGCGACTATATATAATTTGCATGAACGGACTTTTTTCCCGATTGTTTTGCGCTCACATCTTTTGTTATGTTCACGTATTAAACTTACATAAGACGATGCGCATCAAAGTTTTACTGAAAAGAGTTTCAAACAGTCCTCGTCTCTGCCGCACACAGTCTGCTGAACGCAGTGAGAGAGACCTGAAAGGGCCTGTTTACACCTGGTCACTTCATGCATTTTCTCTGATCGGATATCTATATGATTTGTTAAAACGTTTCCCCATTTACACTTGGCCACATAAATGTGTCTTCGCAAAACGGATATAAATCCGTTCTTCAATTCCCGCTTCATATGCAAATATAACGGAGTTCACGTCAATGAAAGCAATGGATAATTTTATTAATTATCAGCTAATTTCAATATCAAGAGAGCGCGCGGCATCAGCACTGGAAAGATAGGCTAGTCTCGCTACTTTTAATGAAGAAGATTGTGTGTTGAGCGTCTGCGGCTTACTTTCAGGTTCATTCAGTTTGCGCGTCTCTTGCTGAAGAAATACTCCGCTACTCATCCGCGGTGATGCGTGTTGCATTGCGCTGTCATATCTGACTATAACATGCCATATAGGCTATAAAACGCTCTCACACGTCTATTATTTTAATATTATGGGAGGAGTAAAATTACCATATGTGGTTTCAACAACCAGATGCATTTACACTTGTCCGGTCGATCTTCTTATCGAGATCTTAGTCTATATGCTGTGTTCTGTTAATGCATGGACTTCCTGTTATTTGAAGCGCACTTGCCATCCAGTAATCGCAAAAAGCTTTGTGCTGTCTTACTTTTTAATAAACAAAGTATCAGCTTTAAAATGCTAGGAAATTCAAATGATGCGGTTTGGGTGCTCTTTAATGCGGACCACAAGCGCACACTTTGGGTAATATAAACACCAGCACCCCGCGTCCACACGGTCCGTGTATGCGTCCGGATCGCGCGAGCGGAGAGTATCGCACTTAATGCTCAGGCGCGATCTCTTTAGCACCTCAGTTAAAGCAGCAAGTGAACCCATTATATATTTCCATTTACTACTATAGTATGAAATGAACATGATCAAAAGGTAGGCAATAAGAAAGCCTATAGTACAACTTACTGAAATGTTTTATGTAAAAGCTCATTGTTTCAAACTGAGGAAATGTATAAAGCTTGTAAACATTGCATTGCAATACATTTACCTCAGAATAACCACTCAGTGTCCATAAACTCATCAGTCAGCTAGAAAAATAACTATAAAGAGGAGCGTTTTGCTATATTCATGCGCTGTTGCATATTAATATTTTTACTTATTCTGTTGTACATGATTCAACTCCTCCTATAAAATTGCATTTTACTAATGAAGAAAAACAGACTGAATGTGTGAAAGACGTGACAACATTTATAGGATGCACTGCACTCAGTTGCCAAGTGATGCTTATGGTCCATGATATTGCTACAGATTCTGTGTAACGAACAATTCTTTGTGACTGTATATTTCAAGTTGTAAAAGACATTTAATTCACACTTTAAGTGAACCTTAGTCCCCCGGTCGACCTGATCATCTACAAGATGGATTAAAATGCTGATAAAGCCTAGAAAAGATAAGACATAAACACATGACAAAATGATTGAAATGTTAAAATAGGGGGGAAAAATAAAATGATAATAATAAAATAAACCACTTTTATTCTGTGGCACTTAAAAAAATAATTTGGCGCCTAAGTTTTTCTTTTATAGGAGCCAATGGCTCCTTACTCGATTTTTTTGTCTGGAGCCCTGATATATATATATATATATATATATATATATATATAATTAATTAATTTATTTATTTATTTATTTATTTATTTATTTATTTATTTATTTATTTATTTATTTATTTATTTATTTATTTATTTATTTATTTATTTATTTTATTTTTTTTTTTAAAGAAATTTTACTTTAATATATTAAATAATAATATAAAGTATAGGAGTATAAATATATAAATGTGTGTGTATATATGTAAATATTTTCAAAATATATACAATAAATATACACAGTACACCTACATATATTATGTAAACAAACTTTTATTTTGGATACGATTAATCGCAATCTATCATTTGACAGCACTAATATATACATGCTGTTGTGAGTTTAATCTTATAGTGAGAAGCTATTTTTGAGCTTATGCCAAAGTTGTAAATGTCATGTACAGTTATTTTAAAGTTAAATGTTTACTAATATCAAGTTGTTTAAGCATTTAATTTAAGCATTTTTCTGGAGATCTTCTCATTCTCTCTGTCTGATCCCACAGGTGGTACTTTGCAGTGATCTCCATGTCTGGTGTGTTTGCGGTCACTTTCTCTGTGATCTTTGCATATGTGGCTGATATCACTCAGGAGCATGAAAGAAGCACAGCATATGGCTTGGTGAGAAGAGAACCATGATTCATGACTTACTTTTGATGTTGTAACCTGACTTCACAGCATATGTGCAACAGCAATTACTTTTTTGTAGCGCTTTGGCGGATATTGGTTTCCTGTTTTAACAGCCATCTGCGGTTTCCGTTTTTGTGCCCTGCAAATAAGAAATTAATGTGTTAATTGCATTGGTGAATATTTCCCTTGTGGTCAGCGCAGTTGTTTAATCTCAAGATTCCGGTGCTTTCCCATAGGTATCGGCCACTTTTGCAGCCAGTTTGGTGACGAGCCCAGCGATCGGTGCTTACATCTCAGCGGCATATGGAGATACTCTGGTGGTGATCCTTGCCACAGCCATTGCTCTGCTCGACATCTGTTTTATCCTGGTAGCGGTTCCTGAGTCCTTGCCTGAGAAGATGAGACCAGCTTCATGGGGAGCCCCCATCTCCTGGGAGCAGGCAGACCCCTTTGCAGTGAGTCACTGATGTCAATGGCTATATTTCTGTCCATCTATTTTTATGCACATTTTGGGATATCGCATAAAAAATAAAAATAAAACACTAGATGGAAACGGCAAGATATTCTAAAAATGCGCATTAAAAAAACTCAACTAAGTAGGATAAATTTCTTATCCGGTAAGAAAACATGCACATAAATGATGATGGAAACACTTTTACCAAATAAATTTAAGGCACATAAAAAAAGACGTGACTTTGCGATGGGATAACTTGACTAACCAGCAGACCGATCTAGTTGCCATTGTGGTCATTCTAAAATGCTTGAGCAAACTCTCGTCAGCGTTTCGTTATAACTCCCAGAACTGCGTTCCCAAATAGCAGGCTCCGAACATAAGATAACATGACCATGTTTTGTCTGCGCGCTTTGAAGCTCGTAGTTTATTGTATACTAAAATTATTATATACAGTGCCTCCTCCTCCTGCAACAAATTACATTTTTCTTTGTGATATTTAGCGCGAGTTAATCAAATGTTTGCTTTATGCGACATTCCAATTTTGGGCATAAGTTTAATTCGTAACTTTGGATAGAAACATAGCTAATGAAAGCAGCCATAGTTTATGTGGTTTATAAATATTCAGTATGTATCATAGTTTATCAATATTCAATTGATGGCTATGAATAATTAATTAAAATATAAACAATAAACTGTGAATAAATTAATATACCCTCTTTTTTGGAAAACTACATTAAAATTTTTTTTATTTATTTTTTTTAGTTCTGCAAGGATGTATTAAATTGATCAAAAGTGACAGTAAAAACATTTATAATGTTACAAAAATATGTATTTTTAAAATAAATGCTACTTTTTACATGTTCTCATTCAAAGAATAAATGTTTCCACAAAAATATTAAGCAGTACAACTGTTTTCAGCTTTGATAATATGCATCTTGAGCATTAAATCAGAATGTTTAACATTCTTTTGTGACACTGAAGACTGGAGTAATAGCAACTGAAAATTAAACTTTAAATTACATTTTAAAATATATTTAAATAGAAAATGGTTATTTTAAATTATTATAATTCACAATATTACTGTTTTTACTGTAAACAAATACATAGTTGATAAGCATTAAAGATATTTATTTAAAAATATAAAGAAAATATCGACCACAATCTTTTGAACAATAGTGTGTGTATATGACCCAATTATTCATGCTAAGTTTTGATGGATAAAAATTATGATGGTTATTATTTGAATAAATTTTTTTAAAATAAAATATTTTATATTTTCCCATCTGAAACATTTTGCATGTTTGCCTCAAATCACTACCAGTGTCGATGCCATTTTGATGGTGAAAAAACAAACCTGAGCTGCTGTACAACAGCAAGCATTTGAAGAAGAATAGCTAGGATGTCGTCTGTCACTTATTAAGTGAATCATGTTGCTGTGCTGCTGCCCACTCATTCTCTCTCAGTGTCCGCCTCCCTCAGTCTCATGTTCTCTCTGACTCTCTTGTTCACAGTCCTTGCGTAAGGTGGGCCAGGACTCCACGGTTCTCCTGATCTGCATCACAGTCTTCCTGTCTTACCTGCCTGAGGCTGGACAGTATTCCAGTTTCTTCCTGTATCTCAGACAGGTACAGTTCACACCTTTTTGTATCAATACCACAAAGACACAGATCTGTAACTCTTATGTATTGGCACCGTGGATCTCTGAGGTTGCAGCTGCTGTTCACTGCAGGTAGCATGAATGTACCGTGACGTTTATGCAAACACTCAAACCTTGTTGTAGCTTAAGCAAATAAGTCACGTATCCGTGAGTCATACTTCACATAGCTTCCCTCACCCTCCAAGTAAATAGATTAGAAGTAACTGTTCTAACTGCTTGAGATAGTCATGTGATTTTTTTTTTTTTTTTTACTTTTTTTTTTAACTCATTCAGCTTCCTTAAAGTGCATCTATTTTGCAGAAGGCCATTTGCCTATATTTCAGAGCAGAGCGTTGTGTGGTTTTGTGAGATGCATGTATACAAAACCACAGGCCTGATGCACCTGCATCTGATCATCTGCAGTTCTTAGAAACATCATTATGTAAGACTTTGTTTTCTTCCACCTTCCAACTGACAGTTACTGGAAATTAAATGACTGGTAATACATCCAAATAAGCCAATGGCATCAATGACACTGTTTGCTGTTGATGTTAATGGGTTTTTCCATTATTAAATCAGAGGTTTGTTTCACAACAGTGTTGCTGTCAGAAATTAAACTTAAAGCACATATTTGTTAATTGAAATAAAGCTTATAATAAAATTTATATTTTCATCATTTTTTAGTGGTGTCAAACGATTAATCGCATCCCAAAAATTTTTTTGTTTACATAATGTGTATACAAACACATGTATATGTGTGTGTGTGTGTGTGTATATATGTGTTATATATGTTATGTTTTTTATATATATATATATTTCATTTTATATGAAATGTAAAAATAAAAGGTAATTTAAAATACTAATAACAGATATATTAGTTAATATATAAATAACACCATTTGCACAATTAGATCCACTGGATTGTTGCCCCCAAACTAAAATTCTCCTTTGTTGAATGTTTAGTACCGAAGTCATAAAATCGTCTTAAACTCTGTAAATTTTCAACTACCCAAGTTTTGTCTTTAATTCCCAGGTCATTAGATTTACATCAGAAACAGTTGCTGCCTTCATTGCAGTGGTGGGAATCCTGTCCATCTTGGCTCAGGTTGGTTTCCAGGCTTTTCTCCACTCATTCCATTGTAAGGTTGTACTGCCTGACTCAGAGCAGCACAGCATGTGTGCATTTGTACTAATCTGCTCACTGTGCAAGTGCGTCAGGCGTTCGGTTGTAAATGGAAGGCAGTGAAGATTTCAGAGTAATGGTTCCTCTCTCTGTGCAGACGCTTGTCCTGGGAATCCTGATGCGTTCCATAGGGAATAAGAACACTATCTTGTTAGGCCTCGGCTTTCAGATCCTACAACTGGCCTGGTACGGCTTTGGCTCCCAGCCCTGGTGAGTTGATCATCTATAAACCCACTAGAGGGCAGCAAACTCTTCATTACACATGGTACAGTTCAGTTTGTAATCTGATTTGTACTTGAAATCAGAATTTATTGTGGTATTTCATAAGCTTTATTTAAAGCACTTGAACTAGATGTTTTCCAGCTTAGATACTTTCCTAAAATATAATTTTGGAAAATGGAAATACAAGAAAAGATGTCAACTCCTTTTATCCTGCCATTACTAGCATAATTTACATTTACCAGGCAAATTCATAGTGCATTCAGGGTACTATATATATATATATATATATATATATATATATATATATATATATATATATATATATATATACATACACATTTTTATTTTTTTTAATTTGTATTTTTTTTATTTTTTCTTTCCCTGGGAATCGACCATGTGACCTTGGCATTGCTAGCACCGTGCCTTACTCTTTGAACTATAGGAAAGCTATCAGCAAGTTATCTATCTGTGTCTCTTGGCTGGAACTCAAATAGACAAGTAAACATGACCTCAACAGTGTGTGTTTTGGATCAGTGCGTGTTCCTGAAACCAGTTACACATGCACGTAAACTGAAACAGATTGAGTCTGTGTGTGTGAGAGAATCTGAAGGTTGATTTGTTTCTTAAGGATGATGTGGGCCGCTGGAGCCGTTGCTGCTATGTCCAGCATCACCTTCCCAGCAATCAGTGCCATAGTGTCCCGCAACGCAGACCCCGACCAACAAGGTGAGATGCGTGCAGCCACAAAGTGTCCAATCTTAAAATATTCACACACGCAATCCTCTGGCTGGCACGTTTAGTTAAGCTTAGCCACAGAATGATTATGATAAGCCACTGTTAATTATTACTTCGCTCTTTGGAATATTCGCTGCATTCCGTGGACAAAAACAACGCTTTGTTAGTTTCATGTCTTGTGTAATTATGCGATCTCGTCTCAAGTAATAGTCATTTAAACTCATTGATATTTTATGTGCATTTATGTATTTGATAGCCATGTAATAAACAGGATAATATACAGTCAGCCAGTGCAGAATAAAGCAGTTTACTTTTAACCCAGTAATGACTGTCTGATCTTATGCAGTTGGTTGAATTATTATTGATGTATCGAAATGTGGTTGATACTAAGCTGATTTAAGTTTTAATGTTATACTGATAGTAAAATACATTTTATTTTATATTCTATTTTATACTACATTTTGTGTAAATGTAGAATAATACTAACAACTAAAATGATGGTAATTACAGATTAAAACCTGTTTTTGAAGGAATACTCTGACAAGGCAGCATTTATTACTATCAAAAATACAGTATAACAGTAATATTGTGAAATTATTACAATTTAAAACAACTACTTTTCTATTTTAATATAGAATTGGAGCCATTACTCCAGTCCTCAGTGTTACATGATTCTTCAGAAGTCATTCTTATATGCTGCTTCGGTTCTCAAGAAACATTGCTTATTATCAATCTTGAGAACCGTTGTGCTGCTTAACATTTTTGTGGATTAATTTTTTGTAACATTTTGTAATGGTGGCTTTCCCTTTAATGTGTCCTTGCTAAATCAAAGTATGAACTTCTTCCAAAACAAATTACGCTAAATTTTGAATGGGAGTGTATTGTTGCATTATAATGTGTATTTAAGTAACCTTTTTACTTTCTAAAGAAGTGATTGGAAAAATGCTCTCATGCAATTTGTCCTGTTTCTGTGTCAGGTGTGGTGCAGGGGATGATCACGGGAATCCGAGGTCTGTGTAACGGTCTGGGTCCAGCGCTCTACGGCTTCGTCTTCTACCTTTTCCACGTGGAGCTCAGTGAAATGGACCCCGCAGAGAGCCCGGAGAAGGGTGCCAAACCCAACATGGCCAACCCTACAGATGAGGTGAGTGATGATGAGCTTTAAGAAATCTCTCTGTATTACAGAACATGCACCTACCTACAAATCTCTCTCTATCCGTGTCTCTTCAGAGTGCCATCATCCCCGGCCCTCCCTTCCTGTTCGGAGCGTGCTCCGTGTTGCTGTCCCTGCTGGTTGCCCTCTTCATACCAGAGCACAATGCCCTCAACCAGCGGCCCGGCAGCTACAAGAAGCACAACAACGGCGCACAGAGCCACTTACACAGTTCGCAGGGCGGACCCTGCGAGGGCAAGGAGCCTCTACTGGAGGACAGCAGCGTATAACCCCACTGATGAGGGGGATGGGCAGCGGACCCCAAACCCCCTCACAATCACCACCCCAACCTCCCCAAACGCACACGTGCAGTGCACCTTTTACACAAGATGGCATCACCGTCCTCTCTTGTTCCCTCGCAGAACGAGCTGTGGGAACTGGTGCAGATCTTACAAGTGCATAACGGGGCCACCAGGGAGCTGACCTTGGCCTTGAGGAACAGGAAGTGGAGCTAAAGACATTTTACCTTGCAAAAGTGAGGGAAATGCGAGCAGACACAGTTGTGTGCCGATACAGACTTGGTGACGGTTTTCCTAATTTTTACTGTTGCGTAGTTGTTTCTTTGTTTTGTTTTTCTCTCTCTTTCAGAATTTCAACATAAATTATATAAATGTTCCTTGTCCAAAGACCTGGTAACTGTAACAATAGGGAACGTGTCTGTTGTGACGTTACAGGCTAACTTTTGATGTGCTGCTTTCTACTGGTTCTTCTTGGTTTTGTACTACAGATACAACAAATTGAGTCTTCTCTTTGAATCCTAGAGGAAATGGAACCAAGAAATGTCAGAAAGAAGGTCATCAGCGTCATTTCACGTAGTCATCGCTGTAGTATCATGCCCTTTCAACCTACAGTTTCTGTTCTTGTACATCAGATGAAATGGTTTGTACTTCCTCTCCTTTTCTATCATGAGAGGTGTCAAAATTCATGTAGGGGAAGTAAAAGATGCCTTTAAGTGACTTTCTATTGCAATTACCAAACCTAGATGAAGACTTCGCTCTGAGAAGGGTCAATCGTATCGCTCCTGTCGGAGTCTGCGCATATTTCATTCTCGTTTATCGTACGCCTCACCGCCAGAGCTCCCTGTGAACGTCAGCACTGCCATGTTACAACAGGCTAGCAGGGTTCCGAGCTTACTGACCGCATACCTAGTTTTCATATTACCGCAAGCACTGATGTGGGTGGATTAGCTTACATGTCATTGGATGAGCATCGCTAGATCCAGTCAATTAATATCACACATGCTGCTACTGTAGGATGTAAAAGGTTACAATGTTCTGTGGTATTATACTAGACTCTAAACGTGGTATTTCTATTAGAGCTGAGCTTTCTGGGCACGTCGTTGTAAATTTAGACCCCAAATTTTGTGGCTGATTTCTAATTGCGGTGCTTTTTTTTTTTTTTTTTTTTTTTTCTCTTCTTTCTTTCTGGTGAGACAAACTTCGAATACTTTTATCAGATCTCATCATGAACGTGTTTTTTTTTATTTTATTTTTTTTTTCAGAGAAAACCTCAAGTGCATTCAGATCACTTTTGTTTTTTTTAACCAATGTCTAGGTTTTGTTTATTTGGTTTTAGGTGCAATACCTAAGAGTTTATTTCTGTCTTTTGTGTTTTTATTGACTTTCTGGTATTTGTATGGTTTTCTTTCACTATTTTCAAGACAAATCAACAAGATGATCCACAGGCTTAGTCATTGTAACTTCTTTTAGCTAACATTTATGTTCTCTTACAGCATTGAAAACCATGTAAATGTTATTTAAAACAGACTGAATTTTTGCATTGATCTGTATGACCAAACTTGAATGGAAATCTGTCATATATCCTAGCAAGGAACAGATGATGGTTATCATCCTGTTTTTTTGTTTTTACCTGCATAATTCATCCACTTGCCACTAATGTGCAAAGAAATCTGGTGTTTGCCTCAGAAAAAAAAAAAGCCAATTAATTTGTGCCTAAAATGTGCTCTAAAAGAATAGAAACATTATATGTGAATGGTGAACCGGTTGTAAATATTAGAAACTAATGAGAAACTATTTATTAAAAGTTTATTGATATTGAAGTCTTTGTGTTTTCTTCAACAACAAAAAAAGAAAGTGATAGTTTTTTTTTTTTTTTTGGTTGATTGTTTGGTTTTGATTTTTATTATCGGCTAAAATGAAAAGATTATTCTTAAGTCTCAGTAGAAGCAATGTTCAGGGTTTAACAAAATGTTGCCATTTAAAGCAGGCAACGAGAAGGCTCTTTATATTCAGACTAAAATATCTGAAATCTGGGGACAGTAGCCAAGTCTGACATGTCTGTAAAAATGTGTGCTGCTTTAGGGTAATCATAGTCTTCCTGAGATCTACCTCCTGCTTTTTAGAACTCAAATTTCCAAAGACATATCTGTACTTCTTTGTAAAAGACAACGCAATGTTAATCCACCAGAGGCCAGCAGTGGACAGCTTTATAACCAACCTGGACGTGATGCAGCTGAAGACATCTGTGGTTTTAAGTTTCTTTCGCCTTTCGTGATGCGGATTGGTTACTGGTCACTGGTGTATATGCCATAGTTTTAGACCATAAAGTTAGCAGTTGGCGTAATTTTGCCGCCACCAACAGCAGCAGCATGTGTCAGAAATGTGTCAGATAAGGAGGTGGAATCACACATGAGAAGTGAGAAACAAACAATTTGAAGAGCTGAGTGAGAGTTTGTAACACCAGAGCAGTGCTCTTCTTGCACTTAATTCGCGTTTATTTGAGTTATTATAGTTAAAACTAAAAAATATATCTATAAATAATAAATCTATAAATAAATATATATACATCTATAAATCTAATATATATATATATATATATATATATAAAATAGGTGACCCTGCACCACAAAACCAGTCATAAGGCTCTTTTTTTTTTTTTTTAAATGGAGATGTATACATGAACTGAAAGCTGAATAAATAAGCTTTCCATTGATATATGGTTTGTTAGGATAGGACAATATTTGTCCGAGATACAACTATTTGAAAATATTGAGAAAATCTCCTTTAAAGTTGTCTAAATGAAGTTCTTAGCAATGCATATTACTAATCAAAAATTAAGTTTTGATATCTTTAGGGTAGGGCATTTACAAAATATCTTAATGGAACATGATCTTTACTAATGATTTCCTAATGATTTTTGGCATTAAAAAAAAAACAATAAATTTGACCCATACAATGTATTGCTGGCTTTTGCAACAAATATACCGTGCTACTTATGACAGGTTTTGTGCTCCTGGGTCTCACACACACACACACACACACACATATATATATATATATATATATATATATATATATACTCTAGTTAACTAAAACGGTGAAAAATATTTTTGTTCTTTAAAATAAAGGTAAACCGAAATAAAACATATATATTAAACATGTTTATCAATATGCATATAAATAGATAGTATAATATCTCAATGATACTAAAACTGCTGCCCTGCATTTAGTTTTTCATTTATCTACAAGATTCTTTTAAATGCACTGTCTCTGCAACTATTGCCTCTGCAACTGTTTCACACAGTGGCTCAGGACTGTTTTTCAAAGCAACCTCAGCACATGTAATCCTATTAGACCTATTAGAGTGCTGTAGGGTCAGTGCAACAGGGACGGGGTCAGAAAAATGATACATTCTGTTTTCAGAAGGACACTACTGTCAGCTGGTGTGACTCCGAAGGGTAAAGACAAAGGACTGATCAATACTCAATCAGCATATATATTTACATTACATAGCAATGCATGGAGGAACCTTTGGGGTGAATCTCTGTTGAAATTAATTCCTGACAAGAGTCTAGTGTTCTGTTTCCTTTCCCGTTCTATAAGCAGATATGTATAGATTTCAGCCTTTTCCCTTTGCTAACTAAGGACAGAGGTTGAGCATTAACCCTCAGCGGGTGTGTATTCTGCTAAACATAAAATTCAGAGCTCATGGGACTGTGCTGTCAGGTCATATTTGGGTTGTGAATGCCAGCATGATGTGTTAGAGTATGTGCAAGTGGATTGAAGTGCATTGAGTGAGTTTGTTTTTTCAGTAAGTATGCTGAATACAAAGGAATGATTCTGTTGGCCTGAACGCGTACATCTCTGGAATAGCAAACATTTTTACGATGAGTGCTGCTGATGTTTATGTGTTGTCCTATCTGGCCTCATTTCCTCCGGAAGTGATGTGGAAGTTGCATAATAACTGTTTCACACTATATCTGTAATTGAATAATGAAAGGTCTAGAGTGAACATATCAACACTTCCTGAAGATAACAGCAATGAATTTAGTTTGGAAAGGTTATTTAAAGATAAAGAGCATATTATCTGAAGTGAATTTAAGCTAAATGTTCCATACATCATGAAATGGACCGAGAAATCATTAAGATCAAGAATTCATTCAGCACATTGCCTTAAAGACAGAGACAGAGATAGATATAGAGATAGAGGCAGAGGTAAAATAAAAAAAAATAAAAAACACTTTATTCATCATTTATAAATATATATTTTAAAATGAATTATTTAATGGATTTTCAGCAAACTCTAAACATTACAGCAACATAAGAAATTAATATGAAAATGGTCTATTTAAACCAAAACTGTATTAAGATTTTTGAATGTTTTTGAAAGTTCTTATACTCACCAAGGCTGCATTTATTTGATAAACAAATAATACAATTGAGTAAAACTATAATATTGTAAAATAGTATTACAATTGAAGATATCTTCTCTAATGTAATATATTTTCAAATGTAATTTATTCTTCATTCTCACATGATCCTTCAGAAATAATTTTAATCTGCTGATTTGTAGCTCAAGAAACATTTCTCATTATTAAAATACATTTTCCCCCAAGATTTTTTGGTTAAGACCAACATATATTTGAAATATAAATATTTAGTAAATTTTGTAATTTTAAAAGAGTTTACTTTTTGTCAGTTTATTGTCTTTGCTGAACAAAAGTATTTTCTTAATACACACACACACATATATATATATATATATATATATATATATATATATATATATAAATTTAAAAACCTGGTAGTGTATATGTAGACAACAAAAATCTAAAAAATAAAAAAAACTTAGCTGTGACTTCTTTACCATGTGAAAATCTAAAAGTCGAGACCCCACAAAAAGTAAATCCAAACCCCATCTTTAATCCTTTATCATATTTATCCCACTGTTGCTTGTATATGTCGTTGATTAAGCTCTTAACTGAGCCCATTGTGAGCAGTTCTATCACTGCAGTAATGCCATGCATTAAGTAAGAGATCTGTTAGTTCCCCTGGGGATGCTCAGATCTGATGTCAACAACATTTCAATAAGTAAGAAAGAATATAAAAATCACTCACATGTAATTTTGATAATACTTCATGTTGTCGTTTTAGTCGAAAACAGCATGAAAAGGCAGCAAATTTAATAAAGCAATTAATAGGACATCTGTTCTTCCGATATGTGGCCAGAGAAATAACATCCTGTCCTATTTTGTGTTCATTTTTAGCCCATCTCTAAAAGTGTCATGTTTTTCAAGTTATCCATCATCTTTTAACCAATCCACCAAACCCAGGAAGGAACACAATACAGAGTCCTGAAATATAAAAGCATGTTGTCATGGTGACCTTACACCAAATATTGTAAAGAAGTAATTAGTGAGCTATAGCAATTCTCTCATGATTTCCTGCTTCTCATTCATGCTTATTTGCTCCTAATATAAATGTTTGAAAAATGGAGAAAGTAATTTGAGAGGAAATTAAGGTATTAAATCAGATCAGACCACTCTGATGGCAAATAGCACAGACCACCCAACGACCTAGACGTCTGCTAGTCCTTGTTGGATGTTTAACCATCTATGACCATCACCTCCATATTTTTTTTCTGACCAAAATGAACAAAATAATGTCGATTTCACTTACATTAGGTTTACCCACGTTGCATTTAAATGTCTTTTTACGTGCCTTGCATCGTAAGATATTTATTTTGCAGCTTAGACAGCATCAGTAATTATAAGGGGAGTTTTTTCTAAAAGCATACCTCTCTTTATCAGACTGAAGCCATGACCACTTGAGTAGGCTCACTTTCTTTATAATAACCGTTGTCTTTTTCGTGTCTTGGTTTTCTAATCTGTAAAAAAATAAACAAATTAATAAATAGCTATTTGGTGGTTTTGTCTGTAGCCAGAATATGACTTTCTTTATCTCCCCCATTAAAAATAAATATATTAATCGCCATTAATAATCATTATTACAATATCAAGAGCACTAATCAATAATGATTTGTCATGATATTGCAGCTTCAGTTTCTGCTCCACCTTTTCAGTGTAAATATGGCTTTTGTTGATGCTGAAAAATGATCGGTAACAGTCTACAGTAGTTGTTTTGTTTAGTTTCATTTTACCACAGAAATTATTAGAATTATTAAAGTAGTCTGAGATTATGAATATCATGTTATGAGTGGTCAGCATACTGTTGATGATCCCATTTAAGTAGTTCCACTATGTTGTGTAATCACTATTACATCAGATTATACATCTTCATATATCATCATTGGCTTACATGCTGAATCATCATCCTGTCCTTGCCAACTGTCCATCAAATGTATATATATATATATATATATATATATATATATATTTATTTATTTATTTATTTAGTCATTTAGCAGACGCTTTTATCCAAAGCGACTTACAAATGAGGACATAAGAAGCAATCAAAACCAACAAAAGAGCAACAACGTGCAAGTGCTATTACAAGTCTTGGTTAGCCTAACGCAGTACAGATAATTATTATTATTATTGTTATTTTTAATAAAAAGACATAGATAAAATACAATTAGAATAGATAGTGCTAGAGTTAGAGGGTCAAGTAAAGATGAAACAGTTGAGTTTTTAGCCGTTTCTTGAAGATGGGTAAGGATTCGGCTGCTCGGATCGAGTTGGGCAGGTCATTCCACCAGATGGGAACAGTTAATGAAAAAGTCCTTGAAAGTGTTTTTCTGTGTCTTTGGGATGGTACAATAATTTGTTGTTCACTTGAAGAACGCAAGCTTCTAGAGGGCACATAAGTCTGAAGTAAAGAATTTAGGTAAAGGGGTGCAGAGCCAGTGGTGGTTCTGTAGGCAAACATTAATGCCTTGAATTTAATGCGAGCAGCTATTGGTAGCCAGTGCAAATTGATGAACAGAGGCGTGACGTGCGTTCTTTTCGGCTCATTAAAGATTAATCTTGCAGCGGCATTTTGGATTAATTGTAGAGGTTTAATAGAATTGGCTGGAAGACCTGCCAAGAGAGCATTGCAATAGTCAAGTCTGGACAGAACAAGAGCCTGAACAAGGAGTTGTGTTGCATGTTCCGAGAGAAAGGGCCTGATCTTCTTAATATTATATAATGCAAATCTGCAGGACCGGGCAGTTTTAACAATGTGGTCTGAGAAATTCAGCTTATCATCAATCACAACTCCAAGGTTTCTGGCTGTTTTTGTAGGAGTTATGGTAGATGAGCCTAACTGGAAGCTGAGATTGTGATGAAGCGATGGGTTAGCTGAAATTACAAGCAGTTCTGTCTTAGCTAGGTTAAGTTGAAGGTGATGGTCCATCATCCAGCAAGAAATGTCTGTTAGAAACGCAGAGATGCGAGTAGCTATCGTCGGATCATCAGGATGGAATGAGAGGTAGAGCTGAGTGTCATCAGCATAGCAGTGATATGAAAAGCCATGTTTCTGAATGACAGAACCTAGTGATGCCATGTAGACAGAAAAGAGAAGTGGTCCAAGAACTGAGCCCTGAGGCACCCCAGTAGCTAGATGTTGCGACTTGGATACCTCACCTCTCCAAGATACTTTGAAGGACCTATCAGAGAGGTAAGACTCAAACCACTGGAGTGCGGTTCCTGAGAAGCCCTTTCTCAATAGGGTTGACAAGAGGATCTGATGGTTGACTGTATCAAAAGCAGCAGACAAATCTAGCAAGATGAGTAATGAAGATTTGTCAGCCGCTCTTGCAAGTCTTAGGGCTTCAACAACAGAAAGCAAGGCAGTTTCGGTCGAATGTCCACTTCTGAAGCCAGATTGGTTACTGTCCAGGAGGTTGTTCTGTGTGAGAAAGACAGAGACTTGGTTGAACACAACTCGTTCAAGTGTTTTTGCAATGAAAGGAAGAAGGGAAACCGGTCTATAGTTCCCAAAAAGAGTTGGGTTAAGAGTGGGTTTTTTAAGAAGTGGAGTTATACGAGCCTGTTTAAATGCAGAGGGAAAAATTCCAGTGTGAAGGGATGTGTTAACGATGTGAGTGAGTGCAGGTACGACTGCAGGTGAAATGGCTTGAAGGAGATGAGATGGAATAGGATCAAGCGGACAGGTAGTAGGATGACTGGAAAGGATGAGTTTAGAGACTTCTGCCTCAGAGAGTGGAGAGAAGGATGTGAACGAGTGTATGTTTGCTGGTAAGATATGCTTGATAGATTGTGGTGTGGAAAATTGTGCAGTGAGGTTTGTAATTTTATTAATGAAGAATGTGGCAAAGTCATCAGCTGTTAGAGATGATGAAGGAGGGGGAGGAGGAGGACAAAGGAGGGAGGAAAATGTTTTAAATAGCATGCGAGAGTTAGGTGAGTTGTTAATTTTGTCATGATAGTATGTCCTTTTAGCAGTGGAAACATTAGCAGAGAAGTCAGAGAGGAGTGATCGATATAAATTAAGGTCAGTAGGATTTTGTGATTTGCGCCATACCCTTTCTGCAGCCCTGAGTTTAGAACGATGTTTTTGGAGAACATCAGATAGCCAAGGGGCAGAAGGGGTACTACGGGCTGGCTTGGATGAAAAGGGGCAGAAAGTATCTAAACAAGACGTCAGAGTGGAACAGAAAGTATCAGTAGCACTGTTAGCATCAAGAGAGGATAACTGTTTAGGGGGAGGAAGCGAAGATGAAACCATAGCAGATAGCAGGGAGGGTGAGAGTGAACGCAAGTTACGTCGAAAATTGACATGTGGAGGGATATGTGATGTGTCAGGAATCATGTTGAGGTTAAGAGTAAGGAGGAAGTGATCTGAGGTGTGCAGTGGAGTAACCAGCACATGATCAGTGGAGCAGTGCCGTGTGTAAATAAGGTCCAGCTGGTTCCCTGATTTGTGAGTAGCCGTAGTTAGCACTCTCTTGAGATCAAAAGACGCAAGCAGAGTGTGGAAGTCTGCAGCCTGAGGTTTATCTAGGTGGATGTTGAAGTCTCCAAGTAAGACAAAGGGAGTACCATCCTGAGGAAAGGTTGAGAGCAATAAATCTAATTCTTCCACAAAATTACCTAGTGATCCTGGAGGACGATAAACAACTACAAAATGGATTTTTAGAGGGTAGGTAATAGTAACCGAATGTGATTCAAAAGAGTTGTTGATACTCAGAGATGGTAAAGGAGTAAATGTCCAATTATTAGAGATGAGCAGACCAGTACCTCCACCTCTTCCAGTCCAACGGGGGGTGTGGGAAAAGGAGAAATTATTATTATATATATATATCCTTTTCCGATTCGTCTCTTCTCTCTGTTTGCATCCTGTCCTCAACTGTTCTGTCAAATGAAGGCAAAAAATAAATTAATAATAATAACTAAACAATTTCAGTGTTGTTAGCAACCTGTTCATTCTCACAGATTCCCTTTTCATCTGTATGTTTGCTGCATTAGATGAATCATTCGGATTCAGTCCATTATGAAATTCAGTCCATTGTTACACTCCTTACCTAATTTCAAAGAGCTTTTATGTATTTTATATTTCAAAGGCATTGGTGTCTTTTTCACTTCCAGTTGGTGACGAAGACAGTTGTTTTCTCTCTATGTACCTGACATTTGGAAGGGTTTAACGTGGTGTTCCCACACATAATAGAGGCAGTTCTTAGAACAGAGGATGTAAACAGGTTGTAGGGCAAGAGGGATTGGGGATGTTATTGTGCCTCCTCCTCTCTCTCATGATCAGCAGGAAGGGAAGACATCAGTCAGACTACACATTGTGTGATTTGTTTTAAGACATGGCCTGTGGCTGTGTACAAACAAGCCACCCTTCTATACCAGATCACAATTAAATTGGCAAAATCGCATATTTAAATGTATTATAAATTTACATGGTCCCAGGGATTATGGATTGATTTTCTGTATTGTTCTACAGAGAAATGGATGTGTTAAAGAAATATATCAGGTTCAAAACAAGTTAGGCTAAGGCATTTGTGGCATAATGTTGATTACAACAAAAACTAATTTTGACTTGTGTATTAAAAAAGCAAACATTGAGGAGCACTTAGAACAGAAGAAAATGGATGGACCTTAAAGCAGAATTTGAGAGCAATTACATAAATTCTAATGTTTATATGTGTATTATTTGAGTTGTAAAATTGTTCTCGTAATTTTAACAGTGATGTTAGAGATTATGGTGTTTTGTTGTCATGGCACCAGAGTTGTTAAAAATGCATGTGACTTTACATAGAAATATTAAAATCATGTTAAAATGTATATTGTTGACATCTTGAAAATAGCTGAAAACTGTTTTTAAGTACCGCACTGTAACCCACATTTCTGCTTTTTTAGAGAAGTTGAAATCATTTTTGTTGTAATCAACATTGTGCCATCAGCTTTCTACGGATCCCAGAATATTCCTAATGTAGTTGGACAACTTATCTGAGCTGTAAGGAATGTGCGGCAGCAAAAACATATTTATCACCTTGTATAACACAGTCCTGTTTCTTACCAACACAGTTCTTACTGGTGGCCAGGATGTGTGTGTTTTGACATATCTTAAAGGCTCATAAGTTCAACAGAACTACACATCAACCTATTTTTTCCTTTTTTCTCTCAAAGACTTTCCTTGGTCTTAGAAAACATAGTTAAACTAATATAGTTGCACTACTAAGTTTCAAATACAGATTTATAATCAGTAAGTTCTAATACAAACTAGTAATTTTCTGAACAAACCCTTTTAACCTTACCTAAAGGAACCTAGAAGGTACTTTGGATCAAACTGAGTCTTTGGCATATACAACATCAGCTATCACTCGCATGTTTTATTTTTACTGCATCTATTTGGCAAAATCCTGCATTACTAATACATAACAATATGAATATTCTTGTGGTATCCATGTTTTTCATAAATATAGCTGTTGCCAACGCATAATTACAGATACTAATGCTGCACAGTGTGAGGCTGGCAGAGCAAGTCAGATTTTATACTACACTGTCTAAAGATTATTTCCATTATCACAGAATAAACCCTGACAGTAAAGCATAATGACTGTACATTATCTCGCTTTTAACACGACTGCTTCATAATACATAAGTAAATGGACATGAAATATTGATTTGAGCTGAAATCATTTTATTAGAATCCAGGATCATTGAATTCAATCAAGTTATGTTCAGTACTCTTTGTACTTAAAATTAAATGACAGTTTATAGGTTGTAGATTTAGTGTAAATTGGAAGTAGCCAAAAATGTTAAATACCACAAAAATTATTTCGACTTGTGCCTCGTTTTTTTTTTAGAAAAGAAAAAACTGTTATGGGGCATGTTTTTGGAGTAATTAAAAGCAGAAATGTGAAGTTTATCTTTTCATAAAAGCACTTACAAACTTGCATTATCTGTCAAGTTTTTCTCGTCATTTTTTTACAGGACTTTTATGGTTTATGCCTTTATGTTATAATGACAGTGAGACTGTAAAATTTATAACTTCACACAGAAAAGGTTAGTAAGCGATTTTTTCACACTAAAACTGTTAACATGCATATTGTTTGTCTTGTGGCTATACGTTTGAAACTGGGTATTTTAAAGTTTACAGATCTGCCCCATTCACTGTAACGCAGATTTACAGTGTTTTACCATGGTATATTTACCAGGACAAGATTCACAACGAGGAACAAGAGTAAGCAACTGTTTTTTTTTCTGTGCTCTGGATACCACATAATTCAATGTCAATGCATTGCCTAGAAGCCAGTGTTTTACAAAATGTAAAGCGCACGCCAAGGTTTAGTGCGCGCACGCTGTCTCGGTCCACCGCTCCAGTCCATATTTCCCCTGTGCTCGATCGGCCTTTCTGGCAGCTCTTGTTTACTGGCGCAAAGACAGGAAAGGGGATCCTTGGAGAGAGGGGATATGTCAATGCACTAGCTACAATGCACCAGCGGTGGGACAAAAAAAATAAAAATAATTCTTGACTTTTTATTCTCCGCGAGAGAGTTAAAGACGAGTAAGTGAGCTTTACGGAATCCGCTTCACTTCGTTGTATTGATCTGTGAAGCAAGGCAACTGTTCGTCAGCAAAGCGACGCAGAAAGACTGCATGTGAAGTATTTGAGCTGGAAGTCTCGCGGAAATCTCAGCGACTGCAGTGTTTTCAGAAGACGCCTCCAATTAAATGATATGAATCACAGAGCTGCCAGTTTACAGGCTCGCTGTGAGGAATAGTAGGCTACGGAGAAACTACCGCGTTTGTGATCCGTAAGCGCACGACTGCAAAAGCTCGCAGTCAGCAGGAACCTGGAAAAAGCACACACTGATATCTGCCCGTTACGAACCCTGGAAATCTTGGACGTTTTGCAGCAGCACTACCTGTAACTCATAAGTCTGTAGGCAGCGTATTAGAACTATAAGATCTTTTAATCTGAAAAGTAAATCGAAACGGCAACAAAAAAGACGCTCAATTGATTATTTCGGCCTGCGCTCGGTGTGCGCAGCCATTCCTCCCCGTGCTTCACCAGTTTTTCCTTTTTTTCGCAAGGCTTGTAGCAATCTGCGCAAGTCCTGGGCAAATATATGCAATCGATCACAACTGAATCGGCCGCTCTTTGTAAATGATGCTGTCCGCGTGCGTTATAGGTGTGGATTGTTTTAGTCGCAGCACGCGCTGTCATTAGCTTAGCGCTCGAGCGTCAACATTAGTCCGTGCGCGCGACAGCAGAGCGCATTGAACACGTTGAACTTTCCTCTCCGCCCATTTTTTTCTGAGGGGGGGGTGAGAGATGTTTTTTTCTGTTTTTAATTTTTATCTCCCAAAAACAACAGTGGACTATTAAAACAGGTCGTTACCCACACCAAGACGTATTCGGAGGGGATTTTCGGTTTCCCCGGGGTCAAAATGCGGCTGCGGACTTTGATTGTTTTGGTTGCGTCGGTCTACACTGTTTGCAACTCTCAACAAACAAATGGAGAAAGTAAGTGTAACTTAACGGCTTTGTTTTATTTTTCACATTAATACGAATTTAATACCACAGGAGTCTTGTCTGTTTAAATGTTAATCTACAAACGTAGATCTGAACGGGAAAAAGGGATCGTAGCTCTTGACCACTGTGACACATTTGGTAAAGCAGAGCCAGACAGAAGGACATTACAGGGCAAGGGGCGAATACATCAAATATCGGGTCGTTTTGATTTAGACAAATCGTTTCAAACTGGCTTTAATGGTACGATCGATTATATGGAGTGTGCGCCTTGACCCTAGAGCCAGATTATCGATCGTTTGAGGACAGCATTGATCTATTTGTAGTAAGGTTTTCAAGTTCAGCCAGGCCCGTTTCATGCAGCCATTTGCAGCGTTGACAGAGTTGCAAGAGGATTTTAAATCCTAATCAGATCAGTCGAGACCTATAGGGCTGCGTTTTCATTTATTGCTCAAAGAAGTCATGAAACCTGTCTGTGATCCGTTCTTTGAGTTTGGGAAGTGCGTTACTTTCGGAGCAAACTAGTACTAGAGCTCGCAGATGTCCTTTTAAAATTGCTTTCGGCACAATAAAACTATTGTAAATTGATATCACCGTGCCACAAATTTTATTAGCAGACTACTGTCGGTAAACACTGGAGCAGCGGAACATCTAATCAATAAGTCTTTATTTATCAGTCACTTATTTCATGTCAACTCAAGGCAGTGCACTTTGAAGACTCGTTGTATGAACAGAAATTGTTGAATTTAATAGTTTATCTATATGCTTGATTATACAGTCTATTTTAAGGCATAGTGATTTATGTAAATGCTTAATATATTTGTATTACTTTTTTAGTAATATTTTATATAAAACACTCGGAATAGAAAGAATTACTAAACATACATGCTGGTAATTGGTTTTAATTAGGCAGTAGTGATTGTGTAATTAGGTACCACTTGTTGTTTTTTAGTGCTCTTGGAAGACTTCCTGCAACAGCTAAATAAATATAAGCATGCTTTTGACACACTTGGCTGTGTTCAGCTCCAAACAAAACATTGGCTTATCTTCAGTTCACTCAACAAATGAGTTTTTTTGATCCTTTTCCCCCCCAAACAAATACAGAACAAAAGAACACATTGCTAAGAGCAACTTATAAACATAAGACATATACATACAAACGGTATTCATGAGTATTTAGCTTTTGATCAGATTTTGCCATACAGAGTTATGTTAAGAGTTACATATCTGACACAGTTTGTTGATTAGGAGTCAAAAATGATTCAGATTAATATAAAATGACATAACAGAGAGAGACGAGGAGAAGAATAATAAATAAAAATAAAAAAACGTTCATAGGTAACGATTAAATCTTTTCTCTTCTTCTCAACTATTTCCCCCAGCATGATGACATTTTTGTAGATTGTTGTCTTAAGGAAAGGGTCAGCACTTCCATACTGTACACATCATTTACAATTTCCCGCCATTCACATACAGATGGGGGATCTCTTTGAGCCATTACCTTGTAATGGCCTTCATCCTGGTTGCTAATAATATATTAAAGATGTATATATCCTTTGTTATTTTTGAAGAAGAAATTCCCAAGTACATTGTTTTAAAATTACACTTTCAGATTCAATCCCATTATTGCATTTATCTTTCTATTCAGCTCTTGCCAGTAAGTACGAATAATATTACAGTCCCAAAAGATGTGAAAATGGTCAGCCATTACATTTCCACATTTTCTCCAGCATTCACCAACTTTTTGATTTCCAGTTTGGAAATTTTTTATTCTTGGAGTTATGAAAAAACGTATTATATTCTTCCAAGTAAATTCCCTCCATGAATCTGAATTAGTTGTGGTCATCTGTGTTCTCCACATAGTTAATCACTCTTCTTCTGTTATAGTTATATTGGCTTCCTTTTCCCATTTTTGTTTCACATACATTGTTGAATGTTTTTTTGTTGACATTAAACAGGAATTAATTCTTGATACAAGTTTCTTATTCACCTTCTTTTTATAAGTATCTACTAATATCTGTACTATTGTTGATCCCGTATCCTCTGTGTCTCTTATATTTTTATTAAAATAATGTAAGTCATGTTCCACCCATCGTAGTATGCTTTCTTGTCTTTCAATTTTAGAATTCCTTAATACCAAATTTCCAATGAAATCTTTGTCAAACAGTTCAGTTTATGTAACACTGTCTGCTGAAAATTTCTATCTCCTAGTAATACTTGAAGGGGTATCAAGTTGTGACTGTTCAAAATCTTAACAAATTAATTTTAACTTTTTTTTTTTTTTTTTGGAAAGTTAAAAATACAGTAGTATTTTTGTCATTAAGATTTTTTTTCTTTCTTTGGGAGAAAATCAAATCAAATACTCCAAGTTGCACGCTATCATTAGGAGAATTTCTGATCATTTCGGGCCTTATTTGTTGATTTGTGAGCTGTGTTAAACCCCAAGTGCATTTTTTCTTATCTTGTTGCTCTGCAGATTTCTAAATATAGCATTGGTTTGGATGAAATTTATGCATTCAAAGTTCTGCCAGTTTCCATTTTGAGACTCTCTTCCATGTGTCGCACGGTTAAGCTACTCTATATCAGAACAGTATGTTTAAAAACTGTTAGGTTTTAGGTTAAGACCTACATATGTTTGAAAAACTAATAACAAGCACTGCATGGAACGTTACAAATGAACAGACTGTTGGCTTTCTCTGTCTGTAATAATCTGATGTGGCTTTAATCAGCCTTTTAATTCTTATTACATTATTTCACTCTTTTTGTACTGAGTTTAATTCATGTTTGTTATTATAAAGTTGCTTGGCAAAGTCTTCTTTATCTGCAATAAAATCTGTAAGATATGTTTGGCTTGCTCCCAGGTAATACGAAAAGAACATATTTGGAGTGTGTTGCATCTTTCTCGTGTCTTGTCACAGCATAGTTTTTGGCAGTAGATAAGTTAACACCTGGGGGTGTATGTATGCCACCTTTTTATTAAAACTGAAAATAAAAGATTGAGTAATAGCGTGAAACCAGTTTGTGCGAGATTTTAAGGGCAGATTGAACATAAACAAGTTGTGTAATTGCTAAGTTGGCCCCCTTCTTGTTCCTCTTAGGCTTGTAGTGAACCACTGTAGGGAAGAGTGGAACTATTTTAGGGCCTCAGTTCAGCCTCGTCAGGACTGGAAATTTGCTCAGAGCCTGACTCATCTTGTAACATTTATTAATTCAAAGTTCAGCTTCTGAGATCGCTGTATTATAATGTAATTTTTTTTGATTGAATACGTTTTTCTCCGTTACGAATTATAATCCCAGTGTAACAACTGGAGTGAAAAGTTCATTTAAAAATGAACAAGATCGTTTTAGTGATTTGTTTGTCACCTTTTTGCTGCAATGTCAGCACCACACAAACTGTGAAATCCCTAAGACCTGATGATCATGTTTTCAAGCTTGAGCTGTGAATGATCCAAAGAGCATCTTGTTTTTAAATGGAAGCGAGGACATCTGGCCTTCTGTACGGAGGAGTTCACTTGCTCAATATCGCAAATTTCCTTATTTGATTATTATTTTAGAAAAAATGCTGAATCTTTCTAAATTTCTTTTATTCAGATTGTCAAAATATTTCTACATATAAAAGTTTTCTATATCAAAATACTTCATTTGTTTTATTAACCTTGTTTATTTCCAAAATTATGCTTTGAATCCTAGATTTGCAGTATGGTCTCATTTTGCTCCCCTCTGACTGTATATTATTATTAATAATAAACTATCCTTTTTGTTTTACACATTTTGCTTTTTTCATGTTTAATTGCTTTCTTGTGCTTGCAATGCTAAATTAAAAATGTAGTGTATAAATTTACTCCTAATTGTCCAATGCCGTCTGTCCGACTAGTTTTACTATCTGTAGTCTTTGCAGTCAATCAGCTAGTCTGTAAGTTTTTAATGTGGTCAAACTAATAGTACAGCTGTCACTCTTCACATTCTTCTGTCAGTCGTGTGTCTTTATAGACCCGGACAGCACATGACAACATAATTCATACCTCTGCAGACTAGAATCCGAAACCGTTTGACTGAATCACCTGCTTGGTTGCATTGCTAATATCCAAAAACAAGTGGTATATACTTTCGTAATTGCAATGTTCAACCTTGTCAAGGCTTGGGTGACATGGCATGACCATTGAAGCAGTGAGAAATCATTTCGAATGTATTTGCCACACTCTTTGTCCACGTTACTCCATGCTTTCTCAGATCTTGCGGCTCATTGTGCTTCCTGATTGTACACATTGTCAGTTTTTATTACGATCCCCTTGTGATCACCTCATTCAAACTAACGATTAAAAGCTTCCCCTTAAGAGTCTGTTATTTGTTCTGTTTTAGAGTTCGTCATAGCTCTTCAGGTGGTTTTATTGTCTCAAAAGGAGGTTACTAAGTAATTCATAAAATGCTGTATCATTGTGAGTGGTTTACAGGATATCTGTTAACAATGAGTCTGATTGTTTCACATTCATTTAATCTTCTGTATATTTATTGTTTGCATTCAGTGCTTATATTTATTATTACGTTGAAAAGATTACGAATGTGTTACTGGTTAAGCTGTATTCATGCTATTATGAAGCTGACACAGCATGTCACTTTTTTAAAAGCACATTTATGGGTCATTTTGTCTCAAAAAAAGTTTCTTATATCAAATCCCAACCTTTGAGTTATTGTGATTTCCCATGCAGTTTGCCTCTCACGAGTTTTAAAATAGATTCAACTAGTTGCAGACTCAAATCAGAACTCATCCAAATTCTTGTGCAACAACTGTTAGACCCCGCTTTTCTTCTGATTTTCAAGTGTGTGGCCAGGGACTTACACAGTTTAGCAGTGGAAACCCACCCAGTAATATAGTTCTTCTCACTGAGTTTGAGGACACCACAGCAGCTGGTGTGCAGGTGCATCTTTAAATCATCCCGTGTCTAGACTCTCCATTCTACTCACTGTTATTGGTTGCCCAATCATTCTGTATGCTAAATTTATTTCCTGTAACCTTTATTGCAATCTTTTCTCACAGGGTGAGGTGTGTCACTATGGTGTCACATGTATGCCCCCAATTTGTTCACGTAAATGATCTAAACTACTGTAGTATAAAGATATGAAGGATGCTCATAATGGTAGTTTGGCCCAATGCACATGTCTGGAGGAAATTCATGATTTTTATGAGAATGAGATTGTTTTATATTTGTATTTTTTTTGAATGTATGTTCACGTGTAAGTCGCTTTCTTACGAAGCCATATTGTTCAATTACAATTCGGTTTAATGGGTAAAACCCAAAAAGCAGATGAATACAAATCAGCAAATCCTCAAAGAGGAAGTGGGCCGAGAGGTGTGGA
Organism: Barbus barbus; assembly: GCF_936440315.1. Taxonomy (NCBI): domain Eukaryota; kingdom Metazoa; phylum Chordata; class Actinopteri; order Cypriniformes; family Cyprinidae; genus Barbus; species Barbus barbus. The sequence goes on from NC_136754.1 coordinate 9,592,811, forward strand.
GACCCTCCTCTTTTTAAGACTTCTGCTTTTAAATTGTCAGACAGTTCCTTCCCGTGCCCTGGTTGAAATATTTGCTATTGTTTGTCTTGTTTCAGAGGAAAGTGAGTACTTTGTGTGGTTTAGCTGTTTGCTGCATTTATTAATAAATTTTTTCATTCAAGAACATTTGCATTGCATTGACGCAAGATTTATTTGGATCTCTTAATGGTGGCTGTGAAGGCAAACACACTTATGCAGATTGAATGCAGATTTCAATCAATATGTCAGGTCGAAATATACTTTTCAGGTCTGTAACAAAGCAGAACTAGCTACAGAGAAATCAGCATTGCCATAAATCACTACCTTGATTACATGCCTTTTCTTCTTTAGACATTTTCTTTTCTTCTTAAACCTGCAGTTTACTTTAAGATTAACCTGTTAAGGTTATGATTTATGTTTTGATCTTTTGCAAATGAAAAGTGCTTTTTTTTTTTTTAAACCTGTTTTTTTACTTTGATAAATCAAATATGTAACCAATAGCACCCTTCTAAAACTTGCTTCGAATAATTGAGTATTAAAGTATTAAATTTAAATGTAAATGCATGATTCTATTTTTGTCTTTAAAACAAATTACTTTTCTTTTTTTACACCATATATCTTTTAGCAAAGCTTGATTAAAAAAAAAATAATCTTGACTGAAGTAGCTGTCTCTTAATTTAATGCATGCTAATAACTTGGATTATTTTTTGTTAGATGTTCAGGGTTTAAATTTGGCTAGAGCGTCATTAAGAGATTCATTGCATAAAATGAATGACTACACACAGTCAGCCAGGACACCGCTCATCTCACTGTGCCGCCGTTTTATGTATTTCAATGATAGTCTTTTCAAGTGCCTGGCACCCCATTTGTACATAGTGTATTAGGAGTGTGGTGCTAAAAATAAGTGTAAGCGTAGAGGTATTGCACATTGTGTGTGTCTGATAGAGAGAGAGGACGCAGTAGGGTTGTCAGTAGGGTTATACTACGTGTTTCAGGTTCCTCGTGCTCCAAAACTTCCGGACTGCCACATTTATGGATCCCTGTGGTGGGGCCACTGTTATAATTAATATAAACAAGAAGCCAGCGCAAGGTATTTTTGACCTTCCCAATGCCTAGTGTTTGAAAGGTCTCAGTTATGCACGGACTGACCGCTCATCAGAGTTCATGTATGCATGTAATTCATGTAAACCGTTGTGGAATCTTTTAAGTCATGAGCAGCAGGGACCGTTTTTCATTTAAAGGGGACCGGGGAACCAACAGGACACAATTAGATGTGTAGCATCCTAGGTATTATTATCGTTTATGATTTTGTAACCACTGATTAATTGCATATTAATTGTGTTCTTTGTTTTTAGTTGTTGTTGTTTTTTGTCTTTTGAAGAAACGCGTAGTCAATATTTCATAATGTCATATTCATTAATTCTACCTCTTGTCATGATTGATATACAGTCCCCTCCAAAAGTATTGGAACAGTAAAGACAAAATTGCTCTGTTGGCTGTGGAGTCAAGACATTTGCAAATATGATTAAAAGATGAATATGAGACAAAACTACTGAATGTCACATTTTATTATTAGCCGCATGTTTTACCAAATAAAAAGAACAGCACTTTTAGAGTTCATCCCACTCATTGATATGAGCATAAGTATCGGGACAGTTGAACATAAGGCAGATATAAAAGATTAAAAGCTATTATTTAGTTGCAGATCCCTTGCGCACAATCACAGCAGTGAGTCTGAGATAGACATCACCAGACTCTTGGTCTCATCCTTTGAAATACTTTTCCCAGCCTTTAATGCAGCCAATTCCAATTGTTGCTTGTTTTGGGGAGTTTCTGCCTTTACTCTCCTCTTCAGCTGGTGAAATTGAACTGACCGGGTGTTTTGGGTCATTGTCCTGATGCAGTATGAAGCACTTCCCAATGAATCTGGTAGCATTTTCTTGAATATTGTTAGGCAAGATGGTTTTGTACCCTTCCAAATTCATTCTGCTACTGTCATCATACATTAAGTCATCAGTAAAGTTGAGAGGGCCTGTTCCAGAGGCAGCCATGCATGCCCCTGCCATGACACCACCTCCACCATGCTTTACAGATGAGATATTCTTGGGATCATTTGCAGTTCCCTTTTTTCCTCCACATTTTTGCTTTCCCATCACTTAAATAAAGGTTCATCTTTGTCTCATCGGTCCATAAACGCAGTTTCAAAACTCTTCTGGCTCACCGTTGTGCTTTTTTGCAAACTCTAATCTTGCCTTTGTATTTTTGGTGCTGATCAGAGGTTTGCATCTTGCTGTGTAGCATCTGTAATTCTGTGTCAAAGTCTCCTGAGGACAGTAGATTGTCAGAGCATCACCCCAGCTTTCTGGAAGTTGTTGGTGATTTTACAGACACGTCTTTTGGGGGTTCATTTTCACAGTTTTTATGATTTGTCTACTGTTGTTTTCTCAGCCGATCAGGTAGTTGTTGGTTGCTGGTGGTTTCCAAACTCTTGATTTCTCCATGCCCTTTGTTTTTGCTAGAGCTCTAATTGACTTCCTCTTTTCTTTTAGCATCCAAATTGCTTGCTTTTCTCTCAAAGTCAGCTCCCTCATCTCCATCCTGGTTTGTGTGTGTCATCATCGAATGCAAGATTCAGAATGCAGAAGTAATGGATATAAATGATACGACACATTCCCTGCTTTTAATATCTGAAGAAGTAATGCAACAGGACACAGCTGATCACTTAGAAAGACCTGTGAGGCAACGGTTCCAATACTTATGCTCACATCAGATAGAGGGATGAAACTCTAAAAGTACTGAACTTCTTAGCTGGTAAAACATCTGTGTGTTGAATCACCCAATAATAAAATGTGACATTCTGTAATTTTGTCTCATATTCATCTTTTAATCATATTTGTAAATGTCTTGACTCCACATTTATTTATTTATTTATTTGTCAAACATCAGTTTGAAAGATTGCGTATAATTTTAATAAAAAAAAATATTTGTTTGTAAAAACAATATATACTGTTACATTATTGTATACAATTCAAGCATTGTTATTTTAAATATTTTATTTATTCTATTAATATAGCCCTTTTTTAACCTTTATTTTCTGCCTTGAGGGCAATTTGTTCTGCTGGATGAATTACAAGCATGTACACAATGACAAATGCAAAACATCAGTAATACATTAAACATAAATAATAAAAAACAAGAAGTCTAAAAAGCTACCTCTTCTCATTAGAATTGAGCAGGGTTGATAGCACATGGTACAAATGAGAATTTTAATCTATTTGTCTTAGCTAGTGGGACTTGAAATGCTTGGATGCTGTTATGGCATTAAATTATAAATAAATAAATTATGGGGCATTGTCTCATACCTTAGGCAAAGCAAATTTGGTTCACTTGAGAAGTGTCTCTGCAGCTCATACACTAGTAAAGCAGCACTGGAATGTGAAAATCAGCAGGAAGAGCTTTTATTATCTTCATTAACCATGTTATGTCATATGGAAGGCATCAGCTCAAAGCGAGAATATTGACCAGTGCGACAGAAACCTTTATGTAGTTCTAATAATTTTGTTATGGTTCTGTATATGAGCTCCTTTATTGGTTTCTATAGAATACATTTTCGCATTTAGTTTTTGTTTGTTTATGCTCGTTACAAAATATTATCCTGTTAAATTGAAGGTCATCATCTGAAAGCAATTTTTGCTGTACATTCTCACCGAACCAATTAACATTATGCTGTCTTTTTTGTCGTTGCAGTTTGCTCAAGTAAAGACATCAGAAATAACGTGACCAACCTGCGGGTGCTGGAGAACTGCACCGTAATCGAAGGCCACTTAAAGATCCTGCTCATGTTCACAACCAAACCAGAGGATTTCCGTGGCCTGAGTTACCCCAAGCTGACGGTAGTGACGGACTACCTGCTCCTGTTCCGCGTTTACGGCCTGGAGAGCCTCAGTGACCTATTTCCCAACCTCACAGTGGTGCGTGGCAATAATCTCTTCTTCAACTATGCGCTTGTGTTGTTCGAGATGCTGCAGCTGAAAGAGATCGGCCTTCACAGCCTGATGAACATCACCCGTGGAGCCGTGCGCGTGGAGAAGAACCCCGACCTCTGCTACCTCTCCACCCTCGACTGGTCCATGATCCTTGACTCGGTGGAGGACAACTACATCGTGGCCAATAAGAACGATCGAGAGTGCGGAGACGTCTGCCCCGGGACGGTTCAGGGCAAAACCACCTGCCCCCTCACCACCATCAATGGGGACTTCAGCGAGCGCTGCTGGAACCAGAAGCATTGTCAGAGAAGTACGTAACCTAAAGCACTTTTTCATTTTAGTTTTGTGCTTTTAAACAATCGCACAGAATGTATTTACACCCTCAAGAGGATTCCCAGTCGTTTTCGCCTCCCCCTTGTCGTCAGATAATCGTTTCAAATCTCTGTTTTCACAGGCGCATTAGGGTAATATTTATATTACCATAGAGTCTAGAGATGTTTTGAGAAGTGAGCGGAAAGTTGTCAGGGCTCTGTATGTGTGTGTGTCAGACAGCGTGTTGGCAGTACATTCACTGGTTTCTTTCAGCAATAAAGACGGCCAACAGCAACCATGCTGGAAGCAACAAGTCAGGTGATTAGCTGCAGTTTCTGTGTCAAAGCATGAACCATGTTCCAGATTATGACGCAACTCCCCTGTTTGTGCAGTAGTTCGGGGTGTGGGAGCTGCTATGTGTAGGTGTTTGTGTGGGGTTTTTTTTTTTTACCTGACAGGATATATTGGAGTGGCCAGTCATACATTTTGAGCTGGTCTGTGACCAATGAAACCATCTGCAGCAGTTTGTTTTTGAAGTGTTGAAGAGCTTGAGTTTTGAACATACGGAAGAACTTTACATATTGGTGCAAAGCCCTTGAGCTCACACAATTACGCAACACATGGGACACAACATGTAACTGTTCTTTGAACCAGCTGTATGGTGTCATGTGTATCTTGGAGGCATGATCATGTTCTGTTTGGTAATGGTCTTTCTGTGGCCCCATTTTAAAAAGAAAAGACTCCCCTTTCTTGCTCTGTTTGCGAAGGCAGATGTGTGCAATTAGTTTTCAGGCAGAAATCCCTTTGTCTTAAGTTGGAGAAGGGCCTGAGTCTCTAGTGGCCAAAATAAATACATAGAGGTGGGCTCTTTTGACTTGTGCCTGTACCCTAGCAACCACTCAAACAATATAGCAACATGCTAAAACCATTCCAGTGTCAATATGTAACTGGTTTTGCTATTCATATGCACAGTAAATATACAGCAAATGAAAACTTTTATTCAGCAGGGATGCATTATTTGTTCAAAGGGAAAGTAAAGACATTTGTAATGTTTCAACAGATTTCTATTTCAAATAAATGCTGTTCTCTTGAACTTTTTATTTCAACATTGATAATAATGAAAAACGAGCACCAAATTTGCATATTAAAATACATTTCTGAAGGATCATGTGACAGTGAAGACTTGAGTAATGGCTGATTTGCCATCATGGGAGGAATAAATCACATTTTAAAATAGAGAATTTTATTTTTTAAATTGTAGTAATATTATTAACAATATAATTTATAATTGACCAAATAAATTCAGCCTTGGTGAGCATTAGAGACTTGGAAAAACATTCAGAAAACAATAACGGTAGTGTATAAACTCCTCGACTTTTAAATGACAAAAGCAGCTGATTTTCGTAATGCTGCTTTATCTCATTATGTGGAGTTGAGGGACAAACTGTCTGTGGGTGATTAATGCAAGAGTTAGGATAGACTGAAGTCCTTGTTAAGTGCCTTGATAATATCCTTGTTCGGACTGCTTTGACTCGTGTCTGATGAGTTGCAGTTGTACAGTAGGGGATTAAAAAATCATTATCTAATGATAGAATCAGTCCTGGCCTGCTGCTTGGTCTGTGGTGAAGGACTTGTGGTTAGGGGTCCAATATTGCTCAGAGTGTGCAGCAGCTTATAAAACCACACAGCACTAAAGAGCAAAGAGATACTGTAAGATGAATGTTGTTTTCAAACAGTTTTGATTTGTGTATGTTGCACAGACCTCATAGTGTTTGTTGTGTGTACCGCAGGAATTACGCTCTCCGTCAATAATGGATTAAGAAGGTAGTGAACCGTACAGTTTTATGAGAGGTTTTCTGCCATTTGGCACTTGACCCCGAGAGCTAATTCTGGCAATAAGTCTTGTCTTATTTTCGTCATCCATTTTGTAGCAATGCCTTAAGATGTTGTATTTAGGCCCTGTTCTGTGGCTTGACAGTGTATTTCAAATCTATTGAAAACTTTTTACAATATCTTTTTCTTATTTTCATGACTACATATTGTTGCAATATGTGTACTTAAAAAAAAAAAAAAAGCTACACTGAAGATTTTAAGATTATTGAAGTGCTAAAACAACAGCATCTACTATATAAACTTATATATACATTTTAACCTAAATTCTCTTGTGGAAAAAAAACACTGTTTTCAGTGTCCTGGCGACATAATACCAGATAAAAACTGGGCCACTGACATCTGTCATGGTTGATCTGATCACAGGTGGTCTGTTGAGACACATTACTGTTTACACTTGGCATTGACATGCATCTCAGATGTGTCTCCTGTGGCCACTTGTGATCAGATTTTGTTGAGAGGAGAGCCTTTGAATTCATAGCTGCGTACATCACTTACTATATCAGTTTGTTGCTGCGTAAAGGAGACACAAAGGTGACACACTATTAATAGTAATAGTAAAATAGTATTTTTGCACTGTTTTAATAACAAATTTAAAAAAAAAATCTCACTTCAGCATAATCTGCCAAGTGTCTTCAAGATTTACAACATTTACATTTACATTTAGTCATTTAATGAATAATGTAAATGTAATAATGTAAATGAAACAACAGTTGGTTAACAAGTAGTCAATAACTACTAATAGCTACTACATAAATATAAGTTAGTGCCATATAATCCCCTAAGAATGCAAAATATTACTTAAAAAACATTATTAGTCTAAAACGTACATTTATTTATGTCACTATTTTTGGAAAAAAAAAGCAACACCAAAGAGATTAAAGTTTGGGGTCAGTAAGATTTTTTAAAAGAAATTATTCATCATCAATATTAAATTTGTCAAAAGTGACAGTAAAGACATTTGTGATGTTACATTTATTTCAGGATTAGTTGAAGAATAGGAAGTTCAAAAGAGCATACTTTATTTAAAATAGAAATCACGGTTTTCAAAAAATGTCCTATCCTGAATAATGTCATCAGCAAATAATTTTCTTTGTAAAATGCATGTAACTGGCAAAGTGTTTGTTTTATTTGCAAGTGAATTATTACCATTAGTTGCTGTTTTTCAGGATGCATAAGCATTTACTCTTGTGTTTCTTTACATTTAAAGCACATGAGGGCTTCTACACAGCGTATCCATTTGATGAGCTCCATAATAGAGCGTTAATCCCTGTGGGATTAAACTGTTAGTGAGGTGAGTTTTCCTCGCTCATTAATCCCTCTACGTGGAGGATCTTACATATACCATCTCTCTCTCTCTAGCATTCTTGATTATTTGCTAAGGTCCCTCTGTCCCATATGCCTCTTTGCATAATATTGAATCACATTAAGAGCTTTTGTCTTACACACACGTCTGTCCAGCTGCTGGATTTCAACAGGAATCCAAGCGTGTCCCTCGCCCTCAATCCTTCGCCACATGGAGGGAGTTGCAGTTGCATTGCTTAATTCTGTCTGTAGGTGATCAGCGGCGAGTGGCCGACTGCAGCCACGCTCCCTTCCTTATGTCTGATCCAGAGAAAGAGGAAAGTTACTGAGGACGGCCAGATCAGCAGGCCTCTTGCGCAGCTGCCTCTAAAAGAGAAGGAGGGAAAGAGATAGCGAGAAAAAAAGAGCCTGTGGTAACTGCGTAGGGACGTGCTGCCAAAGTCTCTTTTGCAGATTTCCGCGGTTTTGTTGGCAGCCGTACAAAAGCTGTTTTGTTTCATATTTGGAATAGTTTTGGGAGTGTTGGCACTGGTTTTTCCTGAGCAGCTTTGCTCAGTGAGCAGATTTTGACTGTTGGAAGCAGTAAAACTGATTTAAATCTATTGCCATTGAGGAATTAATAAAGACTGATGATAGATCAGGCCCTTTTTGGGGATTTTAAATGCCTGATGCTCGCTTATACCAACCAACTGCACCGAACTGAATAACCGAGCATCATCCTGCACGATGACGCAGCAATGGGCCTGACTTCATTGCGCCCGCCAGCTGCCCTTAATGAGGCATTAAATGGGCAAATAAAAGGGTAACCAGGAACCGTTGAAGGACAATGATATACCTGAATGCTTTTCTAAAGGTGCTCGTGTAATCATGTACTGTACAAATGAGGAGAACATTGGTGATTTGGGAACAGTTTCTGCCTGTCCTTCACACCTGGAGAGTTCGCTGCCGGTGTAAAGTCCATGTTTTGTGTTAGATCTGTTAGGGGAGCACCGAGGCTTCTGTTGAGGCTGTCAGCCAGTGCTGAATGAGGCTGGGCTTCCCCCGGCACTGAAAATTTTATACACATTAAAAATGATCTTCGTTATCTGTCCTCAGAGGGGATTAGAAACACAGCTGGGATGGAGAAACAGTAGGTTGACTAGGAGAATGGAAACACTAGGCCTACATGTAGCTAAATGTTTAAGTTTGTGGCTTAACGTCCACCTCCCTGGTGACAGATTGTATTTGGCTTAGAGAATTGGCTCATATTTGATTAGCGAATACAGTATGTTTCTTTTTTTTTGTTATTTGAATAATGAGCTTTGTGTAGCCATTCGTATCCGATTTGCTCAAGGCTCAGTCTGGGTCATATAGCTTATGACTACTTGTTCACTCGCAGCAATGTTAAGGAAACTACTTGAAACTGTAGCTTCCTAAGCTACAAGCTACACATAAATAAAAGGCATTAAATGACTGTCTACCCTTTTAAAAAGTAGTTTGTGATGCTACAAGCTACTAATAAAGCAACTAGCTCAAAATAGCTCACTAGATGCTATTTAAGGGAGTTTTTAGGAAACGAAGACATTTAGAGTACATAATTGTTGAAAAGTTTGGAGGCAGTAAGAGTTTTTTAATGTTTGTAAAAGAAGTCTATCTTTTACAACATGGCTTCATTTATTTGATCAAAATCTGTAATATTGTGAAATATAGTATTATTAGTTTTTACTTTTTTATTTGTTTTAAAATGTAATTTATACCGTGATAGCAAAGCAGTGTTCAGTGTCACATGGTCCCTCAGAAATCGTTTGAATTGGCTGATTTCATGCCATTCGCTGTTGCGAAAATGATAGATTTTCAGGATTCTTGATGAATAGAAAGTTAAAAAATATATATTTTGTCACAAAATGTCACTATGGATGTTACACACCTCCAGTTTAGATTCCTATAGCTGATTCCTGTTTATCTTATTTTAAATTTGAGATAAATCCTATAATAAATGCTTTTTAAAAATCTTTAAAGCCCGGTACACACCAAGCCGACGTCGACGAACTAGTGTCGACGAAAGCAGACTGCGGGGTCGGCTCACGTCGGCAGCATCTGGGTCCAAAGTTGCCCTGACACACCAAGCCGATGCTCGACACCCGATGGCAAAGTAGCACGTCCGTTCTGCACCTTTCTCACGCACTGGTTCGCCAGCTGAACAGCCAATCAGAAGTCGGCCAAAGAACAGAAACTGCCCGACGGCCGACCGTCGACTTGATGTGTTCCGGGCTTTAAACAAGTATTATACAGTCTTTTTACTGGCAGCTTAAATGCACTCCGATAATTGACCTAACTATACATTAAACAATACTGAACAAAACTAATTTACTAAAATAAGTTATTCACTTGTTTGCTTCAAGTAAGTTGCCAGCTGGACGTGTTTGATTCATGAAAAAGAACCAGCTCAGGAATTAGATGGACTGCATGTTGTGGTGCCTCTGAATAGCAGTGCAGGAAACACTATCTGAGTGTTTCAGTGTGGTTCTGCACACATCGGTGGAATAACTCGTGCATGGGAACCTTTAACAGATCCAAACGTGAAGTGAAGTGACATTCAGCCAAGTATGGTGACCCATACTCGGAATTCGTGCTCTGCATTTAACCCATTCAACGTGCACACACACAGCAGTGAACACACACACACCGTGAACATACACCCGGAGCAGTGGGCAGCCATTTATGCTGCGGCGCCCGGGGAGCAGTTGGGGGTTCAGTGCCTTGCTCAAGGGCACCTCAGTCGTGGTATTGAGGGTGGAGAGAGCGCTGGACATTCACTCCCCCCACCTATAATTCCTGCCGGCCGGAGACTCGAACCCGCAACCTGCCGGCCGGAGACTCGAACCTGCAACCTTCCGATTACAAGTCCGACTCTCTAACCATTAGGCCACGACTTCCCAACGTCATTCTACTCTTGTCTTGTTTTTAAAAATGGAGCCGATTCTGGAAAAGAACATGTCAAATATATTAATAGCATGAGAAATGACGATAGGCTGAAGGAAACATTTTTAATCGAGCTGTTTTATTTTTAACACTCTTTATAAGTGTTAGACCTTGAGGAGTGTGATCCTTCCTGTAGTTTTCTCCATGTGAGAGGATTCCAGATTCACATACGTCAGTGACCTTCCCGTCTCCGTCCGTTTCAATCTCTGAGGGCCTGTAAGGGTCAGCAAGAAAATAACTCACCTACGCTTCTGTTATTTATGTGCGGAAATGAGGTCTTATGTATACACTTGTTGTTTCTAAGTGCTGCTAAGGAAACATAAGTAACTCTGGGGTGAAAGTGTGTATAAAGTGCACGCAGGGGTGTATCCTAAAGGAAGGACCGTCTACGGCAGGAGGCTTCACTATCGAGTCCCCCGTTTCCCCCTCAGTTGTCTGACACTCCGATACTACAGGATACACTGGCGCCAATTCAATCTCAGCATGGAACAATAGCTGTTACCGAACTTCACAGAATGTTCGTCCCAATTGTTTCCGGGCACTGTTAGGCAGCTTCCTGCTGGGAGATTATGAACGGTCCCAGGGGCAGAGCTTCTAGACCCTCTGACCATCAGCACCACCGAAATTAGACAGGAACCGAACCTTTCCAGTGTACCACTTCGCTGTGGGGAGGATGTTTTTACCCTGAGTTCAAGGGTAGACCAAAACGAGTTAGGATCCGTACACATGAACTGTGCCTGATTTGTGAGAAAGGGAGAATGGACCCTTGACGAAAACCACCGAATACCTTAGCAGTCGCATAGAAACTCCTTGATAACCACCCACAAAATATGTGAAAGTTGGCACAGACGATCATTACTCACACTTTCTTCAGAAAATGTTCAAATCTAATTTAAAAAAGTGATTATTTTAAATACAGTTGATCAAAATGGGCCAACATTTTCAGCCATATGTGTAATATCTTTTAAAGTATTCCTTTGTGTGTATGTGGCACACTGGACGTTTAGATGAGACATTCAATGTCATATTCAGCATTGTTATTGTTATTGTTAATTTAATCTAAACTTGTGTTCTTTGTTAACGTACTAAAATTTCTAAAATAGAAATAAAATGAATAAATAGAATACAAAATAAAACTTAAACTACAATTAAAATGAAAATTCGAAAAATAAAAATAAAAGCAAATTCAAAACATTAATAAATACTATAATACTGGTGAAATTGAGTAGAATTCAAGTGTACCATGTTTAGCTACTTTCTAGTTAGTTTTTTTGGGTGTGGAAAATTCTCATTCTACCATTTGATTGGACAAAACCTTTGTAGCACAGGATGAGTCAATGTTTTTGAAAGACAAAGACCTTTATGTGTATAAATGAATTTTGTCAACATTTTGGAGTACACTAGCATATAGATTAGCATCAAGGTTTACAGACATGGAATAAAGGCCAAAACAACTCAAACTATATTGTTTTAATTTCTTAAGTACATTCAGGAAGCCAGTTCCTCTTCAGGATCTTTACCTTGATAGTGAATTGATGAACATTTGAAGGTTCACTTGACCCAAATTTGTAGGATTAAAGCAGCTTTTTGACATTTGTTCAAAATGTAGAACTGCTGCACAAGTCATTTTCAAAACTCTTCCATAGCAAGTTCTCTTTCGCGCCATGTAGCCTCCTAAAACACACATGTTCGTAAGCCCAGCCAGAGCCACATCATTGCCTCTAAATTAATCACTTTTACTCTCTCACCCTTGTTCTCTCTGTCATCGCTGTCTTGTTTTTTTTAAACCATGCACGTACTCTGCAGCCAATCTCCCTCACTCTTTCTTTCTTTAGCTCTGCCTTACTCAACGAAACATTCCTCTTGGAGAAATGTTTGAACATGGCTTCTCAACATGCATCCCTAAAAGTGATTTCTTAAGCCTCTTTAAATAGCCCTTCTGTAATATCAGGAAATTAATCATGCCATATTCAGCATTAATCCACTGAAATTATATGGTCTGTGCAGCATTTTGTGGATGGACAAAATATGCATTCATCAGGTGGAGTTTTTGGCAGAAAGCCGAAAACACATTTTGAAGGTTTTCTCTTCCCACTTATGAGGTCACTAAGATCTGGAAAAAGATTGGGTTCCTTCAACCACTCAAAAGACTCAATTATACAAATTGCAAGTCTATGATTTTGGATTATAATTGGCTGATAACAGCCCGTTTAATGGATCTGGTTAACTCTTTGAAGTTTCCACATACATTTTTGTCTCTTTTGGATGCTTGAGTTCTCACTGGGCTGATTATCAAGGCCGTATACTCAAGTGGAGCCCCTCCTTTAGGGCTGAGACAGGCCCATTGAGTGCCAAAGGTATTAACTCCGTCAAAAGCCTTACTGCTCAAGCCCTTCTCCTGGAATCCCAGACATCCAAAGCATTCATTAAACCTCAGCAGACCAGCATTTCATCAGTGCTTTTAACAGTTTTTCACTCAAAGCTCTTCTGTGAAGACGTCCCTGGCCAGGCTCTTTAGATGTTCTTCACATCTGCAGATCTGCTTTCATGCTGATGAATAGTGTTTTAACTTAATCATGGCAATCAGATTTGATTTGTGGAGGACAGAAGCGTGAAATATAAAACAAGATTCATCTTATTCTATCCGAGACGTTTTTATTTTGTGCCGTCCTACATATGAGCTGGTGCTTGGAAAATTTATAACTGAAGTATTTGCCTTTTGGTTACAATCCTTTTCCACAATAAAGATGGCAACTCTAGATCTACTAGGTTTTAAGAGATCAAATCCTGCAGAGAGAAGTATTTCTACACTGGATCTGCATACTATCAAAACATTGCTTGCAGTTGGCTCAGATCTCAGGTTTTGTCAGTTTATCAGGGATTGAAAGGATAGTTCACCCAAAAATAAATCTGTCATGATTGGATGAACTAACACTTTAAATACAAAGCTGCTGTAATACATTTCTCTACTGACTAGTCCATTCAGTGATGCCAAAATAGTGTTTTATTTTGTTTTAATTTATTTTTGTTATTTATTTCTAATATTTTTAACTAGGGATGTAACGATTAAGTGAGAGCCGGTTGAAAATCAATTGAAATATGTGACTGTTCAAATCGGTTGAGATGCTAAACAAATCACGACTCAGTTAGGGGTAGGAGTTTAAATGAATGCATGTCTGAGGGGACCTTACTGTCTTTAGAAAAGTTTAGATGGTATGTGTTTTCTTTTCATCTTGCTTCTGTATAACGCATATTGAAGTTCACAAGTGCAGCGCTGCTTTGTTTACAGCGGAAACCAAAATTAAAATGAAGTGCCACTTGCTGGCAGAGAGTGAATCTGCATCTCATTCTGCATCCCATCTGCTGTTTCTGTTTCATGCAGATATTTTTAATGTATAGTTTCACAAAACTGAAGTCAAACCACAAATTATACAATCTAATTTAGATTAAAAACTGCTCATGTTGCATGTATGCAGCACCTTTTTTTGGATCATGATTAAATGCAGTGGTTGCCTCTAATTTTAAATGTATAGAGCACAGACAAAGCCTTATTTTGTTTATATTAAGATATTTCTTTTATTTGTGTTATTTATTTGATTTGGGGCTTGTTTTAAAATTTCCATTTAGTTTTGTTATTTACATTTACATTATATTTATATTTTGTTATTTAGCAGACACTTTTATCCAAAGCGGCTTACAAATGAGGACAATAGAAGCAATCAAAAGCAACAAAAGAGCAATAATATGCAAGTGCTATATTATTATAGTGTTATATTTCCATTTCACAAAGAAATGTGCAGCATTTTGTCCAAGCAATAATAAAAGGACACACTTAATTTATAATTTGTCTTAAATCTCATTTTGTTAAAAAATCATGAATCGAATCGTGAGTTCAGTGAATTGTTACATCCCTATTTTTAACTCTCTGGCTCTTCTTAGCCATGAGCTCCCTAACACATGTCTTTAAAGGCCTTGCTGCCTGTCTCCTCCTCCATGTCTGTATAATTCATGTAATTTTCTAAATGCATAATCAGTTAGAGTGGGTCTTTTAATTCTGTGCTCTAACCACTCAGTTTTCGCTAGATATTATTAGGCCCACGTGGAATCTGCACACTTTCTTCATGTTAATTGTGTAGGCAAACCTACTGCTGCTACCTCAGCTAAAAAATGCTTCCTAGATACATTCCAAGTCTTCTGGAAACATACAAAAACTTTGTGTGAGAAACAAACCAAAATCTTAGTCCTTATTCACTGCAAATCTTCCCTTTCAGTGAGCTGTTCACTGCTGTCAGTGAGTTTACTTATTGGTCCAGTTTCTTCATTTATCATTCATGTGCACTTTATCAGCTGATTCATTGAAAAGGTTCATTTCAAAACAATGAATTGTTTTTCAGATGAAATCACTACTTCTGTCATGATTTCTTATTAACGTGCCAAGGAGACTAGTGCAGATGCCAAGATTTTCAGTGAATTGAATCAAAAGAATTAAGTCAAGTAAATAATTCATAATGAATTCAGTCTGTTTTCACACAAAGGTATTGTATGACTTCAGAAGAATTGGAATATGCTTAAGAAGTTCAGATGTTTCCAGCAGTGACAGTATCTTTTCCTTGACAGTTTCAATTGTGTAAGTATCTGCTAAGTAACCTTTGCAGATCCGCCCAACACATATTAATGTGGTACAGACCGAGAAGGAGACGGTGCTGTTGTTTCAGTAGCTGTAGGGGTGTTTTGTCCAGACTGATCCTCCAGCTTCAGTTTGGGGTGTGGTAGTCAAATTTGATCTGACATTCCTCTCTGCTGTTAGAAGAGAGAGATGTCTTGCAAACAGTCATTAAAGGGATAGTTCAACTAAAAATTAACATTGTGTCATCATTTTACTCACCCTTGTGTCATTCCAAACCTGTATGACTATCTTTTCTCTGCTAAAAACAGAACATGGTATTTTGATGAACACTGGGGTTTAAAACAACCTTGACTAAATCTAAAACCATAAAAAGCATTTTGTTACTTGAAATAAAATTAACATGAACTGAAACCAGAAACAAACATATTTATTAAACATTATTTTCAGCTAGTTGCCAAAGCAACCTTTAATTTTAAAGTATAACAGTGTACTAAATTAATTAAAACTAAAATTGAATTAAAAATTTAGACACAAGTAATCAAAGTGACAAAAATTACTAAAACTAAATCATAAAAATGAAAATAGGAAATATAAAAATATTAAAAAAATCTAATCTCAGTGCTTCTAAAATAACTCTGTATTGACTGTATAGACCGGGCCATTTGATCATCTTTTGTGCTTCACAGAAGGAAAAGTCATACAGGCTTAGAATTATGAGAGGTTGAAGAAATGATGGCAGTTTTCATTTTTGGATGAATCATCCCATCAAGGCTTTTTATTTTACTAAATTTCATGTTCATTACAGTCTCAATAAATTATTGTAACACAATGTAGGAGAAACAAATTTCCCATGTATATGTTTTTTATTTGCATGATGTCCCTGCGTCATTCATCACACGGTTGATGCAGCACTGTTTGTGATCTGGATCTTCATGTCTAATTTAAATATCTTGCCTGTCATTGCAATACTCGACCTAGTGGCAATGAAACACAAAATCGTGATGTTGGAGTGTTTTTCCTCTATTATGGGTGGCTGGTTGCCTAATGAAAGTGTTTACAGCATCTGTCTCTGCTCTACTGCTAGTAGCCACTGTTTCACCGCCTGCAGTGTGTCACATAGCGCTGTCACCTCTCTGAAACCATGATTAACCCCAAAACACAGAGACTAATTAATAGCTGTCCTTGTAGCATCTCATTACTCTGTCTTGTTCTCATAGTCCTCATCCAATCGTAGAACGAGCACATATCTCTGACGCATTAGGACCTCTTGGCCACACAGATCCTCTTCAATGCGCTCAATGAATGTGTAAGCACACATTAAAGCAGCATCCTGTCAGGCTAAACTGTTTACAAGGACCCAAATGCACGTGATAAGGCCAAGAGAACTGACCTACGGCCAGCTATTGAGCCAAATGGTTGCTCACTGATGCAGTTACACTCAATATAAGATTATTTAGTTGTTTGATTAATTTCTTTGGGATGGTTATTTCTTGAAACGTCTGATGTTCTACATGGCTTCTCGCTCTTGCCTATTTAGGAATCATTGCGTGAATTAGATATGCAAGTATATCTACACTATCATAAGTATATTATGTATGCAGATACTATCACCAGTGAAGTAGCCTATGTGCTTTTTGCGCATTGTTGAAAAGATTTCTTTCAGTCGACACACAAATGCCCACAACAACAACGTTAGCAAGGGTATTCAGAGACTTGAGCATTGTTTTGTCTGTGTGCTTCAAGTTGTTGTCTTACTAAATCTCTTCTCTAGTGTGAAGCTGTGTGATGCTGAGTCAGTCTCTCAGTTCTTGCTTAAAGACTTGATTGTCCTTGTAAGATGTTTTTCTAGCTCTGCACAGTAACTCAGGAGCTCTGAGGGGCCATCGGGTGCTTTCTCACCTCTCTGACTTTGCGTCTCAGAGTCTTGAATGTTAAATTTATATTCTTCTCAAAGGTGAGAAAGCCTCAGAGGTCTGCAGAGAGTTCATGGCTTGGTTTTGCCCTGTCGCGAACTGTGACACCTCCTGTAGTCATGTGCCTTTCTAAATACAGCACAGTGAATTTACAGCAAGCACATTACATGCGTTTTTTAGTTTAATTTTTGAATGGCCTGAAATCTAATGTAAAGAAGGGTTTTCATTTTTTCACTTTTCATAGTTCACCAAAAAATGGCATTTCTGTCATTATTTAATCACCTTCATGATTTTTGTTTTTACCGAATCATTATGCAGCACTGAGTATTGATTGATGGGGAAGGAAATCAAATTAATCCACTCGGAAGTAACTTCATAACCAGAAAATGTTGGAAGAAATGAAGGCCTCTGTAGTAGACCACTAGTCTGTTTTCACCACAATATTTATAACTTAAAAAGGGTCATCCAAACTTTACTGTAATTCCTCTTCACTGTTTTAATGAAGCATTTAAATGACTCTCTGACAGGCTGGGAAATATTACAGTTGAAGAAGTACAGAACATCCCGCTAGTTTATGATAAAACAATGCCTTACTCTGGAATTATGTGTTATTTGGACAGGAGGTGTTCATCAGTTTCAAGTTGCTTTGCAAGAGAGGCCCATAAGTAAAGAATTAGTCTTGTCTTCACATGTGAGGTGTAGTTTGAGTAGTGTGTCTGCGTGCAGGTTACCCTTCTGTAGTTCTGGTAGGAAAATCACACAAACACAGATCTGACAGGAATTACCCATAGAAAAAAATGGACAGAAATGGATAGGGAATAGGAAGACGCTATGATGGTCATCAGATTATAATTTTTTTTTTTTTGGCATTTTATTGCCTTTATTGAGATAGGACAGTATGTAGACAGGAAATTGGGAGAAAGAGAGGGAGATGAGATCAGTAAAGGTCCACAAGCCGATACTCGAACTCGGGACACCCATAGCGCAACAACAATGCACTGCCACGAGTAGGGCTGCACAATAAATCACATGCGATTGTCGTGCGCATCTCGTCAGTAAACCCGGTTCTGTGATTAGTAGTAAATCTCCATCACGTGCTTTCAGATGGAGCGGCATTTAATACACAGAGCCATAGTTCACTGACAAGCGTAAAGTATCAAAGCACGTAACCATATGGTTTTATTGAAGAAAACCATTAAAATACATAATGTATTATAAACAATAGAGTTAACGTACATTACGCATTGTAACAAATGCCTGCAGAGGGCGCCAAAAGCCTGACGATTGTTTTTACACTTTACTGCGCAATATAATCCTGGTTTAATCTTGACTAAACAACATTTAATTCAAATGTCCACTTAATCTTTAATATTTGGCCATTTCTTCTACAGCTACTGTAATTTCTTGAATATGTGGTCATCAAAATGTGTAAACTCAGAGCGAGGGTTTAAATTTTTATTTTGAAATTGTGATTAACAGGTAGAAAATTGAGAGACGTATTGATGTATTCTCCCTAGAGCCCTGCACGGGCCTAAAATATAGGCCCTAGCCCGGCCTTGGCCCGAGACGCTCAGGCCCTAGCCCGACCCGTGTCTGACAGCTTATCAGAATTTCCGACCCGAGCCCATCCTTTTTTTTCCCCTTCTCCCGAAACAGCTTATACTACTGTTACAGCTATTAAAATACTTCAGTGTTGTATGAAATGGCAAAGTGATTGCATTTTATTAAGTTAATTTAGAAAAACGTTTGGAGCATTTTTTTTTATTTGTTAAATGTAAGTTTTTGTTTTTTAAAGTAACGACCAAGCGGCCAGCGTCAGACAGTGAGTTCATCATAGCCTATGTTTGATATATTTAGCCTTCTCAAATTATCACGACTTGTCTATAATTAATGGGGGAAGTCGTGGCCTAATGGTTAGAGAGTCGGACTCGTAATCGAAAGGTTGCGAGTTCGAGCCCCCGGCCGGCAGGAATTGTAGGTGGGGGGAGGGAATGTCCAGCGCTCTCTCCACCCTCAATATCACGACTGAGGTGCCCTTGAGCAAGGCACCGAACCCCCAACTGCTCCCCGGGCGCTGCAGCATGGCTGCCCACTGCTCCGGGTGTGTGTTCACGGTGTGTGTGTGTGTGTGTGTGTGTGCATTTGTTCACTACTCACTGCTGTGTGTGTGCACTTGGATGGGTTAAACGCAGAGCACCAATTTCGAGTATGGGTCACCATACTTGACAATACGTCACGACTTTACTTAAATCTATAGTTATAAAACAGCTCCACAATGTTTAAACGCTTAACCTAGATAATGTGCACTGATGCATATCCAGTCGTTTGTGCGGCGAGTGCAAGCTGAAGCGCGCTTTACAGGACATGGACGCGCCAGAGCGAACACTTGCATTGGAAACTTTTCAAATACGCTGTCATTTTTGCTCATAAAGGGAAGAGTAATAGGCTATATTGTTCGGAACTGTAAAGGGCCTACTTTTATTTGTGTGCACTCAAAATATCAACAAAACATGCAATAAAGACATTAAATAAAGGGGGAAAAAAGCAGTTTTGGTTTTGAGCTGGAGCGATTCTGAAAAACTCTAAAGGCGCATCCAATGAGGAGACTGCGAGTCAGGATTATTATCAAATGCATGGATGATCCAGAATGCAGCTTTTCCCAAAGCATTGGGAACTTTTATTACACGCTCCAAATTCTCCCTGATGCTCTGCATGGTCAACTGTCACCTGTATGCTAATGCGTGCGAATATGCGTTGCGTATTGTGTAGGCGATGTGTAATATATTTATAATATAATCAGTATTTCATACAATCGCCATGTGTGCTCTGCGTGTAATATGGGTACAATTAATGAAGAGAAGCAAAATGTAATCAAGGATTTTTAAAAAGAGTACTCTAATTGAATCGAGGAATCATGACAGCCCTAAAACTGACTGTGTAACTTTTACTACATATCAAAGACCAGAACATAATAAATTATAAAACTTAAAAAAAAGTATTTTTAATGAATACTTTTGATTTGGGCCAGTGATTAAACTACCTAGAATACCCTAGCAACTGGATCATGACACTCTTGCAAGTACCCAGCATCTTTTGCACAGGCAAGCACTACTGCAGAGAGTCTTTTTCTTTGTACTGTCAAAATCATCCAGGTCAGTTTGCCAGGATATTGCTATTGGATCGACCCCGCTTTCCACTGAGATCCCTACTCTTTCCAAGAAATCCTTTCACCCATCTGTTGAATTATAAGGGGCCCCTTACTGTAGTTAAGTCCTCAAGATGTGAACCTTGAAAATTGTCTGACAAGTGCACAAAGCAGAGTTTAATTTCATAAACAGTTCTGTCTGCATTTATGTGCATGATGTTAACAAGAAAAGACGTGCGACTGAATACACTTGAAGGTTTCTGTGTGATTGTTATGGTCTTAGCACTGAATATTTCGGCTTCTCTGAGGAGAATCTGTATCTCATGGTCTTTGACCCAATTTAAAGACAAATAATTTTGAAAGATAGCTTGTTTGTTTTTCCTCTAGCAGTTGTTAAGGTGTCTGTTTGTCTTGCTTTAATCTTTTCATGGATGTTTATGAGTCATGGTTGCCCTACATTTCCTAACCGAATCTGTTGTTTCTGCGTAAAAGCATAAAACCGTTCTTACACAAGGCAAACATCTCGGGTGCTAATTACATACTATAATGTGTGTGAATTACTGTGTATTTGCGGTGACAAAGAGCAGATTGTGAGAGTGTTTGTCACTTGCTGACGTGTCAGATGTCGGCTGTCATAAAAACAATAGCTGAACTCAACAATAGTGCTGCCTTCCTTCCTGTAGTATAGTTGTGTGTTTATAGACCGAGCTGTATGTGATCTATGTCCAGCGAGGACTTTTCCTTTGCTAGGGTCAGATTTTGTGTCTCAGCGACAAAGGTAAATACTCTCTTCCTTTCACACACCTCTCATGTCTTTAATGCTCTTCTCTTTCTCTGTCTCTTTCTCACACACTTGTACTGCATATCTTTAATGGAAGTTGATCTTCCCATCTCCGATGTTTGCGCACAGGTGTAGATGGTGTAGAAATGAATTTCACTCCCGCTAAGCGTACAAGCACAGCTGGCTGTTTCTGATAAGTGACTCACACAACACCCACCCTGATGTTGAAATGTGACCCAGATCCCGCAGATAGACGCCCAGAACATGAATGAATGAAAGCTAATGAGCAATAAATGACTCCCTCTGTACTCACTCAGATCTGCACATTGAGAGAAGGAACATTTAAGAAATTACATTTTATTTTGCTTGGCATGGCCTTATTTATTTATTGTCCCATTTTTTTTAGACTTTTAATAATAATCAATATTATATAATTAACTTTTTATATTTCTTCTGAAATGGTTTAAAGGGTGTCAGAAGAACCATCATTTAGACCAAAACATACAATTCGGGTAAACGTACCTATTAAGCTCACCAAAATCTACATTGAGACATTTTTAGTGCACAAGATATTGGTTTCAGTACAAAAAGGTTAATTCAGTTTAAAAAGGTTGTTAAAATAAAATATTAATCTCTCACACAAAAATATTTCATTTTATTTTAAATGTCAAAAGCATTTCAATTAAGATATACATCATTAAATTCAAAAAGTCTGGCTTTGCTTAATGAGTATAATTGTGTACCCTTTAAGCACACCCCTGTTCCCATTAAGCTCACATCAGGTTGTATTAAAAATTCTTATTTATTTTAAGGAAAATCTTTAAAGAATAATTGTAAAAAAAATAAATAAATTTGAAGGTACAAAGTCAATCACAAAAAAAAAACAGAACACTAAATTCAAGCAACAAGGCATTCAATTTGATCACATCACATCAGGGGAAGTCGTGGCCTAATGGTTAGAGAGTCGGACTCGTAATCCAAAGGTTGCGGGTTCGAGTCTCCGGCCGGCAGGAATTGTAGGTGGGGGGAGTGAGTGTCCAGCGCTCTCTCCACCCTCAATACCACGACTGCGGTGCCCTTGAGCAAGGCACCGAACCCCCAACTGCTCCCCGGGCGCTGCAGCATAAAATGGCTGCCCACTGCTCCGGGTGTGTGTGTGTGTGTGTGTTCACTGCTGTGTGTGTGCACGTTGGATGGGTTAAATGCAGAGCACGAATTCCGAGTATGGGTCACCATACTTGGCTGAATGTCACTTCACATCACTTATATATTTATAGTGAAGTGTAATTTAAGCACATTAAATAGTTCAGGTAAGTAACACATTCAAAAATCAAATAAAACAAACCAACAAAACATTTAATTCAAGGGGATGAACACAGAAACCAGCATCATCATGAAACCTCTTTTTAAATGGATGTAAACTTATCTAGAGTCTCTTAAGGCTGGAATACACTACATGATTTTTGCCCCGATTTTCCACAGATTTACAGTCTGGAGAAGTTGATGCTAGTTGTCAAAGATCAGAGCCAGTCTGCAGATTTGAGTTGACTGAATCCATAGAAAATTGATTAACTTAACTTAAAGTGACAACCATCGGTTAATATGTGAAGTATGTTTATGAAGTATTTACAGACGTTCAGTGTGGAAGAGCTTAAAGAGAGCACACTGAGCTTAATGGGAGCAGCAACAATTTTTAATACATTTCATGTAATATTTATTAAAATTACAGGATTTTTGCTAAATAAATAGTCTAGGTCATGTATTAAGTTCATATATATTTTATTATGAACAACTATTATTAACAATATCTATGAAATTATACTTTTTCTTATTGATGTCACACTGAAGCTGTGTTTTCATAGTAGTGCACCCTTTAAGCTCATATCTTTAAAAATAACAGTACTGTAAAACCGCAGACCACCAATAAACTGTAAATTTATAATATTATGGATGTAAAAGTACAAGCCAATAATGCCTGTGAAGTAATATGTTAGCGTAGCACACAATCTAATACAGCTAGTCAGCTAACTGTGTTCTGTAGCATCTGCGCTGTGTTGCTAAAACTATCTTTTGGATATAATGTAATTATTTCCCACATCCATGTTCCAGGTTATAATATGCAAAAGTTTGAACATTAATCTCTTAATTTTACAATAAGTAGTGAAACATCTAAAAGTGCACATTTAAGGGGCTCCTCTTTTGGTGAAAGTTTTTAGACGGCTTTCAAAATGGCCGCCAGACAGTGTGAACACACGGAGACCCATATCTCAGTGTGCAATGTCCAATTAGTAACAAACACATCAATTGGTTAAGACATCAAGTAGGATAATAAATATTTTTTTCTTTTTATAATCTGATCTCAAAAATGGAAGTGTGCTTAATGGGTACATGAGCTTAATAGGTAAGTTTACCCTAGTAGTCTATTAAAGGCAATGTTTTCCAAACTGTTTTTCACTAATTGAACAAAAGGAAAAATAAAAGGCTATGTAATTATATTTACTTGTATGCAGCACTACAATAGTACTGTGTCTGGTGTGTAAAAACAAAGAGCATAACGAAGGAATACAAAAGGAGTTCTTTTAATTAATCACTGACTGAGAAGGGCACAACCAAACGTAAATCCAAAATAATAGCAGACAAAGGAACATTAACGTATAGTAATGTATGTGTAGTGTAATGTAATCACATATAACGTAAAGTGAATATTTGACGCATAACCTAGTCATATTCTGCCATAATGCTAGGCTGTTCTGGTTGTATAGTAAGTAAGATGACTCTGAAGTAACGGCACACTTCTCCTCAATAAGCCACACTATTTAAGGTATCAAACATGCACCACTTAGCAAGCACAACTTATCAACAACAACTCTCTGGACTGCAGGAGTTCCCAGCAGCTCTGTAGGTGGAATGCAGAAGGGAACAGACATCTTTCCAAAGGAGCGGAACAAGTTTTTCTAACTCTTGTAGCAGTGTTTTCTCTTCCCCTTGTCTTTCTGCCCAAGGTTGCGGGCACGTTCGCAATAAAGGGTTAATACACAGTGGCTCTGCCTCACAGACAGTAGAGACCATTGAATGGCTCCCTTCTACAGCCAGCAAACACATTGGTTAAGGTTGAGGGTGGGTCTGCAGCTGAGGCTGTTAAATGGACTGGACTCTCTGGATCAGGAGTCACCGTGCACACCATGTGTCTGTTTGCGTATAACCGGAAGAGCGAGGAAAAGGAGGGAGGGAGAGAAAATAGGGGTAGAGGCAGTAGGGTTTTTCAAAGAATAGATGATAATGAATTTTCACGGAAAGCCATTCGAGTCAACAAGGTTGTTTTTTGTGCAGAATTCTTCTTAATTTAATGTGCTTTCAATTGACACAGTCGTTGTGCCTTGCTTGTGTTTTTCCAACTTAGCACCTCCATTGTTGTCACATGTGCACGCGCACACACCACACACACACACACAAACACATGCTTCCCCTTCTTTTCACGGCAGGCAGTGAGGTGGCCCTCCCTGGATTGTCGTGTATAAGGGGCAGAGGGTAATGTTGTTTTGCTCTTGACTTGGCTGACCTGGTGTCACCTGACAGTGAGGTGAACAACAGCTATACACTCGCCAGACTTGTTTTATACTTTAACGTGTAATAAAAACGTATGTGTGAAAGGCAGCTCCGTTTTATACCTATTCAGTATTTCAATATATGTATTGAGGGGCTCATTGGAAAAACTGAGAATTGTTTTGAACTTGCATATGAATCCATTTTAGCTTCTCGGATAACTGCCAGCATTCTCACTTTTCATGACAACTTTTCCTATTTTTTCATTATTTTTTTTCCTTGTATTTTCAGCACGCTCTATTTCCCCAAAGCACTACATAAATTCACTACTACTTTTTTTTTTACCAGGCGTTTCATGATTTCTGGATTTGTCAGAGCTTGTCAAGAGCATTTGGAAATTTCAGAGAAGCCTCCAAGCATTTCTGAAAGCTTAGTTTTGTTTTGCCTGAACCACCGAACACTTGTCGGAGGTTTTAACATGGTGTTAAAAGTCAGTTGAATGTTTAATTATTATGCACAAGGCAGGTCTGGACATTTCTGATCCCTCATTTTGTCTTGTTGTTGTCATGGAAGCAGAGGTGTTTGCTGGCCTTTCTTTATCGACTAAACCAACTCCAGGATCATTTTAGACTGAGTTGTGGTGTTAACATCACCGATGAGAGCCAATATTCCTTTAGGAGACACACACACACTTTGTTCTTTGTCCTCTTGGTGTCTTAATGTGATTCATTATTATGTCCTTTCCTTGTGCACAGCTCTAATGGTGTGTATTTCTGTGTAAGGGTTGTGCTGATACAATCACATATCGGATAAATTACATAATGCCGATTGTTTTGTTCTATCTATTAATTTATTAAATTTGTAATTCATGCACTACTATACTAAAGTTTGGGATTGGTGAGATTTTTTAAATAAATCTATTAAACTCATACAAGCCTGCATTTATTTGATCAAAAATACAGTATTATGTAAACTGTTTTCTATTTTAACAGTTAAAAATGTGAAATAAATAAATACATTTTAAAAGCTTTACAATAATGAAAGTGTACTTTTATTTGTTGGTTACACCACATTATTATTATTTTTTATAGTCATTAAATTATTATTTAAATGCTTCATTAAAAGTCACTACTTTATGAAAGACTTGTTTGGTAAGTTTTTCCCTGAAAAGATTTTAGATTTTTTTTTTTTTTTTTTTTTTTTGGTAATTTAAAAAGTCTTGTATAATTTTATTTGTGCGTTGTAACTCTTGTGTTGTTCCAGTTTGGAATGCTGACATGGCAGTAGAAATAAATAACTACTACTACTTAAAACGGTTTAAAACCACAAACCACAAAAACCTTTTGTTCAATTACATTTCTAGGAACTAATTTCTAGTAACTCTTATATAAGAATCTCCTAGCCAGCAACGAAACTGTTCACTTGTGTGTGTTTGTGAGAGGAAGGTTGTGTGTGCTTGTTCAAACACAAACACAAGCACAAGTGCGTTCATATGCATGTTTGAGGGCAGCAGCGCATGCTCCAGCTAGCCATGCGTGGTTTATTTTTAACAGGCTGTCTCAGAGACAAGCTTGCGGGTCACGTTGTTAGAAAGAGGCCAGTAAAGTCACACAGAGTGATTCCAGAGGAATCTATAAGCCTAGATCACTGTAGATTCTCTTCCATCCACTATATAAGGACCTCTATGAGCCTCAAGAATTTATCTTTTGGGTTTTTCCTATCTTTCTTTCCTTCTCATATGCCACACGTGGCCTCTTTTACCTCTGTCGTTTTGGTGGGGAGTGAAGAAATATGTAAACACGGATTTCTGTGGGAGAGAAGGACTTACAACAAGACTCTTGTCAAGCAACTGGCAGCAGTGTGTAGTGTGTGTTTATGGGGTTTTGTGTGCGTGTGTATGATGGAAAGAAAGAGCACGTAAAAGGCAGAGGAATGCGGTTGCACCAGTTTAGGAACTGCTTATCAGAGTAGGCCATTTTGTTATTGTTTTAATATTGACAATTGTAACATGTTTTCCTGAGAAAACACTTAAAGGTATATTACAAGTGAGGTATTGACAGCATCTGTGAATTTCCACAGAAAATACTGAATTAAATGGAAGGAAAAAATTTTAACGGTTTTACAGTTTTGCATTTACATTGGAAGTCTAACAAGTTTCAACAACACTTTTAACACCGTTTCTAAAGTATACATTTATTCTAGTGTAGCAAAACATGCTACCTTATCTTCCATTGGTTCGACAAACTGATAGTCCTGCATCAAACTCGCAGCATAAGTTAAGCCAGTGTTTTTGTGTCAAGCCAATCGGGGTTTAAATAACCAGAATTATGTGTTGATAATGCCAAAGTATTTACACTTTTTTGGAAAAATCTACCTACACTCTAACTTCTTCATTCTGCAAAATAAGCTGAAATGAAAGTAAAAAAAAATAATAACACTTCGGCTTTACATTTACACATTAGCATGAAAAGACATGGAAAAGATTTGATCATGTAGGCCCACCTAGAAAAGTAGTCTCTCCTCATAAGGAACAATTTAGTCAGCGTTACAGAAAAAACAAAAACATTGCGCTGAATAATTGATGTGCTTATTTTTATTTAAAAAAAAAAAAAGTCTGACACAGTTTGAAGTTTTGGCTTTTGAAGAATCTGTGTACTTTGCCTGTAAGGGTTCCATGTAAATGTGTTTTCTGTTCTTTTAATAAACTGACGTCAACATTATTTTATGTGGTAATCAACAACAGGCCACAGATGCTGTCCAATATTAAGTTGTAAAATAGGAATATTGCTTGAGCTTGTCGAATTACACATTTAAATAGGTGTGTGCTTGCAGTCAATTCTTTCTTTGCATGTTTTAAATTAATGAGTACATTCCTGAAAAAAGGAAGTGAAATTAAATAAAATACCTGATCATTGTGTTTTGTGATCTGGTGTTATTGTATCAACATAATTTATTATTATTAATATTCCTGATAATAATCTATATTTTCAGTCAGATTTAACTTACAGCAGTCTTACTTTAGCATATTTTATTAATTTGCCATGCCCATGAGAATAAAATATGTAGTTATTTTATTATTTTTTTGCACTTGTTTGGTACTTCTATATATTTCTGCTGATTCCCCCTATGAAAATGAGTGGTCAAGTGTGGTAGCCTGGTTTTTTTTGCAGTAGGCCACTATATGAATACATGTCACTGTGAATGAAAATCATCTGTTGTTTCCCTAAAATTAATTTCTTTGAATATATTCTCTCTCTCTCTGTCTCTCCATAGTGTGCCCATCCTCATGCAAGCACCGCGCCTGCACTAAAGACAACCAGTGCTGCCACGACCAGTGTCTGGGTGGCTGCTTGGAGCCCAAATCTTCGAGCAAATGCGTGGCCTGCCGCAACTACATGCACAATAAAATCTGCGTTGACAAGTGCCCACCTGGTTTCTACACCTTTAAGGGCTGGCGCTGCATCAGCTTCAGCTTTTGCCAGGAGCTCCACAACAAGTGCAAGCCGGGCAAAGGTGACTGCCACGAATACGTCATCCACAACGGTGCCTGCATCCCAGAGTGTCCTTCTGGGTACACCACTGTGAACTCCACTACGTAAGTAACCCACTACTTGTACGCTCTCCACTCAGTGAACGTGCACAAAAGGGTACTTTACACGCTACGTGTGTGCGTCAGGACCCATAAAAGCTAAATCTGTTGTGTATGAAGCGTGACCTGTTAAGAGGGAGGTGTCTGGGTCACTGGACCACTTTATGCCTCATTTAGACTTCAGACTTGAAAATGGAATAGATAGACTTGCTACTTGACTTTTCCTCTTTTATTTACATGAGAAACATGATCTTTATGTTTTTCATATGCTCAAACAGCACCAAGGACTCAGTGTTGGTTATATGAACTGGTATTGCTGCTGAAAAAAACTGGGTTGGTGGTATAGCTGGTTTAAACTGGTCTAGCTGGTCTACCAGTCTGAAAAATGTTCAAAATCCCCCTAAAACCAGTGGGCCAGACAAGTCTGACCAGGCTGAGAGACCTGCTAAGACCAACAAAACAGCTTAGGCCGGTTTAAGTCATTTTTTTAGCAGGGATTTCATGCATCCTTCCTGTTTGTCTCATTCATGGAAGAGGAAAAAGTAGTGAAGAAAAGGATTAAACTGCAAAGATGGCTTGGAGTGATCAGGGCTGTACTGACCTCAATCGACTGTCTGAGTGCACAAAGGATCATTTGGGACAGAGAGAGTGAGACAGTGTGTCAGAAAGGGAACGTTGTATGTTAATGAGAGGAAGAGTGTGAGTTTTAAAGCAGCGCTGACTTAGCATGAGGCTTGGCAGTGCTGTTTGTGCCCATTTAAAGGTCTGAGCAAGAATAGGATAACTACAACAGGCCGCTATAACCTCAGTTTTACAGAGCTTTTACATAGTTTTACACAATGTGTTGTTTGTTTGTTTGTTTGTGGTGGAAATGCAGGATGGCCAGTGTCTCATAGCTTTATTCCGTATGCATTATTCTTTATTCTCTATGGATAAGGATGGACGATTGTTCATATGGTTTTTGACATTCTCAAATTTCTGATTTTCAGAAGCTCTTTGGTCCAGCTGTAGTCAGACACCAGCAAAATCCCTCTATGAAAACAGCAGAGCATACAATCAAAATGAGATATTTAGATACAAGATTTAAAAAATGTATCACGCGTACTTCAATATAGCAAAATATTACCCTTGTTTAAATGGGAAATGCATTTTATGCATTTCTGGTTAATGTGTTTTATAATGTAATTTATCCCTGTGATGGCAAAGCTGAATTTTCAGCAGCCGTTATTCCAGTCTTCAGTGTCACATGAGCCCTCAGAAATCATGCCAATATGCTGCCTTTCCTGTCACTTTGGATCAATTTAATGAATTCTTGCTGACCTTTATCTTTTGAATTAGGGCTGCACAATATATTGCATGCGATTGTCATGAGCATCTCGTCAGTAAAGCCTGTTCTGTGATTAGTAATAAATCTCCATCACCTGTTTTCAAATGGAGCGGCATTTAATACACAGAGCCATATTTCACCGATACGCTACGCAATTCGCGCTCAGAATCGCAGATGAATCGCCTGCGACATTGAACGTGATATTGCGTAGCTTGTCAGTGAACTACGGCTCTGTGTATTAAATGCCGCTCCATTTGAAAACAGGTGATGGAGGTTTATTACTAATCACAGAACCGGCTTTACTGACGAGATGCGATATATCGTGCAGCCCTATTTTGAATGATAGTGTGCTCAAAATTAATGAAATTGTCATTTTATACTTTAAGAGCCTTCCAAAACAACATCGGGCACTGGTGAAACATCTCCTATAATAATAGTTTAATTTGAATGTTAGTTTTTTTATTTTTTGCACCTTTGAGCCAACACTTTTTTTTTCTTACCCAGAAATGAAAATTCGATCATTTGTTACTCACCCTCAGTTCACTTCAAATTCATCTAATAGTTTATTCTACTGATGAAAATGTGTAATGTCCAAGCTGTTTTTATTCATACTGCAACAACACAAAATGGTGAGTCATACTGTCAATCTGCAGAAAGAATAAGCACCATAAGCATAAGCAATCTTTCAAGAAATTACCACTATATTCCCAGTCTACTGAAGCCACTCTATAGCTTTGTTTGAGTAACAGACTATATTTTGTGTGTAATGAGTTTCTCAGATGCAACTACTACATGGCTTCAAATGTTGTATGAACCAATTTTTTTATCATTTTTGGAGATTGACAGTCTGAATCACCATCCTGTTTTGTTGTATCTAAAAAGCAGACCTAAAATTTACTTCTGTGTTCATTAGAATAAAAACAAAAATGTGGTTGAAGAAAAATTAGGATGAGTAAATAATGAGAGAACTGAAATGCATGTTCTGCCAGATAGGACATTCCTCTTTTCTCTTACTCTTTTTCCTTCCCTCTTTCTCATGATACTCTTGCTTCCCCTGTGCCAGTATGACCCCTAGGCTGGGCAGTGTGGGTGCACTGTGGGAATTCAGACAGCAGACACACAAATCAAGGAGGCTGGACAGATACAGCGCAGTGGTCAGGCCTCTCGCCCTGTGCTACCACCCTCGGTTACAGTCTCAGCACGCTATCCGGCCTCCATTGAGATATCAGGAGTTTCGACACTTGTCTCATCAGCTTGTCTCCCTCTGTCTGTCAGCTGCATAGACAGGGAGCGCCGTCTGGCCACTGACAGATAAACGACTCTTGAGTTTCATCCCTGCCGCAGGGAGACATGGCATACTGGACTCTCTGATATGTCTGCAATACGGCTTTCACCCACGCACTAGCTTCGCTTCAGATTAGCTGGATAAACCGCAGCACATTCCGTCCTTTTTGGCAGGTACCACAAAAGAGTAACAAGGTGCAAAACACAGCAACGACCCATTAATTGCACTTTACCCGATAGGTGGTTTGTGCACATTCTTGGCACGGCTTCACATCTTGTCTCATGTTGTGACGCTATTATAATTAAGACTTTTAGCATGTAAACCATGCCTCCAAATCCTTTGTTTTGCTTGTGGATTCACACTTTATTACAGTAGTAGTTTCACAGGAAACAGTGGCGCAGAAAGCATCCTGCACAGAAGACAAACAGTTCCTCAGTCAGGCCCAACGTACAAAAATAATCAGTGATTAAGCTGTGTCTCTGGCACGTCTGAGAGAACGTCTCATTCATCCTTGATTGCACCCTCGGCCTGCCATGCAAGGTCACCCGCGCCCCTGCTCCCAGCGCTGACACTTTGCGCAACAGGATCCACGTCCTTGACACAAACAATCTGTTATTGTTCTAATACCTCAAATTTGCTTCAATGTCAACAAGAATAGAAACGTGGGAATGGATGACTTTTGTTTGTCGTGCGGCTTTGTGTACATGTGACTGTGTTTTGTGCCGCAGGTTGAACTGCACCCCTTGCGCTGGCCTCTGTCCCAAAGTGTGCATGGGGCTGAAGACAGTGGACTCAGTCACTGCGGCGCAGGCTCTAAGAGGATGCACTGTGATCAATGGCAGTTTGGTCATCAACATCCGCGGAGGGAGTAAGAACAAACAATCTCTATAATACAATTTCTCCTCTTTGTGCAAGTGTAGAAGGACGTCTTTGTTACACAGCTCTCTGGAATTCATGGTTCTGATTGGTTAAACAGTGTTCTGCAAAAGTTATTGTATGACTAAACTATATATAAAATTGGATAATGTCTGTGGCAACCATTCTCCTTTACAGATTAGTAATTAAACATCAATGAGATTATATATATTTATTTATTTATTTGGCTGTTTTTATTATATATATATATATATATATATATATATATATATATATATATATATATATATATATATATATATATATATATATATATAATATGCACAATTTCTGTTTTCATTGTTATTTGTGCATTTACTTCCAATAATTTAACAGTTTGTCATTAATTATACTTATGTAATCAATTACAAAAATACATTTCCTCATATGTACATTCACCAGAGTGCAGGTTTTCAAAAATGTAGATTTTAAACTTGCTCTTCTTTCCTTTTCTTCCTGTTAGATAACATAGCCGCAGAGCTGGAAGCTAACTTGGGACAGCTGGAGGAGATCACCGGTTACCTGACTGTACGACACTCATACGCCCTAGTCTCTCTATCATTCCTGCGCAAGCTCCGAATCATCCATGGAGAGACACAGGAAGTCGGGTATGAGTCTTGTCATTGGATTTGTCAAACCTAATGATGCCATGTGATATATATATTCTCTCCTCTTCCCTCGTCCTCACTCGTGTGCTGTGTTCTTCCCCATCAGGAATTATTCCTTCTACGCCCTCGATAACCAGAACCTACGTCAGCTGTGGGACTGGTCCAAACACAACCTGACCATCAAGCAGGGTCGCATGTTTTTCCATCATAATTCTAAACTCTGCATGTCAGACATCCGGAAGATGGAGGAGGTGACGGGCACTAAGAACCGGCAAACAAAGAATGACATTGTCTCAAAGACCAATGGAGATCAGGCTTCATGTGAGGAAGACATTGCTTTGCATTTCAGTTATGCCCATATGCTCTTTGTGAATAAATCTGAATGCATTTTTGTTGCTGTTTCACTAGGTGAGAGCCAGGTTTTGAAGTTCACACAGATTCGCACACTCTCTGACAAGATCATAATTAAATGGGAGCCTTTCTGGCCACCAGATTTTCGAGACCTCCTGGGATTCATGGTTTTATACAAAGAGGCGTAAGTGACTTTTTATATGGACAGTTTAATTACTGTTTTGAACAAGGCTGTGAGGAATAAAAGTACTGTCCAAAATCCAGAGCATTTTGCCCACTGGAAACTAAGTCAAGTCTGTATTTTCTGTTTTGCCAACTTAATGGTCCATACCAAGTTAAACAAACTGTACTTCCTGTGCTTCCACCTCGTTTTCATTTTCACCGTATTCAAAACGTCATCTACCCCGACGCTAAGGTTCATTTTATAGCTGTTCTTAGTTTTTGTTGATTGATTTCATTGCAATGAAGTGATGACTTCTGTTTAAGGATTTGTTGACATTTCTCTCTGCTTTTCTAGGCCATATAAGAACGTGACTGAGTTTGATGGTCAGGATGCATGTGGCTCTAACAGCTGGGTCATAGCAGATGTAGACCCTCCGCCTCGCGCCACAGATGGAAAGGAACAGCAGGAACCCGGGTACCTCATTCTCCCTCTGAAGCCGTGGACACAGTATGCCATCATGGTCAAAACCCAGCTCTCCGCTTCTGATGAACACCAAGTCCATGGAGCAAAGAGCGAAATCATCTATGTCCGCACCAATGCTACCAGTAAGAGCTTCAGAAGCAGTGTCAGAAGAAGATTGTTTTTTACAACCCCTTACACTGTCATGCAAAATGAAATTTTAAAAATATGACTATTTTTCCAAAAGTGGAGAAAACAAACCTAGAAATTTAGAAAGTTTAGAAGGTCAGTTTTTTTATAAGCCCTTGCTCAAAATAATCATTTACTCTCTTAGAGGTTTGAATTTGGAGCATTTGTAGGCATGATCTTTGTACCAAACCTGCTTAAACTGAATTTAGTCATTTCTGAAGTTGTTTTCTGCCTCCAGTAGCAGTGTTTATTGTGTAGGCTTGTCATGGGAGAGCAATAAAAGAGGTCAAAGGCTGGTAATGACTTTCAGTGGTGTGAAATCACTCAGCAGTGTGTAGCATGACAGGCTGTGATTTAGGAGAAAAAACTAATGTGGTTTGCTTTCAGTGCTGCCAGGTGTCTGTCTGGCTTCCTTTTAGAGTTTTTGTCTTTTTTTCCTGATAAACCACATAACCATTCACTAAGCTGAGAACATTGTTTCGGTAGCTGGTTGGCAAGGGCTGAAAGTAGTGCTTTAGGGTTTTTTCTCTTTTTTTATTTTTTTTCTGGTTTGGCAAACTGTTGGGTTTGCACACCGTGACATCGATGGTGCCCCTCCACTCCTCCTTTTTAGATGGAAGCTGTCGTTATTTTTCTTGTCTTATTGGTGACCCAGTTTTATAATGTGGTCCAACCAGAATTGAGTTTAGTCTGCTGCTCTACTAGTCTACTTTTTTGGCTTTGTTCTCATTTAAAATTATTCAGGTTTTTTTTTCCATTTACCCTTGTTTGAGGTGTGTTTTGGTCTTTTTTAGAACCCTCTGTGCCCCTGGATCCCATATCCTCATCAAACTCCTCATCTCAGATCATTCTGAAGTGGAAGCCCCCTAACGATCCAAATGGAAATATCACACACTACCTGGTCTTCTGCCAGCAGCAACCAGAAGCCAGCGAGCTCTATAAGTTTGATTACTGTCAGAAAGGTTAGGAAACATACAAGAACATAATGTAGAACAAACCGACTACCATTCAAAAGTTTAGGGTTGGTAAGAACAAAGTCTGAGCCTTGTGTTTCTGTTGTTCAGGTATGAAGCTGCCCACCAGAGCCCCCACACAAGTGGACAGTGAAGAGGAACAAAAGTGGAACCAAACCGAAGAGCTGGGCCAAGATAGCCGCTGCTGCGCTTGCCCCAAAACAGAGAAACAGCTGAAGAAAGAGGCGGAAGAGACCGAGTACCGCAAAACCTTCGAGAACTACCTTCATAATGAAGTCTTTGAGCTCAGGTAAACTTTCTGGTTCCTCATTTAACTAGTGTAGATTACAACTGCAAAAATTAAAGTGTAATCGATAATGAAAATAAATGATTTACAAATGATCATTTAGAACCTGCACCAGTGACACCACTGAGTAGTAAAAAAAATGGTTTTCTATGAAAAAAAAACAAACATTTTATTTAGTGCTGTCAAATGATTAATCGCATCTAAAAATAAAAGTTTTTGTTTACATAATATAAGTGTGTGTACTGTGTATATTTATTATGTTTATATAAATACACACATTATATTTAAGAAAAATGTTATGTTTATATATGATCTAAATGATATGAATATAAATATATGTAAATGCATGTAAATATTTTCAAAATGTATGCTGTATGTGTGTATATTTATTTATTTATTTATATATATATATATATATATATATATATATATATACACATACACCTACATGTGTGTGACCTTGGACCACAAACCAGTCTTAAGTGTCAATTTTTCGAAATGGAGATTTATACATCAACTGAAAGCGGAATAAATAAGCTTTCCATTGATGTATGGTTTGTTAGGATAGGACAATATTTGGCCAAGATACAACTATTTGAAAATCTGGAATCTGAGGGAGCAAAAAAAATCTAAATATTGAGAAAATCACCTTTAAACTTGTCCAAATGAAGTTCTTCATTTGGACAAGACAAAAAAATTTGACCCATACACTGTATTTTTGGCTATTGCTACAAATACACCCCAGCGACTTAAGAGTTTTGTGGTCCAGGGTCACATATGTGTGTGTATATATATCTATATATATATATATATATATATATATATATATATATATATATATATATATATATATATATATATATATCTCTATCTATCTATCTATATATATATATATATATATATATATATATATATATATATATATATATATATATATATATATATATATATATATATATATATAAATACACACCCATATTATGTAAACAAAAACTTTTATTTTTAATGCGATTAATCGCGATTGACCGTTTGACAGCACTAATTTTATTATTTTTGCGCTCAATATATAGCATATATTATATGGACTATATATGGCATGTTATTCATAACTTTTTCATTTATTGACAATATAATGCATATATTAAATATACTTAAAGTCCGTGTAAAGTGATATTAAAATGTGTTCTGAGTTTATCACACAACAGAAAAATGTGTTATTAACCACAGCCAAATTTGAATGATAAAAAAAAAACACCAAGTAACTAAAATAAGTTATCAAAATCTTTGAAAAATAAGCAGGACTCTCTGCTCTCAAACGTTGAGGGCGTGTCTGCTGTCGGCACTGAAACCACGCCCACTCACGGGAAAGTGGCTGTCTCTCTCAACTGTCAAATACCGCTACAACCTGAATGGATGCTACTGATACTACCTAGTAGCTTAATTGGATTTATACAGACATATATGTTTGAGTGAGCAAGTTCGTTTTTTAATTGTAGACGCGCTCAACGTGCGTCAGCACTACAGTGAGTTGAAACCTGTTTTTTACAGTCTATGGTTGAAACCTTCTCGTCGTGGAGGCGAGCGTGGCTCATGGTTGCTTAGCAATGTCAAACACCACGAGAGCACAAGCTCCGGTGCGCTTTGAAAGAAGAGAAAGTGGTTCAGCTCGCGTTTCTAGATGTGAATTGTGAATGCTCCATGTTTTTAACTTGTATGTATTCTGCCACATATTGATGTCTCTGGGCTAAGACCCGGGTATCCATTCACCCTAGAACTGTCTCTGCCTAGAATCTGTAGACTATATCTAACATCACAGACATTCAAAAAGACAAAACTAAGAACTTGACCTCTCATCATAGTGTTAGGGGCGGGGCCACGCTCGGTGGCTCCATTGCGTCATCGAGCCACCGTTTTAGCCCCACCCAAAAAATCCTGAACACAGAATTGGTGAAAAACTGTTTAACGGTTTAACTCCACAATTCAGTACTACATAGTTCAGAGTCTTTGTAATGTGTTTCAGCAATACATTTCTAACATTTGTAATGTGTTTAGAAAAAATTCTCAGAATTCTCTTTACACGGACTTTAATATGTGTTTTTGTTAGGTGCTTTTTCACTGCCTTTGTGTATCTTTGGCCTTCAGAAGCTCACAGCTGGCTTTAAAGATCCTGTTCCACTCCTACACATGCACGATCCCACATACACACAAACGTTCTCTCATGCCTTGTACAGGCCTTGGTTTAGTGGAATCTTTATTTTGGGGGAAGATGTTGTCTGCTCTGTAGTAATGATAGACAATGTTGACGACGACTACCATGATGTGTTCAGAGGAAGTGCAGACTCCTACACAGATGGTTTGTCTCGCTACCCTTCATTGTTCTAAATATTATGGTTGTCTTGCAGCTGGTCTGCACGTTTTATTCACAGTGCTTTTACAGACTATAAAAAGTATTCAGTTCATTTTATTTAGATGTTAAAATATGGTTTTACTTAAAAGTGGTTTTATCCTCGGAAATGCTCTGGCTCTTAGAACACACCAAAAGAGCTGAATCCTCCTGTCCTGAGCTCTTGTATTTGAGAAAATAACTGAAGACTGTGGTGCTCTGGTAGTGGTTTACCACTGGAATAGTTAAAACCAACCACATGAAATGCTCCTCTGCTCCCTCTAGTGGTGATGTGAGTATTGAACTCCATGAACTGGATTTTTGTGGCTTGTAATCCATGTATGGTAGTGTTGTGCTCCTTAAAAGATGACCAAAATAACAGTTAGCAAATATACACCTTTAGATTTTGTCTTCTGATGTATAATGGGTCAAATACATGAACATTCAGTAGTCTGGGGTCGGTAATATTTTGTAGATTTAAAACGTTACAGTAAAACCATAATACTGTGAAAAAGTATTACCATCTAAAATAACTATTTTCTCATTTCAAAATGGCGTTCCAGATCCAGTTACATTTTTCTTCCAAATCATTCTGCTACTACACTGATTTGGTGCTCAAAAACATTTCTTATTATCAATGTTGATAATCAGGGGTCTCTGCAGGACATCGGCCCTCCAGGATCAAGTTTGGTGACCCCTGTTGAAAATAGGCCTTAGTGCTTTATATTTCTTTATAATGCTTTCCTTAATATTTTTTGCAAGAAACCATGGACTCTTTTGTAGTGTTATTAATCTTTTATTTGCTGTCATTTTGATCAGTTTTATGTATTTTTTATAAGTTCAAGTGTTAAAAAAGTCTCACTGACCCCAAACATCTAAATGCCGATGTAATTGATCTTTTTGTCCAGATGATTCATTTTACAATGTAAATATTCTCGCAAACAACCTGCTTCAACAGGAAATGTCAACAGAAGGAAAAATGCACTCAAGCGAAGTTGCCAAGTTGAATTTGTTCCGAGGTGTTGAATGAATAGTCACTTTAAGACTCCATATATTTCCTAAACCATAATGTGCCATGCCTTTTATGTAATTATACTGTAATTTGTGGTCTGTATCCAACAATGAAGTGATAATGAAAGCCCTTTTCCTTCTGAGCTGTAGTGAAGCTAGCTTAGTCACAGAGCCAAAGAAAGAACAGACTCTGTGTCATAAGTCATTTGTCATATCCCTTTTGATTTTTCCCATGATGCTTTGAAGAGTTGAAGCTTGTTACTTGAACAACTGTTTAGCTCAGGTGACCATTCGATTAATGGACTCAATAAGTGCTACAACGTATAGAACTGCCATTTAAATGTTTGTTTTTCCGCAGTCAATCATATTGTTTGATCTTCGGGCAAGGCAGCATAATTTACATGCATTATTACATGACTCACATCAGCTGATATCACAACATACGCACACCTTTTCAACATCCACACCCATTTGGTTTCCATTGTAAAGATCTAATCAGTCATTCACGTGTGCTAATGCAAGATACAAGCCTTTGTAAAATACAACCTGTATAGGGTTCAAGACTCAATCTAAATCTAGTACCTCTGCGTGTTTCTGTGTCTCTAGGACATCAAGACAGCGGCGATCTCTGGTGGGCGTTGCCAACAGGACCTCGTCTCGTCTTTTTACTACGCCCTCTTCACTGCCCAATGGCTCTGCCACTCGTAGCCCAGAGGAGGAAGCAGAAGCCAATAAGATTTCCTTGATTGTTCAGACCAAGGAGTCGACAGTCATCTCCAGTCTACGCCATTTCACCAGCTACCAGATAGAAATCCATGCCTGCAACCATGAGACTGACCCCTCTCGCTGCAGTATGGCGGCCTACGTCAGTGCCCGCACCATGCCTGAAGGTATGGGATTGTTATTTTATGATGCAGTTTTATTTCATATAGTATAGTGAATATATTATTAATAACTATCTTTTTTATCTGTTCTTATAGAAAAAGCAGATGACATTGTAGGACCGATAATCTGTGAGGTGTCTGAGTACTCCGTACACATCCGGTGGATGGAGCCTAAGGCCCCTAACGGCATGATTATTCTCTATGAAGTCCATTATAAGAGACTGGGAGATACAGAGGTGAGCTGTTACATGAGATCGAAGTCTGTATTCTTTCCAGGCTCTCTGCTCCCATGAACGCTGGCTGCACTTTAAATCTGATTTTTATCAATCCTGTTGAAATCAATATGTGCTAGCTGCAAATCAACAAGCTATTTTAGCATCATTGCGTCAGCTGTGTATTTCTGTAACCATAGAGAAACCTAGCCAGAGAGAGAGGAAATGTTCCCAATGTTGTTTTTGAAAAGCTTTTAATAAACAAGGGATGATTATATAAAGGCTAATAATTGTTGTAAGCGAAACAAAACATGACGGTTTTGCACTTAGTGGCACATGCACCTTTTCTGTTGATGGATTTGAAACACTCTGTTGTGACCTGGCAGTTTTATCAAAGTCTGATGAGTAATATTTGGAGGTATTAGTGTGAGATGGACTTTAAAACCACGATAAAATCCAAGACTTAGCCACTGGCTAATGGACGTCTTCAGTCTGATGTGCACAGTAGTGTGGGTTGTCTAACTGCGTGCCTTTATGTCTTAGGAGCTGCACCATTGTGTATCCAGGAAGAATTATATTGCAGACGGAGGCTGCAAGCTGAGAGTGGTGCATCCTGGGAACTATACAGTGCGGATCAGAGCCACCTCTCTGGCAGGCAATGGATCATGGACAGAGCCAACACACTTCTATGTGGAAGACCTACGTAAGACACTATTACACACACACAGCTTGTATAAAATGCTTATGAATCTCATTTTCAGGTTGTAAATTATGCATAAGACCCACATAACTGGATTTTGAAAAGGTTTTTGTGTGTATATGTTGGAAAACTTGTAAATATTCACATACACTGATATAATGGGGCAAAGTTTCAAAAAAAAAAAAAGGTCAAAATGTTGCATTTTAATTTGGAAGCCCCAAGATGCCATTGATTTTTATTTTTATTTTTTTAAACCATAAATTGGTTTTATTGTTTTTTGTTGGTCATTTGTGTTTTAATGTATTTATTAATTGATTATAGATTATTTTTAGTTCCTTGGCAGGCCTGGCGCCAGGATGGTATAACTGGGGGGCATTTCAATCAAATGGGGGGTGCCACTACTTATAATACGTAATGATGAAACAGACAAGGACACACCCACGTGCACACATAAAAAAGTTGACTTGTTTTTAAAGTAAAATTTTAAAGAAATTTTAAAACGTTTGCTGCATGGTTTAAAAATACCTTTTATAAAATTGCGTTTTTGTGAGACCCAAAGCAAAACAGGTAAGCTGTGTAAAGGCCAAGTCTCGTTTTATTATTACATTCATGAATAGCCTAATTAATGCCAGTCTGGGACAAATTTCCATCTCATCCAGGCCACCATAATTTACATTACTTTTAAGAATAATGAAAGAGGTGTTGGCAAAATGAGAATAATGTGCCTATCTTTTTTTGTTAATTCGCTTTTTTATCAGTTTTATTTTGATAAACATGACACAATATGCTATAGCATTAATATAACATGAAAAGAGTTTGTAACCATAGTCAAGCACCACATGAAATACAGCGAGTCTGGTTACTCTTGAATTAACTGTCCTCTTCAGAGCTTGTGCAGTTGCGCTGGAGAAACTGTGATGACCCTAATCAGCGTCTGCTGTGAATCGCTCTTGCGGTACCTGCTTTGATGACATGCATTGCTTCAGGCACCAATCGATCTGCACAAATCTAACACAACTGTATGCACTCCTCCAATTATTATCCATTAACGGGTTAAATAATTAAAGTTTGTTAAGAAAACTGAAGGGGCACAAATTCTTTCTGGGGAGCAATGCCCCCCTTTGCCCCCCATTGCGCCAGGCCTGTTCCTTGGCATTTTAAGGCTTTCTATCATATATATTAGTGAATTGTTATCAGTGTATGGATACTTATTATTTTTATTTACTTTTTCCTTATTATTTGCTCCATTGTGTCCTGCACCTGTACCAAAAATGGTTTGGATGTGCACACTTTTTCTATAGTTTTTCCATTATGTTTATGTGGACAGGTATGGACCCTAACATACTGAAGATTGTGATTGGTCCTGTGATCTGTGGCGTTCTACTCTTCTTGATGGGAGTTGTGGGCTTTTTCATGTTCAAGAAAAAGTAAGTGTTTTCTCTTGTGAATATCCTTAAAACCAATGCAGGAAACATGCAGGTATATGAATTTAATTTGGTGTGTTCGTCTGACCAGGCAAACAGAAGGTCCAACTGGGCGTCTTTATACCTCTCCAAATCCAGAGTATTTCAGCCCAGATGAGGGTGAGCCACTTTCCTTTCTTTTTTAGTGTGCTTAATGACATCTGACAGAAAATGCTGTGGTCGATGCACATTTAATTTTGTTTTAGAACCAGAGTTCATCACATTAACAGTGTTATCGATTTAGGATGATTATCACATTTAAAATGACTTTCTCCTTTGTATGAAATCTGCTTCATCTCAAATATGGCACCGTGTGTCATGCACATCTTTTGTGTTTGTGCAGTGTATGAGCCAGACGAGTGGGAGGTGCCTCGTGAAAAGATTAATCTGTTGAGAGAGTTAGGCCAGGGATCTTTCGGCATGGTGTATGAGGGCATCGGAAAGGACATAGTTAAAGGTGAGCCGCAGACCTGTGTCGCGGTGAAGACGGTTAACGAATCGGCCAGCCTCAGAGAGAGGATCGAGTTCCTCAACGAGGCTTCTGTGATGAAGGCATTCAGCTGCCACCATGTGGTAAGACATGTCAGCCTTGCTGTCCTGCATGTTTTGTAGTTAGACCGTGTTATTATGCTACTACTCATATCCTGTTTATATTTTGAATTGGGTTTTATTTTTTATCTTTTTCAGCTTTATTTTAATTATGAAAATAGTCTTTAAGACTGAGTTTAAGTTGTAGTCAACAGTAATAACACTGGTTGGACTGTGACGTATTTTGATGGTAATGAATGTGATTTTGTGGTTTAGGTGAGGCTGCTGGGAGTGGTGTCTAAAGGCCAGCCAACTCTGGTGGTGATGGAGCTCATGACACATGGAGATCTAAAGAGTTACCTACGTTCTCTCAGACCTGACTCAGAGGTAACGAACCGTAGCAGAAGAGTCACTATCAGACCTGCTACAGCTTTTAGATTTGTTATGAGTTTGACTTTTTAGACTAATAAAAGCAGTGTTTAAATAAAGGATTTTTGTTTTCTCTGCTGTTTGACAGAATAATCCAGGTCGGCCTCCTCCAACGCTGAAAGAGATGATTCAGATGGCGGCAGAGATAGCAGATGGCATGGCTTACCTCAACGCCAAGAAGTTTGTGCACCGAGACCTTGCTGCCAGGAACTGCATGGTGGCCGAAGACCTGACTGTAAAAATTGGAGGTACAGTACCAATCATAGGGAATTTATATAAGTTTTATAAAAGGCAGACACTCTCAACTGATTCATTGTGTCCCACAATTATGATTCAAGACAAAATAGCAAGTAGTACTGATTATATGTCCTAGATAATGGCCTGAACAGGGTGTGAGATTGTTTTGCAAACAATATTTTAAATGTTCCCAAAATTAGCTGCCACGGTGCAGTAATTCCCAAACACACATTATAACTATACCATTTACACTTTGCCAAAAACACATACTTTGTGAATACAAAATAGCAAGCCCAGTTAGGGGTGTTTCAGATCTATTTCCACAAGCACAATAACACCTCACAAGCTAAAAAATCATTTTAAAACGTTGCATAATGTAATTTCCTGTGTATTTATTTAGATTAGATTTTGTAAGTCTCTTTGGATCTGCTTTACAGTGTTAAACAGGATAATAATGTTTCGATGATGCAAACTAAATTCAATTCTGCTGTAAAGCAGCTCTTAAAAGAGGACAACAATAAACAGTCAACACAAGAAAATGCAGACACTCTTAACTGATTCATTGTGTCCCACAATTATGATTCCTGTGTAAACACCTTGTTAAAATGTGTACTTTCATGATACGTGACGCTTCAATGCTCTGGTTTCATGTGAATGAAAAACCACTGTGTATAATTATGTCTTTTTATGATAAATTATTCTCTGTCTTGGTGGAACTAGTCTTGGGTCTAGTTCAAAATGAGCTGCTGAGGGGACAAGTGTTGAAGCACAGGATGTGCTGTAATATATGTCGTATATTTGATTGTGTCATCTATTATTGTAAGAGCTTACTAATGATGTTATTTTGTCTTGTGTTCTCTGCTGTCAGATTTTGGCATGACGAGAGACATTTATGAGACTGATTACTACAGAAAGGGTGGGAAGGGCCTGCTTCCTGTGAGATGGATGGCCCCTGAGTCGCTGAAGGATGGAGTTTTTACAGCTCACTCAGACTGCTGGTGAGCTGACAGTGTGCACACACAAACAACTATACAAAGACATGCGTTATTGTTGTAGGACAGCATATGTTGTAATCACTCATGAACCATGCTGTGCTTGTTCAGGTCATTTGGCGTGGTGTTATGGGAGATCAGTACTCTGGCTGAGCAGCCATACCAGGGGCTGTCCAATGAACAGGTCCTTAAGTTTGTGATGGATGGAGGATATCTGGACAGACCAGACAACTGTGCAGACAGATTGTGAGTATATTACTGACATATTGCCTGTGTTTTGTTTTTTCTGCTGACCAGTCAGACCAGTAGTTACAATTTCTACTTACCCCACCAACATTTTCACTGATGCATGAAAAAAATATTAAAAATTGTCAATATTAAGTAATCATGCAATCAATAAAAAAAAACTATCCTAACCTAAAAAGTGTTTTAGGTAATATAATCTAATTACATGCATTTAATTTTTGGAATCGTATTACATATAATCAGTGTAATACCCAGCATTTGCTTTAACCCAGAATAAGTCTCCTTTTTCCTGATCTTCCAG
Organism: Barbus barbus; assembly: GCF_936440315.1. Lineage (NCBI taxonomy): Eukaryota > Metazoa > Chordata > Actinopteri > Cypriniformes > Cyprinidae > Barbus > Barbus barbus. The sequence continues at coordinate 9,636,824 of NC_136754.1, forward strand.
GCATAACCTGATGCAGATGTGCTGGCATTACAATCCCAAAATGAGGCCCACCTTCCAGGAGATCATCGAGATGCTCCGGGAGGATCTGCATCCCTCGTTTCAGGAGGTCTCCTTCTTCTACAGTGAGGAGAACAAGCCGCCTGAGACTGAAGAGTTTGATATGGACATGGAGAACATGGAGAGCATCCCGCTGGACCCTTCCTCGTACTCTCAGAGGGAGTGCTGTCTAGACGGGGACGAGGGCTCATCCGTGGGCCTTCGGGGGAGTTATGAGGAACACGTGCCGTATACACATATGAATGGCAGCAAGAAAAATGGACGCATCTTATCCCTACCCCGATCTAACCCATCTTAATATTATTGAACCCATCAAGCTATATTAGATTGTTTTTCATCATTTTATAGATTTACTTTTATCGAGCTCTATATCAGAAGCCCTTCAGAAAGTAATCTCAGGACATTTGTTTTCTTCTTTACTGCCTCAGTATGATGATGATGATACAGGTTTTTTTTGTATTTAAAGAAGATACACATCAACTGCTTTTTGTCTTTTTTTTTATTTTTTATTTTTTTATATATATATATATTTGCCAAGTTTCAAGGACTGGTCAAATGGAACAAACTGTGAAATTAACCTCAGACAACCAGAAGGCTGCTTTAAACCTTACATCTCCTCATCCACCAACAGATTCTCCTTGACTCTCTCAAGAAAAAGACAGAATCTAGAAGAAATTAAGAGAAAAAAGTGACCTTACTCTGTTTGTGGCCTACATCATGACAACATGGAGTTGTGTCTCAATCTGTACAATTTTTGGCTCTGGTTGGCAAACCTGTTGAACTTGGGAACTGTAGGATGACATTAAGTATCCTTCCAAGAGCAAACAATCTACAGGGGAGGCCTGTACAAGACACTGCTTTTCTACCTGCTACTCAGTATTCCAGACTACACAGAGAACGAACAGATTTTTGGACTCTTATTTTTTTTATTTATTTGCCTACCTGTGCGCTCTCTTCTTTTTTTCCCCCTGGTGTTCACACATTTACAGCTGAAGGATATTTAAACTAGTTTTCAGGACTAAAAGAGTTCCTCAGATTGACCAATGGTTGCTGCTTTGATATATTTTAGTGGGTATAGATGATGATAAAAGTATATATAAATATATTATTGATGTTTTTGTACATAGATGATATGTTGTCATTCGAGAGTTATTGCCGGTTGTAGAAATGTTTTTACATGTTTGTCTCGAATCTTTATTTTTTCTAATCTGAAAATCCTACTAATCATCCTGGACCTCTGATCAGCCAGCAGCTCCAAGATGCACAGGAGTATCTAGACTCCTTCGGCTTCAGATGTCAAATCTTGATATCAATGGAAATAACTGCTGTAAATAAAGCAGTGAGGTGCATTCAACAAGAGCGAATGGATGTGTTTCTGTTGTGTTTTTCTTGTGACAAAATGTGTAAACTTCTGAGTGGTCGCTTACGGCCCTGTTTTCAGGACAGTCCTGTCCCAGACTGTAGCTGTCCTCCGAAATGTCCTTGTTTTACAGCACATTCAAAACAGCCCTCAAATATACGGCAAAAACACAACCAAAATAGAGCTGTGTAGAGAGTTATCGTTGTCATTTAAGGTAGTGACGTACAAAGTCCATAAATTAAATGAAAGTAGTACTGATTGTATGTCCTAGATAATGGCCTGAACAGGGTGTGAGATTGTTTTGCAAACAATATTTTAAATGTTCCCAAAATTAGCTGCCACGGTGCAGTAATTCCCAAACACACATTATAACTATACCATTTACACTTTGCCAAAAACACATACTTTGTTAATACAAAATAGCAAGCCCAGTTAGGGGTGTTTCAGATCTATTTCCACAAGCACAATAACACCTCACAAGCTAAAAAATCATTTTAAAACATTGCATAATGTAATTTCCCGTGTATTTATTTAGATTAGATTTTGTAAGTCTCTTTGGATCTGCTAAATGACTAAAGGTAAATGTAAACCTTTATTCGTCCCACAATGGGGAAATGTCCAAGTTACAGCAGCGAAGAAAAAGTGCAAATAAGCAAAGACTAAAAAAGTCTATATAAATACAAAAGGAAATTAATTACATTATCAAACAAATTGCACCGTTATTGATGGTTTATATTTTTTTATTGCACAGTTGCTTATTTATTTAAATTAATATATAGTACGAAAGATTTCCATGATTATATTTTGACCACTGAAATAGTAAACGTTCGCTGTTTCCATTTGATAAATCTGGTCATTTTAGACTGACTTCTCCCTTAACCCCAGTCCCTCCTTTTACAATTTTTAGAAACCATCCCATATACAGAGGCCTGTGTTGTTTGCACAGATTCCTCTTCTCCACAGTATATCTCTCCTTCCTTCCACTCCTGTGCCTGTCAGGATGGCGGATGGCTGGGGCTCCTCAGCTCCGGAACTCTTGGGGCTGGCGCTGACCTTTCCTCTTCATCCCAGTCTATTTCTTCGTCCCACAGGTCCCAGGACATCCAGTAGTCGTCGTCGGCCCATGAGACGGAGGCTGAGGAGTTTTCGCCGTGGTGGAGGGACATTTCACCAGCCGCTCTCAGGTCTATCTGCTTTTTCCTGCAACGATATCCATTGCTAGTTTCGCTATTTAAAAGACACATATCGAGAGATGTGAGCACAAGGGAGTGATTTGACCCTAGAGCATTGATTACACTCAGTTTATATGGTTCTGTGGAATGCAGACCATATGACATTATAATGACTTCATAGTCACTGCAAAGTTCAATTTACAGAGTTAATCGAGTGGAACTAATTGATGGTTCTATATAATGATATATATGACCTTGGACAACAAAACCAAGGGGCAGTTTTTTTAAATCAATATTTATAAATATTCTGAAAACTGAATAAATAATCTTTCCATTGATGTATGGTTATGATAGGACAATATCTGCCTGAGATACAACTATTTGAAAATCTGGAATCTGAGGGAATTGCCTTTAAAGTTGTTCAAATGAAGTTCTTAGCAAGGCATATTACTAATCAAAAATTAAGTTTTGATATTTCTATGGTAGGAAATTCTCAAAATATCGTCATGGAACATGATCTTTACTTAATATCCTAATGATTTTGGCATAAAAGAAAGATGGATAATTTTAATTTACCCATGCTACTTATGACTGGTTTTGTGGTCCAGGGTCACATGTTCTTTATTGTAGATCAGTGAGTTCTACAGTTTTTCTATATAGCCTACTTGACCTTACAATAAACGTTAACTAGAGAGATGTTGCTGCCACCTGCTGTGTAACATGGTCCACTGTAAAAGCTGTAACTTGGTATTAATTACGGAATTAGATGAATTCGCAGGCTCTCTCGTTACATTATACCATTTCATAGCCTATAATATTCCATAAACTACTCTAAACTTCCCAAAACTGTGAGAGTAACCAACGCACACAAACACTGTCTATTATGTTACTCATCTTTTTTGTTTCATTTGTATTTGTTTCCAGTCTTATTTGCTTTATCTCTATTTCTTTCTATTTTCTCAGCCTTTCTCCCAATCTTGCAAACCTAGAGTTCGTCTAGCTATAGCTGAAATTTGAAGTTCAATGTAACAACCAGTATTTAACCAACAGGAGGTGTGAACCAGGGTTATAATACTTACTAAAAATGAAACTAAAAATATGCATTACTTGAAATACACACACACACTATGTCTGGTTTGCTATCCTTGTGGGGACTCTCCATAGGCGTAATGCTTTTTCTACTGTACAGACCGTATATTATATTGCCCTACACCTAAACCTACCCCTTACAGGAAACTTTCTGTATTTTTAGATTTTCAAAAAACTTCATTCTGTGTGATTTATTAGCTTGTTTCCCGTGACACGAGTCCCCATGAGTCTGTGTGTATTCGGGTTTAAGTCCCCCACCTGCAGAGAAAAACAGGTACACACACACACACACACACACACACACATACATACATACACACACACACACACACACACACACACACACACATATAGCTGAAAATCAAAAAGGTACAAACAAAACAGGCTTTAAGTGAACAAAAGTAAGAAATATCAAAATATACAGTTGTAAACAATAGGCAAACAGAACTATAAGTTGCATGGCAGTGGTTAAATTTGAATTAGAAATCAAAATGAAATATAGTCAATTTAAAAATAATAATAATAATAATAATAATAATGCATGTACGTAATTTTGCAGATTGGGTTTTAGATACTATGAATCACTAAACTCGTTGAAAAGTACAGAGAGATGAGGCAATACTATAATTGTAAGTTGATTTATGAAGCGAGGAAAAGAAGGGGTGGTTTTCAAAAAACTACACATGATAGAGACATATTTAAAATGAAAACTAGCCTATTAAAGTGACAAAAACAAAACTGCTGCAGGTGAACACAAACCCCCCGCTCCTTCTGTTCCCGTGATGAATCGAAGTGAGCGCGCGCGCGTGCGCGAGGAGAGCGATCTTTCTCTTGTGTGTGTGCGCGCGCTGCACTTGTTGTAAATAGTGTGGCGGATGCTTAGGAAAAGAAACTGTCCTGTAAAAATGAGGAGAGGGTAGGATAGGATTAGGAATAAACGGTCCGAAGCTGAAATTATGTGATGTTTCTTTAAAAATGGTGAGTAGAAACTTTCGTAGCTAAACTTTGCTCGAGCCTCTTTGTGTTTAAAGTTTGTGATCGAGGCCTCGTGTCTTTTAATTGACGTTGTGGTTTATAGGCTGCGAAACGTGTATTTGTGCTACCAAACAATCGTTTTGGTTTTGTTTAGAGATACACGACGTCTTTTAATTGCTTATTTTTTAGTTTTTGTGGCCTATCATTCATATATCGTTGCGGTGCTTCTCAGATGAGTGTGACGTAGCTATGAGATTAGTAGCAGGAAAGTTTTACTTAAGGATTAAAAATGATGCCTCTTTAATTCTGAAAGAAGCACAAACATAGTTTTGTGTTTTAATCAGTGCATGAGATGTTTCTAGAGTAGATGCGGTCATGTTTGATGGCTGTGTTTACTCTGCTGTGATGAAGAAGAATGCAGGATGGATGATCTGTGCGATTATTACATTCCTCGCATTCTGTCTCTGATTAATCACTAATTCACTCATGACACTAGTTTCACCAGTGTCTAATGACTAAACTTGTTTTCCTTTCTTTTAGATACTTGTTTTTAATCAAACAGTGACTAGTATATTTTTTATACGTAATTTAGTTTCACTTGTAACCTTTCATACCTTAAAAACTAGTATTTTGTAGGACTCTGTGGTTCAGATGTCAGCTTCTGATTTGCATGTAGTTGTTCCTTGTGTTAAAGTTGCTTGTAAACTCTTTGTTTAGTATTAGCACTTTTTCTTTAGCTGCTTGTAGCTATTCATGTAGTTACTAGAATATTTTTTAGGTTTTCCTAAAAAAGTCAATAAATAGACAACGGTATTGTATTCCAGTTGTTTATAGTAACTTTTTGACTTTATAGGGACATTTTTAATGAACTATAAACACTGATCAGTGTTATTTTAGTACTATTGAGATACTATTATGGTTTTATTAATATAATAAACTAATATTTTTAGTTACATTTTTGCAATTTTGTTGTATTGTCATTTTTATTTTTAGTTATTTCATTAAGTTTTTAAAATATTTTATTTTATTTCGAGTAACAATTATTTATATATCATCTGACTAAGACAAAGGTATATTTAAAAAAAAAAACATGTGAATATATATATATATAAACATTTTACTGGACTGCACTGTTTTTAGTGAAAATAAACAACGATTTTATTCAGATGTGCTTAACTGATGTATTTAAAAAATCACCTGAGTTTTTTTTTTTTTTTTAATCTTTGTCTAGTGTTAAGATTAAAGCCTTATGTAGTTTTTTTTTATTAATTGTATGCTTTGGTTATTTATAAATAAATAATCAATGAGATAAGAAATATTACTAGAAACTATTGGGATCTCATATAAAGGTATTTGTACTATAAATCAGGAATAGATACTAATAACTGTTAGGATAGTTCCTAGTAGAAGAAAGAAGTGCTACTAGGCTAGATGTGATGAACAAGTGCTTGTGACCGTATAAAATATGAACTATCACTGAAGTACAGACTGATATCTAATTGATAATTAAAGGGAATAAATTAAAAATTAAGTACCAGTAACATACAAATAGGCACTTGTTAGTTTAAAGGAAAAAGCTTGTAATAAGCCTTCCTCGTTCTATTATGCTTATATGAAACTTATACTTGCATATATAATATGCAACTTTCTGCTACCGCTTTATTCATCGATTATTCCTCTAATAAAGTCAGTCCCTTTACTCTGATCAAGAGCTCACCACATTCAACAGGAATCTCACAAAACCTTGTCTTAGACTAACATTAAAGGTCATCGTCTTTAAAGGTTATGGGTAATCTTTAGCTTATCTGTTTTTTTGTGAGAAACAGGGAGGCTTTCTGTATTTTATCTGGCCTGTTGATGTGTGAGGGGGGAGGTTGGCTTCATGGTCAGAAGCGGTTTGCAAGCCAGGCGTTTTCCACACAGTAACAGAACTAGTAAATCAGTTACAGCATGTGTAAACAAAAAAACACTCAAATTTTGCAGCTGCTGCATCCTCTGATCACACCTGTGCAAACCCAGTTAATATTAACGTAACCGATGCCCTCCGTCAATGTATGTTACAGTTCAGAATGGGGGTTTTTAGTTTATAAGAAAAACAAAGATGGTGGAAGAGTCAAATTTCATGTGTCTTATGCTCAGTGTAAAGGAAGGAGGGCGTTCGTTGTTCTACCCAGACTGGGGCAGCCTGCTTTTCTCGTTTGACCTATAAGCATAAACCTTAGCCGCATTTTGACTGGCTATACTCATCTCCATCCCGCAGGTGATTCAAGGGAGGTGCAGCCTGCAGCAGAGCATGAACGGTATACCGTAATGAAACCACCTGCAGAAAATGGCATTACATAATTACTGAGGGGAGGTCTGAGTGTAATTTGAGTGACTCAGCCCATGTAGTTATACTTCTTGGTCTCCCAGCACTTTGAGATGGCAAGTCAGTGCCTTTAACCACCATTCCTCAAGGTGCAGCTGGATTTGAGTACGAAATGTGCATCCTAGTCAGTATCCTCCTCTTTATAATGGAGCAAAAGTCATGTGTTTATGGGCAGGTTCGCTCTTCTGGTTTGCTTCGTTCATGTTGCCTTCATGCACCTAACACATGCTAGTCTTTATGAATGAGTGCACTTTATGAATAGCAGTGTGCACATTGTTTGAGTGCTATTAAGCATTGTTTGTGTGTTCACAAGGTGTATCATAACTTTCTTGAAGACAGAGCAGAGTGCTTTCAACTATAGTCATTTTAAATGTATTAATTATAAGTTGTTGTTAAAACATTTTCTCCTTTGACAGCTTAATATGACAACTACAATTATAGGATAGTTCACATACAATTGTAACTTCTCTCGTCATTTACTCTCCCTCATGTTGTTCCAAACCTCTATGACTTTTCTTCTTGTGTGGGACACAAAAGAAGGCATTTGAAGAATGTCTCAGTCTCTCTTTTTCTTCAGTTAAAGTCAGTGGGGTCAAATTGTTTGGATCTGAAACTCCTTACTGTGTCATTGCCTTGATATGTCAGACAGTATTAATTCGTCTTTAGTGTTTTGTTAGGACACACCCTTTAGTGTACAAATGTAATCTCATCTCAATCTCATGTTGTACATTTGTCAACATGTTTCTCTGGGTTTTTTGTAAATTGTCTTGTCTTTATACATGTTTTTGTTTGGCTATTCTCAGAATGAAGCCTTTGGGTAGTTAACATGAGTCACATCACAGTGTCATCAAATGTCTCATCAATGTTATCAAACTACTTCAAACAGCATTTATCTAATTCTTTTATATCTATACTTGCCACTTTATGACCTTGTATTAATTAAGAAACCAGCCTACATAGAGTTTTTGAAGATCTGAAGTAGATTTCTGAGCTGAACTGCAAAAAATGCTTAAAGGTGACTAAAATGCTGAAAAACCTGGTGATCTGTCAAAGCATCTAAAAATACAGTGTTTACCTGTAGATGTATTTTTTTCCCCCAAAAAAGGAACATTGTAACCATATACTGTATATGCATTGCCGTTCAAAGGTTTGTGATCAGTGCGATCTTCTTCTTTTTTTTGTGTGTGTGTTTTATGCTCGCCAAAGCATGTATTTAATGCAATAAACAAAGATTTCTTATTACAAATTTCTTATCAATGTTGAAAATAGTTGTGCTGTTTAATATTTATGTGGAAATAGGGAGACATTTATTTTTTTGTTTGACAAAAGGAAAGTTCAAAAGGACAGCATTTATTTGAAATAGTTTAAAAGTGACAGACTTTTACATTGTTGCCAAAAAAAGCCAAGCCTGTTTTCTGCAAAGTCATGTGCCTTCTGCTCTTTAACCTTGTCTGACAAGAGCTTAGTAATTTGACAAACCAAAACCAGTTTGCTTCAGTATCCTGATTTCCAAGTTTGGAACCAGACTCGTACAGTAGCCCCACAAACCATTTATTTCTCTTGCCTGTGTCTACATTGCATTTGTGTTTTGCAGACACTTTTATATGAAAATGGCTTATATTGCATTCAACGTATACATTTGTCATATGTTCATGCATTCGCTTGATCAGTTTTCCACTTCAACATGTGCGTGTGCTGGAGACCATCCAAAGCAGATCATATATATGTTCACCAGAAGTGCATTCATGTCAAACATGCTTCTGTCACCTTCACCTGCACAGCCATAGTCACGTAAGCCTTTAAGGCCATCATTAAAAGCAAAATATGTGGAACAGCGCTTGATCTTATTTAGGTCTAAAGTTGTACATATGTATCTATTTAAATGACTTTTAGCTCTAATGTCTTGTTGAAAAATAGTCTGAGTGTTTTTTTTTTTGTTTTTTTTTATGCTTCCTTCTTACTCTTGCAGGATCTGGAAACAGTCCTCCGTAAAATGCGCTGCACAGTGCACACACTCTAATATTTGGGTTGAACTGTTCTGGAACAGTGTTGTAAATACAACGTAACCACTGATTTCTAGTTGTGTCCTCTTTTGGAAGCCCAAACAAAGTACTTTTCTACGACATGGTGGCGGCAGCAGCAACAATACTACAGCGAGAATAATAGTTCCGCCTTCTTTCATTGCTATACATTTGGGCAGTGTTTTGCAAATCTTCCCACACCGTGAGGTAGACATGTGGGGGTGTGTTTAAATGAGCCGTTTTAGCTGGGCGGGGCTTAACTTTATATAGAATATCTCTTTGGTTTTGAGACTTTAGCCTTTGCAACTTCAGGGATCATATCTATGCACAAACAGCTTGTAACACTCCAAAGAGAAAGGAAAACTTAAAAACTCGCATCATATGACCCCTTTAAATCCTAGAAGTAAATCCTCAAAACCCAGTAAGTTCTGAATTGTATCTGTGTAAGAATACCAGGAAGGAACTTATGTTATTGTGTCTAAATATGTATGTGATCCAGAATGTTTTTAAGTAGCAGATCCAAAGACTCAAAGCTAATTTGTTCTGCTCTTTTTCCTCAGACAGAGATTATTCATCCTGCGTTTGGCTGTATCTGCTCCATGACATACCAGGCATGACCCTCTTACAGCACAGATAAACCTGCATCCATCAGACTTTAACCGTCTCCATTTATCACTCCAGCCATAGGTCAGTGCTCTAGCATTCTGGGCAAAAACTATAGTAATGGTACAGCTGCTTTACAAAGATTTTTTTTTTCATGAAGCAGCAACTTTGACTCAACTGATGTTTAGACCATTCAAAACTTTAGGGTCATTGTTTAGATTTAGTTTCAAATAAGTGCAGTTCTTTTGAACTTTAAATTCATTAAACTTTAAATTTGAACAAAAATCATGAAAAAATGCATCACTGGATCCACAAAAATATAAAGCAGCACAACTTTTCTCAACATTTATAATAATGAAAAAAAAAATGATTTTGGCCACCAAATCAGCATATTAGAATTATTAAATGACATATTATATTTTATTCGTATGATTCTGTTTGGTGGCACAGAAATGAGATGCTTCACCTTTAAGAATTGTTTGCTGGTTTATTTAGAAAAAACTGTTTTTCTTGCTCATTGGCTTTCTTTTTGTTTTTCAGAACAAAAGATGGAAGAAATTGATTCTGTGAGATTCAAGCCCTTGCTAGAAGATTCAAATGTCCCGTCGACATACTCTGCTGACACCATCAATATTGACGGTTGGATATTTGACCGGTTTAGTTACTGTAGCTATGTGATTTAAATGTGTCATGATTACAGTTGATGTTAAGGTACGTGTATATTTACTCCTCTTCTACACAGATGGGCGTTATAATGCACTACGTGAAGATCTGGAAGCAGATGCTCGGGACTTTGAGGCTCCCACCTGGAGTTTAGCTGTTGACCAGCAATATTTAAAAGAGTATTCCAAAGAGGACATTAAAAGACAAGATGTAATACATGGTATGGGCTTTCATTACGTTTTTTTCCCCATTTTCTTAGAAAAGTTTATCGCTTGAGCAATATGTGATTGTTATCATTATTATGACAGAGCTAATTCAGACGGAAATAAACCATGTGCGGACGCTAAAGCTGGTTTTGGGTGTATATGTGCGGGAACTGCGTGAGACCCTGCAAGTGGACGAGATGCAGCTGGAAAGACTGTTTCCACAGGTGGATAACTTGCTGCAACTGCATCAGCTTTTCCTCAACCGCCTTAAACAGCGAAGAATCGAATCTTTGGAGCCAGGCACTACCCAGAATTACTGCATCCACAGTATTGGAGACATTCTTATCGCACAGGTATTTTTATTATATATATGCTGTAGGATGTGCATAGATTTTCAGTATGCCAGATGCATCTAAAGACTTGAGGCTCAATTGTTAGTTATTCGACAAAGACCAAGTACCAACCTGGATTAGACTTTTGTTTCTCTAGCTGCATGCTTTGGATCATCAAGCTGTCAGTTATAGCCATTGTCCTTCATGTGATCTTTGGGTCCACATTCCCCAGAGCCAAGCTAAGCAGCAGGTGCTTCCTGAAATGAATGGAATGATTGTTTCAACATTAAAATAGGTTGCCATACAATGGCCCCAAAAAGTATTTGGGTACTCAAGCTGTAATTAATCTATTAATGCTATTGCATTATATAACAAAGTATCAAAGTGTTCAAGCATTTTACTAAATGGTTTTTTATTAGGCATAAACTTCAGGGGGGAAAAAAAGTTAATGTGATTTAAAAAAAAATTTTTTTTTCTTTTAGTGGAACATAGTTGTGTTCATAGTTAATGTGTTGAAACCACAAGCTAGGACACCTGTATGACTGAAGTAATGGCAGCTGAAAATCCATCAGTAAATTAAATTTTAAAATATTTTAAAATAGAAAGCAGTTAAAAGCATGTTTTGCAACAATATTGTATTTTCGATAAAATAAATATAGCATATGTTGAGCATAAGAGACTTTTTGAAAAAAACATTTTTAAAAATTTGACACCAAGCATTTTCAAACTAATGTATGTTTAAATTAAGCAGTGTTCATGACTGTCTTTAACTGATTTTAAATGTTTACATTTGTAAATAACCTGAACATTTCTTGATTAACTTTTGTCATTGTAAATATCTTTTGCTTTTAGCAATGGTACTACTGCTGTCTGGTCTGCATGTATGATTGTGTGTATAGTTTTCAGGTGAAATAGGAGACAGACTGCAGTACTGCTACGGAGTGTTCTGCAGTCACCACACCGATGCAGTCAGCTTCTACAAAGACTTAATGCAAAACAACAAGAAGTTCCAGAGTTTTACACAAGTAAGACCTGAACTTTTATTGTCATTTTAAAAGGACGTAAAATTACTTTTTATAATGTTTTTATTTACTACAATTTTATTCAATGAATCATTTCACTTTCTGATAACAACACCATTTTCTGTTCTCAGAAATTACGTCAGCTGTCTATCCTGCGGAGATTAGGAATACCAGAGATAATTCTCCTTATAACACAGCGCATCACAAAATATCCAGTTTTAATTGAACGTGTAATTAAATACACTGAAGGTACTTTTTATTTTTTTAATGAATTAGTTGTTTTTCTTTCAAGAAAACAGTATGTTCTGTTTTGAATTTGTGTACTTGTGTACAAGAATGTGTTTTTATGTACAGTAATCGTAACTTCAAATAGAGAATTTTGTTCTTTGGAACAAAAATATGGTGAAATGTTATTATTAAATATTGTGAAATATTATGTATGTTTTTTATTATTATTATTATATGTATGTTGAAAATAGTGTTTTAAAAAGAGCATATCCATAAGACACCTTCATTGAGGTTGTATGATTTGCTTCCTTTTGACAGTTGACTCAGAGGAGCATAGGAACCTGGTAAGAGGTCTGGAACTGCTGAAAGACACCATCTCACAAGTAAATACCCACGTTGACGAGTTTGAGAAAGCGGTACGGCTGAGGGACTTGAGCAGTAAGCTGGAGTCCAAGTCCCAGGTCAAGACAACCCACGGGAGAGTGTTCCGCAGAGAGGACATGCTGCAGGGCAAGAGGAGGCTGCTTCATGAGGGCGTTCTCAACTGGAGGCTAACTTCTAACAAAAGCAAAGGTGATCATTGTACTAATAATAGATATATCATGGACAATAATAGTTTAATTTGCATTTTCATCTTCTTGTTTCCCATCAACTTGGGTTCTTATACTGTAGGCCATGTGCTTTGTTTTTTCTGTAATTATGTGTAATTTTACTTTGCTCATTTGACAGCTGAATGACATTTCAGTATTTCTCTCATATGCCTTTAGATGTCCTTGTCTTGCTGTTGTCAGATGTTTTGCTGCTGTTACTGGAGAAAGATCAGCGACTTACCTTTGCCTCTCTGGTGAGCAGAATATAATTATTTGGCATGTTATTTATGTCCAGTTTACAGTGTCATTCTCATTAAATGTCAGCTGCCTAACGTGCTCCTGTAGGATGGTAAGCCTGCGGTGATCTCACTGCTGAAGCTTATCGTGCGTGAAGTGGCTCACGATGAGAAGGCCTTGTTTCTGATCTCAGCCTCCTCGGACAATCCAGGAATGTATGAGTTTCACACCTCCTCCGGAGAGGAGCGCAAAACCTGGAGAGACCAAATCTGGAAGGCTGTGGAACGGTGCGTTTCATAAAGTTTTTTTTGTTGTTGTGTTTTTTTTTTTTTTTTTTTTTTTTTTTTTTAACTAAAATTAAAAAATTTGGTAACATTTGTTTTGAAGTCTCTGATTTGCACCACTTTTATTTGATAATACAGTAAAAACAGCAATATTCAGAAATATTATTAATATTTCTTATCAATGTTTGAAACAGTTGTCCTACTTAACATTTTTGTGGAAACTGTGATCAGTTTTTTTTTTTCAAGTTTCCTTAATGAATAGAAAGTTCAAAAGCATTTATTTGAAATAGAAATCATGTATTTCTTATAAATCTTATAATTAGTGCTGTCAAACAATTAATCGTGATTAATCGCAACCAAAATAAGTTTTTGTTTACATAATATGTGTGTGTGTGTGTGTGTGTGTACTGTGTATATTTATGCGTATACAAATACATACACACATACAATATATATTTTGAAAATATTTACATGTGTATATATTTCTGTTCATATAATTGAATTATATATAAATATATTTAATATATAAACAAAATTATTCTTAAATATATACATGCATTTATGTGTATTTATATATACATAATAAATATACACAGTACACACACATATAATTTATGCAAACAAAAACTTTTATTTTGGATGTGATTTAATCGTTTGACAGCATCACTTATAATCAAACATTATAAATGCCTTTACTCTAACTTTTGATCAGTTTAATGCATCTTTGCTGAATAAAAGTATTTCTTTCAAAAAACTAATTCTTATTGACCCTAAAATTTTGAACTGTAGTGGATATTGCCCTGAAAAAAGTAAATTATTTACAAATTTACCAGACAACAGATTTGTGATTTGCAGTGAAAGTCAGCCAATGTATGGCTTATTTATAATAGGTATTGCACATTAAACTGGATTTTTGTAAACATTTAACTTTTTTTTCTCCCCCTAAAGGTTCATAAAAATTGTTTAGATTAGTGAAATCTAGGTAATATTTCATAGTTTTTCTGTGATTATTTCTAACAACGGTATTCTGGTTTTGTTTCAGCTGTCCTGAAGAGGAGAAAGAGGAGCCAGAAGAGCTTCCTGAGAGGATCCGGAACTTTCAAAGTAACATGCATGTTTCTGTATCTATGATTTCAGTCTTCCTTTCTCTGCTATACAATGAGCTGTTGTCACATTTAACATTGTCCTTTCTTTTTTGAATGTTTTTTTTTCTGAGTAGAGGAGCTTTGTATGCGTGATGCCTTGATAGAGCAGCTCCTTACAGAGAAGCAGAGTTTATTCTCCAGCTTCACAGCCAATGGGACAGGTGTTACTGACATCTCACCGAGTGAGCGCCATCTGCTGCGTGGGAATGTAGCAGAGCCCCTGCAGGGAGAACAACTCCTCGCTGGAGCCGTGAAAGATGGTTAGACTTCCACTGCTCAGTAGAAAAGGGAAATTGTGTTTATATTCAGTATTGATATTTTATGGTATAAAAGTACAGCTCTGTAGAATAGATTATAAGCTTGGGTTACCTGTATTTTATTTTATTTTTATATTATTTTAAGCAGTAATATTATTGCTTTTATACAACGGTTACCGAAAATGTATGTATCGATAAATTGATAAAACTGTATTGATAAAACTGACCGAAAATGTTTGTATTGATGTTACCTTTTTGAGGTAAATTCATTAAATGCCATCCTTCCGTTCTAGTAATAAAAAGTTAGTGACAGGGACAATAAATGGCAAGCAAACGTTCCTAGGTGTAACATCTCATTTCATCTCACCTTATGGAGCTCAAATAAAAACAGAATAGGAGCTGATTTGATCCACTGTTTTTTTTTTTTTTTTTTTTTTTTTTTTACACCTTATATCATATTTTTCCACACACGCATACATCTGCTTATCTGTATATTAGATTAATGTGGTGTATTTGAATACTTTGGTTGATTGTAATCTATTTTCAATCTTTCTTCAGTGGAGATTTTACAGAATATCCTGGTAACATGTGAGCAGGGCCAAACTCCTTCCTCTGGTGAGGGGATGGATCTGGTCCCACTATCCAAGAGACTGGGTGCGTTAACAAGCTTTGACAGTGATGCCTGCATGCAGCCAGGAAGTAAGAGCAGCTTTCAACTTTTTCGTGACACTAGTGTAATAGTTACATATTCATTCCCATTGACTAATGGACTTGTTTGCAGATGGTATTGGGAGTTTAATGGAAAGACAGAGAGACGGAAGTCAGTGGGCCAACTCGGACCCTGATGAAAACCTGGAGCTGTCGGTGAGCTGACACTAAAGTATCATACTTCTTATTTTTTGGCGTGGTACTAGACTGTAAACCAGAATGTATGTTCTTTCTTTTGACACTTTAGGCAGATGAGGAGATAACTCCACAGAGCTGGAGTGCGTATCCTTCAGACTTTCCTAAAGCAGAGGTGAGATTTAATATTTGATTACTCTGTATTAGTTTGGAATAAAGACGCTTCTGAGGAGTTGTGTTTTGAGTTTTGTTTTGTTTTGACCAGGACATGTTTTGGTGTGTGTGGGGTTTTTTTTTCTTCATTTGTTGTGCAGATATATTTATAGGGGTTTTTCGGATCACATTTGCACCTTTATTATGACAACCAGTATGCACAAACTAATAAAAGTGACTGCAGTGTGTAATCATCTATTGTGTACTTCACTTACTTCAAACACACTGAACTTTAATTGAGCATAACCTGTTTTTATCTCCACAGCTTTATGACAGTGTAACTAAATTGTCTCAGAAGCTTTACAGCCTTCAGGTAATCCAAACTGCATTTCATGTTGAGCTTCTCACTCGTAGTTATCTAATTATTCATTATCTGTTGCCTATGATAGTTTTAAATAAATGATTAATCTGTGTAGATTCAGATCAGCACAAATGAATCTTTGATTTCTTCACCTGTTCCCTTCCCTCCTCAGTCTGTCGTCCAGCAGCTAGAGAGCCACATAGAGGTACAGCGTGCCACTATTGAGGAGCTGATGTCCCGACCCCGGGGAAATACTCTCCTGGAGAAGGAAAAGCAACGGAACTTGGAAAAGCAGCGTGAAGAGCTGGTCAACTTCCAGCGGCTCCAGAATCAGCATCGACAGGAGCAGGTGCAGTGGGAGCAGGAAAGAGAGTGGCAAAGGGTGCAGGCGGAGGTCAGGGAGATGGAGCTGAGGGAAAGAGAGCTGGAGTGCAGCAAACAGGAGAAAAATCTGGCAGAGGATAAACAGGAACTGGCCAGGTGTAAATCAGAATACCAGAAGGATCTGGAACGCCTCAGAGACTCAATGCGTGTTGTTGAGAAGGATAGAGAAAAGGTGGAGAAGGACCGAGAGAAGCTGGAGAAGGACAGAGAACGGCTGGAACAGCTGGAGAAGAAGTATAAGAAGAATGAGAATGTTCTAAACATTGCAACCTTTCCCATGGAGAATGAACAGATACAGGTATAATGAGACAAAATAGTATAAATCACAATTAAAGTACCTAATATGTGTACATGCATTAACTAGGCTTTCTTTCTAGCTACCTCCACCTTACCCCATATTGAATATGGTAACTCCCGGCTTTGACGAGAGGCCTCCTCTGGTACCGCCACGCAGGGAGAGCATCGCCAACCTTCCTGTTAAACCTGAAGTGCCCATCCACCTCGTTAGCACCACCAACCAATCCCACAAAGCCAGCTCTGTCCAACAGAAGATCCCCACCAAGCTGGCTGCCCAACCTAAAGGAAAGGAGAAGCACAGCAAGCACAGCAACTCCCACCAGCGCACCAAGAGCGCAGGTATGAACTCCATTACATTAGTCTGTGAGCTGATGTTGTTTTGTGGGCAGTGGTGAAGAGCTATCAGTAAGATTTAGGTGAACTTAATTTAACTTGAATGTTTCACACTTTTAGCTGGCATAGAGGTGTCTCAAGTGCTTCCTATCAAAGTTTCAGGAAAGGAAGGAGGCAGTTTAAGGGCCATGAGATCCAACAATCCCCACCTGCTCCACCCAGGTGAAACTTCTTAATTCTGTGTCTCACCCTAAGTTTAGCTACTTTCTCTCTCGGGATTGGTCTGTGTTTCTGATTTCCCTTTTCTTTGTTTAAAGGAATAGTATGCCTAGAAATTAAATTCAGTAATTTGCTCACCCTAGTTTTAACCCAAACCTGTATGATTTTTTGGGGGGTGGTAAATTATTTTAATTATTTTTGGGGTGGTGAATTATCATTTATTCTGCCTTTTTTGTTTTCTTTGTACACTATGTATCTTCATATTACTTCAAAACATCGCTGTTTTAATCATTTCACCATTCATACGTGTTTCTGCATTAGTAAATACATTTCTGTGGTGTTTCTGTAGATATGTTTATCCATCCAGAGAAGTTATCCAGCTCCATACCCTCTCATTCAGGAAAGGGCATCAGGAAACACAACCACAATCATAACGTACACAGTCCCCAGCCAGGACACTGTAAAACCAAAGACATCGTGACTGCTGAAGACATATTTTACTTTTAATAACCCTGTGCAATCTGCGAGAGTACAATATTGCAGTGTGATTATCACTCTAACATGACCTGGACTGACGCAAGTGCATTTTTCAAAAAAATGTAATCATGCAGATTTTAGTCACAATTATGACGTTTTTTTTTGTTTGTTTGTTTTTACTGTGATTTTAAATTGAATTGGGAAACAAAAAAAAACATTCATTCACAGGGATAGTGAAAACCCATTTCGGAGAATTCACTCTCAGAAGCATTTAGCTGAGATTTAGGACTCTTTACTTTAAGTCTGTTTCCTAAAGGCTTTGTGATCTTAACATCCGACAGTCACACTATATCAGTACAAAATTAAATTCAGGTCCGCATTACAGAATGGTCTTTGTCTTAACGATTTCCTGTAAATAACTGTTTTTAGTTATTTATTGTGATTTTAATTCAGGGATGTTTGAGCCCCACAAGTGTTTTCTTCCTGGACTCTTTATAGGAGTCATGTAATCAAGAGCTTCTCTCAAAAAAGTGTCAACCTATTTAATGTATGAAATATGTTTAAAGTGTAAATTTCCTTTTGGAGTTTTTCTCCAGTTTCTGCACAGATCATGGGATCTTTTACATAGTTTTACTTCTGTTAACTGGAAAAATGATGTTATATTTGAGCAAATATTTTGTAGTGTTTTAGAAAAAAATAGCCTTGCTTTTCTTCATGAGTTGGGGATACATTCTCGTCACTACTAAATGTCAAAGGTACCACAGCTTATATCTTTTTTTAGTTTTTGTCTAAATTCATCTGGCACAATTCTGTTGTATCATTATTTTTATTTTATACATTGTTTTATTCTGAGAAAATGCAGACCGTCTTGAGTAGAATTGTAAATAGTGCAGAAGAAATCAAGCTTTTTTGGTTCTCTCAACGAGCACTGTTGCACTTTTAAGTGCTTGCTCTGTTACATGAACAAACATAAAACCTGTATACTCAGATTTACTTCACGTTGTTTGTCATTATTCTCAAAAAATCCTGTGGCTAGTTTGTCTAAAAGTTCAAATTTACTCAATTATTCAATGTTACGTTGTCCATAAAATCATCCTGCCATTTTTCCCACAGACGCCAAATTCCACAAGTTCTCATGTGTTCCATTTGCAGTAGCTCCATGGAAGACAGGATAGTCTGGGAATAACAACAAATATATATTTTTTGAGCGACATGAATTATATTTTGTATGTTTTTGGTCACTATATGGAAGAGTTTGCAACATTACCACGTTTGAAGTCAATGCAGGCTAAAGACAAGGCAGTTTGAGTGTGTGTGTGTGTGAGAGAGAGAGATATAATATCAGCCAATTGTGTGTGTGTGAGATAGCGTGAGTATACATGCATCCACACAGGTGCAAGGCCTTTATGTTTGCAAGCACAACATGCTCCTGAACACTAGTTGTTTCTCTTACTTTCATTATTTCACTTTCAATGGCTGGCCATTTTTGACAAGTGACTTTGTATAATTTTGTACAAAATAAAAGCATTTAAAAGCAAACTTTCAGATTAAATATTAAAGCACACTAGTGTGAGAAACAGTGCAAATTTTATCTCATGTTGTGAAAATTCATAAAAAATGCTTTTTTTTTCACTCAAAAAATTAGGTGCCTACTTTCAGATAAATGAGGCCTACGATTAATCAGATGCAAATAGCAAAACAAAACCAGTCCTAAATGAAAGAAAACAAGTTGACAAAAAGATTGAATCCAATATTTGGTGATAATATAGCATAATGAAAGATTTATAAGCAATTGATTGGAGTTCGGTCATTTTTGACCGGGAACACCACAAGTGTGACTAGGTGAAATAAAACCCACAAAAAATTACGAAAATTCTAAACAAAGTTAATGAGAAGTACTTATACCCTATGTGAACAAAGTCAGTAAGTTTGAGTCTAATGCGATAACGTTGACTAGTATTTTCGGGAAAAATATATTTTCAGGGTCAATTTGACCCGAACACAACCAGAGGGTTAAACTGGTCCTGAGCAGGAGCTAGTTACTTAGGACCAGCTTAGAAACCAGCAGCCATGCTTCAAAACATACCTAACCAGCATATGCTGTTTGTTTTTTCAACAGGGTAGAACATTAGAATTGGACACACATGATCTATTCTATACAATGGCACTGCAACACATCTATTCAGTAACCATAGATCAGAAGAATCATTTTAGACTTCTGAAATTGCTGTTCATTCCGCTTCTGTTCGTTAAAAAAGAGCTCTCTTGGCCAAGGCTCAACAACCTCTTTTACAAGTTTCTTTTGTTCATCTCTCTGCTTGCCACTTAAAACAACTTCAGTATGGCTCATTTTGCACACGGTAGTTTATACAACATAAAAATGTGTTGTTTTTTTTAGCTTGGTCATACAGTTCAACAATAGCCTGGAGTTAGAAGCGAGTCTAGTGGTGGTGTAACCAAAATCCAAGAAGTATCATTTCCAGGTCACAACCACTATGACTCATAATTTGATCACATATAGCCCACAATTATACCACTTTACCGCTTACCTTTTAATGTGGGAGGAAAATGCATAGAACTCATGATACAATTTACAATACATTTTTGCCAGTAAACATCTTAAGTATTTCTCAATCACACATTAAAACACCACAATATTTCACATAACATAATGCATTATTCCTTTAATATGTGCACTCAACTTTTCAAAATCACACTTTTACAGCATATGTTGATCTCAAATCGAGAGCTTCAGCATACATGACTCAGATTTGAAGATCTATGACACATGACCTCCAGACATCAGGAGTATTAATAAACGGACAAAATATCTTGATTACAACTTGTCCATGTTATTCCACATGATAACACTGGCCCAATGAAAACAAAACACGTTGTAGCCAAGTCGAACAGATTTCAATGAGACAACAGTGCCACATAAACTTCTTAAATAAACCTTATGTACTGTAACTTAAAACTGTTAAATCATACAGAGAGTATAATATCAGTGCTTTACACTGAAAAACAACTTTAAAAAGTAAAAACTCCTACTATAAAACAGAAGGACTGTCACTCAATAGTTGAGCAGGAAACTGTTCTTAAAAACTGCACTTCTTTTAAAAATGTTTGCACTTTTTATTTTGAAATCTCAAACATCCCTTCCATCAGGTAAACAGCACATTCTAAATACAATGGTTTCAATAAGCCATGAGCATATGAATATGATCTATTTCAATGCAACTAAAGCTGAAATCACATCCCAGACCAATTTTGTTAAATTATGTGTTGTATAACAGAATGCAGCGTCCCGTGATATAAACAATTAACAATCTTATCAACCCACAGCATTCGTATCTCAAAACTCTGGATGAAATGAAAAAATTCCCAAAGCCTTTGGTTCATTCGGCCCTTATCAGCACCGTATTTTAAAGGATGTGATACTTCAGCGCTGTTACGTCAAGGACAGAACCCGTCAGTAATGTATTATCAACTGGAAGCCAAATAGAAATATTTTCAGTGAGCTGTCTAGAATTTCCTTGACATTTGTTTTCAAATGTCTAGCTGCACAGTTTCATTTACTGAAAGAATTATCATTACAAAAAACAACACACAGAGTTGAGATCCTTGCGAAGGAGATAAAAGCAATCCATTCTGTGAACTTGAACTTGAAGCAAATTGGCTGAAGTCTCCTCCTCCTTCAATTCAAAAGACTGTACAATTTCAAAGGCTTAAAACAAGTGCACTGATATGTTCATACTGCTCAAGTCTATTACATATATGGTCAGATATATAACCGACTTCAAAAAATGAAATAGAAATTTACATCCTTCGAGTCTTTTGTCTTTATGCAGTAGATGCATCTGTAAGATGCGGAACTTCCTCTTGTGCTGGTGGAGGAGGGTCCTCACACTGATTGGACGTTTCAGAGTCTGCCGGCTCAGGATTGGACTGGGGTTCATCTGTGGATGGTCCTGGGGTTTGAGTACAGTTGATTTGTTCCATGACAATGGGAGGTGGCTGAGGACGAAATGAGACACACATGATGAAAGATAAGTAAAATTTCTATTAAATTCTAAATATTTTTATATATACGCTACTATTCAAAAATTTGGGGTCAGTACGATTTTTTTTTAAAACTTTTATTCATTTGATTAAGAATACTTTAATTCAGCAAGGACACATAATTAATAAGTTTTCCACTGAAGTATGGTTTGCTAGGATATGACAATATTTGGCCGAGATACAATTATTTGAGAATCTGACGGTGCAAAAAATAAATAAAAATATTGAGAAAATTGCCTTTAAAGTTGTCCAAATTAAGTTCTTAGCAATGCATATTACTAATAAAAAAATTAATTGATACATTTATGGTAGGAAATTTACAAAATATCTTCATGGAACATGACCTTTACTTGATATCCTAGTGATTTTTGGCATTAAAGAAAAATCAACTATTTTGACCCATGAATGTATTGATGGCTATTGCTACAAATACACCTGTGCAACTTATGACTGGTTTTGTGGTCCAGGGTTACATATTACAAGGATTTTGGTTTCAAATTAATGCTCATCTACTTTTTGTTTCCACAAAAACACTTTTGTGAACATTTTCAAGATTGATAACAATAGAATATCTTTTCTGAGCACCAAATTAGCATTTGAGAATAATTTCTGAAGGATCATGTGACACTGAAGACTAGAGCCATGGCTACTAAAAATTATGTTATTTTAAATTGTATTTTTTAATCAAATTAATGCAGCCTTGGTGACTTCTTCCTAAATTAATTTTTAAAAAAATCTTACCGACCCCTTTTGCATGGTAGTATATATATAAATAAATAAATAAATATATATAGACAGCAATACCAATCCAATTGCAATCAAAAGCAGAAGAAAAATGTTCAGAAGTGAGAATGAGAAAATGGCTTCTGATCTATAACTATAACTGAAGAAGCAAACAATCAGAGGAGATGACACAGATCAGATTCTTCTCATACAGGAAATCACCATAGATTAACTCAAAACCAACAAATCTCCAGGCCGATTATTAGATTAAAAGCTTGAACACTGTTAGCTAAAGAGCCGAGGAAATGAAACATAAGCCCTCTTCTGGCACAAAGATCTCTTACCAGACGTAAAGGAGAGATCTGGTGTTTATCAACCCATTGTGATGTGAAACGGTGGAATTTAACTTGTGTGTATCAGTCCGTAGCACAGCATTTCCTAATGTGGTTTAGAGAAAAATATTTGGATATAATAAGTTCAGTCAAACAGGCATTTGTCTAAAGCCTGTAAAATCTCCTTTTACTACAGGAGCTAGAATTTCTGTTCAGGATCTCTGGGATCTATGCTGTAAAAGTTTCTAAACATTCAAACAAATGCCTGTGAAATCAAAAGATGTAGGTTCTGTGTTAAGAACAGTTATGCATATTGGAAATGGCCGTTTTATTCCTAAGGTTGACACCGAAGAGAAGAAAACACCCACAATAAAAATGAGAGCAAAATAAGAGCGGAACAAAAACACGTGGGTGAATTTACTCAACTGTAAGTCTAGTAACTGTACATAACCCTAGAACTTTTCCGACTGCAGAAGGCACTCATATCAAACTGGTATTCACCACAAATCCACTTCCTGTCCAGAACAAAGGCAGCTCCTTGCGCCACAGTGCCACCGCAAGGCTGGTGAGGAGCGTGCAAGGCACCAGGTATAAGAGGGCAGGCTGACCCATCTGCATCAGTGCCAGAGCCACAAATGTGATGAGAAGACCAATGCCGTAGCCTAAACAAACGGATCAGATTCACAGTCTTTAAATGAGAGGCACAGTGTATCGTGCATGCTTAAAAGATACTAAATAACTCAAAAGCTTGAAACATACAACATATCTGAATTTAAAAGGTAGTCAGTCTCTTACCAATAGTGCAGGCCAGAAAGTAAATTCGAGAAGTCTGCATGAGAATGTCAAATCTGTGACAATATGCTACCAGCAGACCTGAGGAAACAAAATGTCATTATTAAAATTAAGTACAAATGACTAAAAGAAAGGAAGAAAAAAAAAAACAACAGAAGAACTGTGAAGTCTGAATTCCAAGAAATCAGATACAAGATTTTTTGTTTAGGCCTATATCATTAATAAAAATCTTTTATCAAGTAAGATAAAAACCAGAGCCAGACAACCATGTTTGCCTAATATTGTAATTTTCTTTCAAAGATGTATAAAAATTTCAACAACCAAAAAAAATATATAGCTATTGGAAAGCTTGCCACGTTCAATTACCCAAACTTCATTTTCAGCTAAATGAACACTAATTTTGATTTTGGTAGAAAAATGTACTTTGGTGCATCACTAAGTTCTTTCCATGAATCCTGCAAATCTGTTCATCGTGCAGCTGATAGTGACGAAGTGACGTTACCTGGTACCAAGATATCCCCAAAGCCCAGGATAGAGAATGGCCGGTCACACAGGACCAGAGGAGAAGAATTCAACCTGGGCACTTTCAGCACCATGGGAAGCTAATTAAGACAGACGCCAATTTTGACACCAAAAAAAATTACAAATATGTATTTAAATTTATGCATATTCAAAAAACACGTTCCTACCTTCTCATGAGTTGAGGAATCAGAGGGACCAGCCGCCACCTCCACCATGATACTTTCCCCACTCTGCACAGAATCACATACAAAAATATATGCCAAATAATATACAATTCTATTTTGCATCAATTTTAGTTAAAAAAAAAAACAAACAAACTCATACCTCAGTTAAGAGTGGTGTTATGAAAACAAAAAACACGTCATACACGAACAGCACGACCAACAGCAGAGTGCAGGCCTACAAAAAGAAGCAATGTGTCATCTCCACATCTTAAATGTTATGCTGGCAACCGACAGCATCCATCTGCATTTTAAACTCACCTTGAATGTGGGCAGCCTGATTGTTTTCAGCATGTAGAGGCAGAACGCGATGCCTAGCGCATCCTGAAGTATCCATGCCCACCTAGGGAGCATGATTTTTGATTAGGTACTGTAATAATGCTAAAAGTGTCAAACCCTAAAGTGTTCTATTCTTACTGGTCTTCATTGCGAAAAACTCCCCAAGTGACACTGACTCCTATACAGAAGGCTGAAAGGATCAGCATGCACACCTGTGGCCGCTTGTGACAGTATGGCAGGTTATTTTCGGGTATCCTGTCAACACACAACAAAGCTTTTCCTTCAATACAAAGCCAAAAAGAAACCTATCTTGTCTATCTCATGCACATCTCTAACCTGCATTTCCCAAACGGTATTCTTCGGACAAAAGGCCAAAGACAGCTGTACAGACCGACGGCAGATGCCAGACAGAACGTTGCGATAGTCATATACACTGTGAAAGAAAGCGTGAGGAATAAATTAAATCAAGATTAAACAAAATACAGACAGTTTACTGAAAGACGGTAATAACTGATTAATTTATTTACCCAATTGATCATAGAAGAAATACAAGAGCACCAGCATAGAGCAACACATGACCACAAACACACAAATCATGATGGGGGTGACGTCAACTGTCTCCTCGTCTTGTTTCTCCTCACCGTCGTCCCTCTTGTGCTTCATGTAACGTCTAAAAGATGTGAGTTTAGTTGAATAAATTCTGCAGGCTGTCAGCTTTATCACCAATTTATCTTGTAACCTGTGCCTCAAGGGCACAGTTCTTACTTTTTAATGTCCCTGCTGCCAGCCCAATATCCTCCGACAGCCACTGTGCCCACCGCCATCAGGAAAATGAGCACCATGTTGTAGTCCACCACCGGTTCATTGGGCGCATACATGGCCACCTGCCTTTTCTCTCCAAACATCTAAAGACAGAATTATAATTTTTTTTTTTTCTTGTTACAACATAATATGCATTTAAGTGATTCTGAACTTACCTTACTGATCTCCAACATGTCTTTATAGCTTAGCAAGGCCACTGGGATGCCTATCTCCTCATACTGGGACTTGTTGCCTGAGGGTGGAGTCTGTAAATCATTTCAAATAAGTTAATTTGTGTGACTCATGTGAAAAAATTGCGACGAATGTTCATGGCACCATTTATGGCGTTATGATGTGTTACCACTTACCAGTCTATCTTTGCTGACGATCAGAAGTCCTTTGGCACCATTGATCTGGGCCAATCTGACTTTTTCATAGAAAGTGCAATTTCCTCTCATCACCATTGGGATGCTGTTTGGGAAGCCACCCTCAGGTACATCAGAGGGGGAGCACAGAACCGAGGTGGTGAGATCATAAGTCTGCAGCCGTGTCTGAGGAATACAATAAACGGTGAATGAGTGGCAGGTCTGTGATACTAAACTGTAACTGCAGTTTCAGATACAGCAGGGGTTTGTTGGAAATGCTGCAATTGATTTGAAATCCAACAGTAAGAGACCTGGGGATTTCTATTTTTGTGTGTGTGTGTGTGTGTGTGTGTGTGTGTGTGTAAAATGTAAATTGCTACTAACTGCTTTACTGAGGTCCTGTGGTAGTCGAGCCCACTGAGAGTTGAAGAAGATGCAGTAATCTTTGCCTTTACTGTTCCCCCCATCGCTGAAATGTGCCATGCCATATTCACCTAAAACCTGTGAACCAGAACGGATACAGCTTAGGTTATTGGTTAACAGGTTTGTGCATAAGATTGCTGTGCAAAGAGGGAAACCTTGGAAAAGGGAGAGAAATGCATGTCTGTAGCAAATAGGTGATATGAACTTGCACAAAGTTACCTAAAACGCATAAAACCTCATAGAAAAAATTAATTTTGTTTTCTAATGTATGCAAATGTTTGACTTTCATTTGCTACCTGTTTGTAGTTAAATAGTTTTAGTTTCATTTAAACTTGCAGGACCACGTCAGAAATTGTGCTGTTTTTGTTTTAGTGTCACTGAGATTTATTATATTACACCATTCATTAAATGAATAATTTAATTATTTAAGAAGGGTTTAATGTGTGTGTGTGTGTGTGTCATTACATGTTCTTATAGCATATATCTCTCATAATAACAGCTCACTGTCAGCCACACAGTCATATCATCAGGTTAACATGTGTGACACTAAAATAATTACATAAACATGAACGAAATAACATAAAATGCAATATAATACTCCAATGTGAAAATAATACATTGCATTATTATTATCATAACAAATGTTGTTCCCGCAGGGAATTCCGAAAAAAGTCAGCAATTTGAAAAATGTATACGTATTGCCTTATTACTTTTTTCAGGAAATACATGCTTATTACTAAATACAATTTGGTAAAGTATTAACGTAACGCAAACGAAACTTGTGTTTACATTATTCTTCCGTTAAAATGACTGGCATTCCCTGTGTACAGTGTCACTGCTTGGCGCTTGCAAAATAAATATTCAAATGGAAATAAAGGTTTATCATTAATGGTGATCCAGCAAAAATGACAGTTTGTCGCTCGTTTGATCAGTGTTTTGTATTTGTTTTGCTGTAACAGTGTCTTGTCTACAGAAGCGCGAAAGGACTCGGCCGCGCGGCCCCCACTGAAGTCCACCGCAAGCTAATCGTACCCTAGCATGTAGCTAGTAATCATCGGCAAAAAATAAAAAAATAAAAAAATCAAACAAACTGGGTAACGTTACAGACCCGTTGAGGAACCCAAAAAAAAGAATACGGATTGTTTTGTTTTCTTACGTCTTACCTGTTCGATCAAAAGAGCTGCCCAAAGGAGACTTGACAAAACTCGCATGATGCCTTGATTATTATCGTCTCCTCCATCCGCTCTGCCCTCCTCCGACTCAACTATCAGCTGTTTACGTTTGTCCCGCCCACCTTCTGCAGTACGTTGCCGATTGGCTAAATTCGTCCGCTTCCTAACGTCCACTCGTGGCCTATTGGCTTTCGCTCTAATCAATTATATTTTAGTCACGCCTCCACTTAACATCCAAATTTGTCATTTCTTAGTGACATCATATTTTACAGCCAGTTTTGCAAAACCATTTAGGCCTAAAGCATTTAAGTCCTTTGTTGTTGTTTTCCTTTCATTATTGATTTTTTTCAGTCTCTGCCTTTCTCATAACAACCTCCTGGACAGCAACCAGTCGGGTTTCAGAAATGGACATTCAACCAAGACTGCCTTGCTCTCAGTTTTTGAAGCCCTAAAAACTGGCAAGAGTGGCTTCTAAATCTTCAATGCTTATCTTGTTAGATCTGTCCTCTGCTTTTGACACGGTTAACCACCAGATCCTGCTGTCAGTCCTGTTGGCAAAGGATATCTCAGGAACTGCACTCCAGTGCTTTGAGTCTTCCTCTCAGATAAGTCCTTCAAGGTATTTTGGAGAGGTGAGGTGTCCCGGTTGCAACATCTAACTACTGGGGTGCCTCAGGGCTCAGTTTGGACCACTTCTCTTCTCTGTCTATATGCCATAGTAGGTTCTGTCATTCAGAAACATGGCTTTTCATATCACTGCTATGCTGATGATGCTCAACTCTACCTCTTATTCCATCCTGATGATCCGACGATAGCTGCTCACATCTCAGCTTGTCTAACAGACATTTCTTGCTGGATGAAGGACCATCACCTTCAACTCAACCTTGCAAAGACAGAATTGCTTGTGGTTCCAATAAATCCATCACTTCATCACAATTTCTCCATCCAGTAGGCACATTAATGATCAGCTGACTTTCTCAGACCACACTGCTAAAACTGCCCGGTCCTGCAGATTTGCTTTGCAGGCTATCTGCTCGCATAAAATTCAAGACACTGATGTTTGCCTTCAAAACCACCACTGGCTCTGCACCCCTTTACCTAAATTCACTACTTCAGACTTATGTGCTCTCTAGAAGCTTGCTTTCTGCAAGCTAACGGTGCATTATTGTGCCATCCCTAAGAGGGATCACTTTCACAGACTTTTACTGTTCCCTCCTGGCAAACTCAATCCGAGCAGCTGCCATCTTCAAGAAACGTCTGAAAACACATTTCTTCCATCTTTATTTGACCCTCTAACTCTAGTACTCTATTCTAATTCTATTTAATCTGTTTTCTTTTTTTTATAAAACCCTTTAAGACTTGCACTCTATTTGTTTTCTAACTTCTAGTTTTCTTTTAAAAAGTTCTCTAACACTAGCTTTCTGTATTCTTTTCTATTTGTTTTCTTTTTATTAATTATATCATTTAAAAAAAATCTTGCTATGTGTACTGCATTAGGATAACACTTGCATATTTTTACTCATTTGTTGATTTTGATTGCTTCCATTGTCCTCATCATTTGTAAGTCGCTTTGGATAAAAGCATCTGCTAAAGGACTAAATGTAAATGTAACTGTACAACTACTTCACTGCATCTTGTCCTTTGTTTTTGTTCTATGTTTTTGATGTTTCCTTTTATTTTAATAATCTACATGGTTACATTATAATGTTTTATCGCATTATCATATTTTCAAAGTTTCTTCTAATGTTATTTTGAAGAGAAGAAATTAATAAATTACGATTTTTACGAAAGAATCAAGTGATTGTAGATAGTATGAGCATCATCTTGTTCCACTGACAGGCTACATAAGCATATTGTCACATGACAGAAGATGGTTTTAAAGGTAACTCTGGCCACACTGACTGTTTGTTTTCCCAATTTTCAAAGGTTGCCAAATGTCAAATGGGATCAAAATGACTTTTTTTGGCTTTTCAACAAACTAATGAGATTACAGCTATTGTTTCTTAATAAACATATGAAATGTGAGCTGAAAATGCGTTGTATGATTATGTCTAGAATAATTTACATGATTACAGACTCACATATCACAATAATATGTATGCACAGAACGTCTTTGTTCGCCTGACATCAAAATGCAATGACTGACTATGTGAGGCACGCATTTCTGAAGTTCATTTCATACAGGTGCTCAATAAATGAGGATTATTTGACACTGGCAATGATGTTAAAATTGGTCCCTAGCACTGCGGACACTGATTCACAACATTTATTTATTTATTTTGTTCCTTTATTATTAGATATTCCAGGCAAACTCATTCTTTCATTAATTTATGTGTTATGAGTCTGTTGTGGTAACAAAGGACCAGTGCAAAACAAGCCTATACAAGTAGTTTTTAACTTAGATCAGCGCTAACACCTGGCAGACGCTTAATAACAGGTACACGCATGTTGACATCATCCTGCGGTGGCGTCTCGAGATAATAAGCCACGCCTCTCCAGAGCAGCAACCGGAAAATATCCATTGGCTGAGGAATGCGGCGACGCTGAGGTATGTAGCAAACTCTCAGCGTTTACTTATTCTAGATAGCGTTGTTATAGATAACATCATTAATATCATATAATGGAAAATCGTATATATTTATTCTGTAATGTGTTTTGTGTGTAACTTACGTAGCTCGCTGGTGTTCGTTGGTTGTTTTTTTTACAAGTTAGCTAGATGGCTACCTGGAAACAGTCAGTGCTTTGGTAGATATTTAGTGGATTATCGTAATATGTTTATTTCGTGTTTCTCTTATTTTTGGCTGTGAAACAGTAAATGAGTGTTCTTGTACTTATCTTTATTCATTAAGGTTCGAAACATGACTTACAGCATAGCTTTTGAGATGCAGTTATTAGTGTAAGTTTGTAAAGATATTAGCTGTTAAAAGGTCTATAAAGAAACAAAAGAAAGAATCTGGCAACCCTGGTTTATGACTTTAGGTAATGACGCAAGTAGGAATAGAAGAATGCCCACAACTCATTCCCATGTTAGTTTAAAATCCAACTTCCTGTGAGGTCAAGAGTAAATACCAAAACATGTGCACTTTAGATACCATTTATAGTCATTGTCAACAAAATGTTAAAATCTAGTGGACTGAAGACAAAGTCAAAACCGTGAAACTAAACTAGGCACTATTTCTGGTCATTTTCTAACAGATTGATTCATTTGAAGTCAGCAAATCATGGCTGGCTTCAGGCAGGAGGACGTGGAGCTGTACTATGAAATGGGAGAGGAGCTAGGAAGGTAAGAGATGTCATTTCCCAACTTAAAACTCTGTAAAAACTAGTTTAACCTGATTTAAAATCATCTCGCATATAGTGAATAAAACAAAGATTAAGATTTTAAGATTAGCCTAAGAACTTAATGTTTGACTAAGTACTACAATTATGTGGTTATGAAAGCTCTTTAATAAAAGGCAAGTGAATACATCATAGTGTTTTTCCTAGAGTTGCCAAAGGAACGTAGTGTTTGTGCTTATCAGTGCGGTGTAACAACAAACATTATGAGAGTCCTGCAATTTAAAAATCCCCAGCACAGTGACTTAATCATCTGCAAACACACGCCTGGCCTTTTTTTCTATATATGGATGTGGAGGTTTCTGTGCTGTGCTGCTGCAGCATGACATCACTGCTTTACAATGCATATGCTCGCTCTCTGAGCCTGAGAACAGCTGTAGTGCAAATGAGTCTACAGATGGGCCGGAGAGGAGCCGTCAGTGGAATACGTCAACCACACACTTTATCTGACTTTTTATATATATATATATATATATATATATATATATATATATATATATATATATATATATATATATATATATATATATATATATATATATATATATATATACATACATACATACATACATACAGTAAAGACAAAATTGCTCTGTTGGCTGTGGAGTCGAGACATTTACAAATATGATTAAAAGATGAATATGAGAGACAACTACAGAATGTCACATTTTATTATTGGGTGATTTAACACAGATGTTTTACCAGCTAAGAAGTTCAGCACTTTTAGACTTTCATCCCTCTATCTGATGTGAGCATAAGTATTGGAACCGTTGCCTCACAGGTCTTTCTAAGTGATCAGCTGTGTCCTGCTGCATTACTTCTTCAGATATTAAAAGCAGGGAATGTGTCGTATCAGTTATATCCATTACTTCTGTATTCTGAATCTAGCATTTGATGATGACACACACAAACCAGGATGAAGATGAGGGAGCTGACTTTGAGAGAAAAGCAAGCAATTTGGATGCTAAAAGAAAAGAGGAAGTCAATTAGAGCTCTAGCAAAAACAAAGGGCATGGAGAAATCAAGAGTTTGGAAACCACCAGCAATCAACAACTACCTGATCGGCTGAGAAAACAACAGTAGTTCATGACAGACAAATCATAAAAACTGTGAAAATGAACCCCAAAAGACATGTCTGTAAAATCACCAACAACTTCCAGAAAGCTGGGGTGATGCTCTGACAATCTACTGTCCTCAGGAGACTTTGACACAGAATTACAGATGCTACACAGCCAGATGAAAACCTCTGACCAGCACCAAAAATAGAAAGGCAAGATTAGAGTTTGCAAAAAAGCACAACGGTGAGCCAGAAGAGTTTTGGAACTGCGTTTATGGACCGATGAGACAAAGATGAACCTTTATTTAAGTGATGGGAAAGCAAAAATGTGGAGAAAAAAGGGAACTGCAATGATCCCAAGAATATCTCATCTGTAAAGCATGGTGGAGGTGGTGTCATGGCAGGGGCATGCATGGCTGCCTCTGGAACAGGCCCTCTCAACTTTACTGATGACTTAATGTATGATGACAGTAGCAGAATGAATGTGGAAGGGTACAAAACCATCTTGCCAACCAATATTCAAGAAAATGCCACCAGATTCATTGGAAAGTGCTTCATATTGCATCAGGACAATGACCCAAAACACCCTGCCAGTTCAGTCAAGGAATTTATAAGGGCAAAGAAATGGAAAGTCTTAGATTGCCCAAGTCAATCTCCAGATTTAAATCCGATTGAACATGAATTTCAGCAGCTGAAGAGGAGAGTAAAGGCAGAAACTCCCCAAAACAAGCAACAATTGGAATTGGCAGCATTAAAGGCTGGGAAAAGTATTTCAAAGGATGAGAGCAAGAGTCTGGTGATGTCTATGGGTCATAGACTCACTGCTGTGATTGTGCGCAAGGGATCTGCAACTAAATAATAGCTTTTAATCTTTTATATCTGCCTTATGTTCAACTGTCCTGATACTTATGCTCACATCAATGAGTGGGATGAACTCTAAAAGTGCTGTTCTTTTTATTTGGTAAAACGTGTTGAAACGGCTAATAATAAAATGTGGCATTCTGTAGTTTTGTCTCATATTCATCTTTTAATCATAATTGCAAATGTCTTGACTCCACAGCCAACAGAGCAATTTTGTCTTTACTCTTCCAGTACTTCTGGAGGGCACTGTATATAGTTTCCTTGCTTGCATTATGCAGCATTTATACCATTTACCTAAAGAAGTTACTCTCTAACTCCTTTAGAAAGTTACTAGAGCTTGGTTTTGTGGAAAGTACAGTATGTACTTCTTTTCATATATGTAGTGTTTTTTGTGCCTATTCCATATCCTTGGAATAGGCACCTCCTTATCTTCTATATGCAATGACATGATTTCTTCTTTTTCGTGTCTGCTTTCTCTGTGTATCATTGTACCCTGATTCCCAGTGGACAGTTTGCTATTGTGCGTAAATGTAAAGAAAAGAGCTCCGGAACAGAATATGCCGCTAAGTTTATCAAGAAGAGACGGCTGTCATCCAGCCGACGAGGTGTGAGCCGAGAGGAGATCGAGCGAGAGGTGAACATCCTTCGAGAGATCCAGCACAGCAACATCATCACCCTTCATGACATCTTTGAGAACAAAACCGATGTGATCCTGATTCTGGAGCTGGTGTCTGGAGGGGAGCTGTTTGACTTCCTGGCTGAGAAGGAGTCACTGACTGAGGAGGAGGCCACGCAGTTCCTCAAGCAGATCCTGGATGGAGTTCACTACCTCCACTCGAAACGCATAGCACACTTTGACTTGAAGGTGAGCACTAAGATGATTTGTTTTAAGATAATAGTTCACCCAAAATTGAAAATTTGCTCACGCTCAGGCCATCCCATGTGTAATTACGTCATTGCAACAGATTTGGAGAAATTTAGCATTACATCACTAGCTCTCCAGTGTATACTCTGAGAGAGAATGAGAGTTCAGACCGCTCCGCAGGTAATGCAAAATCCATCAGTTAACATCTTGGGAAGTGAAAAGCTAAATGTTTGTAATAAATCCATCAATAAGGCATTTTTAACACCTTTGCTTCAGACTAATATACATAATCCTTCAGTGAAAAAGCAGAGGATCCATTAGTGAGCAAGTGATGCAATGCTAAATTTCTCCAAATCTGTTCTGATGAGGAAACAAACTCCTCTACACCTTGGATGACCTGAGGGTGAAAACATTTTCAGCAGTTTTTCATTTCGTGTGAACTAAGTTAGCTATTTATTAATGTAGATGCATCTCTCAAAATGTTATTTTTGGGGGAGCATGGAAACATGTACTATAAACATCTTGAATCACTTTGTTTTCAGCCTGAGAACATAATGCTGCTGGACAAAAATGTGCCAAACCCCAGAATCAAGCTGATAGATTTTGGAATTGCTCATCAGATTAAGGATGGAAATGAATTTAAAAATATCTTTGGAACTCCTGAGTTTGTTGGTGAGAACTTATAAGTTAACGCTTAATAATTTTAATCCTTATTTATGATAACTTTATTAGGTGTCCTTTATCTTTGTCATAACTTTTATCCTTTGTAGCACCGGAAATAGTGAATTATGAGCCTCTTGGCCTGGAGGCAGATATGTGGTGAGTCTTAGCTATCAATGATATTTTTAAAATATCGGTTAGTGTTAATAAATGATATTCAGTTTATCAGTTGTTCATTTTCAAAACTCTAAATTAATTCTCTTGTGATTTTCTTTCCTGCAGGAGCATCGGAGTTATCACATATATACTGTAAGTTGTAATAATCATATAAATTACTTGTTTGGCTGCATTGATTCAATGCTTTTTCCACACCCAGATGATGGTGTTTTTACTTTGCTTGACTATTATTAATGCATTATTAATTGTCTGTAGCTTGAGTGGTGCTTCTCCATTTCTTGGCGAGACCAAACAAGAAACGCTTACCAACATTTCAGCTGTCAACTATGACTTTGATGAAGAGTACTTCAGCAACACAAGTGAGCTCGCTAAGGACTTCATTCGCCGACTGCTGGTCAAGGATCCAAAGTTAGTAAAATCCAGTGTTGTAACAAACTATTAAAAATGATGTAATAAAATAAATATAAAATAAAGCGTATTAGATTTAAAAAAAAAAAAAATCATACATTTTAAAAATGTGCATAACACAATTACTAAAATTAAAACCGAAAATATAAAAATAAAAATTAGTAAATACTGTAATAGTACACTGATAAAAGCCTCATTTGTTTAATATGAAGCAAATTTCATTCCTGTTTATTAATATTTAATTTAATATTTGCTTTTAACATTCAGGAAGAGAATGACAATTGAGGACAGTCTGCAGCACCCTTGGATCAAGGTTTGAATCCTTCTCTTTTTCTCCCTCTTGAGTTTTGTCACTGTTTGAGCAGTGCTTGACTAGTTCCCATCCCATCCCCCCATACAGGTGATTAAGAGGCGTAACGTTCGACCTGAGGAGAGCGAGCGCAAGACAGAGCGCAGGCGTCTGAAGACCACCCGTCTGAAGGAGTACACCATCAAATCCCACTCCAGCATGCCTCCCAACAACACCTACATCAACTTCGAGCGCTTCTCGCAGGTCATGGAGGAGATCGCAGCGGCTGAGGATGGCCTGCGAGAGCTGGAGAAGAACCAGCGCTCCTGCGCTGAGGACGTGGCCGCTCTGCTCTCCATCTATGAGGAGAAAGAAAGCTGGTACAAGGAGGAGAACGAAAGCATCGCTTCAGATCTCAGTCAGATTAAACAGGAGCTGCAGAAAGCACAAGCCCTGCGCAGACAGAGCCAGGAAGAGGCCCGCGCCACCATGCTGTCAGCCAATGCCCTCAAACGCAAGTTTGGCCGGTTGGAGAACCGCTATGAAGTGCTCGCTGAGCAGATGGTCTCCGAGGTGCGCTGGGTTGAAGAGCTGGTGCGCTCGATTTCAGCTGAAAACGACACTCGCAGCACCAGCATGGCTTGAGCTGCTCTGTTTGCTTTCTGAACGCAGTGACCATCTAATATCTTCGCTTGGTATGTGCAGGGCATAGATAGAGTATTAAGCTTTGCAATAAGCTTCATGTAAGCCTGT
Source organism: Barbus barbus (assembly GCF_936440315.1). Lineage (NCBI taxonomy): Eukaryota > Metazoa > Chordata > Actinopteri > Cypriniformes > Cyprinidae > Barbus > Barbus barbus. The sequence continues at coordinate 9,672,598 of NC_136754.1, forward strand.
AGAGTTCATGTTACTCCTAGAACATAAGCAATGCAAAATGGTATTTTCTATAAATGCTGAGTGAGGGTGTGCATGTGTTTCGCCTGTACATTGCAGTATCCTTATGCGATGCCAGTCTGTTACAGCTGAAGCAAGCATTTAGTATTTTTATTCGTCACCTCAAAAATATACATGCTGAATCAGTAGATAAAAAAAACAAGTTTATTTACAACTCTATTACAGCACTAAGAGCAATGCATATTAATGTACATTGTGAGTAATGCACTACACAGTCCTCTATGAGGAATTGAAGAATCTCAAGATGCCAGTTGCTTTTGTTGCTCTGCATGTCCGCTTTTCCTATGCAAATCTAATTCTAATTTTATGATATGAGACAAAGGAAACGACTTCTACACTTATGGTAGTCCTAAATGCTGTCTTGAATGATCTGTACATATATCGAATATTCAGTAAGCTGCTTCTGTATCTATGAATATGACAATTTAAAGGGATAGTGCACCTAAAAACGAAAGTTTGGCCTTTACTCAATTTCCTAAAATTCCAAATCCGTGTGACTTAATTTATTTTATGGAAAGCTATTTTAAAGATATTTTAAAAATCATTTTTTTCTTTGCCATAGAATATCGAAACTAATGCTGTCAAATGATTAATCGTGATTAATCGCATCCAAAATAAGTGTTATAATATATTATGTTGTTTGCATAATATGTGTGTGTACTGTGTATATTTATTATGCATATATAAATACACACATATGCACGTATATATTTAAGAAAAATTTTACGCTTATGTAAATATTTTCAAGATATATGCTGTATGCGTGTATTTATATGTACACAGTATACACACATTATGTAAACACAAACTTTTATTTTGGATGCGATTTATTATTTTGACAGCATTAATCGAAACTTGTGTTCCACTGAAAAAGAAAGTTTTGAGGTTTGGAACAACATGAGGGTGAGTAAATGATATAATTTTTATTTTTTAGGTGAACTACTGTTCAAAACACACACTTCAAACATTCCACTTTTTTTGTATGACATTCCATATGTGAGTGAGCATCAGTATCTGGAAATGGTTGTGCTCATTTGTAGTTAAGTCATAGTGATATTCATATCTGTTTGCTTGCAGTACTGTACCTGTTGTTATGTTGTTTTATTTACAAGTTTATATATACATCAGAAAAGTCCATTCAAATAAAAGAATTAAAGAGGAATAGAGTTACATTGTCTTTATTTGGTGTGTGTGTGGGCTAAGGAACGCACTGGGGGGTGAAGTATAGTGTTTTACAACTCTGAGCATTTGTCAACCTCTTTATCTGAATTTTCAACATGTCTACAGATGTTGAAAGTCCCAGAGTTTTAGTTAAACAAAAGATTTTTCCATCTCCATTGTAACATAATCGTGTTTTGCTACTCGGATAAACATTTGGATTTTTAGGGTCTTGTAAATGCAACTGTTTACTTTGGAATTTCAAACCACAGGACATCTGAAGAACTGTTAGCTTCCCATGAGATGTGTTGACATGAACAGTGCATTTCTCTGTTTGGCTCTGGCGATGTGAACCTTCCAGTTTGTATGGTCAATTTTAAATTTATGCTGTCATCAAACGAATAATTATTATTTGTATCATTTTAAAATTAATGTTAACATTTTTTTGCCATGTCATTTTAAAAATGTATGACTTGCTTTATATATTAAATAATGTTTCAACTGTTTTTGTCCATACAATGAAACTCAATTGGGTCCAAAAAAAATGAATGATAACTGTTAATTTTGTATTTAAAAAAAGTCTTAATCCCCCTATACTCATCTCATTACTGCATCATGGATTATCACACTCATTTAAGAGCCATAAAGAAATGTCGCCAGGGAAAAACTGGATGTTTTCTAAAACAGTAATGTATAATTATTTCTCAGAGCACTGATAAGGTCCTTAAAATAACATTGTAGATATGCTGACGTAGCTTCCACTCACATCCAGAGACACAGCACACAACCCAGCCTCAGTGAGCAAAGCACAGCTGCTTCAACCCTGATCCAGATAAACTTCCCTCCCTGTCAGACCAGACAGCAGAAGGTCGCTTTAGTTTGTGTCTTTCTCAGGATGGCCAGGTCCAGTTCAGCCCAGAACACCTGTAACTGGATTATGGCTCTCCTGGCGCTGTGGTCCATGGTCTCTCTGATCGTCATTGTGGTTTGGGCCACCTGGCCCCCTTTGGCTGGCGTTACACAATGCAGAGCAGCACAACAGGCCTTAACTGAGAAGATGGAAGGAGCCAAAGTGATGAAGGAAAAAGAGCAAGAGGTCTTGAAATCTGCACTGAAGCTGAGCTTAGAGAACCAGACCAAACAGCAAGAAGAGCTGAGGAGTCTTCTAGAGAGCCAGAGGAAAACCAATGGATCTCTAACTGAGAGTCTGCGACTGCAAGTAAGTGTCAGAATGTGATGAATGTGTGTTGAATCTTTGCACTTTGAGTTGTTTGGTACATTATGTCAGAGTACCATGGTGTTACTCTCTATTCACAGTTGTGGAAGGATGATCTGATACAGTGACAAAATTAACAGTTTTTTTATTATGGTAAAACTGATTTTCTTGGTTTCCCCCCTATTTTAGATGACCCTAAAGAAAAATTTAACAGCTTTGGAAAACCAAAGACTCGTGCACCAGAGCGAACATGCAAGACTTTTTTCTGAGCTGGCTCAACAGGAGGGTAAGAAAATGGAAAATGCCTAAAATGGAAATATTTTTCATAAACGATAAAGTTGGTGCAACCAAAGACGTCATCTGCATGTTTTCCACGAGAGCAAAATGATCTGTCTTTAGATAAGAAGGCTATTTTAAGCGTGTGATAAAAAAAATACGATATATATAATAATTTAATTAGGTAAAGTTTGCTTGAAAAATAAATAAATAAATTGCTTGAATGTGACTTCAGAATAAGACAGATGTACGAAAACGTGCTGTTTCTTTTACCTCTCGCAGCTCTCATTGAGATTCTGTGGGTGAATCTGACCAGTGCATCTCATCACTTGGATTCATGTGCAGCTCTACAGGATTCCGCGAACAGCCAGCAGGTGGCAGCAGACAGCCAGAGGAAAGCCTGTGAATCCAAAACAACGTACCTTGTCAAGCAAGTGTGAGTGATTAGATATCCACCTCATATATCATATAAGATGTTTATTGGTTATTTTACAGTGCGCTGTTTCATTCGTTTCTTCATCCATTTTACAGAGAGAAGTGCAAGGTTAATGTGTGAGGAACAGAAGATTTCCATAACACCATTACAATATGCCCCCTACATCATTTAAACTTAAATAATTGCCTAATATGCAAAGACGACGAACCTCTTTGGACTATGTAGCCATGGAAAGTGGTGCACAGTACTACATATCGAGACATTCTGACATATTTTCATTGTAAAGTGAAATATAATAAAGTATGATGATGATGATTAAAACAAGGATTATTAAAATAATAACATCATCATCATTATGTGTCTATAAAGTTGGGATGACATGAAAATATTTTACTTGGATTTTTTTTTAAAGTAAATTGGTATATGAAAAGTGTTATAAAATATACTGACACGGTAAATAATATTTGTAATTTTTTTATTCATGTTTTGAAAATATGTAGGTTTATATTTGAGGTTTTTAATTATTGAAGGGGGGGGGGGGGGGGTAAATAAAGAAAAAAAATGAGATTGTACTTTTGCGTGTGTGTGTTTTGTTCTCTCGAGGGAATAGCAGCAGAACTCGATCAACTTCCTGTTTGAAGCTGAAACGCTGTTCAACTGATGACGGCGGAACGCTTCGTAAACAGCTGAAAGTCCAATGAGTAGGTGCTTAGAAACTGATATTTCACATGAGCGCAGACATATTATTTCAAAATGTATTACATTTTACGCTTTTTACAAAACAGCAGCAACTAAATCTTCTGCAGATTTAGGGTAAGTTACTATAACACGCTTCCTAACCGTGTTTACGTTGGTTTTTCCATGGAGCTGCTAATGCTAACACACAGTGCTCCTAGTCAACACGTCTGACGTATTTTATATAAGTTACTTACTTTGTGTTGCATTTTGAGCGTATATATCGTTGTATTCGTCATCATACGGATCTTATAAGGTTAATTTTTGCGAATGTTTTTAGCTGAAGCACTTGGGTTATGTCAGTTTCAGTATCTCAGCAAACCCAAGTATTTAACCTTACAGGAACTGACAACGGCTTTATGAGCTGAATTTTCCCGTTTGCTCGTTGTTAAATTTAGTCTAGTCTGTGATGCAGTTGCTGGAATATTATTATAGTTTATTTGATATATACACACACATATACATATATATATATATATATATATATATATATATATATATATATATATATATATATATATATAATTAATTTAACATAATGCGTTTTATATCTTTGTTACAGTAAAAGCTCTTAGTTTATCAGCTTTATTTTCAGGCTCTTGGTTGCTGTGTGAATTTTAACCCCTGTAAAACTTATGGCAAGTTGCATATGGTTACAAGTTACAATTAAGTTATAGACCTCACTGTGGGTTTCTTTGCAGCTCATCATAATGAGACCAAACTTGGTTGTGCCAATGTTTTGAGACCTCTATGGTTGCAGGAATGAGCTCTTCTCACCATCAAAGGAATCCTCACAGTTACCGTCGCATCATTTTGGAAGTTCCTTCAGAACTTAACAAACCTGTTTCGGGTGACAAAGCTTCCGTCTTGCATATTACAGGAACCCCAGTGTCTCAAGAGCTGAATTCTGCAGAATCACATGGATGGAGAACAACCAAGAAGGAGAAACCTCAAGCAACAAAACAAAATGCTCTTCCTGACTTTCCAACTTGTTTACAGAAATCAGCACATCAACTAAATGGACTGGTGTCTTCAAAGTCACATGAACTTGACCTGATGGTGCCTCAAAAAATTACCACCCCCAAACGTCCATCAGAGACATCAAAAATATCTCACAAGGGAAGAAAAAAGAAAGTCATTCAACCCAGTGAGAAAGAAGTAGCTGCTAGCAAAACTTGTTCAGACGGACTGGACCATTCTGAACACAATTCTTGCCCAGAACAATACTTATGCTCTCAAAAAACAAAAGGGACACATTATCGGCACTCTGAAAAAAAAATTAAAAACAATCAGACCCCCTCTGATGTCTCTACAGGGCTTCACACATGTACTACATCTCCTCTTCATCTCACAGAACTCTCCTCCTGCCACACTAACGGTGATTGTAGCTCTATACCACGCACCCCGAAACGGGGCAGGCCTCGGACCAGGCCTCTCTTCAGCTCCACACCGACCTCAGACTTCCAACCTCTATCTCTAAAAAGAGCTAAGAATAGTTGCACACAAAATAGTCATCAGAATGCCAAAGAGTTCAGTCGAGTAAAGGTTTGTGCTACAATCATTATTGCGTTATCGATTGCTAACTGTTGTATGAAATTTGTGGCTTAACTATTTTTCATGTGGTATTCTTTTTAGATGCCTCCAACAGACATTACACCATCTAGACCTCAGAAGCGCATGGCAGTAGGGAGGCCAAGAGGTCGCAAGAAAAAGAACGTGGAGGAACAACCAATTGCCTCCCCATCAGTGAAACAATGCAGGAGGAGTGCAACATCTGATCTAGAATCTCCTCAGGAAGAGCCAGCTGTTGAGACACCACCTCTAAATGAAGCTCATGTTGAATCCCAGATACCAGCGCCTCCTACAGACATTACACCATCTAGACCTCAGAAGCGCATGGCAGTAGGGAGGCCAAGAGGTCGCAAGAAAAAGACCGTGGAGGAACAACCAATTGCCTCCCCATCAGTGAAACAATGCAGGAGGAGTGCAACATCTGATCTAGAATCTCCTCAGGAAGAGCCAGCTGTTGAGACACCACCTCTAAATGAAGCTCATGTTGAATCCCAGATACCAGTGCCTCCTACAGACATTACACCATCTAGACCTAAGAAGCGCATGGCAGTAGGGAGGCCAAGAGGTCGCAAGAAAAAGAACATGGAGGAACAGCCAATTGCCTCCCCATCAGTGAAACAATGCAGGAGGAGTGCAACATCTGATCTAGAATCTCCTCAGGAAGAGCCAGCTGTTGAGACACCACCTCTAAATGAAGCTCATGTTGAATCCCAGATACCAGTGCCTCCTACAGACATTACACCATCTAGACCTAAGAAGCGCATGGCAGTAGGGAGGCCAAGAGGTCGCAAGAAAAAGAACGTGGAGGAACAGCCAATTGCCTCCCCATCAGTGAAACAATGCAGGAGGAGTGCAACATCTGATCTAGAATCTCCTCAGGAAGAGCCAGCTGTTGAGACACCACCTCTAAATGAAGCTCATGTTGAATCCCAGATACCAGTGCCTCCTACAGACATTACACCATCTAGACCTCAGAAGCGCATGGCAGTAGGGAGGCCAAGAGGTCGCAAGAAAAAGAACGTGGAGGAACAGCCAATTGCCTCCCCATCAGTGAAACAATGCAGGAGGAGTGCAACATCTGATCTAGAATCTCCTCAGGAAGAACCTGTTGAGATGACGCCTCCAAGTAAAGCTCACGCTAAAACCCAGATGCCAGAGCCACAGGAATCAGGTACATAGTATTTTTTTTGTCTTTATAAAAATGAAAATATAGTCTGGCATGTGCCTGGTATTTACACTTGATACATTTTATCACTTTTTAAAAGGGTCATATGATGCTTTTTTAAAGATCATTATTTTGTGTATTTGGTGTAACAGAATGTTTACATCCTTTAATGTTCAAAAAACATTATTTTTCAAATACTGTACATTATTGTAGGCCCTCTATGCCCCGCCTCTCTCAAACACTTTGCTTACACACAGACTGATATATTTCAAATGTTTATTTACTTTAATTTTGATGATTATAACTGACAACTAATGAAAGTCCCAAATTCAGTATCTCAGAAAATTTGAATATTGTGAAAATGTTCAATATTGAAGACACCTGGTGCCACACTCTAATCAGCTAATTAACTCAAAACACCTGCAAAAGCCTTTAAATGGTCTCTCAGTCTAGTTCTGTAGGCTACACAATCATGGGGAAGACTGCTGACTTGACAGTTGTCCAAAAGACGACCATTGACACCTTGCACAAGGAGGGCAAGACACAAAAGGTCATTGCTAAAGAGGCTGGCTGTTCACAGAGCTCTGTGTCCAAGCACATTAATAGAGAGGCGAAGGAAAGGACAAGATGTGGTAGAAAAAAGTGTACAAGCAATAGGGATAACCGCACCCTGGAGAGGATTATGAAACAAAACCCATTCAAAAATGTGGGGGAGATTCACAAAGAGTGGACTGCAGCTGGAGTCAGTGCTTCAAGAACCACCACGCACAGACGTATGCAAGACATGGGTTTCAGCTGTCACATTCCTTGTGTCACGCCTCTCTTGAACAAGAGACAGCGTCAGAAGCGTCTTGCCTGGGCTAAAGACAAAAAGGACTGGACTGCTGCTGAGTGGTCCAAAGTTATGTTCTCTGATGAAAGTAAATTTTGCATTTCCTTTGGAAATCAAGGTCCCAGAGTCTGGAGGAAGAGAGGAGAGGCACATAATCCATGTTGCTTGAGGTCCAGTGTAAAGTTTCCACAGTCATTGATGGTTTGGGGTGCCATGTCATCTGCTGGTGTTGGTCCATTGTGTTTTCTGAGGTCCAAGGTCAACGCAGCCGTCTACCAGGAAGTGTTAGAGCACTTCATGCTTCCTGCTGCTGACCAACTTTATGGAGATGCAGATTTCATTTTCCAACAGGACTTGGCACCTGCACACACTGCCAAAGCTACCAGTACCTGGTTTAAGGACCATGGTATCCCTGTTCTTAATTGATGTATTGATCTTGTGAATTAGCGAATTTTACTGTACCAATATCTTTTAATTGGCTGTTAAAGTTTATATGGGAATATTACATGACACGCTGATCCTTTAACAATGCATTGGCGCAAAAAGTGCATTTCGCCTAGAAACACACAATGTCTCCCTGACATGGCTGCATCAACACTACTGCGGTTACTAAAACCACGCCTTTCTTTGGGTGAATATTTGGGTGGCATTACGTAAATATTTCCACATCGTGACATAGACATGTGGGGGCGTGTTTGAATGAGCCGATTTAGGGAGGTGTGGCAGAGTCTTAACTTTGATAAAGAATATCTCTTTGGTTTTGAGACTTTATTCTTTGCAACTTCAGGGATCTTATCTCTGCACAAACAGCTTGTAACACTCCAAAGAGAAAGGAAAACTTGAAATAGCATCATATGACCCCTTTAAAAATAATATAAATGGTTTAATAGCGTTTTTAAAAAATTTCTGTATGTCCGGTTTCATTTTATTTTTTCAGAGCACTTTACTTGCATTTAATAAGCCTTGTATGTAAATCACTTCTGAATTTAATTTGATGCAAACACCAAAACTATATCATTCTATTAGTAGTTATTGAATCAAATATTTCTTTAAATATCCAAAAAAAAATAATGATTATTCAGTTAAATAAATTGTATTAATCTACTAAAATAATTAAACGTTCAATTACAAAAAAAAACAAAATTGTCAATTTGTATGCAATATTTCAAATTCAACGTCATGACAAAAAAGTTGTTCTTGTGCCTTTATCGTAAATATGCGTAAATAAGGTTACTAAGTTAATGTTAATAATTGTAAATGGAGCCTCAAATATATGATGTTGTTGTCTTTTGAAATTAGTCACTGTATTATGTACCTATCAGATCAAAGCATGTCCTCTGACCTCTCCATCGAGCTGAGTCTGCAAGAGAAGCCTCATCGTCTTAACAACTCTCTCTTGGAGGAGGAAGAGGACCTAGACGACGATGATGAGGAGCTGCCCAGCTTTTTGCAACAGGACAATAAAAGTGAGCAAACAATAAAATGAAGAAAAAAGTGTGTATATGTATCCTATATATATCCAATATGTGGATATATTTGGTTTCCAGAGCCCTTGTCAATCTCAAAGGGACTTTGCGTGTGGTGCAAACTGAGGAAATATCCCTATTGGCCTGCAGTGGTAAGTTAAACTCACTGTGCACACTATGGATTTTGTGCAGTTTGTAACTCATGATTTCATACTGTAGTTGATGACAAATTTTTAATCTATGACACAGGTTAAAAGTGTGAATTGCAAGAACAAAAAAGCCAGCATTGTATTTATTGATTGTTACCTAATCGACCAGAAGAGAATTAGAAAAGGGTAAGAATTTATCAGTATGTTAATATGTGACCCTGCACCACAAAACCAGTCGTAAGGGTCAATTTTTTGAAATTTAGATTTATACATCATCTGAATAAATAAGTATTCCATTGGCGTATGGCTTGTTATGATAGGACAATATTTGGCCGAGATACAACTATTTGAAAATGTGGAATTTGAGGGTGCAAAAAAATCTAAATACTTAAATAAAATCGCCTTTAAATTTGTCCAAATAAAGTTCTTAGCATTGCATATTACTAATCAAAAATTTAGTTTTTATATTTTTACAGTGGGAAATTTACAAAATATCTTCATGGAACATGACTTAATATCCTAATGATTTTTGGCATAAAATAAAAATCAATAATTTTGACCCATACAATGAATTTTTGGCTATTGCTATAAATATACCCCAGTGACTTAAGACTGGTTTTGTGGTCCAGGGTCACATATCACTTATTTTCTGTGTCTATATGTATGTGTATTTATAGTAAATCATCGCATAATAAATTTGACATGTCTTATCCCTTTTTTTATGCATAGGTTTTCTGTTTCCCTGCGAACCTTAAAACCTTTTGATTGTGAAGAATGTGAACATTTGGTGGTAAAGTGACATCTTTTCACTTGTTTCCAAATTATTTTGCTTTTTCAGAGTGCATGCTCACTGTTTTAATTTTTCTGCCATTAGTCAACATTTGCTATACTGAGCATACTTCAAGACAATTTTTAAAGAAATGGTGTATTTATTTTATGTATTCATTTTAGGACATTGCAAAAGAGAAGTATGGCAATGCTATAACCTGGTCTCTGGAACTGATTTCAGACTATAGGATCCGCATTGGTATTTATCTCTGTGTTTTTGTCTGTTTTCTTTAAGTACATATAAACATTTTTAATAAATTAGAAATAATATTTAACAGAGTCACCTTTTCAAACAGCTATTTATTAAATTGTCTGAAAAGCTGAAATTCAGATGTTTTCTGGCAGGATGTGGATCCTTCTCTGGTTCCTTCATCGAATACTGTGCTGCTGACATCAGTAGGTTTCCTTTCGTTATAGATTTTCATACTCCTCTTCAGAACTCAACATGTTTTTAATTGGGTGTTAGGGGTGCTAATTAATTACTTGTTAATGTAAGATTTAAGACACTTAATTGTCTAAATCTGCACAAATAAAAAAAATATAAAAACTATAATACATATAGGTGGTTAATTTATTAATCAATAAAATAGTAATAATTAGTTTAAGTACCTGTGAATAACAGTAATAAATTGTTAAAAATGTTTTAAAAACATTTCCAATACTTAAATTTTTAAGATTAAGTAGTACTTAAAAAATAGACTACATGCAGATGGTAATTGCAGTATGCCACGTTTTATGGTACTTTAAAAATCAGTTAATTGATTGATTGAAAATTTACAATCAATCAATGTCCCTACTCAATAGGGCTGCATGATATATTGCATGCGATTGTCATGCGCATCTCGTCAGTAAAGCCGGTTCTGTGATTAGTAATAAATCTCCATCACCTGTTTTCAAATGGAGCGGCATTTAATGCACAGAGCCATAGTTCACCGATAAGCTACGCAATTCTCGTTCAGAATCGCATATGAATCACCTGCGATATTGACAATCGCATGCAATATATTGTGCAGCCGTACTACTCAACTTAAATCAGTTTTAAAATCTCATTATGAATCAAGTAATTCTCATTCAGCAGTGCTGGTTTAACAGAAATGCTCCCTTGATCTGATGATCCCAGGTTGTCCAGTGCGGAGGAAGTACTCCGAGGGGAAATCTGTGCTCACTTTCCCCAGTCAGGAGATTCTGGGCGAGCAGTGTGATAGCTCTGATAATAACACGGAGGACATCGTTGTGGAAGACCAAGACGAGCTTCTCTCCAAGAAAGTGCTGCCTGACCGATCCAAGGCTGCACGCAACCGTGCCAACAAACAGTTGGTTGACTTCATCATCAGACGAAAAGTCGAAAACCGCTTATTGGTATGATTTCTACTGATATACAGGTGCATCTCAATAAATTAGAATGTCATGGAAAAGTTCATTTTTTCTTGTAAATTATTTCAAAAAGTGAAACGTTCATATATTTTAGAGTCATTACATGTAAAGTAAAACATTTCAAAAGTTTTTTTGTTTTAATTTTGATGATTAGAGCTTACAGCTCAAGAAAGTCAAAAATCAGCATCTCAAAATATTAGAATATTTACATTTGAGTTTCAATTAATGACCATCCATACTGTATAAATTCCGGGTATCTCTTGTTCTTTGGAAACACAATAATGGAGAAGACTGCTGACTTGGAAATTATCCAGAAGATAAACATTGACGCCCTCCACAAAGAGGATAAGTCACAGAGGGTCATTACTGAAAGGTGTGGCTGTTTACAGAGTGTTGTATCAAAGCATATTAAATGCAAAGTTGACTGGAAGGAAGAATCTGGTAGTAAAAGGTGCACAAACAACAGGGATGACCGCAAGCTTGAGAATACTGTCAAGCAAAGCTGATTCAAACACTTGGGAGAGCTTCACAAGGTGTGAATTGAAGCTGGAGTCAGTGCATCAAGAGTCACCGCACACAGACATCTTCAGGAAAAGGGCTACCAAGCCACTTCTGAACCAGAGACAACGTCAGAAGCGTCTTACCTGGGCTGTGGAGAAAAAGAACTGGACTGTTGCTCAGTGGTCCAAAGTCCTCTTTTCAGATGAAAGTAAATTTAGTATTTCATTTGGAAATCAAGGTCCCAGAGTCTGGTGGAAGAGTGGAGAGGCACAGAATCCATGTTGCTTGAAGTCCAGTGTGAAGTTTCCACAGTCAGTGATGATTTGGGCTGCCATGTCATCTGCTGGTGTTGGTCCACTGTGTTTTCTGAAGTCCACAGTCAACGCAGCCATCTACCAGGAAATTTTAGAGCACTTCATGCTTCCTTCTGCTGACGAGCTTTATGGAGATGCTGATTTCATTTTCCAGCAGGACTTGGCACCTATTCAATGACCATGATGTTACTGTGCTTCATTGGCCAGCAAACTCGCCTGACCTGAACCCCATAGAGAATCTATGGGGTATTGTCAAGAGGAAGATGAGACACCAGACCCAACAATGCAGACGACCTGAAGGCCGCTATCAAAGCAACCTGGGCTTCCATACCACCTCAGCAGTGCCACAAACTGATCACCTCCATGCCACGCCAAATTGAGGCAGTAATTAAAGCAAAAGGAGCCCCTACCAAGTATTGAGTACATATACAGTAAATGAACATACTTTCCAGAAGGCCAACAATTCACTAAAAATGTTTTTTTATTGGTCTTATGAAGTATTCTGATTTGTTGAGATAGTGAATTGGTGGGTTTTTGTTAAATGCGAGCCTAAATCACAAAAATAATTTGAAAGAACCAAAGACTTAAACTACTTCAGTCTGTGTGCATTGAATTTAATACACGAGTTTTACAATGAGTTGAATTACTGAAATTAACTTTTGCACGACATTTTAATTTATTGAGATGCACCTGTATTCATACATGTATTTTTTTTAAATTTCAGACATGTTTATTCCATGACAGACAAATGTACACACTAACAGAAGCTAACTCTTCTATCTGGTGCTCACAGGCAGTCATTAGCGGTTGTGAGTCCTCTAAATGGATGCAAGCCCTCCAGAAGCCTTCTCACCAAGTGGTTGATGTCTACTTGGAAGATGAGGAGCAGGTTGATAAGGTGTACCGCTACCTGAACAAAGTCTGTGATAGTGCCCCTCAAATAAACGCCTGTCTAGAAAACATCCAGGCCGACCGAATCCGCCTTATTCTTGATGTGCTTCTGCCTGAGGTAATCGCCTTTTTTTACACTACCATTTGGGCTTGATAAGGTTTAATGTTTTTGAATTAAAGTCTCTTATGCTCATGATCGAAAGTGCAGTAGACAGTAATACTGTGAAATATTAGTAGTGTAAAATAACTGTACTATTTTCTGTAATTTAATTTAATTACTTTAAAATTAATTAAATTAATTCATTACCCCAGTTTTCAGTGTCACATGATCTTTCAGAAACCATTCAAATATGCCGATTCAGTCCTCGATTAACTATTATTATCACTGCTGAAAACAGATATGCTGCTTAATTTTTTGTGGAAATCAATTTTTTTTTAGGATTCTTCGATCAATAGAGAGTTCAAATAACACCAATTATTTGAAGTAAAAATCCTTTGTAATAGACTTTACTGTCACTTGTGATCAATTTAGCATCCTTGCTAAATAAAAGTATTATTATTATTAAATCTTACAGACTCCAAACTTTTGTCTAATACTTCCAAACAACCACATTCTAGCATCTTGCATTGCCATGCTTCAGTGACATTTTTGCTTTTTAGGCCATAATCTATGCCATTGCTGGAGTCCACAAGCTTTCCCTGGAGAAGGCCGAGGAGAAGTATCGCAGAGGGCCGTGCTTTAGTAACAGGTAGACTACTTATGAACTCACTTGCCCTGAAAAACTGAATCTTGCATCTATGTAACTCACAGCTGTTTTTATTTCATTGTGTTTTAGAGAAAGACAGGAGTTTGACATGATGATTGAACAGCAGATGAAACTCAAGGAAATCACCTGGCATCATAGGCAGTGACGGCCCCTCTATTTTAAAAAGAAATTCACTTTTATGAATTCTGTTCATATTTTTATGAATAGGAATATTTTCTTCAATATTTTCTTTCTAATCATAGTATATAAGAAAATTCATTGAATGATTGTTGAATTGAATGACTTCATGTCAAAAAAGATTTTGCTGTTGATTGTAAATTAATCTGATATTAAATGTTTATTATCAGATCTCTGAGACTTTATGAGCTGAATGGTATATCTATGATGCTAAAGTCAGCAAAATATGGTGCTTTTACTGTGTGCAGTGTGTAATAAGTAAATGCCTTGTGCTAATACATAAATACATAATTTAAAAAAATAATGTAATATTCCTCAGATTAACTAAAACACATGTGGTTGCTACTTGTTATGCAAGTGCTCAAGTGTGTGCTTGGGTGTTTGTAACTACCTAAAGCTGCATTTACAATCCACACGGCTGATGTCTCTAAAAAGTGTTGGCTTTTTAGCCACCTCACAATTCACAGTAATTTTCTGTGCATAGAAGCATTTCCACACCGATGTACAAAAAGATGCCAAAGTTGTTGCATTTTATTGCAAATGAATTCTGGTCTAATGTACATAAATTTTATTCAGGACTTTGCAATTGATGTTTATCAATAAATCTTTATTTTTCAACATTATATACTCTGTATTTTTGTAAACATTTACATCATTTGAAAAGCGTTTCTTTATATTTTAACAGTGTTGTGTAAATTGTTTTTGTTTTTTTAAATCGTACATTGTATGCCAACTTCCACAAATTGTGGCTGCTCAGCTACATCATCTCACATTCTTCATAATCTGCCTTTCCAGTTGGTCTGTTTACTATAAATGTAATATACAAGATCAGAATTTAGTTGTAGATATTATAAAACTTGTCACTGAATGGAATGAAATCCAAGATAAGTCCACCATGAAACTTTGAGGTATATGAAGAAGGTCCCCATGAGTGTCTACAGTATTTGTAGAATGGCCACATGCTGAAATCATGGCACTTTAGAGGAATCCGACTCTCAAATACTGTGTGACCCACACACTGAGAGTGGAAAGACGTCTAATGTTCTTTGAGAGCATTGATCTGTGCACAGATTTTGAGCGCAGGGCCCAGTTTAATGTTCATAGCATTCATGAGATGGTCTTCCGTAAGCAGCAACAAGGCCTGTCCGTCAATCTCCTGTGACCGGAACTCTGCAGCAATATCATGGCACCCTTAAAGCAAGTGGAGGAGATGCAAAGATTAGCATATGATTTTAAAGATCATTTAGAAATCTATTTATTAGCTATTTATTCCTGTGGTCCAAATCTGAATTTACCTGGTAAAGAGCTGATAAATGAGCACACTTGATCTACGCTCCACTGTGAGGGACTTGAGTCAAGAAGACAGTCAGAGCCGCTGCTGCTCTCCACTCTGCTCTGTTCTCTTTCTCTGTCTTGCTCCTTCTCTCTTTCAGCCTGCAAGCGCAGTCTTGTCGTCATCGGCCCTGGTGGATCTTCCTCCTCTTCTCTCTCTATCCAAATTGAATTGGAGGCCCTCTGGTTGTTGTTGGTACGATGGGAGTCTTGCAGCTGCTAAGGAAACAATGTGGTACAGTAGGTCAAGTCAGCTTTATTGTCAATTCTTCCACATGTACAGCACATACATACAGAGAATTGAAATTGCGTTATTCTCAGACCCTTGGTGCATACAGTTAACATTAAACACGTTCAGATACAGATGAATACAGTTTAAACATATGTACATACAAATGAGGATATTGTAGAAAAAAATAAGAATTAGATCGATAAAGTGGCATAAGGCGCATGGCAGATAGAGTGCAAAACCAGTTAAATAAAAACAACACTGTGTAGATATATTTGTAGTGCAAAAGAGCTTATCAGTCTGAGGACATTGTAGAAAAATAAAAAAAGAGAGATAGATAAAGTGCATAAGGCACATGGCAGAATAGATGGAGTGCAAACCAGTTGAATGTACAAAATAAAAACTGCGCAGATTTGTTTTGTTTTGTTATGAGTGTAGTGCAAGAAGAGCTTATCAGTCTGTTAAAGTGACAAGTCGAAGTGACTGTTTGGATAGATTTTTGTCAGACTATCCGAAGAGGTAATTTGCAGTCAATGTTGGATGGGTAGTGATCAGCCAATGCTGCATCACTACCCATCCAACTTATTACCCATCACTCTCACTTATTAATTATGCTATTGCATTGGATTGTATATTTTGGTTAAATGGTTATTTGGTTATTTCACTGACCTGCCTGAGGAAGTGTTCCCTCGACCCGCCGTTTATGCGACTAGGTGGTCTCCCCCGCTTGCCCATGGGCCTGTGGGGCCAGCGGCCAACTTTTTCTGACCTGAACAGGTTTAGGCGCTTTTTACAGCTTACGTTGAATCTGTAAGGTGTGAGAGATGAACAAGGCTGTGTGTGCTGCAGCATACAGTTTTATGAACACAAACTTGCTAAATTCTGTTTAGGTAAAACAGTAAGTTTACGTCAAATTGGACTGGCAAAAAGGCAAATATCTTAAATGTGTTTTCCTCGTTATATGCATACATACAGAAATGAGTGCATATACACCTCTGTTCAACAGTTTGGGTGTCAGTAAGACAAAATACATTTTTTAACAAGTTTTTATTCAGCAAGTATGCATTTTAATTGGTCAACAGTGACAGTAAAGACTTTAAACTGTTACAAAAAATCTATTTCAAATAAATGCTGTTCTTTCGAACTTTCTATTCATCAAAGTATCCATAAAAGAAATGCATCATGGTTTTCACAAAAAGATATTAGGCAGCACAACTGTTTTAATTAAGTTAAATACTAAGGTTTAGAACAATCCTTGAACCTAAAGTATGAGCAATACTAATCCTAAAAATAATTCTAATAATTCCACTGACACTACAAACCTCAAAAAGTGTGATTAACACTACCCATAGGGCTCTTTACCTTCTGACGCATGTAATGGAGCAGAAGCGTTTGGACCTGAGGAAGGTACGAGCGAAGCCTCTCTTCCCACAGAACTCACATTCGAGTACATCAGGCAGGTTTTCAACTGTCTGTTCTGAAAAAAGAAGAAATTCTGCAAGAAACGCTCATATTGACTCAGTGTGTTAATAAGAAATGTGCTAATGAGCCCACCATCCTCAGCAGGTGGGTTATCAAGGTCTGAATCGGTGGAGTTCTCCAGATGGTCCGCATCCATCTGGCAGTCATCCTGGGTTGATTCTCCATTCTCCCTATCTTCTGGTAGTGTGGCCTGCAGGTTCATCTCTAAGGAAGTATGTCTCACCTGACAAAAAATACCAGCACATCAATAGTGGACTTACCAGACATATTTTTTGAGATGCTTTTCGTGGTTTCGACTTCTGAAAGTATGGAGCACTTTGTGACGGGGACTTTAATAACTGGTTGATCTGAATGTTTGGCCCCGGACCCTCACCAGGCCGTCTTACTCTCTGCTCTGAGGGAGTGAGCGATCTTTGAGCTTCACGGCAACACTAGAGAACCATGGGCTTCATTAGGGCCTCATGGCAGCAGTGAGTTGCTACATTGCCAACCAGTGGACATACCGGGAACGGCTCCAGGCCCTCTCGGATGACGAAGCCCTCAATGAAGTGTGTGAGGATGTGAGGTCTAACGATGGCCTGTGAGGGCCGACCCTCAGGGTTCCCTGGGAGGCTGGCTGGGGGAAGCCTGCTGGTGCTTCTTACCGCAGAGGAGAGGAGGGGAGGGGGGGGACTGTTGACATATGTGGGGTCCTCCGGTGACCGGATCACAGATCTGCTGGATGGTTCGCTCGGTTGGTCCGGATCAGCTATGGTTAGAGTAGAAGTCGGTTTAGAGTTCTGCAGACCACGTTTTTAGTCTTTAATATATATATATATATATATATAAGATACCTGTACAGTTTTCTGGTTGTGCTGTTACATCATCAGAGCTTCCCTGGGGCTCGTCTGGTGGTGGCGGGGTGGGCGTTCTGTTCTGAGGACACGCACGTTCTACATCCTTCACCAAATCCATGCTTCCACTCTCCTTCAACAGTGGTGTTGCCTGCCAAATTTCATAATAAGCATTAAATGAATAGTTCACCCAAAATATATTCTGTCATCATATACTTATCCTCAATGGTTTTCCAAACATGTATGATTTTCTTTCTTCTATGGGGTACAATAGAATACAGTGTTAAGGTCTTTGCACATTGAGCCCGAAATTCTTGTCTGGAATTTTCACGTTAAAAAATAAATACGACCTCACATTGTGTCAATCACGTTTACACATTACAGGTTCAATTTTCTGTGTTTTCGCATCTGTAGCATTTTGATAGGAAAGGATGACGAATACGAAAAACGCATACGAAATGTATTTATTTTTAGATCATGATGATAATTAAAGAATACAAAAAGTAAGACAGTTTTCACATGTTGTTTTTGTTAAAGGTTAATATGTTTAAACTGATTTAAGAATGTTTGAATTACATTTTCATCAACTAAAATCAGATGGCATTTTTAAGAGTAAAATTGACTAAAATTCATAAAAATTACATGAAAAAATATTGACTAGAAGGATATTTTCATCAGAAGTCAAAAGCTATGACAAAAAATCCTGTCTAATTAAAATGAATATGACATGACGAAATATTGATTATTTTTAAAAGGACATTTAAAAGACAAAACCATGACTATTTACAGTATTTTAACTGTTTAAAAACTCTTACTGTTTTCGAAGAATAAGAAGTTGCTCCATTTAAAAGTTTGGGGTTTGTAAAATTTTTAGTCTCTTCTGCTCACCAAGGCATTTAACTGTAATAATTATTAAAATATTACCATTTAAAGTAACTGTCCTATGCTAGTGTATTTTAAAATGTGATACATTTCTGATAGCAAAGCTGAATTTGTGGCAGCCATTACTCCAATCTTCAGTGTCACATGATCCTCAGAAATCATTCTAATATGCTGATTTGGTGCTCACGCAACATTATTATCAATGCTGAAGACAGTTTCAATATTTTTTGATCAATAGAAAGACAAACATTTATTTGAAGCAGAAGTCTTTTGTAACAATGTAAACATCTCTACTGTCACTTTTGATCAATTTAATGCATCCTTGTTAAATACCAGTATTAATTTCTTTAAAAAAATCATTCTTACGGATCCTAAATTTATTTATGTAAACTAGTGTAGCTTCAAAGAAAACCCAAAAAAGCACCGTAAACGTCATAAATGTAATCTATACGTCATATAGTATATTCTGAGTCTTCTGTAATCATATGATATAGCTTTGTGTGGGGAAAAGACTGAAATTTGTTGGTCACTAAAAAAACATTTGATTCCACATTCAAGTGACTGGCCATGTTCAAATGTTCTTTTATGGAAAAGAGCAGTCTGGACACTCCTTACATTAAAATATCCCTTTTCTCTTCTACTGTAAAATAATATAAGGTTTCAAACAAAATGACTGTGAGTAAATGAATAAGACTAACCGAGGGAGCCTCTTTTTGTGTGGCAGGTTGCACCTTTAGGTTCACTGCCACTGTCTGTGGTGGCGGCAGATTCTGAAAAGGCAACTGAACCACTGCTTCAGTGACTGGGAGCTCCTCCTCAGACACCATCATGTGGTCAGACTGGACAGCTACGGTCTGGACTGAGCGGAGAGACAGTCTCTGTGGCTGGACCAGCCTGGGCAAAGCCATGGTGAGAGGAGGGGGGCTTGACAGAGGTGAATACTGGGACACCGGCTCTAGCACTGGGCCCAGATGAAGTGGTGGAGGGTCACGGAGCACTGCAGGGGGAGCTGTGGACGTAGACACCACTGCTGATTGATTGGCTGGCTGATTTGAAGAGGAGGGCACTGAGAGGAACTCAGTGTGCTGTGATTGGACGGTGGCTGTAGTGGGAGTGGTACGGGTCTGCAGGGCGAGGGGTGGAGGAGAGCTGTCTTGCGGTGTGACACGAAGCGCAATGGGCTGGACCTGTCTGTGAGCAGTGGAGCTCTGCTGGATGAAGAGCTGGTGTGGCGCCACCCTCTGGCCAGAAGGGCAATGCAGCTGGTGTCTGACCAATGTATGTGACTGGACTGGTGTGAAGGTTGCTGCAGTAGAGACAGTCATTAGGAGCAAACAGTGTTCAGTTTAAACAATTCAGAGATGAAAAAACAGATGAGTTATAGAAGTGAATCTCAACATTTTTGAGAGAAACTAAGAGTGGCACTGTTAAAATAGTTAAATCCCATAATTCCAGAAGTTTTAAGAGCTGAAAGTTCTTAAGGGTTCACAATCTTTATGACATGAATTCACATGATTTTTCCAGCTTAATGATTACAGGATACGTTTTTAAAAAAAATTATGTTTACTCACAAATATCAATTTCTCAACATTTTTGAACCAATAAATTGCTGACAATTATTTTCTAATTGACATTATTAGAATATATATATATACATATATATATATATACAGTGCTGCTTGAAAGTTTGTCAGCCCTCTAGAATTTTCTAGAGGGCTGACAAATATGACCCAAATATTCTACCTAAATATGACCCAAAACATCATCAGATTTTCATATAAGTCCTGAAAGTAGACAAAGAGAGTCATTTATTTATTGAGAAAAATGATCCAGTGTTACATATCTATGCACTGCAAAAGAATGTGAATCTTTGCTTTCAGTATCTGGTATGACCCCCCTTTTGCTGCAGTAACTGAAGGTAAAATTTCTTGTAAATGCTGATCAGTTCTGCACAATAACATGTAGGAGTTTTAGCCCATCCTTAGTGCAGAACCACTTAAACTCTGTGATGTTGGTGGGTTTCCTCCTATGAACTGCTTGCTTAGGTCCTTCCTTAAGGTCCGGACTTTTTTGACTCAGCCATTCCAAAACATTAACTTTGTTCTTCTTTAACCATTCTTTGGAAGAATGACTTGTGTGCTTGGGGTTGTTGTCTTGCTGCATGACACACGTTCTCTTGAGACTGTTCTTAAACAGATGTCCTGACGTTTTCCTTTAGAATTTGCTGGTATAATTCAGAATCCATCGTTCTGTCAATGATGGCAGGCTGTCCTGGCCAAGATGCAGCAAAACAGGCCCAAGCCATGATACTACCACCACCACCACCACCATGGGATAAGATTCTTAAGCTGGAATGCAGTGTGTTCTTTTCTCCAAACATAATAGCTTCTCATTTAAACCAATAAGTTCTATTTTGGTTTCATCCATCCATTAAACCTTTCTTCAATAGTCCTCTGGCTTGTCTACATGATCTTTTTGGAGAACAGTAGGTTTCTTCTTGCAACTCTGCCATGCACACCATGGTTGCTCAGTGTTCTGCTGATGGTGGGCTCATGAACATTAGCATTAGCCAATGTGAGAAAGGCCTTTAGTTGCTTAGAAGTTACCTCACAGACTATTACACGTTATGTTTTGAAGTGATCTTTGTTGGTCGACCACTTCTCGGGAAGGTAAGTGGTCTTGAATTTCCTCCATTTGTACACAATCTATCTGACTGTGGATTTGTAGTCCAAACTCTTTAGAGATGGTTTTGTAACCTTTTTTAGCCTGATGAGCAACATCAACTCTTTTTCCGAGGTCCTCCGTAATCTCCTTTGTTCGTGACATGATTCACTTCAGACTTTGATAGATCTGTTCTTTGAATAAAACAGGTCACGTACTGACATTTGATAGTCATTGCACTGACTGAAAACACCTCTGCACAGATGGACTCTAATTTCACATTTAAATTAACTGCTAATCCAAGAGATTCACATACTTTTGCCACTCACAGATATGCAGTACTGGATCATTTTCCTGAATAAATAAATGACAACAAAAATATGTTTGTCTCATTTGTTTGACTGGGTTCTCTTTGTCTACTTTCAGGAATTTTCAGGTGCGAAAATCTGATTATGTTTTGGGTCATATTTATGCGGAAATATAGAAAATTCTAAAGGGTTCACAAACTTTCCAGCAGCACTGTATATTCATATATATAACCTTTATTTATTTATATTAATTTCTGTGACTTTTCCAGATGTAGGAATATTTAATTTTATAAAAATCAATAAATCATTTTAAACCATCTAGAGCCCCCCTAGTGGATCCTGGTTGAGAACCACTGTGTTATGATATGTAGCTTAACCAACATTAAATTATTTGAGTTGTTTTGCAATTAAAATAATTCTGCTTTCTCTAATATTTACTACAGTTACATTATTCTGCATTAACAACGGTGAAAGTAATGGAGATGGAAATGTAATCTTGTGACTTACAAGGGGGAATGAGTGGTTGGGCTGATGGTGGCTGAGTAACATCGGTCAATGACTCACTTCTAGAAGTTTCTGCCAGGTTCTGGGACAGCTGAGTGGACTTCAGTGGGCAAATGGACATCTTGGGCAGGGGACACACCAGCGTCTGACCTTGAAGAGAAGGCTTGATCTGGACGTTCTGGGGAGTAGCAAGAGCTTCAGGAGGATGTGTGCGGAGAGCCAAACTCTGAACCTTGCAGAGGACAAAACATGCTCAATGAATGTGGATCATCACTGTTCATTGTATTGCAAATGTATTGGGTCATTTATTGTAGGGGGGTCCCAGATTGCATACTTATGCACTATTCTATGACGTTTAGTAGTATAAATAGCACGAGTAGCGGGTTCACACTGAAAATCCCTCCCCCAAAAAAGTGCACTATAAATACACGGAAGATGCACTTAAATAACCAGGGGAAAAAAGATGTTGGAAAAAATGTTGAACACTTCATGCACAAAACTGTCGCAGCTTCTTTAGCCAAGGGGGAGGGGCTATCAGACTCTGATTATTTATGACAAAATAACCTTATAAAATTCATACACTACATTGTTAAGTACATAATGTATAAGTGCATAGTGCGTCATTTGGGACAATTTGCATTCACTCATTCATTATTACATGATATTTAATTTATAAAATGTTTAATGACTATACAAATATATATAAATGACTGGATTAAATTAATTAATTTAAATTCCTATATAAAATAACTGAAATGGGGAAAATATGATTTTATCTTTATTCATTATTCATCAGTAACCTTAGTAAATAAACAAATAAATAATTTATTATATCATGTATTATTTATTACATAAATGCATATATAAATCTAACACAAATGGCACCATTAACCCATAAACTGACTAAAAAACTCTGTCTTACCTGTGATGATGCTGATTGAGAGGACACTGAACTCACGAGAGTCAGATCAGGTTGAACAGCAGCTACAGTGGCAGCAGGAGTAAGAATCAGCTACAGGTTAAGAGACAGTGACATGACGATAGAAGAAAGAACACAAAACAGAATCAGGTCAAGTCATTGGAGACTTCAGAATACCAGTGAACTCTGATGCTCTTACCATCTGAGTGCGCAGATACATCTGGGCCTGGCTACCTGTGGGAGAGCTGTTTCCTAGAAGCATGGCCTGCTGGGATATGGCTCCCGCTGTGCTATTGGAGCTAGTGACCTGGATGCAACCTATTGGCTGAGTTACAGGAGAGGTTGGCATGGTGATGTAGAGGGAGAGAGGGGTTTTCCTATGTAATTTATCTTTGATCAAAATCTTAAAGAGCTAGTTCAACAAAAAATTTAAATTCTGTCATCATCTACTCAAGTTTCTAGCTTCTTTCTTCTGTTGAGTACAAAAAAATATATATTCTGAATGCTAGTCATTGACTCCCATGCTATGGAAATAAATGCTGTGGAAGTCAATGGCTACCGTCAATGGTTTGGTTACCAACATTTTTCAAAATATATATTTTTTTAATTCAACAGAAGACAGAAACTCATACATGTTTGGAACAACACGAGGGTGAGAAAATGATGACAGAATTGACTTTCCCTTTAAATATCTGGATAAAGCCTGAACTTATTAGCTATTTTACAAAGAACAGATTTATTTTACATTTATAAGCAAAGGACTTTTCGCAAATAAAATTACAGTACACTTTTTACGGGGCTCTTTTTTTCCAACATAATGTCCAGATGAGATCATGTGGTCCATCTACGTGAAACAAAAATAGGTTTGTGACAAAAGTGTATAAAAATTGAAAGCACTCACTGATGTTTGAGAGACACTAGCCAGCTGAGTTACATTCCCATTGGATGATGGAGGGGAGGAGGTGGGCTGCCTGCCATTAGTTTGTGCGGCCTGATAAGAAGTAGCATTGTATTATATTACATTGCACATATTTTCATATAAATCCTCATACCTGCTCTGTAGTGGTCAGGATTTGTGTAGCCGTGAGGTTTTGTTGATGCTGCTGTTGTAGTGCAGCTGTTTGCAGCAGGATATGTTGTTGTTGGGCAGCATACATCTGTTGCAGGTACTGAGCTGTCATGCTCTGTGGTCTGTGTAACGTCTGCTGGATTACCTAGCAAAACATCACATCATAGGCTTCACACGGCTCTGGAAGGAATCAGCTTTTTGCACATTTATTTACTCCAAACCACAACAAAGGCATGGCATCTGAATATTAGATTAGCCTCAAAGCAATGTTCAGAATTTGGCTACTTTAATAGGCTGTTGCTATTCTTTCTCAAATAAAACAGGACACATTAGCATTACGTAATACCATTTGTTTAATATGTTATACCGGTGGGGAATTACCTGGACTGCCTGTCTGTCTGAAGTGATATTTCCCAGAGGAATGGCGTTGGGCTGGGTGCCTGTGGGAGTCCTGGATCTGGGTGTAGAGCTGGCGGTGGGTGCAGTGCTGCTGGAGGGTGTTGTCACACAGCTGTCGCCCTCCATCTCTTCCTGACTCTGTTTATCTGTGTCGCCCATCAGAAGGGTTTGTTAGCCACTGTAATTCTGGAGAAATATTTTAAAAATACAGAAAGATTTTAAAAATTGAGAGAATATCCTGTATTCTGTAATCCACTGTTTAACTGCATGGTTTGCTGGTTATTGGGTTATTTAGCTCATTGAGTTTGATTTAACTAGATTTTGAATGTTATTTAGAAGTTAGTTAGAATTTTTTTTAATTACAACATATTTATTGGCATATTTGAGAACTATGAAAAAATGTTAACTTTTTAGTTTTTTACTAAAGGTAAATGTTTGCAATTACGTTGCAGAAATTAGTTCAGATTACCCAATTTTTTTTTTTTGCATTTATAATATTTTACTAAATGCTCTAAAATTTACATTAAAATGCTACGGTAAAAAGATTTTTAATTATATAATTAAATACACTTAATGTTATATAGACATTAGATTATCAGTCATACAGATTGAAAAAAAAAACATAACGTAGCCTATGCTATATTTAATAAGTATGAATGTATGAATTATGTATTAATGTGTGAAAAATGTATGAATTAATATGAATTCTGGGTGTGATGTGTGATATGTGATTAATTAGGTCCATCCCATGTCATAACCTGAGATCAAAAAGCCAGATCAATCGGGACCACTAAAAACAATAGAATCTCAAGTGCATTTATAAATGCAGAATTGCTCAAAGGGTCCCCAAAATAAACAGACATAAACACAACACCAATGCATTTTCTGGAATTTAAAGTGATTAACACACTACAATATGAATGCTTGCACCAATATGGCCTTTCAGAATCACATTTCACATTTATAACACATTAGATACCTTGAAAATTCACACGTTTACAAAATTCCAAACTCATAAAATGTGAAAGTCATTAGCTATAATTAAAATAAACTGTAAAATAAATGTAAAATTAAAATGTAGGCTACAACTTAATGTACATTTATAGATGTTATAGTAATTCAAACAATGTCACAAATTCATTTTTATTTTATAAGATTATTGAGAACTATTTTATTTAATAGGCTATATGATACATTTACAATATCAGTTTGATAAAACTGTTGTTATAAGAAATAGAGTATTTGCAGTTTTACATCTGCATTTAATAAAATTTGACAGCAATGGATAGTTTATTTAAAATCTGACGTTTCAAAAATTCAGCATGTTGGCCGATTTCTGTGCGAAAAAGTAGCTGTTTTCTAGATCTGCATTTTTGGTTTTTAATATTAAAACTGTGTAATTCCTTTGTACAGTACAGTCTATGTCATACTGTCATACAATATTTTTGGGGAAAATAATTGATTAGAATAGGCGAAAATAATAAAGCGGGGATGCATATTGGTTTATGCATATTGTGCTACCAAGCGCTTTCTTTTACTTCTTTACAACTGTGATTGTTTGCTTTAATAAATATTTAATATTAGTTATGCTATAGCCTACGACATTTTGTATCCAGACACACTATCCAAAATATATGAGCTAGCCGATTGAAAAGATCATATTAGGCTAAATATCCACAGAGATAGCCTTTCCCTCCCTAAAGGTCATTCAATAAATAGTTTAAACCTCCTTATGGACTACCATAATCAGTAAAATAAATTATTTACAATGTAATGAAGATCAACGGATTTAAATAGCCTAACTAAAATATAAAAAGCCTATTAGCATTTACCAAACTTAGAAGCCAGCTCTGTCGGTATCAGCCTTAAACATGTAATCCGTTTAAAGGCAAAGGAAGGCTATAAAGAAATAATTTGATAATGTTATATAGCATAAAATATTTAAATGTAGTCTAATTAAATATAAAACTCACGCACGTCGGAAATATTTAATCAGGCTTTTGTAGAAAATACAAATCAATCAAATCTGTTTCTACTTGAACTCGCGTGTTATGAGTTATTAAATCAACAATGTTACAGTAGGATACGCGGCATTTTAAATTGAGACTATTACTGAACTGTCGTCGCTTACGAAGTGCGTTCTAGAATATCTCTGCAGTCATCTGTCAATAGTAGCCTATATAACTGCTTCTAACAACCCAGTGACATGGAGAAACGCCCACCTCTCCATTCCTCATGTGGGACACTGAGATTTCTTTTAACAAACGATTTGACGGGAATTATTTTTCAAAATATGTTTTTATTAAGATTTTCCGTCTCCGTCATTGGGGAATCATGCGATCATGACGCTTTTGTCCCATGCATTGTTGAAGGCGCATCTGATGAGTTACCTGGCTGATATGAATATGAGACGTGAGCGCGCGCTGCTGTGCTCTGTCACGGCCCCAGTCATGCTGTAATGCGACATACAGCGCGCTCTAAAATGGAGATAAAAACAAAACGCTACGAGGATGAGAAATTTGAGCCAGCAGCACCACTTGCTGTGTAGGAGGACTTCTTGCAGCACCGATCTCCAAGTGAATTCTCACCACTGGCCCTTTTTTTGTTATCCTTCATGGCCTAATAAAGACACGAACAGATTTGTATCTATTCAGTAGTTAATAACCGCTAATAGGCTATTTGTGGTTTGCATTAGTAGGCCTAAACTTAATTTTCTGTAATTGTGTTCGACAAATGATTAACTTGGTGTAACATGCAGTCATTTAGGCTACTTAAACTTCACCAGTGACAGTATTAAAAACAAAAATAATTATAAAATGATAAACCTCACAATAGAACATTTAAACCATTTTTTTAAGAAAAGGGATGAGTCAGAAGTATAAATTATTATATTATTTAAAACGGGTGGATTTTCAATTCAATTCTTTATTGTCATTGTCATAATAATTAACAACAAAATATTGTTAGAGCATCCCCACTGCAATGGTAACAAAGTGCAAAGTGCTGCAGTACAGTCACAGTTATTTTTGTGGTGTTATGTAATGTGTGCCTTCGGATATGGGCAGAATGTGGGGAGATTGTCTGTTTAGCAGCCTCACTGCTTCTGGGTAGAGGCTGTTGGCCAGTCTGGCTGTTCTAGCGCGTATGGACCTGTATCTTCTACCTGAGGGCAGCAGGTGAAACAGGTGATGTGCTGAATGGTGTTGGTTGTGCAGGATGTTTTGCACACGTCTTAGACAGCGAGTGGTGAAGATGGTGCTCATCTCTGGAAGAGTAGTTCCGATGATCCTTCCCGCTGTTCTAACCACTTGCTGAAGTGCCTGCTGGTCAGCCTTAGTGCAGCTGGAAAACCACACTAGGAATCCATAAGACACGACACTGCTAACAGTTGTAAAAATTCACCATTAGCTGCCTGGGAATTTTGGCACTCTTCAGTTTCCTCAGATAACTAAGTACAGGCGTTGTCGGGCTTTTCCTACAACTGAGGCAGTATTAGTGCTCCAGGACAAATCCTCCGATACAGTTACCCCCAGAAATTTAAATTCTGTCACTCTCTCCGCCACCTCATTGCCAATAGAAAGTGGAGAGTGTTTGTATTGTCCAGTTTTGCGGAAATCTACAATAATTTCCTTGGTCTTCTTAATGTTAAGAGCCAAGCTATGGTTATTACATCCTAATGCCAAGTGCTGTACCTCATTCCTATATGCTGTCTCATCGTTGTTGTTAATGAGCCCAAGCACCGTGGTGTCATCCGCAAATTTGACAATATGATTTGATGGGGAAAAAGGCACAAAGAGTCATGTGTAAAAATGGTGTAAAGCAGTGGGCTAAGCACGCATCCTTAGGGGACCCCAGTGTTAATAAAAAGGGTGGAAGACGTGTGCCCGTCAATTCTCACACACTGTGCGATTAGTTAAAAAATCCACCATCCAATTAGTCCCAGGTTGTGTAATTTAGATCTATGTTTATACGACCGGATTGTGTTAAAAGCAGAGCTATTATCGACGAAGAGCATCCTCGCATAGGTGTTCTTGAGCTCTAGATGTTCCAATAATGTGTGGAGCACATGTGGAGCACAATCGCAATGGCATCCTCAGTCGACCTGTTCTTCCTATATGCAAATTGGAATGGGTCAAGTGTTGATGGTCTCGCTTCCTTAATGTGTTTGATGATCAACCCCTCCAGGCATTTGGCTGGGACGGAGGTAAGTGCCACAGGTCTGTAATCGTTTAGACACTTGACATTAGACTGTTTGGGAATGGGTACTATTGTTGCTGCTTTAAAGCAGGCAGGGACCCATGATGTGAGCAGTGACATATTATAAATGTAAGTGAAGACATCCGCTAATTCGGCCACACAGTCCTTCAGTACCCGGCCCAGAACTCCATCTGGACCAGCTGCCTTTCTGGGGTTGATGCTGCAGAAAACAAGTCTCATGTCATGTGTGCTCAGGACAGGAGAGGAGGCAATTCAGGATCTGTGTTTTCCCTGTCAAAACGGGAATAAAAAAAGATTGATTTCTTTGGCTAAAGTAGCACTACTGCTTTCAGAGGGAGATGTAAATTCTCTTTTATAGTCCGTAATAGACTTAATGCCCTCCCACACCTTTTAGATTAGATTAGATTAGATTCAACTTTATTGTCATTGCACATGTAAGGTACTAGGCAACGAAATGCAGTTAGCATCTAACCAGAGGTGCAATAAGCAGAGGTACAGGATATACAGTGCCTACAATATGTTACATATGTACAGAAATATACAGATAAGGCAGTACTATGGACATAATTTACAATTTTTTAAATACTATCAGTATGATATACAGATGGGTGATATGAAGTGAAGTGACATTCAGCCAAGTATGGTGACCCATACTCGGAATTCGTGCTCTGCATTTAACTCGGAATTCGTGCTCTGCACACACACAGCAGTGAACACACACACACCGTGAACATACACCCGGAGCAGTGGGCAGCCATTTTATGCTGCAGCGCCCGGGGAGCAGTTGGGGGTTCGGTGCCTTGCTCAAGGGCACCTCAGTCGTGGTATTGAGGGTGGAGAGAGCGCTGGACATTCACTCCCCCCACCTACAATTCCTGCCGGCCGGAGACTCGAACCCGCAACCTTTGGATCACGAGTCCAACTCTCTAACCATTAGGCCACGACTTCCCTGAACATACTATACAGATGGATTATGCAGTAAATGTATGTACACTATGGGCAAAAACTATGAACATAAATACAAATGGATATGAATAAGTGATACATTAAGATATATAAACACTAGTGCAATGGACATTGAAAGTGCATAGAAAATAAAAATTTCCAGTATAGATGGATTTTTTTCTTTTTTTTTTTTTAAACCGATTTAGTGATGGGGAGGGGTGAAGAGTTTGTAGTGGTGTGTGAGGGGGGATCATCGGGCAGAGTTCAGTAGGGAGACAGCTGTAGGGAAAAAGCTGCCTGGGTTTTGTGCAATTTGTGCCTTTTATGGTTTAATTTGGCAGTATTGATGCCTTTCCTCAGAGCAGTCCTGGCCAAGCTATAGGCATTAGCGTCCCCCGATCTGTATGCTACGTTCCTAGCTCTAATTAGTTGTTGTACATTGTGTGTCATCCAAGGCTTCCTATTTGATGCCACATGTACTTGCTTCCAGAAAGTTACACTGTCCACACAAAAATTAATGTAGAATAAAATATTTGTGGTGTATTCATCCAGAGATTCACGCATAAACATGCTCTCTCCCTTAAATACATCCCATGTTGTACAGTGAAAGCAGTCCTGAAGCATAGGAATAGTATCGTCTGGCCATGTTCTCACATGTTTTAACATAGTCCCAGCCTTTTTAATCCTGGATGTATACCGTGCGTGTAGCAAAAGAGGGAGATGATCTGACAGTCCTAGGTGGGGATACGTCTGGGCTTTATATGCATCTGCTATGTTAGTATACACTTGATCCAGTTTTTTCTCCCCTAGTACCACACTTCACATTGCAGTGGAATTTGAACCGTTTTTAAGTCAGCGTGGTTAAGTGTTTAAGTCCCCGGCTGCGATGAAAACGCTGTCCGGGTGTGCGATCGAGCTATTGTTAATGCTGTCATAGACCTGTGCCAGCGCAAGCTTGGCATTAGCATCTGGTGGAATATACACCATACAGCAGTAAACTCCTTCGGGACATACAACGGCCTGCACATGAGCAGCATGAGTTCCACCTCTGGGCTACACAGTTTATCCACTACCGTGCCGTTTCACATTGGTCTGAACAAAAACTACAGACTGGATTATTGAAAATGCACATTCATTCTCTCTGATTGATTGTATGTACAATGCATAGGCCTATATGTTTAGTAATGGATTTTAAAAGTTTTAAAGTTTGTATTGTAATTGCACACGTGCAGTTTCATTAGTAGGGCATTGGCTTCATTTGCACATCAGTTTCAGTCTGCATTATGCAAAGTCCTAAACCTATTAAAATATTATGTTTTTTATACGATTTGATAATATTGTCAAAATGACATGGTTCAATGAGTACAGTAGTTACAGCACAGAGTCTTGCATCAAGGTAATAGTTTTGCCACTAGAAGACGTATTACACCATGAATTATAAAAGTGTATCATAAAATGATTCTTGTAGCATGCAAGAATTTGAACGAATGACTCTTATGAGATGGTTCTTTTAGTGAATCTAAAACATACCGAACAAATTACAATATGAACAGGTTCTTTTTATTGAATCAGTCGGAATAGTTACTAAATTAATTGGACTTAATAATGAACAAGTTATTAATTTCTTCATGACTGTCTCGGTTGCTGTGTTATGCTGTACAATTTACATTTAGCAGACACGTTTATCTACAGCGACATGAGGACAATAGAAGCAATCGATACCAACAAAAGAGCAATAATATGCAGGCTAAATGCTGTGACAAGTCTCGGTTGGCCAAACACAGCCAGGTTTAGGCTATTATATAATAAAAAAATAAAAAAAACAAGTGGGCTAGATAGAATAGGAAAATAATAGAGAATTAGAGGCTAGAGTCTTTTTTTTAAATAAAAATAAAACAAGTCAAAAGAATAGAATGCTAGTGTGTTAGTGTGTCATAATTATAATAAAGAAAA
The DNA here is from genome assembly GCF_936440315.1 of Barbus barbus. Classification (NCBI taxonomy): domain Eukaryota; kingdom Metazoa; phylum Chordata; class Actinopteri; order Cypriniformes; family Cyprinidae; genus Barbus; species Barbus barbus. Next base: position 9,704,246 of record NC_136754.1, read on the forward strand.
CAAGTAGATAGAAAAGAAAAAGAATAGAGAATGCTAGTGTTAGAAGCTCTATTGTTTTTAAGAAAACAAGTGTTAGAGAGTGCAAGTGTTAGTTTAAAGGACTGCACGTATTCAGCATTTCAAAAGTCATTAAAAATATTTTTTGTTGTAGGCCTATTATTTTTTCCTGATTTGCTATATCTGTTCTTTCTATTGACATCTTTGAATTGCATTTCCCCAAATATTTCTTCTTCAAAACTAGTAGAGAAATCTTAAAGAGCAATCGGTACCAGCTAGAATCATAAAGTTCCTCATGAAACCCATCTCCACTCGTTTCTAGCCTCGCAAAAGGATGCGAGCTTCTTCCTTGGTTACTCTCCTCCACCCTCTTCGGAGTCTGTGTGGTATAATCGGAATGCCACCGGACGCTTCCATTCAATCCAACTCATTTGAACATAAATATCATATATATCCAACATTAATCGTATTGCGGGCGTTTAATATTTTCACCTTCTCTAAACTGTCTAGACAAATTATTTTTCTGATGCTAACAGTAACTAATAATGTGTAATGTTTTTGGTGGAAATCCCCCCCATCCCCCCTCCACATTCCGCTGTTTGGATCATTCCGTCTCGAGGCCTGAGCGAGAGAAGGGAGTGTTTCCCGTCAGACACAGAAGTTTTACTAGTCCTAATAATTTCGGTTAGAACTTGAGTAATAATATTTCAGACAGACCGATTCTACCACCGGGGCCAACACTATTTTGGACCGAGAATAAGTCCAGTTTTCTAATTCCGGTAGTTATTTTTTTCTTCTCTTCAGACGACAGCGGGCTAGCCTCATTAGCTAAGTTAGCTCGCTAGCCGGAGTACGGGGAGTTCATAATGCCCACGCTGCGGGACAGCACCATGTCCCATCCCGGAGAAAACTCGCACCAGGTCCGGGTAAAAGCTTACTACAGAGGGTGAGTACTTTCGATACACTTATTCTCTTATCTTGACCTCTTTAATTGTGTGGTTTCGGCATATACACAAATAAAGGATTAGCCAGCTAGCAGACAGTGTTAGCTAAGCCCAAAACAAAACTCTGATGAAGTTGTCAAGTGAAACCAACTCCAGTAAAACATCCGTTTCTCAATTTCTTCCTCTACAGTTGGTCTTTCTTCCCGTCTCATGATAGTTCACGTAAAAACTGATTATATGTTTGTGTATTGTTTGTGAGTTAAGGTAATTATGGCTTATGATGTGATGTTTTCAGAGCTGCGCCTGTCATGGAGCTTGCTATGTTTACATGTCTATTATAATGTTTGCGTTCTCTATGTCACATTTAGGTGGTTCTATATAACAGTATAATTAAGGGAAAACTACAGTCACAGATACTTGTAATGGAAATTATTAAATGATATATGTAAACAGTTTGTTCATGCGGTATGAACACATTATATTGATCATCATATTATTTATCTAAAATTATGACAGATTTCTTTCTAAACGAGTATATCAGTAAATTGTTAGCTGAATGGGGCGTAAAGACCTGTAAATTAGTTTCTTCTTCCTCTTACTTTTTACGGAACTATTTTTAGGGTTGCTATGAAATTGTTATGTGCATAAAGGAGCACATTTATGCATAACTGATTTTCAGTGAGATTTCCTTTCACGATGACGTGCGTGCTTGTCATGCACTTGAAAAACTTGTATGACAAGTATCTTTTGCCAGACCTGTTGGAGACTGATCTATTCACACTCAACATGAGCGCTATTGTATGTGTGCAGCTCTCTTGATTCAATCAGTTTCTGTCAGTTGCTGATGATAATATTAATAGTAGTAGTAGTAGTAGTAATAATACTTATATTAATAATAATATATTATCAGGGCTCGCAAAATGTCTAAATCCCAGGTAGCCCTTCGGGCAGGTACTCTTCTGATTTTGGTAGCCCGAAAATTAATTTAACTAGCCCAAATAAAAATAAAAACTTTTTTTTTTTTTTAAATATAGAAAGTCAGATAGGAGTCTAATCGTCAATCAAAAAATATTTTCAATACACAAATATCAACAAATATGAAGGAAGGAATTTGATTTCACTGTTTACAATACCCATTTTAAGAGCTGCACAAGTAAAATGAACACAGTATGAGCGGCCTTGGACAATGTCTATGGTAACTAGGGCTGGGTATCGTTCAAAAATGTTCGATATCGATACGATACCTTGAGTTCGATACCGATTCTTGAACGATACTTTTTTCGATACCAATTTTATGAAAACTGTTTTAACAAGATTACATTATCTCAAAAAACTTTGGTTTTATTTTTTTCAGCTTGTTGACATGTATACAGACTCAAAGAGTCATCTCCTGAGCCACTGCACAAAGGAACAAAATATTATAATTGTGGGGAAGTCGTGGCCTAATGGTTAGAGAGTCGGACTCGTAATACAAAGGTTGCGGGTTAGAGTCTCGGGCCGGCAGGGATTGTAGCTGGGGGGAGTGAATGTCCCGCGCTCTCTCCACCCTCAATACCACGACTGAGGTGCCCTTGAGCAAGGCACCGAACCCCCAACTGCTCCCCGGGTGCCGCAACATAAATGGCAGCCCACTGCTCCGGGTGTGTTCACGGTGTGTGTGTGTCCGCTGCTGTGTGTGTGCACGTTGGACGGGTTAAATGCAGAGCACGAATTCCGAGTATGGGTCACCATACTTGGCCGTATGTCACTTCACATCACATCACAATATAGCCAACACAATAAATCAGTACAAATAATTTTAATAAAGCTCAAATAGTTTTCAGTTTACACTAGTGCGTGCTCGTTTTAAAACGCATAGCTCAGACAGAATCATCATTTCTATTCATTTATTCTAGGTTGTTAAAGACTTCAAGAAATGTAAAATCTTTATCCACTTTCATAAGTGGATGTTTTATTTTCTTTCACAATATGTTTTATTGTTATTAAATTCTATGTTGTAGTATGTCTAATTATTTGAATGCATAAAAACTACTTAGTTTATTCAAATTTATTCTTAAAACAGCCTTATGAAATGTTTTCTTTTTCCTCAGAAATTCTGTGTTCTGTATCTGGTTTTCAAATGAAGGCATAAAATATTAATTTCATTTTTCTTTTAAATTATTGAAAATAAAACTATTGATTTATTTTGGCAAACAAAATTTTACTATTAAAATTAAAACATGGAAGAAATGTTGTGTGATCATTAATTAAAAAATCAGATTTTTAATCATTTTAATAGTAGCCTAGTAGTAGCAGTATGTACACTCTGCTGAACAATATTAATTTATTTCAGCCGCAGTGTCTTCCAAGTTAAACCGAACTTTTATTTTGACGGGTTTCCGGGAATACCTTTACAGTTCTGTGTGTATATGATATGACGCAAGTTTTACTCAAATCAAACGGTAAAATGCTCATGAAGTGACTCTCAGAGCAGTTCTAGAGCTGTTGTTCATGTGTTTATGTCCTCATTTAGTGAGACGGCAGACGCTGAAATGTCAGGCGAGCTTCAGTCTGTGTCAAGTAAACAAACCGCGCGATATAGAGAGCAGACTGCTCTGTACGCTTTCGAAACGCTCTCGCGGATGTCAAACACTGATCAATCAGCACCGCATCACTTCTAGTCAAACACACCTAGTGCTGCAGACTTATTGGCTCACTGACGTTAATGAGATTAACCCCTTAGGTATCGAAATTTGGTACCGAACGACAAGACGTTTTTCGATACTCGGTGATATCGAGGCAATTCGGTCGGTGCCTAAAAAGTATCGAACTCGATACCCAGCCCTAATGGTAACATACAGTATTAAGCCATAAAATTACATCATTTACAGTTCAGATACAGGTTTTCATAAAAACAAAATCTTATACAACAGCATTTCAGCCTTAGACCATTTTTATGAAAAGGGATCGATCAAGCATATAAATTATTATATTAAATTAAAACAAATAAATATTACTGTCTAATTGTTTAGATTTTTAGAAGGCACATTAACTTCTTTCTCATTTACAACTCTGTGTTTGCTGCTTAAAAACAATGGTCGATATTTGGATTGATCTGACCATACAAGAAAGGCTTATTGGAAATGCAAATTCATTCTCTGCTACGAGGTGGCGATTTAGGAGTGGCTTAATATAGCAGTTTCCAGTACACTAAGCAGCACCGTCCGCGCTCATAAAGCTGCTTTATCAGGCATTATAGGTCAGATTAGGGGTGGGCGATATGGGAAAAATATCATATCACGATTTTTTATAGAAATATCACGATTCACGATTTTTATCACGATTCTTTGTTAGTTTTACTATTTTGGTTTTACAAGTTGTCTGAGCATTACAGCCAAACTAGAAAGACACAGATGCATGGCAGATATTTAGGCCAAAGTGGGCGAAGATAAAAAATCTTTGTCATTATTTTATTTTTCTTATTAAAAAATAAGAACAAAGATACACATTACAAATACACACAATATACAAATAAAACAAACAGTGCTTTATTTCCAGGTACAATAGGTGTATTTAGCAGGACCAGTCAATGAAATTGAATGAACAAATATAAAAATAAAACACTAGATAGACTGATTCCTAAAGCAACTGTATTAAAGATTTTCAGTCAAGAATAGTGAGTGATTTTTCTCTTTTGCGTTTTGTTGTTTTGTTAACGTTAAATGAATAGTTCCCCCACAAATTAATATTCTGTCATCTGTCTGTCAATTCTGTCATAATGTTGTATTTTTATATCATCATTTACTCAAAAGTTGTTTTAAACCGGAATGAGTTTCTGTCTTGTGCTGAACATTTATAAATGCTATTTTGAAGAAGGTGGAAAACCAAACAGTTGCTGGTCCTCAGTGACTTCCATAGGATTTTTCTTTCCTACTATCAAAGTCAATGTGGACCAGCAACTGTTTGGTTTTCCACTGAGTAAATAATGACAGAAATTAAATTTTAGGGTGAACTATCCCTTTAATGACAGTCGACAGCACGTTTAGTGTCCTGTCCCTTTAAGAGCTGCACGCATCTAATATACAGGCACGCATCCGTTTCTCTCTTAACTATTTACTTTCATTTTAGAGATAACCAACTCAGTCTGTATGTAAACCTTGTGTGTTTTGACAGTATTAGCGCAAAATATAACTTAGTTGAGTAATCAGGCGCTGTTAGACAGGCGTTTTAGTGCGCGTGCTTCAGGTGTATCCGCTCAGAACAAGCGCACGTCAGATCAGCGCGCGAATTAAACATTTAACCAGCAAGGCTTGTATGCAAATAAATGTACTTTTGCGATCGCGAATAAGTGCAGTGTCCTGTCTGAGTAACTCTACTGCTGTATGTCGTGTTGTACAGTATATAGAGACGGCGGCGCCAGAACTGTATTTGACAATGTGCACGGTAGCGCGATACTACGATATTTCTTAAAAAGCAGATCGTGGAGACATTTTTATCGTCCACGATCAAAAATCGTCATATCGCACACCCCTAGGTCAGATGAAATTAAAATGCCACCAACACGTTTCTGAAGACAGTCTCTTCCCTTCAGATACGTTCACAAAGACATCCGTGTCGTGTTTTGATTTGAAACGTGCAGCGCTCATATTTATTCAATGACATCATTGCCTTTTGAAGTTTAATCCAGCCATATCGCCATTCTTGTCTTTCCGTCCCCAACTGTAAGACCTCTTGAAATTATAATTAAGACATTTCTTATACCATTTAACGTGTTTAAAACTTTTTATGGCCTTAAGTTTGATACAACTAAATTGAAGAGTTTTTAAGGACCTGCGGGAGCCCTGTATTTAAGGTAGCCCGTCGGGCAGGGCAGTGATGCATTTTGGTAGCCCGACTGGAAAACACAATAGCCCCGGGACGTCGGGGCTAGCGATTTTGCGAGCCCTGATTATTATTATCATTATAGGGAATTGACAGGTCCACTGCCATTATTGTGTGTGAACTGGCCTCAGTGATGTTGAACCTCAGTTTCAGTGAAGCTGATTTCATTTTGGCTTTGAAGAAAAGCTCTGTGGAGAGCGTGAATTGATGGCTCATGCCTTATAAAAATAGTAGCACCAAATTCCTGGGTGTGGACAGTTTTGAAACCCACCATTTGCCCCTGTATGTGTGTTCCCTTTGGTTTCTGTTGTTTTTCAGCAGGTTATTTTTGCCAATCTTTGAACCAGTTTCAACGCCCTTATTCTGTATAAACCTCTATTGTGGATAGAGGCGATCAGAGGTTGTTCCTTTGGTGTATCTAGGCCTTAATGGCAGGTTTCTGCCTGAATGCAGTAGAGTCTTGAATAGAGTGAAGGACATCTTACTCGCTGCACCTATTATCTTCTGTTTGAAAGCCCCTGAAGCCTGGCAAAGATGAAATTCACAGCCTTTATCCACCTCCTCTTTTTTTTCCCTTTGCCCTCTGTTCTTTCACTTATTGCTCTCTTTCCTGTCACTCATCTGTGTTTTTATTTTGCTCTTTCTTATGTGTTGTATTTCTGTAATAAGCATGTCTTTAAGGGAATTTGACCTATATTGCAACTCGTTTCTGAATTTTTGTATGGATGTCAAATACAGAAGAGATGTTACTTTATGTCTCTGCCAGATGTCATGGTCATCTGACTTAAAAAGATACTTCACCAAAACGAAAAATTATTTACCCATCCTCAGGTCATTCCAAACCTTTGACTTACTCTGTTCTGTGATCGGGTTGTGCAATATCAGTAACTGTTATTATTATTTTTCTCAAAAATTTTAATCTAAATTATTAATCACAGTTGTTCTCAGTTGAAAAATGTATATTTCAGAATGTCAAAAGGTTTTGCATAAATCAAGAGAATAAATATTAGTTTCCTGATTTACTTTATTTTTAATATATATTAATACACTCTCTACATTATAAAGACTGTTAAAAGGTTTTTCTTAAAGCTAATACATTGAAATGCCTAATATTAATTTAAAAAATTCAAAGTTATTGTAATTGAGACATTTGTCTGTTTTTATATCAGTAGTGCTCAGATTGGGGGATTTAAACTCTTGACATCTGTAAACCCCCATGAATGCTTGTAGAGGCTTGTTACAATGCAGGATAACAGAAATTTCCAATAAAAAAATGTTTTCATGATGAAAGCAGGACAATATTGCAGCCGATTTTTCTTCATTAATTGTAAAATATGATTAATCAAGCAGCTCTATTCTGTGGTACACTAAAGAAGATTTTGAAGAATCTTTTCATGTTTTCGTGACCATTGTCTTCAATTGACTTCCATTTCATGGTAAAAAAAACCAAAAAAACCCCCAGAAATTTTCAAAACATCTTTGATGTTCTAGAGAAAAAAGAAAGTCATACAGTTTTGTCATGACATGAGGGTGAGTAACCAATGAAGGAATTTTCATTTTTACATGAACTATTCCTTTAATGCACCCATTGTTTGCTTTAAAATAATGGTCTTACTTCCTTGTGTATTTTTCACATTGACTTTAGTGTCCATGAGCTTGTTTATACCTCCAGGTTCAGAGAATTGTGTTTGACGTTCTTGTAAGTCCTATTTGACAGTGGGAATGAATGTTTGTTCATTATGCTGTTATAAAAGGGAGTGTGAGCCAATCCATGTATGCCCTACGGAGGAATGTAGCTTCACCACCTCCTTTCAGTGATGCTGAGCTCTCGCAGGCTGCATCTGTTCATACAAGAGAGTGGGTACAATATCAGTTATGTGCCAGAATAATTTTATATCATTTGCAAGAGGCAACAATAAGAGGAAGTTTATCCCTCTGTAAATATTAACTACAGCACAGTTTACTGATGCAGAGCTTATAGAATGTCAGAGATATACATCCCTGGAAGCACAGAGCTCCCCTTTTAACATTCATACAGTAGCTTCTTCATAATGGTCCTGGATCAGATGAAACCAGCCTTGTTTTTTTGTCATAAGGTGGTGTGTGCACTCCCACTAGTCTCAGCGGCCACCTGAAGGCATGTGCGGGTCAGCGCGTTGGCTCATAGACAGAAAGGACTCCCCTGCTGTCAATAATTAACCAAAACAGTGTGAAAACAATAGTCAACAGAGGAAAAGAAGCTGCTAGGGGGCCTCCTACTATGGGAATTCGCTAGTAATACAACACAGTCAGCTTCCCAGAAACTCACAGTATTATACTCCCTGCTGCACTGTGTTCGTCTTTTGGTCTTTTAACAATGGCGGATAGTGTTTTTGAATAAATATTGAGTTACCAAACACAAGGTTACAGAATATCTCCCCACATTTATGATGAGCTTAAATAAAATGTACAATATTATTTATAGTTTTCACTCATAGGAACGCCCACCTGGAGGGCAAAACGAAGCTTTGCTCCACTGACCGCCAGCTATTTTTATGCAGATTGCATCAAGTAATAATGTAGTAAACGTAGATATTAAAAGGCGAGATTCAGTGGACACCTTATTGATGATGTATATTTTGTACAGGCAAGAAAATGAAGCCAGAATATAAACGCTATGTACAAAGTTTCACGTTAAATGGTTTCCCCATAGAAAACCATTATAAGGAAAACACTGAACCGTTAAGCGGACTGCGTTCATATTCTGGCCTCATCTGCTTGCCTGTGTAAACTATGCATCATAAATGTGGTGATTACTGAATTTTATCTTTTAATATTACTGTTTTAAATTTTTTGACGCACTGTTTAATGATTGAAATATTGTGGCGGGTGCTTAATAGGGATTGGAAATGGCCAAAACTTGCATTTTGTTCTGAAATACCTTTGTTTTATTCCTTTGAGAGGTGATCTAAATATTTGCGGCTGTGAAACAGATGAAAAATTGACACGCTTGTGCAGCAGTTCTATGAATGTTTTACCCTCCAAGTCTTCGAGATTGTCATGTGACTGAAAACTATCACTTAGGGGTGGGCGATATGGCAAAAATATCAAATCACAATTTTTTTTTTTTATATTTATTACCATCATTTACATCATTTAATTCCATTTACCAGAATTAGTTTCTATCTTCTACTGAATATAAATGCAATTTTGAAGAAATGTGGACCAGCAACTGTTTGGTTAAACACGTTCTTCAAAATATCTTCTTTTGTGTTCAGCACTAGAAAGAAATGAATATAGGTTTGGGACAACGTGAATGAGTAAATAATGAAAGAAATACAATTTTTGGGTGAACTACCCCTTTAATGACAGTCGGCTGCATGTTTAGTACTGTCGCTTTAAGTTTAAGTCAAGACCTGCACACATCTATTATACAGGCATGCATCCTTTTGTCTCGGCTGTTTACGTTCATTTTAGACATAACCAACTTATCTATATGTAAACCTTGTGTGTTTGGACCGTATTAGTTCAAAAGATAACTTAGTTGATTATTCAGGTGCTGTTAGACAGGCGTTTTAGTGCGCGTGCTTCAGGTGTATGGGCTCAGAAAAAAGTGCACGCAAATAATGTACTTTTGTGATTGCGAATAAGGTCAGTGTTTCGTGAGTGTAACTCTACCACTGAGTTAACACTGATGTGAATGTATTTGGCGCTGTACAGTATATAGAGACAGAGGCGCCAGAGCTGCAGCTGATATAATGTGCGCTGTAGCACGATACTATGATATTTCTTCAAAAGCAGATTGTGAAGACATTTTTATCGTTCACGATCAAAAATCCTCATATCGAACACCCCTACTATCAATTGGAATAAGCTCTTTATCAGCTGAACAACTACTTAAACTCAAATGGATACCTGGACAATTTTCAATCTGGTTTCCGCTTAAATTCAGATTCTGGCGAAATACCAGTGCTGGTACTACTAGATTTCAGTGCTGCGTTTGACACTGTTGATCATAACATACTTCTGGAAAACTGGGTCGGGCTTTCTGGGATGGTCCTCAAATTGTTCAGGTCATACTTAGAAGGGAGAGGTTATTATGTGAGTATAGGAGAGCATAAATCTACTTGGATGTCCATGAAATGCGGAGTCCCACAAGGCTCAATTCTTGCACCACTCCTGTTCAGCCTGTATATGCTCCCACTGAGGGAAATAATGAGAAAGAACCAAATTGCCTATCACGGCTATGCAGATGATACCCAGGTTTACCTAGCCTAATCGCCAAATGACTACACACCCATTGACTCCCTCTGTCAATGCGTTGATGAAAATAACAGTTGGAAGTACCAAACCTTTCTAAAGTTGAACAAGGAGAAAACTAAAGTCATTGCATTTGGAAACAAAGATGAAGTTCTCAAGGTGAATGCATACCTTCACTCTAGGGATCAAACAACTAAAAATTAAGTCAAGAATCTTGGTGTGATTCTGGAATCAGACCTTAGTTTCAGTAGTCATGTCAAAGCAGTAACTAACTCAGCATACTATCATCTCAAAAACATTGCAAGAATTAGATGTTTCTTTTCCAGTCAAGACTTGGAGAAACTCGTTCATGCCTTTATCACCATCAGGGGTTCACTCCAAACAAGAGGAGCCCGCTTTTAGCCATTATGCCGCCTGCAGTTGAAACCAGCTTCCAGAAGAGATCAGATGTGCTAAAACATTAGCCACATTTTAAATCTAGATTCAAAGCACATGTGTTTTAACTGTGCATTTACTGAATGAGCACTGTGCTATGCCCGAACGGATTGCACTGTATTTTATGGATAATCATTTTTTAAAATTTAACTGTTTTAATTAACTTTGAATCCATTTTTAAATATTGGATTTAAAAAAAAATCTTACTTAAAAAAAATAATTCCTTGATTTATTGTTGTGATAATTTTTTAATGATTATTTTAATTCCTTTTATGTAAATCACTTTGAATTACCATTGTGTATGAAATGTGCTATATAAATAACCTTGCCTTGACTTAATGACTGTCACCTATTTCTGTTTTAGGGACATCATGATCACGCATTTCGATCCCTCCATCTCCTATGAGGGGCTGTGCAGTGAGGTGCGGGACATGTGCTCCATGGACAATGACCAGCTCTTCACTATGAAATGGATTGATGAAGAAGGTTTGTTTTTACATTTGTATTCCTTTGCTCTCTCTGGCCTTATTTACAGCTGGTATTAACATCTGTCCCTGGTGATCCGATCGCAAGCAGTCAGCCGAGAAAATTGCCATTTACACCTGGTATTAACATGCGTCTCCTGTGACCGCTTGTGATCAGATTTCCTTAAAAAGAGACTCTGATTTCATGACTACACACAAGACCAGGCACCAGTGAGTGCCCATTTTTTTCTCATGATCTTAATTTCTTACCGTTTTTTTTTTTCTTTGGTTGTTATATAACTTATAATGGGTACTACTGTCTTTTGTCGTGTCATGCCACTCGTGTCCAGTGTAGACACAGTTTGAGTTTTTTAATGGGTTATATAATAACCCTGCTTGTTTTTAATGTTTTTATGAAATATCTTTATTGAGTGCATGATCATATCATTGTATTATTTACTGCTATGCGAGCCGCAAATTAAAGTTTCGCAAGCCACACGTTTACATTATAAATGCAGTATGGTCATTTTCATTTCTGACTCCATTTGTGGTTTGAGTGATGACAAAATGTTTTGGACTCTGTTTGAACCTATATTTAGTGCTGTCCACCTGTGATCAGATCCCCTGAGAAAGATGCTAATAACAGGTTTAAATGTGGCCTCTCATTCTGTTCCTCTAACTGTCACCGTAGCAACAAGCTTCCCCCTGCCATTCTACTGAAACGTCTGCTTCATTTGCACCAGCATTTTATGTATTACAAATGAACCCACTTTTGGTAGATTGCATTAGAGTCTCAAAATTACCCTGGACTCCACTTGCAGGAATAAAATGGATGGATTTTACATGAGAAATAAAGTGAATATGAACGCAGCGCGCAGCAGGGAGCAGGTTTTACTCTGGGAAGATTGACTGTGTGTGATGATTAACTGCTGCATTAGTCATGCAAGATGGGAAATGGTGATGGGAGAACGTTCATTTAAATACCAAAATCTTCACCATTCCATGCTGAGCCCAGAGTCACGCTGCTCATTAGCATAGCTGATCTGAGAGGGTCGTCATGGCGAGCAGATAATCCCGTCTGTCTGCACAAGCCTTGGCATCGATGCCTGCCGTCACTCATTGCCTCCGCTATGATGTGTACACAAGCGGTGACTGTCAGTGCCACAGGCTGCTCTTTAGATGACAACACGATTGACGTCAACTTCAGACAACACCACAGACCCTGTTACAAATTCATGGTGAAAAACAGGTTTTTACATTATGCTGTCCCAAAATCGGTAGAATCACAAGCAGGGGCTTGTTTCTTGTCTCTTTTTCAGTTGTGCTTTATGTCTCTCACTCTCTCTGTTTCTCTTTGCAGTGTCAGTTATGTCGCTTATGCTGATGTCTTGGTACCGTTTTCTAGTGAGTGTTCACTGTGCTTGTCATTGTAGGGGATCCATGCACCGTTTCTTCTCAACTGGAGCTGGAGGAGGCCTTACGTCTCTATGAGCTCAACAAAGACTCGGAGCTCATTATTCACGGTATGCTGGGGTTTGGCTTTTGATGTCGGTGGGCTACGTATGATTTTGTACCCTGTGTCGTTCTGTAGATTCATGAAAGAATTATGACAGATGAAGCTTTACACTATGTCGTGAGCTGATGTGACATGAAAAAGTACTTTGAAATACTTTAGTTTTTTCCTATTTCTGTTAATAAGCAAAAAGTATGTCTAATCAATTTAATTAATAAAACTTTGACAGTTTAATATTTTATTAACATTTCAATGACAGTAGTGGCCTGTGAATTATTTACTTATTAATTTCAGAAATTCAGCATTGTCGTTTTGAAATGTCTGCATTGATTATTTTTTAATTAATACAAATTTAGTATCAAAAACAGTCGTAATCAAATTAATGTATTAAAGTTTTTTTTTTTAAAGTGTAGTTTATCTTTTAAATTGTAATGAAATTAAATGAAATTTTACCAATACCTAATTTTTAGTAAGCAAAGTGCTGCAGACCGATTTGATGGATAAAAAATTGCTGAAAAATATGGATGAAAAGTTGTGTGGTATTCCTTAAACAATTATGTTTTAATATGAGAAATACATTTATTCTGCTGTATATTAGTAATATATTTCTCTCCTTCATTTCTTCAAAGTGAATTAAACTTTTATTGTGGGGGTTGTAATGAAGACCTTTAAATTATCTGATACAAATTTTTATGGTGAAATGCTTGTGACGTGAACTCTGGAGATGTTCATGTGGAGTGTCCTTGTATAGAGACAACAGATGCTGAAAAGGCCACATGCACCACACATGCTTGAGTGTATGTAGTAGACAAAAACAGCTCATTCACCCAAAGACAGACATACCTACAGAACAAACAACTTCTTATTTAAATTTTTGCAGTTTAATGGTCACAGACACTAATCTGCATTGCCGGCCACCTGGTACCCATTTCACTGGTGTTACGCTGGGTAGCTCGGCCTGCCATGAAATCTCACTGGTTCAAAATTTTGTACCTTTAAACATCAAATATCGTCTGACTGGCTCTGATTGTGTCGCATTGCACAGCAGTTTTGCGTTCATCTTGTCGCTGGATACTTGTCACATCAGACACAGCATTAGAGTCATAACAGCCATGTCCTTTGAAGCATGACATGTGACATGCAGTGTAGCAGGCCCCTGCTAATGAGCTCAGTCCAAGCTCCACATTTTGATGTTCTGGCTTGGGTAAATGTATTTATTTATTTATAACACCCTACAGCATTATACAGGTCCTTAGATCAATAGTTTGCAGGAGAGATAGGTTTCAGGGCATGATTGACAGAGATACATTGGTCTGCCTGCTGTGTGAGTTAATTAGTCATGCTGAGGAAGAGACGTCTGGCCACAAGGGCTTTCAGAAAAAGACCTCAACCGACTGTCCGTCAATAGCCACTCTCCATAGCAGCTGACCTCGAAGGCCTGGACAGACTCGGTTTCTTGACCCCAAAGTCCTTATCCACTGTCAGATGAGGAGAGGTCACAGAGAGGTCCTTCTGGAAATGTTTGTCAGTGTTTTTTTTCACAGTCTCTCTCTCTCTCTCTCTCTCCACAGTGTTTCCATGTGTCCCTGAGAAGCCTGGCATGCCCTGTCCTGGAGAAGACAGTATGTGCATTTTGTCATTTATGGTCATTTAGATCATAATGTTTATTTTTTTGCACTTTATATTGCTGGAATGCATACATTGGGTTATAATGATGGTAATTAGTAGGTTTAATTCATGCCTTAATGTTGTATTCAGAGTCCATATACCGTCGCGGGGCTCGGCGCTGGAGGAAACTCTACTATGCCAATGGACATGCGTTTCAGGCCAAACGTTTTAACAGGGTACAAACATGCTCTTTTTTTTATTTCTAAAATAAAAAATACAATAAAATACAGAATCTTTTTTTTTATTTCCGGGTTTGTTACTTAATTTGTCTGAATTAATTGCACATGCCTTCAGTATAGTTTATTTTTCCTGTTCCTGTGTTTTCTGTTGTGTACAGCGTGCTCATTGTGCCATCTGCACAGATCGTATCTGGGGCCTGGGCAGGCAGGGATACAAGTGCATAAACTGTAAACTGCTGGTGCATAAGAAATGCCATAAATTGGTCACAGTGGAGTGTGGTAGACAGGTAATACAGGTGAGACATTAGTAAGTCCACATGGAATCTGCATGCTTCTTACACTTTCAAAGTAAATTTAAATATAAAATCGATTAGACATTCTTATTGGTATGTAAATGTATTACCAGATATGCCAGATATTTAGGGATGGAAAACTTTCAGTTTTTTGTATAGACCTACATTTTGGACATGCATTTTCTGCTAATAACACTATGAATTTCAATCTGTCTTTATTTTTGACCTTCGTACAATTTTTCTAGGACCCAATGATTGGAAGAATCGATCCAGGGTCCACTCCATCAGAGCACGCTGATCAAGGTACTATGGACTCTCATCTATATTTGTCAAGTGCTACACATGCACTTGGCATTATATATCTATCATGTGTGTTTATTACATTTTCCTTACTACTTTCTGCTTGAATAGCAGACTAATACTCATATAAAATCAATTTTCAGGAAAGAATGTCCTTTTGAGATTTTCAATTAAACTTGCAATCAGTTTTCAAAAATAATTTTCTTTTAAGGCTTTCCATCTAAATTTAAATGATTCTGCCTGGGGTCACATAATAATCAACCTTCTGTACCTTGCTCAGACTTTTCAAAAATCAATTTCAGAATCTCAATGTTTTTTTTTTTTAAAGTTTAGTCAGGTATACGTTTCTGAACCTGAACTGAACAATTTCCCTGATTCCCATGATAACTTGGTAACTACATAAACATTCTACCCAGAGATCCATTTGCAAAAATCCAAAGTCAAGCAGATGAACTCTCCATGTGCTTTGTTAGCAAAGTCACTAACTAAAAAGTAACTTGTAATGCAGAGGTGTTAAACAGTGTTCATCTGAGTTATTGCATTCATTAAGTCACTAAATTGATTCACCAAGATCTATAGTTGCTCATTGATGCCACTGATTTTCATCTTGAGGGATTTTAAATGACTGGATGGGCTAAGCCGATGTTTCCCTTTAGTAATTAGGCATGTTCTTGCACTGAAACAGATTGATGCATTGAGCAGCGTACAGGCGTGATTCTTCTCACAAGATTAAGCTTGTTTGTTAGAATTAATGACGTGAACAGGCTCATGGCTTTAGTTACAGTGCTGGTCAGATAAATTTCAATCCCGCTGTTTTTTCAAAGTGCTTTATTTATCAAAGTGCCTGGTTAGGTTTAGAGGCTTGTGAATTACTTTTTTGTAAGTATATTATTGAACAATGCCAAAAGGCTGCTGAGTGATGACTTTCCCTGTTTCTCTTTGTTGTTTTCTAGTTCTAGACAAAAAGAACTCCACAGAAAGTATCAATCACGAGGGAGAGGAGCATGAGGTAAGACACGCTTTGGCCTTGTTAACTCCTGGTTTTAACATCCATTTAAGTTGATCCATTCACAAGTGGTAAATGCTGCTTCTCACGAATTCTTATCTCTGCAAGCGATGTGAGCTTAAGTCGCTTTTAATGTACATTGAAAACATGACACGCCAGTCATCTTCCTCTTTTGTTTATAAATCTGTTGTCAACAAAAGAGAAGCTTTACGGTCTCCCTGCAGTTTTATGACAGAATAAAATCTCTATAGTTTAAAGTTTGAAAGCAAAGTAGGACAGACAAGCATAAATATTAATATTGTAATTTTACTGTTTTGTAAAATAAAATAATTATGATTATTATTATTTCATATTATTTTTACAGTACTATAGTATTATTGCAATAGTAGTTTATTTCTTTGATTTTTTTTATTTTTATTTTATATATATATAAATAAATACTAAAATAAAAATATTACTTTGAATAATGGCAATTGTTGTTGATGTTAGCTGGTCACTTGCATTTTTGATGATGTCTCAGACGCTCCAGGGCAGATAAGCATTTACACTACAAATTCAATGTACACACATGTGTTTTTTTGATGTGGTATGAACAATCAGATCACACCATGTTTTTAGCAATTTCTCTTGTTGATCCAATTGGTCAAAATAAATGTTAGTAACAGGTGTAAATGGCACCATTATGAATGTTTCGTTTGATTACATGAGCTTTCAGCAGTCCATTCTCCGACAGATGATCAGGCTGAAGTTGTCATTCAGGGAAAGCGATGGGGGTGTGCAAGGTTCATTCGGGCTGTATTGATTTCCTTTAGTTGAGCTAATAAAGTAACCTTCTATCAGGGTCATTAGAATCTGATTAAGGGCACATGCTCCTGTAGCTCTGTCACAGTCATGGGAAATCATACAGAGGGAAAGGACAGGGAAGAGATATAAACCAGAGAGAAGAGATTGATTATTTATAGACATATTTGGGCTGTCAAGCGATTAACACTTTTAATCTAATTGATTATGATGACATGATGTGCTGATTGATTAATTGCAAATTAACTCATTGATTTGGGCTGAAATTCCCTCAAAAAGATAAATTAAACTGTTTATTGTGATAAATGAGAAAAGCATTATGTACTAGATTTAGAAAGAAATATTTTTATTCCACATAGAATTGATTACACACAAACTTTCAAGGCTACAATGTATCAATTACATTGAAATTATAAAGAAAACAATGAAATGATACTGTAAATAAAATATTAAACTAAAACTGCCAGTAAGTAATAATAAGCGAATCATTCAGTCATTCCTTCAACCAATTTGTTCAAACCACTGATTCAAAAATGAATCAAGTCACTGTCTTTATAAATGGGTCACTGAATCATTAGTTTAGTTCATTCTTTAAAAAAATTAACTGCGTTGTTTGGAGACTTACAACAGTTCTGCTGTGGCTTTGTTTGGAACTTTGTTTTGTGAAAATGAGCAATAACAGACAATACTGAGTAGGGCTGAACGATTTTGGAAAACAATCTAATTGCGATTTTTTTTAATTATTTTTTTTACCAAGACTGCGATTTAATGTGATTATTTTTGAAAGCTTTTTTTTTATTCTGTATTATTCAACAAAGACAAGCAATAAATCATTGTATAGTATGCAGTGTTGTGCACGTTACTTTAAAAAAGTAATTAGTTATTACTAGTTACTTCTCACAAACAGTAACTGAGTTGCATCATTATAAAAGAAACTAATTACCAGGGAAAGTAACTATTATTTTTTTTTTTTAAATGTTCAAATATGTCAAATAACTTGGATGCCCCAATATTAAATATGTTAAATGAATGAAACGGTCACTAAATGGAATAAATTATTATTATAAAACATTGTGCACTAATCTACACTATTTTAATGTTTCTGTGGGACAATGTGAGAGACACCTATCAAATTCAATTGATTATTGTAAATATTATCAACCTTCTATAGACACCTTGGCAATAGAATCTCTATTGGCTTGTAATTTTTTTTAGTTTACTCACCAGACTAATATTAATTATCTGATATAGTCGCTCGAACTGATTAGCTGAAATCAAAACGGGGAGGATAATAGGTGAGCGCCAGCCAATGAGATTGGCGTTTGCGCATTAGTCCCGCCCACTACCAGAAAACCCGGCAGTTCTTAATAGCTGAAGAATTCCATAGGAACTCCATTATTTTGACAAGAAAATACAACAAAAGATATCATTTACATGTAGCGCGTCAATTCTGCATGATATGTAAGACCGCAAACTGCGGACTTGGCAACATAGCGTGCCAACTTGATGCTTCCTCTTAAGACTGTTTAGATGTGTTCGACTTCAAGCAGCGCAGCTAGACCGATCACTGTGTATCATCAAATACTGCGAGAGCTATAAATATGGACGCATATGTGTAGCTAAATTCAATTTGCAATGTAATATGCAAAATGGCAATGCAATATGTAAAATGGCAATGTATTTCTGTATTTAAATGTACATTTTCTCATTCATATGTGCAATATTTAGTGCAAAATGAAAAAATGAAAATTCAGTTATATCATTTAAATTTGCCATTTTCTACACTAGTTTTAATATGCAAATTAAAAACATATTTTAAAGCTTTAAAAGTTGCAAAATTAAAATGTAAATGTATTATCCAAATTGATTAGATATATTTAACATGTCCAAGCAAAAACTGTAGCAAAATGATCATTTAAATGCTGTTTTTCCTAAATGCATTTAGACTTAGGGGTAGGACACTTAGGGTTGCATTTTCATCGTGAAACCATATGATAATTGTAGCAAAATGCAATGACAGTTTCAAAATGCATTCTGAGCCAAAGGTGCAGCAAAAGGGTAGCAAAAATGGTGATTTAAATGTCTTTTATTTTTCTTAAATGCTTTGCCACTTACATATATTACGTTTCAATTGCATTTTCATTAAATCCCCCGCGATGAATATAGTTTAAGTCATTGTGGATTTGAAAATGCATTCCTAGCCGAGCACGCCCCCTAGCTGTCAATCATTACATCAAGGCGGGGCTCGGCAACAGGACACACAATAGGTCAATATTCACCATTAACCAAACGCTTTTCACCTGCCTGAACATCTCTCACCGTTTACACTCGGATTGATGCACATAAAGAAAAAACACAGTGCTATTCTACACTTATTTACTACCTTACCTTATATTTTATAACTCTTTTATTTTTAATCCGTAAAATAGGGTGTGTTTCGTGGCACCTGAACAGGGACGTGCAGAGAGTTCCGCAGGGGCTCAAATGTAAAATATATATTACATATATTTTATACATATATATGAGAGAGAGAGAGGTCAAAAGTTTGGATACATTAATATTTTATATTTTTGCAATACGTCACACAATTTTTATATACTTTAAAATACATTTTATGCAATGCTGATTTATTAGCAATGTTGGAAAGCAGTCATACTTTTTTCAGGATTCTTTGATGAATAAAAAGGCCAATAAGAACAGCATTTATTTAAAATCTAACTTTTGTAACAATATACACTACTGTTTAGAAGCTTGCTGTCAGCATGTTTTTTTTTTTTAATGTTTTTATTCAGCAAGGATTTGTTAAATTGTTAGAAACAGTAAAGATCAATATTAGAAAACATCTCTATTTTGAATAAATACTGTTCTTTTTCAATTTTATTTATCAATGAACCCCAAAAAAGTATGACAGGTTCCAAAATAAATAAATAAAAGAAAAAGAAAAAAATTAAGCAGCGCAACTGTTTCCAACACTGATAATAAATCAGCATATTAGAATGATTTCTGAAGGACCATGCATTGAAGACTGGAGTAATGATGCTGAAAATTCAGCTTTGAATCAAAGAAATAAATGATATTCTAAAGTATATTAAAATAGGAAAACATTCTTTTAAATTGTAATATTTCACAATATTACAGTTTTTCTGTATTTTTTTATCAAATAAATCCAGGCTTGATGAGCATAAGACACTTTCATGATGCTGCATAATTATCAAAAATGGTAATATAATAAAGTCCTTTCACATCACCATTTCGCCAGCCTACACTTCACATTACATGCCTGTAGGTGTCATGAACAGCAAACGGTGTAGGATATCATACACAAATATAAGTGAATTGAATAGCCTACTGATTACCATCGACTGTTGTTTTGTGCCTTGCTTTAGTAGTCATTCAGCATCTATTTTCTCAGTGATGTTTTTTTATAAAATGAGACAAACCCCAGATCCAGATCGCTCCACAAATAAGCTTGTCTGTCCCATGTCATTTTCTACCAATTTATGAATAAGAACGGAAAATGACCGCTCCACTTCACATTATTGTATAATGAAATTTGAACTTGAGACAGATCATGATTGGTTGGTGTTAGGGGTGGGCGATATGGGAAAAATATCATATCACGATTTTTTTTAGAAATATCACGGTTCTTTGTCATGGTGGTTTTACTGTTTTGGTTTTACAAGTTGTCTGAGCATTACAGCCAAACTAGAAAGACAAAGCCTTTCAAGGTAACAAAAAAACAACAAAAAAAGGCATGGCAGATATTTAGGCCAAAGTGGGCGAAGATAAAAATCTGTGTCATCATTTTATTTTTCTTATTAAAAAATAAGAACAAAGATACACATTACAAATACACATAATATACAAATTTTCAGGTACAATAGGTGTATTTAGCAGGAGCATTCAAGAAATTGAATGAACAAATATAAAAATAAAACACTACATAGACTGATTCCTAAAGCAACTGTATTAAAGTTTTTCAGTCAAGAATAGGGAGTGATTTTTCTCTTTGCGTTTTGTTGTTTTGTTAACGTTAAATTAATAGTTCTCCCAAAAATAAATATTCTGTCATCTGTCTGTCAATTCTGTCATAATGTTTTATTTTTATACCATCATTTACTCAAAAGTTGTTTTAAACCTGAATGAGTTTCTTTCTTCTGCTGAACATAAATGCTATTTTGAAGAAGGTGGAAAACCAAACAGTTGCTGGTCGAATTCCATAGGATTTTTCTTTCCTACTCTCAAAGTCAATGTGGACCAGCAACTGTTTGGTTACCCTCATTCTTCAAAATATCTTATTTTGGGTTCAGCACAAGAAATTAATAGAGGTTTGGGACAACATGTGAGTGATTAAACAATGACAGAAATTAAATTTTAGGGTGAACTATCCCTTTAATGACAGTCGACAGCATGTTTAGTGTCCTGTCTCTTTAAGACCTGCACGCATCTAATATACAGTACAGGCACGCATCCGTTTCTCTCTCAACTATTTACTTTCATTTTAGAGATAACCAACTGAGTCTGTATGTAAACCTTGAATGTTTTGACAGTATTAGCGCAAAAGATAAGTTAGTTGAGTAATCAGGCGCTGTTAGACAGGCGTTTTAGTGCGCGTGCTTCAGGTGTATGCGCTCAGAAAAAGCGCACGTCAGACCAGCGCGTGAATTAAACCTTTAACCAGCAAGGCTTGTATGCAAGTAATGTACTTTTTGATCGCGAATAAGTGCAGTGTCCTGTCAGAGTAACTCTACTGCTGTATGTCGTGTTGTACAGTACATAGAGACGGTGGCGCCAGAACTGTATTTGACAATGTGTGCTGCAGCACGATACTACGATATTTTTTCAAAAGCAGATCGTGGAGACATTTTTATCGTCCACGATCAAAAATCGTCATATCGCACACCCCTAGTTGGTGTATTATACATGACAAATAGGCACTGATGAATATGTAGCCTAATATTCTAAATGATATAAAATATTGATTTTTAATTAAATCGACACACTAGCTTTGATTATTGATGGAAAAAAAAGTAATGAAAATATTGTTTGGTTAATTTTTTTTCTTCCATCGACCCGCTCACTGAAAGAACCATATATGGCTTGAGAGCCTATGGTTTCTGAACAGACTGGAATATCAGTCAGTCGAGCAAAACGCACGCAACCCATAGCAACGCCTCAGATTGACATATATGTAAAAATAAACAAATTTTCAGACTTTTGAGTGATTAGTTACCGTTTTGTACACATTGTCATGTTAATTACAATTCAAATGCATTTTGTTTTATTGACCACAATATCATTGATATTTGTCTGAGAGGGGCACTTTTGAATAATTTTGAAAAAAGGGCAGGGGCTCGAGACGCCAAAGCCCCTGCCCCTGAGGAACTCTCTGCACGTCCCTGTTCAGGTGCCACGAAACACACCCTATTTTACGGATTAAAAATAAAAGAGTTATAAAATATAAGGTAAGGTAGTAAATAAGTGTAGAATAGCACTGTGTTTTTTGTTTATGTGCATCAATCCGAGTGTAAACGGTGAGAGATGTTCAGGCAGGTGAAAAGCGTTTGGTTAATGGTGAATATTGACCTATTGTGTGTCCTGTTGCCGAGCCCCGCCTTGATGTAATGATTGACAGCTAGGGGGCGTGCTCGGCTAGGAATGCATTTTCAAATCCACAATGACTTAAACTATATTCATCGCGGGGGATTTAATGAAAATGCAATTGAAACGTAATATATGTAAGTGGCAAAGCATTTAAGAAAAATAAAAGACATTTAAATCACCATTTTTGCTACCCTTTTGCTGCACCTTTGGCTCAGAATGCATTTTGAAACTGTCATTGCATTTTGCTACAATTATCATATGGTTTCACGATGAAAATGCAACCCTAAGTGTCCTACCCCTAAGTCTAAATGCATTTAGGAAAAACAGCATTTAAATGATCATTTTGCTACAGTTTTTACTTGGACATGTTAAATATATCTAATCAATTTGGGTAATACATTTACATTTTAATTTTGCAACTTATAAAGCTTTAAAATATGTTTTTAATTTGCATATTAAAACTAGTGTAGAAAATGGCAAATTTAAATGATATAATTGAATTTTCATTTTGCAATAAATATTGCACATATGAATGAGAAAATGTAAATTTAAATACAGAAATACATTGCCATTTTGCATATTACATTGCAAATTGAATTTAGCTACACATATGCTTCCATATATAAGAGAGCGGACGTCTCCTTATGCTTTCTCTCGCCGTACTTTGATGTCATACACCGATCGATCTTCAAGTCAAACACACCTCACGTGACAGAGTGTAATTGCAGCCTCTGTGGTTGAAAAATCGTGTTTTTTCATATCGCGATATTATCACAAATGCAATTAATAGCTCAGCCCTAATACTGAGTCTAAAATATAACACAGTATTACTACTTGTTTATTTAACTGTTTTTAAAACCAGTATTCCATTTGCAATTGTGCTGATATTCAGGGGGGGAAAAAAACAGCACTCTTGTGTCCCTGGACCACAAAACCAGTCATAAAGGGCCCATTTTTTTTAAATTGAGACTTGTACATCATCTGATGTATAATTCCATTGATGTATGGTTTGTTAGTATAGGACAATATTTGGCCGTGATACAACTATTTGAAAATCTGGAATCTGAGGGTGCAAAAAATCTAAATATTGAGAAAATTGCCTGTAAAATGATCTAATTTAAGTTCTTAGCAATGCATATTACTAATCAAAAATTAAGTTTTGATAGATTTATGGTAGGAAATATACACAATATCTTCATGGAACATGATCGTTACTTAATATCCAAATGATTTTTGGCATAAAAGAAAAATCAATAGTTTTGACCCATACAGTGTATTGTTGGCTATTGCTACACATATACCTGTGCAACTTATGACTGGTTTTGTAGTCCAGGGTCACATATGATCTTATTGAACTGTCACTTGATATAAATAGACAAAACCCCTACAGGGGCATTGTTTGCCCTCATATCTGGAATTTTAGTGGCATGTAATAGCATTATAATTGGCTACATCACACAACGTGTATATAAATATAAATAAATAAAAGATGTTGGTGGTTTAACATTCTCTTTGTCCATCTCTCAGGCTGTGGGCAGTCGGGACTCAGGGAAGGCTGTGTCCAGTTTGGGGCTAACAGACTTTGACCTACTCCGAGTGATTGGCAGGGGCAGCTACGCCAAGGTGCTGCTGGTGCGTCTCAAAAAGACAGACCGCATCTACGCCATGAAGGTGGTGAAGAAGGAGCTGGTGAACGATGATGAGGTGACATTTCACATTTCATACAATGGGAATGTGCAAAGATGCCACTGATGTCATTATATTCATAACGGTTTTGAACTGTACCAAGTTCAAATGAACCCCATCCCAGACTACATTGTCACTCCCAACTCCAGGTTGAAAGCATTCTTGACACTTCACAACAATATTTCTTGTGACACTAAATTACTGAACAACTCAATAATTTGAGCTTTTTGAGTCTTGACTGCAGAATAAAACAAGCAAAGAGCCGCCTCTGGCTCTAATCTTTTCAGGATGTGTTGAAGTACACATACAGATGACTAGATGTTGATGAAGTGGGCATTTAACGTTGATTAGATGCACTTAAGCCTTGTGTGATGAATTGACAGCAGCAGCCGATGGTCAATAATGGCAGCTGTGCTCTACTGGCCCCGCAGTGCTTCTTTAAGCGAGTCTCACGGTCAGAGGTATTTTTTACCAGGCTGTCAATGAAAGGTCCTAGTTTTTCCACTCTGTCCATTGTGAGTCTCCTCACATCCAGGAGTAGCTCCTTGGGAAGACCTGGTGCCCCCGTCTTTTAAACCTTTATCAGTTTTCAGCCTTGTGAGGTGCTTCTACTCGATACAGTCCTGAATGTCCTTCCAAATGTTTCCCCTACTGACAGAAAGAATGCTCTGCTTTTCAATGGGAGATTGATTTTTTGGTGTGTGTGTGTGTGTGTGTGTGTGTGTGTTTGCTCTTTCTTGTTTTTCAGGATATTGACTGGGTTCAAACCGAAAAGCATGTGTTTGAGCAGGCTTCCAACCATCCCTTCCTGGTGGGACTTCATTCCTGCTTCCAGACAGAGAGCAGGTCTGTCCATACTCACTCTTTCTATGCAAACATACAAGTATAAGATGTAGTGACAAGGAATAACTGGTATAAAAAAATTAAAGTGGTGCTCTTATATTGGTCCTCAGGCCACTCTTATTGTTGAGCCCTTCGGTTTAGTGTAAAATGTTTTGTTTGTCTGGCGAGGGCTAATGATTATTTAATGCTTTTCTTTACCAGGCTATTCTTTGTAATCGAATATGTGAATGGAGGGGATCTAATGTTCCACATGCAGCGACAGAGAAAACTTCCGGAAGAGCATGCCAGGTATGAGGATGTGAACAGTCTATCAGTAACATGGTTCAGTGTTAATTAACAGTCTGAGCAGGGTTGGAATTGACTTCAAGCTGAATGACACCACAGGAACAGAAACACAAGTGAGGTCACTCACTGTTTCCTTTGTTCTTTCTACTGGCAGGTTTTACTCAGCAGAGATCAGTCTTGCCTTGAACTACCTCCATGAGCGTGGCATCATTTACAGGGATCTGAAGCTGGACAATGTTCTGCTGGAGTCAGAGGGACACATCAAACTCACTGATTATGGCATGTGTAAGGTACGTCTGAAGATGTTCATTGTCTCAGTTGATTATGTGCCATATTGCTTAAGCCATATCTGCTGACCAGAATATCTTTGTATATCATACAAACATTTGCCTTTTATTCATCAACCTCAAATATGGCTTTATCATTGAAACATTTGAGTAGCAGTAACTTTACATGGCCCTTTGCTCTAACATTAACCTAGATAAACACATCTCTTCCATCTTTATTTGACACTAACTCTAGCACTCTCTATTCTAATTCTATTTTATCTATCTGTCTTCTTTGAGTCTATTAGTCTTCTTTGTATCTATCTGACCCTCTGACACTAGCTTTCTTTTTTCTATTCATCTACTTGTTTTCTTAAAAAATAAAACACAAAAGTTTTTTTTTCTATTCTACTTGTTTTCTTTCATAAAAAAAACTAAAACCTTGCTACGTGTACTGCATTAGGCTAACCGATACTTGTCATAGTGCTTGCATATTGTTGCTCTTTTGTTGGTTTTGATTGCTTCTATTGTCCTCATTTGTAAGTCGCTTTGGATAAAAGCTTCTGCTAAATGACTAAATGTTAATGTAGATAAATGTGCTTTATTAGGTGCACTTTATCATATATGCAAGAGTTATGCAAGTGGAGTGTGGAAGTTACTTTTATTTATATACGCACACAATATCAACAAGATGTTGTGCTTTCATAAAATAAAGAGAACAAACTTTTCTGCCATCTCAGTCTTTGCATGCTGGTCTGCAGCGAAACTCGGCGTATAGGCTATAGGCTTTCCCAACACATGGTTATTACTTTCGCCGGTGTTTTACGGCAAGTTCTTTGAGCCTTTAATTTCTTCACTTTCAATTTGTATTATTTTAGTAAATATTATGTAAAATAATTTAATTGCAGAAATTATGCATATGTTATTTACTACCATTAATATTGTATATCTGATAGGAATCCCATCTATGTGGTCTCTAAAATATAGCCACTGGCTATCAAAAAAAAAATAATCGATCAGTAGTTTAGTATTGTGTGCCTGAGTGTTTCTTTGGTTTCAATATTCATCTTTTATGCAGGAGGGACTGAGACCAGGAGACACAACCAGCACTTTCTGTGGAACCCCCAATTACATTGCACCTGAGATTCTGAGAGGAGAAGACTACGGTATGCACCGTTCACACACAGACAAACCTCTTCACAAAGACTTTCAGTTGGCAACTATGTACGCTAATGCACAGTGCTTAATCCATTTATTGCTATTAGTGTCTGCTTTGTGACTTTCTGCCATTTGAGTTTATGTCAGTGCTAATCTTCCCATCTCAGAGGCTCAGGATGATACATGTGCATTTTTGTGTGTGCGTGTTTTCTTTAAAGGTTTTAGTGTGGACTGGTGGGCACTGGGCGTCCTGATGTTTGAGATGATGGCTGGGAGGTCACCCTTTGATATAGTCGGCAGCTCTGATAACCCTGACCAAAACACAGAAGATTATCTTTTCCAAGGTATGTGGCAACAAGCATACATGTTTCAAAAACTGTTTTCAATGTCTCTCAGTATATCCCATAAAAAAAATTCTCTTTCCCCTTTGCAGTAATTTTGGAGAAGCAGATCAGAATTCCCAGATCGTTATCGGTTAAAGCCGCTAGCGTGCTGAAGGGATTCCTCAACAAGGTAAAGCAGACCAGACAGATCAATTTTAATATCCTTATATCATATGGACCTGTTATAGGTCATAATCATTGCTCCCCACCTCTTTCGTACACTCTTAATCTCTCTACTCTTTGTTTTTCTGTTTTTGTCTCTTCGCTGTCTTGTTTCTTCTCACTGATTTCTTTTTCACTTTTTTTTTTTCTAGGAGCCAAAGGAACGCCTCGGATGTCACCCTCAGACAGGCTTTGCAGACATCATGGCCCATCCTTTTTTCCGAAATGTAGACTGGGATCTTGTGAGTCACCGCTATCTCTGTTTCCTTTATCTGACTTATTGGATGTTTTGACTCGAGCCCGCAATGGAAGCATGAGTCATTTGCTGTAGCCTGACGCTAGTGAAACTAAACAGAAGACTTACTGGAGCCTGAAGAACTATTTAGTGCTGTTTATGACCTTGAGTAACCATTCATTTGATTACTCATTCTTGTAATTTGACGTTAGCACTATTACCACTTCATATATCATTTCAGGAACGTCAGCCTTAAAAAGTAGTCAATATTTACACCTGTATTTTTTTCACACCTGCTGTTTTTTTTTTTTTTTTTCATATATAAATATTATACAATGTTGCCCACAGGTTTTTGTGAATCTTTAGGGTGTGGTCCTACATTATTATTAGTTTATTATCTTCATCATCAATAAGACAGTAATATACAGCATAAGGGTTTGAAAATTGTTTTTTTGTATACCATTCCTTTAATTTTTCCTGCATTTCCTGTTTCACATATTTTTACACATTCATTTTATGAATTCTTATCAAATACTCTAATAATCTAAATAATCTAGCAGATGAGAAGTGACCCTTTTGGTGCTACATGGTTGTATCATGACATGAACTACCATGTGTAAGGCCAGTGATTTAATGAAGGTGAAGTTTAGTCAAGTGTCAAATCATTGATTTTTCTGGTCTGAGGTTGTCACAGTGAACTGTATCATGTGTGAGGCAGGTTTAAATGATGTCAAACCAGCAGACGAGACTCAGACGAACACTGTGACCTCTTGTCCCTGTTTGGTCTGGGTAAACACACACACAAAGTGGCACTCAGGCAGTTTGAAGGGCTCAGATTACACTTTCTACTCAGACAGGATGCAGTGCCCGAGTTGGCCTGCAGGGGGAGCAGATCCTGACCTTGCAGTCCGGTTAGGTTTACAGCACAGAGAAGGACAAACTAATGGCAACACTGAACAAATCCTGTGAACAAAAACTGTTTTTACTGTATTTTTTATCTAAAAAATATAGCCTTGATGAGCATAAGACTTTTTTTTAATAGTGCTCTCTCTATTCTTTTAAAACCAATGCCATATGTAATTACTGGTTAGTATTTAGTATTTAATATGAGCACTGCCTGCTGAAGTGTGAGACTGCTTTATGACACATTCCTAGTCGTTAATTGACTCATGTTAACTGTATTTCAGATGGAGCAGAAGCAAGTGGTTCCGCCCTTCAAGCCCAACATCTCCGGCGAGTTTGGGTTGGATAACTTTGATGCCCAGTTCACCAATGAGCCCATTCAGCTCACGCCTGACGATGAGTGAGTGTCTGTTCATGTGTATCTGTCTGTGTCACGCCTCAAGCTTTCTGAATCAGACCTCAGGCACCATTAATCTGCTTCATCAAATTTATGACCCCTGATGACACATTATACAGGTTTCCCTTGTTTCCACATATCCCAGTTTTCCAGGAAGATGTTTTCCAGCCTGGGCTCTATTTGAAAGTGAGTTAAATGTGCCGTTGCAGTTAATACTGATTGATTGTGTCTTTGTCTCCCTCCCAGTGATGCTGTAAAGAAGATCGACCAGTCTGAGTTTGAGGGCTTTGAGTACATCAACCCTCTCCTGATGTCCGCGGAGGAGTGTGTGTGAACGGCCTGCCTGTTTCTATTACGTGCATATCATCGCTGCCTTTATTTGCATGGTCGCAAACAATCAGAAAGGAAACAACAACCTGACTTCATTTAGTTGGGACCAGATGAATCATTAACTTTGCCAAACCTCTTTCACTTTCTGCCATTTGTAACCACTAGTCCTTAAGTCTATTTTTTCTTGTTTATTTTTGTATCATGTAAATTGGCACTGATGAAATTTATCGGTGCCTTTGTGCGTGGAAATGCCAGTTATAGGTTACTGAACACTCTGCAAACTAAAGGAAACGAATGACTGTGATATGGTGTCTGATACATACTTTATTTGTATATATTAAAGAGAATCCATTGAGCATATAGCCATTTTTAAACTCTATACCACATGGGATATTCTTGAAGACTTTCTGATTATCTGTTCTGCCTCTCCTCAGAAAAAAAGTGTAGCGTAAGGAAGAAAAACTTTATACTTTGTTTTATTGTTATTTTTTATTTAAGAATACTGTCATCTTTATAGAATGTGCACAATGTATTGAATCAAGAAGATGTTTTATGATGATTGGGTATGTGGCCTCGCTTTAGATCAAAGTGGGTATCAAACTTGTAAGAATGGAGCAGGGAACACTAATGAACACTGTTGTAAATACTGACAAACTGTGAATGGAGAAGTTTTCTGTATAGAGAGGGGAAGGAGGGAGAAAATAGACGTGAAATACAACAGCTTTCTTTAACACAGGACCAAAATAAGACACTAAATGAGTATGTTCCTGTCAGTGCTCTCCATAGAGATGAGGAAAAAGTCTGTTTTTACTCTTCAACGGCTGCATGTGTAAAGTATTTGTCACTTTTTTCTTCTTTTATTTCTTGCTTTTTTGTGTTTAATGTGATGCGTTGCCTTTCTGGTTATGATATTCCATTTATATAATTTTTACACTGAGGATCAATGCACGTGAGTACGTTGTTTCTCGTTACAGTCACGGAAAAGCTTTTTTGTTGTTAATTTTGTCCCTTTGGGGGATTTCTAGTCATATCAGATGCATGATGTACTAAGGGGCCCTGGATTGTGTTTACCCTTCACAGCCCCATCAATGGCGCCCAGCTCTTCGGGTGGAGCGTGTTGAAAACTGATCGTGTCTGGATGCATTATTGTTTGTTTGTTTGTGTGTTACACTGAAAGGACCTTTGACAATAATGACCAAATGATGACATGAAACACCCTCTCTCATTCCACACCATGCACGTATCAACTCGCTTCTATTTTCACAGATGTTCACACTGGTTTTGAGCTGCAAGGAGCTCGTTAGCAACCCGGCGTTATAAATGATTGAATCTCTTAAAGCCCTCAATGCATTCCCAGAAAAAAGTAAACGATGTGCTAATATGCTTTAAAGAAACATCAGGGCGCTGAAGTGGACCTGTTTTTTTCTTTGGATGTTCTGTATATTAATATGCACAATGAAAAACACTATCAACTGACTGGAATAAATTGTACCACTTTTTTGTTAACACCTAATTAAAATATTTAAGGAAAACTCAAGATCTCTCAAGTGTCAAAGCAGTTTGTTTTGTTGTGATTAGACAAAATCTAGCTATTTGTAATGAATTTCCTGTGCAAAAAGTATTGCATATAATTAATAATTTATGCAATTTGATGAAACATCTGTTCAATAAAACAGAGAGAAGAGAGAACCTTTTTTTTAACAGCAGTATCACAAAGATTAAGAAAGTGAACATTTGTCATCTTGAGCTAGTTCATTATGTATACAGTATATCTTGTTTCATATTTAACATCAGTACCAATCTCACAAGTGACATAACATGCATTTGTAGACTAAATAAATGGAAGTTCCTACATCAATCACACCACTGCTGTAAATTCCTTTGGGCTTGAACCGTCTGCATCAATAATCTTTCTATCTGATATGTAAACATGATATTAAAAAATTTAACACGGTGATGTGAACCGGTGGCCTCCATGCATACATAATCTCACTTCAAAGTTTAAAGAATTGAAAGCCACTTCCTGTGATTTAAATAAACATGTATTACATGCCTGTGTGTGGAGCTGCACCTTGTTGGCCAGATGGTTGAGGACCACGCCTCACACGTCTGGCTTTGACAGTGCCGGTGGAACCACTCACCTTGTGTGACTTTGGTCATTACTGTAAATCCGTGAGGAACGATGAATGTGAATGTTTTTCTGCACCAGACTGTGCTCTGTGACATTGTCTCTGTGTCCTCTTCCTCACAAGAGCAGGGCACACAATTCCCTGTGGAAGGAAGAGCAGGGTTGCCCTCTAAAGAAGAGATGTGTGACCTTGTTTGATTAGTGGTGGAGAACAGATAGAGGTTCTGTTTTGTTTTAAAATAATGCTTTTGTATTACATATTGTATGTGTGATTCCATTTTTGTTAGAATTACCAACTCCAACGCTAAAACAATTGCTATAAATTTCACAAAAAATTATAAAGAAACACCAAATAACCAGTGTTAATTTAGGTTCATTGAGCTACAATTGCAGTTTTTATTCATATTTTAATTACTTTTTTATATATTTGTTCTGTTTTCTTTTAAATTTTAGTTAAAGTTTTAGTCATTTTGTAATTTATCATTTTATTTATTTTTTTAAAATATAGTATTTATAACTTTTTATTTTAGTTTTAGCAGTTTAGAACAAACACTAAATGAAAATAAGCAAGTAGATGAATTTGAACTAAAAGACTAAGTTAAAATACTTATGTGCTATTTACAACTTTGCAAAATAATTTTTACAGTGTATTTACTCAAAATACACCTGCCATTCTGAAACGTTCTTTAGAGAAGGAGAGCCAGGTGTGTTTCCTTTAGATCATCTCTTTAAACAACAACACCAAACTCCTTTTCAGAGTCTGCCTTGTAACAGTAGTGCTGGCGATAAGCGTTTGTTTGTCTTACTGTCTGATGATGCATTTCTATATAGATTTTCTCTGAAGCTACGTCCTCAGGGGGGTGCTTAGGGCTTAGTCCCATAGTCTGTAATGAAGACAGCTGCCTGACTAACTGTGTAGCCCATCAGCGCTTAATCTATTTTCCTGGCATTCTTTATCCTTCATTCTCCTGCACGCAAACAGCATTATGTCAAGCTTTAAATGAACTATCAGCTATTGGAGAGTAATTACCCATATTAAGTTTAAATTACTCCTCACAATACCGGGATGATGTTATTACCCTCTGGAAAAAAAATCAATGCGCTGTTTGGAGTTCAGGCACAGCACACTGTGTGTGTGTGGGTGCACCTGCTTTCATAATACATCTGCTGACCTTGCTATCTGCAGCGACTGGTGAAAACGCAGCTGAAATGGGCCTTGATCATTGGTGCATCAAACCTCACACAGACTGGTGATCTCATAAAAAATTAGTTTATACCCAACCAGCAAATGATGTCAGTCATGTTCAAATCACAGTGAGCAGGGATAAAAGTGGATTATTGACAAGTAACATTTTTTTCAAAGATTAAAAAAAAAAAAAAATATATATATATATATATATATATATATATAAAATATTTAAATATTATATTTAAATAAAATATACTTATATAATAAAAAATAGTATGTTTATCTAGTAGTATATAAGCATGTGTGTGTTATTATATATGTAATATCTACGTTTTAAAAATATATGTATTATAAAAGTGTTTTTCATGTTTTGGCGTTAAAATATTAAGAAAATGCTATTTATTAAAAAAAAGATTTTAGTGTTTATTTAGTAATATATATATATATATATATATACACACACACATATATATATATATATATATATATATATATATATATATACACTGTATATAAGAAAACGTTATTTATTTAAAAAGGGAATTTAGCATTTTTATCAAGTAAAAAAAAAATACTGTATATACACTAGACACACACACACACACACACACACACACAGTAATTAGTATTATAAATGTATATATTTTATGTATATATTTATTAAATAAAATGTCACTTACTTTACTGAAAATAAATAAATAAATTATGTTTATTTATTCCTGTTACACTATAATACTACTAAAATCCACAAGCATGCATGGTTCAGATCAGACTTCTGGTGTTTTGCATTTTCTGGCACACTTTTTAAATTCTTAAATGTTAGATTTTCCAAGGCAGGTGTCAATGTAACCTCTTGCTATTTTGTGTGAGTATTCAGTCTAAACAAAAACACAACACCTCTAAGCACATCAAAACTATTCAAATCTTCACAAACCCATCTTGCCTGAACATGACCTGGGTCAGTGTGGTGGAGAAGCCTTTAAAAGTGTTAATGCAGTTGGTGTTTGTGAATGGGCTGTTGAATTCAGGCCCTCATAGCTCTGCCTCTCCCATTTAACATTTAAATGACACCTAACAAATGGCTCACACAGAGATGGATATCGAACCAAAGGTGATCCCAGCACCCCATCATGACTTCATTGAAAAAAAGAAGAAGCCCTGGTGGAAGCCTGTGGCCCAAGCAAACTGCTGGATTGGCTCCAGGCCATTACTCAGCCACAGAGAATGTTCTATTACTTAATGTCCTTGGCAAAAGCCTCCACAACATTTGTACTAGCATAACAGTTACTCAAACCAATGTCCATAAACATGTCTGGGTGGCTTATAATTAGGTCAGTTCAGACATCATATCAGATAATGTTCTTTTTACGCTTCTACTTCTACAGTGAAAGATGAAAAATCTGTTGACATATATTTTCATTTTAAGTCTAAACTTTAAAAAAAATCAACAAAAAACATCTGAATTCAAATTAAATCAATATTAGATGAAAAATTTAAAATAAAAAGAATGATAAATGTTGCATCAGCAAATAAATGATAAGTTTAAGTGTATGTAAAAAAAATAAAAATAAAAATGAACTAAACTGACACAAAAATAGAAAACTAATAAAAAGCACAAATAAAAATGACAAAGCCAAAACATTACAAAAAAATAAAATAAAATGAAAACTGAAAATATAAAAATAAAACTAATTCAAAATATTAATGAAACATATTATAATAATATTATACAATAATAACACTGCCCCAGAAATGTTTTTATGTTAAGTCATTGCTCAAAAAAAAAAGTGTGATGTTTAAGATGAAATTAATTTAATTCAAAGGAAACATTTCAGATGATTCATTATTTGTGAAATATTTACAGACATCTGCTCATGCAGCCCTACACTATTCATCATAAATCATGCTAAATCATTGCTTTCTGAGGAAATGGCTGCAACGACATTTTAATTTCCATTCACTCCTTTCTGGAACCACAAACTTATTAAAATTTAGTATACGATTCCCCCATGATAGGCCAAAAGAATGTCCCTGAATCCGATGTAGATAAAAACCACTCTTATTTAACACTAAGAATCTCCAGCGAACACATCTGCTGCTTCAGTATGAAAATACACTGAGCTAGAGAAGAGACAGGACAGCTATAATCAAGACATGTACGTCATAAAAATATTTATTTTTCAAATGGAACAGTTTTTTTTAATCATTTAGACAAAATGTGTCTGCATATGTGTTTTCTCTTGAGTATCATATTTGGTACAGGCTTTTATTCCTCATTTAAGTCTATAGTTGGGCTAACCAAGACTTGTCATAGCACTTGCATATTATTGCACCTTTGATTGCTCATTTGTACATCGCTTTGGATAAAAGCGTCTGCTGAATGACTAAATGTAAATGTATTACAAACTGTATTATAAACAGATGTCTCTAAAAGCTTTAAATTATACCTTTATACCTGAAGTCTTGCAAGTCTGAACTTCACAAGACATTGGGGGAGGGCGGTAGACAGACAGACATCCGCCGTGACGCTCGCGCTGTCTGAAGTGCTTTGAGTCTGTGCGCGTGCTGTTGACGGTCAGACTGAGAGAGACAGCGGACCAGGAGCGATCATCCTGAGGCAAGTACACTGCGTTCATTTGCTAAAGGTTCAGCAGATTCTCTGATTGTCTTTAAATCGTTTTGAATGGTTATGTGATGTTCTTCGAGCTCGGAACGGGATTTGTAGCGTTAGCTCGGTTAGCGCGTGCTAAAGGGTTTAAATGTTCTAGCCGCGCTGCTAAAGCTGTCTGTACGAACGAGCCAGCTTTTAGATGTAAAACCGGTTTAGGTGCTGTTATTAAGTCATTGTAATCTGGTTAAATGTAGCGTGTGAATCGGTGGGATATGTGTTTTGATGTGCCATTTAAAAGGGACGTTTATATTCACATTGCTTAATGTTCATATTTAAGAGACCCATATCGTCGTGCTCGGATGATCTGGCCTTTGATTTAAAACCTCAACATTATGTGTAGTATTTTTAATATTAAAAAGGAAAAAAAGACAGAAACGCATTTGGGGCGATAGCTATTTAACATTCTTTGAGGGTCAGGTGTCAGTCTAACGTTAAATGGCTTGGCAAATGATTCACTGCCGTGTAAAGTCACGGAAATGGGATTCAAATCCAAGCTTTCGATGTCGTTTTGACATATTTGGGATTTATTATATGCGGTCGGTTTTTCTGTAGTTATGTTGAGGGTCTCCCGGTCGCGCGGATGGGGAATGTCACACCGCGGGCGCCCAGCGCAGCTGTGCCCGAAGAACGAGATGGGAGAGACGGATAGAGGCGGGGACAGAGCCGCGGTGCCCTTGCGGGGTAAAAAGATCGACACTGTCGCTCAGGGTTAAAAATAGACAGCATTTTGTCAGTGTTTCTGGAAAATGGTTAATTTACGAGGAAACGAAACGACTGCGGTCAGGGTCAGTCTATCCGAGCTGTCACACACATTTGGTAAAGCGTAACCAGGGCAAACATGTCGTTTTATTTCGAGGAACTTGTGTTTTGGTACCGTGTTAAATGTGGCCAGTATGCTCTTGCTCGTGTGCGTCGTTTAACATTCGTGGACGAGGCGCATGTTGTGAATAACCAATTAAACGCGTTTCGTGCTGAAACCTCACTGGCATGCGCTGATTTTGGGGCTGTGATCTCTCATTTTGTCTTCATATTCATGCTCGGAAATTCCGTTTCCGTCAGTGTCAGTCAGGCTTTTGCGAACAATTATTCAGTCAGCTTTTCCTCTATTATAGATGGCGCGTGTGATTTGATATTTTCATAGATGTGGTGGTTATGTACAGTTGTTACATTTTATCTCAAGCTTGCTGTGGTTGGACAGGACTAAATTGCTGCTTGCTGTTGGTTATCTGTGTGTTAAACCGATGTTATTAGTGCATTGACTCATTTAACGCGTTGACGGTTTCGGCATGTTGTCAGTAGAGAAAAGCAGCGCACTAAACCACCGAGAAACTGTCCTTGTATCGATTGGTCTCAAATTAGATGATCCTGATGAGGTGAAAATGTTTCTGTCGTCTAGATTAGCACTGTGCCCAACACAAAAACTGTTCTGGATGCTTTTTATTGCCCTGACAGCATATACTTTTCATGCGCTTTTTTGTGTGGCTTCACACTCTGATTCGTTGTTTTTCTAAATTTGTATAAGCCGTTTAGTGCTATATGTTTTTAACAATTGAAACTTTATTATTTTTTATTTCTTTCACAGGAAGCTCATCAGATCATTAATTCTGTCACCATTATGCATGTAGCTGGACGTAAAATGATTTGCAACCTTTAACACAGTGAGGAAAGAAAGACCATCTCAAAGGTGTTGTGTTTGAAGAACAGCTGAATATTTTCCACCCGAGAAAGACCAATCACCCGTGTACGGACATGGCCAGCCCTCAGACGAGTCTGAAAACCCCTTTCAAAGACCTGACTTCATTCAAAGGCAACATGAAGCAGCTGTACAGGGAGCGACTGGAGGATGCACCCATTAAAAAGCGGGTAATGGCGGAGATGCACCTGAAACGACGTAGCCTGGAGAGCATCCTCAAGCCCCCGAAGGTCAAGAAGGAGCGTGAGGAACATGGCAGCTCAGAAATGGACATTGAGGAAAGAGAGTTCCACGTCATCGGGGCTTCCAAGGCTTTAGATCTCAGCGCCGGCCTCAAGCACACTCTGGCACAATTCACGCTGAGCAGCCAGAGCTCTCTGGGAGGTCCTGCTGCCTTCTCAGCAAAGTCTGCACAGGAGTGCGCTTCTCCTGCTGGCATGGCTCCCCTACCGTCTCCCCCAGTCCTCGGAGGCGGCCCGCTCTTGGTTCCCTGCGACAGCTCCACAGAGCTCACCCATTCTCTGCTCGAAGGAGAGTCCATCTCCTGCTTTGTTGTAGGTGGCGAGAAGCGTCTTTGTCTGCCCCAGGTACTCAATTCGGTGCTGCGAGATTTCTCTCTGCAGCAGATCAACGCTGTCTGTGATGAACTTTACGTTTACTGTTCCCGATGCGATGCCGAGCAGCTGCACATCCTCAAAGTGCTGGGCATCCTCCCTTTCAATGCACCTTCCTGTGGCCTGATCACCCTAACTGATGCCCAACGCCTCTGCAATGCCCTGCTCCGCCCAGGTGCTGCCCTCTCGGCCGACCCCAACTGCAAACTGCCAGGCCAAGGCCTGCTGAAGGAGAGCGAAGCAAGTTTCCAGGTTGAGCACCAGTGTCTGGGCAAGTGCCAAGGCCTGTTCGTGCCCCAATTCTACATTCAGCCGGATGCTCCTTGTATTCAGTGCATGGAATGCCAGCTGCTGTTTTCCCCACAGAACTTTGTAATGCACTCACACAAGTCCCCCGACAAGAGGACCTGCCACTGGGGTTTCGATTCAGCCAAGTGGCCCTGCTACCTACAGCTGGGTCGCAAGCATGAGGGCACGCTTGAGGAGCCGCAACTCAGACAGCTCCTGGATGAGATGAAGGAGAAGTTTCACTACCAGCTAAAGAGGACTCTGGACAAAGTAAGTGTCTTTTCCTTCCATGTTTGCTAGTGCGCTAAGGTCAAGTTTTGCAAGTGGATTTGCACGTGTGTGACCAGATGGTAATGTGTGATAGTCTACAGAGGAGACTGTTTGCTATTGTCTGGGTCAGGCTGCAGTTGTTTTGATAAACTAGTGTTGACCCAATTTTATGAGGTGGCACGAGGCAGGTGGGGATGTATGGCAAGAGGGAGGGAATTCCAGTTGGTCTGGCTGAAGTGGAAGTACATTATCCTCCCAGTTCAGAAGAGGGTCATCTTTGGGGGCTGCATGGACATAGACATCCTTAAATTTACATCTTTAATTTTCGCAGCAAAGTCTAGTATTTTTACTGTGTAGTGGCATTGTCATGTTTAATAATGTCATGTTTTTTGTTAGTTTTAGTAATTTTTTTATGAATGTTATGTTTTATGAATGTTCTTGAATGTTCAAGGCTTTCAGTGTGAGCTGCTTCCATTTATTTTAGCTGTATGAAAACAGTTTGATGTAACTTGTATTTGATATATTATTTTAATTTATTATCATAGTTACACACTGGTTTCTAGCCAAATAAGTTTAATGTTCACTTCACTTTGTTATTCCAATTATTTCCCTATAGTGGCTAATAAATCAGAAGCATTGCAAATTCACAGAAAAATAGCTTAATTCCATGTAAAAAAAATAAGGTTTTA
Organism: Barbus barbus; assembly: GCF_936440315.1. NCBI lineage: Eukaryota > Metazoa > Chordata > Actinopteri > Cypriniformes > Cyprinidae > Barbus > Barbus barbus. The sequence goes on from NC_136754.1 coordinate 9,742,739, forward strand.
TTTGTGTCATCTGTTGAAATTGTCCCTTTTTAATAGGGAAATTTGTAATGAAATCATTGTAGTGGGAAAAGCCCGCATTGCATAAAGTCAGAACACTGGAGATTCTTCCACTTTCATGATGTGACCTTTGAAACAAAACTCCACAAACTGTACTAGTGCACTAGAAACTATAGAAAGGTCATCCTAGTGGGGGAAAAAAGGTCTGGATCGTTTCACTCCCATTGACAAGCCATGTCTCATGACCCCCTTGACCAAGCCCAAGCCCAAGCTTTTTTTGTTGTTCATGCTCATGTTAGACAAAGATCAACCCCCTGTTGATGCTGTCAGAGTTTTTTTTTTCAAATGCAAGTGGCAGCAGTTAATGGTTTATCAGTGTGGTAACGTTCCAGTAGACACAATTATTTTTAGCTTAGAGGCGATGTGAGCGAATGAGTGCGTTCTAAGTGAGGAAGAAAAGCCCCGGTCTCTCCTGTGTGCTTATGCAAGTGTGCCAGGAAATAACGTCTGGTGTCTCGTCTAGCACCCAAACCACATTCCTCCTTCCGCCCTCCCTCCCTCCCCCCAACACACACAGTTCATGTGACTAAAACAGATCTTGAGTCTGTCAGTCATACAGTCACATCTGCTGCACAGACTGACCTAACCCTGACACACAAACAGCCAGTAACACTGTAACACTCAGCTCACTTATGCTTAACGCACACTAATGAAATTGATTCACACGCACACGCTAAATGCCCCCAGGGATCGTCTCTGTTCTGCTCGGCTGAGGGTGAGATATCAAACTCCCAGAAATACGAGCGAGTCAGTGACACCTTCTCTTTACACGTTAACTGTCGAGTTCCTGACACATCCCTGTCTGGCAGCGTCTTGCACCTGCCCTGACGCTTTGCACGATCCTTCTGTTTCTTTTGTGATTTTTCTTGGCTGCCCTGTTATTTTTCAATTAATTTTATAATTTAATTTTAAGCTTTAAGGAGTTTTCCAGGTTATAGTTTTAAATGTTCTAAAACAATGGGTTTTACACCATTAAACTATGATAAATGTGACAGTCCTATTTTGTTAATTTATATTGTTTAAAAATTAGCATATTTTACTCTCTAATTTTCCACTGTTTTCCACTGCGGTTTGAAAACACACATATAGGAAATTCAAATATATATTTATCTACTATTATAATATTTATTAACATTTTGAATCTGTGTTTATTTGTATATTTTCAGTTTTCACATTTTAAGTTGTAGTTTACATTTTAGTAGTTTTGTTTTGTGCTTTAGTTTTTTAATATGTCTACAGTATTTAGCTTTTATTTTTATTTCAGTTTTAGTTTTGATGATTTTCATTTAATAATAATAATTTAGCTACTAAAACTGAAATAAAAAATATATTGAAGCTAAATGTATTAAAATTATGAAATAAAAATTATTAAAATGATCAAAGCTAAAATTGAAATAATATTTTTTTATTTTAATTTCATAATATTTTTTTTATTTTATTTCAGCTTTATTTGTATTATTGGAAATGATTTCTAACAAATATAGATGTAGTTTCAGTTAACAGTAACAACACTGATTAGGAGTGAAGCAGTGTCAAAGAAACAGGTGCTTACAGTTTTGTGTTAAACGGCTTTTGAAGGAACTGTAAACAGACATATGTGCGTGCGTGAAAGGTCATTACTCAGACGCTGAGCTTACACGGGTTGTGCCGATATAGAACAGCAACACATGCGCACTCATCTACTGGCTTCGCTACGTTACGTGCATGTGTGTCTGTACGGGAAGCAGGGCAGACAGGCTCATCAGTTTACTGGGTGAAATGTTCACTCTAAACATCTGTGATGCTGGAGTGCCAGAACAAGTGACTCAGAGTTTCCACAGGTGGCCATGTGGATGTTGGTGACGATCAGACCCTCACCGCCAGACTTCTGCACACGGCACTTCAGCTTGTTCAGAACCAGCCCTCTTCCCCTTCATCAAGGACACTGGCTGTGTTTCAAAACCTAGTGAGCTGTCTGCCTAGACAGAATATTCTAGCAAGCCTGTGATCTAAACTATAGAGATAATACTCATTTATTTTTTATTAATGTTTTCCAAAGCATTAATAAAAGTCTTAGTGAAACTACAAAACTGTTCATTTTTGTGTGCCAAAATTAATAATATACAAAAAAAAATTAAAAACTGAAAAAATTAACAAGTAGAATTTAACATGAATAATCAAATGAACAGTTTAAATTTATTTATTTTTTTACACACAGCTGCCGTTCCAGGTCTTCTAGAGAGAATTCTAAAGAACTTTTGAGTTTGTGTATGTCTGTATTTGTGTCTGTTGCCTAGGCACTGTATCCGGTTAGTGTGTCTACAGAGCAAGTTGTTAAAGCTCATGGCTAGATGGGGACCGCCTGACCAGAGACTGTCAGAACACAAATATTTTTGGACTCCACACCCAAGTTTAGATTTATCTGATGTTAGATTTTCCTTCTAAAATTAAAATGTTGTGGCCTAATGGTTAGCATGCATGCATCAAGAGTACAATGAGCCATGCAGCTCATTTTGTTGATGCAAGTTTGAGTCATTTAGGCTTGTGACATTACCTGATCGGTTACTCCTCATAATTTCCCGTTTCATTACATTTTTCTAACCGTGCCACTTGGGTCTCTTAGATAGGTAGTGTTTGTTTGTTTGTATGATTGTATGACGGTGAAAGACAGGCAGCAGTGATGCTTGAGGCTTGGTGGGCAGACGTGTCTGGCAGACAGATGGAGTCCTGTCGATCTCCCACAGAGGCTGAGACAGCGGCTGCGGTGCAGACACCAGACAGCTGCCTCTCTCTTTTCCTCTCTCTCTCTCTGTTTGTGTCTCTCTATCTTCCCATTTGTAATTGTGAAATCAGTGACTTCATGCACCACAGGCACGGAGACCAATTCTCCCCTATCTCGCTCTCTTATTTCCACTTTCTGTATTTCTTTCCTTCCTTTTTCAATCTATGAGAGAAAAACTGTAATTTTCCTGTCTGACTGTTTTGTTCTCTCGTCCTGTACCTTGACCACAAACCTCATCTGTGACGTACCTTGTGACTTTTTTTTTTTTCTCTCTCTCTCTCTCTCTCTCTCTCTCTCTCTCTCTCTCTGTTTTTTTCCTCTGGTTTTGCTTCCTCTTTCAGCCACAGTCCTTCTTTTTGCATTGCTGTTTCCATTTAGTCACGTGTCTATCATTTATCATGCTATAGTTAGTTCCGGTCCTCTAATTTGATTGGATATATGCAGTGTTTTCAGGCCCTTTATTTTTCTTTTTTTTTTATAAAAGCCTCACACCATGTCCTAACTACAGATGACGTGACAAATACGATCAAATGTGATGGGACACCACAATGCGACAGACTAAATCAAATATCACAGTCAATCAAAAGCGCGTGTGGGTGGGCTCTCTCTGGAAGCACACTGCACTCGCAACAAAATGGATAAGTTTATGATCTAATTCATAAATATTAAACCTTTTTAACATTATTAAATGTACATACTGAGTGACTGATACCATCTTTATGTATTACACTTGTTGGTTCGCATTGATTTCACAGTTTTAACGTATAGGCCTATCTTTGCTTTAATTTATATTTTATAAGGTAATATAAAATGATATTTGAACTCATATTAGACGCATTTAACTTTGAATAAAGCACATAATCACCTGAGTTTATCTACTGTCATATTAAATACTACTGTTTTATGGGATGTGATGGTTGTATTTCTGAGCTTAAGACAAATTTTTCTCAGGGACAATAAAGTGCGCCTTAACCTTAATATAGTTTCTATGTTGTTGTTCCAGTCGTGATGTCGTGGAAATAGAAACCATTTCTAAAATAGAAGTTTTCGCCATCGTGGCTAGTTAGGACAAAAACTCTGATTAACATGGAAAAGATACCTTTTATCACGTGTCGCAGCGTCTTGTGTAGTTAGGACACGGTGTTAGAATGCTTCACTATGTGATTCACTCAGGCTGTAAACTTGTGCATTGCTTGGTTGCTGCTTCTGCAACAAATTTGGCTAATTTTGGAGGACACGTTAACAAAATGGCTGTATTGTGTCTAAAATGTAAAGTACTCAACTTGTTCATAGGTTTACTTATGTGTTATTTCTTCACCATTTGCATAGGCAACAGTAGTGAACAAATGCGCACGCGCACACACACACACACACACACACACACACCCGGAGCAGTGGGCAGCCATGCTGCAGCGCCCGGGGAGCAGTTGGGGGTTCGGTGCCTTGCTCAAGGGCACCTCAGTCGTGGTATTGAGGGTGGAGAGAGCGCTGGACATTCACTCCCCTCACCTACAATCCCTGCCGGCTGGGGACTCGAAACCCGCAACCTTTCGATTACGAGTCCGACTCTCTAACCATTAGGCCACGACTTCCCCTTGCTGCTTCTATTCTCATTCTCTCCACCTCAGTTCCGCAGCACTAAGGTGGGCTCACATTTGCAAAATTTTGCAGGCAAAAAAGGTCCATTGTGTATCACCAATAGTGTAGCGATGCATGAAGCGCTGCTCACACAGAAGAGCTTTTAAACCATTGCAGCTTTCTGTTCTGGTCAGTGTGGTGAATTTCTTTTGACCAACTTGAACACAAGTGAAATGGTAGTGGGAAACTTTTCCACCCACATGCAAAACTCCTGATTGCACAGATTCCTGTTGAAATTTCACCTGGTAAATTTCAGTGGTAAATGTGACAACACCTTCAGAGATTACAAAGGGTTGTTCTGCTTTATATTTTCTGTCTGATCTCTCCAAACATGGCATTTTCAGCAATCTGCAGAGCAAGACATTATATCTTGGGAACTTTATCTTCATGCCGCCTGTGTTTGGTGAGAGACAGAAGGGTAATGAAAGGTCAGAGGTGGTGGAGGCTCAGGGTTTTGTCTGTTTGATCGAGGGTGTTGAGCTCAGGGTTTGCTCCAGTGTAAATATCAGAGACTCCAGTGGATGCAACTCAGCCCCTCAAAATAAGCAGCTGAATGACCTAATCAGTCTCTGTTTACATAAGGGGAACGGAGGGCAGTGAGTGTGTGTTTATGGGGGAGAGAGAGCGATTGAGGAGAACTATTGATCTGGCTGGAGTAGATGAATTCAGTCAGACAGTAATTGTGTGTATAGAAGAGAGAGAGAGAGACAGGCTGAAGAAGAGTGAGATTGATTTACACAATGTCCTAACCAGGGCTAATTTTTTTGCCTTTAATAAAAACACTAAATGATAAAAATCACTGCTAATCAGCTTATTTTTCAAAATGTAATTTTATTATGTCCAGTCTGGTCAGCAGGATGCATTGTCAGACTAGTTGTGTTAAAAAAAAAAAAGTAGTTTTCTCGCACACATGCAAACACAAATAAATGTCAAAAAAATGTTAATTCATACAAACGTGCGAGTTGCTGACAAATGCACATTTACTTGAATGGATAAACAAAAAAATAGATAGGTGTGCACACCCATTGGCCATAGACGTGATGAGAGATGGTTAGATAAAGTGTGGTTAATGAAAAAAGAGGAGAAAGATATCAAGATGTATGGTTCAGCTCAGGACATGCTGCGGTAGCCGGCTTCAGCAACTTTTACTCTTTCCTTCTGCTCTATTCATGGTGAAGCATTCACCTTCATCGAGATTCTTGGCAGTCCATGTGCTCAGGCGGTCACACATTCCAAGCTTCGTTCATTTATTTCCAACTGTTTGTCCTCATGCACAAACAAATCACTAACTAACCCCAAAGCCCCCCAAAAAAGCACACACTCTGTGATTTGGCAATCTGTCCTATTTATATAAAGCCCAGAGTTCCTGTTGGCCGTTAAGACAACATACTCCTCCCTGTTGGCTCAACATTCGGATGCTGTGGGCAGATTGGGGGCCCTGCTCTTTGTGCTCAACCTGGGAACATTGTTGTACCGCTCTTTCGTCAAGCAAAATCTACCCCAAATTCGTCAAGACATGCTCAACTATTCAGCCAGGTGGTTCAACTGCCATGGAGAGCTTTGGTGTCACTTTTTAGTTAGAGAAATCTCATGCGTTTTAAAGACAAGAGCAGTGCCTGCTGTTGATGGTATTTAGTGTCATATTAGCACTTTATGAATTTATTTTATGGCTACTGCATTGGAACAAGCTCCAAAAAAAAAAAAAGCAAAATACTGGATGAAGCAGTAAAAATGTTGATTATACTGTACAATGAATTTCTTTGCATTTATGCACTTGGCAGATGCTTTTATCAAAAAATTACAAAAATGACATTGAAACTATATATTTTGTCATGTATTCCTATGGGAATCAATCCCATGACCTTGGCATTGCTAACACCATGATCTATAGGAATGCATTTGTTACTAAAAATTATAGGAAAAATTAATTTAAATAACCATTTGTCCCTTAATTTGTGCATGAAATGATGTCAAAATGATCATATTAATAGTATGCATTAGTCTTGTCTTTTAGTTATTGCATTTTACATTTTAGTTTGCATTCCCTGGGAATCGATACTATGAGCTTGGCATTGCTAGCTCCATGCTCTATTTTATGAGCTACAAGAATGCATTCATTACAGCAAAGTATATATACAAAAAAAATATAATAAATATATTATTTATATATGCAATATGCTATTTATGTGGTGCATGGAGTTCCAGCTTATGTAGACCATTCCCTTTTATCGTTCTTTAATATTAGGTCCATAGTCCAGTAGTTTACATAAGGCAGACTTTTAACATCTCTTGATATCTTCAAAAGACTATTGATTTAAATTATTTGTTCCATTTCATTCCTGCTGACCACCAAAGACATATATAGATATAATGTGTAATCTAATATTTTCCCCCTCTCTTTTTCTGCTTCCTCTCTGACTGCTATAGATCTACTATAACTTTATCTGATGATACACTCCTTTTCTCTGCTCTTTGCAAAATCAGCAGTGTTCGTCTTCCTCTAACGGGGACAAACTAGGAGTTCGTTCTCAAGTCCTAATGGGGACACGAGCGGAGTCAGTGTCCCTCTGCTCCAGATAAGACCGTCTGACTGTGCTGGTTAGTGATTCATCTTAATGTCCCATTGCAAAACATTGAGAATGCTGCAATTATGTGCTCACACTGTGGTTGGACACACTTTTGATGGAATGCAGTGCAGAAGCCATGGTTGTCTGGCTTCATCAGGGAAGTTACCAAAAATGGGTCATGAAGATGCTTCCTGCAGTTACCCTCATCTGTGCTTGTGAGGCACTTTTTCATATGAAACTGCTGTTTTCGACCCCCGGTTCACCACAATCTCATTAGACTGCATATTTTCCTCCTATTACTGCAGTGCTCTTGTTTCCTAACGCCAAGCTCATCCCAAAGGAAGATGTGTCGTTCTGCAGACGGCTCCGAAGACGCACGCACAACGCCACCGGCTTGTGATTAATGTGCCGGTAAGCTACATACGGCATACATTACCTGTGCTGTAAATCTGTCTTTCTTTCTCCTCCCACTTGAGCCTATATATCCCAAAGCATCAGAAAACGTGAGTTAGGGGCTGGCTGGCGTACGTTCCCCTCCCCTCTCATCTCTTCCCTCCTCTCCCTGCGGAGGCTCTAAACGTAGACTCGGTCTGCTCTCCTGGCTCTATGAGGACAGTCTGTTCCAAGCTTGCGTCAAGCTGGGGGACTCCTCAACCCGAACAACAGCACCAGCCTGCACATTCATGTCTCTCTGGAGAGCAGCACACATTAGAGTCTGAACACATTTAACTTTCTGGCACAGGCAAAACAAAAGACATTTGTATTACATGTCATTGATTTGAATGACTGTCCATCTGTCCAGTAATTATTGATCACTAATGCAAGACATCATCCCTCTCCCAGAAAGAAGTCCCGCGTGTCTGACATACATCAGTCCCTATTTATGTCTCGTCTCAGCACGTTTCAGCTCTTTAATGTGATGGCAGACTTGGGAATCGAATAGTCATGATTTTTTTTCATTCAAAATGTCTGCAAGTTTTCTATTACAGGCTGCTGTCATGAAGCATCAGTTTGAAGAAATTTTTCTGCAGGCACTTATAATGGAAATTAATAGAACCAGTTTTTTGAGTCTGTAAGAAAAGAAATATGAAAGTTAAAATTTTATGAGCATTTGCATCAACTGCTGTGTTAAAACTTCTGTATTACTTTAGCTGTAAAGGTGTTTAAATTATTTTACAGTTGTTTTAGGTTTTGCATTATCATGGCTGTACACAGAAGAGGTTAGTAAGCGATTTATCACACTAAAATCATGTTTTAAATGGCACAGACATTTAAAGGCAACTCTATCACCCCCTTGAGTACCGAGGGTTGTAATGGAAGAACCACATATTCGCAAGGGTTTGGCTAAGCATTTGCATCAGTATTTGAGTGCTTGAATAGAGAGTATGATTATAACTTTAAAGTATTTTCACATTTCAAATAAATGCTGTTCTTTTGAATCCTGAAAAAACATTAAACAGCTCAAGTCTTTTCAGCACTGATGATAATACATTTACTTTTGTTACTTTTTTTGCTGTATTTTTGATTAAAAATAGAGCCTTGGTGAGCATGAAAGACAGGTTACAGTGTAGTTTTGTGTCTTTTAGCCCACGTATGTTAACCTTGAGGTTAATCTATAAAGGTAATGTATGATGGAAATATTTTGCATTGCAAAGAGTGTTTAGGGTTGTCAGATGCGCTATTTTGTGTGCAAGGGTGTATGTTTGTTTATTTTGACTGAAATGTGCGCCTGACACCCTGTGTGTGACGTTGTCCTGTTTTCCTGTCCTTTAGCTTCTGCTGTATATGAGACTGATTGATTGATAGTATGAGAGTGTTTATATACGCTGGTAACAGGGTGGATGTGTGCTGACAGCTTCCTCTTGTAGGGATGGGTAGGACACTGCTCTCTCTCTCGTTTCCAACTCCTTTTCACTATGCAAAGCCAGTCACTGTGGCCCCTAACAGGCTCTGCCATGCAAAATGCATGAGCCGCTTGTGTAGAGTGTGTAGAGTGAAATTGTGTCTGTGTGTGTGTGTGGTGTCTGCAGCTCAAACTCAGTGTATGAGACTCAGTTCTCTGTGGGTGGGCAGTTGCTCTATCTCTCCCGTGCTCTGTCTCTGCTGTCTGTCTGTCTGTCTGTCTTTCTCTCTAGGGCTGTTGGAGATGGCAGAAGTAAAGTGCACTGCCAGTTTTGTGTGTCAAGCTACCATGTTGTTGATTCTCCTGTGCCATATGCACGGTTTAAAGACATGCACCTATAGAGACCGGCTCCCTCTCACACACCTAATGTAATGTTTGGGAGGACTGCATGCTTTGAATATCTATCAGATATCAGGAATGTATTAGATTTTTCCATAACCAACTGGTTGACTAGTCTGGCTAACCAACAGATATCAAGTAATTTGGCTTAATAAGTATAATTTACCTTGATTAGTGCAATTCTCTGTCATGTGCTTACTATTGAAGCATTCAGTTTTTATTTTTAATTTTTTTTAAATAGCCAGTCGGCTGTACCTTATACCCATTAGCCAAGTTTTGCTACTTGCGATTGATAGTGAGAGGCAGGTAAAATAGGGGGATAGACTTTCTATACTATAGAGCATTTGAATGGACAAAAATCTAGTGCAGGATGAGTCATTAATATATTTGGTCTGTTTCCCCAGAAGAGAAAGTATGCTTATAAGGATTTTTGAAGTGAATTTTAACAATGTTTAGGACTGCACTTATAGGTTTACCTTAAGGCTAACAACATATGTGAGCAAAAAGCCACAAAAGCTAAACTACCTTTTAAATGTTTGGGGTCAGTAAGGAGTCCCTTATGCTCACAAAGTCTGCATTTATTTGATCAAAAATACAGTAAAAACTGTAATTTATTTCTGGGATGGCAAGGCTGATATTTCGGCATCCAGTTTTCAGTCATACGATCCTTCAGAGATCATTCTAATATACCGATTTAGTGCATGCTAGTGGTTTAACTATTAAAACAGCCTTCTAAAATCCTTTTGAGCAAGGTTTCTAAATTATTTTTTAAATCTGTCTTTAAAAAAAAAAAAAAGTATTGGCTGATTATTCAACTATCTTGACCCATCCGTAGTATCATTGGTGTTTTTCATTGGTGTCAGTACAAAAACTGCAAATCAAGTCAGAAACTCCCTTAGCTAGTCAAAATGGAACCAAGGTTGGCCGTGACCCCCTTTGTAAAAGAGCACAGAGATTCACAGCTGCCACATGAATATCCAGATGTTTGTGTTTTGTCCTCCTTGTGTTCTTGTCCCTTTGACCACAACTCTCACAGACTGTGTGTGTGTGTGTGTCCTGCCGAGAGAGGAAGGTCACATTCTGCCCCCCACGCATCCTACAGAGAGCATCATAGGGCGTTTCCATCGTCAGAGTCTGGTTGAGCCTCGACAGCAGCCTCTGAAATAAGCCGTAGGGTGCCACAGCCCAGAGAACACACTCCTCTCCATCGAGACTGCGTTTGCCAATCTCTTTGTGCATGCGTGAGTACGTGTGTGTGTGTTAGACTAGCGCAGCCGCACCATGGGAGGCTTATGCGGTTACTGTTTTTCACCGGTGTTCTAACACGCGTGCATACAGATCTCCCATTCATGGGCCTATTTAAAGCTGCCCATGTGTAGGGAAGGGAACAGGCAGAGCTCTGTTCGACTGTGTGAAATCTGAGCGCAGGAGAGAGGCGAGACCACTCCTCTGTGTGTTTATGGCTCTCAGTCTTCCAAGCCGATCCGTGATCACCGGCACAGTATGTTAGTTTTGTTTGCGCGAGTATGTGAGCGGATAATTTGGCCTGTCTGTGTGTGTGTGTGTGCATGGTTCTTATCAGGTCGTATGATGCAGATTAATCAGTAGACGGCTGTCGGGACAGACAGGGAGACTGTGCACTATTGATGACCGCGTCTAGACGGAATGTTCGTCTCCCTCCCTCTTCCCTTAAAAAATTTGCCCCAGGCTGCCAGCCAAATCCTCTCAGGAATGAGCACGTCTGAGCCTTTGTGTTTGATCCCTGTGCGTGTGTGCGTGTTGATATGTAGAGGAGTGTTGTTTGCTTGGTTTTTTTGTGCAAGTGTTTTAGTTTGATTATGAATGTTTGGGTTGTTTTAGTGTGTTTTTGTAGGACGTGGACTTCAGCACTCCAGTGTGTGTATAGGCGTCATAGGTAATGTGAGGAATGTATGTCTACTGATGTGTATGCAAAACGAGTCTGGCCATGAGCACTTCCAGGTCGGCTTTCACAAATTGTAGTTTTGTGAAATATTTTTACAGTTTTAAGACGGTTAACAATTTTGTATTTGAATGTATATAAAAAAAGGAATTTATTTTGGTGATGGCAAAGCTGAGTTTTCAGCAGCTATTACTCCAGTCTTTAGTGTCACATGATGTATCTAATATGTTGATTTTGTGTTGTGAATTATTTCTTATTAATGTTATTATTCATATTAAAATAGCTGCTAAATATTTTTGTGGAAATCATGATACTTTTTTCACGATTCTTTGAATAGAAAGTTTAAAATGCTTAAAATAAAAATCTAATGGGGTTGAATTCTTTCATAACATTTAAAATTACTGTCTATTTTGATCAATTTAATGCATTAATTTATTAAAAAACTTACTGACCCAAAAACATCTGAATTGTAGTGTATATCTGCATATTAAACATTAAACATGTTCTTAATGTGATTTTTGTTGCATCGGTTTCAGTTTTTGTTTTTTGATTTCACCCTGAGGACCTACAAATAGCTTAACCCTAGCAAAGATGAAATGTAATATTTTATGTTCATTGTTAATGAAAAACTGAGAAATTGTCACCATTTCAGATCTCTCTTTGGTTCCCTCTCTTCCTTCGTTTTATCTCCTTAGCCTGCGTCAAGTTGGCCTACTTTTGTCCACAATCCAGCCCACATGGAAAAGATGCATCATCAGTATACCACAGAGCGCACTGAGCTGAGTCCCACAATGCAGTGCACAACACTTTTCTAGTCTGGCGAATGAAACGGAAGTAATAACCTCAGTGATTTTTGTGACTCATTATTTGATGTGACATTCTTACACACTTGAATTACAAATGCTAAACAAACAGCTGACAGATGAACTAAAAGGATAATGGATGAAAATTATTCCATTGTCTATTTACCTTCATGTTCTTCAAAACCTGAATGACTGACTTTCTTCGAAGCAGAATTGACTTTTTTGGGTGATCTATCTCCAAAGGTCACAGCAACATGGCATACTACTGTTCAAAACCCTTATATAGTATGTAATAAACAACATGCTAGTCTATCATTTGTTTTCATGTTATAAATCATTTGCACACTTTTTCTAAATCAACCTACATTTTTCCGCCATACGCCCGGCTTACACATGTCCTCTTTCGTTTTTTTTCCTACAGTGCTAATGATGTGTGAATGGGAGACCTGTGTAGGGGGTACAGTGAGGGGCCCCAGCAGCCCTCTGTGTGTTTGTGACTGAAAACTGCACGTTTGCATTGCATTTCGCTTTATATGTACCCTCTGCCAGAGCTGCAACAGATGGACACACAATCACCCTCGTGTGCCGCCTTTCACACGAATTGTGCTAAACTGTGTGTGTGTGTGAGGTACTTACAATGAAAAATCTACTCGCGAGTCCACACACACTGTGTCACACAGAGTTTCACAAATGAAATGCTTTTACACACATCTACACATCAGAAAAACCCCCGTTAAATGGCATTTCTACGGTACACGTGCGCTCTCTCAAAGGTCATTGCGTTGTATGACGGTGTGAGGCTGGCCTGGATAAGATTCATCATCAGCCCTTATGGCTTGTAATTCCCCACTAACGGCGTAGCTCATAAAACGTGCTCGTGCGGGAACTGCAAAGACCTTGCGCGTTTACGACTCTTTCCTGTCAACCTCTGTGCGTACAGTTGTTTTTTCGTAGCTGTTTTCGTCAGGGAATCTCCGTAGTTAGTAATACAGCGATGCGGTCAGGCGCACACATGTTACAGCATTTATTGCCAGAGCCAAAGTGGAGTTTGTGTTTGTGTGTCAGTGACCTCATTGTGCCTGTTTCGAGGGAGTGCACGTGAATTGGACGGGTTTTTAAAGTGTTCTCGGTTAGATCTAGGATGTTGTTTTGGTGCTCAGGTTAGCGAGCTGACGTGGGTGTGCGAGAGATCCAGGGCGAAGAGGAAACGGCACGGACTCTGGTGCTGAAGAGCGAGGGGTGTGTGCGTGCGAACATGCATGTGCTGATGAGTTCTGAGCAGTGGGGGAACGTTTCAAATGAGTGAGCTGCAGGAATGCTAGCTCCCACTGTTACTGATGTGGCCGGCTTCCTCTCTCACACACACTTTTGGAGAGTTTTGAATATCACATATGTTTGTGACAAACAGGTTTTGCGTCCTCTGGGTGTATGTGTGTTATTGTTCTGAACGCATGTCACATCGTGAGGGATTTGTGGTAGTTACATTTGTCAACCGTGCACAAGTACGTAGTGTTACAGAGTACGATTGTGTGTGTGTGTGGGGAGGGCTTTAACACACTAATTAAAAAGAGATTAGAGATGGCTGAGGTGTTGCGTCCCTGGAAGAGAGCGCGGAGAGAAACTCATAACGACCTGATCCGTAGGATTTGGGATTTGAGAAATAACCATTCAAGAAAACTGTCTTTATAAACTGTGTACATTACAACGGCCTTGTCAGCAGGCGTTTTCTTACCACTTTGTTTATATATCACGTCACAGTTATATGGTAGATTTATATCGTGTTTCTCGTGTTTGTGCGTTTGAGAGTATGAGACACCTGTTCCAGTGTAATTTTCTCATGTCCTTGAGGAGAACAGTGCAATAACTCTCTCAGTAAATAGCACCCACAGCTTTCGCACAACTATCACAATCACTACTCATACCATGTGCTGCAGGCCAGCTAGATATATCCTCTTGTTTTTGTGTTTGTTTTGCTCTAAGGTCTTGCATCAAGGCTGCACTGCTTCTACCGTGGTACAGCGGATTGGAAGCTCTAATATGAAACTGTGCATGTGGCGTCTCTATGGCTATGCTCAAAATAGCATACTACTTTTGCTGTTTCTGCAGGATAGAAAGTGTGTGTGTGTATGTGTATGTATATGTATATGTATGTATGCATGTATGTGTATACTATATACATATATATTCTGCATAATATGATCATTTTCAGTATGCAGAGCATCCCCACATGACCTAATATGAAATGTGCTGTATCCGGTATCCCACAATGCAACACACTTGATTTGACTTTCTAGTATGATGAATGAATTGGAAGTATTATCTTAACATCTTTTGCATGACTCATTTGATTGGACTGCCAAGACAATTTTTTGCACAATTTGCATAATGGGTTAGAAATGCAAAAATATCCATATTTGTTTCCTGAGATAAATATGGTTATGGACTCCAGTTGATTAATTAAACATGGTAAGTCCTTGTGGCACGGTAATGTTTAAAAACTTATTGTGCATTCTATATCATGTACTGTATATAATTTCTGTTACTTTGCAATAATAAAATCACTCAAAAAACGGTGTGTATACTATTTTTATGCAGTGTGTACTGCGCAGTGTGTTCCAAACATAGCATATTGAACCAGTTTTAAACATTAGAATTGCATACTTGGTTCTCGAGGGACAAAAACTCAACGTCGCAGACTGTAAACATAAAGGAGATAGATTGGAGACTGCGTGATTGCATGTGTCATGGCTGAGGAGGGAGTGTTGGCTGGGCCGTGAAGTGTGGAGAGATGGGCCGACAGACATAGTGCGTGCTTATCAAGGTTAGACGGGCTCACCACTGCAGTGTGTTCATTGTTCCTGCCCCCCTCAGCAGCCGCCCACCCCTCCCTTGTTCTGCAGTCCTCCCCTTCCCTCAAGAAAAACAGCCCTATCTCCTACACGCACGTTTTCTTGCATTTAGCTCAAATGTGTGGGGTTGCCATGTCACCCCACCACCGTACAGCTGCTTTATGTTGTGCAACGACATCGCCATTAATTCTTCAGGCTACAGGAAACAGGAGATCCCGTAGTCTGCAGGAAGTTGTAATTTACTCCAGATAAAACATGTTGTTCCTCCTCTGGCACTCACCCAGTCACTACTGTTAGTGTCTCTGTGATGGAGGGTCGAGGATGTGCGTTGCGCTTTCTGGTTTGCTCTGCCAAATAGAGGATGTTACGGATTGTAAACATTAGAAATGCACACATGAATTACACACAGTCTTAAGAAGTAAACAGTTATGTCAGATGAATGTAAGGTCTCTATCCTTCTGTCTGATAACCATCAGCACGGATCTTGCCCTGGATTCATGGTGTGTGACTTGCGCACACACACATGTACAACCCTTGCAGCGTGTTTGTCAAACACGTTGAGCAGAGGAGGTGATGGACAGATTGAATGTGGTGATTTGTGCCCAAGCTCTGTGATATCACATGTATTACATGTCTGAACGCTTGCAGCTAAGTGTTAATGCTCATTTGCTCATAAAGCATGTGTTTGTGTGTTTTCTCACAGAAGGTGGTGGATGACGACAGTCACGGGAGGAAGTCCAGTCCTGCACCCTGCCCACATAACAGCAAGCTGTCTGATAGCATCCTGGAGAAAAATGTACCATCTAAGGTACTGCATTATTTTATAACAAAGTCCATTTAATGCAAGTCAGGCTAATCGACATATCTGTATCTTGGCATCGCTCCCGGACAGCTATTTTCTATCCAAGCAGTAGACCTGCAAGTATATGATCATGTGTGCTTGAATGGGGACAGTCTAAAATCTCCAAAACTGCTTAGTGTGTAATAACAGTTCAGTCACTAATAAGAAACGTTATTTCTTAAATTAAGTTGCTTTAGCAGAAATTAGGTTAATAAGGTAGTGTACAGTGGGACTTCCTTTCCTACAGCCACCAATTTGAGCATTGCTATTTCTCCAAATGAATTGTTCTTCAAGTGGCCCGTCTCTTGCTTGTCTCTGTTTACACACAGGCACAGAACGGCCTCCCCGTTTATCCACACACACCCTCTTCCTCATAGAGTCAGAAGCAGGAAACCGCTTCTCTCTATCTTACTCACTCATACGCATCGCAGGCCTCAAACCTGACCTCACCCTTCTCACCCACCCCCTAAACAACTCCCACATTCACACCCCTTCCTCTCATTTTCTCTTTAAATCACTCATTCATTCAGAAATATCTAATTTCACACGCACCAGAGCCCCAACAGCCATCTGGGTGTCGCCCTGTGTCCTTCCTCTTTTCATTTCGGGTGGCAATTTTGGGTTGATCTAATCACAATTGGGCAGGATCAGGTGAAACAGGGTCCAAACTGTTGCATGCAAACCACTTTCAGTGGAGGGCATTGTTATTAACACACTACACTTCAAAATTTTGAGTTTGGTAATTTTAGGTAAGTTAGTATAAAAGAAGTCTCTTATGCTCACCAAGGCTGCATTTATTTGATCGAAAATACAGTGAAAACTGTAGTACTGTGAAAATATTATGGCAATTTAAAATAACTTTTCTATTTTAATATATTTTAAAAATGTAAATGATTTCCCTGATGGCAAAGCTTCATTTTCAGCATCCATTACCTTCAAAAACCATTGGAATATGCTGATTTGATGCTCAAAAACATTTTTTCTTATTATCAATGTTGAAAACAGTTATTCTGCTTAATATTTTACAATTATTTTTAATTGGTTTATTTGAATTATGATTTTTAAGGGTAGTCTATTTTTCAGGTGATTCATTTGAAATGGGATGACGTTAAATGCAGGTGTACGTGAAGTCCAAAATATTTGACTTTTGACTGCATTGTGGTTGTAGTGTAAATATTAATTCACTAGTCATGCAATCAGAAGCTGTCCTCTCAAAATACGTTCACACAAGACGCATCTTTAAAACAGAGCCACACTCTCCCCCAGTATACCTCAACCAGCTGGTATACCAACAATCAAACAGCCAGAAACCCAACCAGGCTGTTTCACTTAATGCTGTCTTTCTCTTATCCTCTTCATTAATGCTCTACCTGTCAGCCTGTGCTCTGTGGCCACTGATGGATGAGTTCTTCTCATGCATACATGATATTACAGCAGGATGTTTGTACTGCTCTCTTTGTTTACTCTGCTTCAGGCATCCTCACTCCCCTCACCAAGTTTCCCTCTGTGTGTTTGTACATTTGCGCGTAATTATTGCTGTTCGACTGCTCCTGCATGAATGCGCTTTATAATTGGTGTAATGAGACCTTAAAGAACTTCTGTATTATTCATGTACAAATATGTGTAGACATGTATTTTAATGCAGCTCAAACAGTCCATTTCATATTCAAACGGTCCTTGTTTGTGTGCACAGGGCAACTTGCAGTCTTCACTGGTGTTCAGTCGACTGTTTCCTGACATCAAAGAGGAACCAGGACAAGGGCCCATCATCCACCCAAGGTACGGCTCTTTTTTCCCAGCATTCCCTTGTTCCAGGATCACACAAGTGGATATCATAAAATGGGCAAAATTCCATAGATAGACCATATCTAGGGTTTCTGGGGCAACCTGGGTCTCTTTGGTTTGAACCTGCAAGCGTTGACTCTAGAAACCACATAGCAGTGCTCTGTCAACCAATCACAACACCCTAGCATTCTGATGCCATTTGCACCACTCATCTTTTTAGACAATGTTAAAATGTATTTAAGATTTATAGTTGCAAACCTCTTATGAGAATAACAGCACTTAACCTGAAGGCTCAGTCAGTTGACAAGATAAAAAGGGACCGAATTGCATCGCCACACTTCAACTAGACCCTTTTTTAAAAATGTTAATTTATCCCAGCCTGATCTGATTATTGTGACTAGCTCTGTAGTGCATCATTACTTGCTCAGCTGTACATGTGAAAAGCTCTCTGAGAGCAACAATTCTCCTGATATTGTTGGAGTTTTTAGTTTCAGCATTGTATGTGCACCAGTCTGAGGGTTTGTTATGTTTGCAGTTACTACCTGTACACGTACGATAAGATGGTGGCCCCTAACGTGTCCCTGCGGAAGGAGGGGGAGGTGAGCCATGAGGTTCTGGGGGCCCTGCTGAAGCAACACTACAGCAGGAGAACACTGACCCACGACAGCCAGCACACCACAGGTCAGTACCCCCGCACTCTTTAGTTAACCTTGTAAATGAATGCACATGCATGCACAAGAATGATGTGCTGTTAAAGGTCACACGTTTATGGGCATGAATGTGGTTGACTCACTTAAAGGGTGAGGAACTGCTGAGAGTGTCTTGCTAATGATTAATACAACTCACATTTTATAGTTGCCAGTGAAGAGAGAGAGAATGAAAAGAGACCGCTGTCCCTGTGAGTGTCAGATCGCTCTAGAGTGCTGGGGGAGGGGTCTCTCCAGTCTCCACCGCAGCACGCCACATTTCCTCCTGTCCTCCTTCTGCCTGTCTCTCTCTCTTTTTCCTTTTTTCTCTGTGCCTCACTCATCCTTTTTTTTCCCTCTGGCCCACTGCTCACCTCACCACTCTCTCTTTTTTTTTCTGTCATCTCCTTTTAGTGTACCTGTTTTCCATCCCGGCTCCCCTTTTCTCTTTCTCCATGTCTCTCTTCTTCAGTCTGTTTCTTTTTCATCCATGCACCGTTCTCCATTTTGGCTCCTCCATCTCTCATCATTCTTCAGTTTATCCGTTCTCCATCATGGCTCCCCCTCTCTATATTCTCAGTTTTTATCTCTCCATCTTTATATACGTCCAATCTCCATTCTGACTCCCCATGTCTGTTATTTTTCTTTCTTCCATGTACCTGCTCTTCATTCTGGCTCCTCCATCTCTCATCTTTCTTTCTTCAGTATACCCATTCTCCATCCTGGCTTCCCTTCAGTCGTTTTGTTTTTAATTCTTTTTATCTGTACCACTGTCGTCCATGTATCTCTTTTATCCAGGTGCCCTCTGTCTCTCTTCCTTCTTCAATCTGTCTCTCTTCCTTCAGTATACTCATTTTTTTTCTCAATCTGTCTCTCTTTCTTTATATACAACCAGTCTCCATCCTGACTTCCCTGTCTCTTTCTTCCACGTGCCCGTTCTCCATCCTGGCCCCCTTGTGTCCCTTCCGTCTCTTGTTCTCGTTCTCCTTCTCTGACTCATTCTTCTCTTCTGAGTGTGACAGACAGGTCTTAGTCACAGTAGAGGCTAGCAGCAGAGCGAGGCTGTTATTCGGTTCTGCAGTGCCAGGCCTGCAGCCTGCCTGTCCTACATTTAAATGAGCTGCATCTCTCTTGCTCTCTCTCTCTCGCTCTCAGTCCCTTTGGACTCCTGTATTTCTCATCAAAACATACATGCTAGACTGCTGCTGTTTGCCTAGTGCAGGTGATTTGTATGTAGAGCGTGTGTTGCACCTTAGCAGCATTAAAAAAATTTAGAAATTCTCAACATGTCTCACATTTCTGAGTGATACTTCCTGCATTTCCCCTCTACGCTGACCTTCAAAGAGAGACACCCTCAGAGAATTAGTCTCACAGACTTTCAGCACATGACAGATAAGGTGTGTGTGTGTGTGTGTGATCGCATGAGTGTGGTTAACTCTTTCTTCTCGTTCCCTCAGATCTTCCTGCATCTCCTTCCTCCATTGCAGAGGAGGCCAAATCCCACCAAGCGGGAGAAGCAAATGAGCACCGCCAACCTCTTCTGTCAGTCGCCATGGAGACCAGCCCGGGCAGCGGGGTGGAGGACGACAAGGACAGGATTATGCTGGAGATTGTACAGATGTACCGGCGGCAGCAAGAAAAGCTGAATTCCACCCTTCAGAAACAGCTGCAGCTGGAGATGGTGAGACAGTCAGATTAGACCAATCATCCCTTCTCGAGTAACAGAGGCTCTGTTTCAAACCTTAATGAGCTGTCTGCTGTCTACATTGGCTGCTAAGAAAGCATTGTATCTCATAAGTAACCTGTTGGCTTCATACACCATGCTCACAATTGATTATAATAGCGACTGATGTTAGCATATGCTACCTAACGACACGTTACAAACTCAAATATGGTGATCCCCGTTTCCTGATCCTGCCCCCTATCTCTCTCCCACTCCACTTCCTGTCAGTTCAGTCAAATCTATCCGATTGTAATAATAATAAAAAAGATTAATAAAAGTAATAATAATAAATAAATAAATAAATTTAAGCAAATTCATATAATAATAAATATAAATATATAACTCTCCCATAACCGCTTCCGATTGTGTCACACCACCACAAAAAAAGACTTCATGTTTGTTTAATTTAAAAAGACTTTTCGTGCCACCCTGCCCTCGACCAGTTGTTAAATATATATATTTGCTTAATGACATTAACAAATTTATTTATTTGATATTTTATATATATATATTGGAGATTAGGTGGCATTTTTAATTTCACATGAAAAATTAAATGTCTTGTGAAATTAAAAATAGCATCTAACCTAAATTGAAAAGCGGAGTACAAAGAATAAATAGCAAACACGTAATCAATGAAATAGTCCATTTTTAATTTGATTCTTATCTGTACATTATATATTGTATATGCATACAATGCATATTGTACGTTTATGCATTTCCTGCTGCCATTTTGAAAGAAAATTATTGTTAAGTTTTTTTTATATTGTATCTGGGATTGTCTCATCCGTGAAACGATACATGTGATTCTGCCCTAGATTTTGGCCTAAACGGATATCTTAAAATGCAGCGTGATTTTGCCTTCTGCTTGGAGCAGCCTTCATGTTGGGTGCATGCCTGTGATGTTTCAAAATGCTCCTCTAAATAGGCAGCTCGCTAGAGATTGGAATAGAGCCAGGGAGATGGACTAGTTGTGTATCAGAGAAGCTCTTTTGTGGTCCTGTGAAAAGAGAGAGACCTTGTTATAGTGAGAGTAAAGGTGAAGGCCAGAGCAGAAAGGAGTATGTTCCAGTTGAGCTTTATCACCTCCGACTCGTCCACTACAAACCCTCGACCTTTACCGTACATTATTTGAAGCATGTCTCGATGTGCGTGTGTGTGCAGGAGCTGGAGGCAGTGCGCGGGGGCGAGGCAGCCAGGCTGAGGGAGTTGTCTGCGGAGCAGCTGGAGCTGCAGAATGAGCTGGAGGCGGTGCACACTGAGCATGCTCAGAGACTGGGGGAGGTGCGGCAGGAGCAGAGACAGCTGGAACACCGACTAGAGCAGCTCAGGCAGCAGAGCTGCGCCTGCCAACCCAAAGAGCAGGAGGCACAGTACAATGCGCAGGTACAGGCGTGGACCGCAGCAGAGCCAATCTGAGCGTGCCTGAATAACTATGTGATGCAATGATAAACTATACCCAGTGTGAATTATTCCTGTACACAATGCAATATGCTGCATGTATCATCTGTTTGTGGGAGGGATTCAGTAACAGGACAGATACGAACGCACACTGATGGAGATGGAGAGCCACTGCCTGACTGATTTGCACACTGGGCCAGATTTCTGCATTTCAACTATCAATTAGGGCAGTGGTGCTCAAACTTTTTAAATCACATATCCAGTCTAATCAAATCAGACTGTCTAAATACTGTCAATTTTAGTGGCAATTTAAGTAACATTTGCATGTAATTTTTACTATTATTCATTTGATTTTGTGCATGTGTGCCTTTTAATGTTGCTAAATGCAGGGGTAAATCGAGTCAGTGACTCTAGAAAAAATGTTAATAATAAAAAATTACACCTAAAATAATTAAGCGGAAATTGGCAATATTGCCATGAAATAAAAAAACGTGCAATGGAATAAATAATAGTAATAATAAAAATGATAAATGATGCATATCAGATTACTCAAATTAAAATGAAAACTGAAAATACAGTTCTAAAATAGCATATAAATAATACTATAATAACAGTGCATCAGATATCAAATCACTTTTCTAAAATTTTCTAAAAGTAAAGACTTGCAGATGTAAATTCATTAACTGCTCTAAAACATTTATAGTTGATGCACTGTGATTTTCTTTATTGAATTGTTGGATTTTTTTTTTTTTTCTTTCTTTAACCTCTAAGCTCATTTTTCAGTTGAGTGGGTTTGTTCAAATAAATTGTGACTGAGCGTTTTTGACTGATAAAGGCTCAGGTATGCTTTATTTTCTGCGTGTGCACTATATGCACAGTTCAGCATACAAACCTTTCAAAGTATACTCCTTTGCACATGAGAATGGATAGATGTGTTCAGCGTGTGCACAGTATCCAGTGAACCATTCTTTTCAAGCTCTCAAATCCCTCGCACATGCGCTGTTGTCCATGCGGACATGAAATCTTAAAAAGGCGCTATAGATTTGCTCTACTGCAGAAATCACTGGTACTCCGATTTATTTATTTATTTATTTTTTGTATTAAATATTTTGTGCATTCCTGTTCGTAACCACGCTCTCGTTCTGTCCGCAGCTGTGCGAGCTTCGCTGCCGTCTGGAGCGTGCCGAGGCGGAGCGGCAGGAACTGCAGGAGGAGCTCTGCAGAGAGCGGGAGGCCAGAGAGAAGCTGGAGCTCATGATCTCTCAGCTTCAGCAGCAGATGGTCCAGTCTGGCACCAAGGGGAGCCGCAGCACTAGCCCTGCCCAGCCCCCGACCCCTTCCTCAAGCCCCCAATCCCAGCATTCCCTCTCTTCACCGGCCCCTGAGGTAACCTCCAGATAAACTCGCCCCCCTCTCTTGCACACTTCCACGCCTGTAGCCCAGGAACATACTCGCCCACTCCCTGCAGAGTCACAGATAAACACAACCTCTGCAGAAAAGAGCAGCTCTCCCATAACCGCTTCCGTTTGTGTCGCACCACCACAAAAAAAGACTTTATGTTTGTTTAATTTAAAAAGACTTTTCGTGCCACCCTGCCCTCGACCAGTCGTTAAGCATTTTTTGGATGTACATGTTTGTTTTAATTTATAGTCGTGCTGAGAGGCTGATGGGACAGTGGAGGTGTTTCTTTCTTGGACTTCTTGCCTCCTGTGGCATTGGGAAAGTGCTCGAGTGCTTTTCCGCTCCCAGCTATTTGGATACAGGAAACTGACACTCAGTAAAATACTACCTGTGACACGAAGCCCAAGGATGTCAAGCGGCAAGAAACCAGTGCCCTGCAGCAGCAAGAAACCATGATGTTTACTTTTTTATTTTCATTTTGTGTATCATTGTTTCTTACAGAAGAAATGGGAGAAGGTTTTTATTAACATCACAAAAATATCAGTAAAATATTATTCTATAGCATATTTAAGTCTTTATACTTAATATAAGCGATTCGGAAATGTAGAGGGTGGCCCTTATTGAGGCCCCTGGTTTAAGATCATAATCCTCCCCCTCTTCCTCTCCTTCTCCCCTCCATTCTCTTTCCTTGCCTGCTGTTTGTCTTTTCAGTCTGGTGTTGATTATATGTTTCCTGTCTGACCCTTTGCAGGCTGGTATATGACAAACAGCTCAGTTCATTCCTGCATGACGAAGTAAGCAAAGACTCACATTCGCCCCCTGCTGGAGAACACTATGAAACTCGGCCCCCATTTAACTACAGGCAGTTGTACAAAAGAAGCTTCAGGGTGTAGTGCAGTCCACCTCACTCTGAAGTTTATGTTCAGAGCATTGAAAGGATTCCTGTAGCGCCAATAAGAACATACTGCTTGTAGTTGCTCATAAATTGAGAGATCGACATCCGATCTTTTAAACAAAGCACACAGTAGACCTTATATTTGTCCTTTTCTTAGTAAAGTATTCATTAGTAGTGCAATTGACGATGTAAAGTCTCCCATACACCTAAAGCTGATTTCTTTATTCATCTGAGAACTGCTAATAAAGTACCTAGTTTTTGAATGCTGGATTCCAGGTTAAATGATTTGGGTGTTTAGCCTGATTTCTTTTGGGTTTCATATACCACTGTTATTCATTCCTCTGTGTCATTATTCTGGATGGCTGAACAAACAGGTCTGACAGGGAGAAGAAAAACAGAATTAATGCTGTCACGTTAGCTCCCAGTCACTGAGGGTTGAAGAGGAACGCTTTGTCTCCGCAGAATGGGGCAGCTGCCTCTGATGCCCACTCATACATCAACTATTAGATGGATGAAGAAAGATGGACAGAGGAAGTGAGGCGGTTTTGCCACGAGAGCAGTTTGTTCTTTCTTTCTTTTTCTTTGTTCTGTTCAGATTGGTTGTGTAAACAATGTTGAACGTAAATCTAGGCTTCTTTTGTGATGTACATAACATTCCACTGTGCACAACTCATCGGATTCACAGTCAGTCAAGCTGCAGCAGTTTTCTAAACCTGATAATGTGTACAGTGCAAAACCTCTTAGATGCAAAACAGGAAAACGTAAAGAAACACCCTGACTTATGTGAATACATTCAGCTATGAAGAATCAAAAAAACTAAACTATATTGTAAATGAGTGCTTTGCCATTTTTGAACTTTTTTTTTTTTCTTGAAATTATTCAGAAATTATTTAATGTATTAACTAATAAAGATTTATATACACTTTGTACATACGGTAGTCATTAATGTATTCTAAATTCTTATAAACAATCTTTCAAGGTTTCTGATCACATTTAAAAATGCTCAATTGTTTCTTTTTTTTTTCTTTTCTTTTTTTGCCAGAAGAGTGGTTGTTGATAAAGTGTGTAAGGTGGTGTAGGGATGCATGATGCTCAGAACCCCTACACTCCATCCAACGGGGAACGGGAACAGTGACATGCTGTCCAGTGCCTCAGTGTTTCCCTTCAGTGGGTCATTTCCTCCATTTCATTGGAGCCCACTGAGATTGACAACCTGTTGTTATTTTGGTGGTGTTCAGCTTTTCCTCTTCCCCATTTATATATATATATATATATATATATATATATATATATATATATATATATATATATATATAAAATAATAGAATTTAAAAGAAGGGAGTGAAATAATGCATGTATTGTTAGCTACTATATTGTTATGCTAAAACAGATTCATTATTGCTAAAATGCAGAAGTGATTTTTTTCTTCTATTCTCTCTCTCACATACGACCTTTCCAAAAACGTTGCTCCATATTGTCTGAGAAGAGTAGTCTTTACGTAAATGGGCACAAAACGTGCTCAAGAGCCTAATATAGATGCTAGAAACATTTGATATGAGCGACTGTGTGTGTACTGAAAAGAGCGATGTTTATATATATATATATATATATATATATATATATATATATATATATATATATATATATATATATATATAGCGCTCTGACTTCATGTGTAGTTCTTTTGAGAGATTGTAGCATTTGTTTTGACACTGTAATGCATTACTACAGTGTCGTCTACAATTTCTGTACAATCAGTATTAGGTTTCTTTTGTTTTCACCACAGTTACCTCTGTAGCAGCCAGTTTCAATGCTGTTTTTGATAGTTTTGGGTATTAAAATGTATTTCTGAAGCTTTCTAGAGTATACCTTTTCATTTCTAACGATTCTATGAAACCTGTAAATTACATTTTGTACACAGGAGGGGGCGCTGTATATCTTCTATGTAGAATGCCATGTTCATATGAATTCCGGGCATAGGAATACAGTACTCTTTAGACTCTTGAAACAACAAACCTGTTTTTGGCTTTTGCAGTGTTAAGAAAATGAATACAGATAACGTTGTACATATTCGAGAGGTGTGAAATATGTTGAATATATGATATGTATAGGCCTGGTATAATATAATTTGCAAAATTGTACTTTAAGGCAATCTAATGCTAGAGTTTTTCAGCAAAGCTACTATGTATTTTGCATTATAGAGGAAATATCCTATTTTACTGGGGATAATGATTACTGTGGCTCCCTTGAGCTGATTAATGGCAGAAGAGAAGAGAAAATTGCAATTATATAAACAATTTTTTATATATAATGGTTAAAATACAAGTAGTATACAAATAACTACCTGCCAGCACAGCATGTGTCCCTATGATCTTAATCACACCTTTTCTAATGTGTAACTGAGACGTTACTATTAAAAAAAAAAAGAACAAGAATCAAAATCAGATGTGATGCTTTTTTTTCGAGAACACAATCAACACTGTAATAGAAACAATATCATTGTTTACAACTTCTGTAAACAGCAAATATATTTTAAGTTGCAATTCTGAGATATGAAATGCAGTGTTTGTGTGTATCATTGCATATGTTGCCAATCCTACAGTGTGATGAGAGGTTTTTTGCTCTTGCATGAAAACGAGACATTGCTCTCCTACCTCATGTTGTGATAAGATGTTTTCTAAAGCAGATGACACATCTCAAACTGTTTATCTTGATTGACATTTACAAGTTAAATACATGTACATGCTTTTAGCTAATACCTCAGTTGTATCTAGTGTTTTATTGTTTAGTTCCCCTATTTCAGACATTGTAAATATATCTTGTACAGACAATGAACTTGGATTCAATTCAAGTAAAGTTCTGTAGTGTCAAACCAGCTGTGTCATTGTACTTTTTCCATTTTATGCATGTTTGCTTTGGCAGATTTATTTCAAAGGACAGTTCACACAAAAAATTACATTTTGGCATCTTTTTATTGCTTCACTGATGCTACTTACTCCTCTTCCTTGTAATTTTCATGGGTCTAGTTTATTTGCATATAGACGGAAAAACACTTATAACATCATTTTTGCATCAGTATTCTCCTAAAAGGTGCTTTTCCAATATCAATTTTTCTTATAGTAAAGAGAAAAATTAGGCCTATTTGTATTTTTTTCTTCCTTTTTTAATGCAAAAAAGAAAGCAATGAAAAATGCCTTCTCCGAAGTAAACATGGTCAGATATTGAGTGTTTTAACTTGAGTGCGGTCACTGGATTGTTGTCCATTATCCCACTCGTCAGCTCCATATGTAAAACACAAGTACCAGGAACAAAACCCATCTGTAATGTTGTCGCTTTTCTTGGAAGTCGATGTAATAGAGCGACCGCACAGAGCCAAAGCGACGAAAAAGCTGTTGACGAAACACAACCAGATGACATTGAGCTGCAGGTGCGCGTGCATTTCTATCGGCAGCAGCGGCGAGATGATCATCAGAACGAGAAACGAGGCCCACGTGCTGAGGAATGTACGCATGGTCTGCCTTAAACAAACCAAGCAGCTTTGTTGAGTGGAATGCAGAAACACCTGAACCCTCAATTTCTCAAACGGAGCGTACGAGTAAAGAAAGACGCAGGTAACCGTCAGTAGCAACGCTAGGAGAACCTGAGAGCTCTGAGGGCTACTAAACAGCTCACAGGGGTGCCTCTCATCATCTTCTAACAACAGAACAAAATCAGGCTCCCAGAACACATACAAAGCTGCTAGAATCCAAAGGAGGCACACTCCAGCAATGTAAGTAAGCTTTTGTTTCCAGGATGTGTGTGTTGAGCTTGATGATAGCGTCCAGAAGTTGTCTAGTCCTACAAGGAGGAACACTGGCCAGTGGAGCACGGCGTAGATAAAACAAGCAATCTGAGTCAGCAGGCATACGTGATACCTGGTAAAGTGCCAGCCTGAGATGTTGAAGTCTTCCAGACAGAAAATAGCCGTGAGGACAAAACTCAAAAGACTGTCAATCAGTGCCAATGAAATGCAGAAGAATCCTGAGAAGCTCCTGATCATGTAGTGTCGCTGCACCACGACCACCAGCCAGTTCAGCAAACTCTTGAGCCACAGAACCAGCAGAAGCGAAGGCATTGATGTTTCCATGGTACGGCATAATCCAAGGCTGAAATCAGAACAATCAACAGACTTTCTTGTAACTGGCTAGCAGTTCCTCATTGAAAGAGTTTACACCATCTGTCAGTAGACACACCCTACTGAGGTGTTCCCTGCATGTTAAACCCATCGCCCACTTTCACTTGGACTTCTCTATTGTTTAAGCATGTATGTGCATTATATAATTGTTTCCATGTATTTAAATGTGTGGTTGATGGTAAGATGTGGTTTTACTTTTTTCTTTTTTTTTAGTTAATCTGTACTAATGCTGATTCAACAACACTACTCATTCAGCAACTTGCATATTAAAATATGTAGATATAAAAGCTGAAAATAAACACGAGCGTAGAGTAACCTGTATACCAGCAGTGCAGTACGTCCCAGTACTTGCCTTGATTCAACAGTTGCTGCCAATAAAAAAAAATGTGTATTGAAGGAACACTCCACTTTTTTTTTGGAAATAGGCTCATTTTACAACTCCCCAAGAGTTAAACAGTTGAGTTTTACCATTCAGCC
Source organism: Barbus barbus (assembly GCF_936440315.1). NCBI lineage: Eukaryota > Metazoa > Chordata > Actinopteri > Cypriniformes > Cyprinidae > Barbus > Barbus barbus. The sequence goes on from NC_136754.1 coordinate 9,770,957, forward strand.
GATCTCCGGGTCTGGCGTTAGCACTTTTAGTTTAGCTTAGCAGAGATCATTGAATCGGATTAGACCCTTTAATTTAATTTCTTGTAGCTATATGACAGAAATGAAGTCAAACTGGTTAGTAATAAGTGGATCTGGTGATGCTGTTTGTGGAGTTGTTTAATCATCCTCTGGTGTTTTATTTCAGTTGATTTCATTTAAAGCTGTGGCTTTATGTCAGTTGTAGTCTTGTTTCTTGTTCTTTCCTTCAGTGATTGTGTTTGTTGGCAAAGGTTAGATCTATTACAGTTATCTACCGTATATAGTAAGGAACCTTACTGTTAATCATTTAACAGGTTTTTACTGTGGCATTTTTACAATCTTTTACAACAGTTGTTGCCCAATATTGCAACAAAAATAAATAAAGCTGTTGGCGCCGATAGCCTCGGGCAGCGCGTCGACATGTTACGCTTCGGGAGTCCCGGCTCGTGGACCTTTGATCCTCCCTCTCTCTCTCTCCCTCTCTCCAACTTCGTTTCCTGTCTAACTACTGTCCTATCAAATAAAAAGGCAAAAACGCCAAAAATAAATAAAGCTACTCTAAAGTAGTCATTCATCATTTTATGCCAAAACGCTTAAAATGTTTAAGATTTTCAAGAAAAGCATGCCAACAGTTCTCTTGTAATGCATATGCGTCCACTGTTGGACATTTGTTAGCAAACAAACTAGAATTTTAAAAAGAGTGTTTAATGGTTTATTACTACAAGTCCACATTAACGTTTCTTTGTAACATGCATGAACAGGTTTGTGCAGAAAGGAACTTGTCCTTAAAATGGTGTGTTTACGGCTAAAGCTACAGATTAATAATTGGCTCTAAAGAAAACTGGGTGTTGCTAAAACAGAGTGTTTTCAGAAGAGACAGGGACATGTTGCATACACATTAAGTTGGCTCCACCCTTCTTTGTGAAAGATGTGAACAAGTATTTTCTAATCGAGCTTAAAAAGTGTGGTGGCTTCTGCCAGTTCTATGAGGAATCATTCTCAGAGTCTTGGGGTTTTGATGCCAGAATTTAGATTTTATTATCAGAGACAATAAAACCGAGAGACCCTGCAGTGAATCTCCCGAATCTGTGTTTGTACCCTCTTAAATGCAGGTTTTTCCCCTAAGTCGTGTTCAATACATTTCCTATATCGTTATTGTTTCTAGGAAACAGTCTCCATTTGTTTCCTTTATCTGGTTATGTTCCCTTCCTTATTAAAGGCTCTGTTGGGCTCCATCCCTGGCCAAAAAAACAAAAAAACTGACATCCCGGTTCACCCGGTTCACAGTCTCCATCTGTTTCCTAGAGCAGACAATAGGCCCCAATTCATGTTGTTAAAGGAAAATACCCTATCGTGTCAAAACAGGATGTGCAGCTTTATTAATGAACCATACGTCTGCACATTCCATTCTTCTGCAGGCCTCTACACATGCAGGCAGATACAATTTTATAATAGTAGCATTACTTGATACATAAATGGCAATATTCACATTGATTACATATGATTAATTTGTATTTTGATTAATAAAACTCTTCTACAAAAGCAGCAGACTACAAAGGAACTGGCCATAATTAAAAAGGGGAAGTGGTGTGGCGAAGTATGGTGACCCATACTCAGAATTTGTGCTCTGCATTTAACCCATCCAAGTGTACACACAGTAGTGAACATGCACCCAGAGCAGTGGGCAGCCAATGCTGTGGCGCCCAGGGAGCAGTTGGGGGTTTGGTGCCTTGCTCAAGGGGGCTCTCACCTCAGTCGTGGTATTGAGGTTATTGTGTTCGTGTTGGTTATTCACTCCCCCCACCTACAATCCCTGCTGGACCTGAGACTCGAACCCACAACCTTCAGGTTATAAGTCCAACTCGCTATCCATTAGGCCACAACTGCCCTTACAGGGTGCACACGTTACATTGATGTTTCCATGGTACGGCATAATCCAGCTCAAAACTCAAAAGACTGTCAATCAGTGCCAATGAAATGCAGAAGAATCCTGAGAAGCTCCTGATCATGTAGTGTCGCTGCACCACGACCACCAGCCAGTTCAGCAAACTCTTGAGCCACAGAACCAGCAGAAGCGAAGGCATTGATGTTTCCATGGTACGGCATAATCCAAGGCTGAAATCAGAACAATCAACAGACTTTCTTGTAACTCAAATTCAAATTCAAATTTTATTTGTCACATACATATACATACGTATACTGGCTAGCAGTTCCTCATTGAAAGAGTTTACACCATCTGTCAGTAGACACACCCTACTGAGGTGTGCCCTGCACGTTAAACCCATTGCCCACTTTCACTTGGACTTATCTATTGTTTAAGCATGTATGTGCATTATATAATTGTTTCCATGTATTTAAATGTGTGGTTGATGGTAAGATGTGGTTTTACTTTTTTCTTTTTTTTTAGTTAATCTGTACTAATGCTGATTCAACAACACTACTCATTCAGCAACTTGCATATTAAAATATGTAGATATAAAAGCTGAAAATAAACACGAGCATAGAGTAACCTGTATACCAGCAGTGCAGTACGTCCCAGTACTTGCCTTGATTCAACAGTTGCTGCCAATAAAAAAAAACGTGTATTGAAGGAACACTCCACTTTTTTTTGGAAATAGGCTCATTTTACAACTCCCCAAGAGTTAAACAGTTGAGTTTTACCATTCAGGGTGCACACGTCTGGTTATGTTCCCTTCCTTACTAAAGGCTCTGTTTCCATCCCTGGCCAAAAAAACTGACATCCCGGTTCACATTTTAATCTTTCATCATGCAAGGTGTTGTATTTGAATTTGCTTGTCCACTGACAGCTATGAGAAGATCAAAGATTTAACAAGGTTTTTAAAAATTATTTTCACTATTTGACCTGCCGGAGGTGGTAATAAACCTTTCAACTTTCAGGACTCCAACCAGATTAAAAAAATTAATGTTTGCCTACTGATAGTTTTGGCTTACAACCAGGGTTTCTTTTCCTCTTTATGGGTAAAGTTACTTACTTACTTTTACTTTTGTTATTTAGCAGACGCTTTTGTCCAAAGCGACTTACAAATAAGAAAAAGTAACTAAAACTAAAAGTTACAACTCTATAAATACTATATACCCACATATTTAAGAAAATAAAGAAATTAAAGTTAGGGTTAAGTTTAAGGGTCAGACTATGTTTTTGAACATGAATGTTGTTCCAAGATGTTGATGTTGATCCAGGATTATGCTGGTTAGCACAGCCAAATTAGCCCTTGCTGGTATACTCTAACTAAACCATAAGCACCCAAAACTCATCCTTTTCCATGACTGTCATGCAAAAGTAGCTGTGTATTCTGAAATATTTTACATTTTTTACTTTTTATAAACAGCAGTTTATAAAGCAGAGCACAAGTTTCATTCTGAAGAACAATGTTTGTAATGTAAGAAGTGAAGGCAGACATATGTAAAAATTATATATAAAATGAGTATAATAAGATAGCAGCTGTTTGCATTGGCTTTATGCATTGTTTGCAAAAGCAGAGTGAAGTGCAGCTGCTATTGATATTGAACCCTGATGAAAGAAAAAATCACAACAAGGGAGCAAACCACACCTGTTTATTCATTTCTTATTCATACTGGAAACGTATTAGGCCTATCTATTTTTTATGTAATCGTTCCAGTTACACACCTGCGTGAATTCAATTCATCATGTGACTGAAAATTTAGCTAAAGCCAAATGAATGGCTATTTAATTTTTATAATGCTGTTTACAACCTTTTAGTGTGGTTCACAATAGACCTATGTGAATAGCGACCATAGTTATCACTTGTGTAGCCTACTTAATATTATTCTAATTTCTATTCGTGATTTATCCTTGATTATTATTATTTCAGTACATAAATGTGGAAGAGAGACTCTTATCATGACTTCGACTTTAGATATAAAGAGAGACCTGAATAAATATATTTAAACCACACAAAAGGAAAATAAAACACATTTTTATTTGCTTCTCAGAGATTCTGCGCAGCGTCACTAGTGTCACGTGCGCCCTCGTGATGTCATTGTGGACATCCCATAATATGATCGAGCATAAGCCGTAAGCCTGGAAATAGTGTTGCTGTCAAGGTAACGCATTCAAGTCTATTAAATTTAGCTCTTCAGTTGTGAAAGACTGTAGTCCAAAGGGGAAGTTGCGCGTTTTGTTTCCTGCGATTTGGTAAGCGCTGGTGAAATGTGTTAGCTAAGTTAGCTCCGTGCGGCTAATTTAACTGAAGTTTTGGTCGATGAAAATGTTCCTTCTGCTGTGTCTTCAGTGCAATGTGTCGTGCCGCTTAACGTGTTCACGATGGCTGCTTCTTGTCACCTTGTTATCACTCATAAATGCTTGATCGTTTGTATCTGTAGTAGTATAAATAGGTTTCAGACTAGCTGCCTTTGCTTATTGAATGTGCCGTTTAAGTAGATCATTACGAAAAACAAATACATAGGCGTTTGACAAATAAAAGCTCCATGGAATTGTTTTTATTAACATCTCAATGCAGAACACATTAACTTCCCTAAAGTATTTAATGTCCGCTATTATGTAAATGTAATTAGGCCTGTCACGATAACAACCTTTTGTTTTGCGATATATTGCTCCAGAAATAATTGCGATAAGCGATATTATTGTAATTTTAAAGCCCATTTATGCCACTGAATATATAATCACAATGTAACAGCATAATAATGCAAGAAGGCCTACACGCTTCCAAATGACAAGAAACTTTTAATTTTTAAGAATATTTAGATCATGGAAATTAAGTATCAAAATATTAGATACCTTAAAAAACTTGAATAAATAGTAAATAAACATTTTCTAACAAAAAGTGCAAAGTAACAAGTAGAAAAAAGAAAAATGCACAAAGAACTTATGGATATTTTTCCATCTACAGATTTTTCCCTGACCTTCTTTTCTCCGTAAATTAAGGGTGCACACTATTGCAGAAAAACACAATCACTACTTCGCAGTAGGGCTGGGCGATATGAGCAAAAATTCATATCTCTGTATTTTTTGGCTGATTTGCGGTATACGGTATATATCTCGTTATTTTCTACGGTTTTGTATTTGGATTAAACAAATAAACAAAGTGAATTCAACCATATGTTATGTTAGAAAGGGTTAAAATTACATTCTAACGTTGTAACACTGCAATCTAAAAACAAAAATAATGCTTTTAAAGCAGAAACTAAAAATGAAAATAATAAAAAAGCACAGACTAATTGAATAAAAAGGCTGTTTTGATTACCCCCATTACAGTCACTTTACAGATAGTGCTATCATACAAATACACTTACTTGTAGGTTTAAAATTCTACATATGACAAATTCATTCTCTGTCTCTGTCAGCGGCACACGCAGCCTTTCTGTCAGAGACGTTTTAAACTGAAACTAAACTATAGGCTTCTATATCTTACGAGTTTTTTAAAAAACCCTTCATATAAAGTTTGTCACTTGTTTGAACAAATTGTATTATGCACTTTCTCCACAGTAGCTCAGTCTGTGTCCTCCACTGTATTTTTAGATTCGCTTGTTTTCAAACTACTGTACAGTATATCGATATAAACGGTATTGCCTCATATCGTATCGCTTATAAAGAATATATCAATATATCGTACAAACTCAATATACCGCCCAGCCCTACTTAGCAGTCAGATGTCCGTATGCACAAAGGCACAGATCCGTAAACAAGACCATATCTGCAGATTTGAATTGAACATTATTGAATTTAAATTTGAACTAGCACCTCATGACTAACGTTACACCACCACCAGAAGTTGCAAAAGACACAGGTGCAAGTGGAATGTACAAAACATGGTGACATTAATTTTTAAGTAAATATAATGGGCAATATATTGCATCACCAAAAATTGTTGAGGTCATGTACATATATTGCGCGATAAGTCGATATATTGATTATTGCGACTGGCCTACATGTAATAACACATGACACCAGCTGAATATGTTTAATTCTTCTGTTCACATTAGCTGTTGTTTTGTAATGCGTGTCAAATATCTATTTTGATCAACAAGATCCTATATGGGTCAAAGACATTTAAATGTTCGCATTAAAATAATTTTACAAAAGTGTTTTTATATACATAGAAAGCACATTAAATGCAAGTAAAATGTCTACTTTAAAGGAACACTCCATTTTAGCTTAGCATAGATCATTGAATCGGATTAGACCATTAGCATCTCGCTCAAAAATGGCCAAAGAGTTTCGATTATTTTCCTATTTAAAGAAGTTTTAAAAATTATCGAAACTCTTTGGTCATTTTTTGGTGACCAAATGCTAATGGTCTAATCCGATTCAATGATCTATGCTAAGCTAAGCTAAAAGTGCTACCGCCAGACCCGGAGATCGGCTGAATGGATTCAAAAACAGTAAAACTTAACTCTTGGGGAGTTGTAAAATGAGCCTATTTCCAAAAAAAGTGGAGTGTTCCTTTAAGGTTTCAAATAAGTTTTGGGAGAATAAATTGTGAAAATGTGAGTGAAAAAAAATTCCATTGTCATTCAGTGTAACACTTAGCCTGTAATATGTAAAAATGTAAACAACATACTTATTCTGACCTGTACGTATTAAATGTATAAAATAACAAGTGAGCATACTAAATTTTATTGAATTTTAAATGAGTAAAAAAATCTTGCTGACAAATGGCCAAAATGGGAAAGTGGCAAAGTTTAAAAATGTTAAAAATGGCAAAGTTACAAGTAAGTAGTATTGGGGTAAAACTAATTAGACTTTAAATATGTCATAAACTGATTCTTGTGGTAAATACGCCTGACAAGATTGTTACAATGAATGACATTTTAGTGGTTTTCTGTAAATCATGGTAAAAATATATATTTATTTTTTGCGTATGAAAAAACGATTTGAACAGGACATTTTCTAATGTATTGAAAAACAACAACAACAACAGTTCAAAGCTTGATGCTTGAAAACCCTTTTTCATCTTTGACCCATATACAGCAGGGCTGCCTGGAAATATAGGGACAATTGAACGATTAACCAGGAATGTTGTCCGTGGCCCCAAAATGAGGGGGCCCACTTAGGTCTTCTCAACTCATTTAGATTTTGTTGCCTTATAATGATGTATAATCTTTTTTTGTTCCCCATAAGAATTGAAGGCATGGAAGATAAGCCGCCCCCCAGAAAGGCGGAGGAGGGTGGTTCATCTAAGCGGTCACAGAGGCAGCAGGAGTGGCAGGGGAAACTTCCAAGGAGACGCAAAGAAGTGAAGAGGTCTCTTCGGAGGCCGGACTGTCCAGAACACCTGTCGGGGGGAAGCGTACATCGGTTGCTTGAGCAGCCCGGATCAGAAGCCTCTGCATCAGTAGAGGACACTGCTGAGGGTTGCCCAAAAAGATGGGATAGATGCAGGTACAAAACACACCTATTGGTTTAGACCGGTTGAACCCTAATAATAAAATTGTGCAGTGACGTAAGTGCCTGTTTGTTGCAGACGAGGGCACTTTTTACATGGACCATATCCTGCTACTCACTTTGGACCCAAAGCTTGCGTTCTTCCCAACCCAACCTCAGTCATGTAAGTAAGCAAAGTCAGGCTTACTTTTGGTAAGTGGCTAGGTCACATCCGTGTCTTGTTACTGTTTAAACTTTAAGTCAACCAAAGGAGTGGACAAATGTAGCGATAAGTCCGTGTGTGCTGAGTTCTGATTGGTTAAGAATGGTTTGTTGGATGAAGCTAGAGAGCAGTGCACTCAGGCACTGCTGTGGCTGTCACAAGAGTGGTCCTGCTGAAATTTTCTAAAAAGCCCCCCAGCACTATGCCTGTTTTACGCCCACCAGGACAAACCACATGCAGAGGGTAATGTGGGGTTTATGGTTTGATATCTAATGTTGTGCTTAACATGTTGTTTAGATGGTATGAGATGTTAGTTATGCGTTTCTGTATTTCAGATCAAGAAAGATGATTAGAGTCTTTAAAAATGACTTATTCTGGATTTCATGCAACCATAAAATTTAGAAACTTAGCTGTTGGACTTTATTCCTTGATACAATAAATAAGATGTGCATATAAATATTTAAATGTTTTAAGTTAAAAAACAAACCGTGAATGTGTCAAACAACAGCTATTTTATTTTATTAATTTATTAATACTGAAAACGAACTGATTCTAGAATTATGAGAAACCAAAAGCAGAAGTCCACATTACAGTGCTTTCCAACATTTGACCATGACTGTAAGTTGCGTAACGAGTGTAGAAACAGGACAAAGTACATGCCGTTTTTCAGAGTGCAGTGCCAACACATACCATGCTTGCCTTCTCTGTCGACTTTCCCCGCAGGCACATTCAGGATCCAGCCAGCCAGCGGCTTACCTGGAGCAAACCACCGCTCAATGTCCTGGTCATCAGAAAGATCCGAGATGAGACCCTTCTGGAGCCGTTCAAAGAGCTTTGCAGGTTCCTCGTGGAGGTAGGTTACTCAGAAGAAGCATTAGTAGTTGATTTACAGGCTAGGAAGTTACAGGCGCTACCATTACCCTTTAATTTTTTTCACTTTATCATTAGTTTTTGGGGTTTTTTAGATTTGGTTACACAAATACTTACACAATTATTACCACCATCAGGAGAAACATCTGATGGTTTATGTGGAGAAGAAAGTTGTGGACGATGGCTCTCTCTTGAGGGATGACTCATTTTCAGCCATTCGTAATCAGCTGTGCACATTCAGGGAAGGTACTGAAACCTCACTGTGTTTATCGGCAGGTTCACCTGTAACATGATTTACATAACCCTGACGCACCATTAACCAATGAACGATTGGGTGCATTAGGAAAATGAGTGATTTCATTGTGTTCACACAGGGTTTGATGACATCTCCGACTGCATCGATCTGATTATTTGTTTGGGTGGAGATGGGACTCTTCTGTATGCATCATCTCTTTTCCAGGTATTCTCTCATCTCATCTTATCTCATTTGTTTGTGCACAAGAGTCTCCTACTAGGTCAGTCTCATCTGCTTTCCATCGGATGTTCTCTGTGTACATCATATAATTTAAAAGAATTTGGATATGCAAAGGAGAGTTGTTTAGAGATTTATTTAAGAATGAAATGTGGTTTTGTCTCATTTGTTTAAGGGCAGTGTTCCCCCGGTCATGGCCTTCCATTTGGGCTCCTTAGGATTTCTCACACCATTCAAGTTTGAGTCTTTTAGAACAGAGGTGGATAAAGTGTTTGAAGGTGGATTGATTTAGAGTTTTTTTTTATTTTTCATATCTGAAACCAGAAGAACTGTAGTTGTTGTGCTTTAGATGTTGATGTTGTTTTATATATTTGTGTCTGGCTTCTGTAGGTAATGCTGCCATCATCCTGCGCAGTCGTCTGAAGGTTAAGGTGCTGAAAGGCATGTTCCAGAGGAACGAGCAGCTCCTCAGTGCTCAGGAGAACGGAATATTGCCTCATAACCACATGAACAATGAGGCAGGCAAAATCACACTACAGTTACAGGTAACGCAGCACTCATAAAGTATTTGCTGAACACAAAACCAGTGACACTTGTGAAATGGAGGAATCAAAATACTGGGCTTGAGACAAAGTCTGTCTTTGTTTGTCCACATGACGTGATTGGTTGACTAAGGGAAAGGCTATAAAATAAGCTTATTGCCTCTTTTGATCAAAAGTGAAAGTAAATGTATAGATTTACAACATTAGAAAAGATTTCTATATGTGACCCTGGATCACAAATCCAGTCTTAAGTCACTGGGGTATATTTGTAGCAATAGCCAATAATACATTGTATGGGTCAAAATTATTGATTTTTCTTTTATGCCAAAATTCATTTGGACATTAAGTAAAGATCATGTTCCATGAAGATAGTTTGTAAATTTCCTACTGTAAATATATCAAAACTTAATTTTTGATTAGTAATATACATTGCTAAGAACTTCATTTGGACAACTTTAAAGGCAATTTTCTCAATATTTAGGGCCCAAGCCAGTAAGGCGCAGGGCCCTATTGTTCTTCTAAGGATTATTAGGGCCCAAGCCAGTAAGGCGCAGGGCCCTATTGTTCTTCTAAGGATTATTATTTTTTTTTTTTTTTTTTTTTTTTTTTTTTTTTCAATCATCCGGGCACTTTTGGGGGCCTTAACGTGCCCGAAAACTCTCGAAAATTGGCACGCACATTGGAACCTGCGGCCATTAGGACGCCGCTGAGGGTGGGACCCGGGCGTGGCACAGGGGCTCTACGGCGCCCCCTGGAAAATTGTCAGAAAACTTGATGTATAGCTCACACATACTTGCACGTATTCATATGAAACTCGGTACACATATAGAACTCATTGAGCTGAACAACTTTCACGCAGCATGTCTTAGGCTCCGCCCAACAGGAAGTCGGCTATTCAGGGCTGTTTAAAAAGCGCATGCTCTGGAATTTGATATACTCCTCTGAGGATTTCCATACGATTGCCACCAAACTCGGTGAACATGATCTCAGGACATTGGGGACGCTAAATTGCGAAGATATTTTTGATATGTCGAACGGTTTGCCCGTGGCGAGGCGATGAATTTATGGCGAAAAATGAGACCCAGGAAATGCCTAATAACGTCCACATACATTGTATGATGTAGATCAAACTTCAGTGATTTGTTCTTTGTATGATGCCGATCGGATAGATGTGACTATTATGACTGAAAGTTATAGCGCCACCAACTGGCTGCAGGAAGTGTGTCGTTTTCAAAATGCTTTGAATTCAGCATCTTATTTTTACTCGATTTGCTTCAAACTTCACCAGAATAATGTCAAAACACGGCCGATGTAAAACTGTGAAGGGAAGATTGATATCTAAAATTATGTTGCCATGGCAACGTGTCAAAGTTGAAAATTCGTTTCTGGTGATTTTGAGGCAGATAACATGTTTAGAATGTCATGAAACTCAACACACATATGAGTATTAATGATAGTTAGACACTGGAAAAAGCTCATATACGGGCGTGGAAGAGGCACTCTATAGCGCCACCTTTTGTCAAAAATGAGGGGGTTAGTTTTAGCTACAGACCCCAAACTCGGTACATAAATTGTTCTAATTAATCCGGACAACTTTCTAATTTACAGTCATTAGCTACGACCAACAGGAAGTCGGCTATATTTATTTTAATGTGGGTTTTTTTTAAAAACGGGCTGTAAACAAATTAATACTCCTCCAAGCAGAAACACGGAAATCACACCAAACATTTTTTATCATGATGCCAAAATACTGAAGATGCTAAATTGCGGACGGATTTAGGATATCTTGAACGATGATTTAATGGCAATTTATTAAAGTTACAGTAAAAAAGATCATTTCTTTTTTTTTTTTATCTTTTAAGAGCAGCTTCCAAACACTTCATAAAAAATTACATACACAGAACAATACAGTCTGAGGATATGTGATTAATTTTATGAATTTACAATACACTATGCAGAGGAGAAAATTTGAAAACTATCAGAGAGTTAGACTTAGACTGCTTCTGAGTGAGAGATCCCTGTCAGCCTGCAGCTGAGTGAGGGGTGGGGTGGGGTGTGAGTGACTGTGTGAGTGACTGTGTGGATTGAGCCAGTGGGTGAGAGAGAGAAAGAGAGAGAGAGGGTCTGTTTTTTTAAATCTTTAAAAAATGCTTATAAATCATTAAAGATTTTGATAACACTTTATAATAAGGTCTCAATTCTTAACATTAGGAAATGCATTAATTAACGTGAACTAACAATGAAAAATATATTTTTACAGCATGTTAATTTTTCCATGATAGTATGAACTAACAAAGAACAATTTTTTTAAAGCATTTATTAATCTTTTTAATGTTAGAAAATTAGTCATGTTCAAAAGATAAACTTTAAAATGTAATAATATATAAACACATTTTGGAATTAATATTGATCAACATTAAATGGTATATAATTATTAATGATTATATATATATATATATATATATATATATATATATATATATATAATGATAGCTACAGACACCAAACTCGGTACATAAATTGTTCTTATTAATCCGGACAACTTTCTAATTTACAGTCATTAGCTACGACCAACAGGAAATCGGCTATTTTTTTTTTTTATGTGTTTTTTTTTTTTTTAAACGGGCTGTAAACAAATTCATACTCCTTCAAGCAGAAACCAAAAATTCACACCAAACATTTTTTCACATGCTTCCAAGATACTGAAGATGCTACATTGCGGACTGATTTAGGATATCTTGAACGGTGATTTAATGGCAATTTATTAAAGTTACAGTAAAAAAGAACACTTTTTTTTTTATCTTTAAAGAGCAGCTTCCAAACACTTCATAAAAAATTACATACACAGAACAAGACAGTCTGAGATATGTGATTAATTTCATGAATTTACAATACACTATGGAGAGCAGAAAATTAAAACTATCAGAGTTCTCCTGTCTCTGTGCTTCTAATGTGTGCGGTGGGTGACTGGGTGGGTGACTGACTGTGTGAGTTCAGTGAGTGTGGAGGGGGAGAGAGAGAGAGAGAGGGTCTGTTTAAACTTCTCAATAAAATCCTTAAAAAATGCTTATAAAGCATTAAAGGTTTTGATAACACTTTATAATTAAGTCTCTTTTGTTAACAGTAGGGAATGCATTAATTAACATGAACTAACAATGAAAAATATATATTTTACAGCATGTTAATTCTTCATTGATAGTATGAACTTACAATGAACTTACAATGAACAAAATATTTTTAATATTAGAAAAATAGTCATGTTCAAAAGATAAAACTTTAAAATGTAATAATATATTAACACATTTTGGAATTGATTTTGATAAACATTAAATGGTATATATTTATTAATGATGTAAATTAACAACAGTTAAATAATGTTGTTTTTAACATTGGTTAATTCACAAATAACATTAAATATTAACAATATATGTTTTACTTTATTCATTTGTGTTAGAATAAATTATTCATGTTAGTTAATGGAAAAATAAATCATTAAAAAATGCTTATAAATCATTAAAACCTTTGGTAACTATAATAATTTCTCATTTGTTAGCATTAGTAAATGCATTAACTAACATCAACTACCAATGAAAAATATATTTTCACAGAATTTAAAGTTTTATATGTTGTTCTGTGTGTGTGTGTTTCACAGAGTTGATGGTTTGGAATAACCCTTTAATTGCCGTATCCCTTAAAACCAAACTGCCAGAGGGTTACTGTAATGTGTGTGCTCGCTGGGCACCGTTTTATCGATGCCACCGGGATGGCGTATGCTGACGGCTTGGGCCCGTCATCGCTGCTCGCAGCTATATTTAGGGCCCAAGCCAGTAAGGCGCAGGGCCCTATTGTTCTTCTAAGGATTATTATTTTTTTTTTTTTTTTTTTTTTTATTTTTTATTTCAATCATCCGGGCACTTTTGGGGGCCTTAACGTGCCCGAAAACTCTCGAAAATTGGCACGCACATTGGAACCTGCGGCCATTAGGACGCCGCTGAGGCTGGGACCCGGGCGTGGCACAGGGGCTCTACGGCGCCCCCTGGAAAATTGTCAGAAAGCTTGATGTATAGCTCACACATACTTGCACGTATTCATATGAAACTCGGTACACATATAGAACTCATTGAGCCGAACAACTTTCACGCTGCATGTCTTAGGCTCCGCCCAACAGGAAGTCGGCTATTCAGGGCTGTTTAAAAAGCGCATGCTCTGGAATTTGATATACTCCTCTGAGGATTTCCATACGATTGCCACCAAACTCGGTGAACATGATCTCAAGACATTGGGGACGCTAAATTGCGAAGATATTTTTGATATGTCGAACGGTTTGCCCGTGGCGAGGCGATGAAGTTATGGCGAAAAATGAGACCCAGGAAATGCCTAATAACGTCCACATACATTGTATGATGTAGATCAAACTCCAGTGGTTTGTTCGTTGTGTGATGCCGATCGGATAGATGTGACTATTATGACTGAAAGTTATAGCGCCACCAACTGGCTGCAGGAAGTGTGTCGTTTTCAAAATGATTTGAATTCAGCATCTTATTTTTACTCGATTTGCTTCAAACTTCACCAGAATAATGTCAAAACACGGCCGATGTAAAACTGTGAAGGGAATATTGATATCTAAAATTATGTTGCCATGGCAACGTGTCAAAGTTGAAAATTCGTTTCTGGTGATTTTGAGGCAGATAACATGTTTAGAATGTCATGAAACTCAACACACATATCCATTTTAATGATAGTTAGACACTGGAAAAAGCTCATAAACGGGCGTGGAAGAGACACTCTATAGCGCCACCTTTTGTCAAAAATGGGGGGGTTAGTTTTAGCTACAGACACCAAACTCGGTACATAAATTGTTCTTATTAATCCGGACAACTTTCTAATTTACAGTCATTAGCTACGACCAACAGGACGTCGGCTATATTTATTTTAATGTGGGTTTTTTTTTTAAACGGGCTGTAAACAAATTCATACTCCTCAAAGCAGAAACACGTAAATCACACCAAACATTTTTTCTCATGATGCCAAAATACTGAAGATGCTAAATTGCGGACGGATTTAGGATATCTTGAACGATGATTTAATGGCAATTTATTAAAGTTACAGTAAAAAAGAGATTTTTTTTTTTTTTTTTTTCTTTTAAGAGCAGCTTCCAAACACTTCATAAAAAATTACATACACAGAACAATACAGTCTGACGATATGTGATTAATTTCATGAATTTACAATACACTATGCTTAGGAGAAAATTTAAAAACTATCAGACAGTTGTTACAATGCTTCTATGAGTGAGAGTTCCCTGTCAGCCTGCAGCTGAGTGAGGGGGTGGGGGTGGGGTGGGGTGTGAGTGACTGTGTGGATTGAGGAGCTGGGTGAGAGAGAGAAAGAGAGAGAGGGTCTGTTTTTTTTAAATCTTTAAAAAATGCTTATAAAGCATTAAAGGTTTTGATAACACTTTATAATTAAGTCTCATTTGTTAACAGTAGGGAATGCATTAATTAACATGAACTAACAATGAAAAATATAATTTTTTACAGCATGTTAATTCTTCATTGATAGTATGAACTTACAATGAACTAACAATGAACAAAATATTTTTAATGTTAGAAAAATAGTCATGTTCAAAAGAGAAACTTTAAAATTTAATAATATATTAACACATTTTGGAATTAATATTGATCAACATTAAATGGAATATAATTATTAATGATTATATATATAGATATAATGATAGCTACAGACACCAAACTTGGTACATAAATTGTTCACATTAAGCCGGACAACTTTCTAATTTACAGACATTAGCTACGACCAACAGGAAGTCGGCTTTTTTTTTTATGTTTTTTTTTTTCAAAACGGGCTGTAAACAAATTCATACACCTCCAAGCAGAAACCACAAATTCACACCAAACACAGAACAAGACAGTCTGAGGATATGTGATTAATTCCATGAATTTACAGTACACTATGGCGAGAAGAAAATTTTAAAACTTATCAGAGATATCCTGTCACTGTGCTTCTAATGTGTGCGGTAGGTGACTGGGTGAGTGACTGACTGTGTGAGTTCAGTGAGTGTGGAGGGGGAGGGAGGGGGGGGGGAGAGAGAGAGAGAGAGAGAGAGAGAGAGAGAGAGAGTCTGTTTAAACTTCTCAATAAAATCCTTAAAAAATGCTTAAAGCATTAAAGGTTTTGATAACACTTTATAATTGAGTCTCATTTGTTAACAGTAGGGAATGCATTAATTAACATGAACTAACAATGAAAAATATATTTTTTAAAGCATGTTAATTCTTCATTGATAGTATGAACTTACAATGAACTAACAATGAACAAAATATTTTTAATATTAGAAAAATAGTCATGTTCAAAAGATAAAACTTTAAAATTTAATATATTAACACATTTTGGAATTGATTTTAAACATTAAAACATTGATTTCAACATTAAATGGTATATATTTATTAATGATGTAAATTAACAACAGTTAAATAATGTTGTTTTTTAACATTGGTTAATTCACAAATAACATTAAATATTAACAATATATTTTTTACTTTATTCATTTGTGTTAGAAAAAATTATTCATTTTAGTTAATGGAAAAATAAATCATTAAAAAATGCTTATAAATCATTAAAACCTTTGGTAACTATAATAATTTCTCATTTGTTAGCATTAGTAAATGCATTAACTAACATCAACTACCAATGAAAAATATATTTTCACAGAATTTAAAGTTTTATATGTTGTTCTGTGTGTGTGTGTTTCACAGAGTTGATGGTTTGGATTAACCCTTTAATTGCCGTATCCCTTAAAACCAAACTGCCAGAGGGTTACTGTGATGCTTGTGCTCGCTGGGCACCGTTTTATCGATGCCACCGGGGTGGCGTATGCTGACGGCTTGGGCCCGTCATCGCTGCTCGCAGCTATATATTTTTTTTTTTTTTTTTTTTTTTTTATTTTTTATTTCAATCATCCGGGCACTTTTGGGGGCCTTAACGTGCCCGAAAACTCTTGAAAATTGGCACGCACATTGGAACCTGCGGCCATTAGGACGCCGCTGAGGCTGGGACCCGGGCGTGGCACAGGGGCTCTACGGCGCCCCCTGGAAAATTGTCAGAAAACTTGATGTATAGCTCACACATACTTGCACGTATTCATATGAAACTCGGTACACATATAGAACTCATTGAGCCGAACAACTTCCGTGCAGCATGTCTTAGGCTCCGCCCAACAGGAAGTCGGCTATTCAGGGCTGTTTAAAAAGCACATGCTCTGGAATTTGATATACTCCTCTGAGGATTTCCATACGATTGCCACCAAACTCGGTGAACATGATCTCAAGACATTGGGGACGCTAAATTGCGAAGATATTTTTGATATGTCGAACGGTTTGCCCGTGGCGAGGCGATGAAGTTATGGCGAAAAATGAGACCCAGGAAATGCCTAATAACGTCCACATACATTGTATGATGTAGATCAAACTTCAGAGATTTGTTCGTTGTATGATGCCGATCGGATAGATGTGACTATTATGACTGAAAGTTATAGCGCCACCAACTGGCTGCAGGAAGTGTGTCGTTTTCAAAATGCTTTGAATTCAGCATCTTATTTTTACTCGATTTGCTTCAAACTTCACCAGAATAATGTCAAAACACGGCCGATGTAAAACTGTGAAGGGAATATTGATATCTAAAATTGTGTTGCCATGGCAACGTGTCAAAGTTGAAAATTCGTTTCTGGTGATTTTGAGGCAGATAACATGTTTAGAATGTCATGAAACTCAACACACATATCCATTTTAATGATAGTTAGAAACTGGAAAAAGCTCATAAACGGGCGTGGAAGAGACACTCTATAGCGCCACCTTTTGTCAAAAATGGGGGGGTTAGTTTTAGCTACAGACACCAAACTCGGTACATAAATTGTTCTTATTAATCCGGACAACTTTCTAATTTACAGTCATTAGCTACGACCAACAGGAAGTCGGCTATATTTATTTTAATGTGGGTTTTTTTTTTAAACGGGCTGTAAACAAATTCATACTCCTCCAAACAGAAACACGGAAATCACACCAAACATTTTTTCTCATGATGCCAAAATACTGATGATGCTAAATTGCGGACGGATTTAGGATATCTTGAACGATGATTTAATGGAAATTTAT
Organism: Barbus barbus; assembly: GCF_936440315.1. Taxonomy (NCBI): domain Eukaryota; kingdom Metazoa; phylum Chordata; class Actinopteri; order Cypriniformes; family Cyprinidae; genus Barbus; species Barbus barbus. The sequence continues at coordinate 9,788,616 of NC_136754.1, forward strand.
TAAAGTTACAGTAAACAAGAAAAAACATTTTTTTTTTTATCTTTTAAGAGCAGCTTCCAAACACTTCATAAAAAATTACATACACAGAACAATACAGTCTGAGGTTATGGGATTAATTTCATGAATTTACAATACACTATGCGGAGGAGAAAATTTAAAAACTATCAGAGCTGCTTTTGAGTGAGAGCTCCCTGCCAGCCTGCCTCTGAGTGAGAGCTCCCTGTCACTGCTGCTGAGTGAGGGGTGGGGGTGGGCTGTGAGTGACTGTGTGAGTGACTGTGTGGATTGAGTGTGGATTGAGCCAGTGGGTGAGAGAGAGAAAGAGAGAGAGGGTCTGTTTTTTAAAATCTTAAAAAAATGCTTATAAATCATTAAAGATTTTGATAACACTTTATAATAAGGTCTCATTTCTTAACATTAGGAAATGCATTAATTAACGTGAACTAACAATGAAAAATATATTTTTACAGCATGTTAATTCTTCCATGATAGTATGAAATAACAAAGAGCAATTTTTTTTAAAGCATTTATTAATCTTTTTAATGTTAGAAAAATAGTCATGTTCAAAAGATAAACTTTAAAATTTAATAATATATTAACACATTTTGGAATTAATATTGATCAACATTAAATGGTATATAATTATTAATTTGTATATATATATATATATATGATAGCTACAGACACCAAACTCGGTATATAAATTGTTCTTATTAATCCGGACAACTTTCTAATTTACAGTCATTAGCTACGACCAACAGGAAGTCGGCTATATTTATTTTAATGTGTGTTTTTTTTTTTTAAACGGGCTGTAAACAAATTCATACTCCTCCAATCAGAAACACGGAAATCACACCAAACATTTTTTGTCATGATGCCAAAATACTGATGATGCTAAATTGCGGACGGATTTAGGATATCTTGAACGATGATTTAATGGCAATTTATTAAAGTTACAGTAAAAAAGAACACTTTTTTTTTTTATCTTTTAAGAGCAGCTTCCAAACACTTCATAAAAAATTACATACACAGAACAAGACAGTCTGAGGATATGTGATTATTTCATGAATTTACAATACACTATGGCGAAAAGAAAATTTTCAAACTTATCAGAGTTCTCCTGTCTCTGTGCTTCTAATGTGTGCGGTAGGTGACTGGGTGGGTGACTGACTGTGTGAGTTTAGTGAGTGTGGAGGGGGAGGGGGAGAGAAAGAGAGAGAGAGAGAGGGTCTGTTTAAACTTCTCAATAAAATCCTTAAAAAATGCTTATAAAGCATTAAAGGTTTTGATAACACTTTATAATAAGGTCTCATTTCTTAACATTAGGAAATGCATTAATTAACGTGAACTAACAATGAAAAATATATTTTTACAGCATGTTAATTCTTCCAGGATAGTATGAACTAACAAAGAACAATTTTTTTTTAAAGCATTTATTAATCTTTTTAATGTTAGAAAAATAGTCATGTTCAAAAGATAAACTTTAAAATTTAATAATATATTAACACATTTTGGAATTAATATTGAACAACATTAAATGGTATATAATTATTAATGTTTATATATATATATATATAATGATAGCTACAGACACCAAACTCGGTACATAAATTGTTCTTATTAATCCGGACAACTTTCTAATTTACAGTCATTAGCTACGACCAACAGGAAGTCGGCTATATTTATTTTAATGTGGGTTTTTTTTAAACAGGCTGTAAACAAATTCATACTCCTTCAAGCAGAAACACAGAAATCACACCAAACATTTTTTCTCATGATGCCAAAATACTGAAGATGCTAAATTGTGGACGGATTTAGGATATCTTGAACGATGATTTAATGGCAATTTATTAAAGTTACAGAAAAAAGAGAACTTTTTTTTTTTTATCTTTTAAGAGCAGCTTCCAAACACTTCATAAAAAATTACATACACAGAACAATACAGTCTGAGGATATGTGATTAATTTCATGAATTTACAATACACTATGGAGAGGAGAAAATTTAAAACTTATCAGAGTTCTCCTGTCACTGCTTCTAATGTGTGCGGTGGGTGACTGGGTGAGTGACTGACTGTGTGAGTTCAGTGAGTGTGGAGGGGGAGAGAGAGAGAGAGAGAGGGTCTGTTTAAACTTCTCAATAAAATCCTTAAAAAATGCTTATAAAGCATTAAAGGTTTTGATAACACTTTATAATTAAGTCTCATTTGTTAACAGTAGGGAATGCATTAATTAACATGAACTAACAATGAAAAATATATATTTTACAGCATGTTAATTCTTCATTGATAGTATGAACTTACAACGAACTAACAATGAACAAAATATTTTTAATATTAGAAAAATAGTCATGTTCAAAAGATAAAACTTTAAAATGTAATAATATATTAACACATTTTGGAATTGATTTTGATCAACATTAAATGGTATATATTTATTAATGATGTAAATTAACAACAGTTAAATAATGTTGTTTTTTAACATTGGTTAATTCACAAATAACATTAAATATTAACAATATATTTTTTACTTTATTCATTTGTGTTAGAAAAAAATATTCATGTTAGTTAATGGAAAAATAAATCATTAAAACCTTTGGTAACTATAATAATTTCTCATTTGTTAGCATTAGTAAATGCATTAACTAACATCAACTACCAATGAAAAATATATTTTCACAGAATTTAAAGTTTTATATGTTGTTCTGTGTGTGTGTGTGTTTCACAGAGTTGATGGTTTGGATTAACCCTTTAATTGCCGTATCCCTTAAAACCAAACTGCCAGAGGGTTACTGTAATGCTTGTGCTCGCTGGGCACCGTTTTATCGATGCCACCGGGGTGGCGTATGCTGACGGCTTGGGCCCGTCATCGCTGCTCGCAGCTATATTTATTTTTATTTTTTTTTTTATTTTTTATTTCAATCATCCGGGCACTTTTGGGGGCCTTAACGTGCCCGAAAACTCTCGAAAATTGGCACGCACATTGGAACCTGCGGCCATTAGGACGCCGCTGAGGCTGGGACCTGGGCGTGGCACAGGGGCTCTACGGCGCCCCCTGGAAAATTGTCAGAAAACACGATGTATAGCTCACACATACTTGCACGTATTCATATGAAACTCGGTACACATATAGAACTCATTGAGCCGAACAACTTCCGCACAGCATGTCTTAGGCTCCGCCCAACAGGAAGTCGGCTATTCAGGGCTGTTTAAAAAGCGCATGCTCTGGAATTTGATATACTCCTCTGAGGATTTCCATACGATTGCCACCAAACTCGGTGAACATGATCTCAAGACATTGGGGACGCTAAATTGCGAAGATATTTTTGATATGTCGAACGGTTTGCCCGTGGCGAGGCGATGAAGTTATGGCGAAAAATGAGACCCAGGAAATGCCTAATAACGTCCACATACATTGTATGATGTAGATCAAACTCCAGTGGTTTGTTCGTTGTATGATGCCGATCGGATAGATGTGACTATTATGACTGAAAGTTATAGCGCCACCAACTGGCTGCAGGAAGTGTGTCGTTTTCAAAATGCTTTGAATTCAGCATCTTCTTTTTACTCGATTTGCTTCAAACTTCACCAGAATAATGTCAAAACACGGCCGATGTAAAACTGTGAAGGGAATATTGATATCTAAAATTATGTTGCCATGGCAACGTGTCAAAGTTGAAAATTCGTTTCTGGTGATTTTGAGGCAGATAACATGTTTAGAATGTCATGAAACTCAACACACATATGAGTATTAATGATAGTTAGACACTGGAAAAAGCTCATAAACGGGCGTGGAAGAGACACTCTATAGCGCCACCTTTTGTCAAAAATGAGGGGGTTAGTTTTAGCTACAGACCCCAAACTCGGTACATAAATTGTTCTAATTAATCCGGACAACTTTCTAATTTACAGTCATTAGCTACGACCAACAGGAAGTCGGCTATATTTATTTTAATGTGGGTTTTTTTTAAAAACGGGCTGTAAACAAATTAATACTCCTCCAAGCAGAAACACGGAAATCACACCAAACATTTTTTATCATGATGCCAAAATACTGAAGATGCTAAATTGCGGTCGGATTTAGGATATCTTGAACGATGATTTAATGGCAATTTATTAAAGTTACAGTAAAAAAGATAATTTTTTTTTTTTTTATCTTTTAAGAGAAGCTTCCAAACACTTCATAAAAAATTACATACACAGAACCATACAGTCTGAGGATATGTGATTAATTTCATGAATTTACAATACACTATGCTTAGGAGAAAATTTAAAAACTATCAGAAAGCTGTTAGACTGCTGAGTGAGAGCTCCCTGCCAGCCTGCAGCTGAGTGAGGGGTGGGGTGGGGTGGGGTGTGAGTGACTGTGTGAGTGACTGTGTGGATTGAGGAGCTGGGTGAGAGAGAGAAAGAGAGAGAGAGGGTCTGTTTTTTAAAATCTTTAAAAAATGCTTATAAATCATTAAATAAGGTCTCAATTCTTAACATTAGGAAATGCATTAATTAACGTGAACTAACAATGAAAAATATATTTTTACAGCATGTTAATTCTTCCATGATAGTATGAACTAACAAAGAACAATTTTTTTAAAGCATTTATTAATCTTTTTAATGTTAGAAAAATAGTCATGTTCAAAAGATAAACTTTAAAATGTAATAATATATTAACACATTTTGGAATTAATATTGATCAACATTAAATGGTATATAATTATTAATGTTTATATATATATAATGATAGCTACAGACACCAAACTCAGTACATAAATTTTTCTTATTAATCCGGACAACTTTCTAATTTACAGTCATTAGCTACGACCAACAGGAAGTCGGCTATATTTATTTTAATGTGGGTTTTGTTTTTAAACAGGCTGTAAACAAATTCATACTCCTCCAAACAGAAACACGTAAATCACACCAAACATTTTTTCTTATGATGCCAAAATACTGAAGATGCTAAATTGCGGACGGATTTAGGATATCTTGAACGATGATTTAATGGCAATTTATTAAAGTTACAGTAAAAAAGAGAAAACTTTTCTTTTTTTTTTTTCTTTTAAGAGCAGCTTCCAAACACTTCATAAAAAATTACATACACAGAACTATACAGTCTGAGGATATGTGATTAGTTTCATGAATTTACAATACACTATGCGGAGGAGAAAATTTAAAAACTATCAGAGTTCTCCTGTCTCTGTGCTTCTAATGTTTGCGGTAGGTGACTGGGTGAGTGACTGACTGTGTGAGTTCAGTGAGTGTGGAGGGGGAGAGAGAGAGAGAGAGAGAGAGAGAGGGTCTGTTTAAACATCTCAATAAAATCCTTAAAAAATGCTTATAAAGCATTAAAGGTTTTGATAACACTTTATAATTAAGTCTCATTTGTTAACAGTAGTGAATGCATTAATTAACATGAACTAACAATGAAAAATATATTTTTTACAGCATGTTAATTCTTCATTGATAGTATGAACTTACAATGAACTAACAATGAACAAAATATTTTTTATATTAGAAAAATAGTCATGTTCAAAAGATAAAACTTTAAAATGTAATAATATATTAACACATTTTGGAATTGATTTTGATCAACATTAAATGGTATATATTTATTAATGATGTAAATTAACAACAGTTAAATAATGTTGTTTTTTAACATTGGTTAATTCACAAATAACATTAAATATTAACAATATATTTTTTACTTTATTAATTTGTGTTAGAAAAAATTATTCATGTTAGTTAATGGAAAAATAAATCATTAAAAAATGCTTATAAATCATTAAAAGCTTTGGTAACTATAATAATTTCTCATTTGTTAGCATTAGTAAATGCATTAACTAACATAAACTACCAATGAAAAATATATTTTCACAGAATTTAAAGTTTTATATGTTCTGTGTGTGTGTGTTTCACAGAATTGATGGTTTGGATTAACCCTTTAATTGCCGTATCCCTTAAAACCAAACTGCCAGAGGGTTACTGTGATGCTTGTGCTCGCTGGGCACCGTTTTATCGATGCCACCGGGGTGGCGTATGCTGACGGCTTGGGCCCGTCATCGCTGCTCGCAGCTATATTTTGTTTTTGTTTTGCTCCCTCAGATTCCAGATTTTGAAATGGTTGTATCTCGGCCAAATATTGTCATATCCTAACAAACCATACATCAATGGAAAGCATATTTATTCAGCTTTCATATGATCTATACATCTCAATTTCGAAAAATTGACCCTTATGACTGGTTTTGTGGTCCAGGGTCACACATCAAACAAATGTTGTTATTTTGAGCATTCTATTCATTCAAGAATCCCAAAGAAAAAAATAGAAAATGAAATCCTTAAAATTAAAATGGATTAGAATGATTTGTGAAAGAATGTGTGACATTGAGAACTGGAGTAATGGCTGCTGAATGAAAATTCAGCTTTTCCATCATAAGAATTAATTATGTTAAAATATATTAAATTAGAAACTGAATTTTAATAATAGTTTGCAATATTACTGTCTATATTACTGATCAAATAAACACAGCCTTGTTTGAACATAAGAGGCTTATTAAAAACAATCTGTAAAAATCTTACTGATCCCAAACCTTTGAACGGTAGAGCACATGTAGATACAGACATATGCATATACATGAATGTACATATTGTTTACAATGAGTATATTATTTATTAGCTTAAAAAATTTACAAAAATAATTTTAGAATTCAGCACTCGTATACATTGCAGTAATAACAATTATGTTAGGATTGAGGAGACATGAAGAAAACTAATGTAATAGATGCAAAATATAAAAATGTTGCGCAAGAAAAATGCCTGAATGTCTGCCAAGCAAGGGCACTCTCAGAATATTATTTTAGGGAAAAAGCCAATCAAGATTGCTTGGAGACCTTTTCCATGGTAACAGACGTAATTGGAGTTATTTGAAAATAACAACTGTGATAGGTCTGCATGTCCAGTTGTCATAGCAATAGCATAATTTCACTGACAGTCTGCATTTTTACGTCCGAGTTATTTTAGACTAGAGTGGCATGTGATAAATACAGAAACACCTCTGTTTGTCGGATGTTTTATGTGTAATTCTGTGATATGGATATTATGTGTGTGTATAAAGGTGCTAAATGAGGTTGTGGTGGACAGAGGGCCTTCATCCTACCTGTCTAACGTCGACCTTTACTTGGATGGACGCCTCATCACATCTGTGCAGGGAGACGGTGAGCACAAACATGCGCTTCAGCTTCAAACTGCACTGATAGATAATAATAATAATAATTCGTTACATTTATATAGCGCTTTTCTAGGCACTCAAAGCGCTTTACATAGTAAGGGGGGTATCTCCTCGTCCACCACCAGTGTGCAGCATCCACCTGGATGATGCGACGGCAGCCATAGTGCGCCAGAACGCCCACCACACACCAGCTTACTGGTGGAGAGGAGACAGTGATGAAGCCAATCAGTAGATATGGGGATGGTTAGGAGGCCATGATGGTCAGAGGCCAATGGGCAAATTTGGCCAGGATGCCGGGGTTACACCCCTACTCTTTTTCGAAGGACATCCTGGGATTTTTTATGACCACAGAGAGTCAGGACCTCGGTTTAACGTCTCATCCGAAGGACGGATCCCTTTTTTATCTTGTCACCATTATGCAAGTCACTTAAAAGGGATCTGGTGGTTAAGGGTTTTTCAGAATGTAATTAGTACTTTTAATCAGCAAGAACGCTTTAAATTTATAAAAAGTAACAGTAAAAACATCTATAATGTTACACAAGATTTCTATTTGACATGAAATGCTGTTTTTTTAAAAACTTTTTATTTATCACAGAATCCTGAAAATAACTATTCAAGTTCAAGTTGAGCTTTATTGTCATTCCGCTACATGTGGGGACATATAGTGGAACGAAATGTCGTGTCTCGCAGGACCACGGTGCTACATAAATACAGACATACAACAATGAAGTAAAAAACACTATAAACCTATACACTACTAACCTACTGACAGATTTAACTATAAGTATACTATAAGTATTTACCCTATACAAACTAAAAGAATAAAGGATAAAAATACAACTATACGAATGCTTCACATAAATATTACCCTATACAAACTAAAAAATGGAAGATAAAAAATACAAACTATACGAATGCTTCACAAATACTGTACATGTGCAAAGAGAGACATTTGAGTCAGCAGCTGGTTGGGGAACAGTGCAGGATGATTTGTAGTGCATGAGCATGTAAACATACATATATTGCTGAGTCTTTTGTGAGATTGTGCACACGCAGCAGTGTGTGTAAGTGTCCATAGTGCACATAGTGTAAAGTGTAATTGTAAATAACTAACTGTTTCCATAGATATATTAAAGGGATAGTTCACCCAAAAATGAAAATTCTGTCATTAATTACTCACCCTCATGTCGTTCCAAACCCGTAAGACTTTCGTTCATCTTCGGAACACAAATGAAGATATTTTTGATGAAATCTGAGAGCTCTGACCCTGCACAAGCACGATTCGGACGGTAATTGTTTCTCATATGCACGTCTGTAAAAATTAATTTACATATCACCTCAGTGATAAAACTCATGAATTCGGACGGTGATTTATTCACAGTGGAGGAGCGAGTTCTGTGATCCTGCACACCCGGGAACGCGCTGCTCACGTGGCCAGTCACATGATTGTCTGCTGTAAATAAAATTAATTTTATTTACAAATTTATTCTTATTATTGTGTAAAATGTATTTAAAAATACTTATTATTATGTAAAATGTATTATTATTCCAAGCATATTTTATAATATTTATTATTTGATTATTTAAATCTCCTGTTTAAAAATAGACACACTATAGTTGTATATAATTATATGTTATATATATTTGGTTATAATACACATTTTTATTGCATACCTGCTGCTGCCAGAATAAAGACCCATTTCGATTGTTTACGTTTTTTTTCTTTTCTTTCTGCTCCCAGTCGCTGTGGTTGAGCAGGCATGAAGTATTGTTCTTTTAAATACTTTTCAGCATTTCAGAAATAATATGTATGCAAATTATACTGAAGTACAACATTACCTTACGGTGTTCGGCAGTGCTCAAAAAGGGTTTAAACACAGAATTTTGAATTGATTTCTTCTCGTAAACTCAGAGATGTGGATTCGGACGGCAATTAAATTACCACACAACCTTGGGGTTTGTCAAAAAAAACAGTAGGTAATTCGGCCGGGGATTTTTACGGGGGTGGTGAGAGAAAAACACAGACATCTTGGACTCGGATGGCATTAAAATCACCAACTACCCCCTGTAAATGGTGAAAATCACTTACGTCCCTCTGAGAAACAATTGCGAATGGGGCTATAGACAGCAACACAACTGAAATATTCCCAGGCCCAGAAACGATAATCTATAAAATAGTCCATGTGACAGTGGTTCAACTGTACTTTTATGAAACTAGGATGGAGAGTATCATGACACATGCGCATTGCTTTCCTCTGCATGTAAACAAGGCTCAGTGCATGCGTGTTCTTGGAGGATAAGAATTGTTGAATAAAGTCATTACTTTTGTTTTCTTTGCACACAAAAAGTATTCTCGCGGCTTCGTAAAATTACAGTTGAACCACTGATGTCACATGGACTATTTTAATGACGTCCTACGTTTCTGGATCTGGGAACATATGAGTTACGGTTTATTAGAAACTCTTTATCGAATGAGGCTGCAAAGGTATATTTTCATTCTATGATTCTCTCTCATATTACTTATTGTCTGACAAGTTGGTCTAGTACACATGCTATAGTTCTAAAACCATTGAAATTATTGTAAAAGCAAGCACTTAAAATTTTAGATAAAAAAACAAACAAACAATTTAGTTTTCACCATTGTCATATTTTAAATATTTATAACCTATTTAGCTGGGAAAACATCTCTAAATTTATAAATGTTTGTTTAGTTTATAAAATTATGCATGGTTTAGCTCCTCCACCTCTGGTTGAGTTTATTAAATTTAAATCTATTGAAAACAGAGTAACTAGAGGTGCAGCTAAAGCTGACTGCATAATTCCACATAGAAACCCTTGTTTAGTTAAGCTGTTTTTTCTTTCAGAGCATCACATGAGTGGAATTCAATACCACAATCAATTAGAGAATGTACATCATTTAACTCATTTAAGCATCATTTCAAGAAATGGCTTTTTCATAACCAACAATGTGAACATTATTAATGTTGTTTATATATCTTAAAAAGCTGCTTTCTATTTGAATTTTTTAATACATATTTCTTCATTTTGTTTATTTTTTTTCTTTCTTTTAGCTCAAGCAGATGCCTCAGTACATTATGGTCTTTTCATTTGCTTTGACAAGAGTCCAGCTGCCATGAAAATAAATGCAAATATGTGGCTTGTTTCTATGCAGGTGTAATAGTTTCCACCCCGACGGGCAGCACAGCCTATGCTGCCGCAGCGGGAGCTTCCATGATCCACCCTAATGTCCCTGCCATCATGGTCACCCCCATCTGCCCTCACTCCCTCTCTTTTAGACCCATCGTGGTACCCGCAGGAGTGGAGCTCATGGTGAGAACAGGACTGATGTTTTTCCATTTCAGTGATAAAACTGCATCAGTTACTTGTTAAACTTAGGTTTATTTATTTATTTCCTTCAAATGAGAGCTTCAGAAGAACATTTGTTTGCACTAACTGTATTTACCCTGCAGATAACACTGTCGCCTGACGCTCGCAACACCGCCTGGGTCTCGTTTGATGGCAGAAAGAGGCAGGAAATCCAGCATGGGGACAGGTGACACTCTTTTTACACAATACCATAAGCAAACAGCTTTGACCTCTCCCATAATCCAGTGATACAACAGTTCCAGTATCACAGATAATCCAGTGTCACAGTTATGGAAATGAGTGTCAACAGTATAAGTAGGGACTAGGGCTGGGTATCGAGTTCGATACTTTTTAGGCACCGACCAAATTGCCTCGATACCACCGAGTATCGAAAAACATCTTGTCGTTCGGTACCAAATTTCGATACCTAAGGGGTTAATCTCATTAACGTCAGTGAGCCAATAAGCCTGCAGCACTAGGTGTGTTTGACTAGAAGTGATGCGGTGCTGATTGATCAGTGTTTGACATCCGCGAGAGCAATTCGAAAGCGTACGGAGCAGTCTGCTCTCTATATCGCGCGGTTTGTTTACTTGACACAGACTGAAGCTCGCCTGACATTTCAGCGTCTGCCGTCTCACTAAATGAGGACATAAACACATGAACAACAGCTCTAGAACTGCTCTGAGAGTCATTTCGTGAAAGAAAATAAAACATCCGCTTATGAAAGTGGATAAAGATTTTACATTTCTTGAAGTCTTTAACAACCTAGAATAAATGAATAAATGATGATTATGTCTGAGCTATGCGTTTTAAAACGAGCACGCACTAGTGTAAACTGAAAACTATTTGAGCTTTATTAAAATTATTTGTACTGATTTATTGTGTTGGCTATATTTTGTTCCTTTGTGCAGTGGCTCAGGAAATGAGTCTTTGAGTCTGTATACATGTCAACAAGCTGAAAAAAATAAAACCAAAGTTTTTTGAGATAATGTAATCTTGTTAAAGCTGTTTTCATAAAGTTGGTATCGAACTCAAGGTATCGGTATCGATATCGAACATTTTTGAACGATACCCAGCCCTAGTAGGGACCTCAATCTTTTAGTTCAAATTCAGCTTGCCCTTTTATCTCAAGCTGCACTCTCAATCGCACATGCCTTATCTGTTAATCATGAGGGGTTTTTTTTCTTCTGATTATAGCATTAAGATCACAACCTCTTGCTTTCCGGTCCCTTCTATCTGTTGTCATGATCTGGTTTATGACTGGTTTGACAGTCTGGCTCAGTGCCTCCACTGGAATGTCCGCAAGAAGCAGACGCGTCTAACGGATGCCAGCGACTCTTCAGAAACGGAGAACTGAAACATCATCACAAAAAACACAAATCTCACTCTCTGTTCACTTTACATTCCATCCTGACTCACTGAAAAGGGGGTTATTTTTTCCATTACATTGCACATTTGTATGTTCATAGATTTACAGATTTCATTATAGATCGCAATATGTGCTCATGTGCTTTAGAGGTTAGCATAGATTACTTGCAATTTAACCGCAACAAAATGTTTGGTTAACATAACATGTCATAGTGTGACTGCTAAACATTGTTATGCAGACTGTATTTCTCAGTGAATTATTTTTGTAGCTCACCGCATTACAACATGCTAAATAACTGATCTGATTTATTATGGTATATATATTTTTTTTTTTATTACAATACCATTTATTAAGAATTATTTAAAAAACAACTAACATTTAAATTTGTACTGTAGGTTATGTAGATTCATCCACTTCTAAATAGTTTAGGTAACAGAAATGACAAATCATCCACCATGTATTTGAACTTGAAATGCACATTATAGCAGGAAATGTGTTGCAAGTCATTTACTGAGCATAAAATGTTCATGTTGGTGTTTTTTTTTTTTTTTAACTCTGTAGCTGTTAGCTAAATTGACCACAAACTATCCTTATCTACAAACAGACAAAGCTTGGTTTTCTGTGTGGTTTGTCAGTAGTTCCTCATTTGTAATACATTGTATGGGAAGCCATGTTTTGTCAGTTTAACAGGTTGGTAATCTGTTTTGTGTGCTCTACTAGACACCATTGTACATTCAACTATTAAGATTGAATGTGGTTTATCAGTCTTTTTCTTGTAGCTCAAACTGGTGTCTGATTTTCATTCAAAGTGATTAACCTGAGCCTTTCTGAATATGAATCAAATAACTAATGTTTTGTCAGGTTGGATGGCTGTCAAACCCAAGTAGTTCTTATCAAAGAACATTGTAGCCTCCCTGTGGCGGCACCGGATGTTGCATTTTCAAAACCATATTTCTTAAGCCATTATCTGTGTTTATCTCTATGCTTTGATCTTTTCATTTACAGATGCTTTGTATGTTTTACATTTCTCATGAAATATTTCTGGCACTGCAAGGTCATATGTCATTGCATAAGAACTTAGTATAGCTGAATGTATGTAAGCTGTTTACGGTTTGATGTAAATAAGAGATCCTATGTGTGTGTGTTTGTCTCATTTGTAATATTTCAATAAAAGTTTCTTTTTATCTTGAGATGTATCCTTATGTATTTTAGGGCGTTATAACCTGGTATATTTACTAATGCAGCAATGTTTGCAGAACAATGGAGGAGAAATTGAATTATAAAAACAAATCAAATGAATAAAATTGCTTGTTCTATATTTTTATTGCAATGAAACGATACAGATATAGTTTCTGACAGACACTTAAATTAATCTCCAGATATTGCAAAAAGACAGTCCTCAACATTGATCCAAATAGGGACAATTAGTTAGTTGAAGATGCTGACCACATAAATAATAATGGGATTTCAGTTTGTTTTTATAAATGATGTAACTACATTTTATGACAGACAGCCAATGGCTAATTAAATTTCCTGCCAATTAAAAAAAAAAATCTGGCATTTCAGCATCTTTATCTTTCAAAGACAATGGGACAGAAAACAAAGGTGAGTGAAGTTCCATTGAAAGAAAATACAAATGTCTTTAGTTACACACAGGGTGTCATGCCCAGTCTATCCAGGTCTTCAAAGGCAATGACAAAGAATATCGAGGACATACATAGTATTTCTACAGGAACACTTAAGTGTGACCAACAAGATCAACAGACATAGTTAAAGATTCTTAGCATTTAAAGAAGAGAGATGTTCACTCCGACACGAGGGGTTTCCCTGCTCCTTGTGAACTTGAGTTGACCGTGAATTTTGAGGGATGCTTTAACAAGGATTCTCAGTTTTTTAATATAGAAAAACCACCTTTCCAGCCTCTTGTGCGCATTTGATAACCACTGCAGATGAACAGATGTTTTCTGTTTTATAATTCCAATGCATTGTCCAAAAACAATCTTTCCAACATCAAAAACATTTGGTGGTTTTAGTATTTGTAGAAAATGCAGTAAAATGAAAACCTGCGTGTCTGACATTATAAAATAGAGTACAGTTCATGCTGAACCTGAACTGCTGGCATGAACATCTCTGGTAGATTTATAGAATCCATATATAAATTATACATTTGTATTTCATCTCTTAAATATCATCCTCAGTATGAGTCAAAGAAACAGCTAATGTAAAATAATACTCTAGCCAATAGTATGCAACCCTACGGAAGGATAGTATTGGACCTCTGCCCTATTAAAACGCAAACTAACTAACTAACAGGCTATTTTGGACCACAGCCCCTCGGGGAAGTATGACCAGACGGGAAAACCAGAGGCTATGATGCATGGATGTGAGCTACGGCATGACATGTTAAACTCTATTTCTCTGGAAGTTGGTCAGAATTTGAATGTATATGAAAAAAGCATCAATATCCCACATCATTTGGCACAAATGTGGATGTAATTTCCCCTTCTGAACGCAGTCGGCCTCATGAGACTCAATTGGAGTTTGGTTTAAAATAACTGCCTACTACAATCAAGGATACTGTTCGGATTTATTAACTTCTCCGTTTCCGTTAACAAGGACTATTTCTCATCAGGGCCACAAAACGTAATTGCAGAAATGTATGAGGCAGACCGAGTCACAAGTCCACAAATATACAGTTCTCGTCTCAAACCAAGCAAGATCTCCCAGATTTCCACACAGAAATGTCACAGGCCAAGCTCCATTGAGATTTATGATAGATAGTAACACTTATTAGGTATCTAAGACAAAATATCTTGGTCTGTCCAAATTGTCCAATGTATCTAACTGTACAAAAGAAAAGAAACGAAAAAAACTTCCAGATTTGAATTTCCCTCACGGACAGCGAACCTTCATATGTGGGTTAAAAGTTCACCTTGACATGTTTATACAGCAAAATACCTGACATTAGATAAAGCAAAGATGAAAGAAAAACACGGGGGTCAGGGAGACTTGCGGGTCTTGCATCCATAGTGGGGGAAGCATTTCCTTTGCGATATTTTCCATTGTCATCGTAGCCGTTTCCTGCTCTCGTTTAACCTTTAAGCCTGTCTGTTTTCACAGAGGAAGATTTCAGCCTGAACAGAAATGGGAAACATCTTCTGAACATGACAGAAGTACGTCAGCAGGTCCACATGGAGCATGGGAGTATGCGTGCGGCGTGAGGAAATCGTTTATGTCTGAACAGTCAAGGGCTTTGTCTCACTTTGCTCTTCCTCGTCGTCTTCCTCCTCTTCCTCTGTATGCTGCTCCAGCTCTTCTCTGGTGATCATTTCAAAGTCGTTGCCGTTGCTGTGCTGCGATCCTTCATCCTCCCGTCTGTCACTGTCCGTGTCCGACTGACGTTCTGCGCCCGCTTCCTCGCTCGCCTCCATTTCTTTATTGTCGTCTTCATCCTCTTCCTCATCGCCATCTTTCTTCTCGCTGTCCGATTTGTCCTCACTATCTGATTTCTGCGCTTGGCTTGAATCCTTGTCGTCGGATTTCTCGCTGCTGGATTTCTTGGAGCTGGAACGTGGACCCTTGTATTCGTGTGTGTAGAGTGGGCGGAAGGAGTCGATGAAGCCCACATCGGCTGTCAAGTTGGGTAGGAACCAGAAGTGATGACGGCCACCAGTCACTAGCCAGATGATCAGGAACAGGATGCAGCGAGCTGAACCAAAGGGGAAACCAGAAATAAGATGAGAAAAGACAGAAGGTGCGGTGTCATTGGACTGTAATGTCAAATATTGGTATAATACAATATATAGAGCTCATACCAACGGCCAGGAGAAGTATGCTGGCGACAAAGCATCCTGCTGCCACGCTCAGGTAATACACACCAACTCTCATCTCAGCCGGCCATAGCGGGAACAGAGTGGCTGCGATCACGGCAATGACTGCAAACACACACAGCTCTGAATCAGTACTGGAGCCAGAGAAACGACAGTCAGGCTAAACTGGAGAAAAAAAATCCCACCTAGAATCAAGCCCATGGCAAAGGTTTTAAAGTGGACTGGATCGTAAATCCAAAAATAAACCTGTAGGGAAGAAAAATATTATAACTTTTTAATTAGAACAAAAAGTACTTGTGAAGTACTTGTTACTTGTTTACTAATCACAACAACAGTTACAATACTCATTACATAATCATAAAAAATTATCTTAGATTATAATATTCAGGTTGGCTGGGTAACCCCCCCCCCCCCCCCAAAAAAAAAACTGTGTTTAAAAATAATAATACTTATATAACGACATAAAATTACTATTATTCAATATAAATGTCACTGAATAAAATTATTATTAGGTTACCAGTGTTGAAATTCTTAAAGCTAAAAAGTTACTAAAAAGTAACTGACATAAAGCCGACATTAAATAATATCCAGATATTAGATTAAAAAAAAAAACATAAACCTAAAAAGAAATCTACAAAAAAAATGAGAAATGTTGATTTGTCAACTAAAAAAAGTAAATGTTTGACTTGAAGCACTAAAATTACTAAAAAAAGTTTTACAGAAGAACATACAAAATTACTAAAACAAAATTTAAATGAAAATTGACATATAAAAATAGAAGCTAATTCAAAATATTACTAAGTATTATAATAGTACATAAATAATACCAAAATAACACTATGCTACTCCTGTGCAGTATTGTTTACAAAACCTTAATGTTAATCTTACATTTTATTATTTGATTTCATTTTCAATGTGAAAAAATACTAATATATAAAGTGTATGTGTATTAAGGTCACATAGTATGCAATATAAAGCAGACAATCAAACCCTTCACTGCAGTTACTTTCATGACAATTAATCATCAAATAAAAAGCTATGAAATTTTCAAGCAACTGTGAGATATGGTTTTCTAAATCATCCTGACCTCATTGCCATCCAAGAACAGTTGGTCCTCATGAGGTTCCAGCTTGAATTTCTTTTTCACATCTTTCTTCTTCTTTGGAGATCCTGGACTGTCATCCTAAAAATACAGAAACAAGAGTTAAAAATAAGAATCATGATATGCACATATGCAAAAAAATACCTCAAGTGGAACAGACAGTTTTCTCATCCTATCAGATGATCTAGTCTTACATTTTTTTCCTTCTTTGTGTCCGTAGCCTCAGAGTCCTTCTTTTTCTCTTTGTCCTTTTTGCTTTTTTTCTCCTCTTCTTTGCCACTGTCACTTTTAGCCTTTTCTTTTTCCTTCTCTTTCTCTTTTTCCTTGTCTTTCTTTACATCTTTCTCTGGCTTCTTCTTCATCACTTTCAGGGCTCGGTGGAAAAACTGCTTCTTTAGGAGCCTGTGAATAGCAACACGATTCAAAAGAGTGTTTGACTGACACATACACTGCCATCCAAAAATTTGCAGTTTACCTTTATTCAGCAAAGACGCACTGATTAATCGAAATACATTTATAATGTTACAAAATATTTCAAATAAATGCTGTTTTTTGAACTTTCTATTCATCAAAAAAAAAAACATGAAAAGGACTATGTGACACTGAAGACTGAAGTCAGCTCACAACCACAGGAATAAATTACACTTTAAATTATAGTAAAATAGAAACCAGCGATTTTAAATTGTAATAATATTTCCCAATACAAGTGCTTTTACTACCTTGGTGACAATAAATGATATTCTTCAAAAGCTTTGTCGTATCAAACACCATAGAAATTCCACACAGTTTCATGAAATGAGAGAAAGGACTAGGTTTACCTGTTGCAGTAGTCCACCACCGACTCTCTGGTTGTGAACAAAGCTTCCTCACCCTTCTTTGCTTTGGCCCACTTTGAATCCAGCAGACAGTCGACGGCTTTGGAGGCTGATGAGCAGAAAACAAACATTTGGTTCAATGACAGCAAAGAGAGAACATTGAGAACTCAACAAATAAATGAATGAAACCTTGATATAAACCCTATGCAGAGGAAACAGAAGAAAGAAAGCAGGGCATGAATGAGTGCACTGACCGACAAAGTAATCCACTCGATGTCCCATCATGTTGGTGGATTTGCTGGGGCAGTTAAAGCGTAGGTACTTGGCCACCGCCTTCTCCTCTTTGGTAGGTTCACTGACCTCCTGAAGAAGAGAGATCAAAGATCATGAAGTCATGATGATAAAACTTATCTGCTGATTATCTATCACAAATGTATATAAGTACATTCAGTACAATATTGCTTATCAGACGATATTTGTGATTTATTAATTCATGCCATTAGGTAATACTGCTCAAAAACTTTGGGTTAGAAAGACTTTAAAAAAAAAAAAAAAGTATACTTTTTATTCAGCAAAATAACATTTTAAAATACAATATTACTATTTTTATTATATTTTTGATCAAATAAATGCAGCCTTGGTAAACGTAAGAGACCTAAAAATATAAATTTTTAAAGGGGTCATATGACGCGATTTCGTTTTCCTTTCTCTTTGGAGTGTTACAAGCTGTTTGTGCAGAGATAAGATCCCTGAAGTTGCAAAGACTAAAGTCTCAAAACCAAAGAGATATTCTTTATAAAAGTTAAGACTCTGCCACGCCCCCCTAAAACTGCTCATTCAAACACGCCCCCACGTCTACCTCACTGTGTGGGAAGATTTGCAAAACACCGCCAAAATATATACGCAATGAAAGAAGGCGGAACTATTATTCTCGCTGTAGTATTGTTGCTGCTGCCGCCGGCGAGTTTTGAGTAGTGAAGAGAAGTGCTTTCTCCGATCACAAATGCACACATGGTAATGTCGCACTGCATCGCGCCGCGTAAAAAGACAGTACAAGTCATTATAATCAGTAATTATGTCCTCGCTGAATGCAACAAACGCCTCGTTTATAATGGGTTTTATCTCGTCGTGCCAGGGGTGTATTCCAGAAAGCACGGTTAACTTACCTTCAGCTAAACCCTGAACTTTGGGTTGATTAACCCCAAACCTTGCTAACTCGAGGTATGTGGTTCCAAAAACGAGTCCGGGAGTAAGTTAATTCAACTCTGAGTATGTTCCTGGTTAAGACTCAAGACATTCTCAACAGAGCGACGAATCGACGAGTCACTATGGAAACGGACGCTAAGGAAAAGCGCACCATGCTGTTTCTTTCTTCTTCTTTTGTTCGTTTACATGCTTAGTGCATATTGCCACCTAATTGATGGTTGTGTAATCATTTTTTCCCCCGTTTAATCTTCAATCCTTGAGAATATGACTTATATTTTTAGTTTGATGCTAATTATATATTAAGTCATATCAGATATGTATTTTTATTATAGAAATACATTATAGAAAATGCCAATCCATGTGTGAGATGATAATATAAAATGTAATAAGTATATATAATATAATAAATTAAACATTACCTTGTCATAGTGTTGTATAATTTATACAGATAACTGTTAACTACAGATAACTATCTGAAGGCTGGTCAGTGTGTCACGCGTGCACTGAGAGCAAGTTACTATGGTTACTTACATACCCTAAAATTAACCACCGATTTTGGAACCGAAAGCCGAGTTTATCCGCTCGCTTATCCTCAAACTTACCCGGGTATGTCACATAACCTGCTTTCTGGAATACACCCCAGGACACATCATCACAATACGGTAAGGGGCGTAACATTTCCGTCTCACGCTTCAGGTATTCGGCCAATCACAACACACTGGATAGCTGGCCAATCAGAGCACACCTCGCTTCTCAGAACAATGAGCTTTGTAAAAATTTACGCTTTTCAGAAAGGCGGGGCATAGAGGAGCAACAATAATGTACAGTATGCGGAAAATAATGTGTTTTTTGAACCTTAAACTGCATAAACACATTGCATTACACCAAATACACAAAACAATGTTCTTTTTACATTTACATTTATCTGACGCTTTTATCCAAAGCGACTTACAATTGCTATATATGTCAGAGGTCGCACGCCTCTGGAGCAACTAGGGGTTAAGTGTCTTGCTCAGGGACACATTGGTGTCTCACAGTGGATTCGAACCCGGGTCTCTCACACCAAAGGCATGTGTCTTATCCACTGCGCCATCACCACCCCCATTTTTAGCAACGTCATTTGCTAAAAATGCCCAGATCCACTTGTAGAATCTGAACCAAATTATTTTAAGCGTGTTTTTCTTTACTTTAAGCAAAATTGTTTTAGAATCGTAATATCTTCCATAACATGAAAATACCAACTATATTTTTCATATATTTCAGAGTTTAATATACGCATCCCTATTATGTAGAGCATGATTCTGGACCAGTGAGACTTCACCATGGGAGCCTAGGACCTAGATATTAATAGCATAAACCAAGATTAATAGACACAACAGAAACCAAGAATCTGACAAAAAGCAGGTTTGTCCCTTTGGCTACCAGTGCTTAATTCCAATGAAAAATGACATTGGATAACAGCAGCGCAGGAATCCAGTGAACGGTGAACCCCTCTAAAAAAGCTTTGAAATGAATCTCCCGCACTGGCAGCAGGACCCTCGTCGGTCATCTTCTCAGTTAATGTGAACTAATTAAAAGCCTCAGCTCACCACACACTGATGTGCTGTCCTGTGTAATCTATACACTGAAATTACAGTCTCCATTCAGACTCACTGAGTCCTCACTGTCCCCATTTATTAAGCTAAAGATCATTACTTATAGTACTATGTGACCACACTACACACAAAGCAAAAAAACCCTCACAAATCCTGACAATAAGCCAGGCTATAGAGAGAGCATTTATTGAGTAATGAATGACTACCAGACAACTCCACTCTTAAGCCTGAGGTCTTAGTACGAGTGTTTTTGAGCTTCACAAGCCATCGGTCATAGTCTATTCGGTCAGAATGTCTCATGCATGACTCAGAGAAACATATTCAGTGAAGACCATATAAACATGGTATTTGTCTGGGTGTGCAGGAGTTACTGGCAGGTTGCCTGATATTCCTCTGGATCTTGTAAAGGAAAGCAGCCAGATGTTTATTGATTATATTGTCTCAACTTGGACTTGGTAAAAAAAAAAAAAAAAGACATTATCTTGTATTACACTAGGCCTTGTTATCAGTTATGGTTTGGTGGTCTTATAGTGACAGCTGTACTAGATTAGACGGGCTGCGGGCTTCAGATAAACTGCTTGAAGGACAAACAAAAAAAGCTAATTATCATCATTTACTCACCCTCGTGTTGTCCCAAAACTGTAAGACTTTTTTTTCTAGAGCAGGCAAAAGATTATGCTTTGAAAAATGTTATGGTTCCAATAGACTTACTTTGTTTGGATAAACAAACAAAAAGTCTGTTATCAAAAAAAAATGAAATGATAACAGACTTTAACATTTGAACTAGCCTATTTGATTAACACTTGGTCTAACTGGCACCTTTACAGAGAACAATCAGGTCTACTTTATTTGATTTAGTTCAGAAAACTTTTAAGTACAAAGGTTTGTTTTAAGTTTCCTAATGATTGTTAATAAGCACAAATAATGCAGGACTTCTAATCTATTACAAAAGGTGGGAAATGTCCTTTCAATTTCCTTAACTTATATGGCAAATACAATGTTTATTCACAGTAAGAAAAAGTGACCAGCAATGACAGTGGATTTCAACCTGTTGCATAAGAGCAAAAACTAACAAACACGCTGGAAGGATCATGAAGAATGACTCTCTTATCAAGACAACAGGTCATTACTCAAAACTCCACTTCTTTTACATAAAATCACGGGAACACACAGTAACTGTCACCCAAAACCTAATAAACAGCCAAACCAGACGTTTTTTTTGGTTATAAATGCATTCTGACTACAATGTCCAAAAATGCTGTCTAAGTCGTGCACTAGTGGCAGATGCACATAATGTAGCACTTGCATCTGATGGACATATTTAGGATGCTACACGTTTTAAATAATGGAGAATGGCTTTAAATGGGAAACCTTTTAGCATTTCCTCACTTGTTTGAATCCTGTATGCGTTTTTTAATGGAAAATTAGAAACAAGATGTTATGGACTGACAGTCATGAATAACTTTTAATGCAACCTTTTTCATACAGGCAAAATAAACGGTGACAAATGCATTCTGCCTACCAAGACTTGTATATTTAACGCAAAGAGAAAATCCAATGAGGCTGAAAAAAAAAAAAAACATGAAATTGAGTAAATTTTTATTTGTGGGTGAAATGCCCCTGTATTCAACCTGCAAATAGGTGCAAATTTGGCGATAAGAAGTGCTGCATTATGGGCGTTATTTGGTCAAATTCAAAAGCATATGAGACAGCAGCTGGTTAAAGAGAGCAGTCTGTGCCGAGCTAAGATGGCCAACTCCATCAGCTGTGCCACCAGACACATACTCCTCCTCACAGGGGAGAGACAGCAAAATCAGGTCATGCTCACATCCAATCCATCGAGCAGTTTGACTAGATTAGATGCCTGCTACAGAGATACAATGCATCACCCAAGGGAGCGCAAAAATTGCGCCAGCACTGACAAATAATCCAACTCATATATGAGAGAGCATTGCAAAAATAACGGATCGAAGTACAATTGTATTTTGGGTCAAACAGCACACTACCTCGAGAAATGACTCAATGCCAAACAGCGATCTAAGATTGGGCCTCTAATAGCAAGAGTGACCTGAATTCTGTAAGTTACCTGAATTCGCTTCTTGTGTCTCCTGCGCTCCGCCATGATTTCTAACTTCTGGGTTCCCTTGACGTGGTCACGAACAGAGCGGTGAGGGAAGTCTCGCGATATTTCGAATAGCTCGTGATCAGTCACTTCTTCGCTTGGCAAATTAAAATCAGAATGAATGAATACTGCCATCTGAAGTGCAGGTGAGGCACACAAACTGCGAGGGTGCATTGAAGTCAGGGTCAAGATACACAATTTTGTTGTGAGAATTATTGGTTATTTTTAGATAAACTATTAGCTATCCTGAAATTAACATAAAACTAACACATCCTTTAATGTTCCTTAAAAGTCTGACACCTGAGAAGTAACATTTGCAGCAAGTTTATTATAAAACCTGAAATAAAATAAACGTCAATAAAATAAAAACCTATGAAAAACTTACATAATTTTAGCTATATAATAAAACAATAAAACAATAAAATTACTGAAACTAAAAATAAAATTTAAATAAAAAATAAAATAGTATCAAATGGCACTAAAAAATAAAAACGAGTGTTTGCACACACACACACACACATATAGAGCTGTAAGGTCTAATCATCAAAATTAAAACAAAAAAACGTTTGAAATGTTGTACTTTACATGTAATTAATCTAGACTATATGAATGTCACTTTTTGAAATGTTACAAAAAAAAGACCTTTTTCATGATATTCTAATTTTTTGAGTTTCACCTATATATGGGATATATTTTTAAGTTTATTTAATATTCTAAAGTTTATTAATTTGAAAGAAAATCATATGGTACAAACTACCTACAAAGTAAAGAGATTATTTTAGGCTTTATTTGCTTTGATATTTATAGCTATAAAATTACAAAAATAAATAAATAAAATAAAAAAAATCCCACAATTTAAACTAGATTCATTCATATAATAAATCATGTATTTTCATTTGTGTAAAAAGAAAGTAATGCCATATATTCTGTGTGGAAAATGCTGTATATGTTTTTTACCATATCAAATAAAGACCAAAGGAGTAATTATTTTTATTTTTTTCCATAGCAAACAACACATGACAATAGAGAGTAATTCAAGTTTAAAGTAAAAACCAAAAAGACAATTTTACAATAAAAAAGGCTGCAATGATAAAGACAAAAATGATTTGTAATTGATACGCTAACATATTACAAAATAAACATATATAGAAATATCCTGCATTCAAAAATCTAACTCTGTTGGAGACCACATTCTATTGCATAACACGGATCATAATATATTTGTGATGAATATTTAAAAATATATGATCAGTATATTTACTATAGAAATGTCAGTGCCTGTCTACCTTATGCATTAGGTGTCAAAACAGTAAGAGATTTTGAGGTAAAAAAGAGATCCAACAGTTCTGCATGCTCTTTCAGGTGGTTTCAGTCATCTGGCTTGGTGAAGGAATATCAGCTTCACTTACAGGCTCTGTAGATTTAAGAGCCTCTGTGTCTCTGGGGCTGCTGAGCAGCTCCACACTGTTGCAGTTGAGAGGAGAGCTGATGTCTGATGATCTGTCACCGCTTTTCTCAGGCGGAGGCTGCAGACTGGAGACGGGCAGAGGCAAGTTCATCATGTTGTAGAACATGTTACCCAGCCGTCGGGACAACTGAAAACAGAACAGAACAACCAAATGAGTTAAGTTCATTTTTTAATAAACTTTAACTCAAGACCAAGGACCTCTTGGAGGGTAGAGAGGACCCTTAAAATAATCAGTTATGCATGTATATATTTCATTTTATATATACAAAATATACTTCATTTTACTTAATATTTTAATTTAATTATTAACCTGCTTTTTGAGATCAAATTTGGTCCTTTTGAAAGATGGCGAATACCTGTGATCGTATCTTAAGCGCTGGCCCAAGCTTCAGACCAAGTGTATCGAGCAGGTGGTCCTCTGTAAGAAGAGGTAACGTCTCTCCATCAATCATGTGGTCTTTGAATATCTGCAACGGGTGACACACAAAAGAATGAGACTTAAAGCTATATAATTATAATTGCATTTTGTAATTTTATATTTGTATTATTACCGGTGCATATTCAGCGCAGCTTGGTATTTCACTGATGAAGTTGTAGACGTCATCAACTGACCACTTGCGAATATCTTCTAATGAAGTCATCTCTTCTCCATTAAGAAACATATTAGGATGTCCTAGTTAAAAATTAAAACAAAACATTAATAGGTAACGATGACTTTAATGCATCATTTTTCTTATAAGAAATGTCAAAAACGTGCCTAACAAACAGTAAATGAGCAGTGTTGTTATTGTTAACTAAAACTAAAATTAAAATGTTTTCATTCATTTAAATAAAGCTGAAAAGAAATAAAATAAAGTATAAATATTAGATGAAAAACTTAGGCTTAAAACACTTTAAAATAACTGAAATAAATTGGTTTAAATATTTTCAGTTCAAATACTAAAATGACTAAAACAGAAATAAAAATAAATTAAAAGGTACATAGAAATATTTAAACAAACCCCCCTAAAATATGACAAAAGCACATAACATTATTTAAACTTCCACTAAAATTAAAACGAAAACAGAAAATATAATAAAGTCCAACTCAAAATATGAATTAATGTTATAATAGTGTATAAATAATACTAAAATAACAGTTAAACTCAACCACTGCATTTAAAAAAGCAAAACTAACAAACAAACACACCAAGTGGTACAAGTCCATTTCCTGGCACGGGGAGCATGTAGGGCATTCCTGTGAGTGGGCCAGCAGCAGACGGGTACAGAATCTTTTCTTGGAAAGCCGAGCAAGGGTTGGGTATGTCTTTGTCACTGGTGCTAGCATTGCAGTTGGTGACTTCTGCACATCCCTCCTGTCCACTAATTGTCTTGCGAATCCCTGGCTCTCCTTCCTTAAAACCTTTCCTACTACATCCAGAAGACAGCTCTGTTTCTACTTTGGTTTGGTGTGGTTTGCAGGTGGTGGCCTCATTGCTCATTTCGCCTTTCCCTTCAACTTCCTTCTCCTCCCCTGAGGCAGCTCCTGGACTCTGCTCGATGTTCTTCTCTTCTGATTGGCCTTTGGGGAGAGTGATGCTGCTGTCTGAGCTCTTATGATTGGTGGTCCTTCTGCCGGTCCTGCGTCCTCGCTCCCTTTGCAGTGTGCTGATCGGTGGGTAAGGACTTGACACGAGGAGACTGTTAGCGTGCAGGTCTTCAAGGGCAGTGCGATGGACGAATACATCATGACCATCTGGGAGTCGCTGGCGTCCCCTGAAGGCCATTGGATTGGGTTGGATGCTCTGGTACATCAGGGAATTCTCCATCCCAATAAGACCCTTTTGGTGGGCGTTCTCCAGTTCTTTTTGGTGCAGGATAGCATTCATCTCCATCCTCATTAAAAAAATAAATAAATTTACAATTAGTGCACGCCCAGTTGTTCAGCGGTTGTGGTTCCGGAAGTATATTTTTACATATTTTTTCTATAGGGAAAGTATTTGTTAAAGCATTATAAGCCATAAACCAAGACAACCAGCTACAAGGTGAATAAAAACATTACAAACTTTTATTCAAAGCACAAAAGTTATTAAAATTGGACAAAAGCACTGTTGGACGGACGGACGGATGGATGGATGGATATAAATTAACAATTAATTAACAACCTCAAAGTTCACAATAGATCTGTCTTCCCAATGGACAAAATGAATGTAGTTGTTTCCTTCTGGAACCCGATTGTTGCACTCTATGGCTTTGTATTGCATGTCTGTATGATTTTACTCCCATTGAATATAGGTATAGCAAATGCACTGAAATATACCTGGCTATGTTCTGTTTGTGAATTAACTCTTGTCGTCTAGCAACCGTCTCCATGGATTCAGTTGGAAGGAATCCGTAACCTGCAAAATGGAAAACATTTGTAAAATTAGGTTGTTCTTCCTCACTGAGCATCCCCTGTACTTCTCTAAATTTAACCATAATTTCATTCTAACCTGTGCCAGGGAATCCTCTGTTTGGAATAACATTGGAGTTTGGGGGCAGAGGTGGGCCGAGGTGGGCACCCATGTGGATTTGTCTAGCATCAGCTGACACCATTTCAGTGGGCGGCACCAGTTCCCTACAGATAAAGAGGATTAAAATCATCATTAAAAATTCAACACAGCTTACATCACTGTTATATAATTATATTTCTATTTTCTACATTGTGTTGTTATTCTCTTTCTGTTATTTTTTTTTATTTCTATTCCCATATTCTTTCCCCACACTGTACTGTGTATGATTGTGTGTGTGACAAATAAAATGAGTAAAATTCTAATCTTAGTTTAAACTGCATAGTTACTTCTTTGCAATCTTACTTGTTTGATTTTTTCCACTCTGCTTAATTTGGACTACTGCCATTTTATTTTTCCCATGTAAATATTAAGTAGCTCATGCCAATAAAGCTCATGTAAACGGAACCTAAAATATCCATGAACAATTAAAAACACATTCTCTTTTACTATCTTGGTTGTATTGGTGTTCATTCTAACAGACCTCTCCATGAAGCGGGGATCAAACTGTCCAGGCACACCCTGCAGTCTCTGCTGCCCCTGAGCCAAGATCTGTGGAGCCATGGCCATCTGGTTCCTCATCATGAGCTCCTGTCTTTGCCGTAACTCTGCTTCACACACAGGGGAACAGATGAAGGTCTCAGTAGCCTATTAGCTCTTTCTCAGCTATATTTCATCAAGGTTGCGATCAGCTCTGGTTTAAGTGTTCTATGATGACCTCTCACCTCCAGCAGACATTCCATTGACCAGTCGGTACCAGTGTTTCTCATCCAGAGCGCCTTGCTCTCCCAGCGCCGATATCTTCCTTAGCTGTTCACGTGGGGTCATGACACTGCCTCTTTCCTGAGTGTAACAAACATATCCATTCTCTAAATTTTGCACATTAAAAAAAACTCACTGCATTGTATGGACAATATTTTTTTATAAATACAATGGAGGCCAACGACAACTGAAGCTCTTTGGTAATTAACAATTTTCAAATTAACTTATTTTGTGTTTAACAGATGAGAGACTAGATAGACCTAGGTTTGGATCGACATGAGGGTGAGTAATTTAGCCTATATGACAGATTTTCATTTTTGGGTGGTCTACCTCTTTAAATAACTTACAACACACTATAGTGGTGTTTCCTGTCTCAAGGAAGTGGAATCATTGAATTATGGAAGATTCAGTGACTTCATAAAGACACTTTGGTGAATTCAGAAACGATCTGAAAAAATCGTAAGAGTAGTATGCGGTTCTGAATTTTGCAACTTGTTTCGTTTGTAAATGAATCTGCATTTTGAACGAATCGGTTTAGTGAATTGTGATCGATTCATAAAGACGGTCACTTGTCACCACCTGCTGGCGCAACTCTGTAACTGCAGATAAAGTCACCGAAAGAGTACTTATGATGTACTTGGCATAGGCCTAAATATTCACTGCCAATACTGTAATAGCAGCAAGACGAATAACATAGCCTAATATTAACAAGACGCACAACCGATCCATTGGCTCATAAATCAGTATTACTGTTTACTAAGACTACTACTTTCTTGACAGGTCAGTGAACAACACATATTTAAGATTAAAATCATTAAGAGAACTCAAACATCAGTGTTAAGAAGGATAGATATCATGTAATGAAGTAGCTACCTGTTCACTCCTCCTGTCCTTTATCTTCACGCACTGTGCTTAACGTCGCTCCTTTCAGTCTGAAATTGAGAAACCTATAGAGAGAAAATGATAGGTTGTGATCAGTTTGTCAACATCTTTGTTCCTTGGTAGCAGATATTTCCAGTGAAAATAATTATCTTGAAATGTAGTAGTGTAACCAGTATTTTACTAGCAAACACTTAGAGCCAGACAAAAAACAGGGCTATAACCATTAGAAAAATGTATATATTATATTGTGATATTCGCTTCATATTTTATGTGAAAAAAAAAAAAAAAAAAAGTTTCTACCTGTGAAAATATTTACTGGAATAATACAATAGGTCTAGATAATTAAATATACAGATCTTTATCCCTGGATAAATTCTTCCGTATTCTGTACGGGACAACCTCTGTGCATATTACCCGTTATGAGGAGCCGTTCTAATCTGAGTCCTGTAATCCTCCTGTTAGTCCAGCAGTCTGCCTGCTACATCTGCTGACCAGCATGCGTGCGGTCCTGCTGTCAGCCAACCCCCAAACTACCTTCAGGGCCCCTATTCCCCCCTTGGATCCTATTAGCTAAATCCTGACTATACAGCATTTTAAAGGGATGTGTTGGAGGTAATCCCAGAGTTTAGAGTTTTACCCTCAGCAAACCTTGCCTGTAAGCATACCGGACAATACACCCTAAATGCTAAGCCTATTAGCCTCCATTAGCCTCAGAGATGTCCTAAAAACACCTTGGGATATAAATCTGGGATACAATCGGTTTATGTGGTAAATGTGGTGCAGCCAGACACACCAACAACTGTTAAAATTCTGCCTGATACACAGAAGTGTCTGTTCAATATGGAATGAAGGAATGATAGCCTATTTATTATTTGTAGTCATATTTATAAGTACAACTATTCTTTAAATAATTAAAAAAATCATAAAAATGCAAAATGTACCAATAGCAGTGTATATTATAAAGTGTTTTCGGATTTAAAAAAAAAAAAAAAAGTAAACTTTTTCAAATGTAATATAAAAATATATATATAAAAAAAAAAAAAAAAAAAAAAAAAAAAAAAAAAGATAATGCAAATTATATATTATGCAAAAAAGAAATCATTCATTCCTTATTCAAAAAAACGAATGAGTCATTCTGACTGTAAGACAGCAGATATTATAATTTAAGTAGTCACCTTAGTATCTTTTTCCCTCAAATTATTAAGAGTAGACATGAAAAACATTTAACGATTTGCAGCATTCAAGATATTTACAAAACAATACCATATGAGGCTTAAACATTCACAAGGCAAAACCCCAATATTAGCCATATTTTCAAAGCAAGTGCAGTTTTTGGCATGTGTGTGACAACAAGTGATGCCATATCCAAGTCACAGACTTGAACTGGATGGATTTGCTTGTGGCTAATCTCATTAAAGGAATAAATTAAGGGAATACTGCTGACGATTTAAATCAAGCCTTGCATTTGGGTAGGTCATAGTAGAGAAGATAATAATCATCTGTTCTAATGTACTTCCTTTGTACAGTAAGGGCACAAGATAATTCCAATAGACTTCCAAGTCTAGGATGGGTATAACTGGAAGTGGCAAAGATATGAACAGCATCAAGTACCTTGATCACTTTTTTTGTGCATAAAAAAGAAAAAAGGCAGTTAAAAAGTTATTTTTAACAGGTAATGAATAAATCCTTGGTTAAAATGAAGTGCACATAGTATTATAATTCAGAGCGACAGTTACAATGCATATAACACTGTTGCACACCCTTGCAATGTATCAGTGAAATGAACATGTAAAATGCAGTCTAAATCCTCAACCCTACATTTCAAGTTAAAATACACAGTTGAAACTAGCAAAACAACAAATAGTGGAAGATAAATTGAAGCCATAATTACTGAAGAGACATTAGACTCACCTCTGAATGTCTGCCAGAGAAATGGGAATCTGTCCAATCTCTCAGTCAGGATGGAAATATGAATACATTCATTCCAAACAAGCAAAATTATTCCAAAATGAGCATGAGACCTGAAGCTGCAGCAAGAAAGTCCACAATTCTTAGCACTCTGAGGTCTTCAGTCCTGCCACAAAAGCCTGGCCAACAAGTGCCAGCTCCTGGTCTTAACTAAAAAAGACCTTTAATTACAGATTCATGTTATCTCTATTATCTTGGCTTTATCTGCCTGCTTAAACCCCCCCTTACCTGACATCACTATGATCTCTCGTCCAACTGCACGTGGGACACTCTGCAGAAATGTAATTAAGAGCACTGCCTAAGCACAGTGGCTAAACCTCTTTCAACATTTACCTCAGTAATCCTCTGTTAGCACTTTAAGACCGAGGGTAAGACATCTAAATGCCCAGCTTCCTTTTCCATGCAAAAGACCATATCAATTGAAATCAAGCAAGATGTGCATGTGCCTTTCAAGTGTTTTTTGTGCATGCAACACAGAAATTATTCTCAGAGTGTTAATGAGAGGCTGTATGAGGTCTCATTGGGTGCCTGCCCTCCTGACTATGTTGGGGAGGATCATGCGCTCAGACTTGTTAATCTGACAGTTTGTGCTCACCACCCGCTTACAGCATCGTCTGCAGTTCCCAGACTTATATTTTTTAACACTGAGAGGATCAGGGAGAATTAGTATAGGGATAGGTGTGCGCACAATTGGGTGGCATATGAGTATTTTGCAGTAAAACAGATTCTTGAGGAGACACAAACACGTGGAGATTGGCGGCAAGCGTTCACTTCCCGCTGGGATAAGCTGACAGAGGGTTAATAAAGCGGTTTTGCTGATTATTAGAAATGGCCCCACACACCACCTCCTGTGCTATGCAAGGTTTATAAGAAATTAGCAAACAAATACTTCTGAAGCCAAAGGAATCTCAAATACTGATTGATGATATTATAGCATTTTATCAAATAGCATTTAAACTTGAGGCCTTAAAAATGCAATATACAATTTAATCTACTTTTCAAAGGTTTGGGATCAGTAAGATTTTTTTTTTTTTCCTCAAAGAAATCAATACATTTATTCAGCAGGAATGCATTAGCATGTTGAAAAAAAAAAAATCCCAACATATGCTGGTTAGGTATGTTTTGAAGCATGGTAGTTGAGTTGGTTTAAGCTGGTCCTGAGCAGGAGCTAGTTGCTCATGACCAACTAAGGACCAGCTTAAACCAGCTACATCCTTCAAAGCATATACAGTTTTTTTTCAACAGGGTAAATTGATCAAAAGTGACAGTAAATACATTTATAAAAAACAAAAAAAACTTTGATTCATGATGTTATTATGCAAATATTAGAATGATTTCTGAAGAATCATGTGACGTGGAGTAATAGCTGCTGAAAATTCAGCTTTGCTATCAAAGGAACAAATTAGCAATATATAAAAATGGAAAAGTCAGTTTAAAGTGTAATAATATTTTACAATATTACTGTTTTATTGTATTTTTGATCAAATAAATGCAGCCTTCATTGAAAAAAATAATACTAAATTTTAAGGTAAGTGGTTGCAAACAATTTATTTTATGAATTGAATTTTATATTTACAATAAAATGTTGAAAGTTAGTTAACTAAATTTGTTTATTTAAATGTGTTACGGGGTGAACAAGACGAGTCAAACAATGGCAAACAGGTATAACAAAGGCAAGACAAAGAATATTCCTATGGCTAGCGTGGGTCTACGATCGGCCAACAAGATCTAGAGGGCTTGACATGAGGGGTAATCCAAATAACACGAGCAATAGTCCAGGCCAGGTGCAAACACAGTCCGAAACAGCAGGTAAAGGGTTAATCCAAGATACACAGGCAGAAGATCAGGAACAAGGCAACACGAAATGACTAGACATGAATTAAAACTAGAAACTAGGACCGGAAATTTGGAATGGCTCGTAATGTAGCTAACGCTAGAAGAGTGTTATATGCTAAACAATACTCAGCCATCTGAAAGAGGAAGTCCAAGGTGTCTGATTGGATTCAGCTGTGTATGTGTAATCAGTGCATTCAGCTGTGTGCGTGTAATCAGTGCAATGGATGATGGGAACTGTAGTCCCGAGTGACGTTACAGTGTGTGTGTGTGTGTATGTGTGTGTGTGTGAGAGAATCAATATGATGGAGAGACGACCTCTTGTGGCAGTTGGACGGAAGCCCACGAACCGGATTCATGACAAAATGTAGCTAAAATAAATTGATTGCAACCACTTACCTTAAAATTTTTTTGTAAATTCAATGAATATTTTTTTTCAGTGTTGTTGAGCATAACATAGACTTAAAAACAAGCAAATGTTTGAACAGCATTTTAAATCAAATGCTGTTGGTCTATAACTCTGTATTTCTGCTTTATTTACTGAAGTTTTGAAGAGCAGAAGGTGACCATTATTTTATTCATATCTTTATTGTTCTATGAAATTCTTTTTTTGACAATTCAACAAAAAAAATCTTATTTTGAGAAAAGACATGAATAAAATCCTATTAATCCTAAAATATTGTGCAAGTCAATCACACAGGTTTATTAATTATATATGAACAGATCTTACAAGAAATATCTACAATATACATCTACAATAGTATAATTCCTAACAAACCATACACCTGTAAGTCTTTAACAGCATTTTAATGTGATTAGTCTACTCATAAATCAGTCAGATGATTTATGAGTAGACTAATCTACTTATAAATGTTGCACAGGTGTGGACTCGTATCAGCCAAAAAGAGAAAATAATGAATAAAGTGCTTAGACATCGGGAGAGCAGAGTATTAAGACATGTAAACCACTAATTTAAGAATTTGTGTGGAGTAAGCTTTTTAAAAGGGATTTCTACTTAGCCTGTTTGTGCACTGTATTATAGAGTCACAGCGAGGAAAAGGATAATGTGGGGTTTAACCCCAAAACCACTTGGTAAAGACTCTGTTTGCGAAGTCTGAATTACGCCAGAGGATAAGGGAACTCTTCAAAGAAATTAAACGGATAAAAAACAAACATGTGAATAATACAGTCAGTGTTACCACAGTGACCACAAATACATGTGAAATAGACCTATGACCTCTGACCCCTATGGGGCGTGCTGTTATTAGTACACGTAGACCTGCAGTATGAAGTTACTAACACATGCCTTTTAGACTGATGGGTATCCTGGGGCAGTTTCAATATAGAATAGATTATTTTCATAATTCTTTATGCACTAAAAACACTACCACTGAAAATCAAGACATCCCAAAAACATGTTTTGGAGAACATTTATCAGGTAAAATATTTTATTTTATGCTGTCTATTATAAGATATTACAATTTTGGCTGTATTTGGGTCAATTATGTGACTTTTTTTTGTCCGGATTGTTCAAGTCTTTGACATGGACATGTTTTCAATTTCTGAAATAAAATCAATTTTGACTTTATAAATATAACATTTTACGATTTCTTGTAGATAATTTCTTGTAAATATTTTAAATATCATGTAATAAAATATAAATTAAATAATATGAAATAATAACATGATTCCTGTTCAAATTCAATATATCAAAATCTTCTTTCCACCAAAATCAAATGTGTGGTGACCAACATGCAGGGAGCTATTTTGACTATCAAACTCTTAGAAGCAACATCTAATGACATCCTCTAGCCCTCATTGAGCGCCAGCACGGACAGCAGAGGCAGAACCAGTAGAGCCTGCATTCTCTCAGTTTCACCTGAACGGATATTAACAGCAGAAGTTTGTCCAAATCATTTGTTACATTATCACATAAATAATTAAACTGTCCTATCCTGTGCAAAAACAACAGAAAAGGGCATTCAGACCTCATCTTACCTGCTCTGACCTGTGCCTGAGGCTCTGAGATGTAGGTGTTGTCACGAGTCTGGGCCCTGCGCTTCTCCCTGTCGCCACCAGAGGTCACCATCTCCCTTCCTCCCGGACTCATCTCATGTAATCACACACACCTGCCACATCACACACACCTGTCCCATTACACACTCATTACACCCGCAGCTGTTCCCCATTACCACGGACCATATAGTCACCCCTCTCTCACCACTCTGCCTGGGTTCATTAATTTGTGATTTGCAAATGCATGGTTGTGTTTTGTTTCTAGTGTCTGCTGTGGTCTGGGATACCTGCACTGTGCTGCTGTTTGTGTATCCCAGTCCTTTTATGTTTTGTTTTTTGTGCAGTGTTGGCCTTTTTGTTGCTTATTAAAAGCACCTTACCTGCACTTGGACCCTGACCTCGTCTTTCCACGGTGCTTTTCACGG
The DNA here is from genome assembly GCF_936440315.1 of Barbus barbus. Taxonomy (NCBI): domain Eukaryota; kingdom Metazoa; phylum Chordata; class Actinopteri; order Cypriniformes; family Cyprinidae; genus Barbus; species Barbus barbus. The sequence goes on from NC_136754.1 coordinate 9,823,121, forward strand.
CGTCCCGTGACAGGTGTTAGAGATGGATAAGCCATCATGTCATTTTTGAATTAATTTTGACAAACTCCACCTCCATTACATGATGTCTTTGTTGGGGAAGGTCGATGCTCTTCACATCTGTTCAAACAGGGGGCTTATGACACACAAAGGTCATTCAAACACACCTGCAAGCTAATCATTCTTTCAATACACTCATAAGGGAAATGACATGCAATTGTAGTTCTAAAAAAGAACTGGCTCTGAATTTGATCACGTCCAGTGTTCATTAAGGACAATGTGACCAGCATGTTAAAAGCACTAAACAAATTTCTTACCAAATAAGGTTTTACAAAACACCTATAAAATGAAAATATTTAACTCTTTATAATATTACTATAACTGACACTGAGAATGAATAAACGAATGGCATCTACAGTAGTTCTAATAAAACTCACTGAATATCTGAAATCATTACTATTTTATTTCATGTATAAATGTACATTACGTAAGTTAATTTTGCATGTTGTGTAACATAAAACTTTTTTTTTTTTTGGCATGCATCCAGAAAGTTTTCTAGAACATGTCATGCCCTTATCCCGACCTTTGAATCTTTATTACAAAGATGTATATATTACAAAAATGAATTTGTAAGATCATAGACAAATATAGGTTATATCAAAGGTTTTAATGCACCCATCATTTCATTAAAATAAGAACAATTCATAAATCAGTGTATACAGATTATTTGATTGCAAAGACGGAACTATGTTTGATGTTAGTTGTGCAATTAGATAAGGATAAGTAGATTTTTTTATTCTACCTCTGACTGTGTTTTTTCACACTGAATAGTCAAACTTTTGGCCCTCAACCAGACCAGTAGAAGCAAGATGAAAAAGAGATATAGTTTAGTAAAAAATGTATTTAATAGTTTATTAGCAATGGCCAAACACTCAACAGCTGTTCATAAGTTTAATATGATGCTATGTAGGCTAATTAAACCTTTCTGCAAAATCAGATACTTTAAAAAATATTTATTTTTAAATTAGCCTAATGTAACTCTGATAGACTTTTAGACCTCAAACAGAGCAGACAATAGTTGCTATAGTCCGAAGCATTATTGTGCCTTCAGTTCACAACTATCAGAGTTCTGTATTTCTGAGTCACACCACTAGATATCACTCTATTCATGATATTGGCACATTTGACACTAGTTAATTAACAAAATCTGTAATTAAACATGGTACATGCTGTACTCTTTCCTCAGTGTTTAGAAATGTTTAAGTGTAGTTATGAGGTTTATTATGAGTCTGCCTTTGAATCTGCTTATATCAACTTTTATTATTCTGAAGCATAGGCCTAGCCTTTCTACATTTGTTTTAAAAATGTTCATTTGTGTAAAATGACTTTGTTTCATTGTTGTTTAAATGTTAAATGACAACAAGTAATAGTTAGTAGTTTTATTAGTTGTTTCTAGGGCAGGTTTTGTGTCCTGAGCAGGAGGTTGAGAACATGCGGCCTTCAGTGTCACCTGTGAGCAATGAGCATGAGGCCAGTCTTTGATTAGTGTGTTCTATGACTTATTATCACAAACCACTGTAACATGCAAAACATACAGCGACACGTGAGGAGACGCTCATTGTGTAAACACATTATGTAAATCTAGATCCATAGCATAAAGATTTTTTTTTTTTGTCATAAACAAACATTTTTTTTGGTGGCAGAAACTAGATTATATTTCATGTTTAGGCTACTGTTTACGACAGAAATGTTAAAGGACAGCCAGTAATAGGCTATAATGCAATATACTAGAATTTGAATATATACACATTTGTGATTTACGTGATTTATATTCATAATTCAATTTATAAAAAAACTAATTTTAAACTGAGTGGTCCCGAGAAAGTATATCAAACACAGATACTGGGTCATTTTAATGAAGTAAGTTGCATTCACACAAAGTGATAAAACTGTTAAAAGACATAGGCCTAGGCCTATATAATAAAAAAATACTGATGCTTGCAACTCACCCTCATGATATATAGGCTACTCTGAAACAAAATCTGAAACAAAAATGTAAAAATCAATTGAAAGGAAAAAAAAATCAACCCACAAAAAGGAAGTTGTCATGATTTGTGTCAGTGTAATTAGTGACTGATCAAATACTGATCTAAACAATTCTACTAGTTTATCTCTCCAGAAGACACCGTTACTGGTGATTTTAGTTACACTGAGGTGTAATTTTAATCTGGTCTGTTTTACTTCATATATTTTACATTTTCTCTCAGGATTTCTTCTACCATGAGATTTTCTTTGAGCTCAGTCAACTGCAGGTAAGAAAGAGCAAAAAAGTGAAAAAGTTTTAAAAAGTGTGTGGAAGCTCCAAATTTCAGTGAAAGCAACAGCATGTGACAACATTCTAGTCCTGTTGGAAACTTTCTCTGTGCAAAAATTAAAATATTACTCTACAAACATCCAATGGTTTGTTTTGTGCAATCATGGTCATGAAATGTAAATGACAAAACTGGATAATCTTCAGCAGATTCCCTTGTCTCAGTTTATGTGTAACACCCTACCCACCTAGACAGCCATTGGGAAAAGACCACTGGAACCAGTTGAGCCCTTACAATCTGACTTTGCTGCAGTTGGAACAAACTGCTGTTTCGTCTGGCCAGAGGAGAACTGGCCCCCCCAACTGAGCCTGCTTTCTCCCAAGGTTTTTTACTCCATTCTGTCACCAATGGAGTTTTGGTCAGTGCTTTCAACTGAAAGTAGCTAAAACTACTTGCTAAATGTCACTAGATGACATCATAATGGCAAATTCACTGATCTATGATAGAGCAGGGGTCACCACACTTGGTCCTGGAGGGCCAGGGAATATAGATCAGTGGGCAGATGAGAATTTAGATAAGGTTTATCCAAGCAATTGCTATATTTGTCCCTAAACTCTTGAAAAAAAGTCTCAAAAGGGACAGGGAAGTCGTTAATCTATCTACAAAATAGCTAAATTGGCAACACTGGCTTTGGTTCCTTGCCTCTGTCGCCTCTGGCTTGCTTAGTTGGGGACACTTCATTTCCAGCGATATCATCGACCCGATTGCAAAGACACTATTTAAACTGAACTGAGCTGGACGATGCCATCAGTGAATTCAGAAATTAAATGCCTTTAACTGAAAATTGAGTGTTTAATCTTGTCATTTTGCATTATTGACACACTATTTTCCTATTTTGATATTGCGCAGTTGCTTTGACACAATTTGTATTGTTAAAAGCGCTATATAAATAAAGGTTGACTTGACTTGACCCTTGCAAACTTTTCATATTCATTTTATGTACTTGTATTTATATGAAATATGAAATTTTATGGAAGACAATAATACATTTTTTTGTGTAATATTGTCAAATTTTGCAAAACATGGAAAAATATTTATCTGTAATCAAATAAACAGCTTTTTCCTACAAAATAATGATACAAAGAAAATGCAAAGAATATCTTCATAATGCTATCTGACACGATCAAAACGACAAAAAACAGCATTTGAAATGTTTAATATATTTATTCAAAGTCTGATCCATGCTGAATAAGGAACAGCTGATTTATCACACAGTAGGCTTCATTCAGCTGTTTGAAGAAAGAAAAGCGATATTAAAAATGAATAAATAGGATTAAACCAAAAGCTTTAGTTCATATAGTGACCTACAAATCAGTACTGTTGAGTTTAATTTGTAGATACATGTACTCACACTCTCATTGCCTCAGAACACTGATTGAGAAAATATGTTGTATGTAAAGAGCTTACATTTATATTGTTTCTTAAAACATAAATAGACCACAACACATCTCTCAGTAGTTCATTATATAAGGCAGCTCTATCAAGGCATAACGCTGCACAGCTCCGGTCTCTGATCGGTCTCAGTAAAACTATCAGTACTGATGCCATGGGATTTGAGGATGTCTAACAGCTCAGAGACGGTCTCTTTAGGAAGTGTGCGGGTTCTGCTCATGATCCAGGAAAACTCAGCACGAATGAGACCGGCGAAATCAGAGCAAGAGTAAACCAGGGTGTAGTTGTCATAATCAGTAGCCAGCACCCAGTAGGGGGCAGGAGGAGCATCTGAAAGAGGACATATCACAAAGAACTCAAATCTCAGATTCTTAAAAAATTAAATAAAATAAACTAAGAAGAATGATTTATTTAGACTTACCTTCAAAGAAGCTGACTTCAAGTTTGGCAGGCTCTGATGCATCTGCAATCTTGGCAGTTCCCTCAATGAAGTTGATAGTGCCGTTAGCACTGTGAAGATGTTCAGTGAAATAATGTTAGGTGAAATTATTTTATAAGTGCAGAACTATTTTAAATATTCTGAATATTAACAAATCAGTTTTATATTTTTAAACATTTTTATTTACTCATATAGTGTGAAAAGTATTTTGAACATGAATTATATGTGAACAAATATATTGTGATTTTTTTATTTTATTTGATCATTTCCTCCTATACTGTAGTAATTTTTCATCAGTACTTACAGAAGCTCATCATTTCGAACCAGGACAATACCGTCACTGAGAGTATAAGTGGCCTGGCAACAGTCTCCTAACTGGAACGGGGCGGGAATCTTCATGATCTCATGCCATCTGCCCATGTACTATGAAAGGGCAAAGTGATGAGAAATAATGCAACACAATTTTTTTGTGTGAAAAATGCATACTTTTTTTTATTATTAATTAATTAATTAATTATACATTTGTTCCTGATAATAATAATAAAAACAATATAAAGATTAAGAAACTTTACCCCAGTAGGATCAAAGTTTTGCTGAACAGGAGGCTGTGGGCATTTTCCAGAGCCGATGGACTGAGCGCTGACCGCCAGCGCAGACAGCAGCGTCAGAGACAGAACCTGAAGAGCCTGCATTCTCTCAGTTTAAACCTGGAAAAAAGAGTCATATTCAATGAGAACAAGAAGAATTTGGCTTTAAGACTTGGATCGTTGAGATGCAAATGCAGAGCATCTTACCTGTTTGGTCTCAAGTGTGAAACTTGTGTTCAAGGTAAAGAACAGCGACAGAGTTCAGTATATATAGAGCTTTACATCTGTTCGTTATATCACTAACTCCACCCCCCTCAACTAAAACAGGTTTGGGGAACCTGAGCATCTGCTCAACAAGATGTTGAAGGTTAAATAAACACACCTTGAGTTGTTGATGAACGGGTCACCAGAGCTTTCCACATCCTTGAAACTAAAACTGTAATATAAATTCAAAGGTTTTCCTATATAGAGCAGGGGTCACCACACTTGGTCCTGAGGACCAGCGTCCTGTAGAGTTTAGCTCCAACTGAAGTTTCAAGTATACCAAGCAAGACCTTGATTCAATTTTTTGGTGAAGTAAATACTACATAAAAACTATATATATATTAATAATCTATATTAGTACTCAATTTCAGCTTGTAGAAATTAAAGTTTGAATTTCTAAGTACATTTTACTTGGAATTGTAACAAGGTTAACTTTTTTGCTGTTTTCAAGATGTATTTACACTGTTTTATGATTGCTTTTATTGTTAGGTTTAGTAACTTACTGTTTTGTGACATCTGGATTTGATTTTCTACTCAAAATGTTCATGTAGATTCTTTTGAGTGGACATATTATCTTAAAAGGATAACAAGCTGTCTACTTGCTTACTTGTATGTTTGCAAGTGAAATGAATGCTTTAACAGCATGGTTGTTTCCCAGAGCTATGTCGCATGAGTACATTTTAGAAGCCATGAATGAGTGAAATGTATTTAAGTATTGTAGATTTAACGTATAAACTCTAAACTTCAAACTTTAACTGATTTTGTTCAATTTACTTATTTTCTTTGCTGATTTTACTTAACTTAGTTAATTAGATATGACTTAATTCAATACTTACATTTTACTTAAAATTTATGTGTAAAAAAAAAATGAAGTAAATCTTAGTTGTTTTTTTCAGTGTGTGTTTGATTATGGTTGGAGCTAAACTCTGCAGGACACTGGCCCTCCAGGAACAAGTTTGGTGACCCCTGCTATAGAGGATATATGTGCATGTTAATAATTAGTTTACCTATTTTATGTTATTGTACAATGCGGTTTTTTTTTCAAATAAGGAAAAACAAAAAATAGTCACAAATTCTGACTGATGTGACGGTGAAAGTTTAATATCAGTCACAATTTAGTCCGAATATGCATTTTAAAGACAATTAAAACACTGATATCAAGTGGAAAAATGTCTTAGTTGCAGTTGAATTTTCCTGTACCATGTCTGAATCAGTGTGCACATCTCTTGCTAACTGAATCAAGGTTTTCTTAAGAATCTGCCATGTTTTTATCCACTATGCTTTTGAAAATAAATTTCAACAGATAATGTTGATTTGTTGGTTAGTGACAAAGTCTGAGAATTTATTGGAAATCATATTTTGTGTTTTGTATCTCTACTTGAATTGCCAGTTTTGCCCTACACTCCATACTGGATTTTGTCTACTGACTATGAGAATTCAGCGCTGGTTTATAAATGCACTGTCTTGAGACTGTTCCACGCAGACTTTGTTTGAATTCTAGTTTGAACCCTATCCCTGCCTGCAACCATGGAAGTTCAGATTATGTTGGTTTGTCAGATGGGTGAAAATAAAGTCTGAGAACTTTATTTTCTTTAGTCCATACATTTGCTTCTAAAATATTTTTTTAGATTTTCTCACATTCAGGGTGGATATTGTGTTTTTATTTTTATTTTTCTGAAGTTAAACTTGAAATATCCATACATCCATACAAGGCTGTCGGGAAAGTTCAAAAATTTGAAAATAATGCTTTAGATTTTTACCCATGATTTAGTAGGCTTAGACTATATAATTTTGATGTTCTTCTCTTAACATAGGCTATGAGATGTTATAGTTTTCTTCCATTCATCCTTTTGTTACGAAAGGGGTGTGCAATGTATGTCCTCAACACGAGGTCATGTCACACGTGAATCCTTCATGTTCTTATCACAAAAGTGTTGTTTAACTTATCACAAACACCTGCAACATGCATAACACTCTACACGTGAGGGATATAGGCCTTATGTAAAGACACAGATCTACTACAAAACTTTTGGGAAAATACACATGGCTTTTTTCTAACATTAAAAAAGAGTGTGATGTGTGGGCGGCTCTTTCCTCTGGGCTAATGAGCAGGTTATAATGAGTAGGATATAATTAACCATGGTTTTACTAAAAATAAAACCAAAAAGACATGGTTACTAAAGTTAAACCATGGTAATTACAAATTAACCATGGTTTTGCTACGCTAACCATAGTTTAACCATGGTATTTGTAGTAAAACTGTGGTTATACAAACGGTTAAAAAAACATGGTTACCACACTTTTACTACAATACATGGTTCGTTTTCATAACTGCCACAGAGAAACAACAGAAAATTGATTTAAAAAATGTAATCGATTCTCAAGCCCAACATGACATAAGTAGAAACTAAAGATGAGTTTAAAATTATAACACAAGAAATGATTCAGAAAAGTCATAAGTGTCAGATTCTTTTAGCCAGCGAAGCATTTGTGATCAGATGAGCATCCTCCTCCTCCTCAATGTTGGTCAGCATCACCGTTACAGACATAAACATGCTGCCGATTTTAGCTTCATCGTAACAGACCACAACTTGCTGCCCTAAACTAGCATATGTCAAAAATAAGTTGATCTTGAAAAACACAAACTATATATTTAGAAAGGAAAAAATGTTGTTTACAAGACAAAGAATAGTCACTAATAAGGATTTCTTCTACCGTGAGGTTGAGCTCAGTCAACTGCAGGTAAGAGCAAAAAAGTCCAAAAGTTTTAAAAAGTGTGCGGAAGCTGCATGATTTGATTAGTGTTAATTACACCGCAGTGAAAACAAGAACATGTGACAAAATCATCACTGCGAGAGAAGTTCCATTTACCATTCTAGTCTTGCTGGAAACTTACACTGTGTAAAAATGAAAGGATTTATAATTAACTTTATTTTATATAGCGCCTTTAAAAGTAGCATCTCAAAGCCCGTTACGTACATATGAAAATTATAAAATTAAAAGATACACACAAAAAGCACAGGCAGTTAAAAAAAATAAAAAATAAATAAAAAGCCAATATAATAAAAAATACAAAGTAATCACATAAAAGCCACCCTGAAAAAGTACGTTTTAAAAACACTAAGGGATTCTGCATTCCTTACCTCAGAGGGCAGGGAATTCCACAATCCAGAAGCCAATGGAGAGAGAGCCTGATCACCCATAGTTTTTAGCGAGTTGTTTGAAGACCAGCTTCAGAAGAGCATAGAACACTTGCTGGGGTGTAGGGGGTTAAAAGGTCTGACAAATATTGAGGAGCCAAATTATTCAAGGCCTTATAAGTGAGCATGAGAATTTTAAAATCAATACAAAACTAACAGAAAGCCAGCGCAATTTTTCCAAGATAGGTGTAATGTGTTCCCTTGCACTGGTCCTAGTCAGAATTCTAGCAGCTGAATTTTGTACCAACTCTAATTTACTTAGGGTAGCTTTTGAAACTCCAGCCAGCAAAGCATTACAATAATCAATATGCGAAAAACAAACAAAAGTAAAATTTACTTTTCAGCCACAGAAAAAGTCAGCATGGGATGTAATTTATTCTACAAACATCTAATGGTTTGCAATCAAGTTTGTGAAAGTTAAATGACAAAACTGGATCTTCAGTGGGTTTGGTTGTTTCAGTTTATCAATAACATCCTTGCAAGCTTTTCATATGAAATTCATGTCAGCATAAAAAAAGTATAAAATTATTAAACACCATGTATAATCTGAAATGTGGTGTAAATGACAATGAATAAGCAGATTGTGAAAAACCACAGGAAACATCTACATCTGAGGAGGCATGGATGTGCATGAAGAAAAAGAGCATCTCCATGTATTTCAACAATAACACTTCTTTTTCAAATGATGCATTAATGTCATCTGGTGATTAATGTCATTGCTTGGCAAAGTTAAAGGAAAGATTTCTGCAAGAATAGCCTAAACTATTGGTGAACATTATAATGTCGACTAAGTTCTTACCTTATGAAATGTACTGTTTTGATCAAAAAGCTAAATCTTTTTTCTACAAAATAACTTGTGATGATGATTATATAAAGCAAATGAAAAGAACAGCTTAAAATATCTCACATGATCAAACCATTTTTGTGTGCATAAGAACAAATGACATAAGACAGCATTTTACACTTTTAATATTTATTCAAAGTCTGATCCATGCTGAATAAGGAACAACTGATTTATCACACAGTAGGTATTTAAATCATTCAGCTGTTTAAAGAAAAAAAAGTGACTCCAGAAATGCACAAATAAAAGCTTTAGTTTACATAGCGACCTATGATTCAGTACTGTTCAGTTTAATTTGCAGATAGATGCATTCGCATTCTCATGCAACAGACTGGCGACTGAGAAAATACATTAGGGATGTAAAGAGCTTACATTTATTTTGTTTCTTAAAAACATAAATAGAACAACACATCTCTCAGTAGTTCATTATATAAGGCAGCTCTATCAAGGCATAACGCTGCACAGCTCCGGTCTCTGATCGGTCTCAGTAAAACTATCAGTACTGATGCCATGGGATTTGAGGATGTCTAACAGCTCAGAGACGGTCTCTTTAGGAAGTGTGCGGCTTCTGCTTATGATCCAGGAAAACTCAGTGTAAAAAGGACCGGCAGAATCAGAGCAAGAGTAAACCAGAGTGTAGTTGTCATAGTCGGTAGCCAGCACCCAGTAGGGGGCAGGAGGAGAATCTGAAAGAGGACACATCATAACTCAAATCTCAGATTCTTAAAAATAAAATAATAAAAAATAAACTAAGAAGAATGATTTATAGAATAAACTGGATCCAAGGCACGGAGATCCTTTCAGCAAGTAGCCCTCCAAGATCTTTTCCTTAAGAAGAATGATTTGTTTAGACTTACCTTCAAAGAAGCGGACTTCAAGTTTTGCAGGCTCTGATGCATCTGCAATCTTGGCAGTTCCCTCAGTGAAGCTGTAAGCGCCATTACTGTATGAAGATATTCAGAGAAACAATATTTGGTGAATTTAAGTCATTTCAGAAGAAAGTGCTAAACTATTTTGAATATTTTAGAATATTAAAAAGTATTTAAAAAATATATATATTTTATTTACTCCTATACACTGCATAAATATTTTGAATATTCTGTATAATAACACCTGTATTTTTATTTTATTTTATTTACTTTGTGGTAATTGTTCATCACTACTTACAGAAGCTGTTCATTTCGAACCAGGACAATACCGTCACTCGGAGTGTAAATGGCCTGGCAACAGTCTCCTAACTGGAAGTGGGCTGGAATCTTTGTGATCTCATACCATCTGCCCATGTACTATGAAAGGACAAAATGATGAGAAATTATGCAACAGACTGAAAATGCAGATAACTTTGTAGCTGAAAAATAAGTTTGATATGAAGAAATACAAATAGTCTACTATTTTTGCTGTAATTTGTGTTATCAATGTGATATTTTTCTTATTTTTTCTTGTCTTCCTCTTGACTTTATTATGCTAATGTTGTTCAAGATGATATGTTCTTGATAATAATAATAAGAAGAAGAAGAAAAAGAAAAATAAGGATTAAGATAGTAAATAAAAGTTTACCCTAGTAAGATCAAAGTTTTGCTGAACAGGAGGCTGTGGGCATTTTCCAGAGCCGATGGTCTGAGCGCTGACCGCCAGCGCAGACAGCAGAGTCAGAGACAGAACCTGAAGAGCCTGCATTCTCTCAGTTTAAACCTGGAAAAAAGAGTCATATTCAATGAGAACAAGAAGAATTTGGCTTTAAGACTTGGATAGTTGAGATTCAAATGCAGAGCATCTTACCTGTTTGGTCTCAAGTGTGAAACTTGTGTTCAAGGTAAAGAACAGCGACAGAGTTCAGTATATATAGAGCTTTACATCTGTTCGTTATATCACTAACTCCACCCCCCTCAACTAAAACAGGTTTGGGGAACCTGAGCATCTGCTCAACAAGATGTTGAAGGTTAAATAAACACACCTTGAGTTGAACCTTATTGAAGAAGGTGGCTGAGTGATGAACGGGTCACCACAGCTTTCCACATTCTTGAAACTAAAAAGACATTCAAAAAATGGATTGTACAATGCATTTTGTCATAAGGAAAAAATAGTCACAGGACAGGACACACTAGAGGTGTTCAACTCTGTTCTTGGGGGCTCACTGTCCTGCAGAGTTTAGCTACAACCCTAAAACAAAACGTAAGCAGCTAATCAAGCTCCTCATCACTGCATGAAAATACACAGGCAGGTGTGCTGAAGCAGGTTGGAAAATAAACTGCAGGACAGTGGATCCCCAGGAACAGGGTTGAGGACCTCTGCACAAAAGCTTTAGTGAATGTGACAATCTAAGCTTCATATCTGTCACCTTAGCAACATAGTCTGAATAATTCATTTTTAGCTAAAGACAATTAAAACACTGACATCAAGTGTAGTAATGTCACATTTATAATTTAATTTTCCATCACCACTTCTGAAGTGTGCACATCTGGCAAACTGTATCAAGGTTTTCAGTTTTTAAGATGCTCTTGAATCTCTCAAATTTCAATAGAGATTATGTGGTCTTGTCAGATGGAGGTTTGTTTGTGACAAAGTGCTTTGCTTTCAAGAGAACTTTATTTTCATTAGTGCATACATTTGCTTCTAAAATAATTTTTGTTTAGCTTCTCACAAACACCTGCAACATGCAAAACACTCTACACGTGAGGATATAGGCTAGTCCTTATGTAAAGACACAGATCTACTACAAAACCTTTTGGAAATTACACATGTGGCAGGGTATGTTTTTTGTGTTTTTTTAAGATTACATGAGGTGTGGGGGCCACTTTTTCCTCTGGGCTCAATGAGTAGATAACAGATAGGATCTTGCCACAGAGGAACAATAGAAAATTCCTGTTTAATCAATGATCAGGCCCAACATGACATAGCCCAACATGCTGCCGATTTTAGCTTCATCGTAACAGACCACAACTTGCTGCCCTAAACTAGCATATGTCAAAAATAAGTTGAACTTGAAAAACACAAATTATATATTTAGAAAGGAAAAAAAGGTTGTTTAAAAGACAAAGAATTGTGACATTGTTAAGTTCAGTTTAGATACTCATTCATAATGGAACATTCTCTCTCATGACTTCAATTTGCTTAATCACTTACTTCATGTTGGGAATAAACTCTGGTCTCACAAAGACTCCTTCATGACGTGTATCTTCTGCAGTCACATGATCTCAGAGGAGAATGATTTAAATAAATAGTCTGAGCTCCAGTCCATCTCATATTCAGCACGACTTTTAAAAGGTAAGGGTTTGTTTAATTTGTTTTGGTCAAACTTTCCTCTATAAAATGGTTATAAATATGTATACTGTACTATACACTGTACTAACTACTGTTCATTTTTTTGGAAAGCGGTTTAATTCAGCAAGGGTGCATTAAATTGATTGAAAATTACAGTATGTACATAATGTACCAAAAGGTGTCTATTTGGTTAGGTTTCTAAGTTTATACTTAGGAAAAAAATGCCAGTTTGCACAAAAATATTGCATAACTGCTTATAACATTGATAATAATAATAGAAAAATGTTTCTTGAGCACCAAATCCGCCTATTAGAATGATTTTTAAGGATTACGTGAGAATGAAGACTGGAGTAATGGCTGCTGAAAATTCAGTTTTGCCATCTCAGAAATAAATTAGCCTTCAATTTAAAATATATTGAAACAGAAAACAATTATTTTAACTTATTACAATATTTCTGTTTTTACTGTATTTTGAATCAAAGAAATGCAGCCTTGGTGAGCATAAGAGATAAAACATTTTTAAAAATCTTACTGGACCCAGATTTTGAATGGTAGTGAATGTGCATCTTAGAATGTATGCTGTATAACTATTCTATTTTATTTCTTTTTCTTCTTCCTTTGTCTTTTGGGAAAGGGCTAAACAAGTACAATGAAGGCCTTACTGGTTGTTTTGGTCCTCTTTCTGCCCGTCATAAATGCCCAGGTGCCTCACTGGGGGCCGTGCCCAGAGCCTGCTACTCAGCCTGCCTTCAACCTAAAGAAGGTAACATACTCTGCCACAGCTTATGCTATTAACCGGTCTTCTATTCTGCTCTTAAATGTTCTCGTTGTTTGCTTGTCTGTCTCCTAATGTAGTTTATGGGTAGGTGGTTTGAGATCGCTAAACTTCCAGCACAGTTTGAGCGAGGGAGATGCATTGAGACTAACTTCACTCTCAAGCTGGATGGAACGGCTCATGTTGTGAGCTCTGAAATTCTGTGGGTACCAACATCTAAATCATAGTTTTGTATAATACCTTAGACTTTTATATCAGAGGTAATAGCTAAACCGCAAACTTTATTTCAATTAGAAAAGGAGAGTTAAAAACAATTGACGGGACAGCTGTGGTGGAAGATAAAAGAAATCCAGCAAAGCTTGGAATCAGTTTCTCTTATGGTACAAGTTCTTTTTTTCAGTTTTTCCAAATGCTTTGCTGTTGCCATAAGTGATGTTGTTTCTAATTCAGAATTAGTAAGAAACATGTTTTTTCTTGTTTTTATCCACTATGCTCTTGAAAATAAAGTTCAACAGATAATGTTGATTTGTTGGTTAGTGACAAAGTGCTTTGCTTTCAAATCTGAGAATATATTGGAAATTATTTTGTGTTTTGTATCTCTACTTGAATTGCCAGTTTTGCCCTACACTCCATACTGGATTTTGTCTACTGACTATGAGAATTCAGCGCTGGTGTATTCATGCACTGATGTCTTGAGACTGTTCCACGTAGACTTCGCTTGGATTCTGGGCCGCACCCGATCTCTGCCTGCTGCCACCATCGACCACGGAAAAGAGGTTTTTACCAACAACAACATCGATGTGAGTCGGATGATCTTAAGCAGACAGCAGGGATGTGGCAAAGACCTTTGAATGACTGGAAAATTCAGTTTCCAGTGTTGAGATGTGTTGTGTTGAACAAACTGTGGACTACAGAAGTAGTATAATACTCCTTTTAATAAAAAACTGCTCAGTTTATGAACATTCTTATTTAATTAAATGGCCACGGAGTCTTGGATTATTACATTATTTTTACAGGTTTGCAAACCAGAAATGTAATCCATCTTCTTTGGGAGTTATTGTACAGAACTGAAAGCACAAGTTTCCAATTGATCAAAATAAATTAGAGCACCAACCAAAACCATGTGAACTTGGTTGGCTTAATTCTCAGTGACTGTTGTACATTTAGCACCTCCTTGTGGTCAGAGGAAATAAAAAAAACATGATCATCAAATAATTTGCAAGTACTTTCAATTCACATTTACTTAATAACGTTTGGAAAGATATAGAAGTAAAAACGATATCCATGTTAACAGTGTTATTTCAGCAGCTTTTGTTAATATTTCAATATATAGTTAATATCAATATAGTTTGTTTTTAGCTATTTTAGCACTTAAACTAAATGAAAATGTGAAATATTGCATGGGCAACTAGCTGGAATGAAAGGAGTTTTTTTTTTTTTTAAATATAGTTGAAAGTATTAAACAAAAACCTTGCATGGAGAAAAAAAAAAAAAAAAAAAAAAAAAAAATGAAACCTTTGTTTACCAGAATTTTATTTCAACATTTAAAGAGTTTCACAGGAAAGGAAACTTGTTTTGCACTGATTGACTGGGTCACAGATGTACACTAGTTATTCAGATTAATGTGACAAGTATACATACTGTAGAGACCTCATATATAATAATAGAAAGCACAGTCACAGGGAAATTAGTCATGTAACAAGGTATTTTCTAGAATTTTCTGATCTTAAGGTTTTCATTACTTCATCTTATAAAGGAAAGTATATATGAGAGAAAAGCATATCTGTTTTCATCCATGTTTATGTAAAGCGTGTTCAACGGAACTGCAGTGGGCTGACACGCAAGCCGATCACATCTTTACCAATCTCAGTTACCTAGGAAACAGGAGAGAAACAGCCAATGAAATCGATCCTTCACTTTATAGCACCGCATGATCAGATGGAACAAGGGGAAAAGCAGAGTTACTTTGTCACATATTAACAATATTGGACTTTCTCTCTCCAATAAACTAACACTAATTAAACATGGACATTACAAGGTCTTACTACTAACCTGTGTGACCCTGCAGACCTCTCCTTTGTATTTGGGGCAGTAGCAGGCTCCAGACAGGGGACATTTCTCCACAGGCCGCCCACGGTACAGGGGAGTGTAAGAGGCTGCGCAGATGTCAAAGGGATTGTGAGGGTCGTAGTTCAGTTGGTGAGCATCTGTCAGGCTCTTCTCACATGCTGCAAGAATCTTTCGTGTCTGAAAAAGTAAACAACAACAGGTTTTTAATGAAAATGTACACACAAGGAGAAAAACAATAAAAAGGGGGCCTCTGGATACTTCAAAGTGGGCTGCAACATGGCTTCAAATTTGCCAATATTAAATATTAAAATGATTTAAAATTACAAAAGCAAGCATTAAAAATAAGCTTTTTATTTTCATTTAAATTTTGTATTTTAATTACATTTACTTGTTACAATTTTCTTTTTTTTTTTTTTTTTTTTTATATACACAGTATGCTGACAAGCACATAAACATGACAAACATTTTTCTCTGTTTTTTATATACTAGCACAAGTTTTATCTCAATTTTGAATATGAAAACTGTCTGACTGAATAGCCATAAATTAGGGGATACTTGTGTAAAAAAATTAGGACAATTATCCATTTACCTGTTGTGCTACTTCTGGTTTGGGACCCAACTCAAGAAGACGGCGAGCAAAACCTGCTGCCGTTTTGAAGTTACGCAGTTTGAAGAAAAGATTGAGTGCTGTTCTCAACACCAACACCATGTGCACAGGTTGCAGACTGCAATGTGTGAAATATGCAGCCATCTGAAAGATACACAGAAAAATATTAATATATATTAAGATAAGATTCAGTGCATATACTGAAATGTTTGTTTTAAGTACTTCATAAAAAAATAAAATAAATATATAGATAGATAGATAGATAGATAGATAGATAGATAGATAGATAGATAGATACACACACACACGGTTAAAACAAAAAACGTATTTCTTATTTTAGAATTTTAAAAATGCATGTACCTCACAAAGTCTCTTTTGTTGATCGAGAGTGTCTTTGGGAAGCTTCTTCCGCTCTGTCTCCATGGTGAGGCCAATAATATACTCTTTACAGATAGTGATAAGCTGTTGAGCCTGAGTGAAAGTAAAAAGAATGTTTAGTACTTAACTCCTATATAAAACAACATACCACTCATCCTGCATGAAAACACACCTCTGCAATCTCTTGTTTGTTGTCGACCACAAGCAGTGGTACGGAGAGTAGAATGGCCCTGAAACGATCAACAGCTTCTTCAAAGCGGCCCGCTGTGGTCAGCTGATAGCACTGTTGCAGACGTGAAATGAGATCAGAGAGACGCAGGCCCACCGCTGGCAGACCCCCTTTAGCTCCACTGTCCTTCCAGTTCCTCTGGGGGTAACTGTGCAAGCAGGGCAGTGACGGCAGGCCCAGGTAACAGGTGCGCCCACGGGACAGAGTTTGCATGAACAGTTGCTTATAGGCTCCAAACTGAACCACACCAACCTGGTCATGCAGCAACTGTAGAAAATGGAATGAAAAACATTAGAGACAGCAAAGAAACATCAGCTACATTTCAATTTAGTTTAGACTTTTTCTTCCTGCCGGCAAATCTTTTAACTTAAAATAAAAATGTCAGGAAATCTGAGATATCTGAAGTAAAACATTACAACAGTGAAATAGCAATATTATTAATAATACTACAATTACAAATTTTAGCAGGAAAGGGAGGAAGCAACAACAAAAAAAACTAAATTCAGCCCTAATCTATAGTTTTGTGAGCTCCCTTTACCCTCATTGCAGTCTCAAAAGATCCAGCCAATAAGTGATCCACCACCAGCTGAGAGTTGTTGCACCACATCTGTGTAGGGCTTGTGCCCTTGGTGGGCGGCACAAAGAAACCTTCACCCTCTGCGCCACCTCCACCAACAGAAGGTACATCCTTTTGGTAAAAGAAAAGACAACAAGATATGAGGTTACTTGGGATGCTGTATAAATCCATTCACAAACAGTTGTGACTTTTATTTCAGTTCTACACCAGACTTACCAGTTCTGGCGGGAGGTCCAGATCTTCCTCAACATCCCAGCCTCCTCCTTCCTCTTTCCCAATAGCTCCCTCATCTCCCAATCCCTCTTGAGCATCCATAAATCCATCTGGATTATGAAAGAGATCATAAGTGATTCAATCGCTTGGTTTGGTTTCCTCCTTCAAAAATAGTTTTTTTTATTATATAGTAAATACCTTCATCCAAATGAAGCTCTGCATCTTCTCCCCAGCCTTCTCCTCCTGAAGTATCCATGTCCAGGTCAGCAACCATCTGGCCAGCACGTCCTATTCAAACAACCACAAAAATACATGTTATTCCTCAACATGACATACATACAACTTCATAAATCCTGGTTACCCACACTTGAGCCAGTATGAGCATCACAAAACCTCACCTTTGGCAGCAATGGCTCCCTCGAAGAAGCCCTTGGAGACTGTGAGCAGAGGCCAGTTGGTGTCCAAGGGGTTGATGGGAGGTGGTGGCTGCAACAGCTGGGCATTAGGGTCCACTTCTGGCACCTGTACATGGATGGAACCCATCGCTCAATCATTCATCTACAAATTAGTTTATCTGTGTTAGTAATGAGAATATAACACACCATTTCTTTTTCCAGGTCAAAGGACTCCTTCAGGGCCTCAGCCTCCTCATCCATCCCATGAGTGGCAGCAGTCAGGTAAGCCAGAGACTCTGAGAATGTGATACAGATGTCATTTTTGTTAAATAAATCTCATTAAAACAATCATGTGAACAAAATAAAAGTGACAGTACTCACTCTGTCCACAGTTCTTCAGGATTCGCACACGCTCACTGACGTCACCCAGATAAAGAGCGCCCTGATAGTGTCCACTCATGTCCTTTCTTATCTCAGCTGTAACACAAAACATAAAACATCATTCAAACAAATCGATAAGAATGAGTTATTCTTAAGAAAACCAATACACTACCATTCAAAACACTACTTTGTTTATTAAAGTAAAAAAACAGTTTAATTTGTAATATTACAATATTACTGTTATTACTGTATTGTCGATCAAATAAATGCTGCTTTGGTAAATAAATGATACTTCTTTCAAAAACATTTAAAATTCCCATCAACCATAAACCTTTGAATTGTAGTGTATTCACTCACCTATCTTCATCATCTTCCTGAGTTTGGCCAGGTTGCCAGTGATGAGGTACAGGAAGGCGAGTTTGTCGAAGTTCTTGGTTCTCTGGTAGCACATCTCCACAACCTGGTGATGGCCCTGTAGAAGTGCAGCCTCGCCGAGACGCTCCCAGCAGCTACGTTCATCCAGGGCTTTTGCAGCCTCTAACGCCACCTGCAGGAACAAACAAATCAAGAATGAACACCTGTTCAGACAAAAGTGTTGAAGACTTGATCCTCCATAAATGTTAGTTCTGTATACCTCAATGTTTCCACACTCCAAAGCCAGGCTGAAACGAGTCTTCTCATCTTTGACAAAGTGCAGTGCAACTTCTGGGTAGCCCTTCTTCTGCAGGTAGGCAATGATGGACTGGCCTACCAGTTTAGCGTTACGCACCATATGAAGAACCTGACGGTGTTGGGTAGGGAAAAGAAGGTCATTAACAGTGTTGTTATTGTTAACAAACAAAAACTGCTATTTTAATTAATGAAAACAAATTTAAAAGCTGAAAGTGATTTATAAAATTAAAGAAAAATGGGAAAAAAAAAACAAATTACAAAAGCATATAAAGTTATTTAAATTAAAATGAACATGAAAACAACAACAAAAAAAGGTAAGCCACTCTCCTGACCTGTTTCAGGGATATCTGTCAGGTTATAAGAATATTTTATATGTGGCATAAACAAACATAAATAAATCACATACAAATAGTATAAAAAATTAATGAAAAATTATTGCAATCATTCATATAAATAAATGGGAAAAAAAATTATATATGCGCACTAACCTCCTCATATTTATGATTGACCAGAGCGAGTTTAAAACGGTACTCTGTGGGGTCGATGTTGAGCACTCGTGGCCTGCACTCCCGATCTAGGCAGTACACACTGTTGCCTCTGACTCTTGTCACATAGATGGGTAGATCCAATGTACGGATTATACCATGATCACTGTGGAAAAAAATTTAAAGATTAATTATTAACAAAACATTAGCGTTTTCTTAATGAAATAGTTGCATGGTTTGGCTGTTGGTGCAGTACCCAGAGGTGAGAGCATATTTGATGTGGTTGGAGGTGGTGTAGATGAAGACTTCATTCTCGGCCCAGGCGCCACTCTTCACTCTGATGTTCTCATGGATGTTACACAGGCTCTCTAACTTCTTGTTGCAGATCATGATAGCTGAAAAAGACAGAGCAGAGGGTCAGATGTGTGTGAAAATATGATAAACCAAAAGAAATAAACATGAGATTTTTCTATTTGATACAAGGCAAAAGCACCCAAATAACCCTTAAGAGCGGAGATTTGTGACTGCAAAAATCAGTGTTAAAGCCTACACATCCAATTAGTGAGTTTTCAGTACCGTGTTTGGCCAGCAGGGCCACATGGTTGGCATCAGAGCTCCACACCACATATTTGACTTTAGCGATTTTGACCGTAGCGAGGGAGCGCTTCTGCTGCACGTCAAACAGTGTGACTCCTTCAGCATCACGCAGCAGCAGAGATCCAGTTCCAGCGTAGAAGATCTCCTCACAGCTTGGTACCTGGACCTTCTTCACAATCTCATTCTTCAGGTTCTTTATCAGGAGCTGTGGTGGATAAGAGTGAGGATGAACGTCAAGCTTTGTTTGAGTACATGTGTACATGGTCATAACTCTTTATTCAGCATTTTGCTGCAGGGATGACACATTTTAGTAGACCAAAACCCAGAAACAATTTAGCACTTCCAGTTCCATCGTCCTGAAGCCAACGGGATTTTTGAATGTTTTTTATTTTTGGTTAAATGCTTTAAGTAAGGTCTGCGGTTAACACAAGCTCAAGATATTTTCACGTTTAATTCTGACATGAAATACATCAGTGATGACCTTTTTAAATCTTTTACGTGGTTAAAAAAGGTTGTTGCTAACAAGTGGCTACAGAAATTGTCGGAAGCATTAAACACCTTAATTAGGCTTCAAATTGCATAAAAGCAGTGTTCATTTGTGAAGATTATCATTATGAACAAAATGTCATAAAAATTTGTTGGTCACTGTGCTTAATTTCTGCAAAAAATCCAAAGGCCAGGTAATAACCTATTGGATTTTTGTCAATGAAACTAGGGAGATGCCAGTTTCCAGATTGGCCAAAAAATGCATCATCATTGCAGCACTATTTTCTATCAAATAGATGTTGCTTGATTCACTTACTGAGTGCATGCGGTCGAGTACAGCAAACCGGTTCCTGGCCACCCAAACCGCGGTCAGACCAGAGGAACGCTTTCCCTCAGGAGCTGAAAACATGTAGAGAACGTGAACGATTACATTTTGCGCATTATATTAAGGACTTCTAAAGAGAAAAAAAAATAAAATGTTACCATCAGGATTCTGGGAGTCACTCTCTCTGGGAATGGAGTACAGATCATATGTGCTGTTTTCCAGGTTGGTAGCTCTCTGAAACAGAAAGAGGAAGAAATTAAATACACAAATGAACCTTGATTTGACTAAACCGACTGATAAGAGTTTACAATACTCACAGTGCACAACAGCACAGCATTTTCTGCAGGGTTGTAGGACATGCTGAACACTGGGAATTTGGATCCACTGTCAATATAAAAGGAATGGAATGTCAATGGAAAAGTTAAACTGCACTTAACCTTTTGAAGATGCACATTTAGTGTTTTTAGACACTAAAAATCCACACACCTGCGCAGCTGCATGACGGCTGTATCCTTACTGCTGTTGAAGTCAAGCTGGCGCAGGAAGCGATCTTTTACATAGTACAGCATGTTACCATACACGGCATAAGCTGGACGTTCCCTTTCCAGTTTGAACACCAGCATTCCACTGTCATGGCCTAGAAAGGTACAAAATTACACTTTAATGCATCTCATTTCATCACCAAAACCACTTGCTTGACTAATTATTACTAGTAACCTACCAGCAGCAAACAGGTTGAGGTTGGGGTGAGCCCCCAGCACCCAGAAACGGTCATGATCTCTGCGAAAGGTCTGGACGCCTGTCCTCTTGGACATGTCCCACACACGGATGCTCTTGTCCTCAGAGTTGGACAGGATGAGCTCCTGACGAGGGTGGAACACCGCACAGGACACATTGTTGTAGTGCCCTCGACAGGTGTCCAACTCCCATGCTTTTGACTCTAGAGGAAGGGATAATTTCCAAAAAACAAAAAAACAAAAGTGAAAAACAACAACAAAAAAAAAGCTAATGCATAATTTGACTTTTAGTCAAACTCGAAGTATGAGTTTCGAGAGTTTAAAACAACTGCCTGTATAGGTAGTAAGACAGCAAGATAGTTCACTAGGTTTTGAAACAGTGTAGTCCCTAGTAGACCAGGACACACACAAAATTATTTCAAGACAGCACATTCCTTAGCAGGAGTTAAGACTTCCACTCCCAGCATCTGCATTTGACTGGCTGGCCGATTTCCTGCCCTAAATCTCATCTCAGGAGACCTCTAAAACCCAGGATAAATTTGAGGGAACATCTGAAATGGATTTAGAACAGAACCGTCAATGTTGTTCCTGACGGGTTTACCATAAATAAAAGTTGAATAATCAACAGTACAAAGCATGTGGCATGTGGAAAGATTCCAGCACAGACCCTCCCTGATATCTCCTGATCGTTTAACGCAGTAATTCAATGATGGTATCAACAAAGATGATGGTTTTACAACAGACGTCCGAGCTAAGAAAATCACCAGATCTCCATCCGGAGTGACATTCCCATGACCTCCCGTTTCTCCCCAGCAGAGAAACGCGCCTTTTCTTATTGGCAGAACAAAGAAGATCGGACCTTTGTGGGTGTTTTCCGAAAGACATAATAATTGTTGCTGCTACCAAAAGGGGCAGTCGTGGCCTAATGGATAGAGCTGGACTTGTAACCTGAAGGTTGTGGGTTCGAGTCTCAGGTCCGGCAGGGATTGTAGGTGGGGGGAGTGAATAAGCAACACTCTCTCCACCCTCAATACCATGACTGAGGTGAGACCCTTGAGCAAGGCACCGAATCCCCAACAGCTCCCCGGGCGCCACAGAAATGGCTGCCCACTACTCTGGGTGTATGTTCACTACTGTATGTAACTACTGTGTGTACACAGCCCTAAATATGTGTACAATTACACTTGGATGGGTTTAATGCAGAGCACAAATTCCGATTATGGGTCACCATACTTGGCCACACACCACTTCCCTTCCCCCTTTCCTATATAGACAATATATATCGAGTGTGTTTATTTTATGTCTTTCATATGCTTGGTGTGATTATTTAGAGGGTAGGATGTTAATCGTTGGCCACGAAGATAAACGAAATTGTAAAAGATATACTGAATTTAACAATTCGTTGGACGAGTCGTTAAAACATTAGAAATTATACGTTTTGATTAATATCATATCAATATCGATTCTTAAGAATAGATTCCCTAAAAGCTAAAATTAAAATAAGGGCCAATCCTTACAACAGGATTAAATATTTTACATTTGCAATGTAATTTTTTTTCAAATCAGAAGACAATGTGACAGAATGTGAACACATACCGTTCATCCTCCAGATCTTGACCTGGCGGTCATCTGCTCCTGACACAATGAGAGGCATGCTGGGATGGAAGGCTGCCCAGTTTACACCTCGATCGTGACCCTGAGACCAGAGCAAGAGAACACAAACTTTCATTCAAACCAACAACAAACTTCAGTCATTCAACCCCAACTGCACTTTACAACACAAAGATTGGGCACAGTTTTTTTATGCCATTACATTCACATTCTTACCTCCAGAACGTGCTTCACTACTGCATCAGAGGCCCCAAACAGGTCGACACCAGAGATGCCACGCACGTCCGTGTCCACAGCACCCGGAGACAAGTTCTTCTTCCTCAGACCTGGAAGCAACATTTACAGTCCGACACACACAGGGGGCCGTTTACAAATTACACAGGAACACCCACATACCAGGGAGGGAAGAGAGAGGAACAACATTAAAACTGCTACTCAAAAACACATTTGTGATATCTGACAGTAAACAAACATTTTGTTGGGCTGCTAAACATTTGCTGGTGCTCAAGAACACAAACACAACAAACATCCTCCATTAGGTCTAAACCTGAGTTAAGGGAGTAAACATAACCACCAGATTAAGAACAGAGACAACAATCAAAACACAAGTTAAATTATGGTCACAGAGAGATCAAAATCATTTGAGATTGGATAGGATGCATGTAAATCAATGACAGAGAGCTAATCAGCATAACTCAGGTCAAGACGCAGAGAAAAAGAGAGGAGAACAGAATGTGTGTCTGAGATCTCAGCACTCCAGATATCTGCTAAATGAATAAAAGTCCAACAAAAGCTGCACTAGAAACCAATGTACAGATGTGGATGTTTCCAGAGGGGCAAAGGAGCTGTAGAGGAAGTGAGCAGGGATGGAACTAAAAGGTGGATTGATGGGGTGGAGCGTGTCAAAATGTTCTCTGGAGGGGCACTGGATGTTAAAGGAGTGAGAAGGACTCCAGTTAAGTCATGCATTTGTTACTGTATATTGTAATGCATTAATAGATGGATTCATCATGCAATTAGTGGTGTTAAGAGTCATTTAACAATTAAATGACAATCTATGTTCATGTTACTGATCAAAAAGTTGCATTCAGACAGATGGATCAACTATTTAATCATTAATATTATCTATGGATGACAAATGCCATCATGCAGGATATAAGGAAAAAGTTCAAATCTTTGCATACTCTTCTATGAATTTCACAAATGTACCAGGGATTAGGGATCCCAATTGTTCCTGTCCATGAAAATGCTTATAGTTTTGATAAAACTTCACCCAAAAGATGTTAAAAATAACTTTTTTTTAGAACTAAATTTAGATGCAAAAAAATGTTGTGTTTACATTATCTCATACAATTACATACAAACGGCGTATTATCCATGCAGTAATATAATCATTCCATATTTTTATGTGAAGGGGAGAAAGGTAGAGAGAAACTATCTATTCAGTGTAAGCTTTAATGAACAAGTTATTTGTTGTCAGTCAGTGCAGACAGCAGCAGTTTAAAAGGTTAATGAGCAAGAAAGAAGTTCAACAATGAAAGCAAAGGACAGACATTGACAATTTCATTAAAACATGCAGAATCTCAAAAATGCCTCTAACATCCACCATTTCTTAAATAGGACTTTTTGAGCAGGAGACCACATGGTAAATCTTTATTTTTAAGTGTTTCATGACTTGCTGTTCCATTTAAACATCACATTGAAATGATTTAAACATCACTAATTAATCTTCCCAAGAATAACAAAAATGAGCACCAAATCACTAGACCAGTGGTTCCCAAATCTGTCCTGGAAGCCCCCCTGCCCTGCAAGTTTTGTATGTTCGTTAGTAGAGACTGCAAGAACTAAACTGGGTGTGTCTGATAAGGGAGACATACAAAATGCGCAGGGCAGGGGGTCCTCCAGGACAGGTTTGGAAACCACTGCACTAGACGAATGCTTGATGCTTACAGCATGAGTGTGAGAGGCATTTCTGCTTTGAGCCCACAGAGTTTTGTTCTGTACACACTATAGAGAGAGGAAATGAGGAAGAGAGCCTCTTAGGCAGCCTCTTACTTTCTCCATCCTCTCTCTCCTTACCCACCTCCCCAGCCTTCCCAAAACTACTCAATCCTGCCCCAAGCCTCCTCACCGGAAATATCCCACACGCGCACAGTCTGATCCAAGCTAGCCGACACCACCAGGTCCTCAGATGGATGGAACTGAGCACACATCACATAGTGATTATGCCCCGTCAGCACACTACAGAGAAGAAACAGCACAGAGAACATATACTCAATTTCATTAAGCTAATGGTAATGATAGTGTTGATCAGGTCAGAGAAAATGCTTTGACAAACAATTTGAGCATTTTCAAGTGATTTATTTCATTAAAAAAAACATGTACGTTACATGTGCAAGAAATTTATTTTTTTGTGTTTTATTTGCAAATATTAAATCATCAGTACTGGCTTCAAAATAAGCTTCAACAACCTATGATTTTCTTAAATAATAATAATAAAACTTCAACTGGTTCATAACCTACATAAAGACTCACCAGACACATGTTCTGGACTGCCAGTTCCAAATGCGAATGGTCTGGTCATCTGAGGCACTCAGGATCCAGGGATACTCCTGAAAATGATAAGGATAAGTTAGACTCATTTATTAAAAAATATGAAAATAATTATGAAAGATCATCACAAAGTTGACAGGGCTCACATGGTGAAAGAATGTTGTACGAATGTAGTCAAGATGTCCAAGAAGAGTGAAAAGACACCGACGCAGCTTGTAGTTCCACACCTAAGAAATCAAATAAATGTCAGCAAACCAAATACATTTTTACAATAATGTCCCATTAGTTGATAAGATAGCATAAATGATGAGCAAAACATTTGTTACTTTATTCACTAACCTTTGTTAACTTTTGTTAATAAAATGACTAGTATTCATTTATTGTACGTTCATGTTATCTCAAGTTCATCAACTATTGTAATGAAATAAATTATCATTACAGCTAATAAATGATTTGGACGCAACAATATAGTAGCAGAAGCCAGGTGACAAATTTAATAAACCTCAGTATTGAAAACGAAGCAAGCAAACCTTGATCTTGTAGTCATCTCCTCCTGACACAAACAGTGGCTGCTGCTTGTGGAAGTCAATACCTCTGACTGGACCTAAATGAATTCACAGTATTATGAGGGCTCAGAAGAAAACCACAAGAGACTGAAATCGTTGATTAGATATTTCATACCATCATGTTCGTCAAACTTATCGATGAGGGTGCACATGCGATAATCCCACAGCTGGATGACGCCGTTGTGCAAACTAGCCAGAATCCAGGGCCGTTTCGGGTGGAAACTCAGCCCTACGGAAAAACACATTACAATCAATTCAGGTATTTATTAATATGAAGACAGTCGATACGATGGTGTTATAAGAACATAATAATAATGACTTGATTTAAACAGATTATTGTTTTCATTAAAACTTTATTGATAATAACAATCTGGTCAGGTTAATGTCATTCGCATGTTCTCAATGAAACCAAAAATATGAAACTTCGGAGTAGAGAATATTTACTGCAACGTCTGGATTGCTAACAAACAATAGCTTTGTGCTAACGCCGAATGACATACAATATTCAAAAAGATAAGAACTGAATCCTTACTAAAAAGATAGTATATTATATTCTACAGACATTAAGAAAAGATTAACATCATATAACGTTAACTGATTTATATAAAAGCGGTCATAATAATTATATTATACAGCAGTCAAGTGAAGCTAGCCAGAGCAGATATCTTACCTTTCACTCGGGCCGACTTTGTCTCAAATTTGGTCAACATTTTCACTGACAATAATAACCGAACAGGAATGCGTAATGTATGAAGATATAGCTCAGTTTACGTGAGTGTAAAGTTAGGAAGGGATTTTGCGTGTTTGATTCTGCAGCTCCACTTCCGTAGCTGACACGTCTACCCTACCCACTCAACCAGGCCCGTGTTTCCGTGCGCCAACAAATAAAGTTTGATGATTCAAATGCCAACATCGCAATGTCCACGTCTCTAGAGCCTTCGTTATCCGCTAAAGATGAAAACGCAAAAAAATAAATAAATAAAAAAGAAAACGCATTTTTTCCCCAGTCAGTCGTTTAGAAGACCATTTTAAATAAGCGGGAAATAATAATCAAGAATACTGAGTATAGAAGTAAATAATAGTTTATGGTATTAGTCCTGTTTTTATTTTAGTAATTTATTATTAGTGCCAATACATATTATAACATAGTTTATTATTTGTTTTGTGATTGTAAATATAGAGATAAAATACATATATATTTTTTTTACAATTCTGTATGTTGCCAGCCACTGTCGCAGTATTTACACTTTTCATCGGGAACTTCTAGTTCATAATTTGATATCACAATAATACAACATTTGAATGTTTACCTAATCATTAAATTAAGACATCGTTTAATTGAATTAAAACAAACAAAAATAAATTAAAATACATAAAAACGCTATAAATGCCTAATTATTTTATGACATATTGCAAGGTGCATAAAACTGTAATATAATATTCAAAACAGAACTGAGAAATTACCTACAAAAATCATATATAACAGGGCCACAAACACATCACAAGAAGTATAAGTGATTTTAAATTAAAGTGTTAAAGACATAAAATATTGTAAATTGTTTTAAAAATTAAACTAAAAAAAAAATTAATCAAAAAATAGCAGACAATTGTGTGTAGAGTGGTGTTAATTTAATATGTAACAGAAAAAGTAAAGAATAAAACATTGTAGGTTTATAACATTTATTTAGATTTTTGAGAATTGCAGTTCTTTCATACAGTGTGGTATGACAAGACCAATGAACTGTACATTTAAGGGAACATTTTACAGGATAAAGAATATTGATGAGCTGATTTAAGTGCTTGGGTGTTTGAGCAAGCCCTGAGTGTTGTAACCGTTACATATTTTTGTCCAGCTCATCTGCACGGCCATCCTATCCTTCTTGTAATCTTTATATTGGCCACATAACAACATAAGATATAGCCAATGCTATGTGTCAAGAAAGCAAACTGATAACCAACTCCACATTTGATCCTGTGAAAGGATGCCATTTCCATGCACTCAAACCTGTTTGCACAAAATGTAAACATCCCCTCAAAAGCAATGACTGCAAACTTTAACCTACTTTTGAGGTATCCTGGGATTTAACATGTTCTTTAAATGTCAATAAAGAGTATTCATTTTAAACTACGAAACAATATTCTTTTATTTTTTCAATATTCAAGGCAAATTAGGACTATTGTGAAAATAACACATTACAAAGCGGCGCCACCATAGGAATGATGGGAATTATATAAATTTACATGGCAATACTTCAACCTGCTCTATATGCAGATAGATATAGTAACCATTAGAAGACAAAGGGAGAGAGAAATATTCTACTCAACTAAAAATGCAGTCTATGGGTCATAGAATGACATTATTGATATATTATCAGCTCGCATCTTAAGTGTCTGCAGTTAGTTTTTGAAAATCCTGAATCTGAGAGAAGCATTTTGGTCACAGATTAGTTGTCAAATCACAGAAATAGCATACATGATATAGTGTGATAATAAATGGACATTACACTGTATATTAAAATAATTTCATCAATCTGATGGAAGCTATTTGTTGACCCTGACCATTCTTCAAATTTTTAGAGATTTAAAAATAAAATTAAACCAATCAATCTGTAATCTCTGTCAAATGTGCTTTGAAGTAAAAGTGTAAAACCTTCACAAATTCAGAAAACTTTGATTTTTACCAAGCTGTCAGCACATTGAGATATCAAGCTTCACTCAAAACACTAAGAGCTGCTCTACAGTGAGGACAGTGAACGGATTAGGGATGAATATGAAAAGAACCTTTGTGGACAAGAACTATGAAGTAAAATAAATGTAGTGAACGTTCACAGTTTCAGTGCACACAAAAGCAAACTCCATTAAAAGGGGAGCATGAGCAACTGTGTCCAACTCCGGTTCAGATAATTAGCTCCAAAATGTATCATTTTCAAACGTACATTAATTTGACCTCATTGAGATCACATGATTGAGCACTGGTCTGGTCCTGGGACCCCTTGCGCTCCAGGAAGGTGCAGAGATTCTGGGTCAAAATTTAAGCCAGGAGGCTAAAAAAAAAGAGATTGATTGATGCTATAAATATAACATAGCTTTTATTTAAAAAAGAAAGATAAATACTCACTGCCTCTCCAGCAAGCTCTTTTGGAGGTTGACCCAAGTCTTGCAGCTGAGGGGTAAGACATTATTTCCATGAACAAAAATATTTATAGTGCTGTTACTGAAAGGTTATATTAAGTAATATTATTGTGTTTTAAGTATAAAAAGGATGCAACATTTTAATTAGTGTATTTTTAATTTATCGGCACATTAAGGAGAAATTAAAAAAAAAATCCCTTAATTATTATTTTTTTTAAATAAGTGCACTAATTTTAAATATACATGGATTCTACCTTCTGCATGAGTTCCAGAATGTTTTCAAACGTGCTGTCTTTGTCTCCATCTTTCTCAAATTGGCTGCATATTTCTTCCATTATTTTGTACTGTTGCTCATACCGCATGAACTGGTCTGTGGGAAGGGATTGCTTGTTGCTCTCCAACCATTCAGGGTACTAAATGCAAATTGCATTACATTAGTACATTTTTTCCCCAATATTAAATGGAATGTGTTGCAAGATTTTCTGAAAGTAAATGTTTAATTTACCAGCTTCACTGGGACCAGAACAGTAGGACAGTCATTAAGACAGTTATGCAGATGCAGTAAACAACTCACCTTCTCTGTAATCTCTTTAAGAGAAGGGTATAGAACTTCTTTGGATAAAAGGTTATGCATGATGGACTGCATAATTGGGAGAATATTGCCATCCTCTCCTCCCTCTCCATTTTCATTCAATCCCAGGTTCTCCAAGGTCTTTACCAGGTCATCTCCAGCCATTCCTGCATTCTGCATTTAGAGTTAAATTACGAATCTTCTGTCATACATTACCTTTTAAATGTTTGGGGTCAGTAGGATTTTTTATTCTTCTATTCAAAAAGGATACAATAAATTAATAAAATGTAACAGTAAGGATGGACAAGGATGCTTTAAATTAATAAAATGTAAGATCAAAATTTAAAATCAAAACATCAAAATGTAAAAAACTTTTGAATGGTAGTTTATCTTTAAAACCACAATTTCCTTGAATTATATTTCAATAGCAGAAATTCTGAATGGGTTTACCTGGAGGTTGTCTGCATTTTTCGCCAAACCACTAAGGGTCTCCTTAAGACAGGAGGTGAACTCTTGTTGTGAAGTTACATCTGTGCCTAAATTAAAAAAGTACAGTCAAAACAATTGGAAAGCAGGCTAATAACTAAACTTGCATAAAGTGCTCCATTTCAGAGAACTCACCTACTTTACCTGCTGCCTCAGACAGCTTATGAAAATGCTGTAGAAGCTCAGGTTCTTCTTGCGCTAACTCGGCCATGGCTTTCTCCCACTCCTCATGTGCTTGATTGGCCATCTCACTATCAAAGAGTGACTCGAAGAACTTACTGTCCTCCAACAGAGGAGGCTGAGAGTGAAAAGAACAGAAAACAAATACATCAAGCAGCAGCAATGATGGAACCAACTCACTGAAGAATTGGAAGAATGCCTAGAAAATTGTGAAAAGATAATACAGTGATATTCTGATCATTTTATTGGCTTGATTTCATAATGAAAATGTGTTTATTACCTTCTCATCACTCGTCGTTCTTGGACCAGGGGCAGTGGGGGCCTCAGGAGGCACACTGGTCTTGTCAAAATCATCAAGAGCACCTGCAGTTGAAGAAACACTAACATTGGAGTACCAAGGGTTTATCTGTTTTGATGGTATATTATCATGTGACTGATTTCATCCAATCACACGGTATGAATAGCAAAACTAGCTAGTGGTCCAGTACAAATACAGCAGCATCGATTATAAGCTCCATCTAGATACAAAACCTGGTTGGGCATAACTTGTGAGTTTTTACGTGACTATAAAAAAGACAGAGTGACTATCTCGAAGTCAATTAACTGATGCACATCTAATGTTTTTACGTTACTAAAACTTCAATCACTGAGACCAGCGTAAGCACCAGACTAATAGCGTAGCAACAACTGCATCACTTCCGAAACGCTAGCTCACTAAACAGTAACATTATTAAAGAAATACAACATTTGCCCATTATAACTGTGGATAATTTCATATTTAAGCCATCTTCAAACCTTACTGTCTAATAATTCGTCCAGTTCGCTGTCTGGAGCACCCCGATGTTCCTCTGATGCTGACGCCATCTTTCTTCTCTTCTTCTTCTTCTTTTATTTTTTTTTATGGCGGTTGGCAAACCAACTTAACGGTGCATTACCGCCACCGACTGGGCTGGAGTGTGAGTCAAGAGATATTGGAACTTAACAAAAAAAAACAAAAAAAAAAATCCTTTTGGCTAAATCTGTGTCTCTCAGAAACTTAATAATAAAGTGATAAATGTTACTGGATGTTTTCCATAATAAACCTTGCATTGTAAAATTATTCTGATTGACCGTTCTGAGAGACTGAAAGAGCTGGTTTCTTTCTTGGCTGTACTTTGTGCAATGAAATAAAATATGCTCTGCAGTTTCTAAATGACTACAATGTTGTCATTTCCCTGTTGGATGTTTCCCTATTATCTTCAATTAAGAATTGAGCCCTGTGTGTCCTATTCTTAACCGTGTAATTATACTTTCCTCTCTTCTACTCCTACTCTCTGTCCTTCCCACTTCTGGTTGTATATTATATAAATGTCTCCCTTTATCATGATCCACCCAATACTCCTGCCATTTT
Source organism: Barbus barbus (assembly GCF_936440315.1). NCBI lineage: Eukaryota > Metazoa > Chordata > Actinopteri > Cypriniformes > Cyprinidae > Barbus > Barbus barbus. Next base: position 9,854,890 of record NC_136754.1, read on the forward strand.
GATCTTGCATATGCTTTAATGAACACTTTAGCTTCAGATTTGCTATATGGAACTTGTAATATTCTATTGTGTTTCAGTGTTTGTTTTGCAAGTTTATCAACCTCCTCATTCCCTTTCACTCCAACATGTGCAGGTACCCAAAGAAACCTGATTTTTAAATCCTTTGCATTTAACTTATACAAAACCATACAAATGTTATGAATTATATCATTTCTTATAGATTTCCCAGATTTAATGCTTTCTAAAGCTGAATAACTGTCAGATATAATCACTGAGTTATTTAAATCATTTCCCTCTACCCATTCCAAGGCCAACAAAATTGCAACCAGCTCTGTAGTGTATACTGATAAATTATCTGTTATTCTTTCCTGACAAATTACCCCATTCTTTGGAATAGGGTAATTCCAAAGAATGGAAATCGCCTACATTTCACTGCTGGTTATACTCTGTATAATTGTGTATGTGACAAATAAAAACTCTTGAATGTTGAAAACTCTTGGAATATATACTGCTGACCCAGCGTGTCCTGTGTTTGGATCCTTGGAACCATCTGTAAATATGAATGTATGGTCAGAAAAATGCATATCCAGATAATATTTAACAATATCCCTCACTGCTACTTCCTTTGTTTTATTTTTGATTTCCTTATGAATGCCTAAATCTACATCTGGTGTAGGGAAAAACCATGGAGGAATAAGAGGGACTGAAACCGTTGAACAGTACTGTAATTTATGTAATCCTATATTCTCGGTTTTCACATCGCCAATCCACCCAAAACTCCTGTAATTGGACTTACTATGTTCCCAGCAGTCTTTTAAGATAGCTTTAGCTGGGTGGCTTTCAACTTGTCCTTTCACATTAATCCAGTATGCTAACATCAGTTGTACCCTTCTGATCCTCAAAGGCATTTCACCCATTTCATCTTTCTTCTCAATGACAAAATGCAACTTGTCGCAAAATAATGACGTCCAGTAAAAACAGCTTTGATATAACATTTTATAACGATATGCTGCAAATATAACAATTGCGTTCCCTTTCAACAATAATTGTTATATAATAAATTTGGTTACCATGTTTTCTTTTTATGCGCTTTGAAGCTTATTAGTACTGTGTCCTAAATAAATAAATAAATAATCCTATATACCAGTCTAAATCTATCTATCTATCTATCTATCTATCTATCTATCTATCTATCTATCTATCTATCTATCTATCTATCTATCTATCTATCTATCTATCTATCTATCTATCTATCTATCTATCTATCTATCTATCTATCACATACATTTAAGTCAATTATATTGCCCATTATACATCGTTTTAATAGTTTATTTGTTTACAGTGCCCCCTACTTGCTTGCTTGTTAATTCGGTCACTTCCGCAGTTTTATATGGTTTCGATTTAAATCCATAAAGTCAGCTTTCAAATCAGTGTTTGCATCTGTTGAAGTTGAGCTGGACCGAGAGACTTTGATAGAACCGTGTTTATAGATGCTCTCGCGCTCAGGCGAATCGATTAAAGCAGAGCCATGTTGGCTATAAGATGTTTCCGGATTTGGCTGAAGATTGCTTCTCTGCTTTTGTTGGTGAGTCTTGTCATCATCATGCACTTCTTTCGTTTGTCATAATACTAATGCATTTGTTACAAAAACTAATGCATGTTTTCTTTTCTCTTAAATGGTGCTTTGTATGTTGGTTTGCAACATTAAAACGTCTAAGTTATATTAGCTTTTGAGAATTCTATAAACTAAAGTGCAATATCAGCATATTTTTGAAATAGCTGCTGTAGTTCGGTAAACAAGTGAACACACTTAAATCACTCTAGCATACATACACTGAGGTAAGAGTCAGCTATGATTGAAGTAGAGTTTAAATGAAGTGTTGAACCGTGTTAACAGGACAAGTTGTTTTTCATAAATGTCCCTGAGAAATTTTAATAAAGTAAAGACAACTAGCCTTAGTTTTTCAGTAACAATGACATGACTGCTGACACATACGGCACATGACGAGCAATGCACTGTTTTGGTTCCTCTAGTTTTTAACTCCTTTATTCTCCACTTTTTTGCAGCTGGCTGGAGTTACGGGTCTTGGTGGTTCATTCTTTCTGCATAAATACAAAGATTACGGTTTGTTTTTTAGCAGCCTTTATATAATTCTCCCTGCAAAGCTGGCTGTTGCTGGAGGAGTCATCCTCTTAATCAGTGGATGCATTGGCTATTCGGTGTCCAACAAAAAACCTTCATGTGGACACGGATTGGTAAGATGGAAAAATTATTTTTAACTAAAAAAATAATAATTTAATGGACTGTGGTGTTCATATTTCTTGTCTTTCAGTTTGTGTATCTTCTCATTATTGTGTGGTGCATTGTGGGTACTACTGCTCTATTGGCATATAATCATAAAGGGAAGGTAAATTAAATTTTCTTATTTGGCTATATGCATGTAAAGTGTGTTACATTGAAATGGTTTGACATTAAACATCTTTATTTATTTAAAAAAAACATTTTTTAGCTTGATGCAGACTTGGCTCCCCTTAAAGATGTGTTTCAGAACTACAGTGGTAACAGCCAAGATCCTGATACCAAAGCAGTGAATGCCCTTCAGCGTGAGGTATTTGAACAGAAATCTCTAGGATTTCTATGTGTTTTGCAAAATCAGATTGTTACACTTTTTTGTTACAGTTGCAGTGTTGTGGTGTTATGAACTACACAGACTGGTTGGAAACACCCTGGTTTAATCATAGTGGGAAATACGAAGTTCCTCTGAGCTGCTGCAACAAAAACTTTCACTCCTGCAATGGGACTTTAGACTCACCCCAGCTGTTATATAATGAGGTACAGATTACATTTGAGCTACCATTTTTATTACATATAATACTAATATTTTCCTGCTTGATTTTACAGAAGGCAATACCATTCATTACAGTTAGCATGAAATGAAAATTCACCCTGTATATGTTCTAAATTAATTTTATGTATCTCACTGTGAATGATTCATTCATGTATAATTCTTATTTTTAGGTGATGAGAAATGTAGTAAAAATTTAATAATCTGTAACATACAGATATATGTCACATATGGATAAAAGGATCTGTCACTGCTTCCATTTCATTGCGACATAAAAAGAGTATTATGGGTTAAATGCAATTTTAGCTATATTAAATTAAATAACGACAGAAAAATAATTTAATCTTGTACATCAGTGTGTAAAACAAAAAAGCACACTGTAATATTACTATATTATTACAATTACTATAATATTAATACAAACACATAATGGTCTTAAAAATGGAAAACTGGAATATTTCTGTAAAAAGGTTTCAACACTGCTGAATTAAGCTTCATTTGTTAATTCATTTAAATTAGGTTTGTATCCCAGTGTTTTGTGCAAGATTCCACATTGTTTTTGTTGTGTTTTTTTTTCTATTTTAGGGTTGTCAAGTTAAACTTGAGGAGATATTACTACTTTCAGTGCAGGTCATCAGTATAACATCTTTAGTGGTTCTCTTTTTACTGGTGAGTTCTGGGACTTGAATTATAATTCATTTATGGCTGATCTTTTACAAGATTTATAATGTCATCTTTGACCTTTCTGTCTTCAGGTAATGTCTTGGATTATAGTGGCACAGCTAATGAGGCATCAACCCCCACAAGAGTACCGAACCCTGGACCAATAGTAAAAACACACATATGGAATTAAATTCTTGGGGCTTTTCTTCCAAATGCTTGCACTTTTTTTTTTTTTCTTTTTTTTTTTTTAAAGATATACATATAAATATTTCACTGTTAATTACTTTGATGTATCATTCAGTTAACTTCTTAAATTTCTACAAACTAGTGTGTCTCTTCATAATACCTGTTCTCCTGTGAATATTTTATATGCACGCACAGCAAGGGCGTTTAACTTTGCACAATAAAACTGATCAATACAAATAAAATGTCTGATTTTATTACTAGTGACTGTTGATCTGAATCTGAATGGATTATGAAAGTGGGCGGGGTTAAGACTTCCGCTTCCTCCGCAGAGTTCCATAGTGGCGTGTTTTATTGTGTGACGAGAGCGAAGCGCCAAAAAAAGCCACGTTTTGCTAAAGCTCCGCGTGCGTTCGTTCTGCTGCAGAATCGGGGAGACGTTGAATTTGGTAAGGCGCCAGATATACATTTACATTTTTGATTTTGTTATATTGAACTTGCTTATTAGTATTTAGCAGCGTTTATAAATCCACTCGGTGTTCGAGGCCTGGCTTTATTTGGGTTAGGCCCTTAGCGCAGCCTGCTCGAGTTTGAACTCGAGAATTGCATGGGATTTACAGAGGGAGTCATCGCGAAAATATGGGGACGGTGTGTGGGGAACGAGGCCTCATGTTGTGTGCTATTTTATTCTGATGCCTATTTTTGAATCGATTATTCTTTACAAACTTGCTGTGTAATGCAGCGAGGTTGTTGTTCTGTAACTAAGATACGAAACCGTAACAATGGCGAGGTAATCCAGGCAAGCATGACCGGAAGAGCGATGTCCTGCTGCGGGGTAGTTGTACATTTCACGCCCCCACGACTAGGCAGAATTAAAAATGTCTTTTATTCAGTTTTTCCAACAGCCTACGAAAGCATGAACAGTGTAGTTAGTATTTATGGCAGTCGTACATATAAGTGTAATAGGCTTAACTGCCCTATATGATGCTGATAATTTGCCGCGAATGAAAGTAATGGATGAAATTATATGGTACTGTTCCCTAAACAGATGTTCTTCTACCTCTATGCTATCAATTAACGTTAGTTGTAATAAATTATTTCACCAAATCTTTTTTACAGGTTTGCAGTGTGTTATAGTTTAGGATTAAAGTTAATCGGCCATTTTGTAATTTTTTTTTAATTATTATTGTTTGTGCAGGCAAAAATAGCTTCACAGAATTAGGTAGATTTTATGACATGATTTGTTTAAAAAGAATTAAAAGTGAAGACTTTTCATGTTTGGGTGAATGGTCCTTTTATGAATAGTGCAGTAATAATGTAATGATGTAAAAAATGTTGCTTTTATTTACACTAGTGTTTTGGTGTTTTTCATATTTATGAAAACAAAACCAAAGACTTGTTACATTACATTTTATTTTTGAATACAAGTACACAATGTATGTAATATCACAATGGAGATTTTGTGAAGGCAGGACAGACTCAAAGTGAGGTGCTAAAAATACACGCTGAAACTACACCACTCTTAATGGCCGATGGTTGTTATTCTTTTTCCACAGGTTATATCAGAAGGTGGCTCATCTTATCTTTTTGCCCTTCTTTTATTTTAGTTTATTTTACTCTGAACCCCCAAACCTCTGCCTTCCCTACCACCCCTTCTCATCAGCGTGTATTTTTATTACCTTATTTTGTTTTTGGTATCTTCAGAGTCGGGATCTGTGACGGCTCTTCATGGCAGTCAGAAGGGGACACGTTAGATACTTAAAAGTGAGTAGAATTTGCGTCCAACAGGGACTGAATGTGGATTTTAAACCATTTATTTACCATTATACTGAATCTGTAAGCTGGAGTCAGTAGTGTTTAGTGCTTGTAGGCTGTTTTCGTTCATGTAGTGCTGTAGCCTGTGTGATAAGCAAGCCATACTTAAGGTTTAATGCTCTCATCTGAGGTAGGCTTTTAACTAGATGCACTAGACATCATCTTAGGTGTTGCATAAAGTCAGCCGAAGGTATTTGACCTGGCAAATGCTGCAAGTTTAGCCATGCTTGTAGGGACTAGCTCACGATGGAAGTAGAGCGACCTGAATTGTCTATGAGCGATTCAGACCACTTTATCAAAACCTCCAATGTTGGGTTGTAGGAGGGTCAGTAATAATGCTTGTTTGTTTCAGCCTTGAAGGTTGACTGGCTAGGCTACCCGTGTGGAATACACAATAAGACCTCTCTTCGAACATGAATGGGACACTGTCCGATATCACAATAATCACGGGTCACCAGAGTGATCATTTTCTTTTATCTTCCCAAAAAATGCCTTGATGAGGTGCTGTTAGACATCTGAAACCCCTTTTGTAATGTACACTACCTTATTTTTTTGTGGCAAAGAAATCGGGTCAGTTTCAGTTAGACTCCAGTGTTGATCATAGCATGTAAAATAACAGCAGTACAGTGAGTCCTGTTGACCGTTGTATTGGTCTTTTTGCTCACATTTGTTATAGTTTTTATATTCTTATCATTCACAGTTAGCAAACTGATTAAAGGCAGATTGTAACATTTTGTTGATTACATATGAATAAGACACAGATTATGCTCTGAAAGGTAATGTTGTTTCTGGTTGAAGATATTTAAGTATGGTTGTGGTGTTATTTTTCTGCTTTTTGTTGAAGGCATGAGGTTTTTGTTTGTCATGTAGAGTGGGAACGTGGAATTAATTTTATGTAAATTAATAATGTTTTCTGTGTAATCACTGATGGATTTGTAAGATGAAACTGTCTTGCAGATGCTTGTAGTTGCATTATTTCTTCCCTATGAAAAAATATAAACCCATTATTAATAAATTAGTTTTGTTTATTTGTCAGTTTAGTTTTTATATATAAAATTTAATGAGACATCCCATTATTAATGAAAGGCAATAAAATGTAGCTTTTAGGTAATGGAATGGTCATGTAATCTCTCTTTTTTAAAAATGTTCTTTAATTGCATGTTTTTCATTCTATTACTGGTCGGCTTGCCAGCTGTAGTAATTGAAAGGCAAGATTTAGGCCTAATTTTGAGGCTTTTTACACAGTGGTATGCAGAAAACTAAGTAATGAGTAAAACTATTGATTTAAATGAGTGCACAATGAGTTTGCATTAAATAGCCCAATTAAATGTTGATATCTGCTTGTGTATAACCTTCACAGAAACTTGTTTTTATTATTTCCAGGAGGTTGATGACATGTCGAACGGTTACGAAGATCACATGGCCGATGAGCCTAAAGATTCCAAAACAAATCTCATCATCAACTACTTGCCTCAGAATATGAGCCAAGATGAGCTGCGGAGTCTCTTTAGCAGCATTGGGGAGGTGGAGTCTGCTAAACTTATTCGGGACAAAGTAGCAGGCAAGTATTTATTAGCACTTGGCTCACTGCTTTCAAAGGAAGATCTGACAAAAATGTCTCGGTTGGTTTAGGGATGCAGTGTATTTATTTGCGGGGTTTGCCTTTAGCCGTGATGTTACTAAAAAGTTTTGAAAAGATTTGTGACTTCAGATGCACTTTGTTTCTTTACAATTATGTAGCCTTCATTTCAGTGTTGACACAAAATTACTTGCTTTTAGTTTCCTTTCTCAGACCTTTCCCGTGTATATGTAAGTCAATGCGGATTTATTTGTTTGGTGGCATTAATTTTTTCCCCAGAAGTTTAACATTTGATACTAGGATGTTTTTTTCCTTTGTATTTGGAACGTTTCAACTTTTTTTTTTTGTTTTGTTTGTTTTATTGTTTTCCCTTTTTTTTTTTCTCTAGGCCACAGTTTAGGGTACGGATTTGTTAACTATCTTAACCCTAGTGATGCAGAAAGAGCAATCAGTACTCTCAATGGACTGAGACTACAGTCTAAAACTATCAAGGTAATGTGACAAAAGGTGCTCCTGTGCAAAGTTAAATGTGTCATTGCCTCAGACCAACGGTTTTGAGACCAAGGCAGCGAGAACAAATTAAATTGTTGAATTGCTCAGACCTGATGGCATCTTGGTTGTGACCATATCTGGCTTTTCAATATTTAGTTTCATCAATTTTATTATCTATGGGTTTTACAGGTTGCTTAATTGCTGTTTGAATTGTATAGAATATTTTCAAATTTTTCTATTTCTGTAAAATAATTTGTAAAAACTGTAAATATATTTTTTCTTTTTCTTTTTAACAATTTGTGGGTTTTCCTAATTTAAAAAAACCCACAATTTAAAAACTCAAAAATTGGAGAAAAAAAGTAGCAGAAGTTTCCAAATTTTTAAACATTTTATTTGAAATGATTCCCCTCCAGGGGAGGGATTTCTTCAAGATCTGATCTTTTAACTTTGCTCTTCCTGACAGGTGTCATATGCCAGGCCAAGCTCTGACACCATAAAGGATGCCAATCTTTACATCAGTGGGCTGCCTAAAACAATGACGCAGAAGGACATCGAAGAAATGTTTGCGCGTTATGGCAAAATAATCAACTCCCGTGTTCTTGTCGATCAAGCGTCAGGTTGGTAAATGAGCATAGTTGTGTCTTTCACACCTGGATTGTCCTGATATGCATTTGAATGCTGACAGTTTATCCTTATTGCAGGACTCTCTCGTGGTGTGGCTTTCATTCGATTTGACAAAAGAGCAGAGGCAGAGGACGCTATTAAGGACTTGAACGGGCAGAAGCCACCAGGTGCTGCTGAGCCAATCACTGTAAAGTTTGCTGCCAGTCCCAACCAAGTGAAAAACTCACAAATTATTCCACCGATTTACCAGACACAGCCTCGCCGCTTCGGGGGGCCCGTCCACCACCAGGCCCAGAGATTCAGGTGAATGAAGCAGCTGTTGTGTTGTTCTCTTTGCTTGGTGAACACATCTGTCCTAAACTGATCTCTCACCCCAAAATTAAGATTCTTTCAGTTAATAAAACATAGTGTGCTTATCTGATGAACTAAAAGATGTGATTTCCTGCCCTCAGGTTCTCTCCAATGAGTGTGGATCACATGAGTGGCATGTCTGGTGTTAACATGCCTGGAAACTCCTCGTCAGGCTGGTGTATGTTCGTCTACAACCTGGGCCAGGATGCAGATGAGGGCATTCTGTGGCAGATGTTCGGGCCCTTCGGTGCTGTCACAAATGTCAAAGTGATCCGTGACTTCAACACCAACAAGTGCAAAGGATTTGGGTTTGTTACCATGCCAAACTATGAAGAGGCAGCCATGGCTATCGCCAGCCTCAATGGCTACCGCCTCGGGGACAAGCTTTTACAAGTGTCGTTCAAAACGAGCAAGTCGCACAAGTAGAAAGTAGGGTTGCCAGGAAAATGAAGGAGATAGATGTTGTCTGAAGCCAGAGAAATCGGCGCAGTTTTGAAAAAGAAAAACTATTATTTGTAGTGTAATCAAGTCTTTGCAAATGTTCATGTTTCTAAGTCTCGTTTAGACATCTGTTTGACAGTTTCTTTTAAGATTCAAGCTGTTAGATGCTTCAAAAAGTGTTTTATCCCAATATTTGACCAATTTCGCATTTGATACAAATTTGTGTCTCTGATGTTAGCCCGATATTGTCACTATGTGCCATATGTGGTCGGACACCTCATTCATTCACCAGAAGCTGGATTTAAAACTCAGATTTTTGTCTTTCTTTTGTCAGTATCTACATCCTACATAGCTCTTCAGTATTTATGATGCCTTAATTTGATGTCATTTTCCCTCTTTGCCATCAATAATGTAGCACTTTTTTGGTTTGGCAGGAATCTCACAATCCATCTCACAACAGTTTGTTTATTAAAATCTGAGTGTTAAATGCAGCATGGTGAGTGATCATTGACAAAAAGAGGTAATGGTAAAGAAAGCGAAGTGTTCAGTGAGGGGAAAATCTTTAACTGACTTGTTAATTTTTTGTAAGGGACCCTCTGAATAGACTCGTAACTAAGAAGGACCAAAGACATGAATGGAAGGGTTAGTTTCCCCCAGCAGAGGTGCAGGTTGCACATCCCTAAGCATATTCCAAAACGATTTGGACATCTGAATACTAGGTACTGAGTTTTTATGTAAAAATGTAATCACATTTGAGCATCAGCATCCTATGTTTATGGTTTGAGTTTTCTTTCATTTTGTTTGGCTAAAACATACTTCAAGTTTAGTTTGGTTATTTGAAAATCCAGTTCTAATGCATATGCTTTTTAAGACTGCCTTGTGATATTTTTGTGTTTTGTTCTTTTCTTTGTTGCTTTTGTGTTCCTTTTTGATATCTTTTTTGTTTCACATGGCATTTACAATCATTAAATTTTATTTTGTTTTGCTCAACTTTTTGTTTTGTTTCTTTATTTTATCTTTTAATCAGTTCTTTAATTTATCCATTTATAGGTGCAGTGCAGTTTAGTCAACACAAAACCATATCCATATTTACTGAGTTTTTAGTCCACAAAGACCTCATGAGTAATACTAGATAACCACATTTCATGATTTGAGTATTTTGAGGGCTTTTAGTATTCATATTTCAGGCATCGGACCAAATCGTAAATATACAACTTGGCTATCTGACAGCGGTTGACTTTGATTTGGCCACTGGTTTGCTGTTTATTTAGCCTTCCTTAGTGGTTCATATTCAAGTTGTTCCAGAGGTTTTCAGCTGTAGATCTCACCGATGAGCAATGGTGAAGCTAGAAACAGGACAGCAGGCACACTCATAGTCTTATAGTTGTACAGTCATGCGCTTCAGCTTTCTGACTCTCCCTGAGGTCTTCCAGATAGCAGCTAGTAAAACCCCACATAGGTTCTCCTGTAGTTAGACAAACCCATGAATTTTCCAAGATGCCTCATGTAAGATTTTTTTGATCATGTTCAGCACTGACAGTTCTTATGCTCCCTCTGCTACAAGACTTAAGGTTGGTATTTTGTGTGTGTGTGCATATATTTATATTATTGGTGACTTACATTTAATCCTAATTGTCTGTTTTTGTACAGTGACGCACTATATTCTATCTCGTCAGATTTGTAATAAGCAGCAGTTTACTATACTTTGATCAACCAGTGTCATCTGTTACTTTATGGTTCATGTGAACCTATTAGCAGCTTTACAGCCACTGTTGGTTACACATCCTTGATATGAAACACTTAACCTTGGCATTCTCTTTTTGTGCACGTTTTGGCATATGTGCAATATTTAAAAGTGATTTCGTAATAATTAGTAGTAATTATAGCAACCTTTTCCCTGTCCATCTTTTTTCATATCCTGATGTTTCAAATATCACCCAGCAAGTCAACAGAGATGCCAGTTGTATAAAAAAAAAAATCAAGTAGAATTTACTGGATGGTTGCTTGTTTTAAGCCTTAATTTATGTAGGAAATACTGGAAGATTACTGAATGGTGGAATTTATTTATTTAGCTTACTGTGTATGGATTTATGTATTGATATTGAGTGTCTTAATTTTTTTTATGAAATCCTTTTTAATTCTAGAGTGAACATCTGTGATGAGCTATACTGTCTAACTTGTAGATGTGAAATAAAATATCGGGCATCACTGCAAAACTCGAAATTTGTGTCTTTGTATTAGTAAACCGAAATCAATATAGGGGTAACTTTCAAAAAGGATTTCCATTTTAAACTATTTACTTCACGTTTTAGGTTTAAATTAAAAACCAGTAACTAGTACTTCCTGCTCTTTTACAGTATGAATAATAACACAATGTTAATTCTTTAAAATTTTATTAAGAAAATAAGCAATTGGTAATTACAATGTACAGCGACTTATCCAAACATAATCAAATTGCCATCCCAGATGAATTGAACAGAGGAATTGTGCATTATTAACAAAGAAGCATTACACCATCTCTGTTCTTACAGTCAGTACAAGTCATATTTTGTTGTCCCCATACGTTGTATGACAAGGCAACTGATGATCCATATCTGGAGCCCCAGTCGACTTACTAGTTGCGTAATGTTTCCCTTTTGGATGTGGTTTTATTAATGTGGTAGTATTATTGTGGTCTGTCATACTGCATTTTAAGGCAATTCTAGAAGGTGAACATTAAAAAAAAAATAATGTTTTTATAATTTACAAAACCCCCATGTTAAGGTGTCAAAAGCAACCAAATGGTCACCAAAGGTGACAATTTGGGTAACATCTGTGATGTAAAAAGACAATGGCACAAATGTGGAACAAAGGGGAGGAAAAGGGGCAAGGTTTTTGTGAAGTCAAGGCAACTTCTGCTCCTGTTTGGTATAGTCTGTCAAAGTTAGACTTGGCAGAGGTTATAACAGGCAGTCGGCCTCTCAATCACCTGATCGCCGACAACCTCTAAGATGTAGTCCCTGTTTGCCAGAAGTGGAACCTCAGATGTGGGAAAGCTCTGCACGCTTTGGTTTCCGAATGATATCATGGTATCTCGCTGCAAGACACAAAATACAGACATTATGCAGCTGTAAAAATGATACTTTTGACCAGGGCTTATTATTGTTACTGGTAAGCATAAGCAACAGACCTCTACTGTACAATACTTGCTTATTTCCTAATTAGGAATATAGATATGTGAATGAGCACATGGAGGATATATCTTACTCTCTCTGAGTTGCTTGAGGATGGCATGTCTTTCTGGAAGTCCTTTCTGCACAAATGAGCCATGATTCCTGCCGCTAATGCGTCTCCAAGCACATTGATCATTGTTCGAAATCGATCCCTGATGAAAATAGATGCATGAGATTGACTTTCATTGAGTTACTTTTGTTGTGGTGTATATGCTGTAGTATTTAATTGTATTGTACTTACAGGATCCAGTCGATAGCTACAATAAGTGAGATGTCATCTGGAGGCAAACCCACTGAGGTAAGAACGATAACCATGGTAACAAGGCCAGCCTGAGGGATTCCAGCTGCTCCGATACTTGCCGCTGTAGCTGTGATACTGAGAATAGATGGTCAAAGTCAAGTAACATTCAGCTTTCGTTGGTACATGCAGCTTTGTCAAAGTAACTACTTTAAAATGAGTTTGTCTTCTGATTTTGTATATTTTAAAATGTAATTTATTCCTGTGATGGCAAAGCTGAATTTTCATCAGCCATTACTCCAGTCTTCAGTGTCACATGATCCTTCAGAAATCATTCTGATATGCTGATTTGGTGCTCAATCATTATAATGCTTCTTAGCAATATAGACTTTTTTTGTGGATTGAACTGATTCTTTGATTAACAGACAGTTTAAAAGAGCATTTTTAAAATTAGAATCAATTTAATGCGTCTAATGTGCAAGTAAATGTATTAAAGGGTTAGTTCAAACAAAAATGAAAATTCTGTCATAAATTACTCCCCTTCATGTCGTTCCACACCCATAAGACCTTCGTTCATCTTTGGAAAACAAATTAAGATATTTTTGATGAAATCCGAGAGCTTTCTGACACTGCACAGACAGCAACGGAACTAGTAAGTTTAAGGCCCAGAAAGATAGTAAGGACATCATTAAAAAAGTCTATGTGACATCAGTGGTTCAAATATGCTACGAGAATACTTTTTTTGCGAGAAAACAAAAATAAGAATTTCTTCTCTTCCGTGTACATACATGCGTTCCAACATAGAACCCAGATGCGCTGTGCCTTGTTTACAGATTTTGACAGAGGATGTCTTGCAATTTTTTGCCCAGCTTTACTTTTCGAACCAGAATATGCAGAACGGCGGCTCCTGCATGAGCAACACCACACACATGCATTGTACCCTCATGAACAAGCGTCAAAAACAGACACTTCACAGACTAGTTTATAGCTTCATAACATTACGGTTGAACCACTGATATCACATGGACTATTTTAACGATGCCCTTATACCTTTCTGGGCCTTGAATGTGGTAGTGGTGTTATTGTCTGTGGAGGGTAAAAAAATCTCAATTTGTGTTCAGATGATGAACGAAGGTGTTTATGGGTTTGGAACGGCAGAGGGTGAGTAATTAATGACAGAATTTTCATTTTTGGTTGAACTATCCCTTTAAAGGAACACTCCATATTTTTTTGGAAATAGGCTCATTTTACAACTCCCCAAGAGTTAAACAGCTAAACCGAGTCATAACTAGTTACCTAGCTGGGGACTACTTTCAGGCGCTGTGTAATATCATTGCGCCTGCTGCACCCATGGTATGTGTCACGGAGCCGGAATGAGAGTATAGTTCCTAGCCATATCGGCCTAGAAAATTGCAACACTTCATTTTCCGTCGGTCTTGGTACACGATGTAACTACAGAAAAGTCAAGCTTTAAATAGGAAAATTATCGAAACACTTTGGTCATTTTATGATGACCAAATGCTAATGGTCTAATCCGATTCAATGATCTATGCTAAGCTAAGCTAAAAGTGCTACCGCCAGACCTGGAGATCAGCTGAATGGATTCAAAAACAGTAAAACTCAACTGTTTAATTCTAGGGGAGTTGTAAAATGAGCCCATTTCCAAAAAAAGTGGAGTGTTCCTTTTAAATTTTAATATCAGAAGGATTTTTGAAGGATCGTGACGCTGAAGACTGGAGAAAGGACTGCTGAAAATTCAGCTTTGCCATCATAGGAAAACTTTAACATTTAATATATATTAAAATAGAAAACAGTTCTTTTAAATTGTAATAATTCACAAAATTACCGTCTTACAGTTTTTTTGATCAAATTAAGCACAAAAGCTTATTAAAATTCTAACTATTCCAAACTTTTGACCAGTAATGTATATTATTCTGAAAGTAACTGAAATATTTTACCTAATAGTAACAAGTTGTCCGAAGTCAAGCTCGTACTCATTGACCTGGGCAATGAAGATGGCTGCCACTGCTTCATATAGCGCTGTGCCATCCATGTTGATAGTAGCACCCACAGGAAGTACAAATCGAGCGATTTTCCGATCCACATGGCAGTTTTCCAGTAAGCACTTCATTGTAATGGGCAAAGTAGCTGAACTGGAAAGAGAAGGGTTATTTAAATATACAAAATTACTTTAAAAGGAACAAAACCATTAGATGCCTATTTCAAATTGTACAAATAGAAATTTTAAGATTAATAATCCCTTGGTACACCACAAGAAAAACACTTTATTCAATTGAATGTGATTTAGTGGAACTACTCCCTGTAATAGATCATGGATTAACATTTGTTTATGTTTCAGCAAGCGGAAAGGCTTTTCAAACTGGCTTCCTTACCTGGATGAAGTTGCCAAAGCGATAACCAGAGCCTGGAGGAGGCCGCGGATATAGCTAAAGGGGTTTCTCTTAGTGAACAGGAAGAAGAACAGCGGCAGCAAAATCACACCATGGACGAACAGTCCCGCCAGAACCGTCATGAAGTACATCCCAAGCTTCTCCGCAAGAACCGCAGGATCATGCATGTCCAGGATCTTCCCAGCAACCAGAAATACGATTCCAAATGGGAAGTACCTGTACAAAGAGATAGGAGTGTTAAAGCTATATATATTTATAATTTGCTTATTGTAGGTGCCAGCACTTGACTGAGTTTTAAATGCATTACTGACTGACTAAATCAGCTTTCAGCTTCAGCTGGCCTGACTCTGTTAGACCAGAACACCTTTCCAGTGCCAACCTCATTTAGTAGAACGAGAAGGCTGAGAGCTGCTTTTAAACTATTACATTGATGAATTTTAGTGTGTATTAAAGAGACAGCTGGCTCTTCCATTTGTTTTGATCTGGGATTCTGCTTTATTGGCAGACACATGCTGCTTTCACAGGTTTGCATGACAAAACGTGATGACTGTCTTTGTAGTTATGCAGTATGTCTAATAGTGAACATTTCTGTCATGGTTGAAATTACAAATCTCTACTCACCACATAGCAGCATTGATGATCTTCATAACACATTCATTGATGCAAAGACACACATTTACTAGGGGTGAACCTCTGGATCCCATTCTACCAAGCAGAAGACCTGGGAAGTCAAAAAAAAGCCAATTATAATTTTTTTTTTTTTATTGATACTTTTATTTAGCAAGGACTTAAAAAGTAATCAAAAGTGTCAGTAAAGATTTATGTTACTAAAGTTTCTATTTCAAATAAATGCTTTTTAAACTTTCTATTCATCAAAGAATCCTGAAAATATATATGTGTGGTTTATATAAAAATGTTACATGGCACAGCTGTTTTTAACAATAATAGTATGTTTTTAAGAAGCAAGTTGGCATATTAGAATATTCTCTCTGAAGGATCAAGGAATTGGCTGCTGAAAATTCAGCTTTGCATCACAGGAATAAATTACAATTTAAAAATTTTAAATATATTAACATAGAAAACAGCTGTTTTAATCTTTTTTATTAAATATATACACCCTTGTTGAGCAAGGCATATGTATTCACCCCATGAACAGCCTTTAAGATCGCTGCAATATAAACAAATGGTAATCCATGATCTATTTCAGGGACCTTCAACCTTTTTTTTTTTTTACCTACCTCAAACGGTATTTAGAGTCTTTTTATATATAGAAATCACAAATCCCTCTTTCATAAACACCACTCCACATGTTCTAGTTAAATATCATGTTTCAGAAAATGAGTTGCAAAAACTCTTTCATGTTGATCTAAATTGTTTAAATTGTACAATAAATCTGGTCACCATTGTATGTTGTACAATATTTTGGACGCTAGTCCTCAACATGGGACGCTGGTACTGGTGTTTTCATTAGGCATTTAAGTAGTTTAACCAGCTATAAACAACTAGTTTTATTGGTGAACTCCTTGAACACAACCCAAATCAACAGTAACCAGCATAATCTGGTCTAAGATGATCTTTTCACCAGGGACATAGTGCAATATAAGACAGTTCTCTTCTATACACACCCATAGTGGCAGAGAAAATGACGATTCCTAGCACGTTCATCCCATTGCTTTTCCCTGGTACAATCTTGTAGTGGATTTCAGGAGGAGGAGTGAGTTCAAGAAACACTGGGTGACCCATCTTGGGGTTTTCATAGTCTGGCATGATATACACAAAGTTGGCTTGTGATGATTTTGCACTGTTTTTAAAATTGGACACAAGCTCTGTTTTATACTGAAACAGAAGAGCACAGATGGACAAGGATTAGATACAAAACACTGTAGATGATTAATTCCTCTGTTCTTTGTGTGTTTCTCTCACCTGCTGAAATGTTGCTTCAATCAGATTGGATGGAATCATGTTCCTGTTGGAAAAACACACTAAATCTGTCATAAGGCCACAGATTTAAAACTACTCACAATCATGGACCTTCTAGTAAAAAGGTTAGTTGTCCAGAGTATATACTATTAGACTGTTTTCTGAGGCCAACACATGCCAGAAATTTCACCTTGTTTGTTTTCGAATCACTTGATTTGAGAATCGTACAAGGCTGTGTCACAAAGCTAGTGTGATTTATCTCAGCCCGAAGACTTGGAGGACAAGAGGTTATCGGCTAATGCTTAATTTCTAAAGTACCAATTCTACTGGAGTGTCCCTGACTACAATCCAATTAAATCTGATCTGGAGCTTTCGCACTCGGGAAAAGCCGTGTCATTCACATCCTCTTTGGTAGCTCTCTAAATATACCTAATTCCAATCCTTCAGTCCAGTGACAGGATAGAGCAAAAGGGAAGCTTAAGCCTCGAAAGCTTGACTGCAGCTCGAAAGTGGTTATGTAAGTTCAAGATGTTTCTTAGATTTATCAATAAAACTGAAATTAATTGCTTAAAATTTGGTTTTTTGAATGACATAAAAGAAACAGGATATTCAATGAGAAATAATGCACGCCAGAACTTAATTTTTTATCCAAAGGGAACTGATTGGATTTTGTAAAGCGAACATTGTATACCACATTGTTAATGCTAATTTGCTGAAACAATGTCTAAACAGCTGTTTGTCTATTGGTTAGCACCATATTCAGTATATGTCTGCCTATATAAGTGAGGTGCAGTGTTGGGCAAGCTACTTGGAAAATGTAGTGAGCTAAGCTAACAGTTACTCTTCTTTAAATGAAGCTTCACTATACTAAAGCTACAGCCCTGGGAAATGTAGCAAGCTAAGCTACAGCAACATGGCAAAAGTAGTTTACTACATCCAAGCTATTTAAAAATTCTATTGAACCAACATCATATCAAGCCAATGCTCACTCAGAGATCAATAAAACTGTCAGTCAAGCAGATAGATAGGCATGTTCAGTTTAATTGTTTATTCAACAACTGTTCCAAACCAACTTGGCAACATAATCAGTATCAAATACAGCCAAACTTCTGCAGCATTTATCTTAATGTTAATCTTAACATTTACTAATGCATTATTAAAATCAAAAGTTGTTTGTTAACATATGTTAATGCACTGTGACATGAACTACCAACGAACGACTGTATTTTCATTAACATTAATAAATACTGTAATAAATGTATTTTATACATTGTATGCTCATGTTAGATAATACATTAGCTAACATGAATGAAATCGTATTGTATAGTGTTACCATATGTATAGGCCTACAGATAGGCTACGTATATTATTGCATGTGTCATTATGCAAAAAAATAAATAAATAAATAAATAATATTAATAATATTAAATATTTCACCAAAATCAAGTTCAAATACGAAGCTTTTGACCAGTTTTTTTTCCTGACTCGTGTCCCGTTTTCCCCAGTTTTCTGTCATTATGTGGGCGTTTAGTTTTTTTTCTGTTATTTGGCAAAAGTATCATATTATGAAAGATTAAGCGCTTCGCACGAGTTATTTAGCTGTGACTTGACAACAAATGCTAGACTAAGAATCTCTTCTCCGCTCCTCAAATACAAAAAAATAAAAATAGCATTAGCCTTTATAAATAGTGTTTTTTGAGTAAAGAAACCTTTGTACTTATTCAATCAACAGATGCTCCAAACAGCGCGCCGCACTTCATTGACGAGAGAGGCGGGAGGAATAATGAGGGTTGACTGACAGTTTGAGGAGCCAATGGCGTTACGAGCTTTAGTGTCTGGGGCGGGGCTTACTCATCCAGGATCGGTGATCCGTAGCAGTTATATTTCTGATATGAGCTCGAGTGTCAGATGCTTTCTTTGGATAATGTAACGTTAGCTTTTGTTGACGCTGCCGCGCTACTTGATAAGAAAAATAGCTTAGCTACTGAAAAGCTGTTTGATTCAGAAAGCAGCGACGCTACCTCCACGCTACTGAGAAATGTAGTTAAACTAGTAACGCCGTTACTTGTAGCGACGCTACTGCCCATCACTGGTGAGGCTATGAAGTTATTGAACATTATGAAGACAAGTACTGATGAATCTCGATAAGATCAAGAATAAAACTTTAAGAATGAAATCAAGGAATTATCTATTTTGGTTTCACATTGATTTGAAAGAAATAATGATAATGGCAAAGACATAAAGCTTGTTTGTATACATTTTTGTCCAACACCACACTTCAACCATACTTTATTTAAGCAGAAAACGACTAAACTTTCATCATTAGTCATCCTTAGTGAGGCAGAAAGAAACATTTTTTAACGACATTTATATATATATATATATATATATATATATATATAAAAAAATTCAAACACCACACTTCAAGTCCTTTTTAAGGTAAGACAGTCCACTTGATGGCCATCTTGGCAATAACCCTAGACATATATTGGACTGATATACATTAAAATGAACTTGGTTGAAGTGTGGTGTTAAAAAAATAGGAAAAATGGATAAAAGTACAGTTCTTTCTGCTTGAACAGAGTAACTAACATAAATAACATGTTTGAAATAACCAATACATCTGACAGAAAATGCTGAAACTTTAGTTTTCAGGTTTCTCAAGCTAATATGTATTCCCATTTGCAGAGCAATGAAACAAAGTGCCACCTATACCAATAAACTATTGACTGTTTTAACCAAAGGACGGGACTTCCTTTCCTACAGCAGCCATATCCTGTTTGTATTTCTGTAAATGGTCTGTCTCCTCCCCCTTATACTGTTTCTGCCAATAACCAAGAGGCAGGTATGTTATTGTTGTGAAGTTACCTGATCAAATCAAGTAGGGCATCAGCAGACGTCATCACTGGCCCTCCTGAGGCTTTATGTCCCTCTTTTTCAGTACCGCTTCCAGGATGAATGATCAATACCAGAATAATCCCCACAATTACAGCAATGAAGGTAGTCCACAGGTAATATGTGATGGTAAGAAGGCCCAGGCGTCCACTGGCCTTGGTGTCCATAGCAGACAAGCCAGACATTAAACTGTAAGGAAAGTGTTGGTGTTTCAATCATAAAATGAATATAAATATCACATCAAACAACTCACATATAACTGCCAAATACAGCCCATATATTTGGTCTCAGGAATGCTGAAATCTTGAATGAAAGTGAAGAAATAAAAAGCAATGACATGGTATGTATTTACCTGGATGTGATGAGAGGAAGAATCAACATTTTCAGCATTCTCATTAGAAGTTCTCCAGGAAAAGAAAAGTAGATTTTTGCCTGAGGGAAAAGAAAAAAACATGGCTTTTAGTGATTTGTAAAAGATTTAAATTCCTTTCAAACATTTAAACTCTACTGGAATTACTTTCAATATATACTATTTCTGTAATATCCCTTGAGACTTACTTCAGCTGACTTACTAAGATATACGTGTTTCTCCTTAGTTGACCTTGTAAGCTGTTTGGAGTTTATTTATGGGTAACAAAAGCCACATGTCTCATTCACAAGTAGCACCATTAAGATACAGTTTTGAATATATATGCCATATAGCCTGGAAAATATATGTGTATATGTGATATTTTGATCAGACTTCAAGAGCAAAGGTCATCAAAAACATCTCAGAATTAGAGTGTTCCAGCTTCTAAAGAAGCAAAGTGCTATTTACAGCACATGTGGTTACATCTCTCAGTTTAAAAAAAAATCTTGTTAAAGCCCTCATATTAATTCTTCTTTACAAAATGTTTTTACATTGCTTTATTTGTTATCTGTATCGTCAGCAGCTGCACTACTGTTCTTGACAATTACACTTATGGTTTTGAATTTCTGATGTACTTTACATATTTTATGTACACAGTTCTTATAGTATTTTTGACTATTGATATAGTGTGAAAAATTGGACATAATTTTGCACACACACAATGTTAATAAGTGATTTTTTCTGTTTTCATACTAGATATGAATATTGTTTTTGTGACTACAGTGTGTATTTGTCCTGGTGCACTGCTTTATGCTATAGATTTTCATTGTAAGTGCATTACTGTAAACTCAGCTTTTTCATTATTAGTGATGAGACTAAATTATTGTCTGTGCAAATCAACATGCCAATTGAGTTCGACTTGTTTTGAATCCGGAACATTTCTTTAATCAGTTCTTACTTATTTACTTATTTAAAATTTAAATTGTGTGTGACTTATAAAAATAAGTAATAAGTAATGAGCAAACTTTTAACCTCTCTGTTCTAATGAGAAAAAACAAATGCATTTATTTTTTGTCCTAAAAAGATTTGCATTTATTTTTTGTCCTAAAAAGATCTATTCAAAATAGGCAGTCCACTGCTGAGGTTGGGACTCAAAACAGATTTTTCAATACCAAATTTGAAGCTTTATGTTCCACATTACCTGTGTTGACAAGTTCAAGCTTCTTAACGTGAATCCCACCACACAACCCGACATCACTGCTAACACTGATAACGTGAGCAAACCGTTCCTTTTGCAGTAGTTCTTTACCCATTCACGAAACTTTGAAGATATTGAGTTCTTGATAAGGTTCTTGAAATATTCCACCATGTTTCTCAAGGGGCTCACCGGAGGGGAATGGCATTGGGAAGATGCCGGCCTTGAGCTGCTCCGGTTCTCATCCATGCTAAGACCTGTGTGGGCAGGAAGTGTTGCGAGAGCCTTTCTGTGCAAACCTTTTCTAACAACAGATTAAGCAATCAAGTATATCCAAACCACTGCCTTCACGACGGCGCAGTCAGAGACGATTAAAAGGAATAAGGGTATTAAAATAACCTAGTCAGGGTCTGGAGGCCATTGACCGTGGAAAGATAAAGTGGTGAAGCACTAATCCTAGAATAAGAAGCCAAGGTCAGAGTGGGGGTCAGTTTCAAAACAATGTGAGTTTAAAAGGTTATGGTTTATTTAAAAAAAAAAAAAAAAGGTTACACTGCAAGAACAATTAAAGTACGACATGGTTATGGGGAAGAAATCATAGGGAATATGACACAGGCTCAAACATGGAGCAGCTGAACATCTGGAACCTATGCACTAACCTCTAGACCGCAGCTCCAATTAGTTTTAAATAATATTAATCATAAACTAAAACATAATCAAACCAGATGCATGTAATTATTTTTAAAGTTTAAAGAGTTATTAGTATGTAATTCCCAGGTCCATATAACAAAACTAGAGAATCTTGAAAAAATGTATTACTGCATTGGAGCCACAATTAAATCATTTCCTCCGAATTTGTTGTAATAGTTCTAAACTCTAAAGTTGGCTTGATAGAAAAAACATTAAAGCTCCGACTTAGAATCTGCTATATATAGGATACTCCTCTAGATAAAATAAAAACTATATATAATTACACTATATATAATTAAGGGAGAGGAGCAGTTCAGAAGAGTGAGTCAAATGCATTAAATTTGATACTGTCATACTGTCAATTTGTCCTTCTAGCTCACATGGAAAAAGGATGTTCTTAGTTTTGCCAGCTTTTCGTGGCTGTACTACTTTTACTAAGAACACACGCCCCTTATTAGTTTGAACGTCATGCCTTAATGGGATTTCTGCTGCTGCACTCTACAGGCATTTCCGACACTGGCGTGTACAGCGGGTATTGATTTAATTACCAGACAGCATTGGAAGGACCCCAGTCCATGAAATGAAGGTTTGTTTGTGTTCTGAAAGGTAAAAGTAACATGGTTTTTATATGAATGGAAAACAAGATAAGAATGATAGACTATGGAACAAGTAAATAGTAATTCTAAGCTGACCTCAACAGTGTATACAACAATGTAACAAACTATCAGCTGATCATTTTAAGTAAAGGAACAAACGTATCCTTAGACAACATAAGACACAAAATTATTTATATTATTGTTGAGCTTTTATGCCTTATATTTGATAGTGCAAGGACTGAAGACTTGAATGACCAAAACTCCTCACCTGCATGAGTGAGTTTCGCCAGATACATACATTTTGCCATATATACTGTACATATAGCCTGTATGTAGAACATGATTTTACAAGTCCGTAATTTCATTTCAGTATAGGCCTATTTGCACTCAAAACTGCATTAATCCAACCCACCTGCTTGCTCCATCAAACAAAAAAACAAAAAACAATACAAAATCAGTACAAAAGCTGTGATGCATTATTTTTGAAAGTTTTATGTGAATAAATAGAAATTACACCCCCCCCCCTACACTATGTAGGCCTAAATCTTTGTATTCAAATAAATTTCAGTATTCATTTTACTGTATGTATTATTTCTCAATAGGAAGCTGACTCACACACAACATGTGGATTTAGCATCGACTTGAGAGGCTGGAATTTCTCCAAAGGTAACGAAGACCATTACAGGTGACGACAGTGGTGTCTCGGGTGCGATCAAACACTAATCCATTTACTAGGAGCAGATATATACACTGACTGCATCGTCAACCTAAAAAACCACAACAAAAGTGTGACATAAAATAAACATTTCCATTGAAGAATCAGTATTTCCGGTGTATGGAAAATTTGAATAAGAATAATTAGAGGACAGTAAACAAGAAAATCACACCTGAATATATGTATGACTAAATTATTTACATTAAATCACAATAAATTTGTTAAATTATTCATGCATGTCTATCTATGTTTCACAAAACAATGGTGCTAGTCAGTCAGCTATAAATGGCTTAAGAGGTTAATATCTGTATTTCATATTACTACATCCTAATTCAACACAAAAGCTTTCAGTGCTGCTTAAACCCACGGTGATAATCTACCTAAAGGTATTAGTATAATTGTCTTAGTGAATATAATCTCATTGGCAGTTGAAATGTTTTTTTTTCTCGATATTTGTGGGTATCTATCCACCTTGACTCTTCACAGCAATTTGTGGAGAGAGTGATAAACCAAATGCTTGTCATATATAAGATGTCTCACATTATAAGAGGTGATCACAGACTGTGTTTACTGGTACGAATCACCTCATATACCTTTCCGAGCAGCAGTTTTTTAAAAATTCACTAATTTATCCATAATAATTTGTCAAACTGGTGTTTTATAACACCAATTCATCCAGCTCTAACAAAACAGGGTCTTGAGTTATGACAGAAGCAACAATACAGCTCCTTGAGTGAGAAATTGGCAAATGTGTGTACAAATTAGCATATGTCAAATCTTTAAAAAAAAAAAACAGTCCCTCACAAATAATTAGTAAAAGTAATTTAGCAATAATATAGATCTATTCTAGAATATATCATTCTACAATACAGAATTTTGTTTTTTAGCATCCAATCTTTAAAAAAAACAAATGCTTTTTAAGGTGACTCATATTCTTAATAAGGATGTATATTACAAAGATGTTCGGTTAGATTTTGACTACGATATCACATGTCAAGCAAATGAAATCATCTTCCGAATGAAACAAATTGTGGCAATTAATGGCTGTTACATTTTATTGTTAGGCTCTTTAAAGGGCAATCAATCATGAAAAGTCTCATGTGTCACATTACCATAAAAGAACGTATAGAAGTTCAATCAAAACAGTTATGCAGCACCTAAAAGAATAAACATTTCATTAAATGCAACATTCTTCAAATGAGACCAACACAGAGGGACATTATGAACGAAGAGGAGAGCGCCCTCTCCTGGCAAATGTTAAAAATGCCAGATGTGTTGGCATTTTAAAAAAAAAACAGCTACACAAAATGCATAGCAAGACATTTGATGAAACCCAGTAAGTACTAAGTAGGTGTTTAAAAACTGAAGACTAGTGGCATATTGACAGATTTTTGATATTGACATTATGTAGGATTAATGTCATTAAATTGTATATATTTACAATATATATTTAAATCAAATTTCAGCAAATGCAGCAGGTAATCCGGGGATTCCATGCATACAGAAAATTCACACACAGTATTCACACATCATACTGCAGTATAGTAGGAGTTGTATGATATTATGCCATTGGGAACACAGTTTCTTAACTGATTTCAGTATACTTGAGTTATATTTAGCAGATTCTGGCAAATATAGTAGGTCACACGGGTATTTCATGCATACAGAAAATTTGCATACTCTGCGCAGCATACATACTGCATGCTGCAGAAATAGTAAGAGTAGTATGATAGTATGGCATTTCGAACACAGCCAACATTCCAACAGAATCGTAATCACCTGTGAGGGGGGGCGGAATCATTATTTGTATTAGTTTCTATTGGTCGCCGTAGAGTCGCCCGTCTGTAATGAGCCAGTCCCGTGCTGCTGCGAGGGGACACACTTTAAGTGTTAGTTTGCTTGCCTTGGAAAACTGTTTACAATTCTGGCATCGATCACTACATTCTGCTGAACCATAAACGAGGAAGGAAAAAATGTTAACTACTGTTAAAGAACGCTATGAAACGTTTTTTAAGCAGAAGAATGTGATAACGGATTTTCTATCGGTTTTAGAGGAAAAAACTGGAGTTCAGAAACAGTACATTGCAACAGGTACGTGACTGGTTTTAATCTTTGGTTTGTAAGCAGCTTTAATTATTTAGTCAGGGATACATTATCTTATGTGTTTAAGCTGTATTGTCTACCAGCTGTCAGGCTTTGTTGGGCTTGTGAGAGTTTAAACGCTTTCTTTGTAAACATTGAATATTGATTTGATTTTCTTCTGAAAAGTATGTTTAATCGTAACACGTGACTTAAGTTAGTGTCACCCATATGTAAAGACGTGGTGAATGTTGTAAATGACTGCAAAGGGCTCTGGAAGTGATAAGTCCGAGTCATTTCTTCGAATCGGTTCTTTTAAAGTGCGGGTTCTGAACAAAACGATTCAGCGGATCTTTTGCGTTCTGCATTATTCATTTAACCTACATTTAGTTATTTAGCAGACGCTTTTATCCAAAGCGACTTACAAATGAGGACAATAGAAGCAATCAAAACCAACAAGTTAATTATAATTAGGGTAATTAGGCTATACCCGTTGGCCTGGTATATTGTTCTCTAAAAGAAGTTCAATATACATATTGTTGTTTCTTAAAGTTTTAGATTAAGATTTTATTAACGGACACTTCGTAGTTGAGGCTGATTCTGTTTGTTTCGTCACTCGATTCATCAAAGAGCTTCGAATTCAAAACGAGTCATTTATCAGTCAAACATTATTCTGCTTTGCGTGTCTGTGTGACAAGAACAGATGCCGCACGATCAATTTCCCCCTCTAGGGATAACTGTCATTTACCTGTTGCATTTACATCTGTTTATCTGTTATTGTTATTTGTTTTAAGACCAAAAAAAAAAAAAACACGTTTGAGAAGCATCAAGCAAATGATCTATCAAGTGCCATTATCGGATGCCTTATTGGGTCCAGTTGTTCAACTGCATTGATGGTTACCTGAAATATCTAATGTGTGGCTGTTCCTTGCAAGGTCTAATTTCTTCTACCAGTAGCCGCTCCCAAGGGTTATTTTTAACCATGTAGTATGTCCTCAAGTGTCTGTGCAGAAGTGCATTGGCTAAAGACATCTTCCCTTATGTTCAGCCTTTGTTTGTGCTTCTTGCATCCTGTAGGTGTCAACGTTGACACCAAACACAATGTCATCAGTGCTCCTAAATGCCCTTCTTCATTTGCATAATGGCAGTGATCATGTGTCTGTGTTTGTTCTGCAGGTGTAGTATCTATTGTGGCACTCTATCTGTTATTTGGATATGGTGCCTCCCTTCTCTGCAACTTCATTGGTTTTGTATACCCAGCGTACGCCTCGTAAGTATGCATGACATGTCAAATTTCACAAATGTCTGGTAGACCTTGAGAAACGCACATATGTATGTTTGCACGGCACAATAATGAGAGCAACCCACACTGACTGGCCTGTTTTCACTTGTCGTTCTGTTCCTCATGCAGCATCAAAGCCATTGAGAGTAACAATAAAGAAGATGACACCAAATGGCTAAACTACTGGGTGGTTTATGGACTCTTTAGTGTGGCAGAATTTTTCTCTGATATCTTCCTCTTTTGGTTTCCCTTTTACTATGCTGGGAAGGTAAGGTGTTTTAGTATCAAAGTATAGTTCTTTTATTCTTTGAGTGTGTTTGCATGCATTTTGAAGATCTGTTTTAGAAACCATCCACCTCGCTGTATGTTAGCTTGCTGTAGGAGGACTGTAAATGTATTGGTATGTAGGTCATGCTGAGAGGTTTTGCATAGTGTATATTTAGTATGCCTGACTAACTGCCAGCTCGACCAACAGCCTCATTTCAATTTTGATCCTTGTTCTAAATTTGACTGAGTGCTTTATAGCCAATTTATACAAATGAACTAGCAGCTGACTAAGTTGAGCTGAGGTCTTTAAATGATATGCATGCATTTTTTCCCACTTCCAGTGTCCAAGTCATTCTTATTTAGATGTTCACTATGGCATAAGTCCATTAAATTTGTAGAGTTTGATGTGGATGTGCTTAGAATAGATGTTAAATCATGTATTGATTAGTTTGACAAAGTAGGTGAACTAGTCAAGGAGGCCAAGCGATTGTTTGAGCACAAAAATAGTTTACAGGGGCCAGATTCACACAAAAAAATCTTCCTAAGAAATAGATTAAGACATTTCTTAGGAACATTCTTGCAAGCATCATGGAATTTCACTAAGTGTACTTCATGAATGTTTCTTAGGAAGAAAACATTGCATGTTGTATCTGAATGTGTGAGTGCATGTGCGTTTGTGTAGGCTGCTACAATGAATGTGTCCTTTGTATGGCAATATGATGAATGTTGCTGAAAATTGTTGTATTTATATGCTAAGATTAAGGTTACTTTTTATTTAATTTTTTTAATAAAGAGTTTGTTACTGAATTTTGAAACCAGTAAAAAGCTGTCATGCATAATCATGATCGATATTGCTGTTTACATTCGCAATCATCGGTGGCACTTCAGAGAACTCATGCAAATCACTAGTAATAGTAACAAGCATTATAGTGTTATGTTGTAATGCTTAATTATAGCAATTAATAAGAAATAATCCAGTAAATTCATAAAATATCGTATCTTTTGTCAAGTTGTAAGTTACGCTAACTTTTCTTAGAATTAATTTACAATGATTTTTAACAAGATTCGTTTCAAGAATTTGAGTTTTCCTAAGCAATAAAGTAGGAAGGAAATGGCAGTTAAGAAGAATTTCGTTCTAAATGTTTCATGAATTTGACCCCAGATGTTTACGTAAGCCTCGAATGTGGTGGTGCTTTCAACAGTGTTTTGGGTAATAACTAGTTTCATGTAACTAAATTACATAATTTAATTACAAAATAAACTGTAATCAGTTACAGTTACTGATTAAAAAAAGTAATTAAATTAGGCCTACAGTTACTTATGAAAATATGAATGATTACAAGGGGGTTACATCTGAATTTTTCATACACACCCACATTGGATTTAATTGACTTCTTTCATAAATTGCAGTGACTGCTCTAAAATGAGATGCCAATGTTTCAGGAGTTTAGGACACAGAATATGATGCGTGGTTATTCCAGAACTGTTTTATTTCCTATTTGGGTTTATGCATATGCTTTATTAATTTATTTTTTAAATTAACTTTTTTTCCAAGGCAGTGTTGGATGTCAGTGTTTCCCATCATAAAAATTTATTTCAGAAACATCATAGCTAACTAATTCTTATGGTTTTAAATCTGTATTTAATGATCTCAAAGTAAGTCTGATTTTGTGGCAGCTGTGCTTTTAAAATTAAACAATTATAATCTTAATTCAAGTGATGAAGGATTTTGAAAATGACATTAATCAGTGTTGAGTTCTAGTATAAGGTTAACCCTGCCTGGTTTACATGTTTAAAGGCCATTGCACACTGAGTCCAAAATTTTCGCATGCATTTTTCCATTTTTTCGTATTCCCCATCCTTTCCTATCAAAAATGCATGCTACGGATGTGAAAACGCAGAAAATCGTTAATTACATTAATTACATTAATAAAGTAATTGAAATGGCTAAACTACTTATTAAATTTTAAATAGGGTAACTTGTAATCTGTAACCCATTACATTTCTAAAGTAACCTACCAACACTGCATTTCATATAGACTACACTTAAGAAAAAAAAAAAAAAAAATTATTATTATTAAAAGCTTTGAATGCTGTATTCTTTAACTCAGTGTTTTAATATTACCACATTTTAGATCATTTCAGCATTGTATACACTACCTTTGAAAATGTTGGATTATGTTTTTGAATGCTTTGCTTTATTGGATTAAGTGTCTTATGCTGACCAGGAATTACTTTTTTTTTTTTTTTTTTTTTTTTTTTTTTTTTTTTTTTTAATTACACTTAAAATACATAAAAATATAGTAGTTCCTGATCTGTTATTCAAATATCATTTCTTTCATCGTTGCTCCTTAATAGTTTTTTTTCTTTTCTTTTGGAAACTGATACTTTTTTTTTTTTTTTTTTTTTTTTTTTTTTTTTCCCAAAAGTTTGTTTATTGAATCGAAAGTCTGAATAGAAAATAGAACATCTTGGAAAATAACAGCATTTATTTGAAATATAAATCTTTTGTCTTTTACTTTCACTGTTGATCATTATAATGTGAACGTATCAAAATTAAAGGCCACAAAAAGTACAATTAAATATGCCATGCACAACATTGTATTTTTGAAGACAATGGCAGCAAATGTGTAGCTGACATGTATATGTATTTCAGTGCCTGTTTCTGCTGTGGTGCATGGCTCCAGTCTCCTGGAATGGCTCTCAGATCATATACACGCGTGTGGTGAGACCTTTCTTCCTCAAACATGAAGCAGCATTCGACAACGTTGTCAGTGACTTGAGTGGAAAGGCCAAAAGTGCAGCAGAGAGTATGGCAAATGAAGGTAAACCATAACGTCCTGTCATCAGAAATCCATCATCAGTTCAGTTTCAGGCTGTTATTAAACTAATGGTTGTGTCTTATGTGATACTTGACTTCTTCATTTAGTTTTGCATCAATGTCTTCATGATCCAACTCAAGGTCTGTTTTCCTCTGCCTTTTTCCAACAGGCTTCACATTGTTGAACAGTGATAAGAACAAATGATTCGAAGGTGGCGATATGAAGAATCATTTTACCAGGAACCTTTGTTTACATTCACCTTTTTATTTTTTGACTACCATATTGTTTAAGTCACTTACCCCACCTAAATTATTAATCTTAACTGCATCTGAGCCAGGCAGCACAATCATCCCAAAAATGGCCCTTAAATGTTCTTGAATTTCACAAATGTTCTTTGAATACCATTTAATTTAATTTCACATTTGTTTCGTCTTCATCCTATATTTTAGCACTTTGACCAATGAAAGAAATGAAGTCACTGTCTTTTAATAAATAAAACTGGAAAGCTCTATGCCTAAATATTAATCCTAGTCCAAATTTGTATTAATAGTTTATTTTTGTTACATTACTTGGAACTTTAAATTGTTCTGTTGTGTCTCAGGAAAAGTTAATTAATTTTGGCCTTTTAGTGTATTTGTTTTGTCCTTGACCAACATAATGAGATGTGATGAATTTGCTGGCTCTGGATGATAACTAAGGGTGTGAATTTATGACCTTGAACTTCACACTTTTGAAGGATCAGTTTTGTGGCCCATTTATGGCTGAAGTGATCTAAGTAGTTCAGTGAACTACTTGGGTCTGTGTCTGTATACCATTTGTTTCAGATGTTGGAGCTAGGAATGGCGTGACACCCGAGTTGCCAGTGCTCCAGTACACAAGTTGGAAAACCAAAATGGACACGTCTATTGTTAGCAGTACCAGTGATTAAAACACACAAAAGTACAGTAGAGTAGAAAAGGTTTGAAGTGCAAATTGATGGTTACAACTTGTCATGAGAGATTAAGACTGGGAAATATAGGGGCTGATTTTGTAGATTGTTGTATTGTGGATTTAGGTTAGAAAATGAGACCCAAAAAATGGACCCCATGAACACAAGTAGGGCAGCTTGGAAATATATATGCAGTGGACAGTGAACTGTTGTCCAGCACACAATGTTTCTGGTTCTGGAGAGTTACAGTAAGAATTTGAGTGTGATTAGAGTTGTCTGACTAAACACCAGGCACACTTTTAGCTTCACATGGTCTTTGTTTTTATAACTCTACATGGTCCTTGATTTTTTTTATATATATCCAGTTTTATCCTTGCTATGAATAACTCTGTATTAGCAGTGTAGTATTAAACAGAGTTAGGGTATCAAAGCACTACATGGGTATTAGAAAATGCAATATAATATTTCCTTTTGGCTGTTAAACTGTTATGCAACAAAGCTGTTATGTTAATCGGTTTTTTCCCCTAGTAGACAGAGAAATATGAAGCCATTTTACACCCTTTCAGTACGCCGAACCTGAGAAGACTAACTTCCTCAAGCTGCAAGTTTCTGTAAAAGAAAACAGGCCATTGCTTCATCAGTCATTCTTTATAACAGGAAATCTTGGAAGTATATTATCAATAGATAATGTGTGTACTTTTGCTCTTTTTACTGCACCTGTCACAAGTCTCACATTCTGCAAAAAAACTGCATTGTCATAGTTGTAAATGATTAATGTTGGTAAGAATTTACTGTGTGACATTTGTGAAGCCTTAATTGTCTACAGTCTTGAAATAATTTAAGTAATTTATTAATAATCTCATTAACATAAACCACTAACAAACTTTGGTGTTGATGTGTTAAAGCATTTGAGCGGTTATTTTGGTCATTTTACGTTCTAATTGATGAAACGCCTTAGAGTCTGTGCACCCTTTCCCTTTAAATTCAACATACAGTAAATATTTGCATTTGCTTGAAATAATACTATTTTTATTTCATACTGTACATTAGAAAGAGATTCAGAATAGATGCTGTGGACAACAAACATTTTAACGTGATAACTCTGGGATATTACATCCTGCTGTACAGCATGTCTGTATTCAAACATTTGTTTCAGTATCCTTTTTATAGTCTATTACAGTATTATTTCAAGATATAGGATGTAAGTGTATGAAGATTGTTTCCTTACAGCATTAATGAAAACGAGAGCTAGATCATTTCGGCTCTGTATGCCACCAGAACAGAATTAAAAATAAATCAAGATGAAACCGAAGTGCAGACTTTAAGCTTTAATTCAAGGGGTTGAACAAAAATATAACAAATGCTTGGGAATTACAACCATTTTTCTATACAGTCCCCCCATTTTCAGGGGCTCACATGTAATTGGACAAAGAATTATAATCATGAATAAAATGTTCATTTTTAATATTTTGTTGAGAATCCTCAGGCAATGTCTGCCTTAAGTCTGGAACTCATGGACATCACCAGAGGCTGGGTTTTCTCCTTTGTGAAGCTTTGCCAGGCCTTTACTGCAGCTGACTTTAGTTGTTGTTTGTGGGTCTTTCTGCTTTTAATTTTGTCTTCAGCAAGTGAAATGCATGCTCAATTGGGTTGAAATCAGGAGATTGGCTCGGCCATTGCAGAATAATCCAATTTTTTACCTTCAAAAACTCCTGGGCTCCTTTTGTGGTATGATTTGGTTCATCGTCCAGTTGTACTCTGAAGCGCTGCCCAATCAACTTTTTGACTGAATCTGGGCAGACAGTATATCCCTATACACTTCAGAATTCCTCCGACTGTTTCTGTCTTCTGTCACGTCATCACTAAACACCAGTAACCCAGTGCCTCTGGAAGTCATGCAGGCTCATGCCTTCATACTGCTCCACCATGTTTCACAGATGATGGTGTATGCTTTGGATCCTGTTCCAAGCCTTCTCCATACTTTTTTCTTCCCGTCATTCTGGGGTACAGGTTGATCTTAATTTCAGCCGTCCAAAGAATGCTTTTCCAGAAGTGGTCTGGCTTTTTTATTCTAATCTTGCCTTATTTGCACCTTGTGGTGAACCCTCTGTATTTGCCCTTGTGAAGTCTTCTCTTGATTGTAGAATTTGACAGTGACATGCCTTCCTCCTGGAGAGTGTTCTTCTCTTGGCTGGATGTTGTGAAAGGGTTTTTCTTTACCATGGAGAGGATCCTCCGATAATCCATGACTGTTGTCCTCTGTGGACGTCCAGAACTTTTTATGTTGCTGAGCTCCTTTGACTGCATAATGTGGGTTCACAGCAACAGCTTCCAAATGCAAACAGCACACTTAGAATCAACTCCAGACCTTTTACCTGCTTAATTGATGTAGAAATAATGAGAGAATAGCCCACGCCTGTCCATGAAACAGTTTTTGAGTCAATTGTCCAATTACTTACAATTACTTATGGTCCCTTGCAAAAGGGGGGAGGAATATTTCCTCCAATTGTGATGAGAATACCCTCATATTAAAGCTCAGAGTGTGCACTTTAAGCCCATACTCATTATATAACTTTAAATTGAATATGTTTTGGTCAGCTGCTAAAATAAGAACAATTGTGCATGTGTCCAAATATATAGGACCTGACTATATATATATATGTGACCCTGGACCAAAAACCCAGTCATAAGGGTCAATGGAAATTGAGATAAGCTTTCCATTGATGCATGGTTTGTTCGGATAGGACAATATTTAGATAGAACTATAAAAAAATCTGGAATCTGAGGGTGCAAAAAAATCTAAATATTGAGAAAATCGCCTTTAAAGTTGTCCAAATGAAGTTCTTAGCACAGCATATTACTAATTGAGACAAAAACTGAGTTTTGATATATTTACGGTAGGAAATTTACAAAATATCTTCATGGAACATGATCTTTACTCAATATTCTAATGATTTTTGGCATAAAAGTAAAATCAATAATTTTGACCTATACAATGTATTGCTGGCTATTGCTACAAATATACTTGTGCTACTTATGACTGGTTTTGTGGTCCAGGGTCACACACGCACATATATGGAAATACATTTTCAGAAAAACGTTCCGAACAGGGGTGGTAACTTTTCAAACTGTACTATGTAATATTTAAAATACTAATATGTGGCAAATAGAGTGCAGAGATGTACCTTTAATACCTTAGGGTTCAACCCATCAACAGCTTTGTACCTTTTTAGAGTGTATGCATTTGGATAATATGTATATGTGCAAATACAGAGGTCAAGTATCTGCCATAACACAGAGTGTGTACAGTGTTTAATTAGGCAATGACACTGAGTATATGCAATATTTCTTCAAGGAAGGCAACAGTTGTAGCACAAGTGGGAGTTCAAGTGTACCACTGGGACACTGAGAAAGAAGTAAACAAGGGTGTGAAGCCTTGTCTGATTGTTTAATCATGTTGAAAGCTGAGCTGTAGTGGAACAGCGTTCTCGGGTTACCTTATTGTAAGAGGACTATGTGAATGGTAGTGGAGATGGCATTCTCAGTGCACATGTACAGCAGCAAGCAAACTGTGTGTTCACTGAGATATGAGCCATGGTAATAATGTTGAAGCATTTTATTCATTTAAACAACACTTTGCTTTTTTTAAGAGCAGGATCTGTATTGGTTGTCTTTAAACATTTTGAGATAATGGCACAGGCAAAGGATAATCGAAAGGGAGAAAGTTCCTTGAAGTAAAAGTATTAATGTTTTGTTTACATAGTGTTGCCTTTGCTCTGTTTCTTAATCCGTTTTTGAGAATGCAGTACTGATTCTTACAGGAAGAGGGAGACAAACTGTACCATTGATTTAATGTGACATCTGATGTAATCTGTCAAAACCAAGAATTAATCAGAATCTTTAATTAGTTAATCCAATTGTACTGAGTGAAACTTAAATGCATCAAAATCTCTTTGCCCACTGTAGAATGTCCTAAATGTAAATGTCTGAATACCTCCCAGAAATAAACAAATCGCTTACTTAAATTATCCGCGCTAAAGCCTAACCGAATTTTCTGTGTTGTTGTTGCTTCGTATTTGACATGGCTTTTCACAATTGAATTTCTTTTTATTTGCAAGGGAAAGACATACAAGCATGGGAGAGCATTGAATATAAAGGCAGACATTATTATGAGGTGACTAATATCCACATGCTGCTTGCGGCATGGCCTCCTGCTTCCTGCAAGCTATTATCAAACTGTACACCCCAGCCTGTCTATTGTGATTATATTTGGTTGTCTACCGCCTCCATCTCTCCACACAAAAAGAGTATGCATGTTTAATGAACTCCCAGTTTATAGTTTATACAGATTTAATACTTACTGATCTGAGCTTTTTACTTCTTTGTTTGATACTATGTCACTGTTTGATACCAATACCTGTTAAGTATTATACACAATATTCTGTCAGTTTTTAATGGGTATGTGCCTTCTGAAAGATTATTGTATAAAACTGAGATTATGATGGGCCATCCTTCCCAGGTCTAGCTGCCAGACGAAGAAAACTGAATTGCCGCAAGGAACTCTGCATTATCCGCTAAGATTCAACACAAAGATTCAGACTGTGACATACATGGGACTAACATTCTTTTATTTGCCAACAGCCAAAGCACCTCCAGGCTCAGAGATAAGGAGCACAAAACACTGTAAAAATTCAAACGTACTTGAGACACCATTTGGGGATTTTTTCACACTGCCTGAATCCTCTGGAAAACATCTATTTAAGACACTTAAAATGTATATCGACAATTCTTGAGTAAACAGTATTATAGGCACCTTTAAAGTGTTTTTCTAAATATATATATATGCCATAGTTGCAGTCTGAGGAACCACAATGGTTTGTCAATTATCTTTTCATTTTTAGATTTTGACACCCTGTAGCTATTTTTATACCTTAATTACCTTATTTTAAATGTTTATTTAATTCTTTAAATGTTTGTTTTTATTTTTTTAAATGTTTGTTTAAATGTATTTTAAAGTTATTTTCTGTTTATTTAAATTCATTTTAAATACATTTATTTTAAATGTTTGTTTTTTAATGTAGCCTATGTCTGTTTGTAAAAAGTTTAGATTTAATGTTTAGTATTATTAATTTCCTTTTATTCATTAACATTCATTTTTATATTTAAATTTGTTTTTACAATTTTTACTTTATTTTTAAATGCATTTATTTAAATATTTTTAAAAGTATTTATTTAATGTTTTTAATGTATTTATTTACATTTATATATTTTAAATGCATTCATCTAAAATGATTTATATTTATAAATTTTATATTGACATTTTTATATTTGTCCTTTTTATGTTATGAAACCTCTATCTTAACATTTTGAGTTTCAGTGTTTTACATGTAAATAATTTCATATTTAATTTTACTGAATAGTTTTTATTATAATTCAGTAAAATGAGAGACTGCACTGTATTGGTAGGTGCTTCTGTTATATTGTCCACCTCCTGTAGGCAATATGTTAAAAGTCTCCCACCTTTTATCTGAAGCAAGTGGAGATTCTGAGGAGGAGGGTGTGTGTGAGTGCGATACAGAGAGAGGGAGAGAGAGGACTGCCGTTGAGATTGGACTCTATCACGTCTTCATTATTAGTCTAAAATGCTTTAGTACCTTATTACCGCAGGCTGCCATTCATCTGTACTGTCAGTCAAAGATAAGTCACGCGGGATACATTAAGTTCAGGTAGGTGAGTCGAATCGCGCGCCGACGTATGAAATCAATTCATTCATGTAGTGCCTTTGGTATATTGTGTCTTTTTTTTTTTTTAATAGAGCACAGCATAAGCAACCCGGACAAGCGTTACACAGATTTCAGTTAGACTTTGACGCTGAGTACTTGCAGCATTTTCTGTTTTGTGTGGAAATCGTTAGCAGCACTGACCATAACTGTCATGATGGCATTTGCTGTAACAACAAATAGTAACCTAACGAAAAATGTTGAACACGATTCTAAATAAAAGCTGGCTTTACGTACATATAGCCGAAAGAAGGCATGTGAATCACCGCACCACCAGTGCTATGGAGAGTCGCTTCTTTATGAATGAAACGGGCTGCGTATGATATGGTGATGTTGAACTCCTATAGTTTACTCCTGTGTGTGTCCAACAACCGGCCCCATGATGAGATAAAATGTACAAGATACGCTGGTGCAAACTGACTGCAGTCTGTGAGGATTTCCGTTTACACGCGCTAGGGCTTTTACATAGCATATACATTTTCACTGTTTAACAGTAGGCTAAACCAGCAGGATCAGTCATCCATTTAATTGGAAATATAATATTCATGTCACTTTGCATCATTAAAAAGGCCTTTTTGGATGAGTAAACGGCTGAACGTATAGTGGGCTAAAGAAAAGAGTCTAATTTGGTTGTGCAACGTGAACATTGAGAAAGAGGATCCGCGCGCTGCTGACGTCGTCTTGGGTGCATTAGTATAATAATATATCATCGTATAGAGCCAATGCATGACCCTCTTGTTGCGGAAGATGATGCAGGCTGCGCTCATAATGGAATCTAATGCAGCAATTTATATGCAGACTAATTCACAGACGTGCATCAGTTTTTAGTGTTGCACCAGAGGCAATAATAGAATGCTGGAACGAGCTGAATGAGAAAAGGGCGAACCACTTCCAGTAGCCTATGCTTTTAATAGTAACAGAAGTTTTAATAGTAGTAATGTTTAAAGCCTTTTAGACATCCTCACCTCATCTGGCCTATAATGGGGTTTTAAAGGTGCTCTCATTATTATTTGCTAATTAAAAAGTTCTGCAGATAAATAAGCTGTACATTTGAGAAATGTTATAAAGTTATGTACAATAATTGAGATGACAAGTTAAGCCATATCTGATTTCTAGAAAAATAAAAGTTTTAAATGTAGGGGGTCGCCCGACTCGCCCCTCATGGATGCCGCCATATTGACATCACATGACCTATCCTATCATGCAATAAAGTGCAACAGTTGGGTTATGGTTGTAACAATATCTTATACACCTTTAAAGACAGACTTGCTGTGATCTCAAAGGTTGTTAATTGATGGTATATTATTTTGTTAATGTCATTTTTTTCCTTGTCAGAAAATGGATGTGTGTCGTATGAGACCATAAACACAAATAAAGAAAAGGAACAAAAGACTTGGAGCAAAGCATCAGCAATTCAGAAAACTTAATGCATCCTTGCCAGTATCACTATGTCACTATGAAGCCCCAAACTATTGGGACAAATAAGGGATAAACAAAAACTTAGGATGTATCCCAGGGGTCCTCAACTCTGGACCTCGAGATCCACTTTCCTGCAGAGATTAGCTCCAACCTGGATTAGACGTACCCACTAGAACCTTTAACCAAGAAAGCGTAACGGCTAATGCTAATGTTTCTGCTTTGGCTGTAGGCTACATGGGAGAGGAGACCAGAGGCTGTTTTTTTTTTTTTTAATTGATGTCAGTGGAGGAGAGGCTTCACTATGCTGAATAAACAGCATTTTAAAGGAAACAGCTTAACATTTAAAAGGGACCTATTGTGCCCCTTTATACAAGATGTAAAATAAGTCTCTGATGTCCCCAGAGCGTATATGTGAAGTTTTAGCTCAATATACCCCGCAGATAAATTTTTATAGCTTGTTAAAATGGCCACTTGTAGGGTTTGAGCTAAAACGCTCTGATTTTGAGTATGTTGCTTTAAATGCAAATTAGCTGTTGCTACCGGAGAAGAGGGCGGAGCTTCAAGAGCTCAAGCTCCAGCATTAGCAATGCTAGCCTTTGCAAATAAACATTCCACTATTAATACAAGCCTGTTATCTTTACAGAAAACATACTCGGTTTCAAAGTCAGTCATCTGATTGTACTGTGAATAATAAA
This sequence comes from Barbus barbus, assembly GCF_936440315.1. NCBI lineage: Eukaryota > Metazoa > Chordata > Actinopteri > Cypriniformes > Cyprinidae > Barbus > Barbus barbus. Next base: position 9,893,377 of record NC_136754.1, read on the forward strand.
TTAGCATTTATGAATTACATAGATGGGGAGCATGGTGGGATAAAAATAACAACTTAGCTGGTCTCATGCTATCACAAACTTTATAAGTCCCACTTCTGATTATGAGCTTGACAACTTCAAGCGATCGACTCACATTGATTTCATATGCAACTTTTAACTACTACATTCCTATTTAAGATAATTCTGGAACACAGCATCAGTGAAAACAGGCAGAGACAATGATTGCTTTAGCAATTAGCCTTACAGAGTGCCAAGAAGCTCTTTCAGAAAGGCATTTTGGAAAAAAAGGCATGATACTTACTTCGTCTGGAACTGATGTTCACGCAGGAGCGTTGGTATTGATTCCTAAACCTTTAGTGGATGTTACCATTTTTTTCCCGGGATATTTAAGTGAAGTAACATTCAGCCAAGTATGGTGACCCATACTCGGAATTCGTGCTCTGCATTTAACCCATCCAACGTGCACACACACAGCAGTGAACACACACACACCGTGAACATACACTCGGAGCAGTGGGCAGCCATTTTATGCTGCGGCGCCCGGGGAGCAGTTGGGGGTTCGGTGCCTTGCTCAAGGGCACCTCAGTCGTGGTATTGAGGGTGGAGAGAGTGCTGGACATTCACTCCCCCCACCTACAATCCCTGCCGGCCGGAGACTCGAACCCGCAACCTTCGGATTACAAGTCTGACTCTCTAACCATTAGGCCACGACTTCCCCGAAATTTCCTTCGAAAATGAAATTTAACCACAGTGTCCTCAGCTCAGGTGGGGGGAGATTATGGCGACTCCTATGTTCATTAGTGCATCCCAAAACACAACACTTGTAAAGTTTCTTTGGTGCTGACATTGTATATATCTCCAGTAATGGCGGACCGCAGCTTCTCACTCAGGGCTCAGTGTATGCTAATAGGGCAGACAGCGTCACAAATGGGCGGGACTTTCAGAGAATCATAAACAGCTCATTTGGAGAGACAGTTTATGATTTATTCGTATTATAAAAAAATCAGTTGGTGGATTATTAACATTATAGGCTGGTTGTTTTCACACACTGCGGCCACACAACTGTGTTCAAACATCTTATAAAAGTTATTTTTGCATAATAGGTCCCCTTTAATGATTTGACAGCCTATGTTTTACACTATACAATACTTTTGGATTTAACTTTTTTTTAGAGTTTACACCAAAAAGTTGCAGTTTTATAAGAGAAGTCACTGATTTTTTGTGACAGGTGGGATTTAGTTTACGGCACTTATCATTTATTCCAATGTAAACGGCGATAGAGTGTTGCACATCTCTGACTGAAATTCAATGACGTCAAGGCTGTAATGTGATTGGTTTTTAAGGCACATGTGATCCAAGTTAGCCGTTACACTTTCTCCAATAGTAAGTAATACAGACCCTCTTATCTCCCAATAGTAAGACAATCTAGTCTGTTTGTTGTAATCCTGAAGACCTTCATTAGATTGTTCAAGTATGTTTGATTGGGTTTGGAGCTAAACACAGTGCACAGTGGTTGGGTATTCTTTAGCACAGATGTTCTCAACTTTTGCCATCGACGTCCACTTCCAGAGTTTAGCTCCAACCTTGATCAAACATAATGCCTGTAACTTTCTAGTAATACCGAAGACCTTCATTATCTTGTTCAGGTGAGTTTGATTAGAGTTGAAGCAAGATAAATGGACCTCAAGGGCCAGAGCTGAGAACCCCTTTGAGTTGCATTGTGGGATTAAATGAGTGCCCTTTATAATGTCGACTAATGGATGTCCCCTCAAATAGCACTATAGGGTACTGAGTGCACCTTTAAGAGTGTATTGCTGTATTGAGGTGGTCAGGTGTTATCCTGGTGGGTTTACTTTATATTAGGCCTATTCTTCTCTCTTTGAAATCTATAGTGACAGATTGGTCTCCGCTGCTCCTAAAAAAATCTGAGCTCAGGCCGAGACAGCCCTGCAAGAGCTTATAGTGAGCAGGGCACTTAAGAGCACAGCCTGGGCCTGGATTGCAGTTTGACAAGATGTTTTCTTCTTTTAGTCCACTACCAAGAAGCTTTGCTTCTGTGTGCACTCCTTAACAGATGCAGAATGTACAACCAAGAAAACTAATGTTACTTAGTTGCCACAACCTCCTGTTTGATTTAAACAAGGAAATGAATGGTTGTTTTCAGAGCAAACCGTAACTAGACTAGAAATTAGGGGAGGAACAATACATCAATATGGATTGATGCATCAATCAAATGACTACAATATGATGTAACAATGCAGTGCTTAAAAAAACGATATATATTTTTAAGATGTACAAATTTGACACTCTCGTGTTAGCCACATCTGCACACAAATGCATTTTACTGAGTTGCCATCCAATATTTAAGTTTTCACAACTTTATTTTTTTAAATGTGTTTTTTTTAATATTTTATTTTCTATATAAATGCATTTTTTTCAACAACTGGAGTGGATAATAGATTTGCACAATTTAGAGATTGAAAGTGTTTCTTGACTGTTGTCAATAGCTTTTCTTAATGCACAAGCCAATAATGAGCTGTCATCAGATGATTAATGATCATTATGTTTTTATATTAATTTAAAAACTTAAGTATATTTTTTGTGTGAATGTTCCAATTGGGATACAGGATTTGCAATTTTACGTTAAATACAAATATTCATGTTATATTTTAGTTATATTTGTGAGTTATGTAACTGGTTGTGTAAAAAGTCACATAATATTGATTATATCAATCGCAGATGCAAATGTATCACAGCATGTTTTGACGTATCGGCAAATATCACTTGCTAAAAGAATCAATGTCAGATCATATCATCTGATTTACAGCCCATGTTATAAATCTGTCTAAATCTGTTTTAACTAATTCGTTTTTTTTTCTTTAAATATATTAAAAGTTTACCTGGAAGATAGATGTGGCTCAAAGGGCAGAGATCAAGCCATGTGACTGTTTCATACTCATAAAGACATGAAATATGAAATACTCATGATGAATTTAATAAGCATGCTCATTTGAGATGAACTGATTAAGTATATAAACTCATAGACATTTACCACCCACTTAACCTCACCAGTTAAGCTGTGAAAATTCCTGCCTAGAGAGCTGCAATGTTATTAACAATGAATTCAAGGTGTAGCAGGTAATGGAGAAAAGGAACTAAGCAACCGGACTAGCCAACAGCCACATGCATGTGCAAGTTCTCGGGCAGCAAACCTAAAGTAATTCGCAAACGATAGTAAATCAATCAAGTTTATTTGTGGAGGACAATCCATGCATTTGATTTAGCTCCTTACACACTAAGGCATTGTAATGGCTGAGCATATGTTTAAAGGTAAATCTCAGTATTAAGGTTTTAAGATGCAAGTTGTCTGCCAGTGCGTAGGCCAGTAATAGGGATCAAGCACAAAGCCTCTCAAAAACACTTTCTATCATCTCGGGATGACAAATGCTGTTTACAGTGGTTTTTATCTAGTTCAAAGATCTCTCATGATCTCTTAGCTATTATATCAGACCTTCATGCACTCTGTCCCTCAGCTGCGGCCTCGTATCACTGGAGCTTTGCTTTGTGGCATGGATGCATGCCGGGAGTTTTAAATCTTTGAATTGGGTCACTGGAAGCACATCCAGCAGGCAGACGAGGTAAAGCGCAATGATTAGCCTCTAAGCCCAGTCCACAGAGGAGCAATCTGTTTGACGGACTGATCGACAAGAGCAAGAGAGATGCTTCTTGCAATGCTGGCAGGGACACAGTAAAACTGCAGAACACTTATGGTAAGGTAAAACGCAACAGAGTAATTAGCCAGTCAGCTGAAGCTGTCATGTATAGTCATTTGTTCTGAGCTCATGAGGTAGGAGAGTCACATTATGGTGTCAGGTATATTGTTAACATGTATTTGACTTTATTGATAGTTGCTTGTTGTTACTTTTAAATGATTTTAATGATTACTTTCTTTCTGTCATGTTTTATGCATATTCAAATCCTTTATTATTATTATGGTATGAATGTATTTAAAGGCATTGTTCACCCAAAACCAGAACATTCTGTGATTATTTACTCGCCCATGTTGTTCCTGACTTTCTTTCTTCTGTGTAATACAAAAAAATACATGTTATAGGTTTTTTTTTTTTTTTTGTCCATACAATGAATGTCGGTTCCAGTGTTATTTTAAACTTTATTGACTTGACTGTTGAACTGTATAAACAAAAACAGTAGACAGACGACAGAATTTCATTTGTTTTTAGGTGCACTATTCCTTTGAAATCTAGCATGTCAAGTCTTTATTAAATATGCTCTATGAGGTTAATTATGCTGTCAGTACATGCATAAATTATGATTTTTGACATATTTGGAAATGTATTGTATTAAATTAAAAATTAATGTGCACTCTTAAATTAAATTATCTTAATTAATTAATAGAATCTGATTAGGCCCAACTGACTACTGTGAAGGCAAATGTGTTAGATTTAGTCTGGCCAGTATTTATTTACAACTCTGTTTTAGATCTAGACATTATTTTCTCATGCCCCTGCACAGCTGAATGAGTGAGTCTGGGCTAATCCAGCAACATTTGGCGAAGAGAGATGGCAGATGGTATATGGGGTATTTATAGGCTGTAGCCCTGCTCCCCTTATGAGTCCAATTTTTTCCTATACTGTAAACACTGTATATACACAAGCACACATCTGTGGCATAAAGACCCAGCAGGGATTTCTTGACAATAATAACTTTGTAGAGTGCTGGGCATTTAGCATTTTAAGGAAAGAGTTAAAAATAGACCTCTTAAAAATTGAACTTTTGTCAGTATTTATTCACCCTCATGTCACTCCAAACCTTTCTTTTTTTCTCTGGAACACAAAGGAAGATATTTTGAAAGAAAGAGAAAGTAATACAGGTTTGTATGGAAGCCTGTTTTCACCACGGAATAAAAGAATAAAAAAGGTCATTGTGACTTTATATATCTGGCTTTTTCAAAAAATCTTGCAATACTGTTTTTCTTTTCATAGAACACAGGTAATTGCAGCTTTTTATTTCACAATTTTGACTTTTTTCCCTTGAGGTTATATCTAACAGTTCAGACATATCTTTTCAGAATTGCACGAACACAATTGCTTTTTATTTTAATTCTTTTAATAAAACAAACAAAAAAACTGGACTGTAATATGTGAATTCAGAATTCATAGAAGAAAAGTCAAGAACAAGAGAATGAACAAATGATAACAGAATTTTAATTTCTGGGTGAACTTTCCCTTTATATTCTTCATATTCAGTTTTTTAAAAATCTCTGCTAAATTTAATTTATTCATTATTGCAGTGCATCTGGATATTATATCTGAACAGTAACCAAAATATATATATGCATACTTATTGATCTGTTTCCCCCTTGTTGTTTGACTTATTTATTGTTTAGAAATATCAATTTTGATCACAGTTACAAAACCCCCATCTGCTTAGCTTTTATGTGCACCACAAGAAATAGATAATGACATAATACTAAGTCATACACTTAATGGCACCAAGACTATTTTTCCATTTCCGTACCCCTCCCTCTTCCTATTCATCCCACTCTCTCTTTCTGTTTCAGTCTGCACATGCAGTAACCAACACTTATGCCCAAGTTTGATTTCCCAGAACACTGACATTGGTCTCAGACTCGGTGTGCACACAGCCCGTGAACACTAATGTGCGCATGCAGATGCCTCTCTATCTCCTGTCAGTGTCTTTAGTATGCAGTAAAACGAGGCATATCTGATTCCCACAGAATAAGAGTAATTTCTGAACCGAAAATCCTTTTTTTTTTTCAATAGAATATTGGTATCCATGGGGATATGACAATGGAACTGCCATTTATGGCAGAGTGAAAGCCTGGTTTGACTGATAAAGAGAAAGCAGCTCTTTAGACAGTATATTATGCTGCAAAGCTTCTCGCTCAGATTAGAGCAGACTCAGGCTAATGGACTCGGCCTGATGGGCGTCCTGTGGAATCCAATGCAGTGATTCACTTTAAAGGGCTGTTCACACGCTTCAAAAACAGCTAGATGCATCTATCTGTTGTTCTATTGCTGTCTGTCTGAAACTAAATTTTTACACAGAAATTGCTAGGAAATTTCACAAAGAATCTGCAAGTAGAACAATTAATTAAAAGTGAAAATTTTCAAGTATAAAAACTGAAATCGATCTATCTACAGTATGAATTGCTTTTACAGTTTTCTTATTCACTCTTAACATTCTCTAAACTGTATCAGAATCAGAATGAGCTTTATTGGCCAAGTATGTTTACACATATGAGGAATTTGTTTTAGCTCCACAGACACGAGAGGAGGGGAAAACAAGACACAGGACTGACAGTGTACAGGTCTGATATGTACAAACTGTAAGTGAAATTGTCATTTGTTTTATGGTACGTCACAATTCTACTGCATGTTTGCTAATTGTAGTAATTCACCCAAATTATTTAATTATAATAGCTAGCCATTGTGTCACACTGATATTTTTAGATACAGAATTTAACTACAGGAAACTAAGGAAAAAAACTGTTTTAATTCTATCCTTCTTTACATGTTTCTTCTTTACAAACTGCAATTCTGACTCCTGCTTTCTACTTCAGTTACAATTGAATTCAAATTCACAACTTTGTCTTCTATTATGTGACATTTAGAAGTGAAAATATGTGGTTTTAAATCTGATAATAATAATAATTTAAAAAAAAAAAAAAAAAAACATAAATTAAGACAGTGTAGTCACATCATCTACCAACAAGGCAGTAGACTTGACCGCTTGCCCAGACCAAATGTCAGTTTATTAAAATAGCTCCTAAATAACTCTTTAGCTATTAGTAAACATTATTCAGCGAGGCCTATGTGATATCAGCAGAAAAGGAAATTTGTTTAAAACAACAGCAAATTATTACATATTGATTCAAGACTATGAGGAACTTTTAATTTGTTTGGAATAACATGCACCAATGATTCGCTCACAATAAGTCCAGAAAGCAAATAGGGTCATTTGTCTATATACTGTTGTTTCCGACTTCTGTATGCATGGCCCTGGAGTGTGTGGTTTGCAAACAGAACTGCCAGTATACTGAGCCCTCACTTCCATTTACTGTGATTGTTTAAGAGTATGTGGCACAGCGCCCATGTGCTATTCAGCAAACAGTACCTTTCGAATCCTAATGTCTGAGTGATATATTCCACATTCACTTCGGTAAAAGCAAGGTCATTCCCAAATCTGGCAGCATCAGCACATTGCTGTGAGAGAGTTTGGGAGAACCTTGAATGAGGGACATGCATTATAATCTCTCCTCGTGCCAAACTTAATCTATAATACAGTTTGGCTGGAGTTGCGAGACGCTGTAACAGCATTAATAAGCTCAGCGGCTCTCCGGCCCTTCCGCGAGGGACTTATGGAATAAATAACACAGCACTCCAAGGGAGATTGACATCAATCACAGCGCAGAAACAAGTGTGACACCTTAAGAGAGGCGAGAGGGGGGAACCAGCCTGTCAGAGGCATGAAATCCGCAGACACTAGCATTGATCAAAGGCTCAGTGTCCTCTGCTCATTGATTTGACAGCGCGCAGAGTGTTAGAGCGAGGGGGAGAGGCACCACGGCTTCTCTTGACTGCTGTTGGGATTGCTGCACCCTGCCAAGCATGTTGCTGCACATTAAGCCCTGAGTGCAAGTAGCCTGGTGTCATAATGCTGGATGAAAATATGAAGCAGGCCAGCTTTGAAAGACACTGTTGTTTTTTTTTTCTTTTCAGAACCTTGATGTAATTTTTCAGACACAAAACTTTTTTGACAAAAAAAAAAAAGTCCTCACTTGTAACAGGCTGTACAACTTTCAAAACACTGTATTTTGCAGTAATATCTTTTACGTAACCTTGCACTTGCAGAATGTTCAAATAACTCATTAATTACCGTATGAACATTCATTTAGATCACCCATACACAAGCTATTGATTCACTGTGTAGTTGTTTGTACAATCATTAAAACCGTAGTACAAATTATGCAATGCATGTCTCATTATGGTACTACACTCAGACAATGAAGGAGTCAAAAGGGTTTGGAAAGGTTCCATAGATGTTAAAGGAATAGTTCGCCCAAAAATGAACATTTGCTGAAAATTTATTGACACAGGGCATCCAGGATGTAAATGAGTTTGTTTCTTCATTGAAACAGACTTTGAGAAATTTAGAAATACATCTCTTGCTTGCCATCGGATCCTCTGCAGTGAATGGGTGCCGTCAGAATGAAAGTTCAAACAGCTGATAAAAGCATCGCAATAATCCACAAGTAATACACATGATTCCAGTCCAACAGTTAACATCTTGTGAAGTAAAAATATTTGTTTTTGTAGTAAAATATAAGTCCTCTATCCATAATATTTTTTTCTGCTATGACAAAGTCATTTTGTCTGAATCAGTAGAGAAATATGCACACATCAAGTACTGTTTAGTGAAAGCAATCCAGAATAGTTTTAAATAAATATGTTGGGGGATTTTGATGCGAGAGGACAACAGGGACTGCACTTTTTCACTGGGGGAAGAATTATGGTGGATTATGGACCAGAAGCAACTTTTTGGAGTTAAAATGTCTTAATTATGGATTTGTTTCTTACAAACACTCAGCTTTCAACTTCACAAGATGTAAATTGATGGAATGGAGTCATGTGGATTACTTGGGGATTATTGTTTTTATCAGCTGTTTGGACTCTCATTTTGACGGCACCCATTCACTGCAGAGGATCCATAGGTGAGCAAGTGAGGTAATGCAAAATTTGGCAAAATTTTCAAATTTTTGGGTGAAATATTAGATGCCTATTAGAAGCCTTTATTTTTATAAGTGTGCACATACATTGCTTTAAAAAACTATAGAGAATACCACAGACACAGTAAATCATTGAACAAATGCTAAAAAATGTTACAGTACTAATGAAATAAACAATCACAACATCTTTGAATCAAGCTGTTTTATAATCAGCTCAAGGTTTCTGAGACAAATAATGTCTGTCATGTCTGCCATCATATGAATAGTATATGTGATGCAAGTTCAGCGGAAACTTCGATTGAACTGTGGTAGTTTCATTGGAGGTGTCTTTCAGTATCCCTCCTCTGCTGGTGTGAAATTGAGGCATTGATTACTGAGGTTGAAATTGGTGTAAAACCAAATTGCGTTCTTGCTTGCTTCTGCATAATCTATACACAATTCGATGTGTGTTCTATGTTTGTGGTTCTCTGACACTGATGGATATGGTCTGTGTCTTGGCTAAATTATTCATGAGGACATTAAATTGCACATATAAAAGCTTATTTAAAAAAAATCTAAAACCTTTTACTCTCAGATGGATGCATAGTGCTTCAGTTTGAATGCTAGTGTGCTCAGGAACAGAAAACAGTTTAGAATGATTGTTTTTGCTCTGAGGCAATAAATAATGCACTGCTGTAAACTGCAGCGAAAGCAAGAGAGTGTCTGAGGGCAAAGCACAGATACATTATGATGAGTTGCATTGTGATTTCTTAATAGTATGATGGATGACAAGGCTCATGTCTCTTTCTTCAGAAAAGCCACTTGAGTCCTGTAAAGAGGCAAAACATCTCTAAATGTGTTTGTGGATCATACCTGTAATTTTGAATTAGATAAATATCCAGTAAATAAATTATGATCATGTTAAATGTTTAAAGCATAATGGACTTAAATAGGATGTGTGATGAAGTGTTTCTGGGCATGAGTAATTTTTCTGAATACACTGAACACACTGTGTGACATGACACAATCACAGCCAGTCTGAATAAATGTGATGTTTAATGTACAATTATTTATTTATTTACTTTTTGAGGAGTGAGGTTTCATAGTGGGCATGGCTACTCGTTGTGAGAAATAGAACTAAGCATTCAACAGCATGTTTGGTGATTGATTACATTTTTTTTGCTTGTCAATCATTTCTGTCCTGTGTGTCATGTTTAACAATGTACTTTAGCATTATGTGATTTTAGGGTCAGAAGTGGATGCTAGAGGATTTGCGGGAAGTATTTTTGGAAAAACATTCATGATTTTTTTTTAGGCTTTTTAAAATGAACATATTCACTTAAAATGTTAATAAATATGATTATTATAGATTTTTTAAACACATTTACCTTGGTCATAAATTCTGAGATTAATTACAGTTACAGTATTTTATTCTGTTGAGAGCCTTTTGATTTAAAAATAAGAAATAATAAAACAAATATTTGTGTAGTTTTGTGGAAAAAAGGAAAACCTTGTCTTCTTTACTAGCTAAAGGGGGAAAACTTCAACTTTAAATATCTATTTATTACAACCAAAAAAGCAAGTGCAAGATAAAAAAATAGTTTTACTGAGGATTTTTGAAAATAAATAAAGAATAGTTTGAATAAAACTGTTTAAAAATAATATTTAAAACTTTTAGATTGACAATATAATACAGTACAATTGTTTTGTCAATATATGATATATTTTGTATTAATATGAATCAAATGAATTCATCTTAGGCAAGGCAAGGCAAGGCAAGTTTATTTATATAGCACATTTCATACACAGTGGTAATTCAAAGTGCTTTACATAAAAGAAAGTGAAAGACATTTAAAATCAATAAAAACATGGAAATAAAAATAATAAAAACAAAGAATTTTAAAATGATATAGAAAATGATTTAAAATAAATTTAAAGAAAATGATTATACATAAAATGTATTGCAGTCAGTTCGGACATATAGCACAGTGCTCATTCAACAAATGCACAGTTAAACAGATGAGTTTTGAGTCTTGATTTAAATGTGGCTAATGTTTTAGCACATCTGATCTCTTCTGGAAGCTGGTTCCAACTGCGGGCCGCATAATAGCTAAAAGCAGACTCCCCTTGTTTTGTGTGAACCCTTGGTATTTCTAACTGACTCGATCCTAATGATCTGAGTGGTCTGTTTGGTTTATATTCAGTGAGCATATCAGCAATATATTTAGGTCCTAGGCCATTGAGTGACTTATAAACGAGTAAAAGTACTTTAAAATCAATCCTAAATGTAACTGGAAGCCAGTGTAAGGACCTGAGGACTGGTGTGATATGCTCAGATTTTCTGGTTCTAGTCAGAATCCGGGCAGCAGCATTCTGGATGAGCTGCAGTTGTCTAATGGTCTTCTTGGGAAGGCCGGTGAGGAGACCATTACAGTAATCCACCCTGCTGGTGATAAAGGCATGAACAAGTTTCTCCAAGTCTTGACTGGAAACAAAACATCTAATTCTTGCAATATTTTTGAGATGATAGTATGCTGATTTAGTTATTGCTTTGACATGACTACTGAAACTAAGGTCTGTCTCCAGAATCACCCCAAGATTTCTGACTTGATTTTTAGTTGTTTGACCCCTAGAGTCAAGGTATGCATTCACCTTGAGAACTTCATCTTTATTTCCAAATGCAATGACTTCAGTTTTCTCCTTGTTTAACTGAAGAAAGTTCTGGCACATCCAACTGTTAATTTCATCAATGCATTGGCAGAGGGTGTCAATGGGGCTGTAGTCATTTGGAGATAAGGCTAGGTAAATCTGGGTATCATCAGCATAGCTGTGATAGGCAATTTGGTTCTTCCTCATTATCTGACTTAGTGGGAGCATATACAGATTAAACAAGAGCGGTGCAAGAATTGAGCCTTGTGGGACTCCACATGTCATGGCCGTCCACTTAGACTTATGTTCTCCTATACTCACATAATAACCTCTCCCTTCTAAGTATGATCTGAACCATTTGAGTGCCATCCCAGAAAGCCCGACCCAGTTTTCCAGTCTCTCTAAAAGTATGTTATGATCTACAGTGTCAAACGCAGCACTAAGATCTAGTAGTACCAGCACTGATATTTTGCCAGAATCAGAATTGACGCGAATATCATTTATTATCTTAACGAGTGCTGTCTCTGTGCTGTGATGTGCTCGGAAACCAGATTGAAAATTGTCCAGGTATCCATTTGACTTTAAGTAGTTGTTCAGCTGATTAGAAACTACCTTTTCAATTATCTTACCTATGAAAGGAATATTTGATATGGGTCTATAGTTGCTCAACATGGTGTTATCAAGATTGCGCTTTTTCAGAAGGGGCTTAACAACTGCAGTTTTAAGGGAGTTTGGAAAAGTCCCAGAGAGAAGTGAGGCGTTCACCACTTCTAAGAGATCAGCTTCTAAACAGTTAAGCACATTTTTGAAAAAGGATGTGGGAAGTGTGTCAAGATAGCAGGTTGAAGATTTAAGGTGCTGTACTATTTCTTCCAAAATTTTGTTATCAATTTCTTTAAAAACACACATAGTCACTTCTTTTTGAAATTGCGGTCGAATCTGTGTGACCTCTGCATAACTTGAGGATCTTAAAATAAATGGGTGCATTAAAAAAATATTTTGTAGTGACTATTGGATGTCAGTTTTATAACAATTCTATAACAATTAACGTAATGAATAAAAACTGATTCTACACCAAAATTATTTGAGGGGTATATTTGGTGGTACTTGGAATCAAAATGTTCGAAAGCCCCTGTTATATGCTAATAGTACAATACACAATCATCTAAAAAATGTTTCTTTTCCCTCTATTAGGTCTAGAAAGCAAGTGGCGCAGCTGAAGGCCCAAGATGCCCGAGCAGAGCAATGACTACCGTGTGGTGGTGTTTGGAGCAGGGGGTGTGGGGAAGAGCTCCCTGGTGCTCCGTTTTGTGAAAGGCACTTTCCGGGACACCTACATCCCGACAGTGGAGGACACGTACCGGCAGGTGATCAGCTGTGACAAGAGCGTCTGCACCCTGCAGATCACAGACACAACCGGCAGCCACCAGTTTCCTGCCATGCAGCGTCTGTCCATCTCCAAGGGTCACGCATTCATCCTGGTCTACTCCATCACTAGTAAGCAATCCCTGGAAGAATTAAAGCCCATATACCAGCAGATTCTCGCTATCAAAGGCAATATAGAGAACATCCCCATCATGCTCGTGGGAAACAAGAGCGATGAGACTCAACGGGAAGTGAAGACTGAAGATGGAGAGGCCCAGTCCAAGATCTGGAAGTGTGCTTTCATGGAGACCTCGGCTAAGACTAACCACAATGTCACTGAGCTTTTCCAGGAGCTTCTCAACTTGGAGAAGAAGAGGAACATGAGTTTGAACATCGATGGCAAGCGTTCTGGGAAGCAAAGCAGGGCTAACAAGCTGAAGGGGAAATGCAACATCATGTAGAGTGCTTGTTAGAGCCAGAACCGGGACATGGTGAGATAAAGCGGAGATATAGAGTGATAAAATAACAAAGGAAAGGAACTGAGGAGGGAAAAATTAATGGAGATGGTGTTATTTGACATTTCATGCTTATTTCCGATAACAAGGATTTTACTCTGACATCTCAAATTTCATTTTTCACTATCAGTCTTTGGCCTTAACAAGCACTGGCCTGTTCATATTGCCTTGTCTATTCCTATTACAGAGCATCGCCACCATCTCTCACATCTGAGAAAAATTCAGACAGCAATCGCTTGCTAAACAACCCTTTTTGAGTTCATGATGCAGATATTTTTATTAAATGGTTGCTCCTGCATAGCTAAAGCAGAGTCAGGCTTTATATCAGCCATGATATCCAAACATAAGAATATGCACAATGACAACTAAATTTTTGTTTGTATATTTATTCAAATGTTGAGCAAGTAGCGTCAGTATGAGATCATATAACAATATAGTCAAACCACCCTTTAATACTTTATTACAGGTTGTGTAGAATACACTTTTATTTGTTGTCCTCATAACATTTTGATGATTACTTTTGCATGTCCTTATATCTTAACAAATACCAACTAATATTTAGGACAATGATTTTGTTAAACATTAGCAAAATACCAGAGAAACTTCTAAAGCTTTGTAAAATTATTACCTGCAGTGACATCAAGGCAGATCAAAAATCTGAAAGCATATACACACTTCATATTTCATGCAGATGCACACATGCTTATGCAAAGCAGCAAGCACTCATCATCATCATCATCATCATCATCATCTGTGGTGTTCAGCTGCTCAAAATTCAGACACTTCTGGCCTCCCTAGTAATTTAGAGTGAGCTAGAATCTCCATATTCTTTTCTTATGTTTCTCAATATGAACTACTCATATTTTATAACTGTATAACTGAGACAATAACAAATGTAGTCAATCAGGAAATGAATGCATTTGCAGGAGGTGCATTGTGGCAGCAAAATTAAATTGAGGATGCAAGTCTTCTACCCTATTTATAGAGAATAATGTGAACATCGAAGACTATGGCCACCTGAAGTTATAAGAGTTTTAGGAAAAAAAAAAAAAACATTTAAACATTAGCCATTTTTATTTATATGGCAGTATCAGACATTACAGGAGTTTTTGGGTTGAAACAATTCAGTTTTTGTGTTCGCAGTGACCCTAATAGGAACGCCACCAACCTGTTTCAGTTTCGGTATAGAGAATGCAATCACACTGCAAATCAGCCTTTGACAAAAGAAATCTCTTGCTTCAAAGGGCCTTGATTGTATAGCATTATATTTTTATTTAACCAGCTGATTGCCTTTGTACACTGATGTGAGAAAGAGCTCCTTTAATATGTTTTCAGGTAGTGCATTACAGATCTGACAACATTATTTATCCATGTTGTGCTGGTTTGCTAGTTTTTGAACAGGGTACACCAGAAATGAGTAGAAAAAGAAAGCTTTACACAGCAACATTTCAGAAAACTATAATACAAATAAGACCGAATTCATATGGTTTATTTTGTTAGACTTGTAAATTAAGCAGTTTTAGTCGCATATTATAATTCTGTGGTAAAAAGCGACTTATTAAAAAGAAGTACATTAAACACACAGATATAAATGATAACATTTCACACGAGTAAAACCATACATTTTATTTTGGCGCAGGTAGAAAAATAGCATTATAAATAAGTAGAACAGTATTATATCTCACCCCCTATATACAGTAATTATAATATATACTAATGATATACTGTGACAAATATTGCAATAGAACAAAAAACAATATCATCAGTCATATATAGTTTGCTGTCAGTTAATATTATGACTCAGCCTGTTGCCTCTGATTGATGTATATGATTGATATTTTAATATTAGTTTCCTGGATGCCCCACCAACACATTCATCCCCTTAAAATGGTGCTATAATTTACCACCTCCCTACTGGTGACAGCGGTTCTGCTCTGCATAGTTTATACAGTCATATCATGATAAAAATCCCCTCTTTTATCACTCTGCAGAGTTTTGCTGATTTATGGCTTTGCAATTTGCTAAATTCAGAACAACGCCTCATCCATCTATCCTGACTTATTCGAATTCGTTATACCTGACTCTACGTGTCCAACCTCTATAAAGCCCATTCAGCTGGCGTATGAGTCACACTGCTGATACCATCAGAGCCTCTGCAAGCTGCACGAGAGGAAAACTGCAGAGCGTCTTGCATTTTACATGCATGGGAAGTCTGCGCTCTCTGTAGAGTGTCAGCTACCTGCGATCCTTTCTGTTGACTTGCCTCCGCAATGCCAATGCCCACCAGTTCTGTGTATAAAATCATTTTTTGAACCCGTATCATGCACATTTTATTGTAAATATTTGTAAATTGTATGTAAAGAATATGACACTGTAAAGAAATCATCACTGACTCTTGTAGGATGAACCTACAGACATGGACACAAGTCCTTTGAAAGCTCTTCATGTGTTTGGTTGGAATCCCAGGGGACTTTTGTGTACATCTGGATTATCTTCATGCAGTTTTCAGTATCTTAAATCTGGTTTACACAGTGAGCACTTTAAATGCCTAAGGGTAATGGAATGTACTGTGAAACGTATGTAAATGACGACCTCCATTTAATAATTCAAACTACGCATGGTCCCACTTGATGTTTAGCCAGCATGAGGGCAAGCAACAAAACTGTGAAGTGACTTTTCAACTCTGCATTTTATTATTTTATTTTTTGTACAATATTTTACAAAAGTTTTTTTTCTTTTTGCTTATTATAGCTATTAGCTACTACTGTATATGATATGTCCTTTAGCAATAGTCTTCCTAAGACATGGTATGCTGTGCTCACGCATCCCAAATGAAGGGAAATATGTACTAATATATATGTATAGATATATATACCTGCAAATATTCTCTAATAAATCTGCAAATTGATTTTCATAATAAAAAAATGAAAGCAAAATCTCTTGTCTGTTTTCCTCCTCAAAACATCTGAACGTAGCGCCATGTGCTAAACCTGGTTTACATGGCAACATAATGAGGAACGCTACACTTTCGGCTGACCCAGGTGTGGATACTCCAATACACAAATGATGGAATTTACAAAGCAGTAATCCATAAAAGCACATTCAGTAAAGCATCAACTGTGCTGCACACAGGGTTTTATGGAACAAAGCAGATTGAATAGTCAATTTAAATCTATCTGAGAACTACTTTTCTAGTAAGTGCTGCAGAAGAGCTTGAAAACCATGCTAATAAGGCAAAGGATGGCTAATTCAAGGAATCCAAAATGTAGAGACAGGTTTTCTTTTGTTCAGCTGACAGTTTTATAGGTTCCAAATGTCCAGTGCTTACATTTGATATATATGAGAAAGAAGCTACATAATGATTATATGACAAATACAATGCATGCAATAAATAATAACACACACAAAAATTATATTTATTTATATTCATTATATATTTATAATATTAATCATATTTATATTAATTCCATATGTCCAGTGCTTACAAAGATATATAAAAGAAATACATAATGATGAGAAATACATAATTACATAAAATAATATTTAAATAAATTATATGCATACAATGGCTATGCTAAACGCATAATATATATATATATATATATATACAGTGGGTACGGAAAGTATTCAGACCCTCTTAAATTTCACTCTTTGTTATATTGCAGCCATTTGCTAAAATCATTTAAGTTAATTTTTTTTCCTCATTAATGTACACACAGCACCCCATATTGACAGAAAAACACAGAATTGTTGACATTTTTGGAGATTTATTAAAAAAGAAAAACTGAAATATCACATGGTCCTAAGTATTCAGACCCTTTGCTCAGTATTTAGTAGAAGCACCCTTTTGATCTAATACAGCCATGAGTCTTTTTGGGAAAGATGCAACAAGTTTTTCACACCTGGATTTGGGGATCCTCTGCCATTCCTCCTTGCAGATCCTCTCCAGTTCTGTCAGGTTGGATGGTAAACGTTGGTGGACAGCCATTTCTAGGTCTCTCCGGAGATGCTCAATTGGGTTTAAGTCAAGGCTCTGGCTGGGCCATTCAAGAACAGTCACGGAGTTGTTGTGAAGCCACTCCTTCGTTATTTTAGCTGTGTGCTTAGGGTCATTGTCTTGTTGGAAGGTAAACCTTCGGCCCAGTCTGAGGTCCTGAGCACTCTGGAGAAGGTTTTCGTCCAGGATATCCCTGTACTTGGCCGCATTCATCTTTCCCTCGATCGCAACCAGTCGTCCTGTCCCTGCGGCTGAAAAACACCCCCACAGCATGATGCTGCCACCACCATGCTTCACTGTTGGGACTGTATTGGACAGGTGATGAGCAGTGCCTGTTTTCTCTACACATACCGCTTAGAATTAAGGTCAAAAAGTTCTATCTTGGTCTCATAAGACCAGAGAATCTTATTTCTCACCATCTTGTGGTCCTTCAGGTGTTTTTTTGTGTCTTGCACTGAGGAGAGGCTTCCGTCGGGCCACTCTGCCATAAAGCCCCGACTGGTGGAGGGCTGCAGTAATGGTTGATTTCTACAACTTTCTCCCATCGCCCGACTGCATCTCTGGAGGTCAGCCACAGTGATCTTTGGGTTCTTCTTTACCTCTCTCACCAAGGCTCTTCTCCCCTGATAGCTCAGTTTGGCCGGACGGCCAGCTCTAAGAAGGGTTCTGGTCATCCCAAACGTCATCCATTTAAGGATTATGGAGGCCACTGTGCTCTTAGGAACCGTAAATACAGCAGAATTTTTTTTGTAACCTTGGCCAGATCTGTGCCTTGCCACAATTCTGTCTCTGAGCTCTTCAGGCAGTTCCTTTGACCTCATGATTCTCATTTGCTCTGACATGCACTGTGAGCTGTAAGGTCTTATATAGACAGGAGTGTGGCTTTCCTAATCAAGTCCAGTCAGTATAATCAAACACAGCTGGACTCAAATGAAGGTGTAGAACCATCTCAAGGAGGATCTGAAGAAATGGACAGCACCTGAGTTAAATATATGAGTGTCACAGCAAAGGGTCTGAATACTTAGGACCATGTGATATTTCAGTTTTTCTTTTTTAATAAATCTTCAAAAATGTCAACAATTATGTGTTTTTCTGTCAATATGGGGTGCTGTGTGTACATTAATGAGGGAAAAAATGAACTTAAATGATTTTAGCAAATGGCTGCAATATAACAAAGAGTGAATAATTTAAGGGGGTCTGAATACTTTCCGTACCCACTGTGTATATATATACCTTACTAACAATCAAATGGAGAATGTGAAAGGAAAAACTAAAGAAACAAACATTTACACTGTTGTACTGTATGTAAGCACTGGACATTAACCCAGACATGTATACTCTGAATTGCCAATTTCTATCCTATTCTAAAGATTTGAATTATCTAATGCCTTTGTATCTCATATTGGCAAGGAGGGAGCTGAAACATGGCAGGTTGGATCAGAAGCTTATAATGTTTTGAGAATCAAACCAGCAACACAGAGCACAACATGGCTGCTGGGGAATCTGCATGAATCAACTCTCATGTGACTGTAATCCACTGCTTCATTCTCTTTTCTCTCTCTCTCTTTCTCTCTTTGCCCCCCTCCTCCCAACAACTGCACCACCTCATTCCTTTCTCAGCAGTATTGCCGTTTCCATGCAGACTGTTAGATGGACCGCTGCTGTCTGAGAGAGAGGAGAGCAGAGAGAACTGTGACTTCAAAGCATGAGAAAATTATGCATAAAATATACTGCCATCAGCGACATTTCATGTTCCAGAAGACATAACGCTAATGCAGTAAAAGTATTTTCCATCCCCATTTACTATAAATGCATCACACTGTAAAAATACAGCAACTGTGCTGTACCAAGTCAAATGTTAGCACAAATCATTTGGGACCTTTGCGAATCCAAAGGCACAATGAGAATCCTGGGGCTCCCAAGGGAGGCTGTGAAGTGAGGCAGAAAGAGACAAATTGTCTGCATAGTCCTTGAATAAAACAGTGGAGTGTCTCAAAGCAAGCAAATAAAGGTAAACATCTTTAACATTTACAAGCACAAAACTCATGGGTCAGTTTTTATGTATTTCATAATTAAAAAAGGCCAAAATTCTTCTAAGGTTTAAATTTCAGATGGCTTAGAAAACAGGTACAAACTCAAACCTACTTTCTGCTCATCTGTTTGGACAGTGAATGGAACTCAAACTCCCACTGGATTCTCTTTCCATATACTGTGCTTAAAAAGGTATTATGTTAGATTAACAGTCCACTAGACTGTTAGCTGCCTCACTAAATAATAACTATGTCTTTTTAACTGCCACAGGGTACAGTCTACTCTTAAACTATCCTGCATTTTCAAAGCTTTGAAAGGCCTATTTCAGATGAGAACCAGAGGGCATTATGATTAAAGCTGGCTCACTCTGATCTGGTGCCAAGTGCCATATTTGCCTGGAGGTGCTGATCCACCTACAGCATCTAACACATACCTAGGGCTTACTCAAAGAAGCAGAACACATCCCACTGAATCCTGTATTTGCAGTTGTGCATGCAACAATAATACCAATAGAATAGCACAGTGGAACTACATTGAGAGAAGAAATTAAAAAATTTATTTATTCAGTTGTTATTATAAACATGTACAACTTTCCTCTGTGAAAAAAAAGAAGATATTTTGAGAATTTTATAGAGAAATCTTGGAACGGAAGTCAATGGTAACCAGACTTTACTAACATTCTTCAAAAATATCTTTTTTTATATATTCTGCAGTCATACAGGTTTGGAAGAACATGAGGGAGAAGATAACAGAATTTCCATTTTTGGGTAAACCCTTTATTTACAATGCCACCAAGTGGTATATAAATCAGTGTTTTTATCTAAATATTACATTTATTTTTTTAATTATCTATTTTTATGTTGTTACTTGCACTTAATTTATAATTTCTAGTAAGTAATCCAATAGTATAATCTTCAATAATCTTTACCAGTAACTACAATGTTAGTTTACTAATTACTAGAAATAAATAATATCTACAGAACAGTTACAAGCAGAACTGGAAATAGCCTACCTCTTCTTCATAGCTAGTAGTAGTCTTAGCTAGCAGCTATTCAAAAAGCTTAAAAAGGGGCTAACTGAATAGATGCTACAGTGCTGGAATAAAATGTAGTTGTCTCGTAGTATTGCTATGCTATGACTAGTATCTAATCAATTGTCAGGCCTACTAGTGAAACTGAAAAAGGATTGGATTACTTACTATCCAATAATAAAAAAAATACTAGTAAAAACAGATATCATTTAGTTCAAAGGAATAAATGTGAACAATAGCACTTGGAAAGAAAAGAAACTAAAGAAAAAGGTAAAAAGAGAGAGAAATCAAATAAGACTAACAAATGAAAGATTAAACAACGTTTAAACTGGAAATAACTGGAACTGGTAATAATTTTTAAATTCTGCTGTTAGCAAGTCAGCAAGCAGAACATAGTTTTCTGCTTTGAAATGCAAAATAAAAAATTTGTTAACAAAATAAGAAGAATATTTTGTTTGGTAACACTTTATTTCGATAGTCCACTTTAGACATTCCACTAACAGCAAGTAACTGTGCAACTACGTCAACTAGCAGTCATTAGAGTATTAGTAGACTTAATATTTGCTAACACTTTATTTTGATGGGTCCACAACATACAACATTCTGACTATGAGAAACTTTGCAAGTATGTCAACTTATTCTACTAACCCTAAACCTACCCTACTGAGAGTTAGGAGACGTGTAGTTGCAAATTAATGACAATTAGTTGACAAGTAGTTACAAAGTAAATTATAGTTAGTAGAATGTCTAAAGTGGACTATCGAAATAAAGTGTTTTATTTTTCTGTTGTCGCCCTTCTTCCATAGCACTGTGTTTGCAGATGTGTGGACGGTGTGAACAGACACTGTGCACCAGCGCCCTCTTGGGTCAGCAGGCGTTACTGCACACTGCGGTGCGAGACGGTGCTCGGGTTCGGTGCGCCCAAATGTGTTGCTTATGAAGACTGGGTCGCTGCTTAAAGTGTGCTTCTTAGACCGCTCGACAGCTCAAAACCTCAAAAATCCCATCGAGCAGCGAAACGGCTGGCCGACAGACGCAACCAAACCCGTTGGCACCCGATGAGGGTGGAGAGGGCAGAGCTGGCGAAACTGATTGGTTTTCGATTTTAAGGAAGAGCCGCCTTATTTGACTCCGAACCTACTCAGCTTTTTCCCAGGAGAGAAAAGCAAGTTTGTGTGCGAGAACGCTGTCACCAGTGGTGGGGGGACTGGCTGGGTGGACACTGGTGCACGGAGGGGGTGGTGTTTGTTTGGTAGGGGGGGTAACAATCTGCGCGAACCTGGCCCTTTAAATTACCTCCACAATCACTGTAGACGAGGTGAGTATACAACAAGCTCTTATTTTCTTCCTTCCTTCTGGTTTGTAACCGAGCATCAGTTTGCTTTGCCGAAATGCCTGTGTTTTTCAATGCGTTTGCGTTAGGCGCTCCACCGGTGTCACGAATCCGAAACTGCTTGAATTTTCCGAGCCTTAACCGGTGGGATGGGGAGTGGGCTTCTTTTCAGTAACATTTAGTACATTGTACATTTTATATGTCTGCTTTGGGGGGAGGAAAAAACGCGAGGCCAAGATTGGCATTTGTGTGTTTGCGTGAATCACGCTTGGGCTCAAACTAAAGCTTAACAGGCGAGAAGAAGCAGCTTTCCTGCGCCTCCTGTCAACACCTTTACGCCTTATATATTATCTTATTCTGTGGCTGATATTTAAAGCGCCGGGTCATTGTGGGCTTGGACATTCTATACATCGTTTGATGGAGTCTTCAGAGCTATAAGCAGGGAGGCGTACAGAGCGTACCGTTTGTCAAAATGCCCGCATTGTCTTTCCATCAGTGTGAGCAAGGCCTACCAACAGCAACAGAGCTCTGGAGCAAAATGCTGTGCGTTATGGCAGATATGCAACTGACTGCACTTCTGCATCGCTTTGTGCTGATTTATTGTGACGATGTCATGATAAAATGTTGTTTGAATGCAGTAATACAGCTCAGGTTTTGAAAAAGCTCAAAAACTGCCAAGCACCACCAATATCATCACAGGCCTGCTTTTCCTTAATTCGTGCTGGAGTTGACTTATAGGCTTGTGCATAATTAATAGTACTTTGCTCTCTATAGGACTTTCCATCATAGATCTCGGTTCATAGTGGCTCTGCAGAATATCCTTGGGGGAAAAAAGGAACAGAAAACTCTAAGATGTTTAGATGAACGGGGGGAAAACCTTGAGAAGAACCAGACTCGATTGGGGAGCCCATCCTCCTTTGGCAAGACTGTTACAATAAATGCGGATATGCCAAAAATCATTTAGTTACTTAGTATGGGTATTAATGTTTAGTCACATTTAGATAATGTCAAGATCATGAAGAATTTATTGTCTTTGAAGTCAGTTCTTCAGATGACTTGGGAGATGAAGACTGTTGTCAGTGAAGCATCTGTAAAAATATGAAATAAAAATAAAATGTTTCTTTCAAATTTCATTAAACTAATTACATATTAGGGTATTTTAATAGTATATTATTTTATTATATGTATTTATATTATTTAGATTAATTTTATTACTATATTTGATACTATTTTCATTTATTATAGTATTAAATATAGATTTTTAGTTCATAATTTATAGTTTTTGTTAATAGAACACTACAACATGTAAATCTAGAAAGATTGAGTTTGTTGCTTGTTGTAGCCTAAAGAAAATCATCTTTTTACACTCAGCACTTCTCTTGTGGTCTGTTGTATTATAATATGCATTTTGTTATGCATGCCAAGAAGATTCATTTTTGTTGTCATAGTTCTCCTTTATAGGGAAACCTCTGAGTGGGTTTAAATAACCAGGTTCCTTCTGAACAGAAAGAGCAAGTTGACTCAGCAAATGGAGCATTTGATTTGCTCTGGTCGATGGAACATACTACATTTGGAGAGCTGATGGATCGCTTCTGTTTACCTATTATAGAAAGTGACCTCATGGTTAGCCATTATTACGGTTTTGGCAACATTACCATACTGAGCCACAGAATTCACAGTGTGCTAGTACACAGTGCTCTGGGTCTGGTTAGTTTTACTACAGAAGTCCAACCTGCCATGCCATGTCCTATTGAATTTTGGTGTACGTAATGCTGTGTACTGTATATCACATTGTCTAGTGCAGGTGCAAGTACCACCTCCCCCTCCCTCGAATATACAAAACATAACAATATAAAAGCATGTGTCCATATTGGCTTTGTTTTTATTCAACTCTCATGCTTTGTGAAAGACTACTTTGTATGTGTAATTTAGTAGTGTGTGTGTAGATAGATGGATATAGGTATGTAATTTAGCAATTTTGTAGTTTATATATATATGAATTACAATTATAAAGTATTTAAAATCAATTATCTCAAGCTAATCAGATGGCTTGAAGCGACCTATATTTTCCCCATGTGAATGCTTCCAGGGACACGAATATAATTACATCTGGACCTGCTCCTGTGCACTAATTACAGAACCGGCTCACTCCACTCACTTATTCCATAGGAACCCTAATTAAAAAATAAAGTACATACATTTTCTGTATTCAGTAACAGATGGTTGGTGAAATGCGGAAGGTGGCCACTTTGTTTTGCTTGGCTAGGATCATACTCAGAGCTCCATTGAATGAGATGAGATTAATTATTCATAGATTTTGATTTTGCCGCCTCACATCTCTCTCTCATTCTACTCTGGTTTGCCTGGTTGGAAATGTTTGTTTTGACAACATGAATAATGGTTATAGCTGTAATGCACATTATTTCACCATCTCGTGTACAACTTTGAAAGTGTATGACAAAAGTGCTGCCAGTTATGATTAGACTATAAATATGTTGGGCTATTTTATTTTTAATGCAGTGTTGCATATTTATAGGACTGATTTATTGTGAAATGATTAACTATTAATACAAAAGTCTATTAAGCTAGTATATTTTTAATGTAATATTTTTTTAAATCATAATGCCATAGTGGTGTAATAAGTCAATGATATTAAAACATTAAATGGTATTAATAGTTGCAAAGAGCAAGAGTAAAGGTTTTCAGTGACCCAAGTGAAAACAGGTTGGAATTTACAATATGTGTACACTTGCTTGGTTAAAGCCTGTCTGAGCATATTTCCATGTCATGATTAAAACAGGATAAAAACAAAACCTCACAGATGGTGGTGGGGCAGATTAATTCTGCATAGCTACTAAAAGTAGATTAAGACTGCAATAATGCTAATTCTGACCTAATCTGTATTATATCAATTATGTTAGCGGCCTTGCATCAGTACACTGCCCCCTGGTGATCACATTGATTGATTTTTCCCCCCTAACATATCACTGCCTGAGCCTTTGTGGCTTATGACATTGTTTTTATTATTATTTTTTTGATATGGTTTTCACTTGTATGTGTATGTATATTTCTATATATATCATTAAACTGCTTTGATTGTGACTTTTTTTTGGTTGATTGTTGTCACATTTAAATTGAAATATAGCTGTTATGACAATGCCTAATTTTATTCAGTGATAAAAAGTAATTTTATTATTCAGGAACCACTTAAATTAAATAAATAACACATTGCTTGAATGTTTACTTGTTCTGATAAATGATTTGTGCCTTGTGTTTGTGTGTTCTAGATAAGCGAAGTTGCCTGCAGGTCCCTGAGCCAGCTTTAGTCTCCAGCCTCTCCATCATCCAGGTAGGACAAAGACCAAATACAAGTTATACTGATCTGAATATGAATGCAGGTGTTTGTTATGTTTGTACTCAAGCTGGCAGGGAATTGTACATTCAGGCCTACAGGTTATCTGATGCGGTCTGATCACTTTTGACCACATGAGGGTGTCAAAGTAACAATATTCCTCTGATTCATGCATATACTCTCTGCAGCCTGCAATGAGCTGTATCCATAGCAACCACCCAGGTCCACAGTTCAGTTTGGTTAATAGAGACAGATGAGGCCTCCTTGTGGTTCATTGCTGATAGATAGACAGTTGATGTGTACTTGCTTGTAAATTGTGTATTGCTTGTAATCGACATGCTGTTTGCACATTTGATGAAAGATAGTGATTCGGATTCTTTGTTTAATTTGTAGTGCTGTCAAATGATTAATTGCGATTTATTGCATCAAAAAAAAAAGTTTTTATATATATATATATATATATATATATATATATATATATATAATTTTTTAATTTTTATTTTTTTATTATCATTATTTTTTTTTTTGATTGTATTATGTTAATGGTACTAGTTTTTATTTGTAGTATAGATGCATATGTAGTATTTCTAGAATTCCTTTATAGCTATTGCTATATTGATTTATTTGTTCTAGAAAAAGCCATAAAGCGAACCACCAAAGCAGGTGTACACACACACACACACACACACACTAACCACTTTATGGGAGTTTCAAATGGTCTTTTTGCTTTGGATTAACTTCTATATTGTATAAAGGTAAAAGACCTAATAGATCTGTTCTTACTACATGGAATATTTAAAATTAATATTTTTGGAATTTAAAAAATGCAGAAGTTGTCAGCATGAAATGAAAAACTGAAATACACAGTTTGCTGTATTCACATAGTGGAGCCCAAGAGTCTGAGACCTGTTTGTGAAGCACCCTTTTCTTTCATTTCAAATTTTTTCCAGGTTTAAATTAGATTTTGAATCACAATCAGGTCTCAGACTAAAAAAAAAAACAAAAAAAAAACATCTGTATATTTTATAGTTTTTACCAGACACTGAGCATGACTGAAATGTTCAATTAAGTTCATCCCACATATTGTTATGCTTAAAGAAAGAATAAAATATATAATATAGGCCTATCGGTAACACTTTATTTTAAGGTCTCATAATACAGAGTAATTACCTAATTAAGTTCTTAGTAGTAGCCGTTGTACTTACATGGAACAAAATGTGCTCAACATGTAACTAAGTTACGGAACAGCCTGTAATTAGTTTGTAATTATGTAGATGTAATAGGCAGCTACTGTTACACATATGTAACAGGCCGAGTCTGTTACACAGCTACTTGTACATTTAAGTACAATCATGATACACTTTATTGTAAGTAGCTTATGACTGTGTAATATTCTGTCATTTTAATGTAATGTATTTTAATTGTGTACTGGTGGGTTAAATCAAACTAAGTTGCAGCTGGATAAGGTGTACAGTATTAGATACACATGAAGTACACTTAAGTACAGTCTTGATACACTTTATTTTAAGTAGTTTATACCGGTGTAATATTCTTTAATTTTAATGTAATTAGAAAGGTATTACATGTGTTTAAGCTGTGTACTGGTGCCTGGTGGGTTAAATCAAACTAAGGTGCAGCTGGATAAGGTGTACAGTATAGATACACATGATGTACAATCTTGATACACTTTATTTTAAGTAGCTTATGTCTGTGTATTTACATTTATAATTACATTGTATAAAGTCTTCAACACATATGTAACAATCTTTTGGTTACATAAGTAGCTGTGTAACAGATTCGGTCTGTTACATATGTGTAACAGTAGCTGCCTATTACATTTACATAATTGCAAATTGTAAGTACAGACTGTCCCATAACTTAGTTAATGGTAAGTACATTTTGTTTCATGCAAGTACAACAGCTACTACTAAGTACTTAACTAGGTAATTACTCTGTATTATGGACACCTTAAAATAAAGTGTTACCGGCCTATCTTGGAATATCTTGGAAATCTTTGCTGTACAGTTGTGGTTATAAAGTCAAAGTTAACAACCATTTCATTTTTGTAACATGTTACTATTATATAATTACATCTAAAGAGTTCAGTAGTCATAAATAAGTGCCATACACATGCTACACCACAGAGTGGCACTATAGGACTTCACTGCAGAGGCTCTACTTTTGTTTTCCACTGTGATTCTGTCTCTAGTTACATTCTGCTCAGTCTAGACGGGACGAAACCCCTGACCAGATTCCTGCTGCCTTGCGTCAGCTGAGGGGGGGGGAAGTATGGGGTCCTGTTTGGAAAAACATGCTTCAAGGAAAACACCTTCCAATACTTCAGTCTGAATTTTGTCTGGTTTTATTTAGAGATCATTTTTGAGACAGACAGGAAATATACTGTTAGGACTGTGGTCATTTCTGTTTTTGCCATACGCTGAGTAGAAGTCTGTCAGTGAGTGATAGATAGTCATGCATGTCTTGCACTGAATTTCAGACTAAACACTAAGCTGTTGGATAATTCCATATGTAACATTACATAGCTACCATGTGACAAAATTTGCTGAAATAGCCTAACTCTTGGAGTAAATTTCAATTTTAGCACTTTAAATGCTACAAATATGAAAAAGGCAGTGCCGAAAATAGCCACAGAACGTGGTGGATTTTGTGATGTTTTGCAAGCTAAAGAAGTTTGTTATTCAACAGATGGATGTGTGGTCTGTAGTTCAATACCCCACACTTAAGTCCTTTACTCTGTCTGTGTTGTGAAAGAGCTGAACATGTTATGAAAGGCTTGGCAAGATAGAAGCTTCAAAAGTGCCCGGGTCATGATGACTATGCTATTTGTGTAGTGAGCTTTTAAAAATATGAGTCAGCAGCTCAGCTTTTTTTTCCAGTTTGCAGGAGAGTGGATGAAACATTTTGACTAACTGACATTCACATCATTTTGTATTCCTCAGGTACATGACAGGTGCTGGTAGTTGTTGCATAAACATCTGCCCTTCCACACAGAGACCGTAGATCTCTTGGGATTGTCTTGTAACAGCTTATATCACTTCCCTGAAGGTGCACGTGGCAGGATTATGTAGCAGCTTTTATAGCATGCTATATAATATGCTTATATCTAAGACGAGCGCTGGAGATGCAAGCACAAACAGCAGCTTATCCAAAAAGAATGATTCATGTGTGTGATTTTGGGCTCGGTGGCATTAAAAAAAACGTTTTTATTTTCACCACTGCCTCTTCACGAGCTCCTTGGCATTCAGAAATCCCTATTCAGCTCAACTGTTGGCCGCATTCCTCCCGCTCTTTGCTTGCTTTCGTTTTTGTCGTTGAAAGAGGAATGTCACGTGGGAGAAAGTGAGTAACGGTTGCTGATGCACTCCCTCCTTCTGCCTCTCCCTGTGCTGTGCTCGCATACTCCCCAGCATATAGATCAGTCTGCCACTCGCACCTACTTGTGCGGAGGGGGTGTGTGTGTGTGTGTGGCCCACTCTAGCTCATGATTCGCAGATGGGGGTGCAGTGCATTGCGCATTGACTACTTGCACACTGCCGCCTCCATCACTCCTCCTCCTCTTATATAGTATGTTATTCAATGCTGTTTTAGTAGGCTATATGCACATTTGCAGAGATCTTAAAGTTGCAATATTAATATTAAGATTTATATAGTGTCACTTTCAATTACTTTATTACATTTGCATTTACATTACATTCTGTGCATTAACCTAAAACGATAGTAGAGGAACATAAGCAATTTGTTACAGAGCTAACAATATTCATAAACAAATATGCTATGTAAAATAATAATAATAATAATGAATAAAATATTAAATTATATAATGATTATAACAATAACAAATATCTAATTATTATATTATTACATATACAATTATTATTATTTTTTTTTTATTATAAAACATGTATTGCTGGAAAATGTAAGAAAACACACACACACACACACACACACACAATATATAATAAGCAGTATGCTCGTATTCTGATAAAGTGTTGCAGCAAATATTTTTGGAACATAATTAAAGTATTTCCCACTTGCCCTGGTCTCTGTTTGCATTGCCATATATATTTGCATGAATGTTTAATCCTGGGTTTAAATGTTTAATCCTTGAATGTTTAAATATCTGGGCTAGACCGATGGTTAGAGGGTAGACGCATGTTTGGAATGGTTTGAATGGCAGCAAGTTCCAGTGAACTACTGAAGCGCTGCAGGAATGCTGCCTTATTTGTAATGTTGCTCTTATTGGAATTTGAATGATTCTTCATGGGAAAACTAAAGCTTATCCAGTTTTTATTTTTTTATTTAGTTTGATATGAGTTGCACACTAAATGTTAAAAGTTGATTAGATCTGGAACATAACAAACACTTCTGTTATTCTTTCCATGTTCTGGCTGATCTGATAACATAATCATTGTTCTGAGTGTCTTGTCTGATGTACTAGCAGTAAGCTACTGTCTGTCCTGCTTTCTGAACCTTTGGTACATTAATCTGCTTCAACATCAATGAACTCAAAGGTCATGAGCATTCTCTCACCTTTGCGAGTAAACCAGCTGTATAACGTGTAAGTCAGCTGATATCCAAATATAGGAACACAGGTTGTTTGTTAGTGTTTCACTGTTCATGTGAATTCTGTGCTGTTTTGCATTGTGGCTGCATGTTTCGAGCATAGAGTATGTTTGGAATTGCGCATATATATATATTATAGCTCGTTCCTCAGTATGTTTACTGTGCATGGTATGCAAAGTTTCTGTATGCATAAAATGCCTGGATGACAAAATGTGCAGTAACTCAAGCACACAGTGTGGATTACTGTATCCCCTCAGTGCAACGTTCTCAACTTAGCCTTCTATTGCTACTGTGGCAAATTAACTGAAAATGATATCAACTTATGTTTTCTTCCTTATTAGTGGAACAGGCTGTGTAGAGCTGACATTTGGAGACATTTGTATGAAAAAAGTGTAATTTAATTTTGAATAAATAAAATAACTATGGTAAATAAGCAATTTTGCTTTTATTGTATATTAAAAAGTGTGCATATATATATATATATATATATATATATATATATATATAAAATGAGTGTGTAAATATAATATTAATTTATATTAAATTTACTGTATTACATAAAATAAAAATGCATGTTAAAATTTACTGGAGAAAAGATATTAAATATTAAAATAAAAATTTCTTTACTGTTTTACTTACCTTTTTCTTTCTTTTTTTTTTTTTTTTAAATAAAAAAGCAGTATTCAGTATGTACTGTTAGCACTATAATAATTCATCCAGCACAGATGAATCTGTGACTGCAAAGCTAAGGTTAATCTACTGTGTCTTTTAGGGAAATTTCCTCAGCAGTTAGAATTTGTAATGGAGGTTAAAGGTCATAATAGATGCTCTTATGACTAGTTAAAATTCAAGCATTATTTCTCACATATGAGGTGTTTAGAATGATGCAGATGTGCTGAGGCTAGTCATGCAGTGGGAGATATTGTGTTGGCTAACCCATGACCACTGGCACCTGAGACTCAACTTTGACCCAAGTCTGACACAAGTTGACCCTTCCCATGACTAGATGGGGGATCCTGGCTGCTCTTTCCCCTCCCAGAGCACAATCACGGGAACGGGGTGCTGCAGTTGACACCTGGTTGTTTTGCCACCAACACCCAAAACACTTTTCAGTCTTACAGCCAAACACTTGAAACAACAATCTCTAATGTCTGCCTCTCTTATAGGAAATTACTAATTATGCTGCTTTTCTTTTCAATACCCTTAAAGGCTTGGCAGATATTCAGATAATAGTCTTGGTGTGGTTGGTGGACTAGGCTGTCTGCTGGGGTTGGTGATACAGTTTTCCACTTGTACTTAAGCAAGTAGGTTAAGCTCCCAGATCACTGACCTAATTTTAGGGCCTTTCCACGCTCTGTAAAAGTCCTGTCCTGCAAACCAAGGCCAAACGTTTAGAGTTCATTAACAGCTCAGGGAAAAGCAGTTTTCATGGGTTTCCGTTTGGTCTAAGGCTGCATTTTTTTCTCCTTGATATTGTGTTCTCAATTATAGAATTTGCATTTAAATTTGTTTTTTAAAATGACAGTGTGCATGCATTATTTACATTTAAAATAAAAATATTTTTGTTTAATTTCAAAGTATTATATTTCATTATTAATTTATTATTCAAATATTTCTGTTTAAATTAATTGTATTTCTAAATGATTTCATTGCTATTTTATCTTTTAAACAAGACTATCAAATTATCATGATCATTTTGTAGTTAATTTAGTTAGCAAAATATAACCATGTTGGAAAAAGGATGTGTAATTTAAGACAGACTTAGTCAGTATAATAAAAAACATTAGCATTCTTGATACCTGACCAGGCCTTTACAGGTAGTCCTGCAATAGAGGAAGAGGCTCAAAGACAGTTTCTCATTTGTTTACTTTCTTCAAGTCAAGGAAATATGTTGCATGCAAGAATTATATTGAGAATTATATTTTTTGTTTACTTATTTTTTTTACCATTTACAGGAACAGTTTTCCTTACAGCCTCCATTTCACTGCAACAGCAACAACAAAAACACTTCGCACTAAGTCACCTGTCCTGATAGCATATCTAATTGGATCATCCTAACAGCCTTTCCATTAGCAGCCTTTACATGTAAACAGACCTGTTAGCTCTATTGTGGTATAAGTCAGTTACACTCTTTTCACTGAGGGTGGCTTGTTTGGGAAAGCAGGAGTGAGGTTTGACACCTGTGCAGCTGATATCTGCAGCAGCCCTTCTCAGCAGGAGTCCAGCGGGGACCAGGTCAGAAATCCTCTGCCATGCATGTGAACTGCCTGCTTTCCTCAGTTTCACGACAGAGGTGTGAAACGCCCTGCCATATATCTCTCTAATGCCCTGCTGTTTTAGGTGACGGCAGACGCCGAGAGCAACCACAGACCGACTCTAAACATTCCGTCTCGTTCCCTCTCCCCCTTGTTCACCATTTATAAAACTGTGTGACATTAGTGAATGGTCACTTTAATAAAGCTGCCTCCACTCCTGCCATAGTAATTATCAAGATTTGTCTCCATTACAAGTCATGTGCAATTGATTGCACTTGCTTCAGTTAGAAACGTCTTTTGTTCTACCTAAGGGGAGGCATTTTAATCATTGTGTGAATTGTACTCGACTACATGACAGAAAAATTAATCAGTTACCTTTGAATGGGAACTGTGCCATTTGTTGGTCTGTATACATATGCATGAGATGGATATTTTACAGAAACAATGAACTCAGCTAATGCAATTAAAAAAAGTCTAAGTGAAGGAACACAATACATTTGTTGTATATATTAATACATTTGCATTGATATGTTGTTTGTGATTTGCTTAACTGGAGTTGCCATAACATTTAAAAGACACCATTAAACAATTATTATTTAAAATATTCTTCCTTTATGTTGATTCTACAGTAATTTTGCCATTCAATAGCATTTTTCGTTTTATAAAAATTTCAATGTTAGGTGCAATCTGTGCACATCAGGGTTAGTTTAGTATTATATACCATATTTTCTGGAATAAATTAAATATGGAATATGTTTTATTTTTTCGCTTAAAATGCAATTTTGAGCAGCAAACCTGATGAGTTAAGAATACGCAAAACATTTGAGGGAACGTATTGCCTCAAAACATTTGAGTAAACAAATTCAATTTTTTTTTTAGTTAGTAGAGCTTAAACTTTTTATGACAAGTGGGGCGGGGCTAAGAGCAATGAGAGCCGAGCCAAGCCTCGTGATCCCACCCCACTCATCACAATGATAATTATATACTATACAACTTGTTTCCATTAAAAACACATTCATTCAGATCTTTATAGTTAAGTGCTAATTAGCAACTGCACACTGGCACATGCTGATGTAGTTATCTAAAAGACCCACAACACTTGCATGTAAAAAGTCAAACAACATGCAGTATATACAGTTTTTAGGTTTTGCTGTCCATCCTCAACCTAAGCACAGGCTCTGCTCTTCACCACAACGGTAACACTACAAAACCAACATAACAGAAACCTATGTAAAGCCTAACATAACACAACATACTTACTAACTTATACTTGTACTAACTTATGTCTCTCTCTGTTAATTTTGTGCAAAACCTTACAAAATAACACTTAATTCCTACATTTATTTTCCTTGTTGTCTGATGCAAAGCATGCTGGGAACTAGAAAACACAATCATTTTAAATTCACCTTACTACAACAACATTTTGAGTTTACATAACTTATTTCAATTAAGGCCAATGAACTTTCATTATTATTTGAGTGAAATTAACTCGGTAATTAATTTCACTGTTGGGGTTTAAAGTGTGGTGCTACTCCTCCTTTTGATTAATTCGATTGATTCACCTCCCTATATAAAATATGTAAAAATGCATTTGAAGACCCACCATTTGTTCTGTTCACTCGTGGTTTGTGGGCTCTACTGACATTGGATTGGCCTCAACTGTTTCTAAATGAATTTCTCTTCATATAGCTTGCATAATAATCATAGGTGCTTAAATCCCCAGTGCATGTTTACATTAGCAGAACACTTTCCATCAGTAGCTTCATTGCAGCTTTTCATTGCTACGAGTGGGTCAAAATGCACTAAGGTTTATTTGTTTGTTCTCTCGTAACCATGTCGTAATCATTGGAGAGGTCTGTATTTATATTTGAAGAAAGAATGCAGCACATCAGTTGAACTGCCTGTTGAACCATGCTTATATCTCTTGTTTGTGTATATAGAGCTTGGAGGAGATGCGTATAATGTGCGTCATGGGGTGCAGATTCAAGTAAAGCAGTATAGCGGTTGGCAGAGGCGGGTGTCAGCAGAACTTTGGCACTTGGCAGATGTCACAGAGGTTGCACAGAGGTCATGTAGTGCGCTGTTTGGAGAGATAGACGAGCTCTGTAGCACTGCGCAACAGCAAGCTGTCACTTCCTGCAGATAGAATATCAGATTTAGAAGAAAGAGGAAGAGTTTCCCAATAAGAATGCAAGACTCTGATCGAAGATCACTGGCCTTTCTTGTAGCCATGAACAGTTTGGATAGTCATTCTAAATTATACTAAGCCATTTGCATGTGTTCTGCAACACTTTATCTTAGGTATGCACAATATGTCTGTGCCATAAGCGGTTATTGGTCATAATTATGGATTTATTTTATCAGTAGTTACTGGACATATTTCAGTATTTTTTATTTCTGTGCGTGCTAATTACCCCCAGTGTTATTTTAGTATTATATGTACTATTATAGTTTTCTTGTGCAATTTTTATTCTTTTTATATTCCTGTATAGCGTTATTTTTTATTTCTGTTTTAGAAATTTTAGTGGTTTTTTCTCATTAGCTTTACTTCTAATATTTAATTTATTTCAGCTTTATTTCAATTACTTTTTTTTTATATAACAATAACAACATTGATTACCTTTGCTGTCATCTAACGCTCACTTAAATTGAATTTTTAAATTTTATAATGAAATGTATATCCATTTTCATACTTTACACAATGTATGATGCCTAAATTCACTTGTAATATTTAAAACAATCTATTTTAGTTTTTAACGTTTTGATGTTAATTTATTTAGACAAATAGTATATAGTTAATATCTGCCATTTATCAGTTATTGACCATAACATGAAAATATTTATCGACTTATCAGTATCGGACAATTTTAATACTGGTGCATTGCTAATTTTTTCTACTCCGTATTGAAGACTAATGCAAAATCGGTTTCCCATGTCATTGCAAAGGAATTTTGATTTTAGAAAAATATTTATGTGCACAAATAAATGATTTATAAATTAAAAACGGCAGTATTTCATAAAATACTAAAGTTGTCCATTTTGATTTCATGGTGACTTTAAGCTAGAAGTGGACGGTGCTGTACTTTTATCAGGGAGCAAAAGAGGGAAGACATGCGCAGTGCTCTTGCATCACTGGCTGCCTTGACAAGACATGTCTCGCGTCATCTCAAATATCTCCCAACCTCCACGCATGTACATTCCCACAAGGACAGAACCAACCACAGTGTCCCATCTCAGACTCTTCCAGTCCAAACGCAATGTCTCTGTAGCTGGCACAGCTCTGAATGAGATTGTGGAAAACATGGCTAATATTTCCACCACACGTCTTCATTCTCCACAGCTCAAAATGATACATGTGGAACGTTTGATCAACATGCTGCAGACTTTCCAGTGAAAACGGCTGCTCACTCCAAAGAGCAGAAAAACAGACAGAATGCTATATTAGGAAATAGACGCATCGGCTCAGAATCCCCAAGATAAGTGCCACTCATACTTACTGGAAGCTGTGTCGCACCCCTTAGGAGTTCCCCATTTCCGTCTATTCAGCTTCCTTTGACCTTATATGGTAGCGGCCCGGGGGAGGAAGTCTGTTATTGTGAAAGAGGCCTCTTAGTCACCTTCTCTGCTCTGCCTTGTATGCTTGTTTACTGCCTGATCACAATGGTTAATTGCCAAGCACCTGGCTCTGATTCTCGCCTCAAAGGCCTTGTTTGTGTCCAATGTGCACGCACATAATGCTGGAACCACATGTTTGTGTGAGTGACCCGGTGAGTGAACCAAATCTCCCGCTTCTAGACTCTCTCAATCACAAAGGATCTGACCGACTTACGTTCTCCTGGAGCTTAGTGAATCGTGAAAAGGCTGTTGATTTGTGCCGTCTCGTAAATACTCAGTTCTCAGAATAGGAAGGGGGCAATACGCAGCGGTTAGTTTTTATTTTTTGTTTGTTCCACTACATGATGTTTATCAGCTCATGCGCCTTCCTGAGTCACGCAGAGATCTAGATCTGGTTTTCTGGCAGCATAAATGTTTTGTCATTGCAGAAAAAACTGTTTCCGTTTTCTTTCCATCAATGACTAAAGAAAAGTCACCTATGTAGTAGATCCGGAGAGGGTATGGCTCTCCCTCTCCCACGCTCTTTTGTGTTTTGACTAGATACACTTCCTGACCTCATCCTCCTGTCACATTCATTCTAGGCTTTGTAGGGGCAAGGTTATCATTCATTTTTCCTCCTGCCCACCTTTTTAACCTCGCCCCAGCTTCTTTGCAGAGTGTGCAAAATTGGTGCCTCCTCCCAAGGCAGTAGGGACACGTTTCTTTGCTTTTCTGGCTTTGTCTGTCAGCGGGGGTGCTGTGCATTTTTAACCTTGCCCTTATTTTCAGTATCTGTTGCTGATAGAGTCAACCTTTTATTTTAAAGTGTCACAGTGGTTGTCGGTTTGCATGCCTTTGCATACAAGTTCCGTTGCAGATTGTAAATACTATAAAAAAGCACAATGCATATGTTGGTTGGTTGGTTTTTCAAATGTATGCTCTTGCTCTTTTATTTCTGTTTATTTCCATTGAATTTCAGCTGATCTAATAAAATGTGCAGGTTTTTTAAATTATTGTTTACGATATTTTTACACATTGTTTTTTATTGGAAATGTTTAAAGTTCTGAAAAATGCATTAAATTAAAATCCATTAAATAAAATTACGATGTTATGTTAAATTAAACTTCAAGCTAAGAATTTTAAGTTGTGATGAGTTTCATTGTCCTTTTAATATTAGATTATTATTCTTTTTTTTTTTTTACATTGAATGCATTAAAATACATTAAATGTATAGTATCATTCAAAATGTTTGGGGACAGTAAGATTATTAGTAAGAAAATAAAGAAAATTAATAGGCTAAATCTTTTTTCTGTCCTCTCAGCAAGGACAGAATAAATTAATTAAGGATTATAATATTATAAGGAGTATAATATTATAAAAGAGTTTAGCTTCAAACATTCTTCCGAAATTTCTATTCATCAAAGATTCTTCATAATAAACAGATTATTAAGAGCACCAAATCAGCATGCTAGAATTTCTGAAGGATCATGTGACATTGAAGACTGGATT
Organism: Barbus barbus; assembly: GCF_936440315.1. Lineage (NCBI taxonomy): Eukaryota > Metazoa > Chordata > Actinopteri > Cypriniformes > Cyprinidae > Barbus > Barbus barbus. Next base: position 9,930,340 of record NC_136754.1, read on the forward strand.
AATGGCTGCTGAAAATTCAGCTTTGCCATCACAATAATAAATTACATTTTAAAATGCATTAAATTAAATTAAATTTAAGTTGTAATAATATTTTACAATATTGCATAATATTATTTATATTTCTTACTCTATTTTGGATCAAATAAATGCTTACTTAGTGAGCATAAGAGACCAAACCCAAAATTTTGAATGTAACATTAAAATGTAAAGTACACATACTGTATATGACTTTGTACATCAGACATTTGTACAGATACAGACTATTATTTTAATGGCTTTGCAAATGCAATGTAAGCAAGCATCATATAAAGTGAAAGTGAAGTGACATACTGCCAAGTATGGTGACCCATACTCGGAATTCGTGCTCTGCATTTAACCCATCCATCGTGCACACACACAGCAGTGAACACACACACACCGTGAACACACACCCGGAGCAGTGGGCAGCCATTTATGCTGCGGCGGGGGGGTTCGGTGCCTTGCTCAAGGGCACCTCAGTCGTGGTATTGAGGGTGAAGAGAGCGCTGGACATTCACTCCCCCCACCTACAATCCCTGCCGGCCCGAGACTCGAACCCGCAACCTTTGGATTACGAGTCCGATAAACAGTCATTTTTTTTGCTTTCTGTACAACAAGGAGCTCTAAAAAAGTAGAAGATCCCTGTTTTATAGTGTGTTACATGTTGCATTAGTATCCCAATAAGAGTATCTATGGCTTACATGTGTTGTGAAACCAGGATTTGTGGTCAAAATAGCTTCATGTAACATTCAACATTAATTGCAAAGGCAGCATTCCTACAATTCCTCCGACTGTAAACAAAAGCTTAATGAATTCCTTAGTGTAATTTTTCACTCAATGATCATTTAAAGGTATTATCATAAAGTGGCTTGACTTGAGCTATTCAGATCTTCTCAAATCCCTCTTTTGTCTGCCTTTTTGTTAAACCAGTTTTGACTGGGTGGTGTAGGTACCACGGAGTGATGCACACACCGGCAATGGCAGCTCCACCTGTCTGATCAAACGTTTCGATGGGGTGTTGGCGACGTTGTGCCGGTCCCTAACCTCAAGAGTTCAAAATCATCATCACCATCATCATAATTAAACTGTAAGCTCACTATATTGATGCTAGGGACCTTTTTGTAAAGAAAACAGTCACATAATGCTCATTTTTATTAGGTCTTTGTGTTTTTGCTGCATGCTGCATGTGTCTGCCAGAACTCTATCCGTAATGGTTCTGCAGGGAACACATTGTATAAGCCTGTCCAAACAATTTCCACCCACTTCAGTCATTTGTCCCTCTGTCTTTTTTTTTCTGTCTGCCTGGTCATGAGTCTGTCTGTCTCGGTGTCTCTCTACACATCCGTCTGTTCCCCCACTGGTCACACCCTCACACAGTGACAGAGGCACTCGAACGCTCTGTGACCCCTCTGTGCACATGCATGCTGACGTGAGCAAACACTTTGTCACATGATCTCAGCTGGGAGATGAAAAATCCCATTCATTTCCTTTCGTTTTCCTGCCATGCCCTTCACCCCCCCCTTTGAGTGTGCTGCTTTTCTGGAAAGTCCTGTAAGTGGAAGAAAACACTTCTGGCATTTCGGTGGCCAGCTGATCAAGTTTGTAGGTGTTTTCAGTTTCTGATTCTTGTAAGACGCTCTGCAGCAGCTGACTGAGCCTGTGAGGAACAGGGAAGGGTGGAGAATGTAGTCATGTTGATCATTTGGAGTCACAGTGGTGCACCATAGCAACTCTGTGAACTTATAATGAACTCATAAATTAAAAAAATAATGAATGTTTTGCACACTCTCTGTCTGCATTTGGATTGAAAAACAAGACAGTCATGCCTTAAACTCACGCTACTGGTTGTGCTAATGTTGCTGCTTCAAAATGGACACAATGCTAAGACAAACAGAGCAGTGTTTTGATGTTGCTACTTTTTCTTAGTAGAGGTGTGCAAATATACTTACTTTCAACTTTGACTAGTTTGCTGTTAGCTGGCTTTTATGACTTGTGTTTGCATTGAGGCAAATCTGTATGCTAGCATACTCCAGAACGTTGACAGAATTCGCTTCTAAAATTCAGTCTTTTTCTGAAAACTGCCCAAAAATATTGATGTAACTGCCGCTTACTGGCTTAAAAAAAAATAAAAATTAATAACCGGTTCTGCGCAAACTTCTCTTTCAATGGTCTTTGGGTTAGCAAGATTTTATTTTAACAAATTAATACTTGTATTCACCAAGGATGCATTAAACTAATTAATTGTGATAGTAAGGATATTTATAATGGTACAAAAGTGTTCTATTTTCAAATTGATCATTTTTTTTTTACTTTCTATTCATCAGCGAATCAGGAAAAATTGTATTACGGTTGCCACAAAAATATTAAGCTGCACAACAGCTTTCAACATGCTAATAATAAGAAATGTTGCACAATGATTTGTAAAAAAAATCATGTGACACTGAAGACTGGAATAATGTCTTCTAAAGGAATTCTAAATTCTGCCATCATAACAATAAATCACTTTTACACATGGCATAGTTATTTTAGATTGTAATAATATTTCACACCGTTACTGATTTTAATGTATTTTTGATCAAATAAATGCAGCCTTGGAACTTTTTTCAAAAACATTATACCGAGCCCACATTTTTAAAAAATAGTGTGTGTTACATAACATCAAAAATTAAAATAGCCATCAGCTTTAATTTAGAAATGACCAGTGTTTACTGCTGCTCATGAATTTGATTGCTTTTTTTCTACCAAACTATTTAAGCATTATTTTAACAACTTAAACGAAGTACATCAAGGCCTATTAGAAATAATGAAGCAGCTGTTATTTTCACAAGCACAAATTCCAATGACCTAAATAATCACCAGAGTCAAATTTCATTGGAAATTGCTTTATGAGATGATCTTTCCTGGCCAGGCTCGATGGGCCGTTGATCAGTTCTTGTTGATGGCCAGAACACACTCTATTTTCCTCTCTCGCCCCCCCTCTTTTCCTCCCTCGCGCTCCTTGTTTAGAACAATCATATACGGTATTCCCGCCGAGAGCTCAAAGAGCAGGAATGTAGGAAGCATCTGGAGCCTACTGTGCGAGCCGGCACGTTGCCACCAGGTGTCCGTTAGAGGCAGGAGCTTTTTGATTTAATGCTGGCGCTTGATTGGAAAGCTGGCAGGAACTGCCGCCTCACTTTGAACTTAAGAAAAAAAAAAAAGTCTGCCTGCAAAGCCACACATATCAGAGCAGACTGTGACCAAACAGCATGATGCATACTTCACATTCTCACTTGACCACTGTTTACATGCTGCATCCTGAAATTATCAATGCCTTTTAGATGCTTCAGAGACCTACCAAAGCAGTCAAAAGTAAAAAAAATAAAAAAAGGCTTGGGAAGAATGTTTGACTGTTGTATGGTCTGTTAGTCGCATTTACTGGTAGCACATCGAGTTCAGTTTCTTAACACATTACATATCGCGAACAATGAACAACATGTTTTGCAGCATTTATTAAAGTTAGTTTATGCTAACAAATAAAGACTCATCTATTCGCTGTAAATTTTAGGTAGCTTTTAATTATTGGTGAATATGCAAAAGCTCAATGTGGCTTAAAATAGAGCACAGAGACTCAAGGGTGGGGTGCAGTTTTCCAGTACCCCCTTCCTCCTCCTCTTCCTCACTGGATCAGAATACCACAGAGTGGAGAAAGAGACGCCTGTTTTGGAGACTCTCCTTGGCGCTGCAGACCGCACAGTTATGTGAAGGAGCAGGGTGTGATTGCACGTGAATCTGGTTCCAGCTCAGAGAGAGACAATGAGGAGTGTGTGTGTGTGCAAGTCATGGAGAAGGGTTAATAATCCTCATTGACTCTGATGAGAAAATAAAGATCCAGAGGGAGTTCAGCGCACTCAGTGGTGCCTTGTGACACGATCTAAACTTCTCTGATTTTTGAATCCTCTTTTTGTAGAGTAAGCATGTTGAAAAATGTTCATAAATGCACATCTGTGAGCAAACAAGCCCTTGTGAAAAATTATACTTTAGCATACTTTTAAAAAAGAGTATGTATTCTATAAATAATATGCTTTAAGAGAATACTGTTTTCAGACTCCTAATTGCACGTTAATTGCAATTGAATTAAAATATGTTAAAGTTATATTTATATTAAATGAGGGATTTTGACCCACTTAAGTCAGACTTTTTTATATGTAGGCTTATTTTTGCTTAATCGCCTTTGAAATATGATTAAAGTGTACTGCCGAATGTCCTGAAAACATTTATAGTAAGCTCACATTTCTTTTGAAACTTATACTTTCTATTTAAATATATTTGAAATATAATTACATATTTGTAATGATGAAATTGCAATTAAGTATTTTTAATATATAAACTTGCAATATATTATTAATTTAAATAATTATGTATATAATAATTTAGGTGCAATATAAAAAACACAGAGAACAAACTCTCTTTTTTGTAGAGAAGATAAGGAAAATCAGGCAAAATATCAGGCCTGCTATTTATGATCCCGCTGTTCATTCAAATGACAGTGCTACCTTTAGCCAGTTCAGTTCTGTTTCCTTTTCTTTCCTACATGAGATTGTTAATCAGCTAAAGCCATCTGGGTCTCCTTGTGATGTCATCTCTCCTCATCTTTTTAAAGAAGTTTTTGATGTGATTGGCCCTGTTTTTCTAGTTTTTATTAATAAGTGTCTAGAATCAGGAATTGTACCTGACTGTTTAAAGCATGCAATTGTTAAAACGTCTTTTAAAAAGTCCTAATTTGGATCCAACAGTTTTATCTAACTTTAGGCCCATCTCTAATATTTCTTGTTTATCTATAATTTTGGAGAAAGTTGTTTTTCACCAGCTGCAGAGATTTTTGAATGACAATAAGATTTTTTGATGTTTTCCAATCAGGTTTTAGAAAGTTTCACTCTACAGAGACAGCACTTGTAAAAGTTTTAAATGATGTTTTAATGACCACTGATTCAGGTGACTCTGTTGTACTGGTACTATTAGATCTAAGTGCGGCATTTTATATAGTTGACCATGAGGTCTTGCTTGCTCAGCTAGAGCAAGTTGTGGGCATTAGAGGAACTGCATTAAGTTGGTTTCAGTCATATTCTAAAAATAGATTCTCAGTCAATGTTGGACAATATTATTCTCGGGGGCGGTCCCCCTGACTTGTGGGGTCCCCCAAGGCTCTATTTTGGCCCCTTTATTGTCTTCTATATATATATATATATATATATATATGCTTCCTTTAGCCTGTACTATCTGATTGTACTATCACTGCTATGCAGACGATACTCAACTTTATTTGCCCCTGAAGCACAAAAATGCTGTAGACTCCCTCTGTGTCTGTCTTTCCGATGTCAAAGCATGGATGTCTTTGAATTTTTTAAATCTAAATGAGAGTAAAACTGAGGTCATTGTGTTTGGCTCTTCCGAAGTCCCAAACATTTCTCATGTCAATTTTGGTGTTCTATCTCCTTCAGTTAAATCAGGTGTAAAAAACTTGGGTGTCTTTTTTGATAGTGCACTTAAATTTGATTTGTCAAAAAATTTAGTTGTCAAATCAAGTTTTTTATCAGTTAAGAACGTTGGCTAAAGTGAAGACTTTGAAGCGGCAATTCATGCTTTTATTTCTTCTAGAATTGATTATTGTAATTCCCTGTATCTGGGAATAAACAGTTCTTCAATATCTAGATTACAAATGGTCCAAAATGCGGCTGCATGTCCAGTGTTCGTAAATACGAACATATTACTCCTGTGTTAATTACATTGGCTCCCAGTACGCTTTAGAATTGATTTTAAAGTGCTTTTTCTTGTTTTTAAATGTTTAAATGGCCTCGCCCCCCCTTACCTCTCTGACTTGTGTGAATATCATCCGGAAAGAACTCTTAGGTCTACCAACCAGAGTTTGTTGACTGTTCCAAAGTCAAAATTAAAATCTAGGGGTGATCGAGCTTTTGCTATAACCTAAACTTTGGAACACATTACCAATCCATATTAGAACTGCACCAACATTACATATTTTAAATCAAAGTTAAAAACGCATCTCTTCACTATAGCCTATGAGTTGTGATGTTGTTTGTTGTCTGATGGTTTGCTTGGTTTGTTTTACAACATTATACAGCACATTGGTCAACTGTAGTTGTTTTTAATTGTGCTTTATAAATGAATTAAGACTTGAGACTACTCGTAAATATGCAAATGTTTCATTTGCAAACTCCACTTAATAGGTTAAGAAACATAATCATGAAAGTGAATTATCTTTAATTACAATTAAGATGCCTTTATTTCATTAATATTGGATCCTCTGTGTACAACTTTTTAAATATACTATACTAGATTTTAATATACTGGATTTGAAGTGCAATATAAATGCACTAGAATTCAGTTAAGAACACTTCTTTTTCACAACATGTGAAGTCAAATCTTGATAATGTGATTGGACATGCATTTCTTCCTTCAAATACTTGATTATACAGATGAGATGAAGACTGCATGGACTATGCACAAAACCTGCTGTAGCTTGATAATAACTGCACATGTAAACACACTTTCTGTAATGCACCACCTTGTTTTAATCTCCACTGGTGCAGTATTAAAATTTGTTGCAATGTAGGCTGTTTGTTAGCGGTAAAAGTATAATACTTGATTGACCTTTTCAAGCACACTTCTAGTGTCAAACTGCAAAAATCAGTTGCAAAATTCTTGTTTAGACCCAAATACACCACCAGCTACATGTCTCACTTTTGTGCATGTAAAACCTAGTGCTTTTCAGTAGATGAGATTAAAACATAGCAGCCTACATGGAGCCTATACTTGGTACACTACACACTATGGCTCTATCCAAATTTTGCAGTTTTCCTGTGAGGGTTTTCTTTTTTTTAAAAAAAAGGAAGATGTGGTTGGAAAAAACTGTGCAGAGAGACATCGTCCTTTATGAGACCTGTTACATTTGAATGAATATGCCAATGTATTCTAGAGTGCTGCAATTATGTATGCAGGGCTGCTGTGCCCCATTTCCTGGAATGCAGCACACGGAGCCGTGAAAGAGACTGTGTTTGCTGTGAGAAGACAAAGCCCAGGCACTAAGCAACATATGTTTAGAACTACGGCCCCGTCTAGGAACGTCCTGGAATGCCAGGGGTGCCGCGCTGGTTTGAGAGAGCGCGCGTGCGGAGCAAAGTGAGGGGGGCGTACAAGGAGCGTGTTTGTCTCCGGAAAGAACCAAACCTTTCACTGCCTCCAGTGTTTCCTGCGTTTCTGCGGTTAGTTTGATAGTCACCTCTCTGTGGGTGTGCTGATATTAAAATTTACTGGGTGTTGCTAAGTGGTTCTTAAAATGACCTTTTGGAGGATGCAGCTGTATGAAAGACTTGTGTTGAGCAAATATCCTGACATAAGCATGGTCAAAACAGTTTATGCTATGAAGCTATTAAAGTAAAGGAATCACCTTCATGTTGTTCCAAACCAGTATGACTTTCATTTTTCTGTTCAACGCAAAAGATCATATTTTTTAAAAATGTCCTTACAATGAAAGTTAGTGGGATCCAGTGTTTTGGACCCCAACGTTGAAAAACATTCTTCAAAATCACAATGGCAGTGATCTCAGTGTTATTTTGTTACCCATTTTTATTTTATGGGTGTGTGCCTGTCTGTCCCCACACATTTTGTTTGTAAGAACAACACTTGGTCCTAAAACAAGGAGGGAGAAGATTAGCCACTGCGTTTAGCCTCAGAGGACAGACGCACCTGTTTTCAGTTGTACTGTTATTCTGATTGATGAGTCCCCTGAACTGGGTGGTCTGGACTGATGTTGCTGGGTAGTTGTGTGGTCGAAGCTGTCAGAAAGATATCTTGATTTACATGTATATTAGTTATATAACTAAACTATTCTGGAGGCCTGACTTTCTCAAGTTATCAGACATGACTGTAATTTAAAGGGATCTTTCACCCAAGAATAAAAATTCAGTTGTCAGTCAGTCAACCTGTATGACTTCTGCTCAACACAAAAGAATGTTTTAACTGTTTTTGTCCATATATTGAAAGTCAGTGAGATTCAAAATGTTACAATTTCTCATACCAGAAAATTGGCAGAACTGATTTATCAGCATTTTTGAAAAAGTCTTGTTCATACAGGAGCTCTAAATGGTAATTTGCCAGTAAAGACAGTATGTGTGAAAGCGGCTAATGTCCTCTAAAAGTGTGTAGTGAGTTTGAAAACACCTCAAGAAGTATTTGATCTCATTTATCTCGTATACTTTGTCTATACGTAATACTGTATATGCTTTCAATTCTGCTTCTGTTTTAATCTTGCTGCATTTTTCTTTTGTTGTAGAATTTTCTCCTTTTACTTGGCACGATAACCGATGGCAGAGAATGTCGACAACTAACAACATAGCCCAAGCCAGGAAGTTGGTGGAGCAGCTGAGGATCGAGGCAGGCTTCGAACGCATTAAGGTTCACAAGAATTCATTATTCTGTGTAACATGCTCTCTATCAAGCAATGGCTTTTTTCCTTTTAAATAAGATGGAGGCGTGGTGGTTGTATGAGAAAAAATACATTAAAAAAATTTAACAAAAAATGGCAGCTGTGTTTGTCAGAACATCAGAACACTATGACGTTATTACAAGGTGCCTGTTTGTTTTACACCTTACATCCGTATAGTTCTTTAAGTGATATAATGTTGCTATGACTATGAACTTGAACTACTAAAATCTACCTTTTACCTTTAAAATGAACCACCGTAATAATAAAAGTGGCACAATAGAAAGCCATATGATGAATCAGAGTTCATCTTAAGTGCCCTGTCAATAAATCATGACTAATATTCATTGACTATTCACAGGGTCATACACGATTCACCAGGGTAACACACGTCACCAAAATCATGCAATAAACATTAACTAAATAAGAGAACATGTAACACAAAACAGCCTAATGTACATTACTTAAACATATTGCATAAAATATGAATGAAATTTCACTATAAATATTATTGTGATATTGTCAAATTAGTTTTTTTTTTTTAAGTGTTTTGCAGTACAGTTACACATAATGAAATGTTAAACCATTTACAATTTTTCATTGTGTATGGCAGGGGTAGGCGACGGCGGTCCTGGAGTGCTGCTGTCCTGTAGAGTTTAGCTCCAACCCTAATCAAACACACCTGAACAAGCTAATCAAGGTCTTCAGAATTACCAGGGCTACAGACAGGTGAGTTTTTTTTTTCAGGGTTGGAGCTAAACTCTGCAGGACATCGGCACTCCAGGACCAACGTTGCCTACCCCTGGTGTATGGTAACCAATTAACCATTTCTCGCTCTTCCTCTCTATTTTTTTTCCTCCTAGGTGTCTAAGGCTGCTGCAGACCTCATGAGTTACTGTGAGCAGCATGCCCGCAGTGACCCTCTGCTGGTGGGGGTTCCCACCTCAGAGAATCCTTTCAAAGACAAGAAGCCTTGCATCATTCTATAGCTACTCTGTCTAGGCCAGCTCTCCCAGTCCCACTTTAACCGCTGCCCATCCCCAGTCAATGGGAAATTCAGTCCAACACTTCTTTTTACCTGGGATCCACAGTATTTTCCAGAAAATAAATGCCACACTCTCTCGGTAAAAACAAAAATGGGCAGTATCTGAATACCTAGCGTCATGTAGCCTGGCGTTGAGTGAATCTATATGAATGAATCTACACAGCACGCCTGTCTAAATTCATGCATATAGACATACTTAACAGGAGGTGGTAGATTTCAAATTTCAACAAACTATTTCAAAAGATTACACAGAGACTGAGAGATACTCCAGCATGTTTTTCAGTGCAGTGGCTGACCTTGTTACCATAGGTGATGGTGGAGAGTAGAGGAAGACAGTCACGATAATGCCGACTGACTAGCTCAGTCGGCCCAGTCACACTGTGGTAAACGCTTGTTCAGTATTAACCCTGCATTGTTACATCGAATCTGCAAGCTAAAGGTTCATTTTAGATTTGTATGGCCAAAATTGAATCCAGGTATGCTTACCTTTATCAAAACAGAACATTTCATGTTTTAAAAAGGGATTCAAGACATTAACCAGAGTTGCCAATATTTTTACTTTTTTCTCTCTCTCTTCTCAGTCGTTTGTGAGCTGTAGTTTTTCTTTTCATCGATTTAAAAAAAAAAAAAAAAAACTCATTAGGCTTAATGCTTTGTTTTTTTTCTAGTGTTTATACTATATTTCAGAATCCTCAAACACTTAAGTTATAAAGGAATAATTTTATATAATAGAAAATATTTACCTAATAATATCCTTCCCAGTCCCCTCCTTAAGTGCAGTTCGGTATAAAACAAAATGAGCCCTATTATTTCAGATATTAATTTGAAATTAAAAACAACAACATTTGTGGTATCAAATATATTAAATCATAATGAATATTTATGATCCTAATATAGCAGAGGCTCAGACACGTCCCATATAATTAAGTCATTTTGAAGTCGGAGCCCCTGCAAAGGCCAATCTTTATTTATTTTTTCTCTGAAACCAAACTTGATTGTAAAATCCATACAGAAGGAAAAAAAATTGTATAAACTTTCTTTTGGATATGTTCAGAGGTGTTAACTTTGAGAATAGCTGTTTGGATTTGTTTGTTCCAATTTCTTCTTTCTGTGGAAACATGGAATCTGGTCATTGAGTATGATACTGTACAGTGTTTGATAACTAAAGCGCATTAATTTTTTTTTGTGGATGTTTGATCCTTTTGTAATCTTTGTGTAATATTTCCGTTTCTTCCATCACTCATATTTAACCATTCAGTTTGTCCTCTTTAAGGCGAGGCAAAAGATGCGAGCGAAGGAATTGATGGACGGCTCCAGTGCTTGTACATGTGATAGTAAATAGGTTACCTGCTCCCTGCGAGGGAATGAGGAATGGATTGTTGACACAGTACCACGCAAGGTGATTAAGGCGTTGTTCGAGGCACGAGGTGGTCTGTGTTATCAAGTCTATCTAAAGGGCAGGATGTGCAGTGTTATGCAACAGGCCATCAGGTTTGACTCAGCCTGAGCAGTCACATGCAAAAGATGAGGGGCGAGGTCAAGCCACAACTCTGAATGTCCAATGTGCAGCCAGCACATGATGCACAATGTTTTGGAGTGACGGTTTTGTCTCCAAATAGTCACTCACAGTATTCAGCTGAGTGCTAAAAACAGAATTCCCCCATTGTCCCGCTTCAAATGCTGGAAAATAACAACAAAGTGCAAGAAATAGGGGCTCGTAGTGGGACAGAAGGGGGCCTGTTCTCCTCGCGGCCCACGGGATGCTGTCATCAGCTCCTGTATTAAGAATGACTAAGGCGTGTGGGGGTCACGAGTGCTCTGACTCATCCAGCAATCGACAAAGTCACACTGCTGCCCATCAGTGGACAAAGCTGCTCCTGCGACATCACTTCCTGTTAAGCCTAAGCAATGTAGTGGCTTATGCATTTCAGAATAACTGGAGAAAGGAGAGGAAAGACCGATCTCTTCAGGAGATAAAGACCGTATTCTATAACAATGAAGGATTATATTTGAATCCATTTAAGTTTTACATTAGAAACTCTCTCTTAGTATTCCACATTAGGATGAAGCCTTTCTGGACACTTGCGAAATGCTCAAATGCGCCAAGCTAGTGCTAAAATAAAGCTAGCGCTACAAACATTTTTTTAACCAGCCACCAAACAAACTTGAGCAAACACTGTGAAAGTCAGCTAAGCTAAATTAGCTTGTTAGCTTGAGTTCTCCACCCTCTTGACTCACGTTGTTGGGATACACTGTGCTCCAAAGTATAACGTTTACCCGAAGTATGCTAAAATCTCCCCGTGCATGGGTTTAAGGAGACTCCGCAATCATTTAGCGGCTTTCTACGTTGTGAGACCTGTTGTCAGGACGAGGGAGCGTGTCCGTTTCTAATTCGCGCAGCGAGAACACTTAAGGTGCTGAGGATGCCATGATACCTTAACCTCAATTCCTCGTTCCCAAACGTTGTTCCACTTCACACACCACAGAGCTCTTTCATGACCACGAGAGGTGAAATTTAGGCTTTGTGTGGGTAATATCTGTAGCTGAGTCCTTAGCCAGTAGATTTCAATCTCAGCCTGTCCCATTACTTTGTGTTTTTTCCTGTGTATGCATATGTATCTTTCTGCCTTGATTATGAAGAAATATATCTATTTTTTGTAATTGTTCTTCTCGGATGTGCCATAAATCATGTTTTCTTGCACACTGTTAATATTTTGTGGATATTGCTGTTTAAAAATGATGATATCGGAAAAAGTAGATGAAATAAAATAAAGACAAAATGTTACTCTGCATTGATGCTGATCTGTTTATTATACGTGTTTGACTGAGTTGTTGTAAGCAAGTGGAAATGTCATAGAGAACATATGACCCACTTTTTATTTTATTTTTTGTGCAGACTCGGGGCATTTTGAAGCCCCTTGTGCATAAATGTTGAAGCATGTAAATTCTACATGACAAAAAACAATAAAAAAATAAAAAATCGGCAAAAGTAATGATTTTTTTCAAATAGATTTCACACACAAAAACAAATCAATAATATCAGAAATAAAGTACAAATAACATTTTTAGGTGTTTGTGCATACAGTTGAAGTCAAAACTTTACATACACCTTTCAGAATCTGCAAAATGTTAATTATTTTACCAAAATAAGAGGGATCATACAAAATGCATGGTATTGTGTATTTAGTACTGACCTGAATAAGATATTTAACATAAAATATGTTTACATATAGTCCACAAGAGAAAAAAATAGTTCCAAAGCTGTTTTTTTTTTGTTTTGTTTAGTGATAGTTGTTCACGAGTCCCTTGTTTGTCCGAACAGTTAAACTGCCTGCTTCCTTCAGGAAAATCCTTCAGGTCCCACAAATTCTTTGGTTTTCCAGCATTTGTTTGTATTTGAACCCTTTCCAACAATGACTGTATGATTTTGAGGGACTAATTCAGGTCAATACTAAATTCACAATACCATGCATTTTTGTATGATCCCTCTTATTTTGGTAAAATAATTCACATTTTGCAGATTCTGAAAAGTGTATGTAAAGTTTTGACTTCAACTGTATATATTTGTACTTATGATATTATTGATCTGTTTTTCTGCACAATAATGGTTTAATTATTAGACTACTACCATATGACCTTATTATTTACAAATATTTAAATAATTAGTTCTGTCGAATGATTAATCGCGGTTAAAAGTTTTTGTTTGCATAATATATGTGTGCGTTCTATGTATATTTATTCTGTATGCTTAAATACATGCACATACAGTATATATTTTGAAAATATCGACATTTTCAATTCATATTTATTTTCAATATTATAAATAAATATATATAAACGACCTATTTTTCTGAAATTTATACATGTATGTGTGTGTATTTATATATACATAATAAATATACACAGCACACATACATATATGTAAACAAAAACTTTTATTTTGGATGCGATTAATCGCGAGCATTAATTATAATAATAATTTAGCTCAAATATAATGTCAACTATTTCTGTATCAATGTAAGCTTGAATATATAATATATGATGATGCTTTTTGTTGATACTTTGTTTAATGTTTTTTGGCAATGTTGTGAACTGATAGTGGTAGAACTGATGAAGTATCTGTGAAAAATATCGGTTAAACCGATTATTGGTTTATCTCTAATCTTAACATAAAAAATAACAACAGCAACAAAACTCCTGCACACTTCAGCTATAAGTGCACATGTTTTGCAATGCTTTTTAATGTTATTCATGCTATGCACCTTTTATAATAGTTCTTACATAATACTGGCTTGCACAAATATTCCTGATGACAGCCATCTATACAGAAGTCTGCAAATCTCTGTTTTTGTGCACTAGATTTTGTAGGTCATATTTACACTACTGCACATATATCTTTTTAAAACGGGCACGAAAGAGAATAAACAGTGTCTTGAGTGTTTAAAAAAAGCCAGAGTGACTCAGCCAACCAGCAGCCAGTAGATGGTAAACAACCTGGAGCAGCATGTGAGTGAGTGTGACAGTGTTCTCGTAGTATTCTGCCCTGACATGTGAGTATGGAGGGAGTGGAGTCCGAGCATGTGTCAAATACACATTAAAGGAAAGTGCTGGGTAGGGCCAAAACACCTCCCAACTCTGCTGCTCTTTTCAGGGAAGGACAACAGAGCTCAGGGTGTACATGAAACTGGGGATGTTACATAAGTGAAGTGCGTGTGTGCAGACATTGACAACCACAGGACACAGAGAGAGAGAAAGAAAAAGTGTGCTCGAGGTCAACTATGGAAACATGGTTCTTTGTTTTGTTTTGGCATGCATTAACGCTTGTAATCAGCTGCAGGTGACTAAATGCAAAAATAGCTGATCTTTATGAAGAGAAAACAGCAGGGTGGGGCCGAAAAATACAAGGGGGATTATGAGGGACAGACAGTGTTTTTGTGGTGGAAAAATGACAGTGACCGCCATCAGCTGTTGTTGTTTTGCACGCTGCAAAGGTGTTGGTTTTGCTAGGATGGAGTCTGTATCATTAACATGCAGTCGCAAAGCAATACTTAATGTCTTAGGAGCTTAAAACTGGTCCATGAGCATGTGCAAGTGTATGCATGCTTGCCTTTGTTTACTACGGCTAGTGTGCTGCAGATGCTGGAAAAATTGGCTAAGCGGCCAAAACAAAGTTGCAGCCAAGCAGAGGATTGTGTAACTTTTTTTTTGACATTTTATCATTTTTAGAACAGGTTTTGGAAAGTATCGTGTCATGATTCAACGTCAACAACAAAAGTATAAGAATCCTTAGAAATATTTTATCAGTGTTAAGAGAAATGTTTGATTATGGACAGTCTAATTGCATATATGACAAAATAATGAATGCATGTTTCTAATGTCATCTATTGATCTATTATCATCCATTAATATTAAAATAATTCTAAGCTTACTGATATCAGCCATACATTTAATATTGTCAAGTTCCTATCAAATACAACTATACACTTTACAGAAAGGATTGTGCACTGGGCAACAACAATAGCAGCCTCAGTAGTACACAGACCGCCTGTGTCTCACTGCAAACGTTCAGTAATGTTGCCTGGCAACATCCCTCGAAAGGTTGCCATGTGTATTGACTGTAAAACAGACTGATGATGATTCATACCTTCATTGCAACTAGCAGGAAGTATAGTGTGTTTTAGTGTAATCATTCGGTCAGCAATCTGCATGATTGTATCGGTGGTGGTATTTTGAATGGCTTTACGTCAGCCTACTATAATCCACTACTATCACACTATCAGGTGATAAAAGCAGACATTTCCCGAGTCTGTCGTCTGCCCTGCACAAACCTGATTTTGGAGGTGCAGATGTAATGGGATGAGGGGGAAACAGAAAGAGAAATACTGTTGCTTTCTGTCATGCCACATTCCACCTCCACCTCCACTTTCCTATGGAAGACATGTTATGAATATTTGACATTGTGCGTTCTGACACTCCCCATAAAATCCATTTAGTCTCGTGACAAAAATGCACTTCTGGCACCCGTCGCCGTCCTGCCCTGGCTCCTCAGGATAGACTACTATCCTCTACAGCCTTAACTAGTCATGCATTACTAAAGTCATTAGTAAAGGATGGGCATGGGTAGATACTGGAAACAAAAGCTCTGGTATTTAGATTTGCTTGCAGTTTCTCCTCAAGTTCAGCATGTTTTTATCACCTTTTTTTTCACCACAGGCCTTCCTCTAGTTGGCATGCAGACACATCCTCCCTTATAAACTCATTTTCTCCGCTTCATAGTAATCCTGTTCTCTTAAAATATCTGTTTTTGTTTTGCACAAAGGAAAGGAAGTCGTGCAGTGATTAATTTAATTTTACATTGACATTTTCTGCACAGGGGTGCAGTGGATAACACCACCATCAAGGGGTGGTGATGGCGCAGTGGATAAGACACATGCCTTTGGTGTGAGAGACCCGGGTTCGAATCCACTGTAAGACACCAATGTGTCCCTGAGCAAGACACTTAACCTCTAGTTGCTCCAGAGGCGTGCGACCTCTGACATGTATAGCAATTGTAAGTTGCTTTGGATAAAAGTGTCAGCTAAATGAATAAATGTAAATTAGCATTACAGAAGTAGCATGTTTTATAGTCAAGGAAAGGTAAACGTTATTTTCTCTCAGAATGTCTGCTTTTGTGTTCTGCAGGAAAAAGTAAATCAATGAGTAAATGAATATATTTTAGTATTGGGGGCAAATATGCCCTTTAAACAATGTGTCAGTGTTGTCAACTGTATGAAAGAAGAGGCCACTTTTATATTTGTGATGTAAAGCAGAAAAATGAATGCAGTGCAGTTGGAGTAGTTTGTTTAAAGGTATTCTAAACTGGTAAAAGTAAACTAAACTGCTTGCTTGTCCTCTTCAACAGCCTCATTGCAGCTTCTTGCAAGCTTTTATAACAAACTTTCAGGGGAAATGATATTTTAAATAAAGACTGAAAGAGCTGTCTGAAGTTTAGAGGTGGTGATGAAAAAGTCAAGTGACCATATGTAAGACAATGGAAAAATCCTATTGGGCTATTGTCAAGGGAACAGGGTGATCCTAACTTTCATATTGGCCTACAAAATACGTTATCACTGCAGCTCTCTATTCAGTCTCCTGCTTCTCATTGTTTTTTTGACAAAGACATTTCAAAAGAAATCTCTCAAATAGGCTATATTTGTCTATTTTTATTCCTTCTCATGCATTTTAGGGTAATCATCTGACGAAACGATGTTTAATGACAGTGGCGAAAGCCATTTAAAAGCTTTAAAACGGCAATAAAATCTTCCTCTGGGAAAGGTTCCCAAAGCAAACATTAAATTGTTAGGCTGCATAATTCCAGCATTATTAGCAGACTTCGCTAACCATCAGTAGCTGCACATGGAAGGTTACATAATCTATAAATCTTCTCATTGCAGATTAGGTGGGCTTCAGATAATGAGGACTCGTTCCCTGCTGAGACTGACTTACATTTGCGCCTTCTTCCTGCTCAATAACCAACAGTCTTCTACACTGGATTCCATCTGCCAGCAAAGGGCACTTTCATAATCTCTGCAATAACTACCTTAGATGGCAGTTCTTCTGAAGCTCATGTCAGATTTACAGCATGTTTTAAAATGACTGAGAGATAAAGTATGTCCATCATCCTGAGGGAAGTCAATTATTTACATAGACAATGAAATACTAGGAAGTTTCTGTTATAAATGATACCCATATATGCACTGTAAAAAATTGCTGTTAAAAAACGGCCAAAATCTGACAGTAACATACTGTTTTCCATTAAAACAGTAATGTACTGTAGAAAACAATGCATTCTGGGCAATATTTTGCTGTTTAAGAAATTGCTGTTAATTTACAGCTCATTTTTAACAGTACTCTACTGTATTTAAGGAATACGGTTTTTTACTGTTTGCAATGCATTGTGGGCTATGTTAAATACAGTACAATGCAGTATTTTTATTTTTTTAATTGAGTGTACAAGTTTGGTCAAAGTGCATTGCTGTTTTGTCAGTTTGGTTAATTTGCTATTTTCAAGCATCCGAAATCCTTTTCATTGAGGTACTTGTGATGACAATTTTTACAAACGTCATTTGTGAAGCACTTTTTTTTCCCGAAGAGGAAACAAGTTTCTAAGGGCATCTGCTTCACATCTCCATTCGCCATCCGATGTCCTTCAACGGCATTGACCTGCATCTGCACCTACAAGGTAACTAAAAGCATTTCTTATATTCCTCACCAGTATTTTATTCAGGTAATATTACCAAAAGTAATGTTATGACATCGATGCTCAGCAAACTGTCGAGCTAGTGAGTGTATGGTTTTAAAACGTCTCTTCACCGCTAAAATGTGTGAATAATTCAAACATATACACACATTTTACAGTCACCAGGTTTTATTAAGTTTGTTTTAGATTATCTATAAACTAAGACTGTTAGTCGTTGTTGAAAACAAGTCCTCGCCTGATTCTACTTGGTATACATTTCATTGATAGACGTATTACATTGCTATTTTTCTGTGAATGTACAGATTTTTATGCAAGGTGAGATGAATGTTGCTATTACTTGGAAGTTTCAGGTGGAACAGGGCAAGTCACTATTGGGCGCTGGATGATCACACTTGAGGGTCATGTCATATCTGAAGGCATCACACCAACCTTTTTGACGGGACTTGCTGCTGTATTTGCAATCTACTACATGTTTAACCTCCAATATCAAGCAGCAGCCGCCTGTACTCTGGAATTCATTCAGAGGTGAGACTGCTTGAATTTCCTTTTCCTCATTGTAGCTTTTCTGGTAGCACTTTATTTTACAGTACGTGTACTTCCCTGGTACATACATGGTAAATATCTTGTACCTACTGGCAAATGAGTGGTAATACAAAGTACTTACCTGAAGTGTATGTACATGGTAACAAATTAGAAACACGGCTGTACTTAACAGTCGTATATGCATTGTAATTAGTTTGTTACAGACAAGTGTAGGTAAGAACGGTCACTTACATGTAGTGCCCGTACATGGTAACTAATTAGATACTTTACTGTACTTACTAATGTATATACATGGTAAATATGTAGTACTTACGGACAAGTGGGTACAAACAGGCAGGTCCTTACAGTATCCCTATATGGCGACTAATAAGACATTACTGTACATACTAAAGATATGTACATGGTAAATATGTAGCACCTATGGAAAAATGTGCTATTATGTGGTAACAAACAAGACACATACGGTCCTTGGTATACACGTGGTATATATGTAGTACTTACTAACAAGTGTGTGTTAATGTTAAATTGCTCTCCACAAAAGTGCTTGCAAAGTTTGAAGAATTGGTAATTCCTGTGTAATGTTTATGTAAAATGGTGCACTTTATTTTAGTCATATTTCCATATACTTACTATGTACCATCTACCATCAATTACTCAATAAGTACCGTGGTCCATGTTTATACCCCCAACTTGAGTACCGCATAACTTATTCTGTACATTAACTAATAGGTACATACACAAGTACTTACATAGTAAGTATATGGAAATAGGACTATAAAATAAAGTGCACCATTTTACATAAACATTACACAGGAATTACCAGTTCTTCAAACTTTATAAGCACTTGCTGATTTTCAAATCACACTGCATATAAGCTTGAATATAGGCATAATACTGTCTCCTGTGCATAGTAATACACTTGTAATTTTTAACAAGTAAATTACTTCCAAGTTGAATTACTTCATTACTTCAGTGAATACACGTCTCCACACTATTGAAGAACCTAATCGACTTTCAGTGGGACTTCATATAAAAATTAGTTGACTTGAGACATGCAGGAAGCGTTTTGTTAGTCAACACTATCAGCAATCTCCTTGTTATCTGAGTTGTACTCTACATTGACAATTCTAGAGTTATTTTGATAAAATGTTTTGTTTGCTGATGTTTTACAGAGGTACCAGTTGGAATACCTCAGGAGACAACATGCAGCCCGGTCGTCATGGTTAAGTAGGTGTAAAATGACAAAGTCATTCACCTAGGACTAGAACTCTTTTAAAAGGTACACAAGCCTCCTCACTGGAATGTTTAAAGAAGTGCTGAAAAAACCCTGAACATTTTTTTTTTCACTAAAATGTTTCAAATTTAAATTTGTTGAATGTTCTGAGTATATCCAAAAATGATACAAAATGTAATTTTTTTTTTTTTAAATGTTTAATGACTTCAGGTTGTCATGTTTGTAACTTATATCATGTTTGTGTTTTTTTTTTTTTTAAATCCTTGTTAAATGTTGACTGTTCTTTTAAATAAAATTATTTTGGTTTATATTCATTGAGTGCTTGCTTGTTTAGATATTTCAATATAATGTATTTTAAAGTAGATGCGTGTTGCCCATAGAACAATGTTCGACTGTAAATCCAATTACAACATCATTGGTTACTTTAAATTCACTCTTTACAAAGGCATAAAATAACACTAGATTTAAAATAAATCAAAAAAAAAAAGTGAAATAAAATAATCTTCAATCCAATTACTTATATACATTTTATGCCTTTGTACAATAATGAGTGAATTTAAAGTAACCATAATGTTGTAAATTTAAATAATCACAGAAATGTTCTGCATTTAATTTTTACAGAAACAAGCTGTTAAATAATTCACAGTATGCATACTGTAGAATTACAGTAGATTGCTGGCGACTCTGCTGCCAGTATTTTACTGTAAAAAAAAAAAAAAACAGAATTATACTGTATTTCATTTTTACGGTAATAAACTGTAAAATTATTTCACAGTATGAATACTGTAAAATTACAGTAGATTGCTGGCGACTCTGCTGCCAGCACATTACCGTTATTTAACGGCACAATTTTTTACAGTGTGGGTAACAGTTAACAATTATGCGCCAGTAAGACATGTAACGGCATGTGTCTAGAAACTGAGTTTGTCAACCACACCAATGGCATGTATAAAAAATTATAAGAATGTACAAGCTGAAATACCTGAAAATGTCTTAACGTGATTTAAAAAAAAATGCATTTAAATGGCTGTACATCTATTTTGTGACATTTACTTTGTGTATGTCTATGGATTGCTAACATGATGGTACAAACTGTCAAACGGCAAGACATTTTACCCAAAAATGATTTTTACTCATCTTCATGTCATTCCAATCCTTCTCTGTAGAACACAAAATAAGATATTTTGAAAAATTATTCTTCAAGAAAATAGTTTTTGTCAATTGGGGTTCAAAACAATACTGGACCTGACTGTGTGGACAAAAAAACTAAACAAAAAACATTTTTCAATACATACTTTTTTTGTGTGTGTGTTCCACAGAAGAAATAAAGTCAGTAGCACTTTAGTTTAGGGACCAATTCTATTAACTACTTGCTTATTAGCATGCATATTATTAGCATATTAGCTGTTTTTAGTACTTGGAATTCTGCATGACCATATTTTACATCCCTAATCCCTAAACTTAACAACTACCTTATTATTAATTTGCAGTAATTGGGAGTTTATTGAGGCAAAAGTCATATAGTGAGAATTGGCCCTTAAAATAAAATGTGACCATACAGGTTTGGGCGACATGAAGGTAAGTAAATGATTTTTCGAGCTTTTACACTGAACTTTAGAAACCTTAGGGTCAAATGTGTGGTTTATGCAGGTGGATGTGTGATTTGTTTGCAGTATGAGGTTGTGTATATCACTTTGCGTGTATTAAGCCACTTCAAATTCAGAACAAGTCATTCTAAATGCAATCATTTACTGCAGTTCTGCTAATTTTAATGCTGAAAAATAGGCAGATCCGGCACACCTGGGGAAAAGAGTCAAATAACAACACAATTATCGAGGCTTTGGGAGCCTTTTAGGATTGAATTAAATAAAGACATCTAAACAGAAATTATACAATTAGCATGGTCAAAGTCATCTAATGTATGACAGCAATGCTGAACACGTTGCACAAACTTCTGGAGGCAATATGACTTATGCAGTTACATATCAAGCAGTTACTTGTTGAGGGTGTAGTCAATACTGTATACCGGCCTCCTGCAGTGACCTTTGGAATGTGGAATGCATGGAATGCAACACGTGCCGTGTGTTACTGACAGCGTGGTGTGGAATTCTGACCTCGGTTTTCCCTCTTTCTTAAAAATTAACAGTCACTTCAGAGTATTTACTACCAAAGCAGTGCATTTTGTCTTTGAAGTGTACCTTTGAAGATCTCTAGCAGTATTAGATCTAGTTTTCAGGTCTAACTTGATGCATGTTTTAACCAAGATGCATTGAATTTCAATTTGTGCAGCTAGTAACTGACTAATGAAGCTTCTTTGCAGTGGAGCCCCATGCCGAGCTAGATTTTGTCACCCCCTAGCCATCTGTATTCAGTGCAGGATTAACCTCTCGTACAAAAGAAACGAGAAGAGCCACTTCCCTCTTTCTGTGCATTGTCGCAGTTTATCTGGAACTCTTTTCAACTCAGCATGCAAAGCCCACTTCCTGTTAGGTCTACAAGTGACATAATATTAGCGACAGTTTCTGTAAAAAGTGCTTGCATTGCAGAGCGTACGTCTGGAGAATCCCTGGACTTACATTGAAGTTGCAATATGACTATTTTCAGTAACAATAGCTAATTGTTAATAAGCAAAGTGCATATATCTCGTACATATCTATGCACACATATATATATTCTCAAACTTTTGGGTTCAGTAGTGGGTCAGTAAATGGTATTTATTTATTTTTTATTTATTTAACTCTTTTCAGCATTGATAATAATTAGAAATGTTTCTTGAGCATCAAATCACCATATTAGAATGATTTCTGAAGGTTCTGAAGTCTGGACTAATGGAATACACAGGAATACATTAAATTTTAAAACATATTAAAATAAACCATGGTTATTTTAAATTGTAATAATATTTCATAATATTAACCTATTTACTGTAGGGGAAGTCGTGGCCTAATGGTTAGAGAGTCGGACTTGTAATCCAAAGGTTGCGGGTTCGAGTCTCGGGCCGGCAGGGATTGTAGGTGGGGGGAGTGAATGTACAGCGCTCTCTCCACCCTCAATACCACGACTGAGGTGCCCTTGAGCAAGGCACCGAACCCCCAACTGCTCCCCGGGCACCACAGCATAAATGGCTGCCCACTGCTCCGTGTGTGTGTTCACAGTGTGTGTGTGTGTGTGTGTGTGCGTTCACTGCTGTGTGTGTGTGCACTTTGGATGGGTTAAATGCAGAGCACGAATTCCAAGAATGGGTCACCATACTTGACCGTATGTCACATTCACTTCACTTTACTGAATTTTTATCAAATAAATGCAGCCTTGGGATTTTTTTTAAAAATGGCGAAATTTTTAATGGTAGTGTATAATTAATATAAATATAATTGTTTAAAATATATTTCTATTTAATGTAAATATTAATGGTTTGCATATGCAAAACAAAATGTGCCTCATACAAAAACAGAGCTTTACTGCGCAACAAAACTGCAATCACAGATAAAGTCCAAATGTGAGGAGTGGCTAATTACTCAGATTGTTTATTCTGTAATGAAATTGTCAAAAAGTGCCTAAGTAGCTCAGACAAAGAGAAAACAACCATGTAATTTGGTTGTAATCCTGTTTTCTACTTGTTTTTGCCATTTTGGAAAGAGTGGGACCTCTGTACTAGAGCTCAACTAATATGTAGTCACATAATATAACATTTGGTACATTCAGTCAAGATTTATAAGATACTTTTATAGTTTTTCAACTCCTGGCGTCTTTAAAGGGAACACTGTGTTGTGGGATATCAGTATAATTGCAAGATAGAACACAAAGTCTTTCTCATATGCTAACGGTATTTACACATGCACTAGACAGACAGCAAAATAACAGACAGTACACTCTACAATTATTATTACTAGCCTGTTTGCCTAATTTGTCTCTTGAGTGCAGAAACTACCTGCATAGCCAGACAGTTAGCTGGAGTCTGCCAGACGTTAGCTGGTTCCGCTGAAGATTTGTTAAGCTGCTGTGATGACTGCGTGATCAGGGCTGTAACCGTTGTGGATCATGCAGTCTCCCAGACACCGATACACACAGACGCCTGGCTGCGAGCCAGCAAGTCAGGGAGGTTCAGACAGCTTGCTATGAACATTGTAAATATGCTTTTCGACACATTCTCAGCTGGCTGGAAAATTTTTTTTTAACTGTAACTCACGGTTGATTTTTGGAATTGGGTCACTTTGCTGGAACAGTATTTAGTGTCTCTCTTCTGGAACTGCCAGTTTGTACTTGTATAAAAACAATATCAAAACACTGTAAACATGATTCTACTCCACCCTCAAAATAGCATTAATGGAATAGTACTGTATAAGATATGTTTGTTCGCATATGTCTGCCTGTTTGTTTACCATTATTGGACTGTTTTATGAAACACTGAACCTTGCACTTCAGTTAGTTTAGAGACGATTCAGAGCAACTCAACAGCAGGAAGTGAAATTTAAGCCACCCTCTTGTTTATCTCTCCTGAGCAAGCACTGTTAAAATGACCTGCTCACTCAGACTTTTGGAGAGACTCATTGAATAAGATGACCTTTGATGACCTAAAATGATCAGGTGGCCTTTGACCTCGGTGCTTAAAGAAGAAAAGAAAGAGAAAAAATAGGTTTGCTAACAGCTAAATAAGCAGCTGTAAATGCATTTCCTATTCTTTTTATAATCAAAAGTGTGAAAAATCACATTTATTTTTTACACAAAAAATTCTGTTACATTTTGAGTTAAAAAAAATATTTGTAGCAGTGGTTCCCAGAGCTTTACCATAAAAATGCAATGTTGCAATGTTACAACTATGGGATGTAATTTTAGCAACAAACATTTGTATACTTTACAATTCTCAACTTTATTACATAATACAAAGTTAGTATTCCAACATATTTTATCAAAATAATTTCTCTCTCTCTCTCTCTCTCTCTCTCTCTCTCTCTCTATATATATATATATATATATATATTTATTTTTTTTTACAATATTTTTACTTACATTGTCTTATTTTCATTTTTTTGCAAATAACTTACATTTAGTCAGTTTTCACTGTAGCATTTTACCATGTTTTCTCTCTCTCTTTTTTTTTTTGCAGTGTTATCTGAGCAAGTAACAATATTGATTTAACCCTGAGCAAGGGAAAGGTTAGTTGAAATTTAAAGTTATACTCATGAATATTGGCATAAAATGTTTTCAGACTGAGAAGCATAAATTTAATGCAAGTATATGCTATGATCCGGATCTAACCATACATTAAAGATGCATTACATTGCACAATAATCAATGCATTCCACTACAGATCTGATTAAAAGTCTGACGGTTATAACAGGTTTGAAGATAAAAATCTTTCATTTTGTCTATAATTACAGCTTTTGTGCACTGTGTTTTGACTAGTTCTTAAAACCTGTGACTGCCTTCCTTTCTGCCACTGTGGTTCTGACCCTGAGCCCTGCAGAAATATTAGGTTTGGCATTAGTGGACGTCTCTCTCCGCCACTGCTGATTGCCCCCAGACTAATTGATTTCTTCGGAGGAAACAGGAGCCTAATAATTACTTTTACATATGAGCGTGATACGTGGTTTTAGAAGTGGTTCATTTCAGGCAACACCTAAGTTAGATCTGCTTACTAGTAGAAGTGACAATGCAACTCAAAGTGAAAAACGGGTTGGTTTGATGAGGTCTTGCATTTAGAGAATGCAAACAGCCTGTGACATTGATTAAAGCTGATAAACATTCTCTGTGTGTTGGTGAGGTGGACATTGCATTAAGTTGTCCCACTTTTGCAACCCACTTCATCTGATCAGGGCTTTGTGTGTGGCATTGTGTTTGTGCAGCATGTACTGTAAGATTACAGGCTCGGGGCTGACGGGTGCGTGCCTGACTTCCCACTGGCTCCAGTGCACTCAACTTCTGCTAATCAATCAGTCACAGGAGGGAGTCCAATGTGTTCCCAGCTTCAGTTTAAAGGCACAGAGTGACTAATGAATGAATCTCTTTTACCACCGGTAACCCTCAGTCAGACAGATATGGTGTTTCCTGAGTAAGAGACTTTAGAGGAAGTGGAGAAACCACTGAGTGCTCTTATCAAGGTATGGTCTGCGCTCACTGGCATCACAGAAAATAAGCAGTCATAAAATACAGCACCATTCTGTCTATACACACAATACAGACAATAATTAACCTAGCAAATTATACACAATATTCACCTTAGAATGCAAAAATTCTTTGAAGTAGGCTCTAATTGACAAGTTATGATCTTGACGATACACCTTTTGGCGTCGGTATGATAAAACCTTGTTTTTTATAATGAAGAGAGTAATTAATTTGAATGTGGCTCCCTTCAGTCGCAGAAAATCCCTGCATGTGGTGTGTTACTATTCTTTTTCGGTTCTTCCGTATTAGCAGACCATTAATTTCCAGTGTCGTAAAAGGAAACATGCTGTGGTGACAACAGGAAATGTGGGCTGTAAAGCTGTGTATGATATGCTCATGATTTTATTTATCATAGGACTGGCCCAGTGTTTGCAAAGGTCCCATTGCGTCAAGGAGAAGGGTGGGCGGATTGATGCACCATTAAGATTTAATGGTTAATAATAAGTGATGCAAGTTCAACTCTTTATCAATTGATACCTGCTGTCTTTACCTGTATTGTCTAAAATAAGTGTGCTCCACAGTCTTAAAAATAAATGTTCTTAATTGGCATTCCATGAAGAACCTTTAACATCCATGGAATCTTTCCACTGGACAAAATGTTCTTTAGATTATTAAGTATTCTTCAAAATAAGACATATTTTTGTTTAATTCCCATATGGCCACTATCTCTGCTTAAGAACACTTATAGCCTATAGGTTAGAATGCTATAGCCTATTAATGCACTTTCAAATAAAATATGAATTGTACAAATGTGCAGTTCTGCTTTAGGCTATTGTTAAACAGACATTAACATTCAGTCAGAACTAATTGAATCTACTTTCAGACATTAGATGTCTTGTGAGTCTTAAAAGTCATGTGACTGCTTTGTTTGCTGTTATAAAGAATGCATAATGAATGCAGTGATGAGAGGGTCTTATTTTTCTCGTCCTCTGACCTTGGCTCAGCAGAGCATTTGAACTCATTAGTGTGTCAGAAATAGAGGGTGACCCAGCTGCACATGACATTTGTTCTGACTCCAGTTTTGCATGGCATATTTGAATCTGTTATGTTTTATATTGACTTGTGATTAAATACAAATATATTTTCTGAGTAATAGATTAAACTCTTTCTTGTATATACAATTTCTAGTTTATATATTTGTATTTCCTATATATATATATATATATATATATAGTTGTTGGTTATTGTGATGTTTTTATCAGCTGTTTGGACTCTCATTCTGACGACACCCATTCTCTGCGTGATATGTAATGTAATGCGTGATATGATATGTAATGTAATGTAATGTAGTGTATTTAATGCTACATTTCTCCAAATCGGTTCCGATAAAGAAACAAACTCACCTAAATCTAGGATGGCCTGCAGCGTGAGTACTTTTTTTTTTTTTTTTTTTAGCAAATTGTAATTTTTGGGTGTGCTTAAAAACCTTAAGGGAATTAATTAACATGGGCATGAACTAAAATGACTTGACAAATTAGTAGGTCACAATTAAACTAAAACAAGGGGAAAAATGTATAAAACATGGCCACAAATTAAGTTGTGGGAGCAAATTCTTAATTCTAAATAATATCTACAGTATGTTTTCTTCTACATTACACTGCACGACAGATATATTGTATATATTTATAAAGCTCATAGAATATTTTCTGTTGGAATAAATATGGAAAAGAATCTTCAAACCTGTTGATCAGCCTGTGATTTTCTTTATTTCATGAATAGCCTGCCCTATAAATATACACACTAAAAACATCATAATTCTAATGTGCTGTGTTCAGATTTAGACTATAATGTTTACATCTGATGTCAAAACCCCACCATGCTCCACTTTTTGCTTTTCAGTGATTATTTGAGTCAGTGACATGCTCAAATATAGCTCAGTCTAAGAATAGAACATGCAGTCAGACTATTCATAGTAGTGGCTGTTACCTCAGTATAGCGAGTATCATTGTTAAAGGGCTGCGCTATTGCTGCCATGGAAATAAGAGCCTTCTGTTCCTGTTTTTCTTCTATTTTCTCCCTCCGGCTTGACGTCAGCGCAGCCCTGAAGTGCGCAGCTCAGCTCAGCCCAGCAGCCGCCCAGGGTACGCACCATGCTTTAGTCATGTCTGTCTGCAGAGGAGCCTGTCAACGTCGGCTTTGTGCACGTACGAGAGCCTTGGGGCAGAAGACACTGTTTTCTCTCGGGCTTTTACAATGAAGATACAAATATAACTGAGTTGTTAACTGATCCAACCCACCCAAACAATGGCCCCTGTTGATGACTTCATAAAGTGGGTGATTATTGCTCACCAACTTTCTTCTCATCACCGTTCTTGAATTGTGCCATTGTTTTTTTTTTGTTGTTTTTTAAACTCGCGTTCAGTAAGTGAATATTTTTTGGCACAAGGAAACTGTAAACACTGCCACATGTGAGAACACAGCTCCCAGTCAAAATACAGACATGCCTTTCAAACCCTTCCGTGCGGCATGATATGTTCTCAAGAAAAGACTGTACTCTCAGACTGTACAGATGTAGACGTCTCTGAGTCATCCGTATGACATTATTCACTTCATATTACTAAAGTTGTAGTGGAATCATCGCCAGACGTATTAGCTGGAGTTTAAGGGAATATGGTGAGTCAATGCAGTCTTGTGGGAAATCAGAGCACACCCATAGTCTTGAAGATGCGGGGTCTAACACGTGCAGTAAGGGCAGATTCTTTCATCCAGTCTGCTTCACTGTCTGCAAAGTTAATGGGACAATCATCACAGCAGACCCCTCGTGCATGCTTTCTGTGGCCTGCAGGCAGCCACCAAAGTCAGTCACCAAAGAAAAGGTCACTGAAGTCAGAGTGATCAAGCTATTTTTCCCTCTTTTTTCAGTCTTCTGAAGAACAGCACAAGTGTGTGACTAATAAGATGTTTGTGCATGTTTTCATGACAAGTCTATAAAGACACCGATTGTTCTTTTGAAAGAAATATTACTATATGACTAAGGCCATGTTCATACTGCAAGGCTTAGTGCTCAATTCTGATTTATTTGACTGTTCACATTATTTTTAAATGTGGCCAATATCAGATTCAAGTGTGAATTGGACAGAGTCCCAAACTGACCCGCATGTGCAAAAGAACTATAACAAGACGGCACAAATATGCTGTAATACGAAATTAAACATGGCGGAATTTATAAAGTGAAGTACCATGGCAGCCAGGCAATTTGAAGATGAGGATGAGGAGAAAGAGAGCAAGTTTTTTTTTTTGTTCATTTGGTTTTCTTTCAAGTTTTGCTTGTATGGAATTGTTACTGTAAAACTTACGCCTGTCGCTCCACTGATTACCTGTCTTCAAAATGAATCGAGTGAATAAAGAACTGAGTATGTAAACTCTTTGGAGTGAATTCTGTCAGCTCAGAATTGTGATGAACGTCAAGCTAGAGTGACGGAAAAGTCATGTATTCTGACATGACTATTCAGACTGAGGTTGCATTGTAAAACATTCAACGTATCTGATTTAGTATCAAATATGGAAGTGGCACAAATCAGCACCAAAAAGTCTGATTCCATATGATTTGTGCTATTCGTACTGTTATGAATAACAGATCTGAGTCACATCAGATCTGGGCCACTTTAGACAAAGCCACTTTCTTTTCCTGACTGGTAGTATTATAGTATTGGAATCAATCAGTGAAACAGAATTGCTAAGCATTTTATGATCTTGTTGTGATTTGTCTGGCGGTTGTTGCTCTTTCATCCCTTTATGCAGAAAGATATTAAAAAGCAAGTGCAGAATTTATATCTGCAGAGTTGTGCCCTTGTGTACATTTTGTACCTCTTGCAAACAAACCCCTGTGTTTGAGAAACAGATAAGGAGCCTCTTATATTTGTAAACATTGTGCTGCATGATTTATGATCCAGGAAGAGGAAAAACAGGTGTCAATATTTGAAAAGCTATCTTCTTGGTAATAATATTTCTTTACCCTTAATCAGAACTGTCTGTTGTCCCACAGAACAATTTAAGCCCCTTTCTTCCTTATTGTTGTGCTTAAAATAACATGAAATGATAATACTTGACTATAAGGAAGCAAGAATATATTTAAGTAATTTGTTTTTGTTATGAGCGCTTAACTGAAGTCATGTAAGTCATGTTTTTATAATGTCCAACAAGATGCACTTTGTTTTTAAATCTGGCATAAAAAACACAACAGGAACTGTTTGTTTTAAATCATTAAGCATAAAATTTATTTCATAAGAAAAAATTAAACATTTATAAATGTATAAATAACCAAATATATTATTTGTTGTGAATGACATCAGTGTTATACATAAATAAAAACTGAGACAAGTTCAGTCCTCATTTTTCAGTCTCATTTTAAGGCAGATCTTCTTTTCCTCTGTAGACCCATCACAATATTGTCAGGTCTGGGTCATGTGTTATTCATTCATTGTCCCTCCACGTGGAGTGCAAAGTGTGGCATTACGCCACGGTCCGGATCCCCTAACATCCTTGCTGCATCACAGTCCACTGACCACCCTGGTGCTCCTTTGGTCCCTCCAAAGGGCGACACCACCGATCATGCAATATGAGAGGAACGTGGACGGATGTCTCTAGTATCCTCTGACACTTAGAATTCCATAAATATGGAGATGGAAGCTCCGTAATGGACTATTAGACAGTCCCCTTGATGAGTATGTCCTCATGACTTTTGAAGGACCACATCAATATTCTGGTTCTCCTCAGCACATTTCAGTGCACAACACCTCAGCGCTCTTGCAGGGCAATGGAGGGCACCCACTGGTTCCGGCAGCGGCTTTCCTTGCAGTAACTCCCCACTTCGTTCAGCTTGAGATGCTCGGCTTGTGGGTTCTATATGAGAAGCAACGAAATATGATTAGTATTGAATATCTTTGACAGTAGCTTGTTTGTTACATTCTTAGTTTGTGATAAGGTGGTGAATTACGGTGGGGGTGGGAGAGTGGGTTTCTTATAACTAGCCTACAACAGGTCTTTATGAATAGTATAAATACATTTCCAGTTTTAAAACATTTACACTAGGAAAGTTAGTATAAGCTAATTTTCGGACAGAACATTGGGAAAACTGTCATTTTACATTCAAATATATATTTCAATACTACAAAACACGTGTTTTCATTTTAAAAAGTTCAAAGAACTATCGACGATAAAAGCTACAAACTGCACCCCCTCTAGCAAATGTTATACTGCACGTGTATTTGTAATATGCGTATTAATAGCCTACTTACAGTTACAAGTATGCAGTGGAGGTCTCTAGGTTCGTTAGCGTTGTTGTCGGTGGACAGAGGCTCCCCGAGGACCTGCGCCAAACGCCTCATGCCGGAGACGCGCACGATGTTGATGTCGATGTCGCAGCAGAAAGCTTGGATGAGCGTGAAGTGGATCTGAAGCGCAACATCATTCTCGTCCTCCTCATCGGTCGCTAAAACGCAGAGGACCACGCTGTCTGGATCCCTGTACAAGTCAAGAAATGCGTTTAATTTAATATGCACTTAGTTTTTTACAGTTTGATCCAATGCATATCAATGAATTACATTGTAGACTGAATAAAATACTTACACATTCATGAGCTGTGCAGACTCGTAGACTCCTACTGTCAGACAGTTTTGTCGTTGTGCAGCTACTAGCAGCTCTTCAAGAGCTTCACTTACAGTTTCCATTCTTTAAAGAAAAAAAAGACCAGTTTTAATTTTTGAAACCCCTTAAAAATGAAAACAAATATTTTTGAGACTCATTCTTTTGAAATGCTAAGAAAAACATGTAACTTACTTTCTGTCAGTGCTGTTGCATCCAACAACTTCTTCCAGAGTCATGTTTGTCATTAAATTATATTATTATAATCCAGAAATCGAAATTTCCTCCAAGTAATAGGCTATAATTCCAGTGAAAACGGCGATCTTTGACGGCAGTAGTAATCCACAGAGATTTCGAGTGGTTTCTCTTTCGCACTGCTCAGATACTTGTCTCTACGATACTGTCTCGACTCGTGTTTGACTTGAAGCTGTGGGAGCCGGAGTTTTTATTGCAGGAGAAGCATAGTAGGCGTGGTTGAAACTGCAGCCGAAACCTCATGCTATTTGGCCCCGGAGGTTTCTATGGAGTCTCCTATTTTGTGAAGTATTATGTCAACTGAAATCCTGCAGACTAATTTGTTAAAAATTAAAATGCATGAATATTGATTTTTTTATTTTTTTTGTCAACTGCAACCCAGCCTACACGAAGTACCCTTTTGCGTTTTTAATTATTGTTAACCTTTTAAAAGATAACAAATACATGATTTACATGATTATATAATAGGCTATATATATATATATATATATATATATGTATTTTTTTTTTTGCAAAAGACGTCATGTTTGCACATTAAATAATCAGTAACAATAATGCATCATAATATGAACTTATATACGCAAGATTGCTACATGCTAAAAATGCACTGAGAAAAACAAAAATGTCAATTAAAAGAATTTATTAAAATGCATTACTTAACCATCTGCATATATTGACTCAAATGAGAAAAACACATTTATTAATATTTAATAAATAATCAAATTCTCATAAGTATTTTGAAAAGCATTTATTAAACAGTCATGAGCCCCTGTTACTGTATTTTTTGTCCAGCGCTCCATCTAGTGGCGAGAACTTTACCTTCTCGTGGAGGCCTGAGCACGAGGACAGGAACATGTGTGGGCATGCCATGGACCTCAGAATTAAGATGATCACGAAGGTACTCATTCGGTGATTACATCAAAACTAATAACTACATTTAAAAATGACACGAACTTCGTTGGTTTCGGTGATAATGGCTAGATAGCATACGCTTAAAATGTTCGGTTTTAATGTTATGTTAGTGATAATGTGTTACAACAAAATAAAGAAGAGCTGTGAATCGAAACACGGAGCGGAGGATTACTTGATTGTTAGAGGAAAATCATTTTGCATGATAATAATCAGCTCAGTCAGGGCTATCATGATTACATCAGTTGAATAAGATTAGTTTGACAAAGTTTGTAGGACCACAAATCGGCTGTTGACAACGTGTTTATCATCTTAATCCTTTATCAAGTGACATAAGCAGAGTTAGCTAATAGCTCTTCATGTTTGCAAAAAGACCTCGCTCCATGATCAAAAAGTTAGTTGCCTATTATAAAATTCAAGCAATTCCGAAATTCTTGTAGGTCATGTACACAATTTAACTTTTAAATTTACAATATATTTCTAAATTTTTATATAGTATCTATATTCACGCACTTGATTAAATATTTGAGAATTATTCTGACCTTTTTATCTATACTTAAGCTATTTCTTATGTTTTGCAATCAACATCTGGCCTATAATGTCCATAAATAAATAAAATAAATGTAACTTAAGCTTTTTAATGTGCTTTCCCAATGTGTGTTTGTGATATATACATACACACATACCTATGTTATCGTTATAAATACATAGGCTAGTGTACTATATGTAGTGTTTAGTTTAAGAAATATTAACATGGGATTAAAATGACTGGAGTTTTATTTCTAATTGTCTGAATTAGGTTAGAATTACTCACTTTTCACTGTTCTGTCACCCAGACATGCGCATTGCCTTTGGGTTTGTCCCTTACAGGTTGTCTCATTAGTACCCGAAGAAAAGCCACTGACCCTGGTTACTCTTCATACATGCCCCCAATCATCTGTTCCTCCTCGCCAGATCAATGTCAATATTGGACTTGACCCGCAATCATCCAGACCATGCAATCCTCTGGAGTTTGTCTGCCACATATCTTTAGTAATTTCTATATTAATTTTAGTAGTTTGCTGTAAAAATGTTAATGAAAATATGTTTTTAAATGATTTACTTTGATTATTTGCTTAGAACATCAGCCCAAATTTAAGGGCCACACAATTGTTCAGGATTTTAATCAGAGGTTTGTCAACCCCTGCTGGTGTGTGAAGGTATTGCACTGATAAAGGCTAACACTAAATACACTATATTGCCAAAAGTATTGGGTCACCCCCTTCTAATGAACAGGTTTGACTACTTTAGTCATTTCCATGAGTACAATGTTTAATGTTTAAGCATATAATGATATTCTAGGGAATTGTGTGCTTCTAATTTTATAGCAACAGTTTGGACAGGACCCTTTTCCATTCTAACATGTCAGTGCCTCTGTGTATAAGGCAAGGTTCAAGAAGAAATGATTGATTGAGTCAGTGTAGAACAACTTGACTGATCTGCTGAAAGCCAAGTCTTAATCTCATCTGAACACCTCTGGTTCAACTTGTTCAAACTTGTTTCAGCATCATGGTTAGTGGACGGATCATTCTTATTGCTGCTGCTTCTGCCCTGTCCTTTATTCTCACAAGCTGTGATGACTCACTTGACAGTCGTTCTTTGGAGAGTGCCACAAAAACACTGGAGGAGAACAATTTGGTGAGTTACGCATTTTACCCTTATTTCACGATCGAACACTGGAAAATGAAATGAGAAGAACCAGTCATCTTGAATAATCTCAGGAAATGGATTTAAACATTGTAATTATTTTACAGATAGAGGCACTGCAAGAGGTTCTTGAGAAGTTAAAGAATAAACAACTGCCACACATTGGAAAAAAGTTTAGCCTACTTCCTTCGGTAATGTAGCATTTCACACAAACGGAGAATAATTACACTTTTTTTTTCAATTCTACCCTCATTTAGAAATTGTTTTAATCATAATTATGTGACTTCATTCTCTGAAAGGCTTTAACTTTTAACTTAAGTAAAATTATAAGTTCACGGCACTTTTTCACTTTGAATTGAATCATTTACAAAGAATATACAGTTGACATCAAAATGAGTACGTATTGTGACAAGTCAAATGCATGGAAACAAAGATGTTAACATTATGCTGTAATGATTTTACATAGATAATAAGAAGTAGGCTACCCATGGCATCATGCACTGCAATATGTGTGTCTGTTCATGTACTGTTATTACATTGACCACTTCATTACTCATATATGTTCTTCTTTTTATCTAAAGTGTGATGCAGGTGAGCAGTGTGCAGTACGTAAAGGTGCAAGAGTTGGCAAGCTATGCGGCTGTCCACAAGGAACATCATGCCACTTTTTTATTTTGAAATGCCTTTAATAAGACAAAGGAAATCTGGGAGAAAATCTACAATTTTTCCTGATGCGTTGTTGCCTTTTACTTCATTTTTTCATATTACTGCTGTGTAAAATCCATTTAAATTTAAAATAAAGTCATCATATACTGAATGCTTTACTTGTTTTGTTTTCCTTCTTTACAGTAGCCTACACAGTGTGTGTGTGTGTATATATATATATATATATTTGATTGACAGATTAATATGATTATATGGGCTGTTAAATGCATTCCTTAAAAAAAAAAGACACATTTCAGATTTCTGAGAATGCAACAAGGCGGTCTGAATACCGACTTTGATTGGTCAGCTGCAGTTCCATTCAAATGATCCGCCTGTTCCTTCAATAATGCTTGATTGTTGGTGTATTACATCATAAGAATAACTTTCCAACATGGCGTCGGGTCTAACGGCAGCGATGGAATCGGAGGACCTGACAGCCCATCCTGGATTCAGCAATGACAAATACTCAATGTTGATTGTCATCGGTGCGCTCTATAGATCGCATATACTGGACTATATTGTGGTGGAGATTGAACGAGGTATTGCTTTTTTACATTTTGGATTTAGAAGAAATGAATAATAACACCGTTAATCAATGCTGTTGTCATATTACATTAGATATTACCCTTATCTCTCGTATCTGTATGCTATAGAACAGGTTGCGAGCATTCTGGATATTTCATTCTTTGATTTGAAGATTCACCGGTTTCCTGGTGAATTGAGATGAAACACAATGTGACTTAATGCGCCAGACAGTATCTCTCGCCTTCAGCAATACATGAGATTTTTTTTTCATTTATTATTATTATTTACACAATATAGTTCCACAAGCTTTCCTACTGTATACATTAGAGTTTAAAGCAATAATACCATGCTCTGGGACAATATTCGTGCAGCTGTTCTCTGCACTGCAGTGTTATGCATAAAATATAAAACAATAGAAAAAAACAATAGAAACCATCACAGAAATTCCAATGGTTTCCATTAAAATACCATTATAAACCATTAGCTTTTTAAACCGTAAAACCATTACAAAATTCCTTTTTGTAGTGTGTTTTGGGCATTTTTCCAATAGGATTTAACATCCCACCAATAAAATCCATTACACACCAGTAGACACCATTATAGTTTCCATTAAAACCAATACAATTCCCATTATAACCATTAAATCCATTACATTTTCTATTGTGTTTTGGGCAGGGTTCTATTGTTTTTTTCAGCAGGGGCATCAAGATAGTAAACATCAAAAATTGCTTTGATGTTGTTACCATTTTAATGTGACTACGGAAGGCTTTAAAGACATGTCAGATATTGACAGATGTGTGGGCAATCAAAACACTGTGAAGAGCCAGTCTCCATGGTAGTGAGCAGCAGGCAAACATGGAAATTTGTCTACAAAGGAAAATGATTAGCCTAACAGTTAACAGTTAAATGAAAGAAAAAAGGGTTTTATTTAGGTTTTGCCGTACACAGGGAGCAATTCGCCAGGTTACAATATTGTTTTAGTTCATTGTCAGTAAATCCCTTCCTATCCAGATCAGGAAATATACCTGATTTAACTGCTATTTATGCCAACACTGTTAGATGTTTTCTTATGTCAGTCCTAGCAGTAATGAGTTAGCTTCTTTTTTTGGCCTTAAGAGATGAGAACATGCTGTTCAGAGGCTTTTATATTTCATGAGTACAGAGACCAGGATGAGGCTTTTTTGAGGGCTAGTCAGCCAACCATCTCATTTGTCTGAAATGCCACATTGTGTCTCACATGATGTTTCTGTTACATGCTGACTGCAGTGCTTTTGCTCTGGGGGGTTTAGAAAGCAGTTAATTCAAATCAACATTCATTGTTTTTGCAATAAGCCCAGTACATCAAGTGTCAAAAAATAAATAAATAAAAATTAGCACGTGTTTTGATGTATTGAGTTTATATTAAATTTTACATATATTTGCATTGCTTTAACACAGGTATCCGTGCATGGGATGTGGACCTGACAGTGTGTAATTTGGATGAGCAGCTGAAACTTTTTGTTTCTCAGCATTCTTCTTATCAATCCAAAGACATAAGAGGTAAGGGTCGCCATCTTTTGGGTTTGCAGTGAATGACATGAGCTTCAAGTACAGTAGGCTACACTTTTAAAGAATACTGGGCTATCTTTTGATGCCCAATTGAAGCACATGATATATGTGTGGGATGCAATCTTGTGAATTACCAAAGAAGCAACTGTGTAGATCAGGCCCAGCACAGCTCAATATCAGACATGCACAGCATTATTCCTGTAAATAATAGAATATGGTCATATTAAGCCAATATTTCAGTTTCTAGACATCTGAAAATGAAAACAGGCATATTTCTGTATTGAATTATGGGTCATGCAAACACAAGAAAAGTAGAAAACGAACATATGCATTAGATTATTCAGAATACTTATTACCATACGTAATATATTACATATATAGTATAATATATAGCTAGTAAATATATTTTTAAATAAAGTCTTAATATGGACTTTTATCAGAAAATTATGTGTATATAAATCTGTTTCTTGCTTAGTTTACATGTAGAAACCCAATAAATACTTGTTCATTACAACCATTCTGATGTAAAAAGGCAAAGTATGTTTTGTTTTTTGTTTTTTATTGGGAGAGAATCATTTATTTATTATCATTTTAATATTTATATTGTGTAATGTGAACTGTCTAAACTGCACACAGTTGCAGCTTCTGTACTGCTTCTATTATTCAGTAAAAGTTGTAGGTTGGCTAATTTGCTATTTCAGTAGACAACAGAAAGACAGGAAGGAAGTGCTTTCTACCAATTGTTCAGACTTTGGCTGCTGTGGAAAAACAGTACTGGAACATTTTGTTGCAGTAGTTTTGAAAGTGATTTTTGCTGACAAATTATATTGTGGTTTGGAGCTCTAATACTCAGAGAAAACCTTTTAAATTTTCATTAGTCTGGTTGAGAATTGACTGTCAGCATCAGAACACTTTGAAGTGATGATTTAAAAAGATTTCAGTATATCTAAATATTTAATCTCTTGCGCTGTAGAATAGTGCAGTTTTTTTCCACTTTAAAATTTTGTGCAAATTTAGTTGACTTAACTTATTGTGCATTCCTTTTTATTAGTAGATTAGCTATGCATTAATGTTTGCTATTGTGAAATGCACATGTGCGTGACATATTTGTGTGCTTATTCTAATTAATTCTAATTAATTATTTAATTTTGTCTGTCTCCCAACAATCCCATCATAGGTCAGAAGACATTTCATTTCAGTTCAGATGTACTGGACATTAAAGTTGTAATAAATCCATCTGAAGGGTTTCTCTACTCTGAGGTGTGTGACTGAAAGGCATCTCTTCTTCTGTTCTTCAATTCCATTTTTTGTTTTACATGACAGTCAATAAATGACAAGGGTCACATTACATATGTTAGGGCTAAAATTATACAGTGCCTTGGGAATATTAGACACCATAACCAATTCAAAATTTTGAAACTGCTTAAACTCAAATTTCAAAATGAATGATTGATGAATCTTTTTGTATCATTTTGTAATACTCTTTAGAGGCACATTTTTACAATAATAACTGATTGAAATTTCATTGAAATGTAATATGCATATATTTTAAATAGTTAAATATATATTTAAATATTTTCACAATTTATAAATATTTTTGCAA
Source organism: Barbus barbus (assembly GCF_936440315.1). Taxonomy (NCBI): domain Eukaryota; kingdom Metazoa; phylum Chordata; class Actinopteri; order Cypriniformes; family Cyprinidae; genus Barbus; species Barbus barbus. The sequence goes on from NC_136754.1 coordinate 9,968,877, forward strand.
TTCAGGTCCACAGCTTGATATCATCCACACCTCGACACAAGTTGCTGGTGCTCACAGGACAGTCTCTTGAGGACTCCGGGGATCTGGTCCTGCTCACGGGCCAGTTCACTCCAAATGATTTCACCCAGATCTTTTCAGATGAAGAGGTTTGTCATACTGTAAATGTGTATGCCAATATTTTTTAAAGTCCTTTTAATTGTCCTCACATTAGCTATGGATTTGAAAAACTGTCCATCTTTGTAATATAATATAATATGACTTTTCTGAGCATTACAAATAATTCTGTTGTACGGTAATATAATATCTGTTTTTTTTCATATATTTGACTTCATGCCTTGTTTTCTGTACATTTTCAACAGATTCAAACTCTGTTAAATTCTGTTAGCATACATGGCAAAGCAAACCTCACCTTAAGCTGCCCTAAAACTGGAAAATGGAAAAACTCTGTGCTAGGGAAGCACAACATACATGACATTATTGAAATTAAGGTGAATCCTCTAATGGTACTACCCAAAATGGGGGGCCTTCAAGAATTCACAGACCACCTTTTTGAATCCTCAGAGCCACAGTCTCCATTTGACCTCTTAGAGCCTCCTGGCACAGTGGGATTTCTCAAGCTATGCCGTCCGTGCTGTTATGTCTTTCCAGGCGGGAGAGGCGACTGTGCTTTTTTTGCTGTCAATGGCTTCAATGTTTTGGTTAATGGTGGAGCAGATCCACGCTCTTGCTTCTGGAAACTTGTCAGGCATTTGGACCGTGTTGACTCAGTGTTGCTTACACATGTTGGAACAGACAACCTGCCGGGAGTTAACAGCTTGTTGGAGAGGAAGGTCGCAGAGCTTGAGGAAAATAAAACTGACTCACAGGAAAAGGAGCAATGGGCAAAGAATCTAATATCTCCAGAGCTTGGTGTGGTTTTCCTCAATGCCCCAATCAGACTTAAAAAACTTCAGGGTGATCCTAATGTACTACGAAGCAGTGATCTATCAGCACTTATTTTACAGCATTTGGAAAAACTAAAGATCTCACCAGAACCACTTTTACGCAGTTCAAGTGGCTCCATAGAACCAGTCATTTTGTTTCAGAAAATGGGAGTGGGATGTCTTGAACTTTACATTCTAAATCCAGTCAAACGTAGCAAAGAAGTAGAGTCTTTCATGAATAGCTGGCCAGATAATAGTTCCAAATCCAAGAGTTTAGATGCCCACCTAACCTCTTTGGTCTCTATATGTGCTTTGCTTGTTTGGCATCCTGCTAGCCCAATGGAGAAAATCATCAGAGTCCTCTTCCCTGGCTCTACACCACAAGGGAAGATAATGGATGGTCTGGAGAGACTGAAGCATCTAGAGTTTCTCAAGCGGCCTGTAGTGTGCGCCAAAGATTTTGAAACATCAAAATCAGAAAAGAATCCAAAAGTTGCAGACAGTCAGGATAGTCCCAAATCTGGTAAAAATGAATCCATACTAAGCAATGGTGCTTCAAAGGACCGAGCTCTTCGTGGAGATCTAGAAATAAAAGACAAAACCAAAGGAATAAATGGGAATGATCCAAAAAGTGAAGAAAAGCTGAAAACTGTAGAAAGCAATGTGAAATATAAACCCTCCAGATTAGTTACAAGAAAGGAGTCTTTGAAGGACAGAAGCAATGAAAAAACAAACATATCAGACTCAAAGAAACCAGAAAATGGACAGAAAAAAATGTCAGGTAGCAAGGATTCTTCAATGAGAAGACCAAAGTTAGATAGCAAAACCGAAGAGAGAAAGTCTCTTGGGAAAGATATCAAGAAAACCTCCACTGGACAACTGAACTCAAATAAGCCCGGTAATGTAAAAAATGAAGCAAAGTTGAACAAACAGGCCGAGGACAAAGCTAAAAACTTTAAATCTAACAAGGAACAGCAAAATCAGAAGTTGTCAACAGACTCGGAAGATGTAAATCACTCTATGTCTTCACCAGAAGATATGACAGCAGCATTTCTGGAAATGGATCAAGAGCAACATGAATTACTTGTGAAGAGGCAAACTGTTGACTCTGGGAACTTGAAAAATGTCTCGACGGGTAGTGTACAGTCTCAGTGTAGTAGCATTGTAACCCCTATCAAAGCTGCAGCATCTGCAAGACCCTCTGTCAAAATAAAAAATGAGCAATCTGTGAATGTAGACCACACTCCCACTGAATATACTTTGCTCGATGGGGCTTTGAAAGAAAATATTTCAACAAATGAGTGTGAGGACATTTGTGTCAGTCCTGATGAAAAGACGTTAGAGCTAACATCCCCTAGATCAGGTCCAAATAGTGCTGGTCATACTCCTTATCACTTGTCACCTGAAGAGACCTGGGCCTCAAAAGATCATAGTAGCTTTGGGGTTAAGATGTGTCTTGGTTCAGAGAGCCAGCAAATGGGATTATCCAAGTTTTCAGAGTCCGGATGCCCTAAAAGTAACCAAGAGAGCATCTCAACTTCTTCCAAAGAGAAGCATTCTAGCTTCCTGTCTCTTAGCTCTTTCAAGGATATAATGCCTGATATATCTCCCACTGTTACCACTACTCACTCAATGCCTGCGGAAGTATGTTCACCGCAGTCCACTGAGGTTGATGAGTCATTGTCGATGTCTTTTGAACAAGTGCTGCCAACGGTGAGCGAGTCCACCAACGAAGACGAAACATCCTATTCCAATGGACACCAAGTCAGTTCTGATTTTAAAGTAGGGATGTCTTTGTCTTTAAAGAAGCCTCACACTCAGAGAGCACCTCATGATGGTCCAGACGGGTGTCCGTCCGGACCTCAGGGTCTATTGTTTGATACTACCCATGATGTTGACCTCTGCTTGGTCTCTCCATGTGAGTTTAAACATTTCAAACCAGTTGGTGATCAAGAGGATCCACTCTCACCAGGTTTTAGTAACACCAGTCCGTTGCACCTTTCTGATGATAGTGACCACTCCCAAGATGCAGCTAAACCCCTTCCACCTTCATGTTCAGGTAATAAGGCCACTCATCCAGCTCAGGAGACCCCTCTTACTTCTAGCAGTGACAATTTCCCAATGGCAACAGACTCAGATGTACATCAGGGTGTAGAGGATTGCCCATCCATTTCAGCAGACGGACTTCTAGATTCTGATGAAGAAGGTGGTGTCCACCTGCAAACGCAGAACCTAAATGATGGTTTGAATTCTTACAGAGGAAATCAACCTTTGCCAATGGATCCCCCACCCGCACCTGTGAAAGACTTACCTCCTCTTCCCCCTCAGCCTGGCGCCTGTATGCCTGATCCTGTTAGAGCTGTAAAGTCTGCAACAAAAGGCAGAAAAGCTGCAGGAGTTACACAGAGGTTAACATCTTCTAGTGTTTCAACACAAGGCACCAAATCCAGAGCTGGAAGTCAGGGTACTTCTGTTAGTGGCTCGAGAAGCAGCTCAGCAGGAGACATAATGGCTAGTCGTAGCACAGGCTCCACTTCTAAAAGATCCACAACAGCAGGTTTGAACTGATCTTACATTGTTGATTTTTGTATGCAAGTGCATGTTTATTTAGCACTGATTTGTGTCTTAATTCATCAACAGGTAGCAAGGTTGGCACTTCAATATACTTGGACCTGGCTTACCTTCCGTCAAGCCATGCAGCTTCCACTGTTGATGTTGAGTTTTTTTGCCGCTTACGATCATCCTGTTACATAATAAGTGGGAATGACACACTCAAGGAAGGCTTGATGAGGTCCATTCTGGACGCATTATTAGAGGGAAAATCTGTGTGGCCTGAGGACGTGCCGGTATGTATGCGTATATAAATGCAACAGAATTCAGTTTAGGTGCACTACAGAACTTTGATCTCTCTATCACCATCTGTGGTTAATATATTAAAATGCAAGTTACTTGTAGAGTTATTTTTTATGTCTAGCCGCTTTCTTATGTTTTGTATGGCAGTTCTACACGGATAGGTATACCTGTTGTTGCCTGAGAACACCATATAACAGCAGACCCCAAAAAATTCTGTAATGCGCCTTAAAAATCGACAAATTTTTAAGGGAATACTGTCACACACTTAGTCTGTATCATCCTCCAGGTGACCCTGATTCCCACGTTTGAATCACTGACGATGCATGAGTGGTACCGGGAAAGCCAAGAAAAACAACGGCAGCTGGGAATTACAGTGCTAGGCAGCAACAGCACTGTGGCTATGCAGGAGGAGACATTCCCTGCTTGTAAAGTAGAGTTCTGCTAGATGACACATGCTTTATATTTACCATTTGTGCATCCCATGCTTATGTAAAATCACAAGTATTAAATCAGCACCCATAGATGTATTTACTCTAGGAGTATAACTGCACTGGTTAATTATTAAGAAGAGTATTTACTAGATTCCCACTTTGCAAAAATAGTCGTAATTAAATACTGCAAACTTTAACATAGCCCAGAGTTCAAATTGTCACATTACACCTGTGCATGAAGACCACTAAAAACAGTCATTCAGACAGACAAACAAGTTAGCAGTGCCAGCGGAGGTTAGATTAAGGATGGCTAATATTTTCAATTGTCCATCCAGATCAGATCACACAACATGATTACAAAGAGAGCTATTTTTATATTTTGAGATTTACTTTGTTTTGGGTTGCTCTTAAAGGATTGCGTTTAAGCCATTTCCCAGTCCCTTTGACTGTTTGGGGACCAGTAGCTTCACACTAAGTCACACAAATATTGTATGAATGCAGTGCACTATAATAGAATATCACTACGAAATCTGTAGAAATATGATGGCATGAAATGGATATTTTAGTTCATTCCGTTTGGAAATGTGATGAGTGGTAGAAGTGTCAACTGCTTGACACCAAGTATACTGTAACTTGTAACTGCAGTGCAGAGGCTCTAATATATGCCTACTGTGTTTCTGTTAAATACTGACTGCTGTATAGGGCATACTGGCCTTTATTAATTAATTTTTTAAATGCATCTCCTTAATTCAGCACTGTAAAAAAAAGCTAACTTTGTGGGGTGCAAAAGAATTTTGAATCCATGTATTGCTACACTCACATCGGAAAGTGTGTATACGTATATGTAATATGAATTATATTAATTAAAACATTAAAATGTGCGGATTCTTTGCCAGTATAAGATTAAACAAACCCACAATGCACTAAGACATGATTACTGAAAACAATCAACCAATATGGTAGATAGAGTTGATAGAAACAATCTAATTAATAAAATATTGAATTCCTTACTGAAAATTATCAATAAAAATAGTTGCAGCTAATTTAACTGGACTGTTAGTTTAACAATGTTAACGTTAAATTATGAAAGAGTCGATTGTAAATGTTGGTTCCCCAGTGTTTTGTAGTGCAATTTAGATCAGTGGTTGCTGCCTAATTTGAGAATTTCAAATAAGTCACTTATGAGGGTTCCATTTAGGTTCAGATGAAGAAATTTGATTAGTGTTTGCCGTGATGGAATCCACCCATGATCTCTGGACTGAACTTAAGTTTGCACAAGTCTTGACAGGTGAGAGTTGACCAATGAGATCGACTGCAGGTCGGGGTTTGCACCTAAGGTCAGGGATGGATTAACGCACGGGCCTACCGGGCACGTGCCCAGGGCACTGGACCAGAGGGGGGTCCAGCCGGAATACCCCTACTCCCAGAAGGCGATTTTAACCGTGCCCCCTCAGATTTTTGAGGCAATTGGATTTTGAATGCAGCATCCAAAAGACAAAAAAAAAAAAAAAAAAAAAATTGCAGAATAATATTTTTTATATTTAATAAACGATCACACCGGCACATCATCAGCTGCTAAATTAAAATCTGCGTTCGCTCAACTTCGCTGGCTGGCACGGAGCCAGACACTAGAGCAAATTTAACCTCAAATTTAGGCCCTAGCCCGGCCCACATCTGACAGTTTATCAGGATTACCGACCCGAGCCCCCCCCCCCTCTCCCAAAACAGTTTATACTACTGTTTCGGCTATTAAAATAGTTCAGTTTACTATGTAGTCCTAAGTTTTTGTTTTTTAAAGTAACGACCAAGCGGCCAGCGGCAGACAGTGAGCTGATAGCCTATGTTTGATCAATTTAGCCTCCTCAAATCATCACGACTTGCCTAAAATAAAATCTATAGATATACTAAAACAGTTCAAGTATATAACAATGTTTAAACGTTAAACCTGCGCTATAATAATAATGTGCGCTATATCTGAGTTTGTGCAGAGAGTTGAAGCTAAAGCGCGCTCTGCAGGACATGGAGGCACCAGCGCAAACACCTGCATTGTTTTCAGTGGAAACAACTTAAAATAGCCTACACCGCCTTTTTTTTCCTGATAAAGATAAGAGTAATACATCATTCGGACCTGTAAAGGGTCTACTTGTATATGTGTGCACTCACAATACCAACAAAAGGTAGTTCTTTTATAAAACAAAGAAAACAAATGATGCGTTTTCTGCCGTCTTGAACAGGAGCGCTTCACAAAAATGAACCGAAGCTGAGCAAATACATGCCTCACAGACATGATAAATATATCTATAGAAAGCTGCTCTCAGTCACGGCACGGTCTCGTGTTGTTGTTTTTTTCATCACTAATTGATGGATGTCTACAATGTAAAAATAAGGAGAAACCTAAAACAGGCCCGAGGCCCGGCCCCCGTCTGAACTATGACGTGAAAATTGGCCTTTTGCCGAACTTTATTTCGCCCTTTTCAAATCTCATATCACATCTAAATTTACGATAAATACACTAATAAATAATTTTCTGATTAAAATGTGCTTGTGTGTGTAGTTTAAATGTTGTGTTTCATCTAAGGTTGATTATACATATATATGACCATGTTTGATTATAGGGGCTCAACTTAGGACAAGACAAGAGCATGCGTAAAGTACAGCCTTATACTGCTAAACTGCACTGTGTTTTATACATGTCTTAATATGCTGGACATTCATATTAAATTTGCATTATTTTCCTATGTTTTTACTTCATCAAAAACTATATGCCTTTAGTTGTATGTAGGACATATGATTAAACATACATTAATATTATGCAATTGATATATGTGTGTTTTTGCAGCATATATGTCTCTTACAATATTCTGTTGGAACATATAAGAATCACAGGTTTTTTTAGCAAACCTTTTCCATATGGGAAGGCATTTATTTTTTATAAAAATAAAGTATCGGGTAGGGTTAGGTGTAGGGAGGGCTTTATTATCAATAAGGTGGCATCCATTTAATAAACTGAATTAAAATTATAATTTACACTCAATATGTTATTATTGCATACTGTTTTATAAAGTAATACAATACTGAAGTGCAGATAATTGCCACTATTTTGCAACAAGTAGTATAAATAGCAGAAAATCCTGCTATTTTAACATAGTGTAAATATAATCTATAGCTATTTGCACTTAGTGTAAATAACATATTGCTAAAAATACTGCTGTTTTCACTTAGTGTAGATAAAATCCATTGCTATTTGAACTTTGAAAATGACCGCGATTTCAACTGAGGGGGCAGTGCCCAGGGCGCCTCTGCGTCATGATCCGTCCCTGCAAGCTTAGTGAAGAAGTCAGGCATTCAAGGCAAGGGTCATGATGATGATAAAACATTTGGGAATTGGGATACAACGAAGTGTCACATGCACTGTATGAGTGTGGATGTATTAAGTAAATCAGTACATTTAATCTAGAAACGATTACACTGTAAACTGACTTTCTGTAAACTGGCACAAGCGACCCTGCGCCGCCACTCAAATGACGTTTTATTTTTATGACGTGCGACATAAGTTTCGTTTCTGGTAAAATGAAATTCATCTCTTCTGGGGTCCCGACTGAGCGAAAGAAAGCAGACGAATCCGACGTCTTGTACCAACTACCAAGGTGAGCAGATTTAAATCAATACATTGCTTTTGCATGTTTAATATAATGTGACCATTTTAATTAGGCTACTACTTAATTACAACTTGGTTGGAGGCAATAATCTATAGCTACGTTGCACTTTACTGCTTTGTGCAGTAGCCTACATATTTCTCGAAATACTTTTAAAATGGCCTTTTCTTTCTATTTTGTCATAACAGCATACTTTAAATGTTTTTCAGATCATCATGAGCACTGTGACATCAAGCTTGAATAAACGGCAGAAGAAAAAGCTCTGCTCATTGTTCAACAATGCCAACCTCAGCCTGCTGTTCAAAGCTAGTGTGCATGGATTCAATACCAATACATTTCACCAAAAGTGTAATATGCAGGGACAAACTGTCATTGTAGCTTACAATAAGTCTGGATATGTTTTTGGAGCTTTCACTAGCAAAAATTTTGCACAGACAGGACAACATATTGTGGATGACAAAGCTTTTCTCTTCAGCTTTAATGACAAAGAAATGAATGAAGATCCTCTGCGTGTGCTCAGTGGAAATCCACAGTATGCTTTCACTGACAATGGTCCAAACTTTGACTCTTTGGTATTTCTTTACAATAGCTCAGATAATGCCTACAGTAACCCAGGAACATACCAATTTGATCCACAGAAGATGCATGGGAATGACTTACAGCTGACAGAATGTGAGGTGTACAGAGTGTAAGGTTTGTATTATTTGTGCTACTTTTCAGATAATTGCTAAGAGAGTAATGCACTTTCAGTAATGGTTGTGTGAATAACTTGTGCTCTGGTTTGCATTCTCTCCAGACTGTGGAGGACTCATGGAGAAACCATGGAGAAATATGCAGTGGAACTCTGAGTGAGTAAAGCAAACCAAATTCACTCTTCTGTAATAATACAGATGCTACTTTGGTCTGTTCATTTATTTTTTAAGAAATGCTTCTGACTTAATATTTTCCTAGAAATACTTTGACAATTTGACAATGATACTGTTTTTAGGAGAAGGAAGGTGCTTTTGAGCACCATCTCTGGCTGGAAGCCTTCTGTTAGCTCAGTCAAACAGGCTCGAATTCTTCTGGTGGGTCCTATTGGTGCTGGGAAATCAAGCTTCTTCAACTCCATCAACTCTGTGTTCAAGGGTTATGTGAGCATGCAGGCAAACACTGGCACTGCTGGCACCAGTTTGACTACTCAGGTAGACATGATTTTTTCACCTCTGATGTTTCTTGGTGTGAAGTATTGTGCAAAGTATTAGTTATACAAAGTTTCTATATGTACCTGAAAATAATTGGCATATGTTTGTGTCATGTAGTTCCGTACCTACTACATCAAGCCAGGCAGCGGTGTCAGCAATGTTCCCTTCTCTTTGTGTGACTCGATGGGTCTGGAGGAGGGTGTGGACACCGGTCTGGATGTAGATGATTTTGCCAGCATTTTGAAGGGACACGTTCAAGACAGGTATCAGGTGAGAACTTTAGGTAAAGGGTGATCATAATCAGTAATAGGTCTGACAGATGTTTCACTAGCTAATTACATGAATAAAAAAAAATTATGGGCTTTACATTTATTGTAATTAATTACATTTTTAATTCAATATTTTCTGTCTCACGTCTTAATGATTTAAAGATATTCTACATGTTTCTTTCTCAGTTTAACCCATCGATGCCCATACAGCCTGACTCCCCTCATTTCAATAAATCTCCTGGCTTGAAGGACAGGATTCACTGTGTGGTGTATGTGATCGACACCTGCAAAGCCAAGCTCCTCTCTGACAAAATGATCAACAAAATTGCAGTTTTTCGAAGGAAAACCAACCAGCTGGGTAAGGGATTAACAGTAATGAAGCAGAGTTGAATGAATTAAATTGATCAAGTGACATGAGTGTATTGTGTCAATTAAATTATGGAAATTCAATTTGCAGGACACTTACAGAGCAACCTGAAGTTAAAGGGATAGTCCACCCAAAATTCTGTCATCATTTAGTCATCATTTAGTCAGTTTGACTTTATTTCTTCTGTAGAACGCAAACAAAGATATTTTGAAGAATTCTGGTAATTAAACCATTTCAGCTCCCATTGTCTTCCACTGTAGACAACAACAAAAAGGTTTGGTTATCAACATTCTTCAAAATATCTTCTTTTGTGTTCAGCAGAAGAAAGAACTGCTTACAGGTTTGGAATGACATAAGTAAAGATTTTTGATATTTAGATGGACTGTCCCGTTAAGTCCCTTGCTCAAGGGCACCTCTTGTGGTGTTTGAGTGTACTACTAGCGTAAATATTTAACCACTATGGGTTACATCACCAACAGGATAGCAATCTCTGAGATTTGATAACATATAAGGTGTTGTTCTGTACTTCAGGTATTCCTCAGCTGGTTCTGATGACTAAGGTGGATGAGGCCTGCCCCTTAGTGGCGGAAGACCTGAAAAATGTCTACCAGAGCAACTATATCAACAAAATGGTACAAATTAATATATGACTTAGTCAATATTCTGTACTATTTTGTTTCACATTATGTGACCCTGGACCACAAAACCAGTCACAAGTAGCATGGGTATATTTGTAGCAATAGCCAAAAATACATTGTATGGGCCAAAAATCATTAAGATATTAAGTAAAGATCATGTTCCATGAAGATATTTTGTAAATTTATTAAAACTTAATTTTTTATTAGTAATATGCATTGCTAAGGACTTTATTTAGACAACTTTAAAGGTGATTTTCCTCAGTATTTAGATTTTTTGCACCCTCAGATTCCAGATTTTCAAATAGTTATCTCTTGGCCAAATATTGTCCTATCCTAACAAACCATACATCAATGGAAAGCTTATTTATTCAGCTTTCCGAGGATGTATAAATCTCAATTTTGAAAAATTTACCCTTATGACTGGTTTTGTGGTCCTGGATCACTTACTGTTCTTGAGTATTTCTGATTAACTGTTTTTTGACAGATGCAGGAGGTTAGCACTCAGCTTGGAGTTTCTCTGTCTTCTGTGGTCCCAGTGAAAAACTACTACCAAGAACTGGATATAGACTCTCAATCTGACATACTGCTTCTAAATGCTGTGGTTCAGATGCTCAGAGCCGCTGAGGGCTTTTTTGATGATCTTTACAGTGCAGAAGAGTAGAGCTTAGCCTTATTTCCCTGTCTGTCCTAAAGGTTATGAATGCACTGTATATATTAGCATCATTTATCTCTGTTTACATTGTTTTAGGTGACATGGTTATCTCTATTTATGTGTTATGAGGTCTGTTGATTTCATCTGTTGCTCTGCTCTGAACATGTAGACTATTTGTGATCCAAAACATGTAACCAGATGGCTAATATTGAAAGCTTTATTGTCAGTTTGAGTGAACAGTTAATGGTTCTGAATTAAAATAAAGGCATTATTGCAGTTACATTGATAATTGTCTTTACTTCATTAAATTAATTTGTTGTAGAAGATAATGAAAAAATACATTCACATTGTGCAGTACTAACAGCTGACCATAAACCATTAGAAGACAACTATTACCTTCAATTTTGTACCTGATCCAACCCTCAAAAATATTTTTATTGATGTAACCAAGTTAGGTGAATTTGATGAACTTAAATCAATATGAAACTAGTTCACTTAGAAGTTACCACATCAAGCACAATTTGTAGGTTAACTGGCAAAACACTCAGTGTGACTTTCGTAATAGATGCTTGAACTCAGTAATACAAAAACTTCATATAGCCTTCATGTGAGATTGCCTTAAGAGCAACTGATTTGTTGCACTCATCTCTAAAGAGGCAGATATTGCTTCCTGCTGTCACCCATCCTTTGAGAATCCTCTCATTCCCAACGTTAACAACCATACGGATCTATAATGTCCGCTTGTTTGAGGGAATAGCATTCTCATCATTTGTGAGACTCATTTCAGGAGTGCTCTCATTAAATACATTTCTTCTCCACCAGTATGCTAAACCTTTTCATACTTTGGCTGCTCTCCCTTCTCAATGGGCCCAGGAGAGCCTTCTAGTGACCCAGCTGGAGTGGGGGTTATGAGCAGGGCTCCAGGCAGGATCTGTTTGAGATGAGTTCTGATGCCCGCTGGCAGCTGTCCTGAAAGAGCCCAGAGTTTTTCTGAGCCATGTGTTTTTAGCAGCCTGAAGTTCAGTCGTCAGAACTGCATTTTGGTGTTCCAACTCCTTGGGAAATCAAGATGACAGACAAATGATGAAAAAGTGAAATACAATTTGTAGTATAAATCTAAAGTCATTGATAAGACACATTAATAACACATAATAAGCTTCGATTCATTAAAGGTGCAGTAAGTGATTTCTGAGAAACGCTGTTGAACGTGGATCAAACCAAGCACCAAAAAACACTTCTAGCCAATCAACAATAAGTGGCGTATCCACTCATGATAGGGGAGGTCCCTATTGCATGTAGTATGTTTGTGAATTTAGGGGCGGAGCTATCATTGGGGTGTGTTCCTTTTGTAGGAGCATGTTTGCTTTGATTAAGATCTAAGAAATTGCTTACTACACCTTCAGTATAGGGTAATTTATTAGATATTATAAGCGATGAACAACATTTTTAACAGCATTTATCTATATTAATGTTAATAAATTTACTATGGCTCATTGTTCACTCTCAGAAAAACAGTAAAAAGCTATCACTGTAACTAAACTCTGCTTTTCGAAAGGTAACACTTTAGGTACACTGCAAAAAATGCAGTGTATTTATAGACTGATTTAGAAGGATTTTCTAGACAAGTAAAAATAATTGTCTTGTTTTCAGAAAAAAATTGTAAGAAAAGTAAGAAAAGCATTTTTTGCAGTGTACTGACGTATTTTTACTTTTTATGTAATGGATAAAAAACGTTTCCTCCAATGTTAAACAAGAAAACTTTTAATATTGCCTTTCTTGGTTAATTAAGAAATATTTCCAGATTTAGAAGTGTTAATAATAACAAAAAGATTATTTTGCATTGCCTGTATCTTGCATTTGGACTCCACCATTTGCAGCTTGGTCTGGGCAAGCTCTCTCTCTAACTCTTGGACATGTTCTCTGAGAGAGGCCGTCACTTCATCCTGAGCACTGGTATCTTCATTTTCAGAGCACAGCTGAATTGATCCATCAATACTAAAGATGTGTCTGCACTGCTCACACTCCAGCATCTTGCTCTGAAAAATTATCATGTACAGTATCACTAAATACCATGCCACTAAAGCAAGACTAATGGTTAAGGCGCTTTGAGGTCAGTCTCTTTCTTACCTTGATAACTGCCAGATCTTTGTCTGCTTGAGCTTTCTGGTTTTCAAGCTTAGCATTCAGCTGAGAGCAAATCTAAAGGATGCAAGAAATTGGGCTGAATGTTAGCATCAAATGCAATAATGTTTATTGAATGTGTAGAGTTATAATTGAATGTTTACCTGCTTGTAGTCAGCGATAATGTTGTTTGATCTCTTAATAGCTGCTTCTGCTTTGTCCAGCTCTTTCCTAAACATCTCTTTCAGCTGTTGAAGGCATCAATACTTTACACAAGGCCAGAGATTGTCCAAACACTTTACTGTGAACATCAGTGACGTTAAAGCTCACCTGTGCAGCCTCCTCCTCCTTTCCTTTTTTCTCCTCGTCTGTAATCATCAGAAGCTGTTTGGTTTTCAAAAGCTCTTTGGTCAATTCATCCACCTGGTCCTCGGTCTGAAAATCACAGCAGATGTATCTAAACATACACAGCAAATAAAACAGAAAATGAAAGTGGCCTGTTGCGTACAACATCCATGGCTCATAATAATTTGACAGACCTGATCTAGGGCATTCCTCAATGCAATCTTGCTGGTGACGAGTTTTTGTGCAAGGTCATCATTCTCCTGCTCCAGGCGCAGACTGGTCTCCTGAAGCTTACGGTTTTCTCTCTGGAAAGAGAAAGCATTCTTTTATTCCACAGACCTAAAACCCAGTGCATGATTATACAGTTTTCACAAAGCGTAAATGTTGAAAGACTTGTGCTGTGGAGGAGGACTGAAGCTTTTTGTTTTCACCAGGGTGTGATATCTTACCTCGTACCTGTTGAGCGGGTATTCTGGCTGCACTTGGTTATCTCTTAATTTTGTTTTTTTAGAGGGAACCTGTTCAAAAAGAAGATTCAAAGACATTTTGGATCATTTCAGGTGTGCAAGCTCTTAAAGGCATGAAAAGAATGTACTGTAACATATTATACAGTAAAAATTGCAGGATTGATATGAGCTTTATTTCTTGAAATGTATTATTTTTTTCTTAATTTCTATTTAAATACACTAATTTGTATTACAATAGAATATCTGAATTAATACTGTATTTATGACAATATCATAATATGTAATATTTACTTTTTTATTAATTGACATGTAATTACATTAACCTATTATATGCATCTCTATATATTATGTATGTGTGTGTATATATATATATATATATAATATCTAAATTAATAAAATAAATGATAAAAGGTAAAATAACAATAATGTAGATAATTTATTTTACACACAAACACACACATTTATATATATATATATATATATATATATATATATATATAGTGTATGTATATATGTAGCCTATACATTATAAAATGCTAAAACATTCCAAAAATAACTTATTTTATACATGTATTTATTATAATATATGTTTCGTAAACACCAAGTCGTAAAGGATCGCAAAAAGTAAACGATCGCAAATGCACTAATATTTCAACATTGTTGTAAAGACATTTGAATCAAAACATGCTATCGTGCTACGCCTTAAAAATTCCAGTATGCCAGGTTTGAATCAACATGTGACAAACGTGAGGTCAAAGGCTGCTGAACTTACCACTTGCTTTGGTAGAGTCTCCACTACTAGACTAGCCAGAATCTCCTCCTCTGACATCTGGTCAATATGGGCATCATAGGCCACAACAATAGACACTTCTTCCATCATTTTGGCAGGTGAGCAGAACGGAAGCGATCTCTAAATACAAAGTAGGTAGCTAAACTTCGGAGAAATGACAACAGGTTTGACAGGCAGCAGTCTATATCTGTCTGTCTCAACACAAGCCCTGCCCCAACGTAAGACTATGGGAGGGGGTTCATTTCAGTCCACCTTTGTTCTCTGGATCTTCACTTACCTAATAAGCAGGCACCAAAATTCTTATTATTTTCTTACTAATTATTTCCACACACAATTTCCTCATTGCTGAAGCAGAACTCAGTTAAATATTATTAAAATGATTAATCCAAAACAAGTAGGACCTGGAACAGATATATTTTTCCGAAGAGCTTTTACCGTCACTGTTTAGACTTTGCCAGCCTGCCTACGGGTTCAAGCTCAAGGCTAAAGACTGTGAAATTGAAATTCTTGCTGTAATCCTGTAGGTCGCCTCTTACACAAAAAATACCGTGGTTTTCCTGGGACAAGCAGGTGCCAGTACATTCCTGCATTCCTTAAGCTGCTTATATCTGGCCGCTGTATGTTCAGCAGGATTGATGGAGGCTGTGAACTGTTTTTTTATCATTTCACTGCAGCTTCAGAGAGGCATAATGCAGATATTACTCATCAAAACTGGTTAAAGTTTTACAAGTTTCTTGTAAAACTATGTTTGCTTCTTTGTCTTTAATAAAGAGATAATCTGTTGGTCATCAGCCTGAACAAGCTAATAAGAGAGAAAGAGAAGGGGACAAAAGTGAACAAAAGTGGGGGAGGATGTTACTAGTAATTGAAAGAAGGGAGGAGAAGAGAGCAATAAAAATAAACAGCAAAGTGTCATGGTGTTCAAAGGTCCTTGTATTGGAGGAGGTGCCACCTCTCAGTCTTCAGGTTTCGTCATGACCCTGTGAAGTAAACAAACACACAGCTCTCTCCAGGGGGAGTGATTCTCTCATTCATTTGTTAAGTGTGCTGCTTATTATGGCTGAAAACTCAGAGGAAAGCTTCATCATGCTGAGAGTGAAATCCTTTACATTTGCTGAACTGCAGTGCAAATGAGATGCATGAAACAGCTATTTGTTTAACGAGATCTTAAACTGGTCCTTCAAGCAGTTTAACACAATACAAAGAGAGAATGCAGTCCCAGCCCTGCTTGGCACTCCCAAATGTCAAATGTCTTCAGCGCTTTAAGATATAAAAGTGAAAGAAAAGGCTACAAATAGAAAAGTGTAAGATAAATAAAGATTTAGTCAAAATGACATAAAATGTGTTTTCTCAAGCACTGTGGACTACACCATTCAGAAGTTTAGGGCCAGTAATATTTTTTAAAGAAATGAATAGTTGTATTAAGCAAGCATACATTAAATTGATAAAAACTTACAGTAGAACAATTACATTGTTTGGAAAAATCTATTTCAAATATGCTGTTCTTTTGAACTTTCTATTGATCAAAGAATCCAGAAAAAAAATGTATCACGGTTTCCACAAAAGCACTAAGCAGCACAACTGTTAGACACTTAAGACTGGAGTATGGCAGTTGCAAATTCAGCTTTGCCATCATATGCTGTAAATTACTTTAAATAAAAATTAATTAATTAAAAAACACTTTTTTTTAGCAAATAAATGCAGACTTAGCATAACTTCATTAAAAAAATACTGACCCCAACTTTTTTTAATGCTAATAAATGTTGGATTTTAAATACTTGCTTCAAAATCCCTTTAAATGTTTTTGCTATGAATTCTATCTTCTAAGCTAGAATAACAATATATTTTACTATAGCTGTTGAGTAAATAAGTGAACACAAAAGGCACATTGGCATTCACATATGAGTCAATGTACTTATTTAGCTTATGCTGAAAAACTTATATATGACCCTATGATGTGGGGCATGTTGTCACAAACTGTCAACATGTGTTCAGTGAAATGGGGAGTAAAAGTGAAAATGTTCAATCGTTTTTTCAAATGTAACAATCAGTCTTTTTATGGTTTTACTTAATCCACTATGTGCCAAAGCATCTCCATGCAGAGTTAGTGACTCGGACTCGAGTGGCATTTTTATAGACTTCAGACTTGACCTGAAATGACTCCAGACTTGACTCGAGGAAAAGGACTCGTGAATATTTTAAAAGCAACTCGAATCTTTTATCCTTAAATACTTATATAGGCTAACTGATATTTAAAAGGCTGACCGCATCCTCACCCCGGCATCCATCCGTAACAGCAGCACCATTTTAAGTGAGCAGCGCATCAAAACAAGGGGGTGGATCACATAACAAGCGCTCAGGGTCGTTTGTGGCAAATATCTTTCAGCGCTATATCCTCTAGTATTTTTTATTTAAAGCTAAACGCGCTTTATTCAAGCCCTTTCAGCTCCGTGCGCTTTCTCTCTCTGTCCTCGGGCGCGCCCCTGCGCGGATGACGCGGTTATTTTAACAACAACAGAAACACGGTGAGCAGCAAAATTATACATTACTTTCACTAAAACACAGCAGAAAAAAACAATGCTGCAAATATAGCTATTTTTCGTACTATATTTATCTATCTATAACCTGACTCCGACTGTTCAAACCAGATGTGACAAGAGGTTTCTGATCTACATTTAGGATTATTAATCTGTAGGCTAAAACATTTCAAAAGAATCATGTAGGCTAATTATAATTGGGGAAAATGTTGTTACATGGCTTGGATAGAACTTAAACTTTGAAACTTCTAGTTATCTTTCTTTTCTGGTCAAGATGAGAACGTTTTGATTATTGTAGCTACATTGTTTTTAGTAGATAAAGCTTTTAACCCTTTAAAACCGACGGGTGCGCCCGCGCTCCGGTTTGCGTGTCTCTGTTTAAAAGCCAATAGAAACCGAAACCAAAATGGTAGCGTTATAATTCTTTTTGCAT
This sequence comes from Barbus barbus, assembly GCF_936440315.1. NCBI lineage: Eukaryota > Metazoa > Chordata > Actinopteri > Cypriniformes > Cyprinidae > Barbus > Barbus barbus. The sequence goes on from NC_136754.1 coordinate 9,986,543, forward strand.
ACAAAATCAGAGACATTACACATTCAAATCGAGCCAACAACATGCTCCTGTTGCGTTGTTTTCACCCTCTAATGAGTCCGCACAAATTGCATAAAATGCAGCGCTCTCTCCACCCTCAATACCACGACTGAGGTGCCCTTGAGCAAGGCACCGAACCCCCAATTGCTCCCCGGGCGCTGCAGCATGGCTGCCCACTGCTCCGGGTGTGTGTTCACGGTGTGTGTGTGTGTGTGTGTGTGTGTGCATTTGTTCACTACTCACTGCTGTGTGTGTGCACTTGGATGGGTTAAACGCAGAGCACCAATTTCGAGTATGGGTCACCATACTTGACAATACGTCACGACTTTTTACTTTACTTTTTAAAATGCGGTTTTTCAACAACGGCATTGCACATCTTTGCACACGTTATACAGATCTGAGGTTGCTAGTTACCTTTTCCTACGACTACTATGATGTAATCACGTTCTGTGCAATATTATATAATTGTAATATTTGACAATATTACTGATTTTGTCTGTATTTTTGATCAAATAAATGTAGGCTGATAAGCATAAGAGACTTCTTTCAAAAAACATAAAAAAATAGTAATGCGTCCAGAGACATTTGACCAGTACTGCATATAAACAAAAGACAGAGACCGTTTCCAGCAAATTTATTAGCGTGGTCAATATCAAAAGCAGCAGGCTGAACATGAGCAGCTTTGAGTACTACATTGCATTTCATCCTCAAGTTCTCAAACACATCTGGGTGTTCATATGGTCACATGTGGTTTGGCACTGAAGAACAACCAGCTGTTTTAGGTGTCTTACATTACAGATGATGGCTTTCCTAAAGACAAAAGTAGAAAAACTATTTTATTTAATGCACAATATTTACAAATAATAATACTATTATTGTTTAATACATCTACATGTTGGAATTAACATTAGACAAAGTTAACTGTTTCACTATTCAACATTCAAGTTTACAGTAGCTATACATTTCTATAACGTGTTACTCTCTGCATTTATCTGCTGACAAGACAGCTAGACAACTAATGTGAACTCACTTAATTATAGCCCACATAACGCGGAAATAAAAGCTTGGCCTTTCTCACCAAACATGAATCAAAACGCATATGTCAACAATGACGGAAACACAATGCTGCATCATACTTGAAGAGTTAACGTAAATAAATACAAAGAATCAAATGGAAAAAAACAAGAACTTGTCCTTACCTGAATATCCAAGAGCTGCTAGTGGCTATTCTGCTTCTCGCTTCACTGCTGCAATCCAGGCGCGTTTCTCGGACATTTAACCCGTTTATTTATAGATTAATGTTAGTTCCAGCCCAGAGGGAGCACCGAGCAACAAGGATCTAATTTTAATTTCGACATTTTAAACAGCAGGATTAAATAAATTAATGTCAATCCCACTGTGCATCAAGCGCCTGCCGCCATTGTTTTGATTGCGCTCAAACGCTGACCGGAAACGTCCGAGGAACATAGACGTCACTTCCTTATACCGCCGAATATCCGTTGAAATTGTCCATACACGACAGGAAACTGCGGAAAAGATCAAACATTGCTTAGCAAACATAATTTCTAACACTCAATCTGGATTTCTAAAAGGTAGACATATTTCTAATAATATTAGATTAATTATAGATATATTAGATTATTCAGAATTCATAAATAAAGAGGCATTAATTTTGTTTATTGACTTTTATAAAGCTTTCGATACAGTGGAGCATCTTCTTATTTTTGAGGCCCTTTCTAAGTTTGGTTTTGGTAACGTTAAGTTAGATCCTTTATTAACGCGATTCGGACTCTACAGTATATAACGGTAACGTTAGTAACAGTTGTGTTTCCTTAGCTTCTGGCACTTCCCCCCGATTTTGTGTGGGCCGAGGTATTCTCCAGGGATGCCCTATCTCTCCTTTTCTTTTTTTATTGGCCGCTGAGCTATTAAGCCTGCACATAAAGCACTCCAATATTGAAGGTATTGGAGGGAATACGTTGATCATAAGTCAGTTAGCTGACGACTTGTCTTTTTCTTAAAAATGATTCGCAAGTTTCTGCTGCTTTAAATGAATTTAATCTTTTCTCCAAAGCTTCAGGTTTAGTAGTAAATTCCAACAAAAGTGAAATTTTATATGTACATGATTCAAATAAAAATTGTGTTGATGGAATTAAAGTTAAATGTCAGGTAAAATATCTAGGGGTTGATATCTGCAGATCTGATTCAGACCGTCTCCATCACAATTTTCAACCAAGGCTTGATAATATATAAAAAAAAATTATGTTGGCTGCAGAGAGACTTGACTATTTATGGGAGAGTCCTGCTGACTAAAGCTGACGGCATATCACGCTTACTTTATCCTGCTTTTTCCCTTTATGTTGATCAAAAAACTGTCAAATCTATTAACTCTTTGATATTCCGCTTTATTTGGAAAAATAAGACAGAGTGTGTTCAAAGGAAATCTATGATTAAAAATTATAAGGAGGGTGGTCTTAATGCGTTAGATTTTAAAACCATTAACCAGACTTTCAAAATGAACTGGATTAAGAATTGTTTATCTAATGATGAGTTACCCTGGTTTTGGATCCCTAACCTAATCTTCGAATGTTGTGGTGACCTTAAATTTTTATTGTCCTGTAACTTTAAGTGTAGTAAATTACCTACTAAACTCTCAAATTTTCATAAACAAGCCCTAGAATCCTGGAAGATTGCTTTTAAACATAATTTCTCCCCGCACACATGTATTATTTGGAACAATGAAAATATATTGTCTGGTAATGAATCACTTTTTTTCATTGAATGGGTGAATTAAAATATTTTTTTGTTTGTTTCTGATTTATTCAATGCACAGGGAGACATTCTTTCTTTTCCTGATCTTGTGTCTTTAAAAGGTGCAACAATCTCACTAAGAGATTATAATAAAGTGATTAAAAGTATCCCTGTCAGTTTAAAAACTTTGTTTAAAGCACATTTATGTTATGGCTGTGTAAACAACCATTTTTGCATTTAATGGAGTTTATGTATTAGATAAAAAAATGTAATAACGTCTTTATCAGAAATGCCCTATCTTCAACTCCAGGATGCCCCTCTAAAGCACAATCTAAATGGAGGATCTGTTATCCGGTCTCTGATTTGAATAACTTATGGACCTCTCCTCACAGATTTTTTATTCCAGGTAAAATTAAAGAACTCCATTTTAAAATTGTTCACAGATACTACCCTTGTAATTTATTCTTAAGTAGGTTTTTCTAGAATATAGCTTCATTGTGTTCATTTTGTAATACTGATGAAGAATCTATTCTACATCTGTTTTGTCATGGCCCATTCTCTAAAACTTTTTGGTCAGAAGTTACCGTGTTAATTTCTTTCTGTTGTAACAAAACGATCGAAATTACAGAAGCTATCATCTTCCTGTCAGATTTTCACTCTAAAGACAGTAATCTTGAACTTACTGTATTATTGCTTTGTCTTCTGGGTAAATTTCACCTTCATAAAGCCAGAACTATTCATTGTAAACCTAATTTTAGAATTTTTTCATCTGATGTAAAATCTCTTTTTACTTCTTTTAAGAATGTGTCCAAACCTTTGAACTCAAAGGCTTCTAAAACATTTAACATTCTTGATTCTGTTGTAAGGTATCTGTAATTTTTTAATTTTTTTTTGTGATGATATACCATGCTGATTTATGTTGTCCTTATATCTACATGTGATGTTGTTCGTATACCCCTTGTTATTTTTCAAGTATTGTAATGCTTTTGATTTGCCAAAAAAAAAAAAAACGACAGGAAACATTTCAATCATTGAAATAATTTGATCTTTATGTACATGTATTTGTATAGATGTGAAATGGCTCTGATCACAATTGACCAATTTTATAAAAGTCTACAGGCATATTTATAAATGCTTAATTTATATTCAAAAGCATTCTGTGAAATACGCTTTTTTTCCTCAGTATTTTAACCCGTAGACTGATATACTTCCATATTCTTTCCCCATTTTTGCCAAAAAGTATTCACGTGTAAAATAGAAGTGGCATCCTGTGATTTGTAATGTGATCCAGTTTCTAACAAAGATGGTGAACACAGACACCAGAATGCACAATTCATAAACCAATGGCTACTGAAACAAGAATGTGAGAAAATATAATAATTTACATAAACACATTTGCAAAGATAAGGAAACTATCGTTCCTATAAGTATCATTTCCACTGCCATAATATCATACAAACAGGGACAAGATAATGAAATGTTTTTAATATTTTCCAGTCATTTTCTCTCAGTGCCTCAGAAGACTTTTGAAAATGCTGCATATAAATGTGAACATTTTATGCCATTTGAGACTTCTGCAATGCTACTTTTAAAAGCTCTTAATTGTAGCATAGTGGATATGGACAAAAAAGTGGCCAACCTCAGTATTATCTTACAACTCAACAACTGTCAACACTCTGTGCCATTGTGAATATTAGTTAATGTGACACATATATTCAAACATGAACTGTATTCCAATATAACACTCATCAGTAATTCATTTAACATTTTCCCAACAGTTCAACACACATGAAGACAATCACATTTGGGTTAATTTCTCATCCTAAAATAACTTTTTCCAAAGACAAAATTTCAGTATATCAGGGGATATTTAGATAAAGTTGAATGCCATGCTCTTTTCAACAAAGGTAGTTTTTTTTAAAGCTATTAAAAATGTGTGTGGATTGTTTGCCTTTTATGTCACAATAAACAACAAAATACTTGAGATGAGCCTAAAAGCTTCCTTGGGCTGCTCCATTTCGATTTTACCCTATTTGCATTTAACCTTTAAAACTTACATTAAAAAGGCCAAAAACTCCACAAACACTTCATAACATATAACACATGGCCCTCAAAGCACAAAAGGGAGGGATGTGCGAGAAGAAGAGGTAAACAGCAGGTGAAACTAAAGACAATGGAAGACTAAAGATGGCCTTAGACCTGTGCGGAAGAATAACATGGCATCCCGTAGGTCTTTTTAACTCTTGGCACGTGGAGATGTAACTGCCCCAGTTGCTCTGGTCCACAGAGGCGGCTCTGTCCCTGGGTCCATTTCCCGGGTCTGTGAGGGTCAGACGTCAGTGCTGATGGCTCGTGTATTGGTGTAAAAGTCCGGCGTACTGCGATGGCTCAGCACGGGGCCGTACATTGCGGCCAGACCAAGGGCAGTGGCGCCATGGTTCTCGTAGTGAGTGGGCATGTAGGACAGGCGTTCGCCGCCGTTCCGCATCTCATCCGTGCCACGGAGGTAGTAGGGTGAGCAAGTCGGGCAGTAGCTGTGAGGCGGAGCGGGGTCGTAGGGCAGCGAGAGAGGTGTGACGGCCGCCCCGTCCACTCCTGGAGCGCTGCACGCGTTGCAGGCAAACTGTGGCTGAGGATCTCCGACCGAGCCCGCCTCCCCTTCTGACTCATTCCTCTTACAGCAGTAATACTAGGATGGAGGGATGGTTTGATTACAGAGGAAACTAGATTAGACACTGGAACTTCGATGCAGATCTTCCTCAAATTGTTGAGTAACACGCAGAACCTTTTTTGGGCATGGAATGATTCTGCAATGGATTTTAGTTATTTAAATAATAGAGCTGTTCAGTCATGAGCTCATTTTTAGGTCAACAAGTAGCTAAGGCTAAACTGTGCATAGTGAAACATAAATATACTAAAATGTATTTGAAATACATTTATTGCATGCTAAGTATACTACAAATACATTTACATATTTACAGTATGTGCTTAATAAAAATACCCTGCAATTGTATTTTTAGTATACTGACCTGGTATACTTAATATCTGCAACTAATTTTGTACTTAATGCACTTTGATTATGCGGAAGTAGTGCTGAAGTCCAACTAAAGGTATACTTAAGTACATTTGATTGTTCTAAAGTGGAACTATGGCAAGTATACTTCAGGTACACTTTAAATATCTTGCATTTAAAGACCGATATTATTCAAAGATCATGCAATCCTCATCAATAGTGACATTAAAACACTTGTAGATTTAATATGAACAAATATGCATTGTGCACAAGTAGTACTCAAAATAAAGTTTAATTATCATTTTTATATTTGCAAGTCTCAAGCGATATGTCCTTAAATATGTTAATAGATTTGAACTGTACTTAGTATGAAATAAATATATTTTAAAAATATTACTTTTTTACTAGGGGACATATGGGTTTTTCCAGAATAGCTATTTTTTATTATGAATAAGATAGGGTCTTTGGTTAACACTACTTGAAGTCAAGTCAAGTCATAAGTGTTAATTTTGAAAACATTTTGGTAATCATCACAGATATGTAATTTTAAATCTGAAACCCCCTTATTAAAGGTAATTCTTAAAAATGCTGTTTTTAGTTTTTAGTAGGTTTTAGGACGGCAGACTAAACAGATCAACCAATTTCGGGTCATTCACAGAGATCACGTTTTAGAATTTCACTGCGCTGCTTTTCTATTGTTTTCAGTGTAAACATGCACTAGACATACACATTTGACTGTAACTGTACCTAAAAACACCTAAAAAGCAAGTTAAGCTTTTAAGAAACACATCTTGAGATTTTGCATTTTGTTTCCTATTCATTAGCTCTGCGTCTTGTGTTTTTAAACTCAAAAACCTGTCCTGTGTGAATGGCTCCTTAACCCTGCAATGAAATGCAAATTCAATGCTCACCTGGAGTCTACAGTAACAAAGCACTGCAATGATACACAGGAGTATCACTGTTGCGAGAATTCCTCCGGTTATGACAACAGTTCCAGCTGTCATCCGACCAGATCTCCATCAAACCCTGAGAAAAAGACAAGGAGTCAATTGTCTCACTGAAACTTCATTTCCATATGTAAAAACAAACAGATACTGAAAACAGTTCGCAACACCAAAACACAGATTTGAAATCATTTCAGCTAAATACATTTAAAGGATCCCCAGCATAGCACAAACAGCTGGATTATATGTGTTAAAGCTTGTGGATAGATTGCACTCAGCACTTACATTAGAAGAGAGCAGATAGGACGACAGGCCACAGAGAGTTTGAACTGCTGCTTCTCCTGACACACGGCTCATGGGTTGCAGACACTCAACTGTACAGTTTCTGGATATTACAGAAGAAGTAAAACATGTGATGTGAATGATAGATATTTTAAGAAGTTCTGTTACAGCAATAGTATAACAGCCACAATAACCCTTCCGTCCAGAAGGAGGCAGTACAATATAAGATATGCATTCATTACCACAGCACAGTATACTTGTATGGCATCACAGACATACACATTGCATTTTTAACACTTATTCAACTAAGAGCAATGTGTTAATGGGATTTTGACATCTACAAAGATTGTAAGCATACATTAAGTTTGGAGACATTTCACAGTCTTTATTTCACTTGCCTTTTCCAAGGCAATAAATACGTAATCAAGGATAAGGTAATAGAACCACTGGCTGAAAATGGTGGAAAAGAGACAGCAAACATGGTGGAAAACAAAAACAAAAAAACCCTGAACAGAATATTATCCTGACTTTTTGGTTCAAAGCCTGACATAAAATACTGTATAAAAACCAATGAAAAACATATAAACTTAAAAGCAACATTACTATAGAGGACTTAAAATATAATTGAAACTAATGAACTGATAAAATAATTAATGTCCCCTTATACAGAACCCAGACTTATTTGGTTCAAAATCAGGGATGTTATCCCACACATCACAAGTCCTCTTCCTGTCCATTTTCTCAGAGTAAAAGCACTAAATTATATACAGGAATGGTGGAATGCTAATGCTGTTAAAAGCAATGTGCCATCTATTCTCCCTGGAATGTGGCCAAACAGTGTGTTCCTGTCCCATGTGCTGCTTGCCAGCAGTTAAACGCCAAGAAAGTACGGATGTAAGATCTTTTGGTGGGCTGCTGGAGGTCAAATCCTTCTGTCATGGCAACACTGACAGCAATGGACCATTGACAAACATGCTTGGACAATTACATGCAGCTGATAGGCTAGACAAGGTCACTGTAAGTCCACCGAGAACCCTTTCAATAACAAGGACGGATGGGAATTGGAGAATGTTTGTGTTTATCCGAGTATTTTCTTGTGCTAATTTGTGGCGATACTGAACTGTGAAATTTAATATCAAAGTAATGGCATTTCTGCACACAATACCAAAATCCAAAGTCCGCTCACTTGGTGATCATCTTGGCAACACCCCAATGCATCTATTTTCTGTTATCTACTAGAACGAGGAAAGGCCAAAATGAAAAAAGGCTGCCAAGCTTACATAATGTCATCCATTAATGAAATAAATACATCTATAGACACAAAATGGACTAGCAGCTACTCAACAAAGGTAATTGTAAATTTTTTCAACAAAAAATTATTTTAGTTTTATTCATATATTATTTTAAAGCAACTGCAACAAGACAAACACTGCAACATATGAAAACTATGTCCTTTGTTATTTTCAATTCAAACTCTAAAGATGCAAGATGCAGCTAACCGTGTTTCTACACTAAAATAGGTGCAAAATGGTGGGGAAGTCGTGGCCTAATGGTTAGAGAGTCGGACTCGTAATCCAAAGGTTGCGGGTTCGAGTCTCGGGCCGGCAGGGATTGTAGGTGGGGGGAGTGAATGTCCAGCACTCTCTCCACCCTCAATACCACGACTGAGGTGCCCTTGAGCAAGGCACCGAACCCCCAACTGCTCCCCGGGCGCCGCAGCATAAATGGCTGCCCACTGCTCTGGGTGTGTGTTCACGGTGTGTGTGTGTTCACTGCTGTGTGTGTGCACGTTGGATGGGTTAAATGCAGAGCACGAATTCCGAGTATGGGTCACCATACTTGGAAGTATGTCACTTCACTTCAAAAGCTGTCACTGAGGTGGTACCCTAAGATACAAAAGGTACATTTTTGTTCCCTATTTACCCATAAATGCCTACTTAATAGTAAAATAAGATAAACTTAAAAAAAAAATACGTATCAAGACCCTTTGTTTTTCTCCTATTCCACTGTTTGCTTTCCACATTTTTCCGTTTCCTGTGTGAATGGCCCCTAATATGCTAAGTGCTTCCAAAATCATATGTAAAAGAATTAGTGATGGGTCTTTCAAGAACATTTTGTTTATTTTTTGTCTCAGGAATAATGAGTTGTCTATGAGAATGATCTGTTCATTTTCATAATCTTTTGACTAAAAGCTAGATGGGACTTCCTTTCCTACGACTACTTTATAGAACAATACCATTCATTTTCCTGTGTGGCTTGTCTTTTTCTTCTTACACCCAGTGTGTCTCTGACCATACATACTGCACAGCCATGTAACAGATAAAACCACACTGCAGTGTACACTAAAGCCAAAAAAGGAGAACCATTAAATTGAGCTCTGTATTAAATTGGTCCTCAAGTCCCTGGAGAGATTTGTTGTAAATGGATAGTCAATTATTCACAGTGAAAAGTAAAAGACACCACTGGGCGAAATGAACACTGTGATAATAGAACTACCATACCGTTCATTTGGCAGATTACATTTCAGTGTTTTTGAGTTTATCTCAGACTCACAAGCTGATGGCAGCTTCCCCATCCCACAAACATGTTTGAGAGATTGTTTGTTGTATGTTTTCCTTTGTTTATTCATGAAACGTGCATAATATGAGATGACCATCCCATATATATTATGTAGGTAAGTAGGTGTGAGGAGATGCCGAAGGAGATGTGCTGCAAAAGGAAGTGTGACCCGGCGCAGGCCTTGTCAGCATGCTCGTTTATCACCTGGCTCACTCTATTACACCAATGAGTCTGCAGATCAATAGACAGATGCTCGTATATCTCCGTTGCCATGGTACCTAGGGCTGCTGACCCACTTCTCCCCAAATACCCCAACACCCCTCTCCTTCGCCCAATCTCTCGTTCCTTTCCTTTTACTCCCTTTCCTCCTTGATTTCTAGTTACCACTATATTTCAGTCCATCACCAGCACATGTCAGCTATCTTCGCAAAGCAGCAAAGAAGCCACATCTGGAGCTGCACATATACTATGAAAATGTGTTTTGGTATTGGAAAAATTAAGTTTTGTATTTTAATATATTTTTAAATGTAATTTATTCCTGTGATGATACAAGCTGAATTATCGGCGTCACATGATCCTTCAGAAATCATTCTAATATGCTGATTTGGTCCTCAAGAATAATCTCTTATTATTATCAATGTTGAAAAAATTGTGCTTGTTAATATTTTTTGATAGATTCAGGATTCTTTGATGAACAGAAAGTTCAAATGATCAGCATTATTTGAATTATATTTTTTGTCACTTACTGAATAAAATAATTAATTTCTTTTAAAGGACACCTGTTATGCTCCTTTTTACAACATGTAGGCCTAATATAAGTCTCAGGTGTCCCCAGAATATGTCTGTGAAGCTTCAGCTCAAAATAAACCACAGATCATCTATTATATCATTTTGAAAATGCCTATTTTGAATGGAAGCAGGAAACAGGCTGTTTTCAAGCATGTATCTTTAAATGCAAATGAGCTGCTGCTCCCCGCCCTTTTTCCAGAGTAGAGCTGAGCCATTACAGCTCACACCTCTGATACTCTGCCAAAAAAACATCTGTTTGGTTTTGATTATCATGTCTATCATGCTGAAATCATGCGTTTTAAAGCCATATCAGTTTAAACTTCTGCTCAGAAAAATCGTTTTCTGAGCACACACATCTGCAGCACGCGCACAGAAAGCGGCTGTCACATTGCATGTGAGTACTAAACTAAGTTCTCTTTCATGTCTTATTGTGCTTAAACTGTCAAATACACACAAGTTTATGTTAAAAACATGCATAATTTAAAAAACATGGTTGTGTCTGGGAAAGATTGCACATTTATATTAGATGTGACAGCAGCGTAATATATACAATATCTATACTGCTGTCTCCGCTGTTAATATGACCCAAAGTAAATAAAAACAGAAAATCACTCACTCACTGCTCTTAACTGAATAACTTCTATACATGTAATAAAAAGACATTTCTTACTTTAATGCTGCTTTTAAATGCTCTAGTGTGAAGATAAACATGGCGGATTGTTTGCGGCTTACTCAGAGCTGGGTCTCTGCTAATACGACATTGTCCGTGAAGTCACATTTTATGGATTCTATGAACGGCTTGTTCTGAGACACTACTTATGATTATAGGGATTTTTTTTTTAAAAGGAGCGGGTGGACTATTTTATTTATTCATTTATTTTTTTCAAGGAAAGGTCCTTGAGCCGGGATTCTAACTTGAGACACCTGTAGTGTAACGGCACTATATGCTGGTGCACTTGCCCACTAGGCTATTGGCACAGACAAGAGCGGGTGGATTTTTTTATCATTGTAGGGTGGTTGTGTACACACACTGCCAACACACATTTATGTTCAAACAACATGTAAAAATTAGCTTTGCATAATAGGTGCCCTTTAAACTAAATCTTACTTACTCAAACATTTAAGACATAATATAATATTAATACAATATAATATAACAGCTTAATAACTGCTCACCACCTGCTCACCTGCTCAGTTTTCTTGTCTAATTTCTCTTTTTCACTCCTTGCCAAAAATAAGACTCTTCTAACTTCCTTAGCTTCTTTTTAAAGGAGCACATGATGACACTTCCCCTCAGTGCTCTGGTAGAGTGTGGCATCTGTCCTCCCTGTCTTTGCTCCAGAACAGTTATGGACTTTTTATCTGGCAGCTCTATCTGACCTCTTATCTGTCCGACCGCACCAGGCCCAATATAGCTATGGATGTTCTACATGCTTACGACACAAATATGTCTGCAATGGGAAAAGTAAAGTCAAATCACATCAAACATGACAGAAAAACAACACTGAACTTAATTTAGTATCTAGTGTGAAGACGTCACATTAATGTCTCCAAACAGAGGCTGTCATATAACATGTTAGCAAAAGTCCTAGATGTTCAAAACTCCTCAAAGGGAAACAGGAAAGCAGAAAAAGCTTAGAAAAACTGTCATCATGTGCTCCTTGCAAACTGAAGACCACCATAAACAAAAAGAACATTAATAAGATGCTAAAGTTTAGCTAAGCTAATACTAGAATGAAAAACCTGCTAAAAAAAGGCCAGGTTGCGATATGAATTTCCATGCTGGTTTATGTCATGGTAGTTTTGTTGGTAAAGCTAGTTAAGCTGATTTAAAAAATCAGCATTCAGTGCTGGGCACCAGCATCCAAAACAACATACAGTATGCTGGTGAGCAACTTCGGTGGTCTTATCAGCAGCAGTGTTGTTTTCTCAGTGTAAATAACCTCATATATCACTATTTAAAGTGGCAGCAAGACATGTCACTGAGCAAGCTAAACAGGACAAAATAAATGTCCTATGGTTAAGAAAATGCTAAATATAAATGACTAGCACTGAACGAGCCCGTTTGACATGCTCTGACATGTTGAACACTGTGTGACTATTAAACAGCTAATTTCCCTCAACATTCTCATTTTCCTGCCTTATGATTATGCCAGCTTTGCAACAAAACAAGCACTGCAGCATGGTGCTAATAGAGAACTACTTGCAAAGAGCTGAGATTGCACTCTCTATGGACAGCCCTAAGAGCCATTACTGGAACAGTCCGAGCTTTCATTTATTCTAATTGCAGTTCTACCCTTTATACCATACACTTAAACCACTGGGTATAATAATAGAAGAAACAGACGGAAATCAAATCCCATTCATACGTAAATTTTCTCATAATCCTTCTTCGTTGTGGAGAATTCTCTTACAGTGGTCTACTTTCTTAAAGGACTTGGAGATATCATGTTCAGTTTCTCTTTGGGAGCTGAAAGTAGAATTGAATTGAAAGTTAGAGGTTTTATTTTAATGCATTTTTGTTATCACAGGTCGCAGTGGTGTTTTTCTTTCTTTTTTTAAACTGTGGATTGTTCTCAGACTTTTAGATCAGAGTAGGAAATAATTGAATAATAATAGACCTTTTATATCATAGTGGGATACAACTCTCATTATCATGCCATAACTCGTTCTGTCTGTCAAATAAATTAACATTCTGTCATCATTTACTCACCCGCATGTCATTTGAACCATGTAATGCTTTTACAAATAAATAAATATTGGACCCCACCGATTTTCATTGTATGGATGAAAAATCACTTTTTCAAAATATCTTCCCTTATATTCCACTGTAGAAAGTCACAGAGGTTTCAAATGACATGAGGGTGAGAAAATCTTTTTTTTTTGAGTGAACTATCCCTTTAATACCAGATTGCTCTGGGAATTCTGTCTTGTAAGTTGTTTTGGATAAGTGACAGTTAATAATATCAAGTAACTCACTGACAGTTGTAAGAAGCACCATACATGCATATATTAAACACTCCCTGATGTATAGAAGCACTCAGATCAGCTCAATGGGCTCTGACACAGTCAATGAGAGACATTTAAGGAACTATTTAAAGGAATCACAGTAGTGACTGACTTGTATCATATCAAATCCCATGTCTCTGGTGACAGCGAGAGTTTTGGAGATGGCTGACTGAGAAACTAATGACCAGAGAGAGCTTGCTAAGTTCCTTGTTCTCAGGCCACCTTCATTTTACTCATTTCACCATCATCAACTTTAACGTCTCCTGGATTGATTGAAATTTCTTATTCCATTTTTCATTTCCCTTTATCAAGACATCCAATTTAAAATCAAAATTTACATAAAAGCACATTTTAGAGATTTTCATGATCAAATTAAACCTCAAATGAAACCTCAAACGCTCAAATGAAACCTCCAAACCTATAATGTTGCAGCTTTAGTTTAGCCTCTTTCCAGCTGGGCCTGTATATGCCAGCGGGTCTCTGTTGCCTGATTTATGGACGGCCAGCATGCACATCCCGCCCCAAGGACAAATCAAGAGACAGCTTCAGATGTCAGGCTATAAAGCAGCTGCTGACTGGATTCTTATTCAGCAATTGCCGCTACCCCACTTAATTCACTGGCATTTATTTAAAGCACAAAAAGAGATGATCAAAAATTGTGGGGTGATTTAAAAAAATATATATATATGGACATGAGGCTCATGGTTTAGGGGGACAGCCAATCTGTGCACAAATGCAAGAGTAAAGAAGACTATAAGCCTCTCTAAACTAAAACTTGAATAATAATAGAATAAAAATAAACAGATTTTTTTCAACTTATTTTATATTATATGTATATATACTGTATAAACACACACACACACACACACACATATATATATATATATATATAATTTCTTTCTACGTGACACTGGACCGCAAAAAAAAAATCAAAATATTGAGAAAATTGCCTATAAAGTTGTCCAAATGAAGTCTTTAGCAATGCATATTACTAATCAAAAATTAAGTTTTTATATATTTACATTAGGAAATTATCAGTATACAAAATATCTTCATGGAACATGATCTTTACTTAACATCCTAATGATTTTTTGCCTAAAAGAAAAGTTGATAATTTTGACCCATACAATGCTATGCTACTACATACATGCTACTTATGACTGGTTTTGTGGTCCAGGGTCACATATGTAAATATTTGTTTTTATTCCATAAATATTTTATAATTATTTGTATATAAATATTTGTAATGTTCGGAGATGACAATTGCTAAAAATAATAGCAAGACATAGTTTTAAGAAATAGTTGATTTAGCAGTATTGTGGCAACAAATCTATTAATATTGGCCAAAAATAGTTTCATATCAAACTGGAAAAAATAAAGGCAATGGCGCAAAAAAAAGAAGAAAAAAAGCATATTTGCTTGACTTGCTTGTATCATTGTAAAATGTAAACTATATTGTCACCCAGCTCCAATCTGTTAAATGCGACAATAAGCCATAAAGATATTAAGTTATAAACATTACCATCATGAAAAGGGCTATACAAATAAATTTGTCCCGACTTGACATATATAAGCAGACAGCAATTTCAGGACAAGAAATCAGTCATGTAAATAAATACTAAAATAACAAACAGTCACAAAATTTAAATGCAATTTTGGCTTGTTCACGTGACAAAAACTCAAAACCAACCGACAGTACATTAGGTAGCATGCTAATGAGTCAATTCAGTAGAAAGACAACTTTTTAAATCACTGTTTACAAGTCATACAAAGTGCAAATGCCAACGCAATGAAGCATGCACATGTCCAACTCAGCAGCAAGTATTAAAGCTCTCACTTTGGATAGCTCAAGCAATACTGAGCAGATGAGTCAGTGCTCTGTTCACTCATAAACACATTGTAATTTGTTTTTGATGTGTGCTACATAAGTCAGCAACAAACAGAAACCGCCGCAATCACAATGCTGAGAGGCTTCTCTTGACACAGCTTGTCGGCCTGATCTATGATGTCACTTATAACAACGCTGTGGGGAGATAGTAAGGTGAACGTCCCTCTTCATTATTAAAATGAATCTCTCCTCCGCAGCCACGAGAGCCTGTTCTCGCTCTGAAATGGAGAGGCAGGAGCTCTGAATGAATCCATTCTCCTGATATATCCACTCTTAAATAATGGCATGAATATTTCGGTGAGGAAGCCTCTAACTTTGCACTTGAAATCATGGCAAGCCTGCAATTTTAAGTCGGTCCTTTTCAATTATTCAAATATCATTCCTGTAACAATATTTTTCCATCACCGGGCCATTTAGCCAGGTAGTGAAGGAAGGATTTTTCACCCCATTCTCTTCAAAAAGCACTCATCTCTGCTGTGTGGAGAGAATATATTCATGTCGAAATCTGGGGCAGCTGCATGGATTTAAAAAAATGAACAGAGAGAAGAGGAATATCATCATTCGTTTTATTTGTCAAAAAGAATAAATGCAGTCCTATCCATTTATAACATTAGGAATCTGCCAGTGGAAAACCATCTTTGCCATCTAATCTGAACATTAGGGGTCATATATGTCCCCTTTCTTGATTATGGAAGTTTACAGTTTTTCTACAAATGTTCTCACCTTTACTCCAAAATGTAGATAAGTTTGTTTTTTCATCGGAACAGATTTGGAGAAATTTAGCATTATAACACTTGCTTACCAATAGATCCTCTGCGGTGAATGGGTGCCATCAGAATGAGTGTCCAAACAGCTGATGAAAACATCACAATAATCCAGAAGTAATTCACATGACTCTAGTTCATCAGTTAACATATTGTGAAAAGCTGTGTGTCTGTAATAAACAAATCCATCATTGCTTTTTACTTCAAACCATTGCTTCCAGCTAAAATACACATCCTTTATCTACAATATTGCTTTCTCCAGGGAAAAAGTAATCTGGTCTCCATCAGGAGTGAAATATGCACAAATCATTCATTGTTTACAAGAAAAAACAGTTCTAAACAAATATATCAGTGGATTTTGATGTGAGGACAGAGGATTGACTTTTCACTGGAGCAAGTGTTATTATGGAATATGGACTCATATTTTGGCCAGAACTGATGGTTTGAAGTTAAAGTGCCTTGATGTATTTGCTTCTTATACAAACAGCAAACTTTCTTATAGTTTTTCACTTCACAAGCCTTTAATAAGATTAAAAAAAAAGTGATCACTCCAAATCTGTTCTGATAAAGAAACAAACTCATCTACATCATGAATGGCCTGAAGGTAAGCAAGTTTTCATTTTTGGGTGAATTATTCCTCTAAATACTACAGTAAGCAGCTAACAATCTTAAACCATTTTCCCTTTTAAGCGTCGTGTAGTAGTATTACGTCATGTTCATGTACACGTGTTATCGCCCTTTAGCTTTCAACTGCATTTCTTGCAATAGACAAGAATTGTTTCCAGAAAAGCCCTTGATGGGCTCTCCCCTGTCAAGGCGACTCACAGTGAGGCTTTAAAAACTTCAGACTGCGTGGTTTACCATAGCTTGACTCAAACAAACATGCTCCCTCAAGCAGTACATCTGCCAAGAGCACACTGCTGGAGAGCTTGCCATGTAAATCCAGCAAAACAAACAGCAGCTCCAATCACACCAAGCCCCCTTGGCAGATAGAGCATCACTGGCCTAGAAATCATGTCTCTACTAAAACAGCATCTGTGTATGAGTCATGTCTGCTAGAAACAGACAACATATGCTTTCCCACGTGTGGAAAACATGACTTTTTTGCCAAAAGCAACAGCTCTGCATGAAATATATGACTACTATCATGTTCAACCATCACAAAAATGTCTATCTATCTATCTATCTATCTATCTATCTATCTATCTATCTATCTATCTATCTATCTATCTATCATCTCTTTGATCAATCTGGCTGAACTAGTCATTATGTATAAAAACAAAGATAGATAGATAAATATTTTTTTTTTAATTAAATTAAATACAATTTAAATATCTTAATCCAGGATTATTTAACTACTTTATATGAATAGAACATTTATTTATTAGAAATTTTACAAACTAAATAACTTAATCCTGGATAGTAAAACCACTGTGTGTGTGTGTGTGTGTGTGTGTGTGTATAATAAAAATAAAAAATGGTGCCAGCATCAACATATTTTTGGATTCTCCCACCTTTATAAATATATTGTGTCCCCACTTTCATGGCTGTTGCATGCTTGCTTACAACTATATGTAAGATTTTTTAATTCATGCAAACAAAGAGCATGCACCAAGATCCATAACCTGACACATTTACAGATTGAATTGGCACTTGAACACTTCCATTACACTGCAAAATCCAAATCAGACCATTTCAGCACACGTGCATGTCCACTCATAGAAGGGCATTTCAGTTACCTTAAAACCTGTTTCTCCTCCTCGCAGAATGTTTGTAATGGAGCGTGCAGTGTACTATTCCCAATGACTGATGCTTCTCAGTAGTGAGCACTACTGTATCTGTTCATCTGGGAAAGACTCGTCTGAGGCTTTGCTTCGTTAGCAGAAATGCAGCGTCCACTGCACAGCGAGCTTTAATTATCTATCTGAACGGATGGCTGTCACATCATCATTTGTTGCGGCTGTAATTCCGTAGTATCCCCGCGAACAGCCGCGTGTATGCTGTGAGAGACAATATAACACATCCGAGCTCGCAAATGAATGAGTGACATTACCCAGATTGCGAATCGGAGACGGTATGTAGTGTACAGGCGGTGAAGAGCGCCGACGGTCCCTCAGGAGGATGCAACAGCCTGCGAGGAGATGATGCTGCACGCGCGGAAAGGGTCAGGAAATGAACCCACACCTTTACAGACGTTAAAGGAGAGCAAAGCGTCAGCCTATGAGCGTGCGTCATGTTTCACATGACCACCGTCCACAAGAAAAGTGACAGCGTTCACATGACACTTGGCTTTATCTTTTAGAAACGCGCCTGCGAGTTTATAATAGTCAGACAATTAGGAAGCTTGAATGAAATTATAAATCTATTCTAAATCTTTCTAATGAATTTCTAAATCTATCTATCTATCTTATCTCGAAATAACTATATATAAAAACAACAATAATGTAGGCTAATTATATAATAATATATAATAACATATCCAAGCCAAATTAACCACTTTATATAAATTATGTATTAAGAAGTATAGTAGACTTTAACATGCTTTTTCATGTATAAGTGTTGTTGCAGATAGATCTTCGAAATGTACTTTTTAAAAACACTTGTTTAAAACAGAGCGTGATGGTCTACTGATTGTTTATTGCATATTTCCTGTTACATAACTGGACAAAACTGAACTGTCCCTTTAAGTATTTCTCAATTTGTTTTTGGAAACAAGCAAAACTAATGTGGAGAGATGAATGACGTTTGAAGTAAATGAAGACACAATCGCATGCACATATGCAAATCCCATCACACACTCTTCCTCTCATATATGCATGCATGCACATTCATGTGTGCTCAAACACACACAGCAAGCTAGGTGCCACATAATTTGACAGATTTGATTATGAGGGCTGGCAGGGATTTGCTGCATAAATTAGAATAATACCAGCAAAGGTGACCTGTAACAAAACTGAATGAAGGAGCTTAAGAGCTTGCTCAACTCATCTGTGTCAATGCATGTAATGTAGGGAAAGTGCTTTAGTGCAAAGCTGTCATACTTGTTATTTGACATCTTTCTAATTAAATATTACACACAACATGGGAATGCCATTCCCTCCTTCTTGACTGCCTTATGAAGAAATTATTTCATTAAAATGTCACCTCGATAAGCATGTCTTGAACAAGACTCTAAGAACACGTAACAGTAAAAAAAATATATTTATGTCATTTTTGTAGACATTTGTAGAGTTTATGGTACATTTTTTTGTATAAGTGATAACCAGTGCTGGGTAGATTATACTTACAAATTGTAGTCTTTTCAGTTTACAAATTACATGATGACAGATGTATTCAGTAATGTAATCTAGATTATTAATTTTAAGTAGGCTTAATGTATTTTGACTACTTTTGAATTACTTTTAGACTACCTTTGACCCCAATTGTTTAGATTTAAAAGGGGTTGTTATAAAAAGCAAAGAGAAATTAAATATATTCCATTCTTTGTTATGAACATTATGAAATGCATTTAAACTTGAAACATGAATAAAATAATTCAATTTCTACATTTGAAATATTTTATTTGTTGAGCTGCATGTCAGTGACCATAAACAGTTCACAGAGAACTGTGAACATGCAAACGTGTTGTTTAATTATTGAAATATTAACATGGTATAATTGACAGTTGCTTTTGTCTCCAAATTCAAAAGCATGGACTGCCAATTAAAATTTACATGACATTTACATGGCCAGCATTGTGATTATTAAAAGCTAAACAATATGACAGACACAGTGTAATTTTAACATAAAAAAAGTAACTGTAGGAATGTAATATAATCTAATTACAGGTACTACATCTTTGGAATCTGATTACATAATCCAAATTACATGTAATCACTTACTACCCAGCACTGATGATAATGTTCAGCTTTTTAAATTCATAACAACAGTGCAGTTCCACAAAATAAAAAAAGTTATAATTACAACTATGACTTTATCTGTTATTACATGAATTAAATTAGGCTGTCTGAATCTAGTATTAGACACCAGTATCTCAGTATCGAAAGGCCAGACCCAATTAACCTGTCTTACATAAGCCCTTGTTTCATTCCCTGAGCTTTGCTGCCTGGGAGGCACATAATTCATGTCCTTCTTATATTTAACATGATCTCTAAGAGCAGCGAGACTCACAGCTCCATGAGTAAAGCTGAGAGAACTCCCTGTAGAGCAGGAGGAGGACTTTTCACATATATCTGCCTTATTTATTCATATTCTCCACCCGTTTTCTTTCTTAGCTACAGTACACCTCCTCCCACTTAAGCAATTAAGACACCCGGCAGGAGTGAGATGTAGTGATAGCGTAGTGATGAATCGTCTAACTACAAAAGGCAGGCAGTGTATGCCAAGACAGTCTAAATATTTAGAACGTGATCCCTCTTAAACTGTGCAGCTTTCAGCAGACCGATGAAACTCTAGCCAGTGTACCACATCTCTATAGAGTGCTTCAGGACAGCAGGATCAGAACAATGAAAGGCGGGGTGGTGAGAGAAGAAGAGCTATTCTGGAGCACAAAGAGATCAACTCTCTTGCTGTGTGCTGCTATGTGCCTCCTGCCTGGACAAGGAGAACACAATGCCAACTACAGGTTATGCCTGGTAACTGTTGGCACTGACAATTCTCAACATATTTTCAGCTGAATCTAAGGTCACTTTGGAGAGTTGAGGGCACGCTTTTTAAAATGACATCGTATTCGGTATAAATATCCATATAGAGTTCACATGATTATCTATAGTAAATGGCACACTTTTGACATAGTAAACATGAAACATTTACAACACATTTTACTTCTGTAATCAGATCAAACAGGATATTCAATTATCGTATTGGATTTTTATTTTACGTTTTCTACAGAATTTTGTTGGTGCAGTGGCAGTCATGTCCACCCCCACTGCATTTTAAATATGATACATTAGTAATAGCCTATCATTTGCACATATTTGAAATGTAATATTAAAATGTTCACTTTTTTTTTTTTACAATAAATTTGTGTTTAATGCCACTTTGTCACATGGTCAGTCAGTCAGTAGGCTAATGCTACTGATAACTTTCTTCAATCCGACACGGAGTCTATAAAATAATAATCATTTGCAATTCAGTGTGTCAGATGATGATTCAATTCAAATTCGTGTTTTTGAACTATTTATAAAAAGATGTTTATTAAAAGAAAAGTCTCCTAAAATATTAGCAGCAGAATTGAGCGATGTGATTGGAGGAGTGAGGATACGCAGTACGCGTGCTCCGTGATGTCAGCTGAAAAGAAAAGTTGTTTCAGTGACAGAAAAAAATAAATTTTCATTGATTAATAATACAAATATTTTGTTTTTCAGAATAATATGCATTATGAATCATGTACAATACCACAAACGTGTATTAAGTAAATAGTGTACATTTTGATTTCATGTTTGCTTAATTTTTTAAACAATTAAATGGTTATTTATAAAAGAGATGAAGACATTCAAATTCAGTCTATTAGTAGCTTCATGGTGCTTTTAATAAATATATATTTGAACATTCTGAATGTAAGCAGTGATATGAACCATTGCTCAGTTTACAGGTTGAAGTTGTTCCAAATCCTCAGCATCAGGCATCATCAAATGGCTACATAAAAAGCAGTCCAGCCATTTCTCTTACAGCATTTCATTCAAATATATTTTATACTTTTCAGCACAGTGTCAGAACATTATAAATGTATTATTACAAACTTAACACTGCAGACCTATTGATAAAATACACACAATTCTGAGTAGTTTAAAGTCATGTTTATGTTCTAAATCATGTCTATGATCTGCATCTGTCAGCAGGACCCCCAAATCTGAGCCCAGTCTATGCCCGCCCGCCCGCACACACTAACACACAACATTCACAGCAATGTTATTTCAACAGCAGGGCTCATTATATGAATGCACACATGGCTGAAGCTCATTTCTCAAGTACGAGAGCATCGGGAGAAAGCCAGCCCCAGCTCATCCTTGCCCAAGTATGACAGAGTACACGAGAAGAAAGGATGGAAGATGGAGGTATGGGGTGCGTTCCTGTGTGCCATCTGGCAGAGTACGTCCATGCTTCTGTTTATTTAAGAATCTTGTGGTAAGGGTAGAGATTGAGGGTGGAAGTGAAGGCCTGGATATCTGTGATGGAAGTGGCTGAGGCCAGTAAAGTGGAAGCAGGAAGGAAGGTAAGTTTGGAAACCTCCCCATACAACGACATCTTACTGCCTTCCTCCTCTTTCTCTCCAGCGGCTGGCTGTTCTTCACTAGGAGGGTCATTCTCTTCAACTCCATAACCAACAACCTGAAAAGAAACCATTCATCATTCAGACTGGCATCTAAAACAGTATATTCACTAAATAAAATATGAACAAACAGATGTGCATTACACAGAGGAAACTAGTTCTTTAAAAAACTGGGAATTTTTGCTAAAGCCCACAAAAGAAAGAATAAAAACCTGAAAACTGAAGGTAATACTAGTAACTGTAATAGTTAAAAAAGTTACTTAGCAGACTAATATCAGTTAAAAGGTAAGCAGATTAATTTGAATAATGGTATACTAACAATTTGATAAAACTATGAATTAATCCATTACGATTTTACAAAAAATAATCACAGCTACAGAAATATCTACTGTAATATCAAAGTTTTAAGTGAAGAAATATATATAAAGTATGCATTAAAAAAATAATATAAATGGAGAAAGATGCCAGATTTTGGTCAGCAGGGACTGGATCTACATATATTTAGGGGAATTAATTGAAGAAAATTGAGACTTACATGTACACTGAGCTTCCTTTTGCCTTCGCCCCGGTGTTCCATGAACCAGTTCACGAGTTCAGCCTTGGTCATGAGTTTCAGTGCATCAATCTGTTGTACAAGCAGAAAAATATAACTATGTCCCAGTATATTCCCACAATTCATCATTAACACATTGCTGAACTGTCAGGCTTTGCCCATGTGCAACAGGGCTTCTCACCTCTCGGCTGAGTCTGTCGAAGACGTATTGCTGCGTGACCACCTCTGTCCAGTTCCTGTCCACCTCCTCACCGAGATGGGTGTCTTCGCAACCCTTCAGTTTGACGAGAGCAGTCACCTGTGTCTTAAAAGCCTCATCACTCAAGCTGCTCATCTTTTCTCCAAAGCTCACCAGAAACTCCTCAATCTTTGTCTCCACCAGCTCAGTGCTAGAATGCAGAAAATGAGTCCAGAATGGAGAAGAGAAAAAGAGTTTTTGCACATTTAACATCACTCTGAAATATTACAGAGCTCAAATTAACAGTTTACATCATTTACAATGCGCCGAAGCCATTTTTGCAGCATGCAGCAAACTCAACCCAAAAACTAAAAGAAGTCTCTTATGCTCACCAAAACCATTTGATAAAAAAAATACACACACATTTTCAAATGTAATTTGTTAAGCTGAATTTTCATCAGCCATTACTCTAGTATTCAGTGTCACATGATCACCTGATACATTTCTTATTTTTACTAATGTTGAAAACAGTTGTGCTGCTTAATATTTCTGTAAACTGCCATACTCTTTTCAGGAACTTACTGACCCCAAATTTTTCTAATTGTGAAGATTTTTAAAAATCATTTAATAGAAACCTAATTTTTTCTACCTAAAGAAATACTTTAGAACAAAAATTTAAACTCCATTAATTTTTTAGTATATGACTTGTGGAAAGTCACAATTCCCTTATATTTATTACAGTGGTAACCCTGATATATAGCAACACAGCATTTCATAAGATAGACTTTTATAAAGCAATAAAATGTTATGCATGTTGTAAGTACGTGGATGTATTGCTAACATTTAGTGTAGGCTGTATTTCACGTCAGAAATAATAAAGACAACCAATCAGTGTAAAGTAACAACGCAATTTAGTGGAGATAGAGGTGGAGATAAAGGTTAATTATGATTTTGAAGTCAAGAGGCAGCAGCTGCAGCACATAAATCAGATAATTCTGATGCAGCAGTGAACTGCAACAAAAAAGCACAGGGAGAGAGCTTACTTGAACTTGGTGGCCTGAGTCTCCACTGTGACTGAGAATCCAAGAACACCTGATGTGTTTCTACAGGTTGGGTAGACATGATATCTGTGAAAACAGATGGAGTACAACTAATTAAAACCAGCAACTGGAGCAAGATAATGTCTTAATGTTGTCTCTGTGACACAGACTTACCCCAGTGTCTCTTTGGTTCGGAGGAAGTCAAAGCACGGCTCCTCCATGTGCATCTACAACAGGAGACAAAATGATAAAACATAAGTTGATAAAAACGGTTCATGTAATGTCGGCCAGTCTGCAGCCATAACAGCAGAACTGCACAGAAGTCTGATATTGGATTTATCTGATATAAGGCGCAGAGAGAGATAAGAATTTCTGAATAATTAGCCAATGGTTCTTATATTAAATGCTTTTTGGTGTTTCTTTAGTGAAGCTATAGTTTAATATGCAAACAAAAAAAAAAAAAAAAAGAAAAAAAAAAAAGACAACACCGGTTATAGACATTTGTAGCTCCAAAAGCTGTTATCAGCAGCGATTCACCAGCAAAAATAAATAAAGCGTTGAACCTTTAGAACAGCACATTACACTTTACAATGAGAGCCAGCTCAACCTTTCAGAGTGTTTTAAAGTAACTGCTGAGAAAGACAGAGAACTGGACAGCATCCAAAGTCAGTCTTCAGTATAAAGTAAAGTGGATGAGTTGAGCTTATGGCCATGCAGATGTGTGTGCTCAGCGCCCTAGAGAGCAATAACTGAGAACTTCTTTTGAATCTGGCAAGAGGGACTGGCTTTATTGCTTAAAAAACCCTGGGGCAGCTGTTCTTATACTTTTTATACATACATAAAGTTACAGTAATGTTTACTGTAAGCGATAGCTTTCATTATGTAGTCAGCAGCCAAAACTCATACTCACCACTAATAGCTCCATAAGAGTGTGCTCACGTAGGTTCTTAGGACCGGACTATCAAAAGAAATACCAAAAGAATATTAGGGACAACCATTGATATTTTATTTGTTGCAATATATAAAAAAGTAAATATGCCTATATGTCTGATCTAATCCAATAAAGAAGTTTTACCTGGTAATACACAGTGACCTCAGAGTTTGCATCTCCCTTGTTGAGAGACTTCACTTTGCAGAGATGATGCTTCTGAGGAAGCTCTACCACTCTGAAGAGAACAGGGACCTCTACTGACAGCTTCTTGAATTGCAATTTGCTGAAAGTGTGGAAAGAAAAAAAAGTGCTATCTTATTCGGTTTATAAAAAAATTGTGGTAGTGCTACACAAAATAAACTGGTGAAAAAAGTACTTACTTTGCAACATACTGCAAAAATCCCATGGATTCCTACAGATAAAAAAAAAAAATCTGTTTCATAATAGAACAACTGCAGTTATACACAGTACAATTAAAGCTTTTTACTTGTAGAAGTATTACATAATTTTATAACAATCCAAGTATACATCAATACACAGTAAGCTCTATCAGCAGCATTTGTGGGATATTTTGAATCTGGAATGTTCGCAGTGCATGTATAAAACGTGTGAAAACTCACAGTGCTAGTGAAGTTTCCCTGCACTAGTCCTTCAGCATATAGCTCTGACTTGAAGCTGCCCACAAAATCCATGAGCTCATGCACACTGAGCCCATCCAGCACAGCCTGGTACTTCTGAATGGTCGACCAGCGAGAGTGCTCTAGAATCAGAAGCCTCACATCTCTGAGACGACACATATGGACAGACAGAGAGCAATGAGTGGAAGATCATGCATTTTTTTTCATTGAAAAGATATATATATATATATATATATAGCAATAGTTATATAGACACTGGCATATGGGACTGCGGGGGTTGAGGAAGGACCCATCATGGTGTTCCAAGCTAATTATATTATGCTTCATTTTGCCTTTTCTAGTGCAGTTTTGATACTAAATCGCTGAAGAAGCGGCATCAACGTGCCATACGCTACCAATCAATAGTTTGAGGTCAGTAAATTTTTCTTATCTGGGTAATTTAATTTACACTTTTATTCAGCAAGGATGAAGGACAAAAGTTAAAATAGTCACGATTACGACATGAAATATTTAGCAGCAGCTGTTTCTTGAGCACCAAATCAGCATTTTAGAATGATTTCTGAAGGATCATGTGACACTGAAGACTGGAGTAATGACTGCTGAAAATTCAACTTTGCCATCACAGGAATAAATTTTAAAGTACATTATATTAAGTAACAGTTCTTTTAAATTATACTAATATTTTACACTGTTATTGTATTTCTCTGTATTTTTAAATGCAGCCTTGGTGAGCAAAGACTTCTTTCAAAACCATTTTAAAAATGATCTTACTGACCTCAAACCTATGGAAGGTAGTGTATATACTTGTATTTGCCCAGATGTTTTAAGGTGGCATAAGTGTATTCATACAAAACACTCTAAAAATGGACTTGAATTAGTCAATCTGATTTGTATTTTCTAAATTAAAGAAAACTTTTTTTTTTTTTTAATATAAAAAAAAATTGATGAGTGCTTGTGTATGATGTTGCTACAGATATATATGTAAAGGCAAATGTAAAGACACACTTTCCAAGCTTCTCAGGCTTGATGAGGATGTTAAAGTAGGTTTTCTTTAGCTGCTCTGCAAACATGCTGAATACATCAGGAGCGGCGGAGAAATCAGCGAGATAATCCACAATCAGGTTGAACAGCAACTGCAAAAAATATTAAAAATATAAATAAATAAAAAAAGACACCAATTTCTTCATATAATCTGATTTGTGCCTGATAATTACCGGTAGTTTGTGGTTGAAGCCCTTGACCTTGATGACAAGACCATGCTCTCCTGCAACCAATTTATATTCTAGCTGGGCCACATCAGCCTCGTAGGCCGGCTCCGCCAAGTTATGCACCAGGATATTCACAAACAGGTCAAAAAGCACCAGGCTAAGTGGAGGTGAGAAGAGAGGACAAAAAGAGAAAGTCAGATGGAAAGGTAAATGGATGAGCAGGAATAGAAACTAGAGATAGTGATTCCCAAGACCTGAGCAGACACACTAATGACTAGATGGGGTTTCCATGGCTACATCATTTACAAGATCTGCTCGAATGACTGTAGGTTTTCACATGATCTTCAGCTTACTTTTTTGGAGACTTCTGAACCACAGGTGATATGAGGTGGAACCGCACGTACGCTGTAGGAAGAGAGAGAAAACGTAAGTGTGCGCTGGGTAATTTAGCACAGAGGTTCGGTACTTCCCACTCAATCTATTTTGCTATTGGACATCGGAGACATGATATATTGAGTGTAGAGACAAATACAACGACACCTTTGGGGATCTTGAACTTGTTGTCCTTCTTATACCACAAACACCCTCTGTCATTGTTCATTATTCTGACAGGGTACTCTGTGTCTGGACAGTCCGAGGTTTTGAGGGCGAAATCGGTGGCTGGAGGTGAAAAGAGACAAGAACAATTGCAAATGGTCTTGAAACAGGCTACAGATACAGTACATAGCAACAACATTAAAAGACGTCAACTGAAGACACCCACCGATGAACTTATTTTCAGCAGGCAGGTGAAGGCTTGGGTTTAAATCAAAATCTCCTGCCCAAAGCTCTCTCCAGTGCTGCTGTATGTCTGTTTTGAAAAAAATAAAACAGGGTTCAAACAAGTGCTTGTGTCTCCAGAGCTGCACAATATAGAGGAACAATGCTTAATGCGATTTCTTGCATAATGTGAGATAAACCTACGATTAATTAAGAATAAATTTAAAGTAGATTTGAAACCAGGATATAATCTCATTTAATAAACATGTCACCCTGAGAAAAAGCATTTCAAAATTCTCAACTTTTTTTAACTCGAGCAATAGGCAGAAACTGCTTGTTGTGCTTGGAATTAAGATTTATTTATCTTTTGAGTAACCACCCTCAGTCTACTAGTATAGCTAATATCAGCTATCATTTCCTTCAGTTATCATGTTCAAAACCAAAATATTCCCACACAACCAAAGTATGTCTTAATTTTGGCATCAGATATCCTTCTATTGCTGCAGTGGCTACACTGACTCATTAGCTAGAGCAAGTTCTCCACTTTAAACTGGCACCACTGCTGTGCGTTTTGAATTTATTCGTTTATTAAATATATTATTGTGGGATTGAAACCCTTGAGAAATTCTTATTAAAATAAGTAAATCCGCAATTTTATAATTCAACACTGGCTTCTGAGTTTTATTTCCAGAGTAATCTAATACGGACACAGATTCTAAGACACTAATGTTTAACTTCTGATCCTGAATATTGTATTTTTTTAAACTGAAAGTAGGGCGCTAAAATAAAAAATAAAATGTACAAACCCTCTAGACTGTACTGGGTCCCAAACCATTTTTCCCTGAGTGGGCACTGGCCTTCATGCTCTGGAGACAAAAGGAGCAAGTTGGCCTTCTCTGCTGTAAGGAGGTTTAGTGCAGCAGAGATCATCTAAGAGAAAAAAACAAAATTAATGTATTTTCACACAAATGTGCACCCATATTTTTCAAAACCTGTAATACATCAAAATCAGTGCTGCATGTGATGGGCAACTACCTCCGGTTTGAACTCAAACATTAGTTGGTCTCCTGTTAAGAAGTCCTCTTTTGGGAACAGCTGCATGTTTTCACAGATATCCTCCACATATTCAATAGGATCAGTCTGTAAAAGCATCACTGTGAGTGCAGTGTCTACAAACAAATACTCATCCATCTCTTTTTAAATTGCGTCTAAAAGCCAGAAATACTCCATTGTTGGTGAGAAACAGCTAAGCGCTCATAGGCTGATAAATAACCTTACCTGCTCCTGATAGTGGAATTCATTGGCCTCAATCTTTTGAATTTCTTCATATATTCTGCCAAAGAGAAGCAAACTTTTTATGATATCTTTCAAGCTACATTATTAAATGTAGTGTGAGTATAAGTTCTGCAATGATCCTCCTCAAAATAAACACTTCACGTGAAGGGCCTACCTCTGTTGGGGCCCAAGGGTCTGAAGCATTTTCAAGTACTGGAAGACCAGATGAGCAACCTGAATGAAGAAAACCATCCAAATGACCATGGATGCATTCATTCTCAGTTGGATTAAACTTTATAGCAATCATGTCTGTTATAATTTAGGATGGAAAAGGAGTGTGTTTGCGCCTCAGAGGCTTTGTAATCCTATTTTACACACATTTAGCAAAGCTGTTAGTTTCTCAGCTTCCCCCACATTTCTATAATGACATTAAGTGTGAAAACAATATTATATCTTAAGGATGCTTGTAAATGTAGGGTATAATTTTGACATGCACTTGTAGTGTAGGATCACATAAATGTAAAACAAAGCAATGTCTAGACTGGTGACCCTTGCAGACCTCATAGAAGTTCTGGAAGCCCTCATCAGTCAGAGTGATGGAGATACTAAATATTGAATAGGTGGAGTTCTGATCAAAACCGGTTTCACTGTTTCCTCCAAACAAAGCCAGAGCCCAGCACCTAGACAGAGAGAAAGAGATTCAATTTCACAGTTTCTGGGGTTAATGCAAAATTTATGCAGCATGTTCAGACTAGTTACAGTGAAAGTAGAACCACCTTGTCATTTATTAAAAACCAAATCATAAGAGAAAGGACTTACTTCCTCCTAAGCATGGACAGAATACTTCCAGTTCCTTCATGGCCAATCAGCCAAGCAATGTAATGCAGAGGCTTTACCCTGAGGACCAACATAAAGAGCTTTGGTTAAGCATCATATTATAAAAGATAATATTGGCATTTCAATAAATACCAACAAAATCAATACGTTAATTCCCAGTGAAATGGCCATCTGTGACATATTGGGGTGGGACATATCAAAGATGTGGATATATTGTATACTGTAGATGCGTTTTTAACAGCACTTTTGAAAGCTGTTTTTTGAACCCATCTCAGTAAAAATGACTGAACCTTATTGTGGATCACTTATTTATTTATTTTTTATTAAAAAAAGGGCCACACAGAGCGCCATCATGATTGGTTTACCTGTAGTGCTTCTCTTGAGGGGGTAGAGCCCATGTGATGGTGAGGGCATGTACTTTTCTAACAGGCACCACT
This sequence comes from Barbus barbus, assembly GCF_936440315.1. Taxonomy (NCBI): domain Eukaryota; kingdom Metazoa; phylum Chordata; class Actinopteri; order Cypriniformes; family Cyprinidae; genus Barbus; species Barbus barbus. The sequence goes on from NC_136754.1 coordinate 10,016,687, forward strand.
GCAACAAACAACAAACAAAACATTAATAGTGAGTTCTAGAGTTTTGTTAAACCTCATTTGAGCATTAATTCTACGGCATACCTCTGTAAAGTTTGTTGAATGCAGGTGTTTCAAAGGGGCTCAACTGGTCTGAAAAATCAGGTTTCGGCTGTCCACTGAATAGCATTGAGAAACTTTTTAAACATTTATACTATCACATTTTACAGATATTCAAATAGGGCTTTGGTTGAGCTTACTTGTTGGGTACCTGACTGAAGATTTCTCTAACCCATTCCTCAAGGGTGTCAAGACTCTCTGTGAATGTTGGAGCAGAAGAGATTTTAGGATAATTTTCTATTAGAAATTCCATATCCAAGTTGAATCCTGCATACAGTACCTACCTTTAGACTGCACAGATAAGGTCATATAGTGGGCAGAGTAGTATCTCTTCCAAAACTCACGGAGCCGCTGGTAAACATTGATATTCTTTTCCTTAGGCTCAGTCTTCAGGGTCTGTGCATTTCCTTAAATACAATCCAAAGACCATCAAAAAAAAGCAACTTTAGAATAAACCTAGGAGCTACTCTAAAACATGCTTTTAACATGTTTGACTTACCCCAGCAGAACTTGCTCATGGGGTGGTTGGGCTTTGCTAGGCTGCCAAAGAGCATTTCCTTACGATGAGAGTCTGAAGGCTTAGCAAGCTGATATTCTGTGGCAAACAAAAAACACCAGACTGTTAAACTGCACAGTTGAGCTATCAACATTATTTTTAATCTATAATATAAATGCTTTACTCACCACTGTCCACAGCCTCAACCTCTCGGTCAATGGCGTCTTCAATCATAAGAGGACAGATGAAAAACTGAGCCCATCTGAGATAACATAAAAAAGACAATCACATTATTTTAAAGGTTACCTACAACCAAAGGTTAAAACATATAAATAATTGTATTTGCTTTTATTTCAATGCTTTTGGTTAGAAAAATATGCAAAAAACAAAAAGAGGCCATCAGGATAAGAACTGCTGTAATGTGATAAGATCTCATCTTTTAGAGCTGCTTCACCTGTCAAGGGCTTCTTTGAAGCGTTTTCTCTGGACGTCGAATTGGAAAATGGTTCTCTCACAATCAGTGGAAGCATTATCACTGCCGCCATGCTTTTTAAGGAATGCATCAAAGCCATTTTCAGAAGGGTACTTTTCGCTGCCCATGAACACCACTGGGAAGCAGAGAGATATGTTTGAGTTAAACATTATCACTGAAAATAAAGCATTATTGAATACAGTAATGGCAAAACAACTGCATTTGTCACTTACTGTGTTCCAGGAAGTGTGCAAGGCCAGGCAGGTCATTAGGGTCACTAAAACTCCCTACGCCAATACAAAGGGCCGCTGCAGACTAATTTCAGAAAAAGAAATTAAAAATTAAACTGCACTAAAATACAAATACTGAAACACACTTTAGCTGATATTTTTATGAAATGGCCTATTTAATTTCATATTATTGTTCATAACTGATAAAATAGCTTTGAATTACTTTGTCTAAGAAAAACACTACAAACTAAGATGAGTCATTTTAAATGCTACAAGTGAATTTAGGCATCAAAACATTATAATGTACAGTAATATGAAATGGATATTCATTGAGATTTGCTAAATATTACATGTACCATTGCCATTAAATTAAAATGTTGTAAATCTAAAAAATAAATCCATAATGAAATATCCAATCCGGATAAAGATAACTTAACACACACACAAATCTGTGATATCAGCTGATATAGCATGCATTCTTCAAGTTACAATGAAACAAGTAGTGACAGATCCGAATGATTATTAAAAAAGAAAAAAAAAAGTACAGTGGGGACTATCCATCAGTTGTTGTCTGGATGACCTGAATGAGAGTTTCAGTTGATTGTAAGAAAGGGGCACATTAAATGATTGGAGAAGTAATTTCACAGGAATAGCAGATTATGATGGTTTGAAAAAGAGGTGAGGTAAAAAAGTGCTTTAATATATAGGTTTAAACAAAAAAAAGCAACCAGTATCAGAGTCTGAATCCCTAGACAACAAAACACAAACCTGTTTTTCAGATCCCTTTTTCTTCTTCCTGTCACTGTCCTCGTCAAGCTCCTCAAAGTCACTGTCTTGACTGTCCCCTTCTTCTTGAGATTCCTCGTCCGTTCCTTCCCCTGAGTCTCCCTCCTCTTCCTCTCCCACTGCTTCCTCCTCCTCTTCTGAATCTTCATCATCCTCATCTTCAGCGTTCCCATCTAAACCACTCAGATCAGAGATCAGGAGAGCCCTCAGTCCGTTACTCAGCTCAATGTATCTGTTTAAAAACCAAAAAAATCTGTTAGCTGGGTTCAATCATCAGCACTTGCATGCAGTGTTGTGTTACACACTCAAGAGATGCAACCAGAGCTTGTGTTTTACTTGTGTGATCTCATATTTCTGTTAACTCCCTGGCCTTAAGTGCCAACATACTGTATCATTCATAATGTAAAATGATCTTTTAAAAGGATTCATCTGTTACTTTAAGAATAAGACAGATGCTGACCAATAGTACCTAGTTATCACAGTTTAAAATCTGTACATGTGGACTTGTATACCTGTATTGTTTGGGGTCACTGGGAGATTTAATAATTTGAGGGTCTCCTTGGTTGTCATCTCCACTACTGTACCCTGGAGGTGCGTCGGGGTCTCTGAGTGCTTCTCCCCGGTCTGGACCAGCAGACTGAGCAGCACTGCTGGCTGCAGCACTTTTGAACTTGTTTGTCTGGGGCATCTTGAGCAATGATGCTACTTTAGAACTGGAGTTGAGCTACAAAACAGGGGAAACGCACGCGCAGCCTTGAACAGAGCAATACTGACTTTATCAGTCTAAACAAAACAATACTCATATTAGAAACATGGTGACCTTAAAAATAAATACATTATGCAATCTACCCTGAATAACATAATGAGTCTGATCTGGTAAGGGAATATTTTAACTTCAGAAACATATTTTGACAATGTAAATTTGTATCATCACCACTGTGCTACAATGAAGCTAATCTGCTACATAGTGACACAATTTAATATAAACCAAAAACGCCTGGATCGCTTGCTATGGATAACAAACAGGATTAGCTAATTTATCTAAAACATGATATGCCCAAGTGCGATCAGTCCTTCACATTATTTCACAAAGTTAGCCAAGTTTCATCGCATTCTCATACCTGCTATCCTGATGATGGGTCAGCCTAACCTTACAGCACTCAGCCTGTCACTGGTAGGGTGCGTCAATGCAACAAGAAGAGTTGTGATTCGTTAGAGGTCATAGGCAGAGTAAAACGCTACTCTCTGATTGGCCAAAATTCTTGCTAAGGTAAATAGATGCATGATGCTGTTTTATCTGTATCAGCAATTCATACATTTACATTGTGGACCGTTTACTAAATTAGCGGTTAAATTATGTAATGACATCATGTCTATATTACCTGTCTGTCTTTTAGTAAAAAGACTATATATATTTTATTTAAGAGTTACTTATAAGCGTGTTTACATCGACAGTGATTTTGGAATTGATCCAAGATTAATCATCCAGAAGAAAATGATGTACAGGATTGGTAAAACATTTACAAAGTATATGACTGAAGATGCTTTCATGGCAACTTAAATATACACCTTTCCTTATTAATATACATACATTTTAACCTTATTTTTTGACAGTAAGACAAGTTTATGGACATGTTAGGCTACACCAGCCACCCAAACACATTTATGACTTCATATGGCCTTTAAAAGAGCTGTAATGATCCACCAACATATAATATGCCACCAACATATTTGTCAAGTCATTATTAAAGTTTTACATGTACTATATAATAGCCAGAATTTATTTATATTTTGTAAATTTATTTAACATTTAGAGAGAAAAAAAAGTTAGCATATATCAAACATTTATTTTTTATTAGATTTTGTTTTGTATCTTATTTGGTACACCAGGTTTTTATGGCTCATACAGTATAATATGGAGCTCACACAAAAATTTAGCAATTTTACTCGATGTTGTTATTTACACGGCCAAAAAGTAAGAAGAAATTCAGATGAAAAACTTCTCTAATGTATATCAAAATTAGATTTTTTTAAATAACTAAACAGGCTGCTACCATAAAGAATCTTGAACAACTAATCTCAGGAAATGTGATTACATACCTCAGATATTTCTGGCTATTTAGTCATTTAGAACGAGGCTATTTATTTTAATTGGCTTCATTATATCTTAGATTGCTAACCAGCCTATATTGAACATTCAGTAAACTGATATGAACAGGCACAGCTTAAGTGTTCTTTTGAACCTTTATTAATTTCCATTTAATTACCTACAGATACCCTGTGAATGGAGACTGATAAATACTGCATCCATGACAACCAGATGTGGAACAGTATACTGGTATGCTGAACTGTCTTTATAAGACTATCAAGTGTTAACTCAGTGTTTTCAGTCGCATATCACATCATTGCTGCTGCTGTGGATGAGACGGTGCTTGAGTCTTATGTGACGTGTTTAATGAGTTCTGCTGTGGATGAAAGGAATGGATGGTTTTCTTGCAAGGTTCTTATTTGCTGATGTTTAGAACAGGTAATCTGTGTTTAGTAATTTAATTCTGGTTAATTGTTTCTATATTTTACAATGGGAAGGCTCTCAAGTGGAGATAATCATAATCATTGGATTCCCTGTATAATCCTGTGTGGGTATTACATGCTCATGAACACGCTTGCATTGTTTAGCAGGGGACGGCTGAGACTGTCTCCGCCAGTAGGGGGAGCTCTCGTCATGGCATACTTTCTGCTTCATTTAGTGTGGCTGCTTTGATGTAATCTTTTAGCATCTCAAGTATGATGCTTCACATGATAAGAGGTGATTTCCCTTGGAGCACTACTCCTGCTTTGCGGAATGTTGTGTCACAACATTTTGAGTTTAGGTCTGGTGCGTTTCAATTTTTAACGAGATCCTTTTGACAAGGAAATCTAGGCCAGAAAAGCACTCATACAGGCAAGCCAATGAGACTGAAAAAGCCCCTGTCCAAACATTTATTTATGTTAAGGATAATAAAAGTGTGCCTATGAAAAAAAATCCAAGCAAAATAACTTCAAATTCAAAATGATTAATAAAACACCAAATAACAACTGTGCAATATTTAGAAAGAATACAGGTAAAGTGGATCATTAAAATATGTGTTATGGCTATATAAGTGTCCTTCTGTATTAGAAATGAATGCTTATTTTTAATGGATGAAGATACAAATATTATATAGATGATTAAGCTATTGTGTCCCACTTTATCTACAGTCACCCTATTGAATGGCCCTGAATGGTTTTATGAAAACATGATTTAACATAAGATTCTGTCATGCCATTCAGAGTCAGATATTTCCTACTATTTGCAGTCGTCCATGGCAACACTGTATATCCGGTAACTCAACCAGTGATATTTTTTTCAGAGCACATTAGTATTAATATATTAATATTACAGGAACATTGCTGCAGTGTTTGTCTTGTTGCCAGGCTGTTTTGTAAATTTTAGTATGTAATGGAAAATATGATTTGCATATACAATTATCTGTTTATATTGTAATATAAAAAGCAGCACTAAAAAATCAAATGCATAATTTTAGAATTTATGTGTTAGTGCCTGTCTGTGCCGACTGCTGCATGTATTAAAAGGGCGTCTAAAATAGTACCCTTCATCCACTGCACTTAATCCATCAGGAGTTTACATGGGGACTCCAAAGGACAGGTTCCCATGGCAACTGATTTATATCCTAATTAAAATGGGAGGGTAGTTTAATTAGCTTAACACTGGTTATTGCTCAAGGCTGGCCGTCCTTGGTGGAGGTCCATGTGTGTGAGGAGAGGGGTCATTGCTCTGTGCTATCCACGAGGTGCGCCTAACCAAATAGTAAGAGCACCTGTGGATCCAGATACCCCCTTCTCCAGCACCTCAGCGGCAGCGACACCCTTCATCTTCTGGGTAATTAATGACCACCTTCAGGCTAAACGAGCTTCAAATGGCCTGACCACCAGATTACATCTCTTGATTTTTTTTTTCTGGAAAAATTGCACCTCTAATTGTGTCTCTTCAGTTGTTGCAAATTGAGACAGTTGGTTTTGTTGATTTCATGTGAGGGGGATTTATAATTGAATAAGAGTGCTTGAAGTGATTTGTTAATTAGTCAAAGGTGGTGAAAATCATGTAAATCCTTAATATAATCATTCTTTAAACAAAGCTAATCTTTTGTAATAATATTAATTACACACAATTACTTGCTTAAATTGATCAGTGTGTGAAAAGCATGGCATGGCTATTATACTGTTATGGAAGGGAGATTGAATTTTTTCTTTGAAGGCAGTTGAAATATGCTTTAGGTCAGAATCCGGCATTAGTTTTCATAGACGGCTGGGTTTCTGGACCCCATTACTATCTTGTCAATCACAGTGCTTTCTTCCTCCTCGCTATGTGATGGCTGCAGAAAAATGGAAGTCCAGCACCACATATAGCGAATAAAGTCATATAAAGCCTCATAATTTCAACCTAATGATTTGTTTGTTTGTATTTTCCCAGCTTTTTTCTCTTCAAAGGGCTCTGGTAAATACTCTCACAGCAATTTGATAGAGAAATAGTGCTTTAATCACCTTTAACAGGCTTTGAAGAGAAGGGAAGCTGCTGTCTCTAGCTAATTCACTGGAACATGTTCAGATCCGTAGCGCTCATCTGTGTGATGGCATTAAAGATTTTTTTAAGGATCTTCAGGAAAATGCTTTAATGCTCAAAGGCACAGAGAGCTGCTGAGACAGAGTATTAACTAGCTTTAGCGCAGATTCTTTGTGGGAAATTCACAATAAAGGGAAAAGTAAAGTCGATATGCTTGTGTGTTCAGAATATTACTTTGGATATATGTGAGGAATTTAGTAGTTAAGGCTTAAAATGAAGCATGCAGGATGGTGTGTTCCACAATAAACCAAAATGATTGGATTGAGAAATCGCATTTATTTCTCTATGCATATCACTGTCAAATGACAAACTCATTATGAAGTAATTAACTGGTGATTTATAAGATAATTAATCAGCCATATGAGAAATCAGCAAAAGTGGGCATCAAGTCAACATTGTTCATTCTCAGTTCCAAAATAAGCAACATGCCCATGTATGAAGCACCACATTGTTGTGCAATAGCAGATGGCACTATGTTTCCATGGTAACCAAAATAAGGTTTCATTAAATTGTTAGGGCCCTAATACCGTGAAGGATGATGAATAAGTAACCCAAGAAGCCTCGTCGCTCTGGGAACAGTTACAGTATTATTTAATAATACAAGAATGTTGTGAAACAACAAAGTAAATAACCCGCGTTACGCATTACGCGTACAAACAATCTCAACTACTTTCTTTCGTAAATCAACGCAAATCCAACAAACGTGTCTCAGGAGAGCGAGAGTAACGCATTAAAAGCCCCGCTGAACCTGAAGCGGTGTGTTGCGCGTTCATATTATTCTCATCATCTTCACATATTTGGAGCGTTTCATAGGAGGGCTGCGAGCGGGCGGGTGCGCTCGGTGCAATGTATTTTACTTGGAAACCGAAGTCCGAGGCAGCGCCATCCTGTGATTTATTTCCATGCCAACTTGCATACTTGAAGCGGTTTAGTTTTTCTTACTGTTTCTAAACGAGATGTACTAAGATCTCGCTCATGATCAGTCAGTCCTCACAGTGGTGCTGAACTGCAGCCTTCGCTGTCTTCACTGTTGAGCGCTCGTCAGGGGAGCGGACCTGCATCCTAAAGCAAACCTTTCTGAGACATTGCAGTCCTGTCACGTCTTCGGCTTTCCTATTTGCCTCCACCACGAGAGCGGAGAGGAGGAGAAGAAGAAGAAGAAGAAGAAGAAGAAGAAGCGGCTCAACGGTGGTGACATGGCAAGAAGCAGCATCATTTAAAGTGGTCCATCTTCTGCTCTTTTAATTCCACTGCAGCAACCTGAGTGAGTAGCGCACATTTCTGCAGTTAATGCCTCTGATATGGATCCGGACGCGGGCGGTGGTAAAGGCAGACAAAGGGGAATGCTAATAGAATTCATTTTAGCGCATTGGATTATCATTATGTGTTAATTATGTCTCTGACAGCGTAATATAATGGCGTGAATCGCTCTTGGTTAGCTAATGAACATTGTGTTCAGCTTCCATAAGTTCAGCTTTTTCATGCAGTGCTTGAATGGTTTCCTTATATGTCTGTATTGCATATTCTTTTCAAAGCTGGATCTGATCTTTAGGTCTATTCTGCCGAGAGAGCAATGACTGGATTTCAGTTTAACTTTGTCTTAAACAGTTATCTTGTCTCGTTTCCAAATATGAATATTACTATTATTATTTTTTTTATCATACTTTACCTCAAAGTACTGCAACTGCAAAATAATGATTTCTGTTACCCTAAAGATTTTGCTTGCAATAAAATGCTTTGCATGCATTAGTGGAGGCCTGAGGTATAGCTACATTATTTCAATGACCTGTATGCACATAGACTCCTTCAGCAATCAATAGAACCTAGGTCTTATTAACATCACATTCCTAAGTGCCCTGCTGTGCACATTAGCTAATAGGTGCTCCTGGAGGAGGGGAGAAAGAAATATTTTCCTTGGAGGTCAAATTGATATTCCAGAGTCATTAGCTGATTTAGAAACTAAAGCGAAACCTCTAGAGAAGCATGATGTCTTTAAATGGATTAGGTCATATTTTGCTTCTTCTCAATATCACTGGAACAAATGCAGCAGGCATACTTTGAAGTCAATATTAAGCTCTGGTGCATTTGCTGACATTGGTTATTGATGCCTTATTCTATATTTCGAATATATTGTTTGCAGAAAAAAACTGCAGTCAAAGCAGCCAAGCTGCATTCTGCTCTGTCATACTGTATAGATGATAACCTCCCCTATTCTACAGTCATATCACGACTAACTTGTCAAAAGTCAACATCATTAGTATTGAGCAGTGTTCATCATCTTCTCTGTATTCACGCCACTAAAACTGTTGTATTTTTTTCAGTGCAGTGAAGGAGCTCTTGAGGCTATGCACTTGCCTGCTTTTGGTGAAAGCATGTTGTGGGTTACACTGCTAAGCACAATTGCACTTGGATGGACGACTCCAATCCCTCTACTTGATGATTCAGAAGAAATAGACGAGCCTTGCTTTGAGCCCTGCTACTGCGAAGTGAAGGAAGGCTTGTTTCATGTTCATTGTGACAGCAAAGGATTTACAAATATTAGCCAAGTCTCACAGTCATGGCTTAGACCATTCAAGCTCTACCTGCAGAAAAACTCTTTACGGAAGCTCTACTTCAACAGTTTTCTGCACTTGAACAATGCAGTTGCCATTAATCTGGGCAATAATGCCCTGCAGGATATCCATGTTGGGGCTTTCAATGGTTTGAGCTCCCTGAAGAGGTTGTACCTTCACGAAAACAAACTGGAAGTGTTTCGGAATGACACATTTCTCGGACTGGAGAGTCTAGAATACCTCCAGGCCGACTATAATGTTATCAAGAGAATAGACAGTGGGGCGTTCCGAAATCTTCACAAACTCAGAGTGCTCATCCTTAATGACAATTTAATACCCATGCTGCCGGCGTTTCTTTTCAGATCTGTCTCTCTCACACACCTTGACTTGAGAGGCAACCGACTAAAGACGTTGGCTTATAAAGGGATTTTGGAATATATTGGCCGCAGTCTCATGGAGATCCAGTTGGAGGAGAACCCTTGGAATTGTGTCTGCGATATCATCCAGCTTCAAGCCTGGCTGGAGCGGATTCCATATACTGCAGTTGTTGGTGAGATCACATGCGAGTATCCTTTCCACCTCCACGGAAAGGACCTCAGAGAGATCAAACGCAGTGAGCTTTGTCCCTTATTGAATGAAGCCGAGATTGAATCAATTCTAGGCATTCTCCACTTACCATTCTACACTGGGAGGGCGAGACCTACAAAGCCGTCATCTATAGTCTCTCCCAATCAAAACACCGTTTCCTCCGTGGAACAAAGAGAAAGACCCCCAAAGCCAACAAAAAGACCCAGGCCCTCAAAGACACCACCAACACCACGCAGCGTGTTCCCTAATCAGCCGCCTGTAGCCGGATACCAGACAAGGCCGCCTATACCGATCATTTGCCCCATTGGATGTACATGTAATTTGCATATTAATGACCTTGGCTTGACAGTCAATTGTAAGGAAAATGGGTTTCGGAACATTTCCGAGTTAATGCCTCGACCCTTGAACGCTAAGAAGCTTTACTTGAGTGGAAATCTCATTCAGAGAATTTACAAGTCTGATTTTTGGAATTTTTCCAGTCTTGATTTATTGCACTTAGGAAACAATCAGATATTTTACGTGCAAGAGGGGGCTTTTGTTAATCTCCCTAATTTGAGAAGCCTTTACCTGAACGGTAATAACATTGTGAAGTTAACTCTTGATATGTTCCATGGCTTGCACAGCCTTGAGTATTTGTATTTTGAGTACAATGAGATTCGTGAAATCCAGCCAGCTGCCTTCAGTTTAATGCCCTCCCTGCAGCTAGTCTTTCTCAACAACAACCTCCTGCGAACGTTGCCCATGGGAGCGTTCGCAGGTACCTCGCTGACACGGCTGAACCTGCGGAACAACTACTTTCATTGCCTCCCAGTCAGTGGCGTTCTGGAACACCTGCATGCTGTCGTCCAGATCGACCTGAATCAGAACCCCTGGGACTGCTCCTGCGACATCATCCCTCTCAAAGAGTGGCTGGACACGCTGAGCTTAGTGGTCATAGTTGGCGAAGTGGTGTGTAAGACCCCCGAGCTGGTCTCAGGAAAAGATTTACGCTCTCTGAATTCTGAAGTGATTTGCCCTGAGCTCCGACAGTCCTCGCTGTCTCCTTCCGAATCAGATAGCAGGCTTATCACCACATATCCCGAGGTGGGGCCGCACCCGCCGAAAGGTGCTATACCCCTCTCTGTTCTCATTCTCAGCCTGCTGGTTCTGTTCGTATCTGCCTTCTTTGCTGCTGCGGCTCTTTGCGCATATGCCCTTAAAAAGCGCGAAAAGCTACCCTTTAGGAAGCAAGGTGAAGTGGGACTGGCAGGCATTCAGATGGAATGTGGAATATTCACAGAGCAGCCACCCACCTTACCAGAGACTCCTCCTTCCAATCACGTGTACGATAGCATCGGTGCTCCTTCCTCGCACATGTGCAGCAACCCCATTTACAAAAGTGGACAGGAGGAGTCAGGGCAGAAGCATCCATTCTCAGAGACAAAAGAGAGCGGATCGCACTACAGAACGCTGGTGGAGAAGGAAAAGGAGTGGACCATGGCGATCTCCAGCTCCCCCATTAACACTATTGTCACTGTCGGCGCGCCATGTGGTGACATTGCCAGCTTCCACGAAAACGGAATACTCTGCCCGACTGTCATTGATAGCCAAGGTCCCACGCCCAAGGTGGGATTAGTGGACAGTCTTTTTGGCACAACATCCCAGTTTAGCAACCTGCCTGACAGACACACGCACCCTCCCTCAGAGTATCCACATGCCAAACAGGATGCCAGACAAAAGCAAATGATCACAACCACCACAGGAACAAGGACAGGATGTCCTAATCAAACCCAAAGTGAATACCCTGAGCTGAGGGCTAGACTCAAAACAAAGGTGGATTACATTGATATGCTGGAGAGGTCATATCAATTCTAAGACATGCCAGATATAAGACTGCACATCCAAAATGAAAATGGTAAGATGGAAAAAGTATTCACGCGATGTACGATGGTACGGTTTTCCCTCAAGTTGCTCTGGAGGAAATCCCTTGTTCAGATTTTTTAAAGTGCCTTCATAAGAGCAGCCAGCAATGTTGTAAATGAGTATTTTTGTATCACAGTTTTATTTATCTAAAATGCATAGATTTACATTCGAGGGAAAAGGATCCACTGCTGTTTCCAGACTTTGCGATGTTGGTAAACATGTGACGCAAATTATACATATGAATGCAGGGTGTGCGGTCTTGGCTTTTAACTTGTTTGCATTGAAAACTTCAGAAATATTTTTTATTTAACTGAAAATTGTCCTTCAGCAATAGAGATACTGCAGTTATTGTATAACTGTCAAGTGCTTTGTTGAATCTGTATTTTCAAATTGAGTAGATTGTCTTTATTGGGACTTATTGAATGGTTTTATGGACCAAGGTAAGGTCAACACATGTAAAAGCTTGGGAACTATCGATCATGTCTACGGACGTTCCTTTTCATGATCTATCATACAAAAAGGCGAAGACAGATCTGTGCATATATTTATTCTTAGATTTCAGTGTTGCAATTATTATTGTTAGACATCATGTTAAATCAGTGTATAATGATTATGCCTCTGGTTTAGCCTTCCTTGAAAAAAACCCATGAATTCAATAAAGGGTGCTAAACTAAGCCAAGTTCTGCAAACTGTACCATTTTGAGTAGCGAACATGCAGATTTTGGCCTCTACATAGCATGCGCACAGACACACACAGCACTTTATCCACGTGCTTATAGTATGCTTCAGACAAGATTTGAAAGAACAAAGCATTTCTGCACTCTAAAAATGCTGGGTTAAATACAACCCAGCGCTGGGTCAAATGTGGACAAACCCAGCAATTGGGTTGTTTTGACCCAGCGGTTGGGTTACTGGCCAGAAGGTTGAGTTAAACATTTAACCCAACTGTTGGTTGAAAACAACCCTATCGCTGGGTTTGTCCATATTTAAACCAGCATTTTATAGAGTGTAGTAAATAACAGTGTGAAATTTGTCAGAGATTGCATGATATTGACACAGTCAATTTGCGAAAGACTCTGTCAGGTCAGCCGCAGACCTGGAGGAGAGGAAGCAGAGAATATGTGCAGCATTCTTATAGCATCCTCTGCAGTCTCCAGTCCCCTGAGTGTCCATGGGAGGGCATCAGTTAGATACACCTATTCACCATGCATAAACTGGCTTAACCTAGTTACGCAGCATTGCATAAGGGAAAAAAATACACTCTTTGGCATCATACTGTAAAAGCCTTGAATAAAACCAAACCTGGAAAGAGATGAAGCTGAATATTTATGAGCGTCGAAGTTCCGTCAACCCACGATTTTACGTTTGTCATTTTGATTTCCTCATTCTCATGATCTTCTTCCATAATTTCTTCTCTGATTGCATGAAATTCAATTACAAACCTCCACTCAGAGCCATCTGAACACATTAGCCCATTTCAAAGAGCTACAGTAAACATTAATGTAATGGAGCATCTAAAGTATGAAAGTGTGCGCCTGAATGTTTTAGCTGCTCACAAAAGGGTTTTGCTGTCGGTCCGGCTTCTCTTGAAATTGGCCAGTCGATGAGCTGAAAGTCCAAGGACATGTGTGTGAAAGGAGGATAACGTCAGAGCCCCGGATCGGCTCTTATCGCGCTGCCCCTGTTTATTTTTGCTAATGTTGTACTTGGCAGATTCCATCCCTCACAGGTCATCCATCATTTACACAGTTGGACGTTTATAACGGCATTTCTGCTTCTGGAACCCGGACCTGCTTGTCAAAGAGAGCAGCTTCCTAACCACCTTTTCTCGGTGATAATTCACAAAGCTTTTGTCCAAAGTATGAGGAGAGATAATTCTCTCAATGCCACTCCAGTAACCCTCATTATACGCCTCTGCCGCCCAATCCCACAGACGGCCTGGCCAACTGATCCTGTATGCAGCGAATGCGATTGCAGGGGCAGTGAGCTGCTCTGCTACATAGTGCCCATGTGCCTCGCCAAGACAAAGTGGCATTTAACCGAGAGACCATGAACAGAGAGAAACGGGCAAATGTGAAATGATCGCTCATGTTTAATGGTTGATGGAATCGAACTAACCAGCAGTTACTTTCTTTGATAGTATTGTGTGACTTTTTTTTGATGGGAAAGCTCCTAACATAAAGTGGCGTCATTATGAGGTTAATAATTACTTCTGAAAAATGCTCTCAGAACAGTCGTTTAACAAAACACCGTTATTATGAATTCTGAACACGACATATGGCGATGAATGCGAAAATGTAATGTGCCGCACCGCGGATAATGTGTTCCCAACACGTAAATGAGCCACAAAGTACCTGCAGAATTTACAATGGGATGCAATTAGTCAGCAAACGGTGTGTGCCGGTGCTCTCTGACATTTGCATTTTTACTGGAGACTGTGGCCTTTTCCTCTGGCTGTCACGCCTGTAATGTGTCTGCTCAGACATGCCGTCAAAACCCCTGCCCCTTGGGAAATTCAGGGACACCACAGTGCAGGCAGTTGTCATTTTACTTAGTTGAAATGCTGGACAGCTTGGACATGGTTCAAGTGTTCTGCTGTCGTCAGAGCTGTTCTTGCTCAAAATTGATCAATGAGCAGAAAAATATGAAAAAGTTTGCACTGCCTTGCATATAGATTAGGTGTGATATTGTTATGAAAAACCCTCAGCAAATGCCTTTCTAATATTGATGATACCTTTCTATATTGACCAATATTGCTGCGGTATTACGTTGGGTGATATTTACTGCATGTGGTTTGCTCTTTAACCTTTCACTATATTGAAGTTGCTTGTTTGAGAGAGAGAGAAGAGGAATAATAAGAATGTGCTTGAAAGGAACAGGTAAGGGACATAGAAAGGTTTTTTTAGAAACCACATATTTAGTTTAAAATGAAAAAGCCACAAGACGTCTTTAGTTATAAGATTTTAATTTAAAATAGCTGCCTGTTTCATTGAACTAATTTAATCCCTATTGATTACTGTACTACATAATACTATACTTTTGACATAAAGACCAAATGTTACTAAAGAGCTATTTGTTAATTAAGAGCTGTTTAGTTGTTTAGCTGTTACCACATGAAGCAATTTTAATAAGGATGCAAAATATCCAAATCTGTACCATATTGGTTATTGTCCAGTATATTAATGTTCAGTGAATAATAAATGATTATTTAATATATAATATTTCATTTTCATTTACCATATATTTTATATTACCTGCGTGTCAATGTCAGTGATAAACTTAATCTTTGAAAAAATAATTAATAACTCTTTTAACTTCTAAACGAATATTCTTTTTTCATATTGTACACTACAATGTTGTGATGCCTAAAATCACTTTTAGGATTTAAAATGATTTTAGTTTTTTATTTTCTTTTTTAATTTATTAAGACAAAATTGTATAGCATGTTAATATATTTAATATCAGTATTGGTATTTATTGGTTAAAGTAAAAAAAAAAATAGCTTCATGTTGTTGGTCAGAATTTTAATTTCAGGGCATCCCTATTTTCCCATTTCCTTCTCTCTCTGTGGCTCACATCCACCTGATTGTCAAATCAGCTCACAAACCCTGACTGAAAGATAAAGTGCGGTTGCTAGTATAGGAAATAATAAGAAAATATTACCTCACACCGCAAACTTCTCTAAATGTACAGCCGGTGCAAGAACAGGCTGGTGTTTTGTATGCTGTACAGGTTCAATCTCTGTTTGAAGCAGCTCTGACACCATGCTGAGAGCTTTGTCTTGGGAAAAGAGAGTAGGATGCTGTCAAACCAGATCTTTTGTTTCTCCTCCTTTACTTTTCCTTCTTCATCTGGAATTGAACTCTGCCAGCAAGGAGAAAAGTTGTGTTTTAGTGACTGACGAGTGACTTTTTATGCCCAATTTCTTAATACAGTGCGGAGTGCTGATATAGTTAGCGTGAGCTGGTTATTCCCTGTCCGTGGTGCTGAATTTCTTTTGTGCAAAGGAGAGAGGAGGTATCAGCAAGGCGTTCTGCAATGCCTTGTGCTGTGCTGTGCAACTTTTGCAGTGTGCTATTTCCTGCAGTGGGAGCTGTTTTTATACATTTGAGGATGAATCTGGAAATCTAGTACACTGTGATGCAGCCATCAGCACCGTCTCTTAAGTCCACCATCTGCTGCAGTTCTTGGACATTTATGGGAGATCTGTCAGTGTAATTGTGTGTTTGTCTTGGCTGGGAGGGCATTGCTCTGACCCACGGCATCTACCGGAGCACCATCACAGTAATTACATGTTTTCATTAAGAAAACTTGATCAGCGTGGAAGAGGGAGACAAAAGGGAAAAAAGCTAATTATATGTGGTATTGGCTTATTTGATTGTCTTGAGTTTGTATATTTAAACATTCAAAAGTAATGCTTTTTGTCTGTGATATCTGCCAAAGGGTTTATTGGAAATCACTATATAACAAAACAGGCTTTTTGGAAGTTTAGATAGCATTGGAATGCTTTGGTACTGCGTTTTATTTTTAATTAGGCTTATTTGTTATTCTCAATGGAGAATTTTGCTGATCATGTTTTTGCCAGCAGCATGTTTCTAGGAAGTATCTTTCACCTAGCAAATTCCTAATGTCTTTCTTCAGCTTACACAATATAAAGGGAGTAAGAGACAGACATGCACACACAATGGGAGTGATGATTTTATTATACTAATATTAAAAATGCTGAAGTTTACACAGAGGTGTTTACGTCTGTGTCAGATAGAGCTGCTTTGGGCAGGTGGGAACTAAATATCGAAAAATAACATACAAACAGGCAAAAAAATAAAGCAGAAAAAAGCTGAAATGGACAAAGGAAGCTCTTTGTTATCCTATACCTACATATTTTAATGTCCTACTCAATCATTTACTATAGAAAATTATGTTCGAGATTATGTACAGTCAGTCGGTCATTACCACAAAATACAACAGGGTAATTGGGAGTGTATCAATCTTATATCAGCCAGAAGGTGTTTATTTTGCAATAATGACCATCTGATTGTACATTATCACGGCTGATCACTAAATAAATAAAGACATGTACATGAAATGTTAAATTGTGTTATATTGAATCTAAGAAAAAAGTACTTACAAATAAAGCATTACCATGGACAATGGTGAATGTAGTTTGGCTTCTAAAAGTATTCATTTTTTAAACACTGGAATTGATTTCAAACAATAATGTACATTTAAGGATAGATCTACTTTGAGCTACGTCGATGGCATATGCTTTTTTGAACCCACATTATTTGAACTTTTTTTCAAAATAATTGTGGAATTCCTGGTGAAAAACTACATTACCCATGATTCAACAGAGAAATCTCCATAATCAGAGAATTATGACAAGTAAATTGGGCTAAAAGAACACTTAAGTGCCTGTCCACTCCCATGAAGCACCGTGAATGAGGTGATAGAGTCTCCCATGCTCCCAATACTCTCAAACTACGAATATATAAACTTTTATATTTATAACTATGTATTGTCATATTTGAACATTGTTTTCTAATTAATTGTTATTCACAGTGCTTGATGGGTTTGTAGTTCTTTCCCTCAGTAAAGCCTTTAAGTACACAGTTTTGTACCTTTGTCTTTTTTCTCTGGTTTTCAAAGACTTTTTTTTGCTTCAAATTAAAGTTTGTAATGTTGTAATTCATCTTGTAGCTGTTTGATTTGGTTCATGGCTTATAACTCTAAAGCAAAGACCATTGAAAAGGCAGACAGGCACTGTTGCAATCTATTAGGAAATATCTGAACGTTAGCAGCATAATTGACCAATCAGAATCAACTATTCGAGAAAGCTGTGTTATAAAATAACATACTGCAGTAATGATGGAATTTAATTTCATTATAGAGCACTAGTTACAAGATTCCACCGAGCTAGATATGACCACAGCTAGCGAAATGTACATGAATGAATGATGCATTTATATATATAGCGCTTTATTGTGTATTGCTGTACACCCAAAGCGCTTTACAATCATGTAGGGGGGGTCTCTCCTCAACCACCACCAGTGTGCAGCATCCACTTGGATGATGCGACGGCAGCCACACAACAATGGCGCCAGTGCGCTCACCACACACCAGCTACAGGTGGAGAGGAGAGAGAGATAGAGCCAATCAAGTGCATGGGGATTATTAGGAGGCCATGATAGACAAGGGCCAGTAGAGGGAATTTGGGCAGGACACCGGGGTTACACCCCTATTCTTTACGAGAAGTGCCATGGGATTTTTAATGACCACAGAGAGTCAGGACCTCGGTTTAACGTCTCATCCGAAAGACGGTGCTTTTTACAGTATAGTGTCCCCGTCACTATAGTGGGGTGTTAGGACCCACACAGACCACAGGGTGAGCACCCCCTGCTGGCCTCACTAACACCTCTACCAACAGCAACCTAGTTTTCCCAGGAGGTCTCCCATCCAGGTACTGACCAGGCTCAACCCCTGCTTAGCTTCAGTGAGCAACCGGTCTTGGGCTGCAGGGTGATATGGCTGTACAGTATAAGTGCAACCTTTTCTTCATTGTTTTGGCAGAATGACAGAAATAGTTTTGCTATCTTAATGTTTGTATAAGCAACCTGAAGCTATGCAGTGTTTCTGCATGATAAGAAATAATAACAATAATAATGAGGGTTTAATGTTTTATATTGGATGCAACAATATAATTACAAAGAGCATAATTAGTCTTTTGCCCTTCCACCTTAAGAATATGAATTTCTTTTTCAGTTGATCTCAAACCAATCAAAATATCTGTGGAGAGACATATCCAGGCATTTTTTTCTTTTTCCTCCATTTTCCTTCATTTCAATGAGAGCACTGACCCCATTAGATAAAAAATAGAAGAGGGGACATACTGCATTCATTTTGAGAAGAGTGATTAATTACAGATGTTACTGAGACAATGAAATATAGATCATACCGACTGGGACTCCAGCCGGGTTTACTCAGTGTCAGGCTCTTCCAATTTTGATCAGAGGAAAAGAAATTCATCGCTGAGCTATTTGGCACAGGTTTCCATGATCATTAACATTCTCTTCAAAGGCTTGCAAAAAAGCATGCTAACCAAAAAAGAGGGAGAAAGAAAGCTATGACTTATTGTGACATGCTGTGATAGATTTATCTAGATATTTTGTTTTTGCAGCGTGTTACAACTCATTTGGAGCTTGTTGCTTGTGTAAATGGCGTTCTGAAATGAAATCTCTAAACCAAATCCTCGACGAACATTTGCTTCGGTTGACAGATGCACGAGAGAACGAAATGGAATAGAGAGGATGTGCGAAGGAAAAGGCGAGAGATATACTTTGCATGGCTGAGATAAAGGACAGATCATTAGTCAGGGCTCTTAATATAACTGCAGGAACAGGAGAGCATGGCACTGTCAGTTTTTAGACATTTGGGATCTATTTTCATTGTATGTGTGCTTATTTCACAACTATCTGCAGAGGTTTAACATTTAGCTAACATTAATGAAGTATTAAGAAGTGTGTGGGCATGTTTATTTTTATACTGATGTCCTAAGTTAAGATGTTTTTTTTAAACCTTTTTGTTCTCTTATCACCATCTTTTAAACTCTTAAAAACAATGACTAATTTTTGTTTTATGTATATCCACCTACATTTTGGAAAATGTTCATTATGAGGAAACATTATGCAAAAAAGCAATTCATTTTTATAACAAAATGCAAATCGTGACAGACACAATTCAGGTGTAAATGGAATAAGAGTTCTTATTAAAACACACACATAAGCGGACACAAAAATGTGGTCATGCAAGGTTTGCTTAAATCCGAAGCTAAAGGTGTTAAATTATTTTCTTCGTAGGTTTATACTTCCAAAAAGTATAAGCATTGTGGCGCTATCAAAACTTTGCACTGTTTGTTTGAGCAATGTGTCAGTGGCTCAACCTATTTGGGACGGGACTACTTGATTTTTTGGGAAATCATTTTTTTCTGTTTTTTGGAAATAATCATTATTGTTGCAGTTCCAGTTGGTTTTGCTAGTGTTGATGAAATGACACACTTCAGCTTTAAATGCACAGTCACATACTGCACTGACCACTGTTGCACCTTAGTTTTCAGGTTTACTGTGTCATTCATCCAAATTAATTAAGCAGTGAAGCTACTTACTTGGTCAGACAACACAATTTTTGGCTTTGTAGCACTTTCTTTCATCTAGCTTTGGTGTAGTATGACATATACATTCTGATATTGTGATCAAAGGCAGAGGTATAACTCTAAACCATCAGATTCATCATAAAACAACTCACAAAAGTGACAGTAGATTTCTATTTTAAACCATGCTGGTTTTAACTTTCTGTTCATCAAAGAATCCTGAAAAATATCACTAAATATCACCAGTTTCCAAATAAATACTAATTAAACATTAATAAAAAATTGCACCAATTCAGCATATTAGAATGATTTCTGAAGGATCCAACACTGAAGACTGGAATGATGGCTGCTGAAAATTCAGCTTTACCATCACAAAAATAAATTACAATTTGAAACAGACAACAGTTATTGTAAGTTGTAATAACAATTCAAAAAAATAAATAAATAAATGCAGCTTTGGTGAGCAAAAGAGTCTTCTTTCAAGACCCCAAACTGGCAATTTAATGTTTCAACCACAGATGGTGATAGGGAGACCAAACTTCCGTCTTTGAAGGGACAGATCATCCAAAAATAAAAATGTACTCACCTTCATGTTGTTTCAAGCCTCATATGACCTATTTTCTTTAGCAAAACACAAGAGAAGATATTTGTAAAAAAAATGTCTCTGGGTTTTTTTCTTCATGCAATGAAAGTAAATGGGATTCAGTGTTTATTCCCCAGTGTTCTTCAAAATAACTTTTTGTATTTGACATGAGTGATTAAATCATGACAGAATTGTCATGTTGTTTTGGGTGAACTATCCTTTGAAAGAAAATAGAAGGCTTTTGTAGTGCCTGATTTCTGACTAATATCTGACTAAAAAAAATTAAATTGTGCTATTTGTGGGTTGTGTTTCTCAGTCTGCATTAACAGTAGTTTTGATGATGTTTAAAGTCATCATGAATTCAAAATTGATCATTTCTATTTCAACAGAGTATCAGACTATTGCAGTTTTATTATAAATTATTTATCCATGTACATTATTATTTTTTTCACAAGACATGACTTCTCTGCTGACATGTTCACCGGCATGGGTGGGAAAATAATACCTCCCCTCCAGCAACCTGTCACTCACATAAGAGGCCAGAAAATAGCAAACAACAACAACCTAATAATCTAATCAGTTCCAATGGACAAAATCAAGTCCCGATATATATATATATATATTTTTTCATTTGAGAAGAAGTTTGAAGAAAGGACAATTTCTGTTTCATGACGACTTTAGGACTGATCTTCTTTTTGTAATTGATTATAAAAAATCCAACCTTGAAATGTCAAGGTTTACACAGACATTTTTAAGTGAATTACAGTACTATATTACATTACATACCATACCGGAATTATGGATTAAAACATCAATTCTCTAAATATCCAGTTTAATGCCAGTGAATCTGCTCATGCAGTTTATTTTTGCAATTCTAGCGAGTGAACAGGAGTGATACGCTAATGTAGTTTTCTCGAAGCCTTTTAAATGTTGATGGCAGGTTGTTGGTGTCAAGGGATGAGCCTGCAGACTTCATAATGAGAGTGAGAAGATTCACCATCCACTCATTAGTACCATAGTGAAAGGAAATTTTGTACCGGGGAAAAAAAGAAAAAAATGTTCACAAGCTTGTCCCATAATGCTCCAATAAAAGCTTAATGATTTCCTCAGTTGTAATGAATGGGTATATCTATGCAGGCAGAGTTTAGCGGCTTCCATTATGAGTCTTTTTTCATTTCCTCAGTGGAGGGCAGGTTATTGTTCACATCATCACTAGTCTCAATTCCAGAACGGTTAGTTTCAGAGAGCCCAGCGGCTTCAGGGAGCCTTCTTCGCTCTTAGGCTCGCTGCCAATCGTCTCTTAACTCCGACTGCTGGAATAACACCCTCACAGTATCAATTATTCCAGTCTATTTCCCAGTCTGACACTCGCCATTATCCTCTCAGATATCATCGCTGTCATTGAAATGGAGCCAAGGCGGAAGTGTTTGTCTACCTGGGAATTTGCGCCTGCTCATCCCTGACATAGAATGGATGCACAGATGTCACATTAAAATGATGGTTCATCTTTTGCGACCCACATGTTCTATAGCCCATCTTTGGTAATACGGGCCCCCGTCATAATACGGCGGGCTTCCACTTTGTCTAGACTCTTGAAGACGGAGGAGGAGGAGGATGAGGGTTCAGATGGCCAAATCGATTTTGCTTCAGTAAGGTACACGCATGTCATAACAGTGACATTCAAATTATTTTTGAAGTGCTTCGCTCACAGAGAAAGCTCCTTACCCAGCAAGGGTGAAAAAATGGGCTGTGACTAAGCACAATCTCTTTGATTTCAGCTTGGAGAATTCTGGGAATCCAGATGAATGATACGTAATGGTTTCAAACTTGCGTTCAGATCAATTATGAAAGGAGCCTCGAAGTGATCAGCACTTTTTTTTTTTTTTTACTGTTAATTTTGGCCTGCTTATGAAACGTACACACCATCAAACGTGTGAGCGGGACTGACCTTGGCTAGCGCACATGAAAGGGAAAATGACAGTGGCAGCTGTATGATATGCAGTGCTGCTGTCTTCTGCAGTCTCTTATTTAGGCCTAGTCCCCGAAGTCATTTGCAAGGATAATTAGAGAGGTACATGAATTGTATCTGCAGAGCTTCTCTCCCCATCCTTAATAAAATATGAAGTTTTTAATGACAGTGTGGTGTTATGCACCATTCATTATTCATCACTTATGTAACCTTTATGTAAGTCCTAAATTAATAGCAACTTAAATAAGTTTGAGGGACGGAATTTTGGAAGGTTTCACGGTAGTTATCGATGGATTGGGAGTGGGACAGCCCTACGGAAATCCAGTTTGGAGGATGAGGAAACATGAAAGGAAGTCCTGCGAACAAGCACATCGTAGATGAAAATGATGAGATGAATCATTCAGAGGTATTTGTTCATGTGCTGGATACATAATCTGTTAAAAGAGATTATAGTTGTAGTTCGGTTGCATTTCAAAGCGCCGTACCTGGTTAACGGATTTCATGGCTTCGCAGAGATAGAGAGAGTGCGAATTTGCATTTCCCTGAAAACAACACAGGGAGAGCGTGTTGTTTTAAGGGAATTAACCTTTGATGTTTATGAGGCATGTTTCCAAAGCATATTTCAGCAGCCATATCTGAACTCTCCACTGCACGCTATCAGCTAACATCAGTTGCCGCAAAGCAAACTGTTCTCTCAGTCCCTCTCTCTCTCCACGAGGCCACTAGCCAGGTTTTGTATCCCATGAGACCAAGAGGGAAGAGTTCACTGAATTATGGATGTTTTACAGTGCCAGAAATTCTGTCGAAATCTTCTGCAAATAAGCTTTAAATCACTGTGGTGTCATCGCAGATTACCTTGCAACCACTGAAACGCTGAAAATGCAGCCAAAAACTCAAGTACAGCAAAGCAATTTTGCAGACAATGCAGCAACGGATATTCTAATATTATGCTAATGCTAAGTTGTTTGTTTTTGCGGGAACTTAAGGGGGCGTTCACACTGACAGCTATTAAAATGTTGGAGGTCACTGAGTTTTTTGTGGGTGTTCTTATTGCTTGCGTTCCCATTGGACGTTGTTGTGTCCTGTCGCTGCTCATTTGTATAAAGTTGAGCTCTGATGGTTGAAAATAAATGATGTCTGGTTGCTTTGTGACTGCAAATCACTGTCAATGTGTGGCTGGTTAGCATTGACCCTTGCTTGTTAATGTCATAATTCGTTTTCCATTGATGGCCATTTATTTAAAAACCAAATGCATAGCATATACTTCTCAAAATATTTGTGACCATGGACCACAAAACCATTCATAAGGATCAATAAAAAAAAAAAGATTTATACATAATCTGAAAGCTGAATAAATAAGCTTTCCATTGGTATATGGTTTGTTAGGACAATATTTGGCCAATATACAACTATTTGAAAATCTGGAATCTGAGGGTGCAAAAAAAATTAATAAAATAACAATATTGAGAAAATCACCTTTAAAGTTGTCCAAATGAAGGTAATCAAATCCAATTTAATTACTAATCTAAAATTAAGTTTTGATATATTAACAGTAGGAAATTTACTAAATATCTTCATGGAACATCATCTTTACTTAATATCCTAATGAGTTTTGGCATAAAAGAAAAATTGATAATTTTGACCCACAGGCCTACAATGTATTGTTGGCTATTGCTGCAAATATACCCGTACTACTTATGACTGGTTTTGTGGTCCAGGTATGAAACTATAGTAGATATTTTAATCATCCCTGATCCATTTTTGGAAGTTTTTAAGATGAATTTGACATATTTTTAACATTATTTATTGTATACATGATCATATATTACATCACCACCCAGGTAACCACTAGTGAGAAGAATGGGAATGTTAACACATAGCTCTTTCCAGACACTATAGACCTCCTTAGTTTGCTCCAAATAAACCGTTAATAGGATTTATTGATCACAAAGAGAGAGGGAAAAGTAAATGAGGTTTGGTTGAACCTGTAACACACAGTGTCATTATGAGCTCTCTATATTCTGACTCTAAGCCTTCCTCCATTCAATAGAGTAACAGCTGTGGTTGTTTGCAGCGCTAACACAACAGCTATACCTCAATCTGAGCTTAAATGTGCTGTCGCCACACACCTCTGTGGCCCGTTGTTAGACGGCAGCTACAATATGTTCGTGCCAAAGGCCAGTTTTTATTCTCTTATTGGGTTTGGTCTGAGCACTCGGGGTTATTCCCCTGTATCACGTTTATTCTCTCAACACATGACAGGTCCAGTCAAATCCTAAGAGATGTTTTTGAGGGACATTTTACCTCCCTACTGAATTAGAACACAAGCTATTAAAAAATAAATAAAAAATCTGAATTTAGACTGATATATTTTTAGATTTTTGTCACCATTAATGATGTTACTTTCTTAGATCTTTTGAGATGTTTTCATCATCATACCTTTCTAAGTAGGGATGTATCAATATTAAAATAATTTCTGGTACTGATAAGCCAATAATTTTTTTCATGGTATGGTTGATATCTGATAAATGGGCAATATTAACATTCGGTCACACTTTATATTAGGTGGCCTTAACTACTATGTACTTACATCAAAAAATAAGTACAATGTACTTATTGTGGACATATTGTATTGCAAAACACTTCTGCTATTAAGGTGGGATACAGGTAAGGTTAGGGACATGCTAGGGTGGTATGAAATTTTTTTTTTTAACTGCTGCAATGCAGAGAAATATCCATCAAGCCTGTACTTGATATGTCTGTTTGGTATATTGTTTATGCCTATGTCATCATCATGGCCACCACCACAATGATTGCATCATCTCTTACACTGAAACATTTGGACCCCTAGAATCCAGTAGAATTTCCCTTATGTATTCTGTGCGAGTTTGACTGCAGTCCTTATTTCAGTATTTATATTTTTCGATTTCATTTCAACACTTCGACAGATTAGTGAGCGAGAGAGAGAGAGAGAGAGAGAGAGAGAGAGAGAGAGAGAGAGAGAGAGAGAGAGAGAGAGAGAGAGAGAGAGAGAGAGAGAGAGAGCAAACGTGTGTGAACATCTCATAGCGTTTGGCTTAATAAATGCAATTCTATTCCAAAGTTTCAGCACAGCCGAGTGTCAGAGAGAGTGTGCTATTAAGCATTGTGAAGTTCAGAGAATTCCATGAGTTGCTTCACACAATGCCTTTCGTCTAGATTAATTGAAAATGACTTCGGCTGAGTACAGCCTTCGCAGACACAATGTCTGCGCGGTGCTGTAATTATTATCCGTTGATTTGGACCATGCTGTACAATTTACTCTTTCTCCCCTCTTTTTTCTCCTATCCATTATTGTTGTTTGCTAAAGTAGAAATACAATTTCACAGCTCAGAGGCTGGGTCAGGACTGGAATTATGATTAATAATATTTCACTGAAAATGATTCAGTCCTCTGTGTGTTGGTGAAAAATAATTACTCTTCTTAATTGTACAAAATGTTGCCGCACGAGACACAGAATATTAGAAAAACAAAAGACGTGCATAAAACTAGTATATTAAACCCAAGTTTCGCCCAGCTCTTTGTAATGACCTCTCAAAGGCATATTATTGGTGGTGTGCAATTATTGATAATTCAAGAAAAATTCCTATTGAATTATTCAGAAACAGAGTCAAGGCTTTCATTTAATGTCTCAAGTTGTCTGCTTTATGGTCCCTGTTCCCTATTCAGATAATTGAGCCAATCCATTTGGCTTGGTATGGTGATAAAGTCCTCAGTGCTGTGAGTTCAGTTATGACACTTGAGTTATTAATTACTGCATCTTAAATTTGGTCATTGACCGTAATGCAAGGCAGTTAAATTGCCACCAGAACCCAGCTGCACATTGTGTCAATTTACATGAAGTTAAAAGACTTTCGTAAATGCATTATCTTTCCAACTTCTGCCCCATAGCTCATCCCTAGTTATTCTTTCCCTCCGACAATACACTGAGGGAGAATAATCTGATCCTTTACAGAAGCAAGCGCCGTTTATTTATCACATGACCGCTGTTGCTTGGCAACCCAAAGCCTTCGGTTGATCCACCAGCACAAGTAATAAATCCATTAAACAGAAAAGCAAAGTAGCCTCCAACAACAGACATACAACTCATTCTTGTATTTCCTACTGCAACGGAGCTTTTTCATTTAATAAGATATAGAAATGTCCATCTATCTGGCTGTCTGGCTGGCTGTCATACACTAATGTTGAAAACACTGCAGAAATTAAGATCTTTTAGTGTTTTTGAAGGAGTCCTCTTATGCTCACCAAAGGTGCATTTAATTGATCAAAAATACACTAAAAAAAGTAATACTGAGAAATAAATTTGAATGTATTTTAACATTTAACTTATTCCCTGGATGAAAATCAAAATTTTCTGAATGAAGCAGAAATAAATGTGACCTTGGACCACAAAACCAGACAAAAGGGTTTTTTTTTTTTTAAATTGAGATTTATACATCATCTAATAAGCTTTCCATTGATGTATGGTTTATTAGGATATGACAATATTTGGCTGAGATAGAACTAATTTGAAATCTGGAATCTGAGGGTGCAAAAAAATAAAATATTGAGAAAATCGCTGTTAAAGTTGTCCAAATGAAGTTCTTAGCCATGCATATTACTAATCAAAAATTAAGTTTTGATATATTTACGGTAGTAAATTTACTAAATGTCTTCATGGAACATGATACATGAATAAAATGTATTGTTGACTATTGCTACAAATATACTCGTGCTATTTATTACTGATTTTGAGGTCAAGGGTCAAAAATATATTTGAAAAAGCTGAAAAGTCTATAAATAAATATAATTTTCACATCAATCTACATTCTATTTTCCATAATAACAAAGCAAAAACTTTAACAAATCAATAAATTTATTGAAAAACAAAAATTATTTGACTCTCCAGTGTCACATAATCCTTCAAAATCATTCTAATATTCTAATTTGGTGCTGAAAAACATTTCTTGTTATTATCAATGTTGAAAAGAGTTTCATTGCTTAGTATCTTTGTAGAAACCATGATTTCTTTTCAGAATTAATTACTATCAAAAACCGATAGATAGACAGACAGACAGACAGACAGACAGACAGACAGACAGACAGACAGATAGACAGATAGACAGATAGACAGATAGATAGATAGATAGATAGATAGATAGATAGATAGATAGATAGATAGATAGAAGCTTTTATAGACAAGGAATGAATGCTGTCAATGCAGTTCGTCTTATCAAATCAACAAAATGAGTTTTCTGTATGGGAACCTGGGAACCTGCGAACAATCCAGATGGTTCCAATATCAGATAAGAGAGAAACAATAGCTTTCTCTTGATACAATCTCTCTAAAATGTCCTCTTGATTTTTTAGATTGCCCTGTGCTATCTGCTACTGGACTATCTTTAGATCCTGTCACAAGTGTTGCTGCACTGACTTGGAAAAAACAAAGGCCATCTAGGTGCTAATCTGTAAAAAAAAAAATCCCTCTGAATGTGGGGTGTATATTGCATATGGCACTTCAACCACAGAGACAAAGAAAGTGAACCGGCTTTCAATGTTTTTAGACTTCCAGCACATTCTCTTTTACTCGGCTGCAAACATTCGGAAACATGATCGAATGTGACCTTTTTTCCTACACAGAAGTGGGAGTATGTTTTTGAAGAGTTAATCTCAAAGCCTTTGACTTGATTACTCAAGCTGTGTTGTTTGTGCTTGCAGGCATCATAAAAGACAGAGAAACACGGAAAATAGCAGTTTGAGAGCTTCTATTCATGTGGCAGAAACACAGGTCAATGACAGAGCTGAAAAGCTCATTATCATTGCAGAAAAAAATTATAATTAAAATATTAGAAACAAAACCATTAAATGAGCAGCCTATGACATTACGTGTTAAAAATGTATTTATTTAGCCTGAATTTCTAGGAAGAAATTTTGTCCTTCACAAAATGTGTCTGTAAGCAAACCGAGATACTACCCAGATGACCTTGGCACAGAGTGAGCAGAGAGCAGACTCATCTTTGTGTGTGGTCACTGGCTGTGACTGTATTTAATGTTGGAGGACCAGAGCGTCAAGTGTGGTGCTTACAGGAAGGTGCGGGAAGCCCTTAACTGTGACCGAGAATCCACAAATACGCTAATTCGAAATAATGCCTCTTACCTGCATTTCATTTATTTCTTTTCTCTTCTGTAATGATGTGGTGGGTTGACGTCGTCCCCGTGACCGTCTGCCTGCAGTGATTAAAATAATGATCAATCACAGTGCACTGGATGGGCCCTCATCACGCTCACATTCCCACTGGGGCTCAAACACATTGATGAGAGCGGTTGATCCATTCACTAATGATTCAGAGCTGAGTTAGAGTCAAGACTCATTACAATAACAGATGATGTGCTCTTTGATGACATGGAATTGCTCCAAGGAGTAGTTATTGAAGAAGCCCTCACCAAAATGAACGGTGAGAAGCAGTGTTTGTGCAGGAATAATAGTGCAACCTTGAGATGCAAAGAAAACAAATGCAACAAAAAGCTGTGTGCTTTCCTGATTCCTCCAATTATTTTCCATCGTGCATCCATCGTGCATTCCATCAGCCACGAGTCTGTTATGCGTGTAGCTTCTTATTTGACAGCGGAATAATATGTCTCTCATGTTTAGAGATAGGAAGAATTAAGAAATTTTGATCTTTGATTCTGAACAATTGTGATTCTTAATAATCCCATTAATATTGATTGATTAAGAGTAAGAAATATTTGGAATTACAGATATGTAACTTTGTTGCCAAATGTAGGATCAGTAATGTATATAAAACAATAAAGAACAAAATATATTTATCATATATATTTATATAATAATCATTTATCATATATTTACTGTAATGTTTTATAAAATAAACTTAAGCCTTACAGTAAGTACTGTAACACAGTATCAAATCTTGGCACCAGTGTTATTTTAGTATTATTTATTAAATAATATAGTATTTATATTTATATTTTGAATTTTATTTTATATTTCAGTGTTAGATTAAGTTTTAGTATTTTGGTTTGTGCTTTATTCATTTTTATTGGTTTTTTATATTTCTATAAAGATATAATATATTTTTATTTCAGTTTTTGTTTCAGTAATTTATTTGTTTCAGTATTTTAATGTGAACTTATTTCAGTTAGTTGCCAACTTTCGTTTTTTTAAAGGGGACATCAGATGCGCATTTTACACAACTTGGTATAATTCTTTAGGGTCTTAAAGAAAATTCATACTTTGGTTAAAATTTCCCATAGTGTAAAACAACACCCATTTTACCTTGTCAAAAACACAGCGACCCGTTTCGGTGCATGCCCCTTTAAATGCAAATGAGCTCTGCTCACACCGCCCCTCTCTTCTGTGGGGGGACGAGCTGCTCTCTGAGAGATTGTTACTTTAGCTGCATTCGTCATGGAACTTGCTAACCAGAACATTATTAGGAAAGGCAGTTTGCAAAGATTAATAAAAAAAACGTACACACTACTTCTGGAGGTGAAGCTGGATCACGAATGATTCACGCGAACATAGACGCATTTAGGTAGATCGGGGGGGCGATTCCCTTCAAAAACAAAAGTAATCCACTGTGTCTTCAGCAGCTCAGATATCGGGAGTAAATGAGGAATTCTATATGTACATTATTACATCCAACAACAAAATACCTCAATCGCTTAGGAGCCATTTTTGTCAACACCCGTTGAAACAATGGCAGACTGATGACACAGCTCACTCAGGGTGGGTATGTGCTAAAACGGCACTGTTCGTCAAACAATCATGGGAGGGGCCTGCCAAAAGTACGTCACACTGCCAAGAATCTGTGAACGGGTTGATCTGCGAAAAAGGTTATGATTTCTGGGGATGTTAAAAAAAAAAAACACTGGGTGAAATTTTATCATTATAGGGTGGTTGTGTACACACACTGCCAACACATTTATGTTCAAACACCATATAAAAGTGAATTTTTCATTTAGTTAATATTTGTATTATCATCTTTGTTTTAATTACAGACAACAATATTGCATGATTTAAAATGGTTTAATTTTTTACATGTACCAAGATTCAGAAAGTGAGTCGATTTAGTGAGTGAGTTGCATTAATTAAGGAACTACTCCAACTAATAAGTGTTTGTGATTCACTAAAAATAACCGTCTCATAGGTGTCATTCGTACTGAATTGGGATGTTCTAGTTGCATTGCATGTTTAAGTTTAAGTTTATTTGTTTACAGGGGCAATGCACATTAATAAACATAAATGTAAATGTGCCAGAATTAGCCAAAAAGGCTATATTTTATCTGTAGACCCTTGACAGTATGTTAAAAGGTCACCCTAAAAACAAAAACAGAGCATCATACACATATACACATCATATGGAGAGAGAGAGAGAAAAACAAGGAAGTAAAAGTTTTCAGGGGCTCCATTTCAGAAAAAAGTGTTTAGTTCACTAATAAGAACCCGCTCAAAAGAGTCACATTAGCTCGGGAATCAGACTTCACTAGTCACGCTTGTATGTTTTTGATTCACCAACAATAATCTGTATGTTTTGTTCTAAATAGTAATTCACTGAACACTTTCAGAACATTTTAGTACGGTGTTCATCTGCATCTGTGAAACAACGCACGTACGAGAACCATCAAAGGAACCAAGCGACATGAAAATGATTCGATTTGCTGTGTTTTTTTTAATGAGACGGTTCTTGGTTCGAAAACGTATTCATGTTTAAAACAAGTGATGTTGTTGGAGAACTAGCCAGTTCGTGTTCGAGGCCAACATGTGGGTGGCCAAATCTGGCCAAAGTAGAAAAAACCTGTTAAAAGATGTTAATGCATGCTAATGGTAGGCTGAAAGTAAGCCTTGTTCATGCACTTTCTACATCAGCGTTTTCTTTCCCATATTCACTATCACCAGCTCTCTCAAGTACTTATATTTATTCTTTATTTTTTGCAGGCAAAATGTGTGGAGCTCTAAGCTCCTCATGGCTGCAGCATGTGTAGTACGATAACAAACAAATCTGCTATAAATTCTACAAACCATTTATGAATCACTTTGGAACTGTATGTATTACATAAAACATTTCCCATAAAAACCATAGTATCAGAACATTCAATAGATACCCCAGAAATTTACAAACCAACTCGCTGCACTTATTACCAGCTTAACTGCACACAATCTGTTAAAAATATATTTAACTATAGGTTTACAGTCAAACTGCCAGATATTTTTAGGATGGGCTAAAAAATAAGCAATCTTTGCATAGGATACATTGTTGTCATCCAGCCAGCTATTGCTTGCTGTATGGGGCGGAGTGCATTTCTGTGTGTGTACAGCTGTGCAGCTTCTGTTTAGAATCTACTCCAGGGACGTCGCTTGACAGTAATCCTACTCCAACCCTGATCTTTCAAACACACTCACAGCTACGGTGTACAAAACAAAGAAATGCCTCTAACTCTAAATCGATTGTGACTATAAATAATGCTAACTAGCCATTTGTTAGTGGAAAACATCACTCACCTGTAGCCTGTTCAATCAATAGGTTCTCATTAACGTTATCCATCGTCATTATCATCTTGGCGTTAAGTGCAAGGCTTAACCTAAGCGTTAAGTTCCTCATGCCCGGCTAACAAAAAGTATGATCTAAGAAGATTTTCCCATTTAGGAAGATATTTTTTTATGAATGTTCTCTAAAGTCAATTTGTTAAAGGTTTTAATATCATTTTTCTTGGTTATGCAAACTTCAAGGTGATATTCTATTTTAGAATTTTGCAAACAATATGGTAATGTTAATTTTCAGTGTTCTCTCTTCAATATTTAAGTGGTAACATTAAGCAGTAACATTTAAAAAAATGTTTGTTGAACATTCAACTAAAGCATTTCAGTAAATAATTGTTTGTGCAAATATTTTATTAAAGACCAGATCAATTTAAATGAACATTCTATTATGAAGAATGTTTGTTTATAACTTTGAGAGAGCCTTGCCAGCCACAGTTCTGGGAACATTATATTGCATTTGTTTCAGTTTGATCTATGCATTTATGCCATAAGTAATTCATGAGCACACCTTAAAATGGAGCAAATAAAACTGGAATAATACTTTTTCTCTGCATTTTGCATTGACACTGATATGCCGTGTCAAAGTAATTAGGATCACTGTATTTAAAGCACAATCTTAGTATCTCTTTCTCCGGGGAATGAGAACAAACAAGAAGCACTTTTTGTGTTTATGGCAAAACTAGAGCATTCCTCTCATCACTGTAATCTTGCAACTTCCATATTTGTCTCCTCACTGTCTGAGCTTTTGTGCATTTAAAATAATTAAAATACTTTAATTAAGCCCAGCATGCAATAACAGTCTTGGAGTGTTTAATTAGTTTAATAGTTTTGATTCAGCTGTAATACTTCAATGGTGAATTATATGTCCCATTTATCACAAGATGTAATAGCTCATTTTGCAGAATCATAGCATAACTAATAAATAAAAGGTCTTCTTGTGTTGTTTTTGAGGATTGTGGCGCACTCTAAATCCATGCTCCAGACATTACTGAGGCCTATGGGCTTTAAAAAGAAAATTAATTAGATTTTGACAAATAAAGCATCTGTATGCATCCTTTCAAAGATGAAAGCACTTGATTACCTTGATTCTTCAAAACGAGTTGAGCCAAATCTAGGACATTATGGTAAATTAATTTGCAGTTGTACGTAACATCATACAGGTAGTGAAGTAACAACCAGACATAACCTGACTTCAGTGGCGTATTTAATTATGTATCATGTAAAATAATATACCATGATTATAATGGAAATTTATCCTTAAAGCTGGCAGTTGCTTAGTAGGAAGAGATTTATACCATAACTGCAGCTTAGAGAAACAGGGCTTTAACTATTTAATGACACAATTATATTGTATTACTTTTTGACATCATAATGTGGGCTGTGAGTCATCACTGTTAATTAATGCTCGACAATGGCCAATGTTGTATTGCACCGCGGGACGTCAGAGCATTCATGAGGTATTAGACAAAGCATTCTCCAAAATACTCACTTTTAAATAAGCATTCATTTGAAACAGATCAAACTGTGAGCTCAAAATGAGGTTCTGAGAGAGGGTGAAAAGAGCGGCTCCAGTATTGAGCAAAAGGGCTGTTTTGTATGTACAGACACAGAGCTCATTACAGAAGAGGCAGAAGCCAAATCCTTCAGTGCCCATAGGCAGGGATTTACCGAGGAGGAGATAAAAGCTGGTTCATGATCGCAATAGAAGTACATGCTTGGTCACTGCACTTAAACACTTCATTGTTTTGGCATTCAGTTGAAATTGTGTGAGCACAATTGTTTCTGTCAAATTACATCTCTGTTCTTATATAGAAAGGAGTTTTACGGTTGCTGTGGAGAAAGTACTGTAAAACACATGGGCTAAGTTGGGAAGCTGTAAGAGGGAATTTTGCACTCTTCGAAAACCATTGTTGTTAACACTTTATGTGTGCTTTGCAATTGCTTCTAAAATGTGTGACCTCTAGCTGCATGAACACAATTCATTAGCAAGATGCAAGGCCATCAGTGAAGTCTTAAAATAGCTGCAAAAATGCATGCATTTTTGTGAGTATGGAGCTATGCATTCATGTGGGCAAAGGTTTTGTAATATCAAGAAATTAAGTTAATTTCCTACTGTAGGTATTGACATTGATTCCTAGATGTGTTTGATTTGCCCCTTCATTTTCTTTAAAGCCATTCCCGAAGATTCAAGAATATGGCGAGAAATATATCAATGCTAGACTGCGTACATGACAGATATTCTTCTTTGACTTTGTAATCCCATGAAAGTATAACTACCTGGAGGCTGTATTTGTGTAGGCTGGTATACATTTTCTTGATGTCTGATTAAGAATATGGTAAAAAAATCAAACCTCAAGGGCGAGGATGAGAGATGAACAACAAATAAGTACATGCGTATATCCTCTTAATAACTTTCTGGGGTTCTGTTGTTTCCCTTATTATGTTTAATATCAAGAAGATTAAGTATGCAGATAGTACATTGTATTGCAGAGAGCAGTCACGGAATATGGAGTAGTCCTCATTACATATCCCTCACCAGTCTAGCGTTTAATATTTGTAGAACGTTGTAAAATGATGAAAATTAAACTGCTCGGATTCATTAGCTCTATGTGTTGCAGCAATAAGAAAGTAATTAAACCACTGTAGGCATTATGATGCTCCAGTTAAGAAAGAGGCTAAGTTCTTTGAAATTGTGCTGTAAGGAAAAATGGATCAGCAGATTTTTGATAATGTTGTTTTAGATTAACAAAAAGACAAAGGCCATAATGTTGTCTTTTTAACCTCTCGCAGATTTACAATGGTCTCACTGTTTGTTAATTTTTTTTTTTTAATGCTTGATTCTGATCAGTCATCGTGCCCTCCAGTGGTCGGATATTTTCTAATAGAGTGCAACAGTTGAGTTTCGGAAGTAAAAACTTCATTTATTTTCTGCATAGGGAAATAGATTTTTTGCGGATAACTTATAAAACTTTAAAAACAGACCTGTTGTGCTCCGAGATTGTTGATTGATCAATTGTTGAAGTCATCTGTTCACATTATTTCAACTTACTTTAAAAAAAATGATGTTTAACAGCAGTATTTGTAGTCGAAAACTACATTACCCATGATGCTGCATGGAAAATTCCACCAATCAGAAAGCTGTGGTGAGAAAATCATATCAAAAGAGCCTTCTCCCTACACTCTCAAAATACTTAAACTAAAAAAAAATTATATATTGTTTCTATAGATGTAATTAACAACTTTAAATAAATAGCTTTATAATTATCTATCATTTTTAACTCAATTGTCATTTGCAGTGCTTCATGGGATTGTAGTTCTTTCCCTCAATATAGCCATTAGGTACACAGCCTTTGTCTTTTTGTCAAATTGTTGCATCATATCAAAGTATTTAATGTTGTTATTCACCTTGTAACCGGTTGTCTTTGTTCAAGGTTTATAATGCTTTAATGAAGACTTTTTTTTATCCCTATGGGAAAAATATAAATGTCTATAATAATTTCAGTGTATATAAATATTTTATTTGGTAAGTAGCCATGTTAAGTGAGATAATATCCAGTAAGATCAAATAAACCCCTTGAGTTCAGAGATAAATATATATCCTGATCACCCTGTCTGGGTAGATTTTGTGATAATAACCGATTGACGGTACGTTTTCTCATATTTATTCAATTTATAGGGAACTTACAAGATTCTTCATCAAAAATTTACAAAGAAATGAAGCAGCTAGCAGCCACTCTCAGAGAACAGAAAGCCAAAGTACAGAAAGAAAGAAAGAAAGAAAGAAAGAAAGAAAGAAAGAAAGAAAGAAATGAGGACATGAATATGTGCTGAACAATAACAGTGCATCATATTTCCAAGCAGAGTCTTATTGGTTTGTTTATTGAAGATGGTGAAAAACTCATTTTATGGATAGTAATAAACCTCTCTGTTTATTGAATACACAGATCAATTATAGACTGGGGAATCAAAACTATAATCTTTTTTCCCTCCTGTGAACACAGACCCACAATTCTGCTTCGGCTGATGACGAACAAATGAACCTCTTTGTTGGAGTTTTTTCAGAGTCTAGATATAAAAGAACACTATGATAACAAAGGTTGAATTGAATTCTCTTTGTCTATGTCTGTTTGTAAAGAAAAGCTTTTTTTCACTTAGTGTCACAACTGTTTCATGTTTTTCCTCCATCTGTTGCCAAAGAGCTTTGGCATGCAGCTTTCATCTCTACTCTACTTCACTATCATACATTTGTTCTGACCCCAGCGAGGACAAACGTGATTGAACATACCTTGTTCAGAGAAACATAAACATCCTGTTACAATCAGAGCAGGCAGAGGGCAGGCCAATTAAAATTGCACTTGCAACAATGGATGCCTGAAACTGAAACAAACATTAGACTAGTTGGACGGAGTGAAAAGCATGATTCATATGATGGCAAGGTCACTGTGTCACTCAAAAAAACAAACAAAAAAAAGGTCCCCATAAAACAGTGTACATGCAGATACATCAGCTTCCAAAATCACCTTTGATTTGCTATGATGGCAAATTAGTATTGTTCAATCTTATGTGCTCTAAATCATGTAACCCCCCGCAGATGCCTTCCCTGTGCACTCTGAAGTCGGCTCGTAAAAACACAGACGGCTAGCTGAATTTCCAAATCTGCCGATTTGATTAATGTCAAAAAACAATAACCATCAATTACTTTCACAGCGACTTCCTGACAGCCAGTTGCCCATACGCTGCGATATTTGATTTCACATTAACCAACTGCTTACATGAATAGTGGCACATTTCATAGTAGCTGGCAGCTCGCTATCTCTTTGTTAATCTGTTTTTTATTAATGTAAATAAGTGGCAATTGTGACATCCTCTGGAGAAAATAAAAACACAATTTAAAGATATTTATGCTCTTTGAACTGACTTAAATTGTTTAAACATTTGTTCAATAAAACATGTTAATGGCTAAGTGTATGTTGATTTCATTTAGCTGCTGTTTGTGACTTATGAGTGACTTGTGAGCAATTTATTTTGTGTGTATATATATTTTTTTAAATAGTTCTGATTCTATCTATCTATCTATCTATCTATCTATCTATCTATCTATCTATCTATCTATCTATCTTTATTTATTTTTTATAAATCTTTCTCTCTTGGGAAAAACATACAAAAAGTTTGTCGTATAGCTATTTGTTTTCGCACAATTGCACAGAACGGATTAAGTTTCTCCATTTTGATTTATTGTTTTTATTGTACGTCTATAACAAAGTTGAACATGAGGAATGAAGTAGAGGTATGATTATTGATTGCATCCAGCAGGTTTTAGTTATAGCAGAAAACCCGTCAACACCTGTCATGCGGTACTGGAAGAACAGCAGTGAGAAAGTCAATGAGAAAGAAAAAAGCAAGAGAGAAAGGCGGCAGGAGAAAAGAAAGGAGAAAGAGAGAGAAAGAGTAAGAGGGTGGGGAGGATGAGGGACCTCGCGAGAATCGACTCAATTCTCGTAAATCGGAAATCAATTCTCAGCCAGGTTTCACAACAGTCTGAAATCTTCTATCATCATAATGAAGTATGAAAACACAAAGGAGGAGAAAAAAAACAAGACTTTTGTTAAGTTTTACACATCAATATAATGTCTGTGCTTCTCTCTACATAAAAAAAAGCCGGCCCACGTTTGTGCAAGTGGTGCATGTAGCCTGAGGTACCACCAAAAATGACATGGCATTCCTAAAAAAAGGAATAGGAATTTGTCTGCCAGTCAGGGCCTGTTTTTAAAAGATTGCATTGTTATCAGTCCAACGTGAAGCAAAATCACATCACTGAATATCAGTAGTCTTGCTTGTTTACACAGCAGTTCTATAGCCAAGAAATTCAGTAACTTCAGACGAAAAACTTTCAGACAAATTGGCCAGTTAGTTTGTACATTGTACACAAAAATGTTCTAAAACAAGCCAAACCATCAGTCTTCGTGTGGCCCTAAGCAACACATAGACGGAAATAGAATATATTCCAGCCAAGTGTTCTGAAATTACTCCACTCCAGGTTTCTTGTTCCTCATTTGCTGATTCATATGTTCCTATGAGAGATAACATAAATGCTTTAGCCTGGAACATAAAGAAAACAGGCAAGTGAAAAAGTTAAAGGCCTCTGCAGTTAAAGTTTCACTAACTTTCCTTGTGATTTGTCCAATCAGAACTGATGAATAAAAAAAGTTTAAACATTTTTCACACCTAAAAAAATATATATATGTGCAATAAAAAAGTGTTGTCATTAGTAATTCATGCAGTGTCATCTATGCTATTCTTTGCCCTTGTGAATGACTTTATGTAGAGGAAACATCCAGGGAGTTGAGAACATATGTCATGCTGATTAAAGTAATCCCAAGGCACAACATCTTAAAGAAAATTCATTCAAAGTTATTGAACATGTTAACGCATACGGTTAAAGATAAATTATGCCATGCCGATGCTTTGACTTCTCTCAAGTTTATTTAGTATGTTGGTTGTGCCCTCTGCATACATCTAGATAGAGGGTGAGTGAATTTATTAGCTCATTCAGAGGGACTTTACCAATTTGAACAGGTTTTTATTAAAATGTTGTGTACACTAGAAATTCAAAATTTGGTGTCAGAAAGGTTTTTAAAAGTAGTCTCTTATGCTTACTAGGGTTGCATTTATTTGATCAAAAATACAGTAAAAACAGTAATATTGTGAAATATTAATACAATTCAAAATAACCTTTTTTGTTTTAATATATTTAAAAATATTATTTATTCCTGTGATGGCAAAGCCGAATTTTCAGCAGCCATTGCTCTAGTGTCACATGATCTTTAGGAAATCATTCTAATATGCTGATTTGGTGCTCAAGAAACATTTATTATTATTAATATTGAAAAGAGTTGTGCTGCTTAATATTTTTGTGGAAACAGTGATAATTTTTTTCAGGATTCTTTTATAAATAGAAAGTTCAGAAGAACTGCATTTATTTCAAATGGAAATATTTTGTACTGTCACTTTTCTTGATCTAATAAAATAATTTCCTATTGACCCAAAACTTTTATAGTCGTGTATATGTTGTTCCTGATGTCTTATGAAGGCTCTATTCGATAAATTGATGGATCTTGTGCATCTTAAAGTATGACATTTATATTTTTTCCAAGTCAACCAACTTATTTCTGTAATCAGTCCAGCCCACTATAGTGTGACGTTGGATAAGTTGGACAATGCATCTTCTTTACCTGGACTGTACGTAGAAAAAAACTCCAAACAAAACAATGAAAACTCTTGAAAGTTCACACTTTTGGACAACATTGTGGTTTTTATTTGGAGCTCTGGGGAAAATTGAATCTATTTCATGAAGATTACACTCCTAGAGGCTGCAGATGGCTCTCACCGGGTTACATGCTTTTGATAATTGCTACTGCAGAGAGGCCTGAGGTTACAGCAGAGTAACGGAGCATTCCGAATGAGAGCCATCAAAGTGCTTTTCATTAGCCTCCTTCAGTCTCCTTATCAATTAACTCCTTTAAATCACACATTCACAAAGCTACCCAGACGTTCTGCGAATGTGGAACAGGACGTGAATACTCTGTCGTAGAGCACCCTCATCAAGACAACAGCCAGACATCTCACCTTTCCAGAGTTATTCTAGCGGGAGTCATCTAGTATCCTCAGCCTTTTACTTAGCAGTTGTCTCTAATAGCCGTGATTATGAATTATTAGTTATGCCGGCGGTTGGATTGACTTTATCAGCTCGAAAAACAGTGAGGTGGGAGTTTTCGAATGAGACCCTGTTTTGTCCCCGCCTGACAATGAGGCTGCAATTACTGATTTGCCATTTCCAGCGAGTTCCAGGCCCATTGTTTTAAAAGGTGCCGAGGCAATGATTGATGCGGATGTTTTTGTAGCTGTAATAGAAGCCCTGTCACTGACAGTGAAGACGTGATGGCTGCATTGTGCTTTTGTGGGGTATCCATCTATCAGATTGTCATATGGTGGCATGCTTTGCACCGATAAGCTAATTGCCTTTTATCAAATAAAAGAAAGCAAAAATTGTCAGATCGATAAGGCTATCTTTAAAATGGCCTAATTGCTTAAAAAATGGGAGGAGAAAGTATGAATGTGGCTATTAGAAATGTTTGCAGGGATAATTCGCTCATTAAAGGCAAGCCTTGATCCACAGATGCACTGATACAGTTAGCATTGAAATCTGTTCTACACGCCAGCGCTTTAATTGCACATTCACGGCACGCGTGATGGAAGAACATCCAGTCTCAGTAGGACTCGAGATAACCCTTAACTCATCTAGCACACTCAAAATACGGTTCTAGTACAGTAATTTTGTTCTTAGGCTCTATGATTACAACCAACATGCTACTTGTAACAACCAAAAATCATATACACAGTGTTTGCCATTTGGATACATTTGGATTGGAATCACTGCCATGACTGATATGTTATTTTTTGCCCTTGCATAATCTTTTATTGTTATTTTGTAGAAAAAAAATATAATATTTGTTAATATTATGAAAACTTTTGTGTAGCAAATTTTGTAGTACAGGTGGACAATATAATAGGCTATTTAAAAAAAAATTCTATCTTGAAAAATCTATTTAAATACAAATGCTGTCAAATGATTAATCGCGAATAATCGCATACAAAATAAAAGTTTTTGTTTGCATAATATGTGTGTGTTCTGTGTATATTTATTATGTATATATAGGCTAAATACACACACATACATACAGTAGCCTATATATTTTGAAAATATTTACATGTATTTACGTCTATATTAATATTCATATAATTTATATTATAAATTAAAATAAAAATTTTCTGAAATATATACATTATATATATATAATAAATATACACAGCGCACATACATAAATTATGAAAACAAAAACTTTTATTTTGGATGTGATTAATCACGATTAATCGCTTGACAATATCACATGTTCAGTAAGTTTTCTTTGTGTTTTCATTTGGCCTGTTCCCCTGTGACCTAGGCCGTATCTCAATACCAAGTATGCGCATCCTCGGTAGTTCGGACTTCACAAGTTCAACTTGGGAGTCAGAACTCCCGAGGAAGGGAGGACACAAGTCCGGTAATTCTGCGAATGGAACAGCAGCATACTTGATAACGTCAGTCAGCTCGTCTAAGTTATCTACACTGTATTACAATATGACAATATAAGATATCAAACACCACTGCCTCTTTTTGTTTTCATGTAAACATATTAATAGCCGCAAAAATGTAGTTCAGGGAACGTACATACATTACAGTGAAACAAAATATTATATCAAACAGTGTTACCTCTTTTCTGTTTCTTTTAAAATATTAATAGCCACAAAAATGTGGTTCATGCAATGCGTACACTTATTACAATTAATCAAAATGATATCAAACACCACTGCCTTTTCGTTTTGTTAAATGTCAGTTTTAATGAACAATAATAGCCATTATAAAAGTAAAAGTATAAAGCATAAGAGACTTATGTAATAGGAAATAAAGACAAAATCAAACAATTGTCAAATGTACGTAACGTTAACAAAGAAGCTAATTTTCAAATAGGCGCTATCTTTAAATAAACCGATTTGAGTTTTAAACAACTTCATTCTCGCCAGAAATACGGCATTTCATGACACAATAACAGTAATATTTTGAAAATTTTTCGGTTTTCCCCTCCGCCAGTAACGCTCACTGATTGGTGCGAAATGCATTCTGGGATACCTGGCTGCCTCAATTTTGCACAATTCACTTCTGGATGCATCCTTGATAAAAGGGGCGGAGCAAGAACACATCCGGGGATTTGAACACAGTACTTGGCTAGATGTGAACTTTGAATTGGAACAGTACTTGGGCAACTACTGATGATGTTTCACAAGTCCACAAGAACACAAGTACAGACAAGAACGCATATTGAGAAACGGCTCTAGTTTTCCTTAGTTTCCTGATTATAATTTTGTTCACCTGTGTCTTGTTAATTTACTCATTAGTCCCTCTTTGGTTTAGTACTTATAGCCCTGCCTTTCCTCAGTTTCTTTGTTCTGTCTACGTCGTGTAAAGAGGTTGTGTTCACTTATTTTTCAATGTGTATTTATTAAAGACTCTGTTTATTTTACTATCTGCCTCCTTTGTGCTCCTGTGAGCTTCTTCCTCCCGGCAACCTGTGACAGACAGCACTATTAAATGCATTTTTTTTAATAATAATTATTAGTAAGTGTATATCTTTCTTACGTTTTACTTGATTAGACCACATTACATTTCTCAAAGCATTTCAACAGAAACGTTAAAAAACTAATAAAATGCGAAAGCACATAAAATTACTAAAATTCAAACTAAATTTAAATCTAAAAATAAAAGGCAATTCAAAATATTAATAAATATAATCTTTTGATTTGACTAACCTTTTAGTATTTCACATATCAGGTATATTCAACTCTTACATTATTTTGTTTCCTCCTGTTAATGTTTAATGGATTGTTCTGTACTGTTTTCCCCTTTTTGGACCTCATGTTTGTTTTTATCAGAAAACTAAATAAAGTTTATAAAACATCTATTTAATTAATCATTTAAATGTTATTAAGAATATATCTATAAAAATAAATAGAAAATAAATAAATAGTGTGTGTGTGTACGTACATGAATGCAAAATGGAGATTTTAAGCAGATTGATCCTTTTTGTTATCACAGACAGTCTTATTTCTCATTGACCTAAAGAATGAACCACTAGCAGAGCAGTACATTATATACAGAGCCCAGTGAATCTCATCTCTTTCCAACAGACAACATTTGGATAATAATGGATTAATTTGACATAATTATTTCGTCTTAGGCGCAGACCTCTAGTCACGGCTATAAGAAGATGCAGCGATGAGCTAATTTACTGTATTGTCAGAGGGCCTATCATGGCTTCTTATTAGGCTGCATAGCAAATCCTAAGCTAAATGATCTGTGTCTGGCCTTCCGAGGGAGAAAACGGCATTCTGCAGCACAAGATCCGCCAGCGCAAATGAGATGCAAGATTTGAAGAGAAATCCTCTCCCCCATACAGATATAAAAGCAAGGACGTGCACACAGCCGCCTCACGATCCAAACATTGACTCATCAGCACACGCCACCTGTGAAAACACCAAGCTATTTTCACAAGAATAAAGAGATGCACCAACTTGCGCGTTTAACTGTTATGCGCCACACTTAATTCCAGCACAGTTGTGTACGTGTCCTAAACCTACAATTTATCACATAAATGCCAGATAAACCTAATCACTATGCTAACATTTGCAGCTCCAATTGTGCCAAACACAGAAGCGTTAATTAATCTAATGTTGTTGCGGCAGACGCACGCAGTAGCACATGCAGTCACGCTGTGGGAGTGATTTGTAAGGCACCATGTGGGGCTCTAATCTGCGGGTTGCAGCGGGATCTTTACAGCCTGCTCATGGGCCCGAGTGGCAGAAATTAGGCCCAAATTCAATCAGTCGTACAGGCAGGCCCGGGCTTTTCCTGCAGGCCTCAAGGTGCCTTGGGACGCAAGCTCCATCTGCACTAGGGGTACGGAGAGCTTGCCTCGCGGCGCTGGGAGTTATGAGTATTGCGGGCCGCCATCTCTCCGCACATTAGTGTCATGGCTAAACTAAATAAGGACTCAGGGTTCGAGTGTTTAGCTGAGGAGTAATTTAATTTGGGCAACAACGTGCTGTTGTAAATCACAAGGATGAGACAGTGGACTGCATCTGGAGAAGGGTATTTATCTCAAGGCAATACCAGAACATTGAGTTAAAAAGAAATCACACCCTGAGATTATATTTCCGGAGACAGCGTTCGGATCTCTGTATTTCTGCCTTATTTGGAAGCCGAAGTAAATACGGAGCCAGAGCCAAAAACAGCTCCTATTTTTCAAGCAAGTTAACTTTCATACGGTCATTGTTGAGGGATTTTTGCAGCGGCATCGAGCGCTGAGAGCACTGTATTACCCGATTGCATCAACTAATCCGCCAACCTATTTGCTGAGGAATATACAGAGCAAGACACTGGAGAACGCATTCGCGTCTGACTCGGTCGTCTGTGAAATTGATAAGCCACAAGAGATCGACCGTTTTTTACGAAGCCACAAACACGCATAAAATGTTGTGGAACACAGAAGAGCGGGAAAAGCAGGAGCCATATGCACCGTACTCAGGTAAATTGTCTGCATATCTCAAATATAATTCATCATCCCCAGCTGCAGTCCTGGCATATTCATTTTTCTC
Organism: Barbus barbus; assembly: GCF_936440315.1. Classification (NCBI taxonomy): domain Eukaryota; kingdom Metazoa; phylum Chordata; class Actinopteri; order Cypriniformes; family Cyprinidae; genus Barbus; species Barbus barbus. The sequence continues at coordinate 10,060,990 of NC_136754.1, forward strand.
TCTCTCTCTCTCTGCACGCTGAAGGATCGTGGGCGATGTGATAGGGTGCATAGGTTGTCCCTTGAGAACAAACTGACATGATTGGAGCTCCCATTAAAACCAGAATGAAAAGTCCTCACAATGGGAGAAACTCTTGGGAGCAAAATCGGCCCTGGAGACCGGAATAATCCCAGGGTTTTTTAATCAGCAGGTGAGAATCTTGCATACCTTTGCAACATTCATGGGTAATAGAATTGATTCTGCAAGAGTGAAATGTACGGACTGTGCAAATTAAAAGAAAAAAGGTTAGGGCAACATAAAATAAAAAGCTAATCCACAGCTGGAGTTTATTCTTAGGTGCAAATGGGGTGTAGTTAGGTTGTAGGAGCTTTAGCCGCACAATCAGTGCAGGGGTTTGTGATGCAGTGCTCCATTGGGACCTAATTTACAGAGAGAGGTGCTCCACAATACTACAGAGCAAAACCCCAACAAACAAACTACTTACCGATTCATTTATTCCGGCACTCATGCACAGGAGACACAACTATTTTCACTTTTACCTTGTGCTTCAGGAGCACCATTTCAAAAGGTTTTTTCCTGCAAATCTTTTAAAGAAAGAAAGAAAGCAAGCCAGCATGTAAATAATTCTTTAGGTTCTTATCAACATACATTCATGAGTATAGATTTAAGGCTTTGGTTAAGATGGCAGTCTATAACTTTAAATATTCATATGAAGCATGCATTGTAGATTTAGCTTTAGAGAAATGTACTTTTTCAGTGAAGTAGCAGAGCAACACTGAGTCGCTCTTGCATGTTTTATGTGTCTTGGTTTTCAATAAGTTTGATTGTAAATCATAAAGATTGTTATTTGTGTTTAATGCCTTCAAAAAAAAACATACAATGGGGTTGTTACAAATTATGTTACATTTCGGTTGTACTTTATTTACAGTATGTGCACATATGTGTACTTATCTAAGAAATAAATGGTAATATGGTAATAATAAATGGTAATAGTTAAGGTCAGGGTTAGTACCTAGTTATTAACCAGTTATTGTAAGTACTATAACAAGTCCTTGAATATCTTAGAATGTGCTATGTCCACTTCTGATTTAATGGGTCTGAGCTGACATGGATCTCTCAAGTGATGATTCATATTTTCCTGCATGATTTGAGAATCTTCCAAAGAGCATCTTTTTTTGCTTCAATGGAAGCGAGACAAATGTGAAAAAGAGCTGTCACAAATTTTCTTATTTGATCAGTGACCTAGAAAAAGTGTGAAATCCTAACTATTTCTCATTATTACACAGCACTATGTAATAGTTGATTATAATTGGTCAGTTGTGATATTCAGTGGTTGGATATTTTCTAATATTTACTGTTATCCTTGGCAGCTCTGTATATCTGGGTAACTGAAACAGCACTATTTTCATGTCACTCAAATCACACCACAGACTTTCTCTTTTTTAATAAAAACACAACTGGCACTATTTTGCAACTCAATTGAAGTTAAAATGACCTTTTCAGTGATTGATTATGTATAAATGGGTGCAGTATTAATATTAATCTAACATTGTTACAGTGTTTTTCTTGTTGCCATGCTGATTGTTTTGTACACTGAAATGTTTTGAAGATTTAAGATAATATACTGGTAAAACTGTATTGAAAAATATAGCTTTTTTTGGGTTTTTTGGTATGTCACTGTTTACTTTGCAATAATGAATGTACCTTGATGAATGTAGTCACATGCTTCATTTGTGGCACGTTACTTTGTTTTAAAACATTCAAAATCCTAAAACTAAAATTTTGAACCAGACTTTCACTGTGACATGTATCTAGTTTATCAGGGTGCTTTGTATGGTACCAATCTCTTTTTCTTCCAGATGCTGAATGCAGCATACATTTGACTTCACAGTAAAGCTGTCATTTATAACCACTCTAAGCAAAATAATAGATTTGAAGGTTTGGGAATATTATTCAATTTTACAGCCCACCGTGAAAGAGGGTTTTTATTTCCCTTACAGATATGACTCCGTCTGACCAATTGCTGTTCCTGGTAATATACAATAAAAAATATCAAAATGCATTTTTGCAGAACAGGAAGGGCAAGAATTGATCCCACTCTTCCATTACAGAAGCAAACAGCGGGCTAGAGGGAGAGGAGGAGAGATGAAAGAACATCAATGCGGAGAAAATGTGCAAAGCCACAGAGAAGCACTGCCCGGCATAATGACTCAGCTACCGCGCAGGGACCAACAACTTTCTAAAGCATCTCAGACATTAGACAGAGAGACGGGATGCTCCTTGCCCAGTACTCTAGCTGTGGGCGCTGCCTGATGCAATTAAAACAAGCCTACAGAGCCTGTTTGGCGCAGACGCAGACACAGTGAGGTGCCTCGTACTCCTGAAGTATCACATCAGTGTTGTAAGGCCGACTGGGCCCTAATCTACACTTTTTCAACAGCCGGCACACCATGCATAATTAACACACATTACTAATTCAAACCTAAAGTGGTTCCCATGTAATCTACTGCAGTTCACTTTAATTAAACACATGTACTCTCGAACGATCTGCAACCGTGTAATGTGTGAATGAATAAAGAACAGCAGTGGGATTGCGGTCATGTGCAACTGCAGACCCATAAACCAAAAACGAGCTGGATAATTTCAGGGCATTTTAATATTACGCAATACACTGGACCCAAAATGTATTTGGACACTTTTGGACACTAAAAAATTTATGAATTTAGTTACACATAAAATAAAAGAGGCATCTCCAAACAAATTATGCTTTTCTGAGATAACTTCACTTTAGCGAGGTACGATATTTTTGCAATGATATTAAAATTTAACTAACTGGTTAAGAAGGTGATTTTTAGTGGATGTATGAAGCTGATCATTACAATAATATATTCCACTAAAAACTAAATTTAAAATACACACACACACACACACAAAAAAACATTTGTTAATGTTGTTAATTGCTAATTTACTCACCCTCAAGTTCTTCTAAACCAGTAGGAGTTCCTTTCTTCTGTTGGGCATAAAATAATACATTTTGTAGAATGTTGGTAAAAAAAACAAAACAAAAAAACAGTTGATGGTCCCCATTAACTTCCATAGATGACAGAATTTTCATATTTGGGTGAACTAATCCTTTAAGTGTCCAAATGTTTTTGGAGCAACTGTGTATTTTTAATCTGCATGACTTTAAGAATTCAAAACATATATAAGTAAATCTTGGGATTGTGCATAAACAAGACGTGTTTAAAAGCAAATCCTTTATCAGCTGGTGTCATAAAGTATACATGAAGTATAGGCCGAAACTCTGCAGTGATTTGTAAGCGAGCGTTTGAGATTGCCAGGAGCCAGGCTGACCTTTGACCTCTCCTGAAACACATTATTAAGATAAACCTTTTAAGGAAAAGTCGGAAGACTGGATTTACTCTATTGTGCTTTAAACACAGTAATGGAAAGGCAAGCCTTTGCTGGAAAGTGTTATCAGACAGATGACCTACTGAAATATCAGTGTTGTGACCCACGCTGCCCCTGCATTAAAAACAGTTGTCTCCTCACAGAGCAAGTCGGCTGGAATGGAAAAAGACTCTTTGCTAAATTTGACAAAGGATCCTTAGTGAACTGAAATTGTGTTTTCAATGCAACTTCGCTCATTTCCTTCTCTCCTCCTTTACTGTTCCAGTTCTGCACAGGCTCATACATGTACACTGAAATATTCTGAGGCAACACGTTGTGGGTGTTACGAAGGTGAAGTTCAGAGACAAATTATGGAGGTGTAAGAAAGGCAACACAGGAAAATGATACATCTGTTCTATTGCTGCTCAAACATGTACTTTGACACAATTACCTTGTGTGAGTGAATTTTCACCCTTTGGCTCGTGAGAGGTACAGCATGCCGGTGACAGGTGGGAACGGAGCTGAGGATTGCCTCCAAAGAGCTTGGAGAAATTGACAAGCTGCTAGAGGGATAGCAGCAGTTGATACTTCACTGCCAACAAACATCTCAAGCTTAGTGATATGACTGCCTATCACTGTTTTAAAGGGGTGACCTGTGTTGTATGTCATACACCAGCAGCATGCATCTTTTTAAAGCTAAATTATTTTTTCATTGGTCACATTATGGTAATAAATACCCACTGTTTAAGAAAATGTAAGAATAGAAACTATTATTAGGGTGCAGTCAAGATATCAAGTCAGTACTATACTGGCATCCAGTGGCTGATATGGGAAGATTGTGGGAATGCCTAAAGCGATTCTACTTCTCTACAACAAATTACCTTCTTACGTTCATATATGACCATTTACACACACATTTGTCCATGCATGTGGAATGAAGCATGAATAATTCATCAACTTGGTCAGCATTTTATATATCAAATCCTTTGCGGTCTATATTAAAGGAATAGTTCACCCAGAAATGGACATTATGTCCAAAAAAAAAATTTTTTTATTTTATTTTCTAGAATATACAATGAAAGTCAAAGAGCCCCTGTGTTGTTTTGGACCCAATTGACTTTCATAGTACTGACAAAAGAAATAACCACAGAACAAATAAAGTCATAAATTAAGTCTGTAACAGTAAATGACAATTCTACCTTCATTTTTTGTTTTTGTTTTTTGGATGGTCTCATGATAAGACAACTATTTTAGGAGATGATGATTTTGTATGAATTAGTAAAATGAGATTTGTAGCTACAGAAACATAGGGCCTATACCATTTAATTTTTTTTAAAGGGATAGTTCACCAAAAATCTCCATCTGATTTTAGGTTTCTATATGCTGACAACGAAAGATATTTTTAAAAATGTGGGTAAGCTGTTAATGGTACCCACCGACTTCCATAGTAGGCCGTTGGAGGAAAAAATACTAGATATGGCTACCATCAACTGCTTGGTCACCTAAGTTCTTTAAAAAATTTGTTTCAGCAGAAGAAAAAAAACTATGGGAGTTTGGAACAACATAAGGGTGAATTTTATTGATTGATTGCGTGAACTATCCCTTTAAGCTTGAAGATCCACCCTTAAAGGGGACATAACACACACAGTTTCACCCAATCTCATGTTAATCTTGAGTACCTATAGAGTAGTATAGCATCCTTCATATCTCTAAAAAAAGTCTTTACTTTTATCATATTTATAAAAGATACAGCTTTACGATTATCTCCGGAAAAGGCAGAGCTCCTAGAGGCACGCCGTGGGCGGAGCTTAAGAGTGACGAGCATTTGAGCGCCGATTGCCAACAAAACAGACATTTGATGCCGTTTCTCTTACCGCCTGTATTTCTGAATCATGACCGGGATCTTTTATACCTGGGACTGCTCCATCTTTCAGTATCAAACGATGTGCAAATCCAGCGTTGAACTGGGCCTAGTTTATAAAACGTTCATCAAAAAACACACTTGAGAAACTGTTGCTGCCCCGAAAAAACAAACTGCATCCATTGTTTATGTAATGCTGGGTTCTTCGGGAAGTTGAACAAGGTTATCCTTCCCTCACAACCCTTCACGAGCAAATCCCGTGCAGTTCAGCCGAAAGAAGCGCGTTGATGAGCGCGCCCTGGTCAATGCTTTCATGATGGCGCTTTCTTCCGGGAGAAATGCCCATATAAGGAGTTCCACCCTCGTTTACGTCATGACGAGCCATGATCAAAAAAACAAAAAAAAACCTCTCCGAAACTTGTACAAGTATAAGATTTTGGCACAGAAATACTGTCATACGTCCAAATAGTTTTTTGAAACTTTGTCCATGCTTAGCATTAGAGCCCAACTCATTAACAGTGTAAACAACTCTGACTGCATGAAACAGCATTGTACCCCCCCACCCCACACTGAATTCTTACGACTTAGCAACCAATTTGCTAAAAAATGGTTACGAATTTACATGAGTGTTCTGTTTGCTGACCTTGTGAGCAAAGTGAATGTAAAAGGAGATCCATAGATGTCAACTTTTTCTTCAAAGCCGGTCTTGAGTTTTGAATCACACAAGGACTGAAAAGACGCCGGTTCGTATTAAAATAAACATGCTATTAAATGTATGCTGTGTGCTGAGGCAGGAGACTCACTATACTCTGAATGTGCTTACGCTTATGTATTCAATTACCTCGCCCCAAGTTAATCCATGGTTCAACAACAATTTTAATTTCATGGAAGAGTACACAAATACCTGGGGATTGAAAGATTTATGCATTTTAATGACCTGGGTTACAGTAGGACACCTGCCAGCACCGTCTGCAGACCTTTTTGTACAAGGGCTCTAGTTCTGACTGGCGAAAATAACCAAACGCTCAGCAATCTATCAATCAATCGTGTTGCTATGATAACTAATGGTGTGAGGAGGTCCCAAGTCTCTGCATAAGTGCTCTCTCCATCAGTAACACCAGCAGGGATTCTCTGATGGCTCTTTATACATCCTGGTAAGAGAAGGGAATATTTCCTCCCAAAATCGGTGTGTGATAGAACAGAGATAACTGACATGAAACGTGTCTCTAAAAATGATTGAAAGCCTCAGTGCTCGCGCACGCTTGTGATTGTACTTCGGATAGGCGCAATAAATGTTCAAATGGAAGAGAAAGTCAGCATGTTTAGCAGAGAAAGAAACATTCTGTGAAACTTATCCAAATTGAGAACTCTCCTAGTGTGGTGCGGTCAATTTGATTTCGAACAGCTTGAAACACTGGTTAAACTATTTCTTCTTGTTGACTTTTCCTCACAGTCATGAATGTGCCTGCAAATCTTTGACACAGATGTGTTTTGGAAAGGCTGTACAAATTTTGGCGATTACAATGGTGTTGGGGTCAAATTCCCATTGGTTTCCATGCAATTTGTCAAAAAACACTTGAAGAACAGCAAATATTCAGAACTGTGGGGGAAAAAAACTAAACATTTTACCCTCAAAACCGGACAAAACAAAAAATGCAGAGGCTAAAAAAAAAATTATTTATACCAAGTAAAAATAATGTTAGTTATTATAGTTATTTGCATCCAAGTAAATAAACTGTCACTACAAAGTAGCCATGACAAAAAACATCAAAGAAAGCCAATTTTGAACAGAAATATGTGGCACAAATTGACCTCTAAAACAAATAGTTAATCATTTCTCATATTTTAAAGTTTTTATGTTTTTTTCATGACTACCGTGTTTTCGGTAGTGTTGATTTTTGGCAAATTGCACTGAAACCAATCTAATGCCCAACACAAATGGGGCACCCATATTATAAACACAAAAGGAGGGTTAAGCTAGAAAGAAATCTGCATTGACTGTTTTAACTCCTGTTTGTGACTAGACAGACTGGTGTCCAAATGTGTAAACTTGCTCTGATATTGCAAGAATGCAGACAAAAACAAAGCTGTCCCTGGTAGAAGCTCATTAAACTCCACTCAGACCATTTTAAATGCTAATTCTGCAGTGGCTCGTGGGCATTCTGCATTAATGCCAGCACTTTTTTTCTGAATCCAGAAGACTGGAGAGCATCACATGAATATCAAACATTGTGTATAAATTAAATTGGAGATTTTGACTGGAATGACTTCGAGCATCTGATTTAAATTTAAAATTCCAAATGCAAAGCCCACTTTGGAAAATGAAATGGTATTTGTACTTCAGAGCCATCAACTCTCTAGGTTGTTTTTATTCTGTAACAAGCACTTATTATGATGAGAGCTATTAAAGCCAGCAGTAGAGGAGACCATGTCAGCAGTGTCTGCAATGTCAAAAGCCCCTGCGAAACATCCAACCGGTGGCCTCTCTCTTCATAAAGAGGCTTTTCAGCAGGTTCTGCCAATGCCAAAGGTCAGATTACGCACATAAACGCTGTTGCTTTATCAGACTCGCCGACAGAGCCCCGCCAAACCCCTCACCAAGAAGCGGTGGCCCTCGGTTTCATATCGACAAGTGGGGAAAAAAATTATGAATATAATCGACTCGCACAGTCATGCCTGCTGACATTTTCAATCAATGTGCCTCTATAATTGATCAATCTGCTGCCGCTTCAAACTTCTAAACTGTTTCAACAAATAGCTTCAGACTAAATAGTTTTCACAAGACAAATCGGTGAGCCTAAAAGGGCATCATTAGATATTAAAGCAGAAGCAGCAACTTGTCTGTGCTGGCCTTGGGCGTTCTATTTAGAGTCAGTAATAAATGGTTTGCTCACCAGTATCATCTGTCGCCTTGCCTTGGCAGTCACTTACGCTTTTCTCTCAGGGACTTTACCACACACAAAACTGCAGCATAAGGCCTATATTGGCTTATATGAGCATAAGGTAAATATCAGGATAAATAATAGCAAATGCTGTGGGAAAGAAAACAGTTGAAAAATGAAAATTCATAATTTACTCAAACTTTGATCCATTTTTTTTTTTAAAGAAATTAATACTTTTATTTAGCAATGGCAAATTACTGCCAGTTTTGATCAAGTTCAAGGGTTACTCCACCCCAAAATGAAAATTTTGTCAATCACTTACCCTATTGTTGTTCCAAACCAGTAAAAACTTAGTTTGTCACAAATTAAGATATTTTTGATGCATTCTGACAGCTCTCTGACCCTCCCATAGAGAGCAATGTAATTAACACGATCAACGTCCAGAAACGTAGCAAGGAGATCGGTAAAATAATCCATGTGACATCAGGGGTTCAACCGTAATTTTACGAAGCTACGAGAATACTTTTTGTATGGAAAGAAAAAAAAAAAACGATTTTAATCAACAATTCATCTCTTCCGCGTCAGCGTAGCGCCATTTTGGAGAGTATCCACTGCACGCAAACAGTGTATGACGTTCTGTGTCAGCCGCACCACACAGATACGTTTTCTACGTCATTTACGCATGGGATTTGAACAAAAACAGCGTAACCGTGTGGTGCGGCTGACACAGAACAGCATACGCAGTTTGTGTACAGTGGATACTCTCCAAAATGGCGCTACACTGACGTAGAGGAGATGAATTGTTGAAGTTATTTTTTTTCTTTCCATACAAAAAGTATTCTCATAGCTTCGTAAAATTACGGTTGAACCCCTGATGTCACATGGATTAAGTGATTAATGACCATTTTTATTTTGGGGTGGAGTAACATTTATAATGTTACAAAAAAAAAATTACACAAATAAATACTGTGCTTTTAACTTTTGAATAATTTCCATTCTTTTTTCAGGACTCAAAAGAAAACCTGAAAAAAGTCATCTCCGTTTCCACACAAATATTTAAGAAAACTACATCTAAAGGATCTTGTGACACTTAAGATTAGAGTAATGGCTGTTAAAAAAAACAGCTTTGCAATCACAGGAATAGTTAAAAAATATAAAGAAATGGAAAACTTCTTTTAAATTGTAATAATTTTTCATGATATTACTGTTTTTACTGTATTTTCGATTGAATAAATGCAGCCTTGGTGAGCATAAGAGGCTTCTTTCAAAAGTACGAATAAGAAAAATCTTACAAGGCACAAATTTTTGAACAATAGTGTATGTTTTTACATAACAGCAAATATACATGTTTTGGCTTTCAGTTTCAAAACTAATAACATTATGAGGTTGGGTGACAATTAGACTATACTCAGCATTTTTCAGCCCAGGACACTCTCTTCTGCATCTACTCTGAGACCATTAAATATCCACTAAAACACATAGAAAGTCAAAGAGCTCTTCCATTAACTGTGCTTCTTAATGTATATTACAGAGCGGACTTCATAAAAGCCGTTTTTATCATCCTTAGTGCATCTGTGGGGATATATTAATTGAATAAATTAAAAACCTCCCGAGACAAGAGAATATTAAACATTTGGAAACTATTTATTGAACATTTATAACCAAATATCTGTTAAATACATCATCTATTCTTATTCTTTATGTCTGAATGACAAAGAAAGAATACCAATATTTACACTTTGTATATGGAATGTTGCATGACACTTTAAGGCGCAAAGTCTTTTGGCTTTCGTTTGATCGGAACACCAGTGAAAGAAAAAGATAATGAAGCTGTCAGTAAGGGTGAAAATCATGATTATTCAGCTAAGAGTAAATTAACATGTCTTGAACTCCTCATTTCAAGTTCCTTCAAATGAGGCAAAGTTTATAAATTATACTTTGAAAAGACAAAAATCTTTGTATATTACACATAACCGGCTCCACACTCCCGCACACATCACAGCTCCGTCTCCTAGGCCACGGTTTTGAAGGTCTGTAGTATCAAGTTAGTTTGGTGGATAAGCCTGTTGGCACTGATAAAGACGTTTATTGCCCTGTGGACAAGAAAGAGAAAAGTCACTGCTCAGGACATCAATTGGCTAAACATTTTTCATTGAGAAATGCACTTTCTTAGAAGATCTGTAAATCAGATGTCTGCTAGAAGCATAAGCACTGCACTTTGAAAAGACATCCGGCACTGTCTGCTTGCTTACTTTCCATCTTTGAAGTATGTTTTCAGCGTATCACTAAAGCTTTTGGAGTACTTCACAAACTCCTTCTTTTGGTGTTCAAGTGCCTGGGAAAAAAAGTTAAGCATGTTAATATTTGGCTATTAAAAAGATTTGAGCTTAACTAGCAGCATTTGTGACATACTGTTGATTATGCAAAAAAAAAAAGACACTTACAATGGAAGGGGCCAATTTTTATGATTAAAAAGAAATGTGAAGCTTATTTTATAAAAGCACTTACATTACATCTCAAAAGTTTCAATAGAAAAAGTCAAGTCAATTAAAGGTTTTAGCCATTAGGCTGTCATTGCAACAAATTTGTAACAAGTGAAAGAAGTAAATTCCACTGCAATTGTCTCACTGCAAGCTACATTTTATTTTTTCAAGAAAAGCAGGGACAAGTCGAAATTAATGTATAACTTAAAGGAATATTTCACCCAAATTTTCTGAATACTTACTCACCCTCAGGCCATCCAAGATGTTTCTTTATCAAAATAGATTTGGAGAAATTTAGCATAATTTGCTCTCCAGTTAGTTTAGTTATTTTCTCTGCAGTGAAATGGGCGCCGTGAGAATGAGAGTCCAAACAGATGATAAAGACATGAAAATATTGTGAAGGGAAAATCTGAGTTTTTGTAAGAAATCCACCATTAAGTTATTTTAACTTTAAACCATCCATAAACAACAATAATGCACCCTCCATTTTTTTATCAGCTATTTGGATTCTAACGGCACCCATTCACTGCAGAGGATCCATTGATGAGCAAGTGATGTAATGCTAAATTTCTGTTCCCATGAAGAAACAATCTCACCTACATCTTGGATGATCTGAGGGTGTACATTTTTTCAAAATTTTCATTCTTGGGTTAACTATTCATTTAAAGGTATAGTTCACCCAAGAATGAAAATTACCCCATGCCTTACTCATCCTTAAGCCATTCTAGGTGTATATGGCTTTCTTCTGTCAGACAAATACAGTCAGTGTTATATTAAAAATCCCAAAAAAGTGCATCCATCCATCATACAAGTAAAATTACCAAATTGCTTCACTTCAGAATGCCTTTATTCACCCCCGGAGCCATGTGGAGCACTTTTGTGATGGATGGATGCACTTTTTTCAAAATCTGAATCCCCATTCACTGCCATTATAAATCTTGGAAGAGCCAGGACTCCAATATAACTCTGATTGTATTTGTCTGAATGAAGAAAGTCATATACACCTAGGATGGCTTGAGGATGAATGGGGTAATTTTCATTTTTGGGTGAACTATTTGTTTAACTTGTATTAATCCCAGAATATTCTTTTAAAAACCAAAACCAACCTGCTTGTGCAACAGTGAAAATCGGTGAAATAAGAAATACTTACCCTGCGATTCTGATACTGATATTTCTTAAACACACTGTTGACTGTGTCCAGAAGCTCTTTTATAGCACTGGCGATGTCTCTGTGGAAATGAGCGAGAGGTCAGGAGTGATGAATACATTTATGAACAGCGAAGCACTGACTCAGCAGTCAGGCAGTGGAGAATGGCAAGATAATAGAGCAGAGGCCCATTAAAATGTCTACAAATCTTCCACGTTTGAACATCTCCTGAGGTCTATGTATCCATGGTATTGTCAGCTATGTGAGATCACTTAGTCGGTTAATTGTTGGCTGATTGCTTGATTAAAACTAAAGCACTAGACTTTAAGCAAGACTATAAGGGGAGAAAAATCTATAGGCTCCAAATGATTTTGACTGCAGTTATTGCGTGATAATTACTCTAGTTTGTAGTAAGAACAACGTAAGTATTCATTTAGCAGATGCTTTACAGCAGATGACATACAGTACACTTATTACTGAGACAATCCCTCTGGAGTGACCTGAGGTTAAGTGTCATGCAGATTACCAGGCCAGATCTTTAACCACTATGCCATCAAGGTGAAAACAATGGACAGGATCCTCACTTTATGGTCTGTAGGAAGCGCACTCTGTCGTTGATCTCATCTGGGATTTTACTCAGGATATGTTTGAGGGCTCGTGCTTTCTCGTTTAGGTCCTGGAATTCCTGCTCTGGTCTTTCAATCATGTACTCTGTGAAATATTAATCACAAAACTTCAGATACTAAAACAGTCATTATTTCTATCATTCTGAGTGTAGGAAAGATCTGCACCAGAAGCAAATGATATTTTTCACCTTCCACGTCATCTGCAGCCATGCGCAGTAGTGACTCAGTGAAGTTGATCTCCATGTTCTTCTTCTCCAGTATCTTCATGATGATATCCTGAGTGAGGCCTGGGTTCTCTTTCTCTGCCTTGAGAGGGTGGCGTTGATTGAAGAGCATTAAACTCACATCAGTAAAACTTATATTATATTGAGCATGAAATTAATTGTTTTTTAAAACAAATACATCACAAAGGCCAGATGAAGAGAGATAACACCTCAGAAAAATAAATACTGTATCATCGGCATCTGTCAGCTGATGAATGGACACTTTCAGGAAGTCTTACTTTGATAAATGCTGCCCGCAACGTCTGTGCTGCTGACAGGTTTATCCTCTCCAACTGTCAGATGAACAAATTCAAAATCAGACATTTTATATTCAAATACTTTATGATGTAATATCAACTGCTTTAAGCTACACTACTGTTAAAAATGTTGGGGTCAGTAAAGCTTTTTTCATATATATTTATCAAGAATGCATTCAGTTTATCAAATAACAATAAAGACATGTATAATGTTATAAAAGATTCCCATTTCAAATAAATGCACAATCAACATACACTATATTGGTGTTTGGTGATGAGTTTTTGGCTCAAGGTCTGCATTTAAAGTCACACCAGAGGTGTTCAGCTGGGATTAGGACTTGGCTTTCTGCAGATCAGTCAAGTTGTTCCACACTGACTCAATCAATCATGTCTTTTTAAACCATGCCTTGTACACAGAGGCATTATCATGCTAGAATAGAAAAGGGTCCTGTCCAAACTGTTGCTATAAAATTAGAAGCACACAATTCCCTAGAATATCATTATATGCTTCAACATTAAGATTTGTACTCATAGAAATGATTAAAGTAGTCAAAACTGTTCATTAGACTACTTTTATTTGATTGATAGGAAAGGCCTTCTTAAGCAGTTGGCTGACCTGTGCTCCATTACACTCACTGTAGGGTTAGACCCAATAGTTTTGGCAATATTGTGTATTTAGAATGATTTCTGAAGAATCAAATTACATTTTAAAATATTATCAAATAGAAAACAGTTATTTTAAATTAATTGTGTTGTTCTGAATAAACAAATTCAGCCTTGGTGAGCATAAATTGTACCAACCCTAAATTTTAGACAGTACTGTATGCTATCCAAATTGATCAGAGTGCAGAGAACAGCCTGTAAAATGTTTTTATTGTTAGATAAAAACTCATTAATTCAATGAAAGATACGCATGTTCAATTATACAAATATAAACATAACAGTTTTATATGGTCAACAAACACTACATATTTACTTATACTGAAGTGTAAATGTAAATACCTCATTGAAGACTGGGTACATGACTGAATATAATGTCATAGAGACTATTGAATTTGTCTCAGCTTCATTCTTCATCTCTTCCATTGTCATCGTCAACGGGGGCCCACCACAGGTAAAAACGGGCAGTTGAGCCACACAGTTCACTCAGTTCTCTCAAGCACACTACAATGTTTGGAAGGAATACATGGAATTAATGGATATCAAAAAGTTATATTCTCAACTAATAACAATTCACTTCATGACAAATTTAACATCATTTAACAGATTAAAGATACAAAATGTTTAGTTAAAGACTATTCTTATAAGCCGAAAAACTATTTTTAAATTCATACGACTTGGACTTAAGTTTTAAACACATTATTAGTGACAGCCAAGAGAATACAATATAAAAACTAAAATATTCAGTAACATGAAATTATTAATATTTTTACTCTGAGGTGCAATTAATAATATAACTTATTGCATTGAAATAAATATTATGATCAAGCCTGTCTCAATGTAAATATTTTAATACATTACTATTGCTGCATATGTTTTATACCAAAAGATAACGGTTAAATATATAATAGTTATGAAGGGATGTATATTTGACTTCTATGGTTTCCTCAGTCAAACTTGACTGCAGAGCCTCACCTAACTTACATGGCATAATATCGACCTCATCTGACACAATCTAGACACCTTGTTTTTGTCACAAAATATAGCCTAGATAGTCCATTATAGTGGAACTGTGGTTAATTATTTAACCTGCTAACCCGTCCATTGCAATGGACATGTAAGTTAGCAAATGTTTTTCTGGCATCTGTCACAATCCCTCCGGCTTCTTTCGATTCACTTTGTTTGTTTTAAACCGTCAAATCAAACAGACCTCATTCTGACATTATTCAAGCTTTGCTTATTTCTCAAGTGTTTTTTAGAGTTAGCATCTTAGCTAACTCCTTCATAGCCAAAAATGAGCAGGCTGGCTATCAAAGTTAGCAGACACTTCTGTTCATCTCGACGCCCGTACATTTAATATGACCACAATCTCAACAGAAATACCTGCTCTCGTCTTCGCCTGCACGTCTCACAGCTGAGGGATAAGCAATAAAGGTTTCCTTGATGCTTAGCTAGCAAAAATATAGCTGTGTTTGTTTTCAACTTCGGAAGTCGGAAGTTTTCTGCGTGAGCTGAGCTGTGACGACTTCCGTCTCCTGACCAACCAGGCTGGACCTCCTATGGGCGTTTGAACGTGTCTCATATTTTGTAATGAATATAATGTAGGCTAAATTACTGTAGGAATATTGTAAAATCTTTTTATTAGCAAATCAGTAAACATACAACATTTAATACGCAAAAACAAATACAGATATACAGTATAAATAATAGTATTCAGCAGTTGAGAGAAGAACAAAATTAAGGGGGTGAACATGAACAAAAGAACCCACATTAATCATAATTTTAATAAAGCTAAAAAAAAACATATTTGGCTTTATGTAAATATTTCAAAATATAGTGTAATTTTTTTTGTTTGATGTCCACATGTCCAAATGATTTAAATTTCCTACTGAGAAGCATAAAAAATTCATTTGATAATAACAGAATATAATATAAGAGCTCTTGTGCAGCTTTAATGTATAATATTTTTATACTTTACAGGGAAAGTCCAGATGTGCTTTAGGTTTTCAGATGAAAGTAGTATACCAGACCAAAAAAAAAATATATATATTGAAAATAATTTACAATTTAACTTTCATTCCTTTTTTCTTCATTGTTACTTTTAATAAGTGAGAGGCTGAAGTTGAATTTGAATACATATTTTTCACTTTAAAAATCTAAAGTACAGAACTGAGGGAATATTAAAAAATAATATTTGCCTATAAGAAATCATTCAACTACTCTACTCTCTGACATAAGAAATCAAAAGTTTACTTATTTTTATTCAGCAGGGTGCCATTTCATATCGCCTTAGTAAGATCAAAAAGATACAATGCTTTGATTAAATATGAATGCTAAACAAATCCTTGTACTTGGAAGTACAAGGCACTTGCATAAGTAGTCACTTAAAAAAAAACCAAGGGATCACAGTTGTTGCACCTTAAATTCTGCAAAAAGAGACGTGTAACGCCATTCATCAGACACTAGAATCAGTCCCCTTCACATCTGAGGCTTTTGATTTCTTTCCCTAAGATCTTCTTCATCCTCTTTTTATCAGTTTTCCTTGGAAGCTCTCCATCTGATTGGCATCGTTTTCAGCTTCTTGCTTTTCATTCAGTTTATCATGGCCCTGAAACAATTTTTTTTTTGATATTTCAAATCTTCTGTGCTCAAAATGCACTTAGCCTGTCTACGATTTTGTGCATTTACATTCTAAATACACTGCTCTGCATTTTCAGCTAAAGTACAAAGTCATAATACTTTTCTACATGTTTCTCACTACTTTTATTTGATTGATAGGAAAGGCCTTCTTAAGCAGTTGGCTGACCTGTGCTCCATTACGCTCACTGTAGGGATCTTCTTCATCTGCTCTCTTCTGTCTGTCATGCACCGAGTCATCAAGAGTCTAATGGATGTTGCAGTGGGGATGATGGGAACAAGTCATTTTTCATGTAGCATTTTGTATCACTTCCTCAGCACACCAGTCCATCAATGCCTGTATTCCCTCACCTCATCCTCTACACCGTCCTCATATTGCTCATCCGGCTGGTCCTCTTGCTGCTCGGGATTGCCTGCCACCTATTGATATAGTGCATCAGTAATCTGTTTATCGTTCCATACCAGTGGGTTTAGTCCTCCTGCTGGAAACTACTAACAACAGCTTTGTCAACAGCTTTTACATTTATTTATTTACTATTTTGTCTAAATAAAAAAATAAAACAATAAAAAATGTATAATTTTAAATGCTACAACAATACAACATTATAATATAAAGTATTCGCTAAAGTTATTAGTGTTTTTTTTAAAGATTTACTTTAAGATGATAAAGGTAATTTCAATCTGTAAAAATATGAATGATATACACCATAATTCAAACATTTGGGGTTGTTAAGTTTCATGTTTTTGAAAGAAGTCTCTTATGCTCACTAAGGCTGCAAAAATACAGTAAAAACTGTAATACTGTGAAATATTATTACAATTTAAAATAACAGCTTTTATTTTTATATATTTTAAAATGTAATTTATTCCTATGATGGCAAAGTTGACTTTTCAGCATCATTACTCAGTGTCACATGATCCTTTAGAAATCATTCTATGTTAATGTCACAGTTAATATTTTTGTAGAAACCGTGATATTTTCAGGATTCTTTGGTCAAAAGGACATGAAAAAAAAACAGCATTTATTTCAAATAGATTTTTTTTTGTGTGACAATGTAAAAGGTCTTACTGTCATCAGTTATATGTCCTTGCTGAATAAATTAATTTCTTAAAAAAAAATAAAAATCATCTCACTAACCCCAAATGTTTGAACAGCAGATAATGTTCAATATTGTCAAATTATGATAAATTAAAAAATCCTTTGGCAAAATAAATCAGACTTGTAGTTGTACAAATGTCAGAGGTCAGTATCACTGCAGACTTTATTCCATGAATAATATGAGAGGAGCTTGTCTGTATCCTTCTTGTTAACTCACCACAAGCTGCTCATCCTCTTCAGGCCTGATCTTATTCGCATTGCTCTTGTTCTCGGTTTCTTCTTCTGCCTCTTCAAATTCGTCTTCGTTCTGGTTGTTGGCCTCATTCACAGAGTTCAGTTTTTTTTCTCCTATGCCCTGCTCAAAGGAGTCATTTTAAGAGAGAATAAGTCATTAATAGAAATCTTAAACTTCAAATGATATCATTTCCTGTGATAAAACTTTAAAGAGATTGTAATTTGCACTTCAAAGTCAAATAATTGAGTTTTTCGAGAAATAATACAGAGAAAGCACAGCCACAGTGTTTACGCCACACTGCCTTGATGTTATTGAATAATTAATTTATGACTCTGCTTGCAATTTGTCATTCAGGCAGTGTGTAAGTGGTCCGAATCAGTTTTTTTCCTCTCTACATGTGACACAGATCTAATTTCTGCACAGCGTAAACAAACATTGATCGTTTCAAATCTGTTTTAGGCCTCTTTCATGTCTGATCATGCAATTCCTACTGCAAAGAGGAAAATTTGCAAATGCAGATCAAAAAAAGACACTGAGACATTATATATAATAAAATACACATTGCATTATCAGACACACCTTTTCGTGCTTTTGCATCTCCTTTACATCTTCTCGTCCAGCCACAACATGGTGTGATTGCACAGCATTCCCTATATTTCAACAGAAATTAAAACTTTACTGTAAAAATGATTTTTCAAAGCTGTAAATAAAACGCAGATTATTGTTTTACAAGAAAATACTATTTTAGTTTAGCGTCTTTTAAATTTCATGTTTAGTTTTTTTGTTGTAATTTGTGAAATTTAACAGCAATTTCTAAGTAAAAAATAGTTTTTTTTTTTTTTCATTTTATCAGCATAATAACATCAGTGTGCAATTTAATTTTTTTTTTTCAAATATCAGCTTGGTAGCACTTTGGATTTTTTTCCTAGAACCCTTAGCGTCATAAAATACAACAGAATCAGAAAAAGCCAATACCTGCCACAAAAATATCCTTCCTTACCAGCAATAACTGTATCCAAAGCCTCAAAGTGTACTTTGGTTCTGTGAAGTGGCTCTGTCTGTGTCTGTTTCTCCAGGCTTTGGCTTAGCTTGTTGCCAGGGTTAATGCCCAGCTCTTCTGGGTTTGATAAGGAATGTTCCAACACTGCCTTTTCCACCTTATCCTCTCCTCCTCTATGCTTTGATGTGCTTCTCTCCTCTTTCTTGCCATTTCCCTCAGCAAAAATATCAATTTGCCGAGGCTGCTTCATTGCCACTTTGGTCGCATTGTTATTTTCAATCTCCAACACACCTTGAGGGGATAACCCTTTTCCATTTTCCTCATATCTGTCCACCTGTAAAGGAGAAACATCCGTATGACCAAAGTGTGGTGTGGCCTGATGATAAGACACTTGCATTAGCCACAGTCACACATTTACATTATTAGGTTCCGTGAGTCATCTCATCCTGAAGTTGACAAACTAGCCCAAATGGCCTTTGAATATATACTTCAACTGCAATATGAAGTGAGAATAATTTCAAAAAAGGATTAAGACTTAATCCATTTGTGACGTGAGAGTGTGAACAGCACACATTCATGTCCACAGTAGGCTAATCCATAGGCTTCCTTACTAATAAAAGCAAAAAGCCAAATATTAAATGAGTTAGTCTTTAACGATATAAGTTACATTTCCTTTTGTACCTGAATGGGCTTATTATGCAGCTCCTCATTTAGGCGCTCTACTGTCTCCAATATAGAGCTGCGGGTGCGTTCAGTTGCAAATTTATCAATTTTAGCCTCTCGGCCTGCACTGGATGCTTTATTGCGATTCTCCTTTAATCGCCTCAGCTCTTCCACCTGGAGCTTTATTCAAACATTGAATTAGGATGGAATTAAAAAATTCTCAAGTGATACATAGATTGGGTAATGAAAGTCAAATAGTATGAGAGCTGACTCTAAGAGAGAAAGATGCTAACTCAGCACAGAGACGGTAAAACATAAATTAAATAAACAGCCAAAGGAGAAAATGTACTGAATTTATAATGTTATATATTCTAACCTTCATAAATAATTGTTATAACATAAATTCCCCAGTTTTATTTGAGAAGAATGTTTTATACAGCATGACACTACTGAAGGGATCATTTCTCCAATGTAAGGTCGGTGAGGAAGAATAAGTAGTTTACATGTTAGAATGTGTCACAGTGGCACATTATGTCCGGTCAGATATAATGTCAGTATTAAAATGTTAATGGCAGGCAAACATGCATCACTCACACAGGGTCAAATGCCAGGGTGACACATCTGTATTTACAGCTTGAGGTGGCCTAAAGCATAGAAAATGATCAACCATAATAAGAGACTTTACCCACTGGGCAAAGTTACATCCAAAAGACATCTTTTTGAAGTCTTCGCACATGTTGAAAAGACGTCCACTGAGGAGCAAATATATTATAGAGCTTTTATGACGTCTTTTTTTGACGTGTTCTGCTCGTCCAATCTAGACGTTCAGTGAACCTCCATACAAGGTTAACTCCATACAAAAACTAGTTCAAATGTGGTCAGTGGACATATTTTTAACATCATTTAAGGTTCATTTAGACATAATTTATACTGTTTCTGGACCAAATAAACACTCTCAGGATCCATTAGATTTAAACTCATGTTTTTTTCAAAGTAATTTCCATTTGTAATGGAAAAGCGACTCACAGACACTGTGTTTGTCCAGAAATCATGATAATAAAAGAATCTGCACTGAAACAGTGTTTAATTAAATAATCAAATAACTGATGATTAAGCATTTGGTAAAATCAACTGCAAATCAAAGACAAAAAATCTCTGAAGATCTCAGCACAGGAGGATCAAACATCTCCACAAACAGCATCACCAGCTTCACTCATTAGACTGACTTTATTTCTGTCAGACATCTATAGCTTTTATTGATAATAAAATTATAATTTTATTGGTATTTGTTTCATTTGAACTCACCATTGTGTTGGACAGTGTTTTCTTTAGCTGGGATCTTAGTCCTCGTGCTTCTTGCGTTCGCTTTTCTTTGGCTGCTGTAATTGTGTCTCTAATGAGTGAAGCTGGTGATGCTGTTTGTGGAGATGTTTAATCCTCCTGTGCTGAGATCTTCAGAGATTTATTGTCTTTGATTTGCAGTTGATTTTACCAAATGCTCAGTCATCAGTTATTTGATCATTTACTTATTTCATAAACGTCAATGCTGTTTCAGTGCAGATTCTTTTATTTTTATGATTTTTGGACAAACAGCGTCTGTGAGTTGCTTTTCCATTACAAATGGAAATTACTTTGAAAAAACATGAGTTTAAATCTAATGCATCCTGAGAGTGTTTATTTGGTCCAGAAACAGTATAAATTATGTCTAAATGAATAAAAATAAATAATAAATGTGAACTAGTTTTTAACCTTGTATGGAGGTTCACTGATCGTCTAGATCGGACGAGCAGTACATGTCAAAAAAAGACTTACATTCTGGCTCCTCAGTGGACGTCTTTTCGACGTCTGCAAAGACATAAAAAGACATCCACTGGACGTAACTTTGCCCAGTGGGTAGACATGCTTAAGATATAAACATTGCTAGGCAGGCGTTTCCAACAAACTTCAAACTCAATTTCACATCTCTCCGCGCATTTCAGCTGTCTTTGTAGGGTGATGGCATGAAATGAGATGAGAACATGATTAGTAGGTTAAAAAGTTTAGGGTCAATAATTTTTTGGAGAGAAAGAACTAATATGGGTGCATTAGGATGCATTAAACTGATCCAAAGAAACAGTGAAACAGTAAAGGCTTTACATTGTTACCAAAATGAATAAATAAATGATTTCTGAATGATCATGTAGCACCGAAGACTGGAGTAATGACTGCTGAAAAATCAGCTTTGGAATAGATTACATTATTAAATATATTAAAACATAATAAATTGTAATATATTTAACAATATTGCTCTTTTTTGCTGTACTTATCTAACAAATGCAGCGTTTGTAAACATAAGAGATTTCTTTCAAAATCATTACAAATCTTACAAACCCCAAACTTTTGAACAGTAGTGTGCATTGTTTTAGTTTAGCTTGACCATACAAACTTAAAATTAATGTTTTCTTACATTAATAGCAAACACTGTATATGAAATTTTAAGAATTAGTATTGGGATACCCAGCAATGAATTGTATTTATTTCCTAATCTGTTTTTGCATCTGTTAAAGGTGTTGCAGTGGCAGAATTTGATTGACTTCAAGCATGATACACACAAACTTAAAGTAGTGGTCATGACTGTGTGTTACCTGTGCGACAACAAGTGCATTTTTATGGTCTTGTAATGTGAGTGAGAGATGATCTTTTGAAGCTTGCAGGTTCTTGTGCTGTTCCTGAAATGGTGAGGAAGAAATGCATAACTGTCATTTCAGTAACATCGAGAAAAGTAAAAGTCCAGGTTTTAGGATTACAAAATGAACAGCAATATTCTCTGTCCTTAACTGAACTACTACATGCAAATTCAAACTTTCTTGAAACACTAATCACGTAATGCATCACAGAATCCTTTGTAGTTTCTCTGACCTGCACATCAAGTAACTGTGTGTAGATGTCCTGATGAGCTTTCCGCAGCTGTCTGTTCTCCTCTCGAAGGTTGTACACGTTCTCTACAAGGAGGAAATCTGGTGATGAAAGATTCTAGCAAATGTATGTGGTCAGGCGCATTTTATATGGCTGGAAATGGATTTGGTCTGAGCCTTAAATCTGATTACTCTAAATACATACAAGAGTAGCACACAGATTCACCTTTCAGTCTGGAAATTTCAACCACCTTCTCCCTCTGCAGGCTGTCTAGTTCCAACCTGTGCTCATCCAGAACACGTTCATGATGCTGCCCTTGATTCTGGTGCTTCTCTTGAAGTTCATAGTATTGCATCTTCAAGTCATCATGCTGGGACTGATTTAGTCATATGCAAAAGGTGTCCGAATTATTATATTTAACATCAACCGCAATTAAAATACCATAACTAGTTTTTGGACTTTTGAAAAACTTCTATTATTCCATCTCACCTTCAGTATTTGATGCTCTGTCTGCAGAGCATTGAGTCGATAGGTTGATTCTTGCTGTTAGGTCAAACAAAACTGTAAGTCCACAACAGCTGACAGCAGCTCTATCATGTTTACACATCATTAGTAATCAAAACACCATACGTTTTAAATTACCTTTTCTTTGTTGAGGGCCTTCTGTGATTCCCGCTTAAACACAAGCAAATCTATGATGTATTGACAATCAATAGAGGCTTTTAAAAACAAACGTGAAGCAGACTGCATTCAGCACAACCTGGACTCATTATCATTCATTATCTATCATCATTATCAAATCGCATCCAGATTAAGTGGGCTGTGTATATCAGGAAATCAATTATTGTGCAAATGAACAGGACATTACCCTCTTCAGCCTTCTTATGCTCAAGTCTTTCTTTCTGGAGGGATTTCTCTAGTTTAGAATGATGCTCATACACCACTGAAAAGAGAAGGAAAAACATTATTTCTATTGTGTTTTTTTTAGAATGGAAATATATTAAATTTCCATATATGAACTATACTGACATATGACATAAAAATATATGAAACCTCTCAGAAATCTGAATAATGTGGTATATAATTTGATATAACAATAATTTAATTTAGCTAATTATACAAGCATATAAAAAAATTATTTATATATATATATATATATATATATATATATACATACATACGTTAACTATACATATACTATAATTTTCCTTTCTTTTTTTTAATGATATTATTTTCAGGATATTTAAATTAAATTTATCCCCAAATCATTACTGTAATGCAAATCTCATTACCATTGGAATAACATAACTATTAAATAAAAAAATATTAATATATAAATTGTTTTATTTGATAATAGTAGCATTTATTGTACTGCCTTTAATGAATTAAAGCTAATTAATTTTTTATAAAAAAAAAAATCTTTGTAAATCACTGTTTTTTCCCCTGCAATATGGTAAATGACTGTAATACAGTAATGAGAATCATTACTGAAAAAATAGAAAGAGAATACCAGACACTTTACAGTGATTAGAATATAGGGGTAAAATTAACTTAATTGCCCTGAAAATGGTTTCACAATATAAAAAGCCAGTTGTATATATTCAACTTCTTTTATGCAAGATATGTTTTCTTTTTGGTCAGAAAAGTGATCTGGATTTTATGAGATTCACCTTGATATAATGAACACTATAATCTGGCACAGAAAGGTGAAAATCCTCAGTGTGGTGTTACCCAATGTTTGTCAAAGGACCCCATTCAAAAGCTTAGAGGCAGAAAGCATTGCCATCAAGTGAAAGCAAGTATTCTCAAGGAATGTTGTTCACAAGAAAATCTTGATGATGTTCTGATGCGTGTCAATTATTATGCACCAACTATTAGGCTTGGATAAGAGGAATTACGAAAACATTTTCAATAGAAATCTCCGGAGGCATGCATCAGATATCTCAAAACAATCAGATAAACCCTAATCTAATACAAAGTGCCTTCACTGTAGGACTTTTTCATTAATTTTCTACCTTGCAGCTGCGCAGAAAGTGACTCTTGATGCTGCTGGTACTTCAAAGCCGTCGCCTCAGTCTTTTTCAGCTCTTTGTGCATCTCATATGAGATCATGAAGGCGCACAACGTCCCGCAGACGAAGATGAGAAGTAGGAAAGACTGAAATATTTTTCTCTGTCGTCTCGAACAAATTCCTTTCCCCATCCTTTCCTCCTCTTCGTGAGTAGACAGTAAAGACTATGTGCCATCCGATTCTTCTTCAGTAACGTAAATGTTTAGGAAAGCCACAATGATCCGTCTGTTTATTTTTTTCTTCTTCTCGCGATGCTGTCCCTTTAATGAACGCACCAGTTGATTTCTCCTAGACTTCTCAAGTTAGCCCTAATTATAGGCTACTCATCCCTTACGGAAAAAGTAAGTCCGACTAATGGCTATGAATTGGCTTTTTCAAAACTTTCATACGTGTCATTCTCAAAGGACTATCATTATAGTGAGTTTGTTCAAACCAACTCCTCCCTTTTGAGTACAGTGCCACCCAGAGGCCTGTGCGCTGACTTACATTTACTTCAGTTACTGTACTTCATAAAGATGAATGCACATCAGAAATCCATCCAAAAGATGACATATTCGTATAAAAGAGCGTTTTCTCTCCTAGGAGCACAAATATTTATTATATATTTTCTGAAAGTCATTAGGCTACAACTTTTCATTTCAGATAGGCCTAATGTATTGTGTTTATTAGCGTTTTGTGGTGAAGAAATATGGTGAAGTTTTAAACATTGCTGAAGTGAAATATAAATGTATGGGCTAATTTATAAAATAAAACTATTGAATTGCTACGGCTAACTCATAACAGTATATTATGTAGGTATACAACTGAATAATATTTCCACACTTTTTGCACAGTTTGACAAAATTACAACATGAAATTACAAACAATAAAAATTGTATTAGTGTTTTATTCTCATTTCTGGCTACTGCAAATTAAAGCTTGTGAAATTCAGATGAAAGGTTGCATGGATAGTATAAACTGACAGAAGGCAATCTATTGAGACCTTCTAGTTCTGTCATTTAACTTTCATGAACATGATTGCAAATCATAAACCATAAACCAGATGTTTGTAGTGTAAATACTTTCATTTTTATGCAGAGGAAGTTTCCAACATGACTAGAATGACTCTAGTAAATGGAACTTTTCTTGCAGTGATGATGATGTCACAGTGGTGGTCTTCATTCTACAAAGCACTTTAAATTGAGCACAATCATTGCTCTGCTCAGATCATTCATATTTCTTTGTGATATGTTTCTGAGTTGTGCAGCTGTGAAATTTTGATGGTATCGTGAGAGAAGAATTCAGGAGCAGAAGAGCTTTAGAAAGCTGATCCGCCATCATGCCAGGTGTTCTTTGGGAAAGCTATCGACTAATGCAAAAATGGTTGAAACTTGTTTCTTTGGCAGCAAAGGTTCCAGACCTGACAAAACCTCTGCTCAGACTGCTGCTGTTATCTGGGATGAGCATGTGGGCTGGAATACAAGGGTTGATGGCTGGAAGGAGACCATTGAATGTGCTGGAAAGCTGAAGAGCCAGATGTCAGATGTCAGATGGGATGGATCCACTGCCTAAGACCTCTTAATGAACACTGGGGTGAGTCAAATGACGTACTGTACATGCTGTTCACTCCTATAAGCTGGTAAGCAAGCCAAAGGGAAGAAAGAAGAATGTGAAGTAGGCATATGACCCCTTGTTCTTGGGTGAACGGCAGGCAAAGAAGGATCCTGAAGATTTCCTTTGTCACCTTGCTACCTTTGTCTTAACATTTTAAAGTGACAATAAGGTAGGTAATGCTAGTCAACACAGGTTGCAATATTCTAGCATGTATGTTTTGTCATATGTCTTTTCAAAGTTTTATCACAACACTTTCAACACTTCTTTCATCAAAATAATCCTGCTGTGCCTTAAGTATTTGACCTGTGTTTTGATAGACTTTCTTATATATAAAAAAAAATAAAAATTGCAAAGAAATAAATGTTGAGTAGATCATAAAAGTTTCCAAGACAGTTTTAATGTGTCATATAACAAATTTAATTAATTAAAAATAAAAAACTGTTAGTTTTAATAAAAGTTAGAGGGGCATAAAAGTGTAGAAAACACCCCAAAACTTCGTTAATGGCTTTTCAATGACAGCATAGACTGCCAATCAGTGTTGGGTAAGTTACTCTAAAAGAGTAATTAATTACTAGTTACTAACTACATCTTTGACAGTGTTATTAGATGACTACAAATTACTCTCTCCAAAAAGTATTTCAGTTAATTACTTATTACTAATTACTTTATAAATCCTATATCAACCTGGACAAGTTAATGATACAAGGACAGACATGAAATGGTTCATTTAATTATTTCAGATAAATAATATATAACTACATAAATTATTCTGGTCTGGTCACACTATATAGATTAGGATCCAATTCTCACTATTAACTAAATATTAACTAAAGACTTTTGCCTCAATATACTCCTACTTAGTGCTTATTAATACTTAGTAAACTAGTTGTTAAGTTTAAGAATTGGGTAAGGATTTAGAATAAGGTCCTGCAGAATAACACATTAAAATGTGCGTTTTAAGTAATAATAAACAGCCAATATCCCAGTAATATTCATGCTAATAACCAACTAGTTAATAGTGAGAATTGGACACTAAAGTGTTACCAATATTCTTATTAACTCACCAAATTATTTAAAGTGAGAGGGGTACATAAAATGCATGCATTTTAAGGTTAGACTTTACATTTTGATATTAAATCCATTGTATTGTATGTGTATTGTATAAATGTTCTAGTCTATATACAGTATTAAGTTCAATTACATAAAAAGTATCTGTAATTAAATTACAGAAAAAAATAAGAGTAATCCCTTACTTTACTTTTTCTTGGGAAAAGTAATTAAATTACAGTAACTAATTACTGTGTTTTGCTACAAATTCACATATACGGTAACCTCTTTGTTTTTGAGCTTATGGATTTTCAAATAATTCTGAGCTCTGTAAATGTAATTACTTGAACAATGTTGTTTACTAATACATGTCATAATCAAAAAAAAAAATGTCATGTTACAAAACTATCGCAATATTTTTATGATACAATTATTATTGCAATACAGAAATAGCAAGTGATATACATAAACTTTTACAGTCATTGATATTGTTGTGTTAGGCCTTCATAATAAATAATATGGTTAAATATAGCCTATTTTTAGGTTGACAAGACAAAGTTAGGTCATTTAACATGGAGGGCTATTCTGACTATATGTTTCACAAACCACTGGAAAATACTGCTCATTGTAACAATCATTACATGCACACATGTGGGTGTCATTTCAGAGTTACTGTCACTATGGTTAAAGCACACGCCTTGTTTGGGTTCATTTTATATTATTTGTGGTCAGACTGGACCAACTGAAAATAGTCTTGCTAGAGAAACACCTATTCAGGAATACGCCAGACAAACATTGTAAATGACCAAACTATAGAAAAGGGAAAATCTGTTTTGAATCATTGATGACCAATGTAAACAGTCATGTCCAGCATGGTGATGTAATTAAATCCACACTTGCCCCACCTTAAGTCATTAAAATGTTAATTTGGAACAACAGAGAAACATATCTTCGATTTGTAGCCCATCAATTGTCCTCACTGAGCCACACTGCTTTTTACTCATTTAACTAATTTATTTACATGGTAATGCAATTCTCTACTAAAAGCTAAAATTAAAAAAGAATACACAATATTAAACAATTTTAATTGGCTTTGTGTACAGTGTTTTAAGGTTAAAGAGATAATCATCCAAAAATGACATTTGTGACATCATTTACTCATCTTCATGTCGTTCCAAAAATGCTTGATTTCATTTCTTGTGTGGAACACAAAAGAAGATATTTTGGAGAATATTTCAGCTGTTTTTAACTATACAATAAAATCCCATTGGATTTCATTGTATGGACAAACACACTGAAAAAATTTATCAAAATATATTTTGCGTTCCACAGGCGGAAAAATCATATATGACATAAGGGTGAGTAAATGATGACAGAAATTTCATTTTTGTGTAGATTATCCCTTTAAAGGAATAGTTCACCCAAAAATTAAACACTATCAGGCCATTCAAGATGTTTTTGACTTTCCTTCTTCAAAAGAACAGTACAGAAGATTTTTAGCTGAAACTGTGGTCCTTGGTGATTCATAAAATATAGGTCAATGGGTACTGTCCCTTTAAGAGTAAAAAAAGGTGGTTACAGAAAAACTAAATTAATTCTTCAAATTGTGTATTCTGATGATACGTTGAAGTCTTATAAAGTCAAACGATTGCTCTGAACCTGAATGGATGAATAATAATGCTGTAAATAATGTTCAGTTTCTGAACATTCAATTCAGTTTCACACAGACCAATCGTTTCACTTCATAAGACCTCAATATAGCATCAGGAGCCATGGCATTCATTTTGTGTTTTTGTATCTTCTTTTTTTCTCTCAAAGTACAATACTCTTGACTTGCATTTAATGAACCACCAGGGATCATGGGTTCAACTAAAAATCTTCTTTACTGTTCTACTGAAGAAAGACAGTCCCATACATCTTGGATGGCCTGAGGTGAGTAAACACAGCAAATTTTATGTTTTGGGAGAAATACTCCTTTAAGCAGTGCTTTTTATTTGGAATGAAAATACAAAATCATTAATGATATACAATGTAATATTACTTAATGTACAAGATTGTATTGCGATGTATATTGGTGCAGGCTCAGTTGATATATTGAGCACCACCATGTGGAATGATCTCTGAAACACCCCATCCAATCACATTCCCACGGCTATCACAAGAGCCGTCTTGATTGGCGTACTCTTTAATCCTCCCTTCGTCCAGCACGTGGTCCCACATGTTCACCCCTGTCATTTTTCCAGTGAACGCAACCGATGAGTCCAGATCTCTGTAGATACCAGAGCGGCTGCGCTCTTGCCCGAGCAGAATGAACCCATTACCGGGCAATACGTGCCCTTCGGCTACTCCAGGCACTCTGGCAACATTCTCTCCATTCACCCACAAAGCTGCCAGCCCCTGCTCTGAGCTCCAAGCTGCACAGAAGTGTCCCCACTGCCCATCTGTTACTACGCTGTGAGCTTCCACTAGATGAGTCTCACCGCCCACCGTGAGGAGCAACGAGTGTCTTGCCAAAAGAAGCTGGAGCTCTTGAGGGTTTTTCTTGGTTCCGTAAGAGAAAAGCACTGTTTTATTCAGAGACTGAGTCACTTTTGCCCACAGACAGATGGTGAATGATTGTAGAGACATGGACATGGAGGGTATTACCTCTGCGAAGATGTGCTTGGAGCGCATTGGGAATAATAAAGCCATTTCACAGCCTTAAAAAAAAAGAGTGAGCAAGAAATTAAAGCTTCATTATTGTACTAAATCATTTTGCACATACTGACAAAGTGCAGTGTTTGCAAAGCATTTATTTATCACTTCTCAAGGCCACGGCTATTTTTTATTCAAAGTTCAAAGTTTGGAATCATTGTTTTTGAAAGAAGTCTCTTATGCTAACCAAGGCTGCATTTATTTGATCAAAAATACAGTAAAAACAGTAATATTGTGAAATATTATTACATTTAAAAAAATTTGTTTTCTATTTTAATATATTTTAAAATATAATTTATTAATTTGATGGCAAAGATGAATTTTCAGCAGCCATTATTTCAGACTTCAGTTGTGCTCAGTTATTTAGTAAAGGTTACTATTTTACCAAGGTTGAAAACCGTTTTTGCTACTTAATATTTTTGTGGAAGCTTTTTTTCAAGATTCTTTGATTAATAAAAAGTAAAAAAAAAACAGCATTTATTTGAAATAGAAATCTTTTGTAAGATTTTAAATGTCTCTTCTATTCATTAATTTAAAATATATTATAATTTACACTACCCTCCAAAAGTTTGGAAACGCCCTAGAAAAGTGGGGGTTTTAATTTGTGATAATTTTGCACTAAGGGACAACACAAACTACAAAAACATATTTTATTACATAAACAGTTTATACATAGAAAAAAAACTAAAATTTTCGATTAATCAAAATATCCAGCATTAGCATCTATTACAGCTCTGCATAATCTGGGCATCCGAGCTGTCAGTTTATTCAAACCTTGACTTTGAATTGGCAATCAATTGTTGAAGCTACCGTATTAAGTGTGCTGACCCAAATATCTTTTAAAAACCTGTTCCAAGTTTAAACCAGTAACCAGGCATCACAGCTGGCAAAGGCGCATATCTGACTTTTACATGTATATATTGCCATTATTATGTTTTATTGCTGGTCTTCAATGATAATGTCAAGTTACTTTAATGTATTTGCACCAAAAAATTATAAGGATTTATGCTGATATCATCCAAAACCACAATTTGCCTGGGGTGTTTCCAAACTTCTGGAGGTCTTTACTGTTTTTACTGTGTTTTTGATTAATTAAATTCAGCCTTGTTGAGGATAAGATAAATAGACAGTGTTTGTCTGTCCTGTCAGTTCCGTATGCCCTAAACCAAACTGCCCTTTGCAAATTAATAAAGTGTATTAAATTCAAATTAAATTAAATAAAAAAACAGTGAAATCATAGATTTAGTCTTCCTTGAAACATGTACCTGAAGGCAGAAATCGGTGTGCTGTTGCTCGTTGGAAAAGGGCCAGCTGGGCATGTACCCTTTGGAGATCCACAACGGTGGCCATTAGCGCTCTCTCTAGCTTCCCGCCATCTGCATTGCTTGCTTCTTGTTCCTTTGGATAAGTGGAGAAAGACTTCATGGCCACTTGCCCCAGACCTGCTCCCAGCATTGAGCTGCTCTCCAGTTTGCTGAGACGGGTGGCCTGGTTCCTGCTGAACTGAATGAGCTGCTGCAGCGTCTCGTTGTTTTGGGCTTGATATGTATCTGCATCCTCTCTGAGCTGCTCCATGGCTTGGTTCAGATTGCGGTTCATCTGTTCACTTATACATTTACAGGTGTTTTCTGAGGCCTGGACACACGCTTTGTTGTTGTTAAGTTTATGGAGCTCCTTCTGTACGGAGTCCATCTCTGCCTTAACCATGTCTTCATTCTGCTGCAAGAGCATGTCTTGCTTCATTTGAGAGTCCTCCAGCATGATGAAAAGTTTGTCCCAGCGTGAGAGGTCTTGAGGCAGACAGGGAATTTGTGTAGCTCCTGCTGTGAACAAAGAGTATCCTTTACTTCTCTGTGTTGGTGCAACATAACCAATTTTTAAAAGGTAATACCATCATATAATATGAATATGTAATGAATAACATTATTGTGGTTTGTTGTCATCCTTTGTTCTTCCCAGGGCTGCCGCTAAAGGTTTTGTAAGGATTACTAACTGCTGCTTGCTAAACTCTCAGAAACAAGTTTTCTGAAAATGAATAACCTTTATGATGCTCATAAGCATCCTCTGGTTAATATGTTCAAGCTCCAGGCTTGGCTTTGCAGGAGAGCGTCAGTGGAAAGGTATGTGAATGTCAAATGTCATGAAACCTGCCAACACTTTTGTATTTTTGAAAGCCATGGGTCGTGACTCATGACATTATGCTTTCATAGCACTGTGCATTAAAAATACAGATATTTAAATATATTTGGGTTGTTGACATCAAATATTTTTAGAAAGTTGTCTTATGCAGTTATAGCACTTAATATATGTTTCATTTTATGACTTTTAACCTGAACTTTTTACAAAAAATCAACTACCAATTTATTCAATAGTACTGTATTTAAAATAATCTGTCATGCAGTCGAGATTATTTTAAAAATTAAAATTAAAAGCAAAATGTCCGTACAGCTACATGTATAAATAAAATTGAAGAGACATCTGGAACTGAAAAACACTTACTTTGCAGGCGTTCACCATTGGAGATTTCATTATAGTAGGAATCAGAGTAATCCTCTCCATATTCATAACCAAACACATTCCCACTCCAAAAGCAGGGCAGGCAGAGGGCCAGCACGGCCCCAGGCGCATACATTCTGATGTTAATGCTGGTGTGTATGTTAGTCTGCTCCTGCACGTAATCAGATTATTTTGAAGTAAATCAGATGTTCCACAGCTACTAAGATGCCTTGTGGTTGTTCCTGTGTTGTTATACAGCCGCCGTCCCTCATGTGCATGGAAGCCCACTGAGCGTACATGAGGCTGTACAAGCTCTTTTAAACACAGCACTCAGAGCAGGGCTGTCACAGTGTGAGTAATACTTTGTTGGAGGTGGGCAGCATATGTGATGTGATACTCAAATGGTACAGCCTCTACCGCTGGTTGGACAAGAAATTGTCATGGGGGTGTGGAAAGGAAAAGTAGGAAAGGTATTAGATCTCCCCAAAGGAAAATTCTGCCTCAGGTCAAGGTGGAAGCATAAAGAGTGAGATTTGGGCAAAAAGATGTTTGATCTTATGGCAGTAGCTATAATGTCTTCAGAGGGAGCTTTCCTTTGCATGTTGTCCAGGAGTTAACCTCTCCATTTATATCTTTCTTATTGCCGTTCAGCACTTGAATATGTCAGTTCCTCTTTTACGTCTAATTTTTAAAAGGATAGATAACCCAAAAATGAAAATGTGGTCATTGATTACTCACCACCGTGTAGTTCCAAGCCTGAACACAAAATAGGATATTTTGAAGAATGTTTCAACACTCCATACACTGAATGTCAGTGAGGTCCATGAGATATTTTTGTGCTCCACAGAAGAAAGAAAGTTGTATAGGTTTGGTATGACATGAGGTAAGTAAATCATGACAGAATGTTTTTTTTGGGTCAATCCATTTAATAATCTGAGGTTTCAGCTCTCTGAATATTAACAGGTCACATATTAACTGTGGGTGCATTGGAGCATCTACTCTGATTGAACTCATTCACCGTATTGTAGAGAGGGCGAAGAGAACTTGGGAATTGAGTTACGCAACACAATATTGAATTAATTGTGTCAACAACTATATTAATAAATTACCAGCAGATCTTTATAGAGGCTCAAGATAAACAATGAGTGATTGAGTATGTCATGGCTATTTAGACCCTTAGGCCAAACTCTTAACAACACAAACAAGTTAATAAATACAATACAAAACAATGAAGTAATATCGTCTGGTTACCAGCTTTCATACTATTGAAGGAAACATGTGTGAGTTCACTACATTTTGAAAGAAAACTGAAAAAGTCACCTTTCATGCAATATTGTGTCTTGAACACCTGAAACATATTTTTTTGTGAAAGGTCTTTTTCCAGCAGAAATATTTTACCGATGTATTTACTGTGGGGGCAGTCGTGGCCTAATGGATAGTATGGACTTGTAACCCGAAAGTTGTG
The DNA here is from genome assembly GCF_936440315.1 of Barbus barbus. NCBI lineage: Eukaryota > Metazoa > Chordata > Actinopteri > Cypriniformes > Cyprinidae > Barbus > Barbus barbus. The sequence goes on from NC_136754.1 coordinate 10,094,454, forward strand.
GGTTCGAGTCTTGGGTCCGGCAGGGATTGTAGGTGGGGGAGTGAATAACCAACACTCTCTCCACCCTCAATACCACGACTGAGGTGAGACCCTTGAGCAAGGCACCAAACCCCCAGCTGCTCCCCGGGCGCTGCAGCAATGCCTGCCCACTGCTCCGGGTGTATGTTCACTACAGTGTGTACACTTGGATGGGTTAAATGCAGAGCACAAATTCCGAATATGGGTCACCATTCTTGGCCACACACCCCTTCCCCCTACTACGTTTCTGGACCTGGGAACATTTCAGTTGTGTTGCTTTCCATGGAGTGTCAGATAGCTCTCCGATTTCATCAAAAACATCTTAATTTGTGTTAAAGGTCTTACGGGTTTGGAACGACATGAGGGTGAGTAATTAATGACAGAATTTTCATTTTGGGGTGAACTAACCCTTTAATGCTCCACCCATTGCTTATGAGCGGAGAGAAACTTTTAGAAGCACAGCCAAATGATTTATTGAGGTGAGGACAAACATCTGTTAAATACTCCTTGTCTGAGGCGTGTCTTCAGTTTCCAATATACTGACTGTTATGAGAGGGACAGAAATAGCATTGTTTAACTGTAGACTGATTTAGTGTGTGTCAGCTTTTGTGCTGTGCACATGTGTGAGTGTTTAATCAGTATCACCTTTTACAGTTTGTTCTTAGTCTGTAAAATAAGAAACGTACATACTTTGTTACAGTATTATAGTTTCTTTGGCACCCAAATTTCAAAATATACTATTTTTATACATTTTATAATCCTGAAAGTTGTTTGAGATTATATGTATAATTTCTGCAGTTTTGTTATAGTGGCTTTGAAATTGAACATATCCCAGAGATATATATTTAGCTTAAAAAAATTATGCCATAAAACAGTTTATTTATTTATTTATTTCCTCAGAGACTGGCAATAAATTATTTTGGCATTATAAACATTTCTCTTAGAGTATTATAATATTCTGCATTATATAATCTTCATTGTTTGTATATAGAGAACACTGACTCTGACTCACATTTCATGTTTTTTTCCCTCACGCCTTTGGCACACACAGTTGTTGACACTATAATTGTCTGAGATATTTGTTTAGAACTCTTTTGGATTGCTTTTGCTTGTAAATGGTGCTTGATATGTGCATATTTCTCACCTGATTCAGACAAGACTCCAGCTTTTTCACTGGAGAAAGCAATAGGCCTATTATCAATATAGGATTCATTTTTTAACTGAAAGCAATGGTTTCTAGTTATATTTAGGTTTACATTTGTAAATGTTAAAAATGCCTTAAAGATGAATGTTTTACAACACACAGCTTTTCACAAGACTTTAACTGATGTACTGGAGTCAAGTGGATTATTGTGATGTTTTTATCAGTTTTTTTGGACTCTTATTCTGACGGCACCCATTCACTACAGAAGATCCATCGGTAATGTAATACTAAATTTCTCTAAATCTATTCTGATGCATAAACAAACTCATCTAAGAGAGTACATTTTGGGTGAACTATTCCTTTAAACTTGAAGTTAAAAATCAGAAGGCATTAAAAACAACTCAGTAAAAGACAGCTTTATTTGTTTTCCATTTTAAAATTATATATTATTTGAACATTGTCTAATTATACTAATTATTTTAAATAGTTTTAGCTCTTTTGAGAAATAGATAAAAACATTTGATTAGCTGTGCTTTTCATTTATATATATAATGTCATTAGCTGTTGTACTTTGCCCACAATTCCCAAAAAGTAGCAAATAAAGATGGTACTGAAGGGCATTTCAAAATTTCAAAATTCAAAATTTTAAGTAAACTATGCACATATGTATATGATTTTACTAAATATCTGCTCATTAAAATGGGCAGATCTATCTACATCAAGTCAGTCAGAAAACAGTATTAAAAAAATTCCAAAAGAAATTCTGAGAAGCATTCATTAATCTGAACGTTTATGAAATCTCCCCTCCAGTGATTTATCATTACTGGCAGAGAGTTTCATTCCATTCTCCTTTTTACTATTTATTTGTGGGGGATTTACAGACATGCCACATTCTATGTGTCACATAGAAACAGAAAATGTGATCACATGTGAATTTGTTCTGCATTCAGTTCACAAAACAGGGCACTCTCAGTCAGAACAAAATTGAGAACATATGGAGATGGAAATATTTACACTTCTGGGCCTTCTGGGGGGTGAGGTGGGAATTAGACCCAGCATGAACCAGGCAACACCAGATCTGGCCTGTTTCTATAAATGGGTTTCAGATTGTGAGGCATACAGGAACTTAACTTTCTGCAGGTGTCCTGTGATGCTGTTTCTCAATAAAGCAATGCAGCTGGTTTGCGGGCCAGGTCAATACCCGTACAACACTTGTAGTGTATACCATATACCAGAGGGGATATAATATATTTACACTTGAATAAAAAAAACTCACCTTTGCTTCCCTCCACTGACACAAATTCAGGAATGGAAAATGACCTCAGGCCTGGCATGGTCTGAACAGCAGAGAGGTTGAGAATGTTTCAGACAACAGCAGTTTGTATGTTCACCATCGGTTGCCAGGTCTCTGCTGTACGTCACAGCCACAGGCTTTGGGAAATCATTAGCATGTTAAGAAAATATAGCTGACTTCGCTTTCTAAAAGGAACACAGTTAGTCTCACTCCCATACAAACAGCCAAACAAATTTGCTTGGGGTAAGAGTGGACGGAGACGTCTAGAAACAAAACATTCCTCAGGTGAAAGGAACATGTTCACCATGAAGTCAGAGACAGAAACATGCTGATTTACATCACCTGGCTGTCCATGCTGAGCTCACTATGGGCAACAACTTTTTTTTTTCAATCTCGGGGGGCTACTTCAAACCTGCCTCATAAAACGCTGTATTGTTCAGTTTTAACTGTGCGGTACTGCTGATGACATTTCCTTCCTGTGGACTTTAGGGTTTTAGATATTCGATTCACTCAAGAATGTCTTGTTCATAATGATGGTACCTCCCGGGTATATGAAGCTCCTGCACTTTGAAATAAAGCACAGATAAATTCAGTGCATAAACATCAAATTTTCACCCCTAGCAAAGATGCAGTGTGTGCTTTTCTGAACCTGTAAGGTGAAACATTACAGCTCTCTAACCAGATCCCAGTAGTGCCATTCAAGGAGCCAGCAGATCTGGAGTACATTATGAATCCCCCAGTCACTGACAGAAAGGATGAATAATTACCTGATTAAAATGTCTCAGTGAGTGATTTATGCAAAAAAAGCTGCAAGATGTTCCTCCTCTGGGACATTCGGTTTATTCAGTGCTACTCAGCTGCCAGTAATACATTGTATGTATGAGAGAATATGACACTTTTCACTTGCATGACTGACACGCAATGTAATTTAAATGGCTGTCCAACTGAGCTAATTTTCAGTATTTTGAAGTGAAAGCCACAACATAGTCACAAACATATTGTGTAACAAACTGCATTCTGAAGCAAAGGGGATGGGGCTCTTTCTCTTGAGTATACAACTGAAAAAGCAGCTTGTGTGCAAGGTGTTATTTGCATGCCTTATTGACATGCTGGCATGCACAGAAACTTCACTGGTGCAAACCTCATGAGAAAGTCTCCCAACAGTGAAACATTTGAAAATAATGCATATAATTGTGGTGATATAATTCACATAACAAACATATATTGCTGGCAACATTCTTTTTTCTTTTTTTCTTTTTTAATTTACAATGCCAGATTTGTTCAAAGGAATTTAATGACATTTTAATGCATATGCATAGGAAACAGGCTATTTTAAGTTTCACAGTATATAATGGAACTGCTACTGCAGAAGGATATTTTGCCTACAGTAGGTCTTGTTTACTGTTTCTCTCAGTAACAAGGATGTGCATTTCTCAAACACAGCCACAGGCAAGGGGGGGTTGTGAAAACAACAACAAAAAAGATTTACTGTTTGCTGACAGTGACATCAAAATATTTTCACTTGGCCTGAGAAAACAGCATTTACACAACTACTCTATAAAAAATGATTCCGCCCCCTGTAAATTTCTTTGAACTATTATGAAAAGTGCAGTAATAAGAGATCAAATTGGGTTCGGATATTTTACAAAACATTTGTTTTATTGAAATCAGTGGTGTTTTGGGGAAAATCAAATGTGACACTAATGAATGTCTTGTGTACTTCTTTTGGACACATCTCATAAGGATATTGGTTGATAGATGAGAGGGGCAAGTGGATAAATGCAATGAGGTCAAAATGAGTATTAGTGACAGCTGGCATCTCTCCTACTTCCTGCTTGGTGCACAGCAAAGGCCGAGGCTATCATTTACCCTCTCAGCAAATGTGGCCAAATAGTATAATCTGAACAGTGCTGATGAAGACATTAAAGAGGAAAATTTAATCACAGTTTTCTGTTCACAAACAGTAGCCTACCAAATTATTCTGTATCCGTGTATTTTAAAAAATCAAACAGTATATTAAATGGAAAATTAATATGTGCAAAAGCAAATGCAAAGAGAAGTATTGTACTTTACTGCACTGGTGAAAAAGGTATTTAAGGTATATAAGACCAGAAATCTGATTTTTTTTTCCTCCTGGGTATGTAACTAATAGTGTTGTTAATATGAAGAGGGAAGCACAAGATTTCCTTAAGTCAACAACTATCTTCATGTCTTGTTGACCAGGTGTCTAGGCATATCACATCCCCTCTGTAAGCTGTCTCATCAGTTTCAGTGATGAGCCCCTTACAGTGGTGTAGGTAATTACTTTGGTACTTGGCAACACAGCACATCCCTGAGGGGACCTGGTGCACAGCATGGCATAGCAAGAAATCTGACCTTGTACTTCTATCTATCTATCTATCTATCTATCTATCTATCTATCTATCTATCTATCTATCTATCTATCTATCTATCTATCTATCTATCTATCTATCTATCTATCTATCTATCTATCTATCTATCTATCTATCTGTGGGGTCATAAAGTTGTTTTATTCCATTTCCCTTCATTATCACACAAAAATACCACTATCATACTTTTTATTTGTATACCTTTTACTTAATTTTTTTATTTTACTTTTTATTTTTTATTTAACACACATACTTATTACATTTAAAATTTGCACCTAACATACCTGTACATACAAATAGTCTTTTTTTGTATATTGTGTTTGTGCTATTTTGCACATTGTCTATTTTGTATATTTGTACATAATTGTTTTATTATCTGTGTCCTGTCCTGTCGCTGTCGTTCTGTCGCACTGTGGAGCTTCTGTCACCAAAACAAATTCCTCGTATGTGTAAACATACCTGGCAATAAAGCTCATTCTGATTGATTCTAAATAAACTATCTAAATGAGGACATGTCGTAGACGTATTTTGTTTTTATGTATTACAAAATATATTATAATTTGCTAAATTTACTAATGATATCCTTGAGAGAACAGCACCAGAGACATAATAAACACTGTATTTATTATGTCTATGAACAGCAGGACCTACACAATATCGCGGTATTCTACGGGATTTCACCATTCCAACAGAACCATTGACGTCACGTACGTTGTTGTATTGCGTCTATTACGAAACGTTGCCATTTCCGCCTGGCGGACGAAAGGTCTACGTTTTGTGATACCGATTTACTCGATCACGATGTCTCTGGGTGTTTTATCTCCTCATATAAACACTCCACCAAGCAGCCAAGGCATACTTATCGGCGATAAAGTGTATTCGGAGGTGTTTTTGGCCATCGATAGCTCGACAATTACCGAGGAGAGACTCTCTACGACCCCGTCCGTGCTGGATGGCCTCGACCATGAGACCGAGACAGACCTGAGGATTCTGGGCTGCGAACTCATCCAGTCCGCCGGGATTCTTCTGCGTCTGCCACAGGTTACTGTCTGAATATGTTAATGTATTTGTGAATTAGTCCATTAGTTTAATTCCCAAGCATCGTAAGATATAAGACGATGCGCTTAGCACAGCTAGCTAGCCGTAACCGGCACATTCAAACCGGCGGCCTTTTGTCTTTCTTCAGCTGATGCAAGCCGTGTAATGTAACGTAACGCATTTTTTTGAATGTTGTTAAAACTGATTATTTATTGTTCTGTTTTTAGCTATCTTAACAAGTAGGTGTTGCTTTCTTTTGAGTCAAGTGACATAAACATTGTTTTTGACCAATTCTAGGTGGCGATGGCGACCGGACAAGTCCTTTTTCAACGATTCTTTTACTCGAAGTCCTTCATCAAGCACAGCTTTGAGGTAAGTCAGACATACAAAAAAAAAAAAAAAAGATTGAACCCAGGTTATGAAAATATTTAATGTGGTTGTCACTTTAAATCAGATTGTTGCCATGGCCTGCGTCAACTTGGCATCAAAGATAGAGGAATCGCCAAGAAGAGTGAGGGATGTGATCAACGTTTTCCATCACTTGAAACAAGGAAAGGGCAAAAAGTAAGCCGATTATGGGTTTTTATTATTAGTTAAAGGGTTAAACATTTAGCTTGAAATCCAGGAAATTTAGTAGATAACATCTGTAGAATTTCATATCCATCAATTACTCACCGTGCTTAGTTAAAACTTTGGATTGCGCATGTAATCATGATTTGTTTACCTAAAACCATTTAAAAGTTTTTGAATTAAAATCTTTTTTTTTCATTCTTTGTATCGTCATTGATGGGAATATGAAATAAAGTAGAAGACATAGACACCATAGAAATGTAGTTTTTCTAATAATAGATCATGTCCAAAATGTATTGACATCAGCCGTTTTTGCTTTTTGTGTTGAACCAGGAGCACCCCTCTTGTCCTTGATCAAAATTACATCAACACTAAGAACCAAGTGATCAAAGCGGAGCGCCGTGTCCTTAAGGAGCTGGGCTTCTGTGTTCATGTCAAACATCCACACAAGGTAAGTTTTAAATTCTAAAATTCTGCTGCTATCCAGAATATATTTTGCTGCTGTGATCTATTTTTGTGCTTGAAAATCCTGCTAGTGTCCATAATTAATCTTCAGTTTTTAACTCTTTAAGATTATAGTCATGTATCTACAAGTTCTTGAATGTGAGAAGAATCAGATGCTGGTTCAAACAGCATGGTAAGTGTTTGTTTTTGGATCTCACAAAAATGCCCTATAAATTTTGACTTGGAATTTTTTCCCCTTATAGAGGAGACATTGCCTCAGGTTTATGGTTGGACTCATGCTGTGTTTCCACTAGTAACTTTTTGCTGATAAGACCTTGAACTTGTGTGAAAGAGCTTGGTACTTAAGTATCAACAGGACCTAGTGGAAACACTGCATCATAAAGCATGAATTGCATTTGTAGCTTGGTATATCTAAAGGTAAGATAGGTTCACATCATTCTGGCATCACAAGTTGTTTTGTAATAAAAATGCGTAAGTGTTCTGTAGGTCACGTGTTTGTTGATTTCATGCACATCATTGAGGTTAAGGCTTATGGAGAGCTCTGTTTAACTTTGTCCTTTCTCTACTCTTTGATTAAAGGGTAGCCCATGGTGGTAAGTGTCACAGAAAACACCCGAACTCCTCAGGCACAAGACCCAGGAACCCCTCCCACCTCATTGGCTGGCCTTTTCGAGACTGCCAGCCAATACAGTGAGAGCTCTCAGCGGAGGTTCTCTGAATGGAAGGCCTTGGCTTTGCTGGGGGGTCCAGGATTTGTTTGTTTTTTTCCCTTCCACAGAGCTTTAGTGCTAGTACTTAGTTGTGCACTTTATGCTCTCTAAATCCAAAAGATTTTTTTAGCAGTGAAAATGGTATGTTTCTTTTTTCATATGAATCATGTTCATGTGAATTTTGTTACAGTAAGTTGTCCCTGATAATTCACCATGAAGTGATTCTTGCCTCTCCTCACAACTTTTTGATATGGGGTTTGAAATTTTTTTGATTTCGCTAAAAAACATGCACTATGTTTGTGCTTCAGTTAGTTATTTAAGATTATACTATTACCGCCGCCATGGCTACATTTAAAAAGTGAGGGAAAGAACATTAAGTTAAAGAGTCTCCAGAAGCCATATGAGAGAGAGAGAGAGAGCATGACAGGTGTTGCATAGGTGTTTCTTTGTGTTGCAGGAATTATATGAATGATGCCCTCAGAACCAATGTGTTTGTGCGGTTTGTACCTGAGACCATTGCGTGTGCCTGTATTTACCTCGCTGCTCGAGTACTACAGGTATGTCTTTGGATTTATCTGTCCATCTTATCTATTTCATTCTTTCTTTTTTATTTCATTCTGTTTTTCTATTTCTTCAGATTCCTCTTCCTTCCAAGCCGTACTGGTATCTTGTTTTCAGTGCTACTAAGGAAGACATAAAAGAAATATGTATCAGCACGATGAAGCTTTATTCTAGAGAAAAGGTAGAGTTTGCTTATTCGCTTGGCACATTATTTTGACAGTCTCTATTTCTACTAATACTAATTGTTGTTACTATATGCTGGTGTTAACTCCATCCATCTCTCAGCCTAACAGGGAACAGCTTGAAAAACTGGTGGATAAGAGGAAGGTGGCCCTGGAGGAAGCAAGACTAAAAGCCAAAGGACAGAATCCCAATGGCACGCCAGCTCTCGCTGCCATTGGTGGATTTTCCCCAGCATCAAAACCCTGTAAGTTTTTGTTTGTTTGCTTTTTTTTTGGACTAAAGTTATTTGCAAGTACTTGCCCATTCACAGGCAGCTAAAATGTTTTCCTTTTCCAGCTTCTCCACGAGAAGTGAAGGTGGAAGAAAGATCGCCAAACTCTAAACTAGTGAAGGATTCTGAGAACAGACAGTTATTTCCAAAAAGCCCCTTAAATGGGTAAGTTTTCAAATACAGCACCTAAACCAATTTTTTAATTTGTGCCGGGCAGTGTGACTGTATTAGTGTTGTCTAAAGTACCAACCGCGATACCAGTCGGTACTGAAATTTTAAAAACGTCCATTTCCAGCTAACATTTGAGTGCTGTTGAGCGGATTCTTAAACGGCGCTGATTGGCAATTGTGTTCATGCGCTCAACAGATATGACTGTGATTGGCTACTTTTTTATTAGTAGTTCATGTTAAATACTTATTAAACTTTAAATGTCTTTAACATTAGTACTGTTTTTTCACATTTTAATTTAGTACTTCAGCTTAATACTTATTTTAAAATCACATTACTTTATTTTTTTGCTTAATAGCAACACTGCTGCCCATCCCTGTAATGTACAATATTGATTACTTTTTTGTTTATTTTCTTGTATAGCAGCATGAAAAAGGAGGAAAGCAAAGTGTTTCAGAATGGCAAGAACCACAGCCGGTCTCGCTCACCATCTCGTTCTCCACACAGACAGTAAGTTACACCATACACTTTCACTTCAAGTGATATTTCACACCTGTACACCAGGTTGATGTTTAAAATAGATAATTTTTTTCTGCTGCTGACATGGTTCTCTCTCATCTTTAGTCGGAGGAACCACTCAGGAACGTACAGCTCTCAGAGCAGCCACAGTCCATCGCCACGGCAACACAAAGGTCGCAGAGCTTCACCAATCGCGCAGCTGAGGACAGAGCGAGACAGACAGAGTGAGTCTAGTCGGCACAGCAACAAAAGGAGGCGATCACGGAGCCGATCTCGCAGCAATTCCCGCGAACGAGCCCGTGACCGTGACTATGTGAAACACAAGCACGATCGCGGTCACCACTGGGACAATCGTGAACGAGACCGTGACAGATCACGTGATCACGGACGAAGCAAACACCAGAGCAGGTCACATTCTGGACATAGACACAGGAGATGAGACGTGCGGCACTGCTGAATGAAAGCGAGGGAACTATGATGGCATTGGACAACAGGACTAAATTGTAGATTGGAAAAATGCTTACTTCAATACAGTGTTTCCCTAGAGTTAACGTTGTTAAGAAGTGAATGTTCTTTCAATGTTTTTGTTCTTGCATTGTCCGGCTCATATAGAGTTCAGTTAGGCAAGGTAGTGGTGCCTTTTATGTATTTGACAATTGACAATTATGTTAAACTTGAAAGTGAACAACAGACTGCTAAAAATCTGCCTATATCAGGGATCACATTTTCACAGGAAAGAGCAGACGAGACCTGTGTGTGTAAAATATTTTCCAAATGCACAATGTTTTTGTGTACTGTACAAATAAATCTTATTTTTATGACTTCTTTGTATTCATCTCTCTTCACAAAATAAAAATGATGCTATATTCAAATTATGAGATCATTTGTTTTACTTTATATGGTGTTTATTAAAGGGTTAGTTCACCCCAAAATGAAAATTGTCATTAGGTACTCACCCTCATGCCGTTCCAAACCTGTGGACCTTCGCTCATCTTCGGAACAATAAGATATTTTTGATTAAATCTGAGAATCTTGTTACTGGTGAATGGCGGCAGACTGACCCTGAAGAGAAGAAAACATTGAATAAAGTCATTATTTTAGTTTTCTTTGTGCACAAAAAGTATTCTCGTAGCTTCATAAAATGATGGTTGAACCACTGATGTCTTGCTGTTAGTGGATTTCATCAAAAATATCTTCATTTGTGTTCCATAGAAGAACGAATAACAGAATTAATTATAGCAGAAAACACTCCTTGGATCTTTTCACAAAGCTGCTGGTGTTTTCCGTGGCTGACAGAAGCTGGTTAAACATGACATTTTACATCTTGACCACATTAGCAGGATAAACGGTAACTTAGGTTAATTAAACTTAATTACTTCTAATACCATCAAATAAGCTATGCAGGAGATCTAATGATATTCTTATAAATTACCATGGGTCTCTTAAATATGTTTATATTTTTAAATGTGAAAAGGTATAAAAGTTTATAGTTAGAGTATCAGCAGGTACCTTCTTGAGCCACGGCACAACAGTCAGGTAAAATGGGACAATATAAAAAGAGAACAACACAGGCAATTTCAGCTGCAATCATTTTATTTTTAACAGTAAATTGACACTATTGTCTTTAGTGTGCCATAGCAACACCATAAATGTATTTCATTAAACAGAAAGTTGAATGGATATTTAATTAAACAATGCAATTAAAAACGAACTGATGGTGTTGTATAGATGTGTGTTTCTGTGCATTGGTGACTTTTGTGTGCATGTATGTGTGTATGCTTGTATTTTTTTTAAAGACTGTTAAGATTTTATATGGATACATATCTACAGTAAGCCTAAAAAACCTATTTTCACCCTCAATTTCTGTGTAAAAATGTGTATGCATCCCATTTTACTGACATCTTCCTTCATTTCCCTTTCTCTTGGCCCATTTTAGCCTAACCAGCCATTTCTACCTAAAATGACCTTTTTCACAAAAATCAAAGTTTCTTTTATAAATTAATTTTTTTTATTTGAAAGAGCATGTCAAAACATTGTTCATAAGCCTTTGCTTTGTTGGTAAGTATACTTATAATTGCTTTAGTACCCTTAATACTCCTTTTTCAGTATTTTTGTCTTTCTAAGAAGCGCCGGAATCATAACTATACAGAGAGACATTTCTAAAGAACGAGGAATATAATTTGAAGGTACAAAATGAAAAGAGAAATCTCATTGTGCCACTTTTCACAGCAGTTTTGTAGCTACTGAGTTGCTTTAACTGTGATTAAGGATTAACTTCGTATAGCATTCTTTAAGCAGTGTTGATGATCTTAAAATGCTTTGTTGTTTGTGTCTTGCCAAGGCCAGAAGAGACCAGGAAAGGTGTCTACGTCTCAAGTAGGGATATCTTCTAGAAGGTTTGTTTCAGAGTGGAACAAGCATTGAGGAGCATATTCAAGACGTCACTGGAAGTGCTCAGCCCTGTCTCCTGGCTCTGGGAAGAATTGTTTAGGAATGGGGGCAGTTGTGGCCTAATGGATAGAGAGTCGGATTTGTAACCCAAAGGTCGTGGACTCGTGGGTTCAAGTCTCAGGTCCGGCAGGGATTGTAGGTGGGGGAGTGAATGTCCAGCACTCTCTCCTCCCTCAATACCACGACTGAGGTGAGACCCTTGAGCAAGGCACCAAAGCCCCAACTACTCCCTGCACGCCGCAGCATTGGCTGCCCACTGCTCTGTGTTTGTGTGTGTTCACTTCTCACTGATGTGTGTGTGCACTTGGATGAGTTAAATACAGAACACAAATTCTGAGTATGGGTCGCCATACTTGACCACACGTCACTTCCTTTCCTTCAGTTCAGTACTTCAGTTTAGATCAGCGTGCCATTCCACGCAAGCCAATCTCTTCTCTTGATGCCTTTGATGAACTGTTTAATGGGGTTAATTTACCCAAAAATGAAAATTGTCATCATTTATTCACCCTCATGTCGTTCCAAACCAGTAAGACTTTCGTTCATCTTCAAAACACCAATGAAGATATTTTAATGAAATCTGAGAGATTTCTGTCCTTACATTGAGAGTCCACGCAACTAGCACATTCAAGGTCCAGAAAGGTAGTAATGACATCATTAAAGTAATCCATGTGACTCCACTGGTTTAACCTTAATTTTATGCATGCATTCACAAAATGTCTGCTTTAATTTCAAACAAAACACTCATCTTTCGTCGTGCTCTTGTGTACGCATGTCAGGGATTAATATTTTCATAAAGTTGTAAATTTATATGAAAAAAAATTCCTTCGCGCAAACAAAGCAAAATAAAACGGAAGTTAAATCACCATAGTCTCACGGATTAATTTAATGATGTCTTTAACACCTTTCTGGGCCTTGAAAGTTTTAGTTATAGGGTGTCGATGAAAGGATAGCAGTCTGCCAGATTTCATTACAAATATCTTCATTTGTGTTCAGAATATGAACAAAAGTCTTATAGGTTTGGAATGACATGAGGGTGAGTAATTAATGAGAATTCACATTTTTGGTGAACAAACTTCTTAAGGCGCTCTTTGTTTTTGGCTCCACTTATAACACTATTCTACACAATATGTACACTTTCATTCAGATCACTGTGTTCAACAAAGATGTTGGCAAAGTGAAGGTCCTTGTATAGCTGAGGTTAGAGCAAGGCTGCTTAGCTAGGTGGTTCAACAGTTTCTGTACTGAATATAGTGATGTATTGTCATTTCATGCAGACGTGATGTATTTTTGTGCATGTAATTGTGTATGTTTCTTGAGCATGACAGCATTGTAATAAATGTTTTAAATCTGATGTCATTGATCTTGTTTTCTGTTCTGTTTTTAAAACACCAGATGGGATTTAAAATTAGAGAATTTTTCACTATTATAAATGTAAATGAACTCTACATAAGTGAAATATTAACACTAATTAGAGTACATTTTCCTGCAGAGTTAAATTGTGGTAACAGTTAATTTCCCCTAGTGTTAAACTCTGGTAACACTATTCAGTGTTGAGCAGTGTTCATTTTTTACTCAAAATAGTGTTAATTTAACTCTGAAAATTTAACACTATGACGAGAGTCAATTTATCTCCAATTCTGAGTGGGACCAAATACACTCGGGCCGAGTGTTAAATTGAACTCTTATAGAGTTAATTTAACACTGCAAAATTTACTGTGTACAGGTGACGTGCCGGGCTCTGTAGGATAGAGTGAATGTGAGCGGGCAACTACTTGTAAGACAATGGTGTTTGGGCAAATCTTGCCTATATCAAAAGTATGTCATTTTACCTTAAGATTAAGTTATATTTTATTTGAAATTTACAAAGTCAAAAACGACTTTAATAAATTAGTTATAACAATAAATTAATTGTTCACAATATGAGCAATAACATACACTGAAAAAGAAAAAATAGTGATTTTGATTTCAACCAAAATGTTTTATTGTTTGTGTTCATGAAACCGATTGTGTCAATTTTAACGAATGCAATATTATTGTGAAGTGCAACAGAATAAATATTAAATGTTTCCTTGTATAAAAGTTGTGTAACTTTTAAAGTGCAAGCATTTAAAAAAAAAAAAAAACTTTCAGTATCAGTGTAACAGAGGACACTGTTATAATGCTTAAACTTGATAATATGGGCTTGAAATAAGTCATATATAAAGGAAAAACGTAGTAAAATAAAATTGCAGTCTCTGAAGCTGTTGAATTTGTCATCCGGTGACTGTTGCAGGAGTTATCCTGCGTATGTGTGTGTAGGACTTCCTGAGAGTCACACTGCCATGGTGAGATACTCCACGTGGAAGCACACACTCCTCAGTCAACTTTTTCGTCTCTGGGTTCCAGCAGAGAACAGTAGCAATCACTTCGTTCTTGTCATCACGGCCACCAGTAATGAAGAGCTTGTTACTGCAGGCAGCAATGCCACAGCTGGCCCTTTCACAACCCAGCTGGATTATTAGCGTCCAGGAGTCTTCCAGAGGACTGTAGGAATACAAGGCCTTCATCGCACCACCTTTATTTTAGAGGAGATTACACAGTTTATCACCAAAGCAAGGCAGTTATCTCTGGTGAGTAGTTCGTTTTATTTAAGCAAAAAAATGTAAAAGGCACGAACCAACAACAAAAATGGCATCCTTAAAGGTCACTGCGTTTGTGCATTTGGCCTCAGTTGGCATCGGACATTTTAAACTCCATTTGTTTGATAGGGAATCAAAGCATTGCATGTTGTTTGTGGCTAGCTTGCCATTGGGGCCTCCACCTATCACAAATATGTATTTGTCATAGCTGGCAGCAGAGAAGGAGCTTACACTCAGCATGAGTGGTGCTGTCTGGAAGGTGGATAAAAATATTAAATTGTGAATTGTAATGAAAATATAGGATAAGATTAACCACCATACTGTAAATGCACTGTAGTGATGGGTCGTTCTTGAACGATTCGTTCATTTTTAACAAATCTTTAATGTGACTCGGGAAGAACGAGTCGTCTCGGGGAGTGATTCGTTCAGTCGCGCATGCGCATTGCACAACATTCTATGGGTCCTGTACTGGAATTAGTTCACCTCCCGAGTCTTCGGGTTTGAGTCGTTCGTTCATCATGTGACAGCCCCATAAGCTTAACCAATGCAGCCTGAGCCGGAAAGAGAATTGATTAGTTCACCTCTTGAGTCTCGGGTTTGAGTCGTTCTTTTGTCACGTGACCACTTGCCAGATCAGTATAGGCTACTATAAAGTAAAACTGTATTTTTTGTATGTTGGATCATATTTAAGAATTATGAGTATCTGTGTTATTTTATAAATAAATAAAAGCCTGTTATAAATAAAATATTGATTGACTTGTCCTTTGACTGTCAAACACTAGGATTAGGCTATATAATAAAAAAATATCCAAGCCTAAAATTACAAAGCACTTATAGTTTGTTCATTTTTGTTCCAATTTTGACTTTAGCTGGTATAATTGTTTTTCCTAGGGAAACTTGACATATTGGTCTAATATTTGTATAAGAAGATTGGTCAAAAAGGACACAATGACAAAGTGAAAGCAAATAAAATTTTGAATTTGAATTAATGTTAGTTAAAAATATTAAGGTTATGATGTCAGCTTCAATGGTTGTAATCCAAACTGACATAAAACTGGAGAGTTAAAGTGATTTACTTAGAAATATAGTCTGCTTGGGTCACACAAAGTTCAGCTGAAGGACAACTGCCACTCAAGACTGTCACCAAGGGAACAGTGACCTTTCCACACCAATCCCCCTTTGTTTTTCACTAGGTGAGGGGCAGAGAAGAGCCTCAGACAGATGTTAACATCTCAGGAGAATGAGCACTAGAAAAATTAGTGATGTTTGGAGTCATTTTGTGGCAACTTCAGCCACTGAAGCAAAATGCAACATATGCAAAAAAAAGTTTTTCAACTAAAGGAGGAAGCACTTCTAATTTGAGGAGGCACCTTAAATCCTCACATCCTACTGTGCTGTTAGCACAAGTTAGAACAGAGACTGCAGATGATAACCCTGCAGCAGCTGGAGCTGTTTCTACCACCAGCACTTCTTCAGCTAGACCTTCCACGGCTTTGGCTGGCATGCTGACCACATCTACCACATCCAGTACACCAGCAGCATATATATATAATCAATTCTCTTTCCGGCTCAGGCTGCATTGGTTAAGAGTATGGGGCTGTCACGTGACAAAAGAACGACTCAAACCCGAGACTCAAGAGGTGAACTAATCAATTCTCTTTCCGGCTCAGGCTGCATTGGTTAAGCGTATGGGGCTGTCACGTGATGAACGAACAACTCAAACGAAAAGTAATGAAAGGTGCTGATTTCTTAGATTCTATCTATCTATCTATCTATCTATCTATCTATCTATCTATCTATCTATCTATCTATCTATCTATCTATCTATCTATCTATCTATAAATTTGGAATAGTTCACATTTTTTACGTTTTTGAAAAAAGTCTCTTATGCTCAACAAAGCTGCATTTATTTGATAAAAAACTAGAAAAGCAGCAATATTAATTCTCTTTCCGGCTCAGGCTGCATTGGTTAAGAGTATGGGGCTGTCACGTGACAAAAGAACGACTCAAACCCGAGACTCAAGAGGTGAACTAATCAATTCTCTTTCCGGCTCAGGCTGCATTGGTTAAGCGTATGGGGCTGTCACGTGATGAACGAACAACTCAAACCCGAAGACTTGTCAGATAAGAGGTGGTGCGCAAATCATAGACTAAAGACCCAGGTAAACAATTAATTAATATTATTGTTATCATTTTTATGTTGATGGTTGTATTCTGTTTTATATTCGTGATTTTTGAGCTTTAATAAAAAAAAAAAAAAGAAAAAAAAAAAAGAATTAATATTTTCTGTTTCTTATAGCATTATAGTTTTGTATTGTTTGTAGTGTGATAAACGTTTGCATAAGTAGTAGATGTGTTTGGAAAGTAACACGTAACATTTGAATTATATTTTGCTAAAATGAACGAAATGACTCGAAAAAAAGATTCGTTCATTTTGCTGAACGAGACTCAAAGGTCCGAGTCGGTAAAATGATCTGAACTTCCCATCACTAATGCACTGAAAAGTAATGAAAGGTGCTGATTTCTTAGATTCTATCTATCTATCTATCTATCTATCTATCTATCTATAAATTTGGAATAGTTCACATTTTTTACGTTTTTGAAAAAAGTCTCTTATGCTCAACAAAGCTGCATTTATTTGATAAAAAACTAGAAAAGCAGCAATATTGTGAAATATTTTTTATAATTTAAAATAAAAATTTTATCAATATATTTTAAAATAGAATTTGTTCAACAGAATGTTCAGCAGCCATTACTCCAATCTTTATTGTCACATGATCCATCAAAAATCATTCATGCTGATTCGGTGCTCAATTATTAATAATGGTTCTCATTATTATTAATGTCAAAATTATAAATGTCTTTCCTGTCACCTTTGACCCATTTAATGCATTTTTGCTGAATAAATTTATTATTTCCTTTTTTTCTTACCCCAAACTTTTAAATGGTACTGTGTCACAGTTTACGCAACAATATTAAGCAGCAAACGCAGCGTGTTGTTAACATTATTAATAATTATAAACATTTCTTGAGCAAATCAGCATATTAAAATGATTTTTGAAGGATCAAGTGACACCGAAGGCTGGAGTAATGGCTGTTAAAAATTCAGCTTTCCCATCACAGAAATAAATTACATTTTAAAATATGTTACATAAAAATATTTCAATACATATTTTCATTAGAAACATTTTTCATACATGGAATATTTTCTGTAATTCATAGACATTTTTAGCAAACAGACAAAACTGAAAATAATATTTTATCTATCTCTCTCACTTATTTATTTTTTTAATTTTACTGTTTGGACTGCAAAGGGCCCAAAGTTACCATACAGGATACCGGATATATAAAGGACTCACCTCTGTCCAGCAGTTGTGAAATGGATCGTAGGCTTCAACACTGTTCAATCTCTGGGCTCCATCAAAGCCACCCAAAACATACACTTTTCCTCCAACAACTGCCATCTTGTGTCTCCAGCGGCCTGTGTTGAGATATTCTATCTGGATCCATTTGTTTAGTGATGCATTATACTTCCACACATCATGCAATGTTTCCTTGCCACCTGTTTTAAATGTAAAATAACGAGTTTTACACATTTCTTTGATCTTGTGCATCAGCGCCCATGCGAATAAACAAACTACACTGTCACTTTATCGCTATCTCAGTGTGTGTCAGTGTGATGTACTGATGCTCACCTGATATGTAGACTTCATTTCTGAAAGTGACACATGCAAACTCCACCCACTTCTTATTTTCATTCTCAGATTCCATCTCTGTGTTTGGTAGTTTTGCGACCTCTAAGCGACTCCGGCGTAATGGGTCCAGACAGGTCACCTCAGATACAAACTTCTCATCCTTTGTGCATCCTCCAATGATCATAAACACCTCAGACTGGAACTCCTGCACTCTAGGTTTGGTGCGCTCTGAGATCACCTATAAACCAGTTCACCCAAAAATGAAAATTCTGTCATCATTTGCCTACCCTCAAGTCATTCCAAGCGTATACATTTCTTTGTTCTGTTGAACACAAAAGAAAACATTTTGAAGAATGTTGGTAACCAAACAGTTGACGGTAGCCATTGACTTCCACAGTATGGAAAAATACTATGGAAGTCCATGGCTACCGTCAACAATTTGGTTACCAACATTCAAAGTCAGAATTCTACAGGTTCCCTGTAGAATTTACAGCTTTTGCTAACAGACAGTTTCTTTCATATGTAAGCAAAGTGGACATTATGCATTAATACACTTCCTCCAAATAGAAAGCTTGCCATGTCATTATGACGCACAGTCATTAATCCTAAACTTGGATTTCAGTTCCTGAATTTGAGTCTTGTGACCACTTCAACATGACATCAAGCATTCAGAAGTCACCTTTGTAAAACTGACCTCTTTGCCTGAGAGGTGATAAACCCGGGCCTCCTGCAGCAGTGGGAACACCTCGGCACACTGGCGGATCAGAGGGTCTCCTTCCACCCTTTCTACAAAGTACCACGGGTCCAACAAGGGCAGCCTCACATGTGTGAGGACACGGGGCAGCTGAGCTATTCTTTCATCCTGTCGGGCCCTCAGCCAACGCATAACCACATCAAACACCTGCTCCTCTTCTGTTACCCCCAAGTCATCATGCTGGAGCAGACTGACCAACACATCTGCAGGAAGCTCAAGGATCTCATCATGGTCCACCACTTGAAAGAAGTTTTGGATAATGTAGGTGTAGACTTGGGATTTCAAAGACTCCAGCGAATGCACATCAGCTAGATGCAGGATTCCCACACAGTTTTCCGGGTGAAGGGCTTCTGCCAAGTAACCGGCACAGGCATCCACTATACGCGGAAACTGCAAACATCGATTCAATTTAAGGTGATAACAGAGCATTAAATTATTGCTTTGCATTTAGACATTTAGGGACTTTTTAAAAAATAAACTAATACTTTCATGCAGCAAAAAATGCATTACATTGATCAAAAGTGACAGTAATATATTACAAAAAATTACAATCCTGAAAAAATGTATCATGGTTTCCACAAAAATATTGTGTTTATACTGATTAATAATAAAAATACACTGATTATAATAAATGTTTTTGAGCACCAAATCAGCATATTAAAATAGTTTCTGAAGGATCATGTGACACGGAAGACTGGAGAAATGAATGCTGAAAATGCAACTTTGCATCACAGGAATAAATTATTTTTAAAAATATATTAGAGAAAGTCAATTTAAATTGTATAATATTTTTACCGTTTTTACTGTATTTTGATTAAATAAATCAGCCTTGTTGAGCATAAAAGACATCCTCTTGAAAACTATTAAAAAAAATCTTACCGACCCCAAACTTTTAGAGAGTAATGTTTTTATACAGTGGTATATGGTGCTATATATATGCTTTAATAATCTGAAATAGCCTGATAACAGATTTGGCCTTTGCAAAAATGTCATTATTATGATTATACTTAAAAGTTTATGTTTTGATATATAAGCTACATCAACTATATTTAGTAAACACATGACCCCACCCAGCTACAGTACCTTAAGCCAGATGTACTACTAAACCTGACTGTAGTGGAAAATACTCCCTCTGTAAATAACGTAGTTTCACTTCCCTGTTATATTTGGTACTTTTGAGGTCTTCACCTCTAACAAAAAGAAACAATACATAGCAAAATACCACACATATGGCGCTGGGGAAGTAAAAAGTGAAATATCTGTCATGTGTACCCAGCAAAAACATAATGCTGAACAATAAACTGTCATACTCGACAGCGACCTTTTACATGTAGGCTATTCTATCATACTAGAAGTGCTGCAGGTAAAAAAGTAAAAATGTTGTCCATAAAGGAAAAGTTTGATATAAAGCTGAGTGTACAAACCTGAAATAGACTGGCTGCCTCAAGCATTCTCTGAACATTGTCCTTGGTTATGATGACTTTGCTGGTGTAAGTGTATTCTAACAGGATTCCCATTGTGTCAGCATCAATGCCTTTAATATTTACGCTGTCTTCATGTTTTTCTCTCAAGTCATTACAAAACATTGCTCTGTAAAATATGTATTAATAAAAATTCAACTTTAAAATTGTCTATCTAAAGTAGAATCACTGCTCTCTTACCATTTCTTTTTGTAATAAAAATAAATGCTATATGAAACAAGCAAACTCATTTCTTCAGATCTGAATGTGCCACTGGCTGACCTGAAATAATGACTGGCTGCAGCAAGGACCACTCGATGGCACTGGAAGCTCTGACCCTGTACGTGGAGGCTGACGTCGGTTAAGCTGTCCTCCAGCCGGAGACTGTGCAGTCCATCCTGCAAATAACCAGCAAACACAGAGTCTTCAAACACAACCTGCCCATCTTGTCGGTTCTCCTGCATCGAGCTCTCCAGCATGCTCAGACCGCTTGCTGAAGCTTCACTCTTGGCAGATGGAGGGCACTCAGAGTTATTCTCTAAAGTGTCAGCCATGATCTGGAGTCCCAAAAAGTTACATTCAGCTACTCGGAATCAAGTTTAACACCATGTGATATCTAGATATTGGCGAAACACTAGAGGCGAAAGCTGAACTGTTCTTTCCTAACAATCAAGCTTCCTGTTTTCATAACGGACTACAAAGAGGAAGTGCTGAGGCCTCTCAAAATTGGCTCTGCAACTTCTCAAGTCTTTTAATTTTTGGCTATACCTCTGTGCTATCTGTAAACTGTATTTTTTAGGGGAAATATATTAGTTCACATGCTCAAGCTATACATCAGACATCAAAGGTTCATTAAAATGAATGAAACAAATGTCTTAATTATACCTTCTGATAAAAAAAGAAAGAAAAGAAATAATGAAGGGACATCCTTTTCAAGTACAGAGATTATTAAACACTACAGTCTGACCAAATAGGATTCACAGCAGTATTAACATGAATTTCATTTAGATTTCATCAAGTACTGTAGTCAACTATATCTTTTAAGTCACAACAGAATGCTGCAAGCTCTAGAAATGTACCAGTCCACGTTACAGGTTCAACCATCTTTTCTTTGCTCCATGTCTGTTTTAATAATAATTTACAAAGTATATTTTTAAGATGGTTTCATCATTAACAAAAACTTTGTATCTCATAGGAAACAAGAAAATAGACAGAAAGTGTATGTACTCATTTGGAATGTCTAAAAAGGTTTCTCATCAAAATGTTAAAAACAAGTTAGATTTAACATGCAAAGAATATAGCACATTATTCATTTCTATAACAACCTCTGGAGACGCATTAAGGTATGGTATTCTGTCAGATTGTTAGTTAAAATATAAAATACTGTATACATACACAAATACAAAACATGTAAAAATGTCCTGATTTGCCCCCCCCTCCCATTTCTGCATGCTAATCAAAATACATAATATACAAAACGATTTAATAAACTTTAGGTTTTGCAATAAAAATTTAAAAACAGAAATGGTCCATTTAATTTCATACAGCAAAATTGTTCCATTTTGTTGAGAGGTGAAGACAAATAGGTAGTAGGCACAAGTGACAGGTCATTAAGAGAGGATGGGATAGTTCAAGTATTATAATACTTCTCTGGAAGGTAAAGTTCTTTGTCAGGCTAGAGCTCAACAATACTCAAAAAACAAGAGAATTTTGACAAATGCATGAAATGTTCAGGTACACCGGCCGATGCAATGGTGTCTGAACCGTTTACATTAAACAAATACAATGAGAGACATCAGTAGAAAACAAGAGAGGTCTACAGTCTGTGGCTCCTCTGGTTTTGTAGCCCCTTAAGGCACATTAAAGGAGAGTTTGGTGTGAGGAGGCAAGACATGGTGATTGTGCAAGTTAGTCGCCCAGGTGGAGATGATCAGGGTCCTCAGGGCTGAATGGCGAAGGTCCTTCACAGGACTAGAAGGGAGACTCTGCTGGAGTGATAAGAGGTTCTCGCAGGAATTGGTCGCGAAAAGGAATTTGGGCATTGGCACATAGTGACAAACGGCTAGCGGTTACTCTTCATTGCCTCCTTGGCAGCAAGTATAAGGGGAGTGAGGCTGGAAAGAGGTTTCGCCAGCTTCAGGAAGGGATGCTACAAGAGACAGAAGGACATTAGCACATTTTCCAGAAAATTACCTACTCACCAATAGTCTATTCCAGGGGTTCCCAAACCTTTTTGGTCAGCAAAACCCCTTAGATGTAAAATATTTACTTTAAGTAAACATTGCAATAAGTTAAGAACAAGTCCACAGTTTTCTGATGATGGTTAACAGTCTCAAGATTTGCAAGTTAACAAGTTAAAATGTTTCATCTTTTTAGTGCCTTTTTTCAATTAAATTAATTTAAATTATTATTTTAAGGAAATATTTATAATTATTATTATTACTTTTAACTCCATAAAATGAAGGCAGAAATATATTACAGTAAATTAAAATTGTACTTCAAAGTAAAAACATATTTATAATGATTATAATGTAAATTTTATACTACTAGTTTCAGCTACTACTAATGTTTGTGTCTTAAATTCCTCACTTTCAAAAGTTCAAACCCTTGAGCATATAACATTTCAAATCCTCAAGCTTTTATTTTGGCAGAATTTTTGGTGAAATGCTGTAAACATTTGTCCACAAAACTGTTGGAAATTATGTGAATTTAAATAAAGAGAACTTACTGCACATTGCGGTAATGAATGCACTAAATAGTGATCATTACAATTTTATTTTGATTACACTTGCAGCCCTATTTATCCATTTAAATTTTACATTCAATCTTTTATTAGCTTTTCATCCCCTCACAAAGCCATTGCTAATTCCCTCACAAACCCCCGTTAGGACAAAACTCGGTTCATAATTCAGTTTTGCTCCTTACCTGCAAGAGCTCTTTTCCTCCACCTCTCTTCTCCACATCCATCTCGAGGCAGCGGTTTAGGAAGTCTCTAAAAATGGGTGACAGCTTCTCTGGGTTCTGGAGCTCTGGGGTGCCATTAGTAGCAATGAGGTACAGCGCCTGGGGATGAACATTAAGCATTAATGCAATAAATATTTTCTTTAAAGTTAAACAGATCATAATTACATAATTACAAAAAGACTTAAATGAGTAATAAAAGTATAAGACAGGAAAGGCTCACCCTCAGAGGATTCTCATTGAGATAAGGAGGTTCGCCCTCTACCATCTCAATGGCCATGATACCCAGAGACCATATGTCCACTTTGGGCCCGTAGGCTTTACGCGTGACCACTTCAGGGGCCATCCAGTAGGGTGTTCCTACCATGGTGCTTCTCTTACTTTGCTCAGGCGTGATTTGAGCACAGAAACCAAAATCAGCTGAAAAGAGAAGAGCAAACAATTCATACAAACTGTTCTGATATAATGAAGCCAGGACTTGACAGTGGGATCATGGACGCACTTAGTTTGACAGATCCATCCATTCCTAATAGAACATTGTCACTTTTGATGTCTCGATGAATGACCTGGTTTGAATGCAGGAACTCTAGAGCTTGTATACACTGTAGAGGAAACAGACCACAATGTTCAGGTGGTGATGGGAAAAACAAATGCTTCGGAGCTCACAACTACGCCAGAAATACTGTACCTCTCTGCAGACAGCAGCGATTTGTGCCTCATCCATGCAGGTTTCTGTTACCACATCGGTCAGAGAGCCTCCAGCAAGATACTCCATTACCACAAAGAGCTCATCTCCTACCAAGAAGCTGAACATACAAAACCACCCCCGTCCCCCGAAAGGTAGATGTTACAGTAGATGGCTGAAAACATATTATGGGATACAATGCACAAAATAAACATGTTTCAATAGCTTTAAGGGATGTAACTACCTGTCTACAAAGTTGACAATGTTTGGGTTCTTCATCTCCTTCATTACCAGGATCTCATTGATGATCAGCTCCTTCTTGGGCTGCTTCTGTAGGTTAATCTGCTTGATAGCAACCTACAGAAACACATCACTGTCAGTTAGCTTAGCCTATGTCAACTAACTATGAAAAGCCAAAATGAAACTCAAACAATTAAATCACGGTAGTCCATTTAATGTTAATTTGGTGTAATTAAAGGTTTGGGGTCTGTAATATTTTTAAATAAGTC
Organism: Barbus barbus; assembly: GCF_936440315.1. Taxonomy (NCBI): domain Eukaryota; kingdom Metazoa; phylum Chordata; class Actinopteri; order Cypriniformes; family Cyprinidae; genus Barbus; species Barbus barbus. The sequence continues at coordinate 10,118,918 of NC_136754.1, forward strand.
TTTTACGCTCAGCGAGGCTGAATTTATTTGATCAAAAATACAGCAAAAACAGTAATATTATGAAATATTCTTGCAATTTAAAATTCAGTTTTAATATATTTTCTTCAAAAATCATTCTAATTTGCTGATGTGGTGCTCAAGAAACATTTCTTTTTTAATGTTGAAAACAGTTGTACTGCTAGAAATGTGCATTTATTTGAAATAGAAATCCTATGAATGTCTTTACTATAATTTATTTACTTATTGTGTGAACAGTAGTGTACATCAAGCAATTGTTCTAATAAATTAAATCTTTATTCAAGGTCTTTTCTCAGGAAACATTGATTAAAATTAGATTAAGAACTGAATAGAGAAAATACCTCTTGGCCAGTAGCAACGTCAATAGCTGTATACACCGTACCAGACGCACTGTAAAGAGACAATATTCAATTGAAGCAATATTAGATTATAGTTCATATAAATTCAGCTACTGTGATACAGACTGACATATTGAAAAAATAGCCACGAATCATAGAATATATTTACCCTTGTCCAATTTTTTCAAATCTTGTGTATTTTTTCTTGGGGTCTCCAATACTGACAATAGTTCCTGAGATCAATCACAACGCCAACACAGTTAGTATTCTGTCATACAAAATCACTTTCACATGCTGCAGTGCATATAATAATAGTATTGTTATAGTGACCATCTCTAATGTTTAGTAACCACCAAAGACTTACTAAGTTTCTCCATAATCTCCTCATCTGTCATCTTGCCCTTGCCCTTCTTCTGTTTATCTGCAGCTTTGCAACCATCCGTGTCCGCAATGGCAGCAGGTGCCGGAATGGGATCGATGACAGAACGAGTGTATACCTATCCAGACAACAAAGACACCAATAATGGTGTTCACTCAAGAACCAGTATGACATGAAAAACTAAAGTAATATGCCTATTTGACATGATAAATATGACAAGAAATCTTCACTCACAGATATGGTATGCTGTGGACGTGGTGCTACAATAGGGGGCGGGGCTTCATCGTCGTCATCATCGTCAGGATCCTTGACTGGTGATTGCTCAGAGCCTTTTTTTGCTGGTGGTGCATCTTTATCTGAAATCAAGAGGAGGAACATAGACATTAGAGTATGAATTCAAATACAGTTGGAGTGGTGGTATGCATGTGTACTCATTTACCTGTAAAGCTGAGGTATTTCTGCCTGCTGTTGCCTGTGGAGTCGTAGAATTTGAGCACATCCAGCACAGCCTGAGGGTTTTTCTTCTGCTCAGATTTCGTAATGTTGGAGGTCTGCAGCAGCCGAGCCCACTGCTCTGGCATGCCCTGAGACACAGATAGAGAAATGGGAATGAAAATAAGAAAGTGAGTTAGGGCCCATCTGATAATTTGATTAATTAAACTTTAGCAAATTGAATCAGTGCACTATGACAGACAGGAGACAAATGGTCACAGAAATCAACTCTAGGCAACTGAATTGGCAATTCTTTCTAGCATCTGATGGATTAGGACAGATCAGGGGCAGGCATGGGTAAATTGCACCAGAGGAAAGTACATCTAACTCACAGTGAACTCCCCCGTCACAGAATCGAAGCCCACGTGTATGGTGTGTTCAAAGTCAGAAGGGTTTGAAATCTCTGGACGCTCCTTATCCTTGTCTTTTTTTCTTCCTTCAACAGAAAGAAGGATTGTGGTTACATGCTTCTGGTCACTGGCAAAATGACAGATTCCAGTGGACAATTTTACAATCAATGATCCAAGTCTGAGATGAGCCTCTGTGTCCAAAAATGTGATCAATTACAGCGTACTATAGAGGGGTCAGTTAAAGCCACATAATACCACAAGGTTATAGCAAGTCATTAACAACGAAGTAAACAAGACAACTCATATGTTGAAAAAAAAAAAATAGCAACTAGAATTGAACATCAAATCTTCTATATTACACCTTTATTCAAGGAGAAAGAGTGTTTTTTTAAGTGAAGAACAAGAGATTTTAATTTTTTTGCTAGAGTGTCTTTTTTTTAGGGCTAATAATTTATTAAAAAGTGAATCAAATTAAATATTAAGCTAATATTTAAATCAAATTAATCATTCATAATTTAACAAAAAATTTGCCCCTAAAATCTTTATAATTGGGAATTTACATACATACATACAAAAAAAAAACTAAGTAAAAAGAAAAATTTAAACCTCATGACATGCATATATGGTTAAACCTTTCACAGAGAAAAATGAATACACAAATTATGCTGTTAACAAATTACAAGTTCATCCGCTTAAAACCACAATCCTACTCAAACAACAATATAATAAAGGAAAACATCATTTAAGTGAAATTTTTTGTGACTTACAGAAAACAATTTTTGAGTCAAAAATATTTTTCAATAGTATTCAACACAAATGCTATTTTGTATTGACCCAAAATACTGTTTTGAATGCATCCTGGGCCCTCTGGTCTTACCTTTCTCTGCTGAGAATATGGATATGATCTTGTTGCGCGGTTTGTCCCTCTTCTCCTCTGGGACAGAGGGCAGGGGTTTAGAACTGGGATTTGTTGACATACTGTCCTTAATGCCAAAGTTGCTGCTCATTCTGACTGGGGGGGCAGGGGGTTTGTCCTCCAGCTCTCCGTTGTCAGACATGACAGGGAAACACACTCAGAAGGGTAATAGGGTTTCAGAGATCAACCTGCAGAGGGCGGCAGAAAAACAAACAATTTAGCTGATCAATTAATTGCTGCACTAAAGACAATTAAGATACAACAAATGAAGAGAATTTTCATTGACAGATAAAAGGCCATTTTGGCAAGAGACTTTATCGGGGCATATCAGATTCATCACTAGAAGAATACAAGCAAAATAAACAAGGTTATTCATCCAGTAATGCGTCGTTTGAAATGCCCATTAAAAACAATGTAACTATTTCAGTAAAATCTCAGAGGAGCAATATCAGAAGTTTATTGTACAGACCTTTTATGAAAGCTTTCCAACCACCACAACAGCCACACCAAGAGTCCTCTAAAACAGTGCAAAACTTACTAACCACTAGCCAACAGCTGCTACTGTGCTACAAAAACAGCCAGTCAACAAGAGAGACTCTGTCTCATGTTCTGCTAGCTGCCAACTCTTTTTTTGAGTACGCCAACAATGTCAACCCCTGTGCAAAAGCAACTGATAGATTTTGGAGCATTCACTGCTGTAATCTAAATCTGTAACACAGAAAGCTGTCAGTTAGCTTAGCACTGCAATCCTCCGAGTGTAACCGTTCTAGCAGGTCATCATTTCAACTGAAAGTGCTGAGGTTTTCAGGTCAGAACGCAAGTCTGCACAACAGGATGTCTGTGTGACATCAGCACACTTAAACCTAGTGAGATTTGCTACCTTGATGTCTAGCGACTATGACACCATTTGAACCAAAATAGAACCTCATACGTAACTGATTTGATGCACTCTATATAGGCAGCAACTACAAAAACACCTCTCCTCATGTGAAATAAGAAATTTGAAACAAAAATACAAGTCACATGGAAAAATTGCATACTTTTCAGTTCTGAATGATATTTTTCTCTGATAAGAATTTTCACTAAGGCTGTCACAATGGACTATGGGGTTGCCTTCTTTGGAACAGGTACATGCAATGCTGATTAGAACTTCAGTGGAGCCACAAAAGGGTTCTTAGGGAACATTCGAGAGTATTTTTTGTTATTATGTACTTTAAGGGCTGCCATATTTTACTGTAAAACTGCACCGGAACAATATTAAACTCTGAAAATGCTATACAAGTATATCTGAATGGAATTGCAAATTATTTTCTTAGTAATGAAACAAAATTTCAACAACGAAAAAATGCAATTTTGGCCGAGATAGTTTTGAAGGGCCAAATGATTCTTCAATGATGTGTTTTGAAGACACAAAGCGTGGATAAGCTACAACAGGTAAACATGTCAACAATGTGGACACATTTCACCGAGAGCAAAAATGATGATAGAATAGCAACAAGTTTAGCTGAAATATTGAAAGGCAGAAGAAATTTACCACAACTGGTTCATCATGAGGTCCTCAACAGCATATGTAGTTCAATTACCGAAACTTTATTTCAGTTTTGGCTAAAAACTATTTACTGATGTCTACTGAGCAAGAGGCTTTTATTCAGTAGCTTAATAGAAAACCTCATCAGGTGCATGTGGCCTAAGATGGTACAAAGGTTTTTTTGCAAACAGTCTATCAAGTCTGGTTAGAAATCAGTGCCATCAAGTGGCTGTCTGCATCCTCTCCGCCCCTGTCATCAACATGTCCAAATAAGGAAAAATTCTGTCTCACCTTAGTGAGGTCAATTCAGCAAATCATGTGCAACTCAACCTCGACATGACCACAATCTCTTCCTGTTTGACAGCACAGTTCAACTGTGCATTGTATTCAAACAACAAACGCCTTAGATACCGGATTAATTCATCTGAACAGGACTCATTAGGATGTTCAAATGAGTAATTGCCTCACACAGCCATAGATTACACACTTTCTTGTTTATTCTGAATCTTTTTTTAGAAACAACGGTCTAGCTGAGCAAAATCAGATGATATGAAAATGACAAAACGATGATGCAACATTAAATACCTAGCCTAGTTGAATTGTGCATTTCACCACGATTTAACATCTATAAGAGAGACCTTAAAAAATCCAGAAGTGCTTTCATCATGAAAGCTTTAAAAGATCCTTAAAAAGACAAGAAAGACATGTTTTACCTGAACTATAAAAAAGATATTTCTAAAGAGTCGAGAAACTATCAATAAAAGACTAACTATTGCACAAGTCTTGCATGATCTTAGACTAACACTCATGAGCCAGTTCCTCTTCATTCTCAGAAGCTAGTCTGATTAGGAAATAGAAATAAAACTCCAATACGTATCACATGCAATCCAATGAAAAAACCTACATAAAACAAAAACACTTGTATCTTCTTTAAGTAGTCAAACTGTATTAATTAATACAATTCTTTTGGAGCACAATCAGTTTAAAGAGCTTTTTCCAGCACACCTCAACTTGTAAAAAAAGAGCAGTAAACACTAAAGAAATCAAGGAAAAAGGATGCAAACAGATGCCAGTACCACCACTAACACCATCTCACCCTGAAGAACCCTGATGGAAGATCCAGATGAGGTCCCTGGCCCAGACCTGCCACACTCCTGGGACATTGAGGGGCTTCACTATGGTGTGTCCACAGTCTCTTTCTCCCTGTGCTTCCACTGAAGAGAGCCGAGATAAAGGCGTGTTGATGCAGGCATACTTCATTCCACAGCAGGATAAAAAGCTGCGAGTGCAGTCATGCCTTTGTGCTGCGCATTGCTATACTGATGTACCAGCCCTCTGGCTTGATGTAAGGCCCTACAGCGGAGGAGCCATTAGGCTGGACATACCTTTCCACATCACTGACTCTCACTCTGAGGAGCCACCACCACCGTTACACAACAATTGCACTTGTAGGAATGAATCAGGATTATCGGAGGTGTTTTAAGAGCTTGATTAGAGAGCACTTTCACCCCCACGAATCTATAAAAGAGGATCTGAAAATAAACTTTTGTTTAAAGCATGGTTTCATTCAGTATTGCATACCACTACACAGACTTCCAGATCGCAGATTTTAGTAAACAATTTCCATTTTTTCTTAAGGAATGTTATTTGGGATCATCAAGTCTTAACTTGCTTTCCTATAATGACAGTGATTTGGAGAGGTGTGGCTCTCTTGAGTACACAGTGTTTTATAGGCTCAAACACACTTCTGCACGGTCCATTCCATGAGTCTTTTCCATTCACAGCCAGTGTTTCAAGTTTCCCCTTTAGAAACTGAGCTATCATGAATCTTACAGCCTCAAGATACTGATTCCACAACTATTTCTGTGAAGCCATGGATAACGTGATTCAGGACTCCAAGGGAAAAAAATGAAAACATTTGGGAATCAAATTAGCCAAATGACTTATTTTGTTGATAAATTACAGAATCATTTGATAAAGAGCAAGCTTTGTTCAGAAATGACTGAGATCAGTTTTAAAATGTTTTAAGAATCAGACATAAAGGCTTGTGATGAGTTCACTGTTGCATGCAAGAAATACTGGCATGCACTCTAAAGATGTTCTTAACCAACGAATCACATGACAAAATGATGCACACAAAGTCAAGGGTGATCATATTTTAAATTCTTGTCACAAATTTAGTAGCATATTTGTGACCATTTCAGTTGTAATTACTAGAGCCCTGCTGAGGACCACTTATTCGTCTGTCAATCATACATTGTTCTTAAGCTTTGCTGTTAATGTAAGGATTTAAAACAGGGTTCCTTAAACCAGTGCCCTGCAGATTTTAGCTCCAGCCCAAACACACGAGCAAACTAATCAGGGTTTTCGGGATCACTAGAAAATCACAGGTAGTTGAATTGATCAAGGTTTAAGTTAAACTCAGATGTGAAAAACCCTGAAAAAAAGGTAACTATTCAGTAGCGCTGGGCAATAAAACCTAATTTTTATATGGTTCTGACTGTTTGAGTTTTATTAAAAATAAATCGCTGGCCTTCCATATAGCACAGGCATCAAAAGCCTTCTGACTGAATCACTGTGCACAGTGTTTCTCCTGTTTGTCAGCACCATTTCATCTGGCTGCAAACTAGTGTATTTTAGTGCTCGTGTGACCAAGACTCATCAGTGAGCTATCGCATCTGCTCTAGTGAGCTTCTGGTGCTGCACTGCATCTGAACTTTGAGCCAAGTGGCTAATGAGTAGCCAATTTCGTTCCAATTTTGGTGCATAAACATTATATCAAGCTCTTGTTATCGTCTTATAAAGGAAATTTATATCACGATAAGTATCATTTTATCATATAATCATTTTATCATATAAAAAAATCTCAATGAAATGCTCATACTTATACAGACCTGACAGAATATATTCAATATGCGGACAAAAGTGTTTGGTAAATTAAAAAGTGCAAATAAATAGATGCACTGTATGATCTATGCTTGACAACAACTACTGGCTTTTCACTTGCCACTGCTGTGACGAGATTAAAATTCATGCATATTTAACAGCAATGGTGAGTGAACATAAATGTTTTTTTTGTTACTTTCTCTTTGATTTTACTTTTACTTTTGATATATGCATTATCAACTCACAGTGACAGACTAATCTAAGACATGAATTCAAGACTAAAGAAGAGCATGGCACTAGTAAGACCAAATTCATGGATTTGATTTCTGGGGAGCACATGAACCAACAACAACAACAAAAAATAAATAAATAAATGCAAACCTTGAATGCAATATAAGTTCTATTAGATAAAAGCATCTGCCAAATGCATAAATACACAGTGATATCACAGAAAGCTCCACCTGTTACAAATTACAGGATTTTCTCCAGTAACATCATGAAGATATTATTTCTCCATTTATTGCATGCGTAAAAAGCAAGTAGGCCTTCAGCCAAAGGCTACAAGCTGTCCTCTCAGTTTGTGTGAACGAACAGGGGAAGTGAGATGCCAGAGAAAGAGAAAGCTCATGGGAAGCGGGACTCTGGACATTCCCGTCTGCTCCCCTGAGCCTCTTTGATACAAGGCATGCCAGACCTAAACTAACTAGCATATATTTGTTCTTCACAGTTACAGACTGGTGGGCCAAAAGTAAACATAAGGTGCCAGTGACTATGCATGCAATGCGGGCCCTCCATATGAATCCAAGAACATCACTATTAACTAATCAGCATTCGACCAACAATCATGAAGCACTGACACAAGTCCCGTGAACTGAATGTATCACACATTTTTGGTCAAAAATTTCTAGCTGTGTTACTTCTAATAGTGCTGATTAAAATCTTCAAGCAACCACTAGAGAGACAGTGAAGAAAAAAAAATGAATCAGCAGAGTGCCTCCACTTCCTATTACTCACATCCCCTCCTCTTCTGATTGGTGGACGGATAACAGAAGCATTTCCTGATCCTACCAGACACACTTGCACTTAATCTGACCAACTGGACCAAAACAAAGATATCAGAGCACGCCTCTCTTTTACAGACGTGTGGTTGTGTAGAGGAACTGTTTACAGGAAGACAGACCAGGGGCCTTTTGTATTTGCAGCTTCTATAAAAGGAAGTACTGAGCAAGGCTTCCTGAACTAAGCCTAGCTGTCGTCCTCCTTCCATGCTATTGGAGAATGAAGGCATGTGCTGGTCCAGCGAAGAAGCAGCCAACTTTCTAACCGCTAAATTCTTGCTTCTGGTCGAAGAAATGAAAATGTTGTCATCATTTACTCACCCTCATGACTTCAGTTCTTCTGTGGAACACAAAATCAGATGTTAGACAGAATGCTATGAGAACTATCAGACTCAGTCACCATTTATTTACTGCATCTTTTTCATACAATGAAAGCGAATGGTGACTTATATTATGATTTATGCCAAACATCTACTTTGTTTTCCATTAAGAAAATAAAACATAATTGGCACATGACCACATAAAAGAAATGCCCATAAAATGGGACTTTGATTTACAGTATTGTTTGTTTCTCACGCAACTACACTTCAACAAACACTAATATGAAACAACAGTTGATGTAAAAATTCTTAAGCTTAAGATTGACTTCGCCTTAGTTTTGTTGACTACTATCTACCTAAACAAATGCATACTCTTTTGGAGAAAAACAACCCAGAAAACATCAACTCGAAAGGGCAAACAACTCTGCATTTTCAAATCAAGGCTCTCTCAAGTAGTATAAAATCAAAAGCTCAGCGATAAATCATCAATACACATCACTCTTTCTGAATATCAAGAGATCTGCGCACTGCTGGCCGAGCAGATGTCAGGATTAGACCAGTTTTGCTTTTTCAACTCACCAGAACTCCCGCAAATCTCGTCAACGTTTTGGCTCCGCCTTTTTTAGTCTCATAAACTGATTTTGCTGCAAGTATAATGAGAATATCTCCCTGGATATTATGATTTGCGACGCCGTGTCTGTAAGTTTTTTGAGTTAACTTCTTCTTGGACACAGGATCTGTCTGCTATGGCGGAGGGGAAGCGGAACTGTCGACCCAGCCCAGTGTGTGCACTTCACTAAACGTAGCTTTTTAGGTTGAGCAGTGTTTAATCCAATTATTCATAAAAATCTGAATTAATATTATTAAACTGCTCGAAAAACTAACTGTGATAAGACGTTTTCTGCAACCTCAAACTACTACTGTTTGCAAATAGGTTCCGACCATGAGTGCTGACGGCTCTGTTGCATGACGGGAAATGTAGTCTACATTTGATTGCACTGTACTGAGGTGGAGTACTCTAAAAACTACATTTCCCTACACTGATCAGATTCCAACTTTGCTAAATGATTTCATTCTACCCGGTATGCCAACGTAAGTGTTTCAGTCCTATGAGACCCATGCGCTTAGATAAACATATAAATACTAAAATGTATATATTATAGATAGTAAGATCCAATATATTTAGACAAGGCATACAAGTAACAACATAAAAAAAAAATATTCCAAGGCAAAATGAAAAGAAAGTGATACAAGCCCTCTGCTGGCACCAACTGGAAAATACATTTAATATTCTTCCCTGTTGTTACATTCATGGTCGTCTACATAGCAAAGGCACATTTTCAAGCAGTTAATCGATTTCCACTGAATAGGCTGTAATAACTGGACATTTGATTTAGGATGCATTGTAGAAGTAGACTATTTTTTTCTCATCTCTTGGGTGCATCGTGGGCAGTACCTGTAAATGGAGAACACAATACTTAAAACTGCAATATTAAGTACATGGAGAAATCAGTCAGTATGTGAATTGTGCAAATAAAATAAATATCAAGTAAAGGAATTTGGCTCACCATTTTCCTTTTGGTTTGGTTGTTAGGCCAACACAAGCAAAGTGAAACCATTCTATTGGACACTGTTAAAAGAGAAGAAACCTTCCTTTTCATTCTTTTACATATAAACTTTTTCCCCCTTATTTTATTATGTAAACAGTAATTGTTTATGTGTGACAATTGTATTTTCGCAAACAATGGCTTGAAAAAATTAAAAATGATTTATATTATATAACTATTACTCACATCAGAATTGTCACATCCAATCATTTCTCCATATGATACTTGAGTACATAAACAGTATGTGGGTTCATTAGGGTCCACTGGCATATCCAGGACATCTGATGGGTGCATGGCAAGCAGAGATTCACTTATGTTTGCACTAGTGTTTGAGAGAGACACACACACACACACACACACACACGCACACACACACACACACACAAAGAGTTTAATACAAAGCCTTAAAATAATATACACATGCATCAAACAAATGTGTCCTTTTAATATGACAGTTACCCATTTTTCAGTTTTTTCTGCTTGGGTGAGTCTTGATCTGATCCTTTCTTGTCTCTTCCATGGGATGCCCTCTTGTCTTTTATATTCTTATCTTCTGAAACAACAAATGAGTCTGTTTAGGCTCATCCCAAATTACAACAAAAGGGATACACTGGGCATTGATTGTATTGATACATACATGAAGATAAGCTCTGAACAATAAGACTTACTTCGAGATTGCTTTTCATCTGAGCTATCCAGGCTACCTGAGTCCAGTTTCTCCTGCAGATCGTTCTCAAAGCGTGCAAGATCAGCATCCAGTCGCCGAATGTGTTCATCCACCTGGCAATGCAAGCAGACTTGTTTTTGCTTGATGCATCCAGTGGTACATGCAAATATAAAACTGAGGACTGCGTCTCACTATTTCATAAATCTGCATTGCAAGCTGAACTTTGTCATCGCTGTACTCTTTGCATTTGTTGTAGGCATTTTCAATCTTCTTTAAATGCTGGACACGCTCCTCAGATGCCAGATTTCTAACTTCTGAAATATACTCAGAAGCTAGGTCACTTATCTCTGCTTTTTTCTCTGTGAACAACCGTAAGAATGTAATTGTTCATTAGTCATATTTTTTTTTTAAAGATAACTGTAATGGCCTTCTGATACAAAGTGATACTGATCCAAAAAAATCATACCTTCAGTTCTATTATCTAAATCCTCCATCAATGAGAAGTTTCTCTGCAACTCGCAGGGAAGCCCCTCGATGCCTGGAGTGAATGATTATAATTAAAAATCGTGCAAGCTGTGTTTACATGTAAGGAAAATAAACAACATGCATGCATATGCTACAGGAAGCTAACTTTACATACTGTCCAAGGGTATTAAAAAACATTATTCAGGCACTCAGTCATGTACAGTTCAGCATTTTATCGTAATGAAACACATATTTGTAATGCTAAAACACAACAACTTCTCAACTCAAGTGGGCTGCAAGAGGAATTCATCACATTTCATACAACTTGACAGCAAATAAAATGTGGCAACAAGTTTTTGAAGAATAAAGTTTAAAAAAACTTACTGTCTAAATAATGCTCTAAGTACATTCCTTTCGCCATTCTTGTTTGTATTGGCTTTGTACTGCAGGCGTGTTAAGATTTCCCTTTCTGGAGTCGCTGTGTAGGTTATGCGATTTTTATATAAAACGATCAACTGTACTACTATTAAGCAAACACATAAAACTGTTCACACGGTTTACATATCAGGTCTTGTAGCGAAACATCTTCATATGTAGTGCATCAAGTCACAACTTGCTCTATATCGCCATCGACTGCAGTGGAGTTGCAGTTCGCGCCATGTGAAAGAACAAGATAATACAGTGAATTTCGGTGAGTATTATATAGTTTTAAATATGTCGTAGGTTTCTTAATATTAACTGCCACCTTATGTCCTTTTTGATAATGTTTAAAAAGTGGGGGACACGGCAACGTGAAGATACATAGGCCTACTGTATGTTCAGAACAGAACTTACCACCAGGTGGTAGTGTCGTCTTAGGTATCAAAGTGACAGGTTGAGCCTCATTATTATGTGAAATACAACAAATGGCTTAACTGATAGGTTATTGATTTTACTTAGCATTTTCTCTGTATGAACAAAGCACATGGGCAATGGACATGGTGAAACGGCTGTCTAATGGAGTACATACGGAGTTTAAGAAGAGATGTAGCCTATCAGAGACCTGAAGTCATCCAGCATTGATGCTCTGAGACCCACTGTGACCAAATCACATTTAGTCCTCATGCAAAAACACTAGAGATGTCGGGCTGCAACACATATAGACATAAATAGAGACATGCCACTCCAACATTTGATTGAAAAATGTTAAATTAGCAGTTAAGGGCTAAAATTAAATTAAGGGGAAATATATTGGATTAGACAGCTCCAATATAACATAATAATATAGCATAAACCCTGTGATGTAATAAGGAGAGTATATGTAAATGACTCCTCCCAGGTTTTGTATTTAGCATTTGTAAGTGATGAAAGCAGTGACAAGACATAGACAGTGAATATCTCTTTTATTTTGCATATTTTGGACACTGCAGTGATGACATTGTGCTACAGTTCACTTTTTGTGACAACATTTATCCTAGGTATGTATTTTGACTTTCTTGATTTTTTTTTTTTTTTTTATCATGAAATTCATTGTGTACTATGTATGTTTGATTGAATAGGATGCACAGCACAGGACACTGTAATACAGTCCCAATCAGTTATGACAGCTGATGAAGATGGAACAGTCACTCTTGACTGCACTTACAAAGCAACCAGCACTCAATATCCAAATCTCCTCTGGTACCAACAGAAGACTAACGGATACCCAAAATACATGCTGATTAGACTTTCTGGATCTAGCAGCAATGACGAAGAGTTCAAGGAGAGATTTAATGCAGATCTTAACACATCTACATTAACAGTTCCTCTGACAATCAAGAATTTGCATGTGTCTGACTCTGCTGTGTACTACTGTGCTCTGAAGCCCACAGTGACAACACACTCCACACCAGACAATAACCTCTGACACTACCTTGTTCCTAAAGTCAGTCAACAAAAATACTTCCTGTTTGGTGGATATATATTGCAACATTTAAAAGTTACATTTAAATGTATCAATTTGGTAGAAAGCCACATGCAAATCATATGTAGTATATTAAGACAAGTAAAAGTGATATTACATTTAGGATGAATTACTTTTGGAAAAATTATTTATATGCATCATTAACACATTTCATGATAATATCAGTATTCATAAGGTTGTCAAATGGAGCAAAAACATCTAGAGACTGCACTGTAATAATTGTCAGTACCAGACAGAATATATCACACAGCCAACCTTAAGAATGGGAGGAGTTACATTATGTGTTATAAAAAAAAGCATTCAAAGAGACTTAACTAGACATTGACTATGTTGGATGTTTCTTCTCCCATCAGACTGTGGATGGTGATTTCTATTATCCAAACTACTAAGGGAAACCATGGCACAATGGCTAAGGAATTTGTTTCTTGTTTTTGTACTTTATTTAGGTATGGCAATACAATTTTAAGCATTTTAGTAAGTTGTTCTAGGTGATATGCCACTTTTTTGTATTTAATTAATTTAATATGTTTGCAGAATGTAGAGGGGAAGAAACAGTCAGCCAGCCAGAAAGACATCAGACTGAATTGGATGGAAAATCAGTGACAATAAAATGCAAATACAGCAGTGCTTCAACAGCTCCAGATCTCTTCTGGTACATCCAGAGAGCAAATGACATTCCTAAATACATGCTGAGAAAGGGCAAGTTCGGAACTGGAGAAACTGGCACTGAGTTTCAGGAGAGATTTCACTCTGAACTTTTATCAGATTCAGTTCCTCTGACAATCAAGAATCTGCGTGTGTCTGACTCTGCTGTGTACTACTGTGCTCTGAGGCCCACAGTGACTGAAACACTCAACACTCATACAAAAACACAGGAGCAGAAATATGCTCTCACATATAGCTGTTTCCTTGATTTAGTGAAGCTATGTAAAATGGTCAAATAAAGTCTATGTTGCTGATAGTCTTGTTGTAGTTATATCATAATCAATACATTTACATAAGCAATGATACATTAAGGATTGTGCACAGTAATACCATTTTGTTTGTGCATGTGTGTGTGTGTTTTCCTTTAGATTCTTAAAAGCTCGACTCATTTAAAATAATTAACATCTGGTGAACATGATTTTAAAAATTTGGATAGAAACATTCCACAGTATCTATCAAATGCAGTGGAAACTGAAAGACAATTTTAGAATTTCTTTCATTTGCAGGCCATAAATATATTTTATGCTTTCAAAGACTTTTAAATTGTTACAAAAAAAATAAAAAAAATAATGAAGGAGTCCTGAAAAAAAATTGCCATGGTTTCCACAAACATATCAAGCAGTACAACTATTTTCAACACTGATAATAATAAGAAATGTATTTAGAACAACAAATCAGCATATTAGAATAATTTCTGAAGGATCACGTGACACTGACTACTGGAGAAAAAAAAAAAAGCAAAATTACCAACCTCAAACTTTTGAACAGTATGGAATCACACAGTAGACACATTTAGAGCACACAGAAAATATAAAAATGTTTATTTATTACATGCATACCATAGACTAAATTACAATGTAACACACAAAACACATTAGAACATACATTAATGAGTGCAACTGGCTCTTTTTTTTGTTACCCAGGTTGAATGACATGGTTCATAGAGGAGGGACAGTGTTCGCAGATCTGACATGATGTAATGTTTGACAGAGACTGTGGAACTATTCAGTCTGACTCTTCTCAGAATGAACACTTGTACAATGGATCTTCATTCTGTTATTCTGTTCTGTGCATCAGCAGGTGTGTATTTATATTAAGTGAATGACTGATTTATGTAACTGATTGCATAAAATCTCTATAAAATGCTACCCATTTCTCTTCTGTTTCAGCTGTTGTCTTTGGAAATATCAATCCAGATACAACAGATGTTGGTGCTGATGAGGGTCAACAAGCTACACTGTCCTGTAGTTATTCCTCCTCTGGGGGTTCAGATAATCTCTTCTGGTACCGTCAGTATGGAAGATCAAAACCAGAATTTCTTGTAGTCACATACAGTACTGCAAAAAAGCCTGAGGTATCTGGAGTAGATTCAAGATTTTCCGTTACAGTAACAAAAAAGGAAAAAATCCATGTGATTCTGGAGATCTCCTCTGCTGCTGTATCCGACTCTGCTCTGTACTACTGTGCTCTGAGGCCCACAGTCACAGGAAGCACATGAACACTGTACAAAAACCTTTCTTATTTAATCCAGTTAGAACAAGCAATATAGAGAGAGTCAAAGATTAAAAGAGAATCTGTAAACTGCAGTTGTAAGTAATAAACTGGAAAATAAGTGAATGAAAATAATGTGAAAAATAAATAAGCTGATGAATCCAAATGTGCTTATGTAAATTAGCAGATAAAAAGATGACATATTCAAAATCAATCTGACATAAAAATGTAATGAAGCATTCTAATATTTTGAATTAAATTAAACACATAAAATGGACTACTGAACTAAGTTTCAATCCATTATCATGTGTAACAGCTTGTGTAGGTATAATGTGCCACAAGGTGGCAGTGTTCTCAG
This sequence comes from Barbus barbus, assembly GCF_936440315.1. Taxonomy (NCBI): domain Eukaryota; kingdom Metazoa; phylum Chordata; class Actinopteri; order Cypriniformes; family Cyprinidae; genus Barbus; species Barbus barbus. Next base: position 10,134,438 of record NC_136754.1, read on the forward strand.
TCACTTAATAGGAACTGCAGCAATGAACAACAGAATTCAGAATATACTACATTTTAATATTATAAGAAAAGACAGAAAAGCACAGACATAATTTTATGTCTCTTTTTTCATATATCATACCATTAAAAACACTATTAATGAAGGTTCAAAGCTTGCATTGGTTTCACACTCAGAGATCAGGAAGTTCATGAATGTCTTGATAACTGAACAGCAGAAAGCATCAGTAACACAGTCAGAGCACAGAGAGAATTAACACACAACTGATCTGATCATATTCACCATGAACAAATACATGCTGCTGCTTTTCATTATGGCATCAGGTGCGTCATTTATGATTAGACTGCCTCAGATCATTTAGCTATTACCTATTTTATTGATTTTCTTTCATAACACTTGTGTGCTTAATGCTTGTGCTTAATGTTTGCAGATGTGACGGCTGTAGACAAAATTGAGCCAAATAAAGGGACGAGCATCATCAAAACAGAAGGAGAGACTGTAACGCTGAGCTGCTCTTATGATTCAGACAGTAACAATGTACGTCTGTACTGGTACAGTCAATATAACAAAGGAGAACCTCAATATTTATTACGTGAAGGAGCACGATTAAACAGTGCTAAGCACAGTTCTGATCCTCGATTCCAGTCAAGCACGTCTCGTATATTGACTGAACTCATTATTAGCAGTGTGACCGTGTCAGATTCAGCTCTCTATTACTGCGCTTTAAGAGTTGAAGCCCAGTGATACAAAACATGAAACAAGTCGTACAAAAACTACAAGCCATTTTTTACTTTGAAGCTATTATTATGAAAACCAAATCAAAACCTCAATGTGAGAGATAATAACTGCAAACACCTGCGTGAGGTTGAGGGAAGAAATGTTTTAGAAAAGGGCCAAAAAAAAAAAGAAAAAAAAATGCTTAAAAAGGTTTAGGGTTGCAACTGTGTGTGCTAAAAAAAATCAGTATCAGTAATGAGCACAGGCCACTAAAAACTGTTCCTTCAAAATAAAGTTTCTCTTTTGTCTTGAAGTATCAAAAGAGGAGGGATCTGACATGATCTAATTAAGTCTGACAGAGACTGTGGTAGAAACTATTCAGTCTGACTCTTCTCAGAGTGAACACTTGTATACAATGAATCTTCATTCAGTTATTCTGTTCTGTGTCTCAACTGGTATTTACTTGGTTGATTATTTGGTTTTATATAAACAACACTACAAAGCTGCAAATGTCCCTCTTTTCTTTTTTAGCTGCTGTCTTTGGAAATGTCATCAAACCAAACAAAACAAATGTTTTTGCTGAGGAGGGTTCAAGTGTTACATTATCCTGTAGTTTTTCTGCTTCTGGAGCTAATGATTATCTCCACTGGTACCGTCAGTATGGAAGATCAAAACCTGAATATCTTGTACTCATCTACAGTAGTGCAAAGCAGTCTGATGTAGATCCAAGATTCTCTGTTAACATTCCAAAAAGAGAACATGTGGATCTGATCATCTCCTCTGCTGCTGTATCAGACTCTGCTCTGTACTACTGTGCTCTGACGCCCACAGTGACAGGAAACACATCAGCTCTCTACAAAAACCTGTTACAATAAGAGACAAGAGAGTAACACAGAGAGTAACACAGAGACAGAGAGACAAATTGTGAGGATGAAGCTGACATATTCAGCTATGATTCACTTAAAATTCAGTACTTTGTGTTGTTTTATTTTATTTTGCACGTGGAGGCAAAACAGTGCCATTTCACTGTTTGACAGATTAAAAAGAATTTGACTCATTTCAGAATGTTAGGTTTTGTGTTTTGATCCTTTTTTGCTTTAGATTACTTAAACCTTTTTATACCAACTTCTGAAAAAGGCCTGAGAGCAAAAAACATTAGTTTTGTTTGCAGTTAAAAAAGGGCAGATGGTACTCATTTGTGAGAATACAGCAAGTTATTTGTATCCTCATTATAATATCAAAAACAAAACTCTCCCATTCACTTCTTTATCTTCAAGGTGTATTCAACATTCAGTGCGTTTACATGCACCCTATTAATGCGATTATAATTAGATTTGGGCGATATTGCGATTAAACTTTACCTCATGTAAACGCAATACTTCGATTTAAATAATGCGATTAAGCTCATAATCGCAGCAAGCATAGTTAATCGATTTTAATCGAAATATACAGGCATGTAAACAAGTTAATCGCATTATTGCCGCTCTGACCAAAGTGCGCATGCGCTCGTGATGTACATGAATGACGGGACGCACACCTGTAATAATACCAAAGTCCCTGTAGTCTTTGATAATACCCAGATTAGAAACGATGGAGGGGAAGAAAGCATCGCTTTCCTGGGGAAAACACAACTCGCTGCCACCAGTCTCTGTTCCTTACCCTCATTCAGAAACGGAGAGAACGCGATGGCAGCGTATAGGCAAACTAATTCAACCACATTTCTATGTGGCCGGAAAAGCATAGAATACAGACATAAAAAATCATTATGCATTAGACGTATATAAATTAAAACGGCGGCCAGTAAACACACTTGCTCTTACTGAGTCCATCATTTGTGCTGTGCAATGGGGTATGTGAATAATGGCAGTAAACATTTTTACCACATTTCTTAGCGAATAATAATAAGAATAATGAAAATTGCATGTAAATGGGAGTAAGAGCTTTGCTCTTGACATGTAAACATCATAACGCCAAAAAAGTCCTTACTCTGATTATTGGAAATAATCGCATTATTCGTGCGCATGTAAACGTAGTCATGACACGTCACACAGGTTGAGGAATATATTTCTCTTTGCACTATTCATTCTTGGTATGAATGTAATAGAACTGCATTTTCAGTTGTTTACATCAGTTTACATTTAATACTCTTAAACCTTCACACAATATAGATCATAGGATATGGTTGATCAACTAGACAAGACATGTGACTAAAACTGAACAGAGAACAGAAATACATTAATAAAATAGATTCAATAAAACAGATTCAGAATCGCAAGTTTTATTCTGGTACTTTTGAACAATCATTTGAAATATGGTGGGAAAAAAGTTATCAAACACAATTAAAAAATATACAATATACAATACAGCATATGGATGAAAGTGAACATCCGGAAGTTCAGAGAGGAGGAAGTTCCTGTGTGTGTGTGACTGATCTGCAGTGACTTACAGCTCAGAGCACTGAGAGACTCAACAGAGAACTGAACTGATCTGATTGAACATGGACAGATGCTTTATACTGATTCTCATTGTGGGAACAGGTACATTAGTTACTGAGCAACTGAAGAAAATAAAGTTTTAAATAATACAATCTAAAAGGCTAAATTATTTAATTGATTGATTGCTTTTTCATAAATAGTATTTGTTTGTTTATTATTCTTTTGGTCATATGTGCTTATTGTTGACAGGTTTGGTGGCCGGAGACAACATTGAACCAGATAAAGGGACAGAAAAAACTTCTAAAGAAGGAGAAACTGTCAAGCTGAGCTGCTCATATAGTACAAATAGTGACTATATTTTGCTTTACTGGTACAGACAGTATCCCAACAGAGAACCACAGTATTTATTATATAAAAATGCTCGGTCAGCGGGTGGTGAACACACCTCTGATCGTCGATTTCAGTCGACTACATCACGTACATCCACTGAACTCACTATTACTGATGTACGTCTGTCAGAGTCAGCTCTCTATTATTGTGCTCTAAGAGTAGTAGCCCAGTGATACAAAACATGAGACATGTCGTACAAAAACCTGAAGCTCTTTTCACTTTGAACTTATCTAGTAAAAACCACAATGAAAACCACAATCTATCTCTGAATGTAATAAAATATGTGGTAACACCTGTGCAAGATGTTCCACATATTAAACCATTTTATAAGGCCATGTAATCTCCACTCTCCAGCAGAAACAGAACAGCTTTCTCTTAATCTCTTAAACGTAAAACCACTTTAAATTAATTTAAATTGAATAAATTAACTTTCATTATACTGACTGTCATTCCACTTCCTCATATTCCGATTCAAATTTCAGTGCAGCTTCTGGTGAGGTGTGACCAATTCAAATCAAATTCATGAAAGGGAGCTAGTTTTTAAATTCTGAATTGTGCACAAAGCTGCTTGATTTAATTTTATTTAATACAGAAAATCCACTATATACATAATATCATGTTGGGAACGTAAAATTAAGTAACCATCCTCACAGTGAAAATGAACATTTCTTGAACTTTTCAAATGTAGTATTTATTTTATTAAATGCCAGTGGAAACTGATGTGGAAATCTTTTTCAGGCAAAAAGGCAAAAAACTTTTTTCAGGATATGCAGTATGTTCTGAGGAAGATATATTTCAAAATCAAACATAAAACACATTAATATCACAGAGAAATCAAGAGAAGACATTAATAAGCTGTTTAGCTTGGTACCCTGCCTGTTAAATGTATAACCATGATGTGGCTCAGAGAGGAGGGACTGACATGATCTAATGTGTTTGACAGAGACTGTGGTAGAAAGGATTCAGTCTGACTCTTCTCAGAGTAAACACTTGTACAATGGATCTTCATTCAGTTATTCTGTTCTGTGCATCAGTAGGTAATTATTTCTATTGATTGATTGATTTGACTGTATAGATTAAATCTCTCTAAATATATAAGAAATATATAAGCTGATTAATCCAACTTATGTAAAATAGCAGATACAAATGTGACATATTTAAAATCAGTGTGACATAAAAAATCTAATAAATCATCCGTATATTGTTAATTATATTAAACCCATGTAAAAATGGACTATTGCTTAAGTTTCAATCCATTATCATGTGTAACAAACAGCTTGTGTGGGTATAATGTGCCACAAGGTGGCAGTGTTCTCAGTCATTTAATAGGAACTGCAGCAATGAACAACAGAATTCAGAATATTTATACTACATTTGAATATTATAAGAAAACAGGCTGAAAAGCACAGACATTTTTTGTCTCTTTTTTCATGTATCATACCATTAAGCATACCATTAATGAAGGTTCAAAGTCTTCACTGGTTTCACACTCACAGAGATCAGGAAGTTCCTGAATGTCTTGATAACTGAACAGCAGAAAGCATCAGTAACACAGTCAGAGCACAGAGAGAATTAACACACAACTGATCTGATCATATTCACCATGAACAAATACATGCTGCTGCTTTTCATTATGGCATCAGGTGGGCCGTTTACTAAAGATCTTTTAGTAACAGCTTTAAAGACCCTATAAAACACTGGATGGTATTTTTTCCTCTTTCAAAACAAATACAGAGTAACATTATTGTTAAAATGTTTAACATGAGAAATAATGAGTTAATATTGTGTTTAATGTTTGCAGATGTGACGGCTGTGGACAAAATTGAACCTAATAAAGGGACGAGCATCATCAAAACAGAAGGAGAGACTGTAACGCTGAGCTGCTCTTATGATTCAGACAGTAACAATGTACGTCTGTACTGGTACAGACGATATAACAAAGGAGAACCTCAATATTTATTATATGAAGGAGCACGATCAAACTATATCAAGCACAGCTCTGATCCTCGATTCCAGTCAAGCACGTCTCTTATATTGACTGAACTCATTATTAGCAGTGTGACTGTGTCAGATTCAGCTCTCTATTACTGCGCTTTAAGAGTTGAAGCCCAGTGATACAAAACACGAAACAAGTCGTACAAAAACTATTAGCCATTTTTTACTTTGAAGCTATTATTATGAAAACCAAATCAAAACCTCAATGTGAGATAATAACTGCAAACACCTGCGTGAGGCTGAGGGAAGAAATGTTTTAGAAAAGGAACAATACGCCAAAAAAAATAAAAAAATAAAAACTTTTCAAAAAGGTAAAAATGCTTAAAAGGGTTGCAACTGTGTGTGCTACAAAAATCAGTATCAGTAATGAGCACAGGCCACTAAAACTGTTCCTTCAAAATAAACCTTCTCTTTTGCCTTGAAGTGTCAAAAGAGGAGGGACATAGATCTGACATGATCTAATTAAGTCTGACAGAGACTGTAGTAGAAATGATTCAGTCTGTGAACACTTGTACAATGGATCTTCATTCAGTTATTCTGTTCTGTGTCTCAACCGGTATGTATATTTATTTGGTTGATTATTAAAAACAAAATAAAAATGTACATAAATGTGCCTCTTCTTTTTCAGCTGCTGTCCTCGTAAATGCCATAAACCCAAACAAAACAGTTGTTTTTGCTGAGGAAGGTTCAAGTGTTACATTATCCTGTAGTTTTTTTGCATCTGGAGGTACAGATTATCTCCACTGGTACCGTCAGTATGGAAGATCAAAACCTGAATATCTTGTACTCACCTACAGTAGTGCAAAAGAAGATGAGGTGTAAGATAGATCCAAGATTCTCTGTTAAAGTTGAAAAAAGGGAACATGTGGATCTGAAGATCTCCTCTGCTGCTGTATCAGACTCTGCTCTGTACTACTGTGCTCTGAGGCCCACAGTCACAGGAAACACATCAGCTCTCTACAAAAACATGTTTCAATGAGAGACAAGAGAGAAACACAGAGACAGAGAGAAAAATTATGAGAAAAAAAATCTAGTATACAAATATTTAAATAATCTAATGCAAAAAGCATCAAAACATGAAACAAAGCCATATTCTAAAATTAATCAAATTATTTTTAATCTGATAATATAGTTTTGTTTATACAATACTGTTTTGTTAACCAAACCTTACCAAACACATACGACTGAGACTGAAATAAGATCAGTAATATATATGAAAGAGATTCAGAACTGTGAGTTTTATTCTGGTATGCTTTTGAACAGTCATTTAAAAATGGTGGGAAAAAAAGTAATCCAACATAATTAAATTAAACACAATATACACTACAGCATATGGATGAAAGTGAACAGCAGCAGGAAGTTCAAAGAGGAGGAAGTTCCTGTGTGTGTGTGTGACTGATCTGCAGTGACACAGCTCAGAGCACTGAGAGACTCAACAGAGAACTGAACTGATCTGATTGAACATGGACAGATGCTTTATACTGATTCTCATTGTGGGAACAGGTACATTATTTACTGAACAATTAATGAAAATTTGTAAATAATTTAATTTGTTTTAAAACATTATTATTATTATTATTATTTATTAATAAAGATTTTTTTGGAGAGGGGAGATTTATTTACTTTTTTGATCAGGTACATTGTTATATACAGTAATTATATTGTTTTAAACAATTAATACAAAAAAAAATACTTTATTAAGAAATACTGTAAAATGGGTCTGCAATAGCATTTAATCAACATTGCTTTCACAGTTTAAACATCTGTTTATTTGTGCTTTTTATTCCCAGGTTTGGTGGCTGGAGACAGTGTTCAGCCAGATAAAGGGACAGAAAAAAACTCTAAAGAAGGAGAAACTGTCAAGCTGAGCTGCTCATGTACTACAAGTACCGAATATATCTATCTTTACTGGTACAGACAGTATTCTAATGGAGGACCACAGTATTTGCTATACAAAAATGCACGGTCAGCGAGTGATACAGACACCACTGATGCTCGGTTTCAGTCGACTGCATCACGTACATCCACTGAACTCAGTATTACTGATGTACGTCTGTCAGATTCAGCTCTCTATTATTGTGCTCTAAGAGTAGTAGCCCAGTGTTACAAAACATGAAACATGTCGTACAAAAACCTGAAGCTCTTTTCACTTTGAACTTATCTAGTAAAAAACCACAATCATAACCACAATCTATCCAGCCTCAAATGTAATAAAAAACATGGTAACACCTGCATGAAGGCCTGTTATAATACTTCAAAGAAACATTAAGATATCATGTTCCACATGGCTCCTTTTTTGCATATATAGTCTTAAAACACCTTAACTTAATTATAATGTGAATTTAATATGGAAAACAGTACAAATGCAGGCAGAAAATGAATTTTGAGTTGATGGGCACAAAAGGTTGCAAGGTTTGTTTCCCATTGTCTACCACAACAAAGGTAGAAATAATCTATGAGCCAAGTCAGAGGGAGGAGTCAAAGAAACCTCTTCAAGCAAACTCAGTAGCTCAAGTGATCTTACACATTACAGTATATACAGTCACTCTATCATAGTCTAGATCAGGAGTGAGAATAATATCTGGATTTAGATCATACTCGATTCTTAAAGCAGGAAATATGACACATTGGATAAAACAAGCTATCGTTGTTTTCATATATGTCTGGCGTAAGTAATATTTTTGAGAGTAATCTTTTCAGCACTCAATGGTTATGTTCAATGGTTTATGATATTTCTTTGCTGATGTTGTTCATGATTTGGTTCTACAGGAATAGAATCACAGGACGGCGTTGAGCAGAAAACAAGAGTTCAAACTGCTTATGAAGGTGGAACTGTAATAATCAACTGTACATATCAAACTTCATACTCTCCGACTCTCTTTTGGTACCAGCAAAAAGTAAACAGAGTTCCTAAATATATGCTCCAAAGAGTTGGTAAGAGTGGAGATGAAGATAAAGAGTTCAAAGACAGATTTAATGCACATATCGACACATCTTCAAAAACAGTTCCTCTGACAATCAAGAATCTACATGTGTCTGACTCTGCTGTGTACTACTGTGCTCTGAGGACCACAGTGACTGAAACACACTCTACACTCATACAAAAACTATAATCATTCCATCAGTTCTGACTGTTGTAGTTTATATTATTATATCTTAGTTATTATGTATGCAGTTTTTATTATATCTTAACTGGTTGTTCAATCATCCATTTGTTAGTTGTTGTTTTTAAATGGTTATTTCTCTGTTTCTTTGTTCTGGAACTTTTCAAATGTAGTTAGAATGTACATATTCATCAGTGATATTTAATCTTCAAGAGAATTGAATGTGTTAGCTTAAACATCAAAAAACACTTTTAAGAATAAAAACGGACTGATCTGCAACTGAGGAAACTTTAAGACAGATATAAATTTATTGCCATTATACAGTAGCTATACGGAGCCAGTAGAGGGCGATTAGTATCTTTAGCTAATATGTGTTGCTGAAATCTTACTCTCTGTCAGGGAGTTATTAAATTATTCTCTCATAACAAAATATTCTCATTATGTTAATATTCAATATATATATATATATATATATATATATATATATAAACAGACCAAGTACAATCAAATTTAAGAACTAAAAGACATAATTTAATCCATGTCACTAGTCATTCATTCATGAACTGTGGAGGCAGAATTCATGGCTGCTTATATACACTTGTGTGATGATTGACATGATTATGTACATGTGGCTCAGTAGAAGCTTTGTCCCTAATTTTCTTTCAATGCATTCTTCAAACTTCTTAGAACGCAAAAATATGCGCTTATGTGACATGAAAAGTGATCTCTTGTAAACATAGGTGTGTGTTAAACTGTTTTCTCTTCATCTCTCACACATGCAAATAGATTTCAAATGTCTTAAAAAATGTTAAATTACTTTCAATTTTATGGAATTTCATTCAAATTAAAAATGTTGTGGTTAAAATTCAAACTCATGAAATGGAGCCATTATTTAAACTCTGACTTTTGCCCAAGGCTGTACCATGTTTTATTATTTAAAAACAGCACTATGGTATTTGTTAGATATCATACCGGGGATAAAAAAAAAATTATACATTTTTTTGTTACCCAGGTGTGAATGACATGGCTCATAGAGGAGTGTTCACAGATCTGACATGATTTAATTATGTCTGACAGAGACTGTGTTTGAAAAGATTCAGTGTTACATACAGAGCACTGAGAGCCTGAACAGAGAACTGAACTGATCTGATTAAACATGGGCAGATGCTTCATACTGATTCTCACTGTGGGAACAGGTATATAACTTACTGAATAACTGATGAAATTGAACAGTTTAAAATCGTAAAACCCCAAATGATAAATGATTTGATTGACTTTTTTATAATATTTTTTTATATTCATTATGTGTGAAAAATTATTTTGTTCATTATATGTCGTGGCCTAATGGTTAGAAAGTCGGACTCGTAATCCAAAGGTTGCGGGTTCGAGTCGAGGAGCTCAGTGATACAAAACATGAGACATGTCGTACCAAAACTTAAAGCTCTTTTCACTTTTCACCCATCTGAAAAACCACAATCAAAAACAATCTTTTCAGCCCTGAATGTAATAAAATATGTGGTCACACCTGTGTAAGACTGAATTAGATCTTTACTGCAAGGCATAAATTGTAAACTAGAAACTTCAGAAAAGAAGCATTAAGAGTATATCCAGATATTAGTTCCACATGTTAAACCATTTTATAAGGCCATGCAATCTTCACTCTCCGGCAGAAACACAACAGCTTTCTCTTAATCTCTTAAATTTAAAACCATTTTAAATTCATTTAAAATTAATAAATTAACTTTCATTACATGGACTGTCATTCCACTTCCTCATATTCCGATTCAAAACTATTAGAATGGACCTGTAACGGTTTTGTGGTTGTAGGTGCACGTCAAGGAGTGGACGAAAAGGAGCTTTAATAGGCATCAACACACAATACCATTATAAACATTAAACCAAGACAAAGACTAAAGGAGAACTGAGGACTTATAAAGGGACTGGAACAAAGGAACAAACGAGATGATTAATACAAAACAGGTGAATGGAATAAACGATGATTAACTAATGACAGGAAACCGGCCAAATAAGGACAAACTGGAACTAAACTGAAACCAACACGTGACAGGACCAAAGTGCTGTCCATAATTAATAATACTAAAATTCATACAAACATAAAATAACAATAAAGCATGACAAAAAGCCAATCATTCACAATTCTCCAACCCAATTAAACGTCAAAAGCTTGATAAAAATAAATAGGTCTTCAAGTCCTTTTTAAAAATGTCCAACATAAAAGTAAAACAAACAAACAAAAGTACTGACATCCTAAACACAGAGCGACGGCAAGCCAACCCACTACCCGGCACCATCTTGCTTAATTAATAATGACAGATGATTAATGATGATTAAGATGAATAATTGAGAGATGAACAAATAAATGTTCCTCGAAAGCCTGACTATTTGATGCATTTGAAGAATGGAGAATGAGTAAACTAGTCATGTGATGTGGCTCAGAGAGGAGGGACTCAAGTGTTTACAGATCTGACATGATCTAATGTGTTTGACAGAGACTGTGGTAAAGGATTCAGTCTGACTCTTCTCAGAATGAACACTTGTACAATGGATCTTCATTCAGTTATTCTGTTCTGTGCATCAGCAGGTGTGTATTTATATTAAGTGAATGATTGATTTATGTAACTGATTGCATAAAATCTCTATAAAATGCTACCCATTTCTCTTCTGTTTCAGCTGTTGTCTTTGGAAATATCAATCCAGATACAACAGATGTTGGTGCTGATGAGGGTCAACAAGCTACACTGTCCTGTAGTTATTCCTCCTCTGGGGGTTACAGAAAATCTCTTCTGGTACCGTCAGTATGGAAGATCAAAACCAGAATTTCTTGTAGCCACATACAGTACTGCAAAAAAGCCTGAGGTATCTGGAGTAGATTCAAGATTTTCTGTTAAAGTAACAAAAAAGGAACAAATCCATGTGACTCTGGAGATCTCCTCTGCTGCTGTATCAGACTCTGCTCTGTACTACTGTGCTCTGAGGCCCACAGTCACAGGAAACACATGAACACTGTACAAAAACCTTATTTAATCCAGTTAGAACAAGCAATATAGAGAGAGTCAAAGATTAAAAGAGAATCTGTAAACTGCAGTTGTAAGTAATAAGTTGAACAATAAGTGAATGAAAAGAAATAACTGGTAAAAGGCTGATGAATCCAAGTCTACATATATAAAATAGCTGATAAAAAGATGACATATTTAAAATCAATGTGACATTAAAAATCAAATGAAGCATCCTAATATTATTAATTACATTAAACCCGTATAAAATGGCCTATTGTCCAAGTTTCAGTCCATTATCATGTGTAACAGATTGTGTAGGTGTGTAGGTATATTGTGCCACAAGGTGGCAGTGTTCTCTGACATTCACTAGGAACTGCAGCAATGAACAACAGAATTCACAATATTTATATAACATTTTAATATTATAAGAAAAGAGACTGAAAAGTACAGCCTTAAGGTTTTTGTATATTTTTTATATTTATTTTTCATACCATTAAACATATTAATGAAGTTTCAAAGCTTGCACTGGTTTCACACTCACAGAGATCAGGAAGTTCCTGAATGTCTTGATAACTGAACAGCAGAAAGCATCAGTAACACAGTCAGAGCACAGAGAGAATTAACACACAACTGATCTGATCATATTCACCATGAACAAATACATGCTGCTGCTTTTCATTATGGCATCAGGTGCATCATTTATGATTACTTAAGATCTTTTAGCAACAGCTTTAAAAACCCAATAAAACACTGGATGGTATTTTTTATTGATTTTCTTTCAAAACACTTGTAATTTATATTTTTAGCGATATAAAGTGTTTAAAGTAAGACAAAATGAGTTTCTATTGTGCTAAGCTTACAGACTGACAAACTGTCAGAGACTAAAATATGACTAAAGTTCATTTTAACTTGTAGAACAAAATCCACTATGTACTATGCACTTAGAATTATTACTACTTAGAAGTTGTGTTATATGCATTTTAACAATAATAGACAGAAATTTTGTTTCAAATAATGGTAGCAGTAATGAATCAAGCCACCAAGAAAAACTATTTCTTACATATTGAAATAACAAAAGAGGAGGGACATAGATCTGACATGATCTAATTAAGTCTGACAGAGACTGTAGTAGAAATGATTCAGTCTGTGAACACTTGTACAATGGATCTTCATTCAGTTATTCTGTTCTGTGTCTCAACCGGTATGTATATTTATTTGGTTGATTATTAAAAACAAAATAAAAATGTATATAAATGTGCCTCTTCTTTTTCAGCTGCTGTCCTCGTAAATGCCATAAACCCAAACAAAACAGTTGTTTTTGCTGAGGAAGGTTCAAGTGTTACATTATCCTGTAGTTTTTCTGCATCTGGAGGTACAGATTATCTCCACTGGTACCGTCAGTATGGAAGATCAAAACCTGAATATCTTGTACTCACCTACAGTAGTGCAAAAGTAGCTCAGCCGTCTGATGTAGCTCCAAGATTCTCTGTTAACATTCCAAAAAAGGGAACATGTGGATCTGAAGATCTCCTCTGCTGCTGTATCAGACTCTGCTCTGTACTACTGTGCTCTGCAGCCCACAGTCACAGGAAACACATCAGCTCTCTACAAAAACCTGATGCAGTGAGAGACAAGAGAGAAAAAAAATGTGAGAAAGAAGCTAGCATACAAATAGTTAAGTAATCTAATGCAAAAAAAGATCAAAATTATTTTTAATTAGTTAATTTGTGAAATTGCGCTGTTTTGTTTATGCAGTTCTTGCAGTTAACCAGTAGATGGCAGTAGGTACTTAATATTACCCTTGAGAATACAGTAGCTTGGTTATTTACTTTATTTTTTGATCATCATTATTATACCAAAAGTGCAGTTTTTTGGATCATCATTATCATACCAAAAGCTCATATGAAAAGTGTATTCAACATGTCAAACTGCTTCTTTTCACACTATTCATTCTTGGTATAATATAACTGCATTTTCAAGTGTTTACATCATTCTACATTTAACGTTTTACATTTCAACCTTTACAGATACAGAGTGCAGATCAAAGGATATGGTTGATCAACCAGACAAACGTGACTAAAACTGAACAAAAATCAGTAATATATGAAAACTATACTTTTGAACAGTCATTTAAAAATAAAATGGTATGCAAAAGAGTTAATAAACAATTAAATGAAACACAATATACAATACAGCATATGGATGAAAGTGAACAGCAACAGGAAGTTCAGAGAGGAGGAAGTTCCTGTGTTTCTGACAGATCTGCAGTAACTTACAGCTCAGAGCACTGAGAGACTCAACAGAGAACTGAACTGATCTGATTGAACATGGACAGATGCTTTATACTGATTCTCATTGTGGGAACAGGTATATTGCCACATAATTACAATAGTATTTTGTCAACCTTGCTTTCACAATTCAAAAATCTGTTTATTTGTGCTTACTGTTGACAGGTTTGGTGGCTGGAGACAGTATTCAGCCAGATAAAGGGACAGAAAAAACCTCTAAAGAAACAGAAATGGTCAAGCTGAGTTGCTCATGTACTACAAGTAGCGATTATACTTATCTTTACTGGTACAGACAGTATCTTAATGGAGAACCACAATATCTATTAAACAAAAACGTACGGTCTGCAAATGATGCACACACCTCTGATCCTCGGTTTCAGTCGACTGCATCACGTACATCCACTGAACTCACTATTACTGATGTACGTCTGTCAGATTCAGCTCTCTATTATTGTGCTCTAAGAGTAGTAGCCCAGTGATACAAAACATGAGACATGTCGTACAAAAACCTGAAGCTCTTTTCACTTTGAATTTATCTAGTAAAACCACAATCACAACCATAATCCAGCCCTGTAATAAAAAACGTAGTAACACCTGCATTGAGGCCTGTTGTTCAAACTTCAAAGAAACATTAAGATATCATGTGTGGAATTAATATGGAAACCAGTACAAATACAGGCAGAAAATGAATTTTGAGTTTATGGGCACAAAAGATGAAATCTCACTCTGTTAGGGACTCTGACCAGGATTCACAGTAAACGGCATTCAATGGTAAACAGACATCTATGTGTGATGACTGATAGGACAGAATAATCAGGCCCCCCAAAACTACATTAATAAGTGTAATTGGCTCTTTTACCCAGCGTGAATAAAATGGCTCAGAGAGGAAGGACTCGGTGTTCACAGATCAGACACGATGAATGAATGATGCATTTATATAGCGCCTTATTGTGTATTGCTGTACACCCAAAGCGCTTTACAATCATGTGGGGGGTCTCTCCTCAACCACCACCAGTGTGCAGCATCCACTTGGATGATGTGACGGCAGCCACAGCACAACGGCGCCAGTGCGCTCACCACACACCAGCTACAGGTGGAGAGGAGAGAGTGATAGAGCCAATCGAGTGGATGGGGATTATTAGGAGGCCATGATAGACAAGGGCCAGTAGAGGGAATTTGGCCAGGACACCGGGGTTATACCCCTACTCTTTACGAGAAGTGCCATGGGATTTTTTAATGACCACAGAGAGTCAGGACCTCGGTTTAACGTCTCATCCGAAAGACAGTGCTTTTTAACAGTATAGTGTCCCCGTCACTATACCGGGGCGTTAGGACCCACACAGACCAGGTGTTCACAGATCAGACATGATGTAATGATCAGATGCGCATGCGCTGATTTGTGACTGCGTGTTTTGAGTTTGAGCTCCATCAAGTTGATTCTTTATCGTCTATTTGTCTATATCTTAAAAACTATTTCTTAGACTATCATTTTCGTTTCTATAACGTGTGAATATATCCCCTATAGCATTCTAAAACAAAACCAATCAGAGCGCCTTGTTATCACTAGTTTTATTTTGATTTCTCGAGTCTGCTATTAGCTTCTAGTCCGTTAGCATCGGCAGCGTGGCTGCCGCTAATCTCGCTTAGATTGCTAATAATCTATTCCAGGGCTGTCCAAACTCAGTCCTGGAGGGCCGGTGTCCTGCAGAGTTTAGCTCCAACTTGCCTCAACACACCTGCTTGGAAGGTATGCCTAGTAAGAGCTTGATTAGCTGCTTCAGGTGTGTTTAATTAGGGTTGGAGCTAAACTCTGTAGGACACCGGCCCTCCAGGACCGAGTTTGGACACCACTGCTCTATTCACACACATTACCATTGTTTCACTGTTACTTGCTTAAATGGCGGATTTGTGTCTACCTTTGAGTGCAGGTGAGGACACATTCGAGCTGCATTCGGTGCAGCTGGAGCTGGAGGCCGTGGAGAAGCAGATCCGCGACATGGTGGAGAAGCAGGCCCGGGCTGACGCTCACAAGTCCGGGGGTAAGTAGTATACAGCACGCTGCTAACACTCCCACCACCTCTACTCCAGTGTTAATTTTGGCAGGCATTTTTGATTTAGTCTTAGTCTTTATCTTGAGACGAAAATGCTTAATAGTCTTAGTCACATTTTAGTCATTTGAGTCTTTCATAGTTTTAGTCTAGTTTTAATCGACAAAAAGTCATTGCATTTTTGTCAACTTTTAGTCATTACTTTTAGTCAAACTGCAGTTACCAACATTTATTTTGGTAGCTATTTTATATGTAGTATTCAAACAAAAATAGTCATCAATTCTTCTCTCTTTAGACC
Source organism: Barbus barbus (assembly GCF_936440315.1). Taxonomy (NCBI): domain Eukaryota; kingdom Metazoa; phylum Chordata; class Actinopteri; order Cypriniformes; family Cyprinidae; genus Barbus; species Barbus barbus. Next base: position 10,150,727 of record NC_136754.1, read on the forward strand.
AAATCAATTAAGCTTATATGAGAAATTTGAATCAAGGATTGAATTTGGAAAAACTGGAATAAATTTTCATTTTTTGGTAGAGATATAAATGAAACTAATTTTTCAGATACAATAGGTTTACTTAACAAGTATACAACATCTTTTGTTCGTTAACATTTATGACAGATAATTAGGAATGTTGTCCATTTAAGACGAAAGGTATGTATGTAATAGCCTACTGACATACATTCAGTTTTCACCCACCTGTTTAAACTCACTTAATCCATAACGGACTGTATTTCCGTGAAATACTCTACATGAGAGACATGTGGACTGCTGTGTGTGTATTTGAGCACTGAGAACTGATCGCTCGCTGTATGAGAACTGAAGAAGTGGAGCGTGCGCGAGAGAGAGCACTTCTATCAGCGCGATTCTGCCTATCGCACCTTCACTGACTTTAAGTTAATCGACAATGAATTGTGACTCCCGGGAAAAACGGGACGTCTGGTCACCCTATCCCTAACCCTTCGGTTGCTGAGGCCATTGTTTCAGATCGCTAGTTTGCGTTTTGGTAGCCTATCCCTCCACTGCGGCTGCCATGCAAACGCACCTTATCCAATGACAGAGACGCACATTTTGAAAGACAAGACAGTTAATTTAGCCTATAGGATGTATTTTGAATGTCCAGTAGTCCTCAAATAACATTTTAGTCCCGTCTCGTCTTGTTAATGAAGACGCGCATAAATTTCGTCATAGTTTTTATCATCAGATGTTAGTTTTAGCTCGTCGTTTCGTCTTAGTCACAGAAAAAAGGTTCGTTGACGAATATTTTTCGTCGTCGTCTTCGTCAACGAAATTAACACTGCTCTACTCCGTGTGTTTCTCTGCACAGACCCTGTGCACCCAGGACGCGATCTTCCCAGATGTCCTTCACTCCGGCGCCGGGACGCCACGGACCCCGGGTGCACCATCAGCGGAAGACGCGAGCCAGGCCCCGGGCGACGACCTCTCCCCCTCCGCCTCCGGTCTTCGAGATCTCCACCCGGAACCGCTTCGCTCCCCACTGCGAGACGGAACGCGACGCTGTGATCGTCAGAGACTCCATCGTCCAGCACGTCCGTGCTACGTCAGCTGAAGGTAAAGTGCACACTCACTGTTTAATAAGTTAAATATATTAAGGTTCTGCAATATATAAATATATTGTGGAAACTTATTTTCTTGTAGATCTGCTTTGCAACGATTTGTATCGTAAAAAGCACTATACAAATAAACTTGAACTTGAACTTAATGTCTGACAGAGACTGTGGTGCAATTCAGTCTGACTCTTCTCAGAGTGAACACTTGTACAATGGATCTTCATTTAGTTGTGCTGTTCTGTGCCTCAGCAGGTGAGTTTATTTATTTTCCCTTGGCAAGTATGACTTTTCCTTAAACAAACAAACAGAATTCACTAAAAAAGCTTTTGTGTACTTTTTAACAAATCCATGTCTATCTACTGAAGATATCCTCTGCTGCTGTATCAGACTCTGCTCTGTACTACTGTGCTCTGCAGCCCACAGTCACAGGAAACACATCAACACCGTACAAAACCCTTTTCTCATTTTAGAGACTAAACGGAAAGTTACACAAAAACAAAGACAAATCTAACTGCGAAATCTTAACATGTAAAGCGGAGCAATAAGGGAATCAATCGGTTAAAAAAAAACTCACAAAAATGCAAATTTTTGGATAAAAGTAAATTACAGATATCATGTTAAACATATAAACCAATATAACAAATGCAAACTGAAAGTAGCATCATAATATTGTTAATTACATTAGATTCATACAAAAGTAGCCTATGATTTATGTTTCAATCACAAAGATCTTTAAGGTGGCAGTGTTCTGAAACTTTCATTAGGAACTGAAGTGATGGAAGACATTTAAAAAAATATATATATTTCTAAAACATTTTTATATTTTCATGCTCATGAGGACAGAGAGGAACACTTTGATTTGTAGTCATAAAAAGTAATAGTAATAACTAAAAATAAATAAATACAAATAAATAAATAAAAACATTCCAGATTAATTCCTCTAAATTTCTCTGAGCAAAAAAAAAAAAAAAAAGACAAAATTTACATGAAAGTCATTTTTGCCTCACCCTATAAAATAAAATGTATAAATATAAATCTTGTTGCTGTTGTCTGAAATGATCACACATTACATCATTATTTTATGTAATTTTCATAAACAATTAACAATGTTACAAAGCCTTCACTGGTTTCACACTCACAGAGATCAGGAAGTTCCTGAATGTCTTGATAACTGAACAGCAGAAAGCATCAGTAACACAGTCAGAGCACAGAGAGAATCAACACACAACTGATCTGATCATATTCACCATGAACAAATACATGCTGCTGCTTTTCATTATGGCATCAGGTGCGTCATTTATGATTACTTAAGATATTTTAGCAACAGCTTTAAAGACCCAATAAAACACTGGATGGTATTTTACTGGTTTCCTCTTTCAAAACAAATGCAGAGTAACATTATTGTTAGAATGTTTAACATGAGAATGAGTTAATATTGTACTTAATGTTTGCAGATGTGACGGCTGTGGACAAAATTGAGCCAAATAAAGGGACGAGCATCATCAAAACAGAAGGAGAGACTGTAACGCTGAGCTGCTCTTATGATTCAGACAGTAACAATGTACGTCTGTACTGGTACAGACAATATAACAAAGGAGAACCTCAATATTTATTATATGAAGGAGCACGATCAAACTATATCAAGCACAGCTCTGATCCTCGATTCCAATCAAGCACGTCTCGTATATTGACTGAACTCATTATTAGCAGTGTGACCGTGTCAGATTCAGCTCTATTACTGCGCTTTAAGAGTTGAAGCCCAGTGATACAAAACACGAAACAAGTCGTACAAAAAATAAAAGGCATGTTCACTTTGAAGCTCTTATGAAAACCAAATCAAAACCTCAATAAGAGATAGTAACTGCAAACACCTGTGTGAGGCTGATGGGAAAATGTATTGTAAAAGTAATAAAGGGCAAACAAAGCTTTTGAATAAATTGCCATTTCAAAGAATAGTACCTAATAAGTTGAAGGACTGTAACTATAACCAACTGCTTTGGCTAACATGCTTTACATCATGTGACTTTATTTCAGCTGTGTAACACTTGCAAGAAAACAAAAGAAGGCAATATACAATAAACAGAGTGGTTTCCTTTTGGTTTTCACAAACTTCTCTTAAGAGTCCTATCATATTATGAAAGCGAAACTCTCTTATTGAAGGATTTATTCTGACTTCTGTATATTTGAAACAGATCATGAGGTGGTTCAGGAATATATTTCTATTTGCACTATTCAGTCTTGGTATGCATTTCTACATTTCAAGTAGCTATAGATCACTCTTAAATATTTGTAAAGATTGTTTGTTGATATGGATTTTGTGATATACATCAAAAATCATAACTACATCAAATATTTTAAAATCTTTACAGAGTGCAGATCAGAAGACAAAGTTGATCAGCCAGACAAACGTAAGTGTAGCTGACGGGAAATCAGTGACCTTAGATTTTACTTCTGTCAGGACCATTATTGTCAAATTGATAGACACTTAGCATATGGTTCTGTTCTGGGCAGAAACTCCCTGCCCATCCATGCAGCCGGTCATGAATGAGCATGGAGAGCAGCAATAATAACCCCCCTATAGGGTTAACAAAATAGAACAAAGCAGATATCATTAATGTACTTAATGATATTTAAGTGTAACACATTACTCAAGATAAAGGATTCTGATTCAAAAAGGAATATCAGAAAGCCAAGTCCTGACTGTGGCGAAAGGAGGTGTTGGGGGTGGAGGAGGGTAATTTGCTTCTGAGCAAGCAAAGAGCTGCAGAATAATACTGAATAGAGTTTATAGGAATGCCATGATAGGTGTCGTATTCCTATGTGATCAGCTGAGAGTCAGCTGATGCAAGCTTGACTCACGTGACCTGCCAGAACTAAAGCTATACCCTTAATATAAACAACAACGAGAAAATGACACTGAGTTTCAGGGAAGATTTCACTCTGAACTTTCAGTAAATTCAGTTCCATTTACAATCCAGGATGTGCATGTGTCTGACTCTGCTGTGTACTACTGTGCTCTTAGGACCACAGTGAGAAAACAAGAAAAAAGTCAAACCACATACAAAAATACAGAGGAATAAAGATGTGACTGTTTCTTTATGATAAGTACTGTATATTTGACATTTACAAACTAAAATCATAATGAAGGTAACAGTCAGTCATGCAATTATTATTATTATATTGATTGCATGATTTATAAATGGTTTCAATATAATGTAGTTATAGTGTTTTCTTGATTTAATGCTGTGTGCTGTGTGCAGTAGAATTGTCTTTCAACACGAACAGATGATTCAAATAATGGTACACTGTTGTGAGTAAAGCCCAAAATAACATTCTAAACGTGACTTTAATGGAAGCTGAATCTTAGTCAAGAAATTCTAACAAATTCTAACGAACACATCAGCTCTCTACAAAAACCTGTTACAATGAGAGACAGGAGTAAAATACAGCAAGAAATAAAGCAAATAAATGTTATCTCAAATTATTCCCATGTGTATTACAGTATATAGAACATACACTGTACATTCACATGTAGTGCCTGCTTGTTCAAAATTCTGATTACATTTTATATAAAAATAGCTAGACTATACATAATAAATATTCTTTACAGCTCAGAGCACTGAGAGACCCAACAGAGAACTGAACTGATCTGATTGAACATGAACAGATGTTTTATACTGATTCTCATTGTGGGAACAGGTACATTATTTATAGAGTGGAAATAAATAAAAGTGTATTTACATGACGTGAAAACCACAACCTTTCCAGCCCCCAAAGTAATAAAATATGTTGTCACAGCTGTGCCAATTTGAATCAGGTCTGCTAAAAAAACAACCACTTTTTTAATCTAGTGGGAACAACATAATTTCAGAAGATGGCAATCATCTATGATATTGAACTATTCAGTTAAAATTCTGCGGTGTGTAACGTCTGCAAACAGTTTTGCACTTGAAAACTGAAAAGACTAACATTGCCTGCTGTATATAAACTGTTTAAGTCAAGTTTAATACAGGTCTCTGTTCAAATCCTGTCTGTACAGATTTATATATGTTGCACTGTGGTCCTGTGAGGCACAACATATAGCAAAATGACAATAAACCTGACTTGACTTTAAACTTGAGATGTCACTTATGCAATACTTGCAGTTAACCAGAAGAGGGCAGCAGGTGCTCAGTATTAGATTTGACAGTAAAAAGCTTTTATAAGTCTCCACAAGCTCCTCCTTGGATCATCATTACAATACCAAAAACAAAACTGTCATATTCACTGATTTATCAGGACTTCAACATAGACAAAGTCATGCCACACAGGTTGAGGAATATATTTCTCTTCGCACTATTCATTCTTGGTATGAATTCTAATTTAATACAATTGCATATTCAGTTGTGCATATGTTGTATTGTACTCTACATTAAATATTCTTAAATCTTTACAGAGTGCAGATCAGAGGATGAAGTTGATCAGCCAGACAGACATGTGACTGAAGTTGAAGGAAGATCAGTAACATTACAGTGTAAATATAAAACAGATTCAACACAAGATTATTTATTCTGGTACATCCAGAGAGCAAATTACTTTCCTAAATACATCCTGAGGAGAAGCAAATATGGAGGAGAAGATAATGATGCTCAGTTTCAGGAGAGATTTCACTCTAAACTTTCATCAAATTCCGTTCCTCTGACGATCCAGGATGTGCGTGTGTCTGACTCTGCTGTGTACTACTGTGCTCTGAGGCCCACAGTGAGAAAACTCAAGTCAAACCGCATACAAAAACACACGAGCTGAATCTCAGTCAAGAAATTATAACATGTGCTTCTCCTGTTTAGAATATGAAATGTTGCCTATGGTTTTGAATACTCATTTTATGAACAAAATTATATTATAGAAAAGTGTAATAATCTAGCAATTAAATACAAATAAATATATTATACAGTCTAGTAACAACCACAATCAAAACCACAATCTATCCAGCACTGAATGAATTCAAATATGTGGTAACATCTGTGTAAGACTGAATTAGGGTTTTGTTGTATAAATGTTGTATAAAGGCATAAATGAGAATCTTCAGGAAAAAAAACATTAAAATTATGTCCAGATATCATGTATGCGAGTGTTTATTTAAAATAATTCAAAAATAAAATTTAAAATTTAAAAACTTCCAAAATGGACAGTTGTATAGCATATCATTTATGCTTAACATATAAATTGTTTCAAATAATGGCATGCTGTTGTGAGTAAAGCTCAAAATAACATTCAAAACATGATGGAAGTAAACTAATAAAAAATACTCTAATTTAAAACAACATTCATGTTTTGACAAAATCTTTTCATTTAATGATGTTAAATCCCCTCAAATGACTATCTTCACAATAGTCCCATTCTCATAAGGCCAAATTCTTAAATAAGGATGGCAGATCAAATTTGATTTATTTGTTCTGTAATCATACAGTTGTAACATTAGTTCATGTGACTGGATGTGATGTCAAATTCAGGTATAATGTGGTTCAGAGAGGAGGGACTCAGTGTTCATATGATCTTAGTGTCTGACAGAGACTGTGGTAGAAAGGATTCAGTCTGACTCTTCTCAGAGTAAACACTTGTACAATGGATCTTCATTCACTTATTCTGTTCTGTGCCTCAGCTGGTATGTTATTTGGTTAATTATTATTATTTAAATGTAGATTTTTATTGTTAAAAATTAGTTGAATGAAAAACATCTCACAAAAATTACAAATGTCCCTCTTCTTTTTTAGCTGCTGCATTTGGGAATGTCATTAAACCAAACAAAACAGATGTTTTTGCTGAGGAAGGTTCAAGTGTTACATTATCCTGTAGTTTTTCTGCATCTGGAGGTTCAGATTCTCTCCACTGGTACCGTCAGTATGGAAGATCAAAACCTGAATATCTTGTACTCACCTACAGTAGTGCAAAAGAAGCTCAGCCGTCTGGTGTAGATCCAAGATTCTCTGTTAACATTCCAAAAAAGGAACATGTGGATCTGATCATCTCCTCTGCTGCTGTATCAGACTCTGCTCTGTACTACTGTGCTCTGCAGCCCACAGTGACAGGAAACACATCAGCTCTCTACAAAAACCTGTTACAATTAGAGACAAGAGAGTAACACAGAGATAGAGATGAAGACAGAGAGAAAGAAGCTGTAAGTGGCAATTACAGAATTGTGAACCAATGAAAAAAATTAAATCACAGGCTGTACCAAAATCATAAGGTGGACATTTTCTTTTTATTATAAAGCATGAATTTGTGTGGCAATGTGAAAGGCTTACATTAAATTACAGTTACATTAAATCCAGATGAAGCTGCTCTTTAATACCTGTAATTCAGAAAAATCAAGCATATAAAAAAAATCTCAAATGATTCTCATGTGCAATAAATAGTGCAGCTTGATGTATGCCACAGGATGGCAGTGTTCACACACTTTCACATGGAGATTCTGCTATGTTTTTATTCCTATATAACACATCATACTGCAACATTATGTTGTACATTTATATTGTGCAATTTATAAATTACAAAATTGACATATTATTCAGGTTTTCATTACTTAATATTCCCAAGCTAAATATGAGGAATAAATATGAGGATATAATATGAGGAAAATGGCAAACTGGCATCATAACTGCATTTTTGAATTTGGCCAGTGGTTACGAAAACATGAATGGCCATTTCTTTTAATACGGTGTACTGTCGCGCTCGCTACGTACAAATCAGCCAAATCATGTAACATGAATGTCGTACAGTCTCTTGCTCTTACTAAAAAAAAAAAAAAAAAAACGAGTTGAAAGCATGCTGAGCCATGGAAGATATACTGTTTCTCGAGCGCTTTCCGTGAGTGCGATTCAAAACGTGGTGAAACATGGACAAATACGTTTCATCCATTCTTTCACCCCCCCCCCCCCCCAACACAGTTTTGCGTAGGGCCCCCAGAAGTCTAGGATCGGCACTGAGAACCACACACCAAATGTGCAAAACCATACACTAATTCTCAGGCTTTGACTCCGTTTTAAATTTCATAAAACACTTTTTGCAAAACACAACACACAATTCTCTATGTAACACAGAAATCTAACAGGAAGTATCTTGATTTCCTTTTTTTAACACAACAAATGAAAATGCCACACTAATTCATCATTGCCTCACACTCACACTCCTCACATGTGCAAACACTAATTGCTTAACTGATCACTAACCAATCACTGCTTTACTGTAGTATAGGCCTATAAATAGGTCAAAGGTCAGAATACCTGTTTTGAACAATGTATGCCAACAATGGACAGAGAGCAAGAGGAGTAGGAGGAAGAGGAAGAGGAAGAGGAAGAAGATGACGAGGGCAAAGAAGAGAAGGAAGGAGAGCCATCTCTGATGAGATTAGTGCAACACTTGTTGATCATGTGATCAACCACGGTTTGACCAATGAGAGTCCAGGCCAACTTGAGTCGATTTACAGTGGCGTCCATAATTCGAACCTTCAGAAATGAGAACAGGTATGCAACTATCTAATGACTATTTTAGCATTACAGTAATGTACAGTAAAATACGTATGACTGCATAGTATTGCATAAACATTTGTGACTCTAAGCCATCCATTTACTGCACTGCATTGAATGAATGAGGTTGGTTATCATGCTGTACTACATTTTTTGTAAATTGTTTACAGTTCCTATGCTGAACACGTACTGTGTTTTAATTCTGTACAGAGTGGAAAGACAAAACCATCATGGAGGACGAGGACGCTTGTTTACAGATGTACAAGAGACTGCAATTATAAATATGGTTTTGGCCAACAATGCAATAGGATTCGAGAGATAAGAGAGCATATCTTGAACAATGACACCATATTTAACAACATCAATGCTGTTACAACATTCATACAACACATCCTCCAACGGCACCAAGTGACGATGAAACAACTTTACAAGGTGCCATTTGAGAGAAACTCTGACAGAATCAAGAATCTGCGACATGACTTTGTAGAAGTATGTATGCAACACTACTTCCAGTAATTCAGACATACCATATTTACTCATCTGAATATCCTTTTCTCTGTTACAGAGAGTATTGGAGATGGATGCCCATGTAATTTATTTATGTGGATGAGGCTGGCTTCAACCTCACCAAAACCAGGCACCGCAGAAGAAATGTAATAGGACAGAGGGCAATCACCAATGTCCCTGGACAGCGTGGGGGTAATATAACTATGTGTGCTGCCATCACTCAAAACGGGGTCCTCCATCACAATGCCACACTGGGTCCGTACAACACCGGCCATATGCTCACTTTTCTGGATGCAATTTACACAATGCTTGTCCCTGATCCAGACCAGGAGCCTTCTAGATTTGTGGTTACATGGGACAATGTTAGTTTTCACCAGGCTGTTCTGGTCCAAAACTGGTTTGCCACCCATCCACAATTTGTAGTTTTGTACCTACCCCCATATTCACCTTTTCTAAATCCCATAGAGGAATTCTTCTCAGCCTGGTGCTGGAAAGTATGATCGTCAACCCTATGCCCGCATGGCGTTTCTCCAGGCAATGGGGGACGCATGTGGGGACATAGAGGTTGCCTCTGTCCAAGGTTGGATACGCCATGCTAGGAGATACTTCCCTTGATGTTTGGCAAGAGAAAACATATCTTGTGATGTGGACGAAGTATTGTGGCCAGACCCAGCCCGGAGAAGAGATGAAGCGTAGCTTGGCACTGGTGACTAAACCCCCCACCCCCCACCAATTCCTGGACTGCCGCTCTGGGACCCCACACACGCAATTGTGTTCTTTACTGTATTCCAAAGAATATACTTTGGTTTACATATGTTTATGGTTTTGTTGTAGGCTACTGTATACAATAGTAATGTTTGGCCTAATAAATATTTTCTGTTTCTACATTGCATTGGTGTTTACAGTGTACTTGTTACTCCTCTTTGCAGATTACATTCACTGTAGAACATTGTATTGAAATGTAGATATAAGCCTATGAAAGACCAAAGAGCTTTAGAACAACATTGTTTACAAGATATATCCAAACATTTACTATTACAAAAGAAGTGTTTGCCATTTGCTGCAAATGCTTCATTCTGACGTCTTTATGGCATTTTGAATGCAGTGTTACATTTCGAAGGAGATGTGAGGCATTTTGCATTTTGTGTGTGCAGTTTTGGGAATTGTGTGCAGAGTTTTGAAAAAAGGTGACATAGTTTTGAAAACGCGTGTAAGCAGCTGGAAAAAACTGTAACACCAACCAATCATGGCTTTAGAATAGGCCCATAAATACACAACTACACATGGCTGTGTATTTTTTTCATTCATACTGTATAATACTGTATTCACATCCACAAATGCTTACAGTAAAAAATAAATAAATTGCTTTCATGTTTACGGTGAATTGTTCAACATTTCTCTTGCAATTAATTTCAATTTTGTACAGAAATGTACATAGAAGCTCATGGAAGAAGAGCTTTAGGTTTTAAATAATTGTGTGTATAAAATATATCCAAAAATATAATATTATGGCAAAGGTGTTTGCAACGTTAGACAAATGTTAACTTTTGAGATGTTTTTTATATATTTTGAATGCAGTGCTTCATTTTGCAAGATATGTGGGTCATTTTGCATTTTGTGGGTGCAATTCTTGGATTTGTGTGTAAAGTTTTGAAAAAAAGAGGCAAAGTTTTGAAAATGTGTGTAAGCAGTTGAAAAAAAAACTGTAATAGGTAAATAATTTAATAGGTGCAAAACAGTACCTGACACCTGGCACCTAACAACAGAATTGAACTTACGAAACTGACCTTATACAGGTATATGTGGCTCAGAGAGGAGGGACACAGTGTTCACAGATCTGACATGATCTAACCGTGGCTGACAAAGACTAGTAGAAAGGATTCAGTCTGACTCTTCTCAGAGTAAACACTTGTACAATGGATCTTCATTCAGTTATTCTGTTCTGTGCCTCAGCAGGTGTGTATTTATTGGCTAATGATAATTCTTTTTTGATAACAATGACTTTTATTTAAAATATCCCACTAAAAATAAAAAAAAATGTACTCTTACCAGTTTTTCTTTTTCAGCTGCTGTTTTTGGAGATGTCACCAAACCGAACAAAACCACTGTTGTTTACAAGGAGGGTTCAAATATTATTTTAATCTGTAGTCATTCACCTGTATCTTCAGATTATCTCCACTGGTACCGTCACTACTCACCTATGGTAGTGCAAAAGAAGCTCAGGTGTCTGATGTAGATCCAAGATTCTCTGTTAAAGTTGAAAAAAGGGAGAAACTCCATGTGGATCTGAAGATCTCCTCTACTGCTGTATCAGACTCTGCTCTGTACTACTGTACTCTGCAGCCCACAGTGACAGGAAACACATCAGCTCTCTACAAAAACATGTTTCAATGAGAGACAAGAGAGAAACACAGAGACAGAGAGAGAGAAACTGTAAGTGTTTTATACTGTGTACTCTATACAATATTATGTATGTCATAAAAATAATAGAACTAATGAAAATAAATCACAGGTAGCAACCAAAATGTAAAGGTAGACAAATAATTTAACTAATACATGAAAAAAAAAAAAGTCCTAAGACTGTCTTACAATCATAGCTGACAAATCAATTTAGAACATGGTGTAATAAAAAATAAAATAAAATAAGCAGTCGATGTAAGAAATGTTACAATATCTCTCATGATTCTCTTGTGTAATATATAGTGCCAGAGGCGTCATGCCCATTGAAAGTGAGGGGGCACGTGCCCCCTCAGATTTTTGAGCCAAGTTGATTTTGACTGCAGCTTCCAAAAGACAAAAAATAGCCGATTCATATTTTCTAAATTTGATAGAATCACACCGGCGTGATTAGATCGTTCAGTGCGTTATATCATCAGCTCAGATATAACCAATCACACACGATTCTGTTGAGCTTATGAATGCAATGACCAATCAGAGGCGTTCAGATGAGTCATCACTAAAATGCGGTGTTCCCTTCCAAGAACTTCGAGCTGCCTCCGAAACGCTATGGTAACGTCTTCAGCGTGACCACACTCTGAATATCACCTGTCATCAGTCAAAAACGGGCGAGGCGTCACGGGCGGGGTGACGTCACGACCAGGAAGTATATAAGCACGTGCGGCGGAGCCCGCATCAGCTTTCTGTCATTCAGCAAGCGCTCTGTATGTTGTCAGTACGTTTTGTTTCTTGTAAGTCTTATTTGGTGTTGTCTGTCCAGAAAAGATGCCTAAAGCAAAGGCCAAGACGTTGGGCGATCCCAGATCGCGCTTCAGGTTGTGTGTTAGTCCCTGCCCTCGCTACATCACGAGTGGGGACACACACAATCTGTGCGTGGTCTGCCTGGGTGCAGAGCATGCGGCATCGGCTCTCAAGGGAGCCGGTTGCCTGCATTGCGAGCGGATCACGCTGCATACACTCCGCACCCGGAGGGCTCTCTTTGAGAAGGGAGCCTTTGTGAGCACCCCACGCGGTGCTGGTCCCGCTTTTGCCGAGGCAGAGCGGCGGCTGCACTCGTGGGGCTCGCAGGCTGATCTGGCTGGTGAGATTGAGACGGGCATGTCCCTATCTCCTCCCGTATCCGCCAGATCTGGTGTCCCGTCTCTCGGGGAAGCGGTTCCTTCCCCCCGAGATGAGGACTCAACGCTTCGTCTCTCTTCCTCTGACGAGGTCGACGTGACGAGCGTTGACGAGGTTTCGCCGCCTCCCTCGCCCCGGTATGAGGAGTTGTTAGAGGTTGTTACTCGGGCTGTGGCCAAGCTTGACATCAGTTGACCCCCCGAGCAGACATCTGTGCCGCATTTTAGCCTGTTGGATGAGCGTTTTCTACGCTCGCGGCCGCCACCTCTACGCAGGAGCCTTTCCGTTTTTTCCCGATCTCCACACCGAGGTGTCGAGATCGTGGGTTAGACCCTATTCTGCGCGCCCATTCGTTCCCGTGTCTGATTACTACGGTAATGTGCGGGAACTGGATGTGTGCGGGTACAAGGCGATGCCCCGGATCGAACAGACGCTTGCGAGCTATCTGTCTCCTTCCGCGGCATTGTCTCTGAAGGCTCCTACTCTGCCCACTAAGCCTCTGCGCACCACATCATCCTTAGTGGGCAGGGGGTATGCGGCAGCAGGTCAGACCGGTGCGTGTCTGCACACTATGGCAGTGTTGCAGGCGTACCAGGCCGAACTGCTGAAGGAGTTAGATGAGGGCGGGGATATTAGAGCTGACGATATCTCTGAGCTCAGGAGGACCGCTGATCTTGCCCTCCGTGCCACCAAGGAGTAGGCCCGCGCTATTGGCCACTCCATGGCAGCTATGGTGGCAACGGAGAGGCACTTATGGCTGACCCTGTCCAATATTAAGGAAAAGGACAGGGTCTGCCTTCTGGACGCCCCGCTTCTGGCCTGTTCGGCGACGTAGTGAGCTCTGTTGTCGACAGGTTTCAGGAGGCTCGCAAGCAGGCGGAGGCGTTCCAGCGGTTCCTCCCCCGTCGCTCTCTAACTCTGGAGGCTGCTGGGCGGGAGCAGCCTCCTCCGCATGCCAGCTCCTCACACAGGGCAGCGCAGAAGCAGAGCGTTGCCTCTCGTGCTCCCCCGCGGCGGAGCCGAGAGCCGCAGCGCTCTGCACCGGGGACCTCGCGGCCGAAGGCAGATCTTAGGGCTGTCTTGTCGACCAAGAGGTCCTCAACGAAGAAGTCCTGATGGGAAAGCCCCAGGACTACGGAGGACGACCCCTACTGGGGTGGAGCAGCTTACACCGCGGTACTCGGTGACCGTCTCCCCTCGGTGCCCTCTGGGGACCTGTCTACCAACCCTGCCGTTGTTCCAGGGCGCAGCGGGTTGAGCGGTTGGCGATTCGGCATCGAGATGTCGTCCTCGCCCACATGAAAGACTTGGGGTTAGGACTAAACGCCAGGAAAAGTGTGCTTTCTCCAGCTCAGATAACCACTTATCTAGGCGTGGTGTGGGATTCGACCACGATGCAGGCTCGTTTGACCCCTGCACGGATCGAGTCGATCCTCATGGCAGTCAGGAGAGTGCGAGAGGGCCAGCCATCCACTGTGTAGTGCTTGGGTCCTAACAGAACACACACACCTAACTCAACAGTCAGCCTGGCTCTTCTGGAATTAACTCCCTTATCTCCTGAGACCATAAAACCAGGATCTAGTGAAGAAAATTCCCGTTTTGTCATTTTGAAAGAAAACAGAACTCATATTCCCGGATTCTAATTTACGTGGCACCAGATACTCCCCTGAATCTGACTCGTTGAGCGCCGTAATTCAAGAAAGTAATCGCTGAAGAAGACTTTTATGACCTCGCGTTTCGCCCAAGAAAGGAATGCGCCTTTTCTGTTGCGTTCTCTAAAACAGACAAAGAGAGAGAGCCACAGCTTTGCTTAAAGACATTTATAAAAGGGAACAAGTTAAACTAAGTTTCTGCGACTGAAATTATACTCGAAAACAAAAACACTATATACCATATATTTACAACATATATATTAAAGGATGTTTTTGTTTGTGACATTTGTAAGTGTGTTGTGTTATTTTGAACTTATGGTAATCTTTTTCCAGAATGTATAATATTCCTGATCACTAGTTGTTAATTTTCACATGCTCGATGTGATTATTTAGAATTCAGGATCGTTTAATCAATGCACCACGTAATGAATATAAAGGATATGTATTTTTGTGCATGTCAAATGCCTAATGTTTGGTGTCAGACGAATACTAATTTCATGAATAATGTTGTGGTATGAATGAAGATGATCTGTTTTCATCGATGCATGATTACAATACGAATAGAAGTTTGCTGTTCATAATTTTGTTCATGTCACAAAACAACTGAACAAGATAATGTATGCACAACACGCAGCTGTGCAGGGCGGGGCTCCGCCCCACAGAAACACTTGCGATTGGATCAAACTCCCCACAGGAAGAATCCGATTGGATCAGGCGCCCGTGGGCGGATCCCAAATCGGGCCGTTAAAAACAGATGCGCAACTGAAAAGTTCGGTTGGAGTTGAAAACTGAAAAGGAAGAGCTCACGCTCACCTCGCTCGTCTCTCGTTCTGCTCACGCGCTGCAAAGCGCTTCTTGCCACTAACATCACGGCTGAGCATTGCAACTGAGACCAAGACTCAGTTAAACTTTGAGAGAAACTAACATCTGAAGCTAAGAACTAGAAAGATTTACTGAGAGCGCCATCGAGTCAGCATGAAGCCAACCAACCACTGAAGAGTACCCTCGTGACACGACCTACTGAGCAGCCAATCAGCGCATGGTCCGTCTCGAACTGAACAAAGAGCTGAATTCAACTGAGAGCCAAGTTGAAGCAGCGACGTCTTCAACCGAAAGAAAGGAACTGAACTCGATTGAAACACAGACAGTAAGACAATTCTCTTGAATCTGCTGAAACTGGTGATATCTATCTTTTAACCCTTTAGGCGTCAGGGTTTTTTGGGAAAAATGCTTGATTTTGACATCAAGATTTCAAAAGCTTGTGGCTTGAAAGGGCTTAAAGATAGAGATCTACTGTAAATTAGAAAAATGTTGGGCATGACCAAAAGTTTATGTGGGGTGTAAATATACTCATCTAATTTGCATATTATGACGTCAGCTGGGGCGGCCCTCTTGAATTTCATAATATTTAGGAAATAGTAGATATTGAATTGATGTTTGATTTTTTTGTTTGTTTTATTTGTCTTTTTCTCCTCATTCCAAATAATCAGAAAAGAGGAAACCAACAATAAACAGGAGAAAATAATAAGTTATTACTATATTACTATACTATATAGTAGTAAAACCCATGTGAACAGTAGCCTACTTTTTGATTAATTCATCAGTAATATTCAGGAAATAATAGATATTGAATGGATGTTTGAACTTATTTGCATGTTGTTGTTATTTTTTGTCTTTTTATCCTCATTCCAAATGATCAGGAAAAGAGGAAATCAACAGTAAAACAGGAGAAAGTAGTAAATTATTACTATATTACTGTGCCATAGAAAATACATGTGCCTATTTTTTGATCAGTTGACCAGCTATCTGCCCAATCAGGTATCTATGTGACAGTTTATAGTTCTTGAGAGTATGGTACCTCTCATTGCATGGCACAGCGCACAGACCTGCCCCAAACTGACTGCACCAGTACTGTCTGCCGGCGGCCCTTGGAGCGCGCGCGAGCAGAACAAACGACGCTATCTGGCCGATCATCATAGAGCAACAGCTCTCCTATGGACACTAAGACCACGTCCACCCCTGCCACTCCCATCCCCGTTGGGCAAAGTGTTGAAATGATCACTTGTTTGTGCTTTGTGAACGATCGCACCTTGCGCAGCAGCACCATTGCGCGGAAAAGATGTACCGGGAGAAGCGCGATCATTAGACGACCGATCGTCATTTCCAAAAGGCAAATATTCCCCTTCAGAGTCAGAATCGGCGAATCACATTTGCAACATATCCTCACAGTACAACTTTTTATTAGCCATTTGGCAATTTTCTCTCACAAATCTCACTATTTTCTCACACGCTATGAACTGAATTGCTTCCGCATCAATGACACGATAGCTCACTTGCTCTGCTATTTACTCCAACAATTTTGGTCTAGAATTGAAGTACTACATGTCTGCCATCTAGTGGAAGGGAATACAAATGAGATATTACAGCATATTAGGAACTACAGTCTGTTTCATGAAGTATGACGTCTTGTCGCAATTTTGCGACTTTGGCGCTTAGAGGGTTAAGAGTAAAGAAAAAGAGTTTGTGCTGTTGATTTCCTCAGGTTGAAACAAGCATTAGAATCTAAGACTCTCTTCAGATCAAAACAACTCATTACCTGTATGTATGTATGTTTAGATCGTCTGTTTTGTGTTGTCTAGTTAGTAGTGTGTTAGAGTAGTAAATAAACTTTGATTCCATTAAGAGATCTCTAGTCTGTGCTATGTGATTTTGCAACTCGTAATTATTTGCCAAAAAGACAGCGTTACCTACGCTCATGAGCTTGATAACTAAAGTTGACTATTTGGGTTATTTTATCGTTGGCCAGCGAATAAGATAGACAAATGGTTAAGAAATAACGTGCTGATTTTACTACTTGCTGGACAAGTCCTTAATAAGGTATCGTTAACCAGGTATAAGTTGGACATTCTGATTAATAGCAATTAATCATATAAATCATATAATCATCTTAAGAGTGATTCCCTAAAAGCTAAAATAAATATAATGTGGTTAGAATACTACAACTGTCAGGCAGTTTCAGAGGCTGCTTGGGCTCATGGCAGCTGCGTCCAACGTGATTTCGTTCGGCCTGCTGTACATGAGGCCCCTACAGTGGTGGCTCAAGACCAAGGGGGTCTCCCTGAGGGGAAACCCGTTCCACGCTGTCAAAGTGTCACGCCGTTGTGTCCGTGCCTTAGACATGTGGAGGAAACCTTGGTTCTTGTCTCAGGGCCCGGTGCTGGGAGCTCCTTGTCGCCGCGTTTCGCTTGCGACGGACACTTCCCGTCACCGGTTGGGGTGCGGTCATGAGTGGCCACCCTGGCTGCGGTCTGTGGAGTGGTCGCCACCTGACGTGGCATATCAACTGGCTAGAGATCCTAGCTGTGTTCCGTGCACTGAAGCACTTCCTCCCAGACCTGAGAGGTCACCACGTGCTGGTCCGCACCGACAGCACGGCAGTGGTCTCTTACATCAACCACCAAGGAGGTCTGCGGTCGCACCCCTTGTACAAGCTGGCACACCAGATCCTTGTGTGGTCCCAGGGCAAGCTCCTATCATTGAGAGCTGTGCACATTCCTGGGTATCTCAATGTGGGAGCAGACGTCCTGTCGAGACAGGGGCCGAGGCCCGGGGAATGGATGCTTCACCCCGAGGTGGTGAAGCAGATCTGGAAGGTTTTCGGCCAGGCACAGGTGGACCTCTTTGCGACTCGAGAGTCAGCACAATGTCCCCTCTGGTTCTCTCTAGCTCCTCCAGCTCCTCTGGGACTGGACGCTATGGTACAGACCTGGCCAAGGCTTCGTCTGTACGCCTTCCCCCCGATCGCTCTGCTCCCAGGAGTTCTGGCGAGAGTGCGCCGGGACGAGGTCAGCCTACTGTTAGTAGCACCGTTCTGGCCGGGCCGAGTATGGTTCTCGGACCTGATTTCTCTCCTCGACGGCACCCCGTGGCCGGTGCCGATCAGGAGAGATCTCCTCTCACAGGCCAGGGGCACCATAGTGCACCCTCGCCCGGAGTTATGGAAGCTGTGGCTATGGCCCCTGAGGGGGCACAACTCATAGCTTCCGGTCTGCCAACCGAGGTTGTCGAGGCCATCCTCCAATCCAGAGCTCCTTCCACGAGGAAACTGTACACCTTGAAGTGGCAACTCTTTACTTCTTGGTGCGGGGACCGCCAGCTCGACCCAGTCAACTGCCCGATTCGCGCAGTTCTGGAGTTCCTGCAGGCCCGTTTCTCCGCAGGGTTAACCCACTCCACTATTAAGGTCTACGTGGCAGCTATTTCGTCATACCACGCCCCTAGTAGTGGCTAGTCAGTGGGTACACACCCCCTAGTTACACGTTTCCTCCGCGGTGCACTGAGGCCGCCGGTATGATTACGTGTCCCCACGTGGGACCTGGCTGTGGTGCTGGAGGCTCTGTGCGTGGCACCCTTTGAGCCTAGTGAGGAGATCTCGGACAGACTCCTCACCCTTAAGACTGCGTTCTTGTTGGCCATCACTTCTCAGAGGAGAGTGGGGGACCTTCAGGCCCTGTCTGTGGCCCCTTCATGTATTGACTTTGCGCCCGGTTCGGCGAAAGTCTTTCTCTACCCCCGTGCAGGGTATGTACCGAAGGTCCCAACGGTCGCACCACAGCCTGTCGTGCTTCAGGCCTTCTGTCCTCCTCCCTTCAGGGAGCCAGACCAGGACAGGCACAATTGTATGTGCGTACATCCACAGAGCTGCCCTGTGGAAAAAGTCGGACCAATTGCTCGTGTGCTTTGGTCCGCCTAAGAGGGGTCTTCCTGCTTCGAAGCCCACTCTTAGTAGGTGGATAGTGGATACCATTAATCTGGCGTACGAGGCCTCTGAGCATCCCCCGCCGCTGGGAGTCAGAGCGCACTCGACCCGAGGTGTGGCGGCCTCCAAGGCCTTATGGGCAGGTGGTCCACGCCCCTGACATTCGCCAGGTTCTATAACCTCGACATCAGAGCCACTCCAGGCTCATCCGTCATCTCGTCCTGACAGGCAGGGAGGGACTTGTCAGTCTGGCGGCGTTGGTATAGCGTTCCCATAGCGTTTCGGACGCAGCTCGAAGTTCCTGGAAGGGACCGTACTAGGTTACGTATGTAACCCAGGTTCCCTGAAGGGAACGAGAGCTGCGTCTCGTGCCACACTTCCGGCATCCCTGCCAGCGCTTGCTTCATGACTTGAAGCTAACGCGGGCTCTGCTTATATACTTCCTGGTCGTGACGTCACCCCGCCCGTGACGCCTCGCCCGTTTTTGACTGATGACAGGTGATATTCAGAGCGTGGTCACGCTGAAGACGTTCCCATAGCGTTTCGGACGCAGCTCTCGTTCCCTTCAGGGAACCTGGGTTACATACGTAACCTAGTACGTTTTTATGCATATTTAATAGACTACATTATTAGGTTACTTTCTTTGACCATCATAATCTAGGTAACAATCGAGATATTTCATGATATAGTTAATGCGTTTGGGAGTGTTTTGAATAACAACGCCCAGCCCCCTGCACCCCCTTGAAATCAAGTATTTAAGCCATGCCTTTATAAAGCAGGAAGTTCCTGAGTGTGTTTCTGACAGATCTGCAGTGACTTACAGCTCAGAGCACTGAGAGACTCAACAGAGAACTGAACTGATCTGATTGAACATGAACAGATGCATTATACTGATTCTCATTGTGGGAACAGGTACATTATTTACTGAGCAACTGATGAAACTGAACAGTTTTAAAACATAAAACCCCAAATGCTAAATAATTTAATTGACTGATTGTTTTTTTCCAAAAAAGTAAATTGTATTTGCAAAATTATTTTGTTTATTTTTATTATGTGTTTTTTATTATTTTGGTCGTATGCGCTTATTGTTGACAGGTTTGGTGGCCGGAGACAACATTGAGCCAGATAAAGGGACAGAAAAAACTTGTAAAACAGAAACTGTCAAGTTGAGCTGCTCATATAGTACAAGTAGTGAATATGTTTGGCTTTACTGGTACAGACAGTATCCCAACAGAGAACCACAGTATTTATTACGCAAAAATGCACGGTCAGCGAGTGGTGATTACACCTCTGATGATCGATTTAATTCAGCTACAACCCGCACATCCACTGAACTCACTATTACTGATGTACGTCTGTCAGATTCAGCTCTCTATTATTGTGCTCTAAGAGTAGTAGCACAGTGATACAAAACATATAACATGTCGTACAAAAACATGAAGCTCTTTTCACTTTGAAAACCACAATCAAAACCAGAATCTATCCAGCTCTGAATGTAATAAAATATGTTGTCACACCTGTGTAAAACAAAATTAGATCTTTGTTGGAAGGCATAATTTGTAAATTAGAAACTTAAGAAAAGTAGCATTAACATGTCCAGATGACATGTTCCACATGTAAACCACTTTTACATGGTCATGTAATCTTCTTTTTCCGGCAGAAACAGAATCACTATTTATTAATCTGTTAAATGTAAAAACACTTTAAATTATTTGAAAATGAATAAACTAACTTTCATTATATGGATTTTCATTACATTCCTGATATTCTGATTCAAATTCCAATTCAGCTTCCAATGAGTTGTGACCAATTTAATTAAAATTCATGAATGAGAGCCAATTTTTTAAATTCTGAATTGCACTAAAAGCTGCTTGATTTAATTTTATTTAATACAGAAAGTCCACTATATATCTAATATCATGTTAGGAATGTAAAATTAAATTAGCAGAGTGCAAATGTACATTTCTTGAACTTTTCAAACATAGTATTTATTTTATAAAATTCAGTAGAAACTGAAAAGCAATTAAAAAATATATTTTCCAGGGTGAACAGATTTACTAAACAAAATATATTTAAAAATCACACATAAAACACATTAATAGCACAGTGAAAACAAGAGAAGACATTAATAAGCCCTTTCATTTGGTACCCAGGTGTGAAATGTAGCTATAAAATGGCTCAGAGAGGAGGGACTCAGTGTTGACAGATCTGATATGATCTTAGCGTCTGACTGAGACTGTGGTTGAAAAGATTCAGTCTGACTCTTCTCAGACTAACTACTTGTACAATGGATCTTCATGTTGGCTACTTATTCTGTTCTGTGCCTCAGTGTGTATGTACATTCATTTTTATTTATCTGTTTTTAATAAAGTTTTTTTTTTTTTTGAAAGAAAACTCACTAAAACACTAAATGCACATTTTCTCTTTCAGCTGCTGTCCTTGGAAATGTCATCACTCCAGATGAAACAGTGTTATGTGCTGAGGAGAATTCAGATGTTACAATATCTTGCAATTATGCCTCTGCAACTGGTACCGTCAGCACGGAAGATAAAAAAAAAAAATATATATATTACTCACCTACTATGGGACAAAAGAGACACAGAAGTCTAATGTAGATTCAAGACTCTCTATCAAAATCTCCAACAGTGAACAAAACCATGTGATTCTGGAGATCTCCTCTGCTGCTGTTTCAGACTCTGCTCTGCAGCCCACAGTGACAGAAAACTCAACGTAATGTCAAACTCAGTAAATGTCAATTTACACAGCAAGAGACAACATGGAAAGGGAATCAATAATTAAAAAAAAACTCACAAAAATGTAAATTTTGGGGTAAAAGTGAATTACAGATAAAATGTTAAACATATAAATCAATATAACAAATGAAAACTGAAAGCAGAATCATTACATTGTTAATTCCAATAGATTAATACAAAAGTAGATTATGGTTTACGTTTCAATCACAATGCGCCACAAGGTGACAGTGTTCTCAAACTTTCATTAGGAGCTGAAGTGATGGATGGCATTTTAAATACTTTTTCAACATTTTAACATTTTGAGGAACACTTTGGTTTAATAAAAAAGCTTCCAGAATAATATTCCTCTAAATTTCCCTAAAATTGACATTAAAGTCATATTTGGGCCACCCTATAAAATAAAATGTATCAGTATAAATCTTTTTGCTATTGTCTGAAACTTTTATCACACATTATACCATCATTTTATGTAATTTTCATAAACAATTAACAATGTTACAAAGTCTTCACTGGTTTCACACTCACAGAGATCAGGAAGTTCCTGAATGTCTTGATAACTGAACAGCAGAAAGCATCAGTAACACAGTCAGAGCACAGAGAGAATTAACACACAACTGATCTGATCATATTCACCATGAACAAATACATGCTGCTGCTTTTCATTATGGCTTCAGGTGGGTCGTTTACTTAAGATCTTTTAGTAACAGCTTTAAAGACCCTATAAAACACTGGATGGTATTTTTTCCTCTTTCAAAACAAATGCAGAGTAACATTATTGTTAAAATGTTTAACATGAGAAATAATGAGTTAATATTGTGCTTAATGTTTGCAGATGTGACAGCTGTGGACAAAATTGAGCCAAAGAGAAGGACAAATGTCATCAAAACGGAAGGAGAGACTATAACACTGAGCTGCTCTTATGATTCAGACAGTGAATATGTACGTCTGTACTGGTACAGACAATATCCTAATGGAGAACCTCAATATTTATTACATCAAGGTGCTCGATCAAGCCTTACACGGCACAGCTCCGATCCTCGATTTATGTCAAGCACTTCTCGCATTTTCACTGAACTCATTATTAGCAGTGTGACCGTGTCAGATTCAGCTCTCTATTACTGCGCTTTAAGAGTTGAAGCCCAGTGATACAAAACATGAAACAAGTCGTACAAAAACTACAAGCCATTTTCCCTTTGAAGCTCTTATTATGAAAACCAAATCAAAACCTCAATATGCGATAATAACTGCAAACACCTGTGTGAGCTTGAGGGAAGAAATTTTTCACAAAAGGAATAAAAAGGAGGTAGAAGGATTGCAACTGTAATGAATGTACTTTCACTTGCTTTATGGCTAACACGTTTAACATCATGTGACTTTATTTCAGCTGTGTAACACTTGCAAGAAAACCAAAAGACGGCAATATCTCTCAGTATCACACTAACAGAGTGGTTTCCTTTAACTTTTCACAAGCTCCTCCTTAAAGTCCTATCATATTATGAAAGCAAACCTGTCTTATTTATTTTGACTTCATTGTTTGAAACAGAACATGAGGTGGTTCAGGAATATATTTCTATTTGCACTATTCAGTCTTGGTATGTATTTCTACACATTTTATGCAGTTAGATCCAAAAAAAATTGACTGTTTGTTGATATGGATTTTATGATATAAAAACATAACTAAATCAAATATTCTTAAATTCTTACAGAGTGCAGATCAGAAGACAAAGTTGATCAGCCAGAGAAATACGTGACTGCAGTTGAAGGAAGATCAGTGACATTAGATTGTACATATACAACAACCTCAACACAACCATACATATTCTGGTACATCCAGAGAGCAAATGACCTTCCTAGATACATCCTGAGGAGAGACAAATATGGAGGAGCAGATAATGATGCTCAGTTTCAGGAGAGATTTCATTCTGAACTTTCAGTGAATTCAGTTCCACTGACGATCCAGGATGTGCGTGTGTCTGACTCTGCTGTGTACTACTGTGCTCTGAGGCCCACAGTGAGAAAACTCAAGTCAAACCACATACATAAACACATGAGCTGAATCTCAGTCAAGAAATTGTATCATGCTTCTTGTTTAGAATATGAAATGTTGTCTTTGCTTTTTAATACTTTTTTTATACACTATTATATATTTATACGCTATTATAAAAAGTATAATTATCTTACAGCGCAATAAAAATAAATATATTATACAGTATAGGACAACAAATAAATGAATGTGAACATCCGGAAGTTGAGAGAGGAGGAAGTTCCTGTGTGTGTTTGTGACTGATCTGCAGTGACTTACAGCTCAGAGCACTGAGAGACTCAACAGAGATCTGAACTGATCTGATTGAACATGGACAGATGCTTTATACTGATTCTCATTGTGGGAACAGGTATATTATTTATTAAATAATTAATGAAAATCTGTAAATAATTATTTTAGTGTGTTTTAAAACTTTTATTTATTTATTTGTTTTTGTAAAAGTGTTGTAAAATGTGTTTGCAGTAGTATTTTCTCAACATTGCTTTCACAGATAAAAAAATGTGCTTTTTGCTCACAGGTTTGGTGGCTGGAGACAGCATTAATCCAGATAAAGGGATAGAAAAAACCTTTGGAGAAAGAGAAACTGTCAAGTTGAGCTGCTCATATAGTTCAAGTAGTGAATATGTTTGGCTTTACTGGTACAGACAGTATCCCAACAGAGAACCACAGTATTTATTATACAAAGGTGCTCGATCACGTAGTTCTGATCAACGCACCTCTGATGCTCGGTTTCAGTCGACTACATCACGTACATCCACTGAACTCACTGTTACTGATGTACGTCTGTCAGATTCAGCTCTCTATTATTGTGCTCTATTAGTAGTAGCCCAGTGATACAAAACATGAGACACGTCGTACAAAAACCTGAAGCTCTTTTCACTTTGAACTTATCTGTTGAAAACCACAATCAAAACCACAATCTATCCAGCTCTGAATGTAATAAAATATTTGGTCACACCTGTGCAAGACAGAATTAGGCCTCTGTTATAAGGCATAAATGTAAATGACAAACTTCAGAAAAGAAGCATTAACAGTAGCCTATGTACAGATAAACTGTATGTAATTGTTTAAAACAATTTAATTTTTTTGTAATAACATAATGAAGGTAACAGTCAATAATAAACTAAAATGAACGATAACAGTGATCATGCAATCATTATTATATTGATTGCGTGATTTAATGTAATGATTTCAATATAATTTAGTAATAGTGTTTTCTGCAACCTGGTCTCATAAAAATACGTACCTCTGTGTGACACCGTTTTACGTAGGCTACCTTACTGCACGTTTCGCCGCAGTTTCACAGAGAAATGTCCACTGAGCGGCGCTATGGGTTAAATACGTGAACCCTGGCACGTTTTTTATTACATAGATAGATATAGGTACATATTGCATTGTTTTTATTACGTTGCTACAGGTACATACTGCGGCGGTTCAGAATTCAAATATCCGGGGTCTGTCCCTAAAAGTTAATGCTCTATCGTGTTGGAAATATGCCCTACACCAAACCCAACCCTAAATCTACCCGATAGTGTTAACAAATGCAAAACTGGTATAAAAACATATTTGTTGATGCAACTGTGCCATTTCAACTTCCTTGTATGGAGATTTGAACTGTTTTGTCGAACTGTGATTACACGGGATTCGAACCGGAGCTCCTCGCCTCCATGTGCGATGCTAACTTTCAAAAGCATCAGTTTTCAAATCTCCCAGCATATTAATATTGTTTTGAAGTCGTAACATGATATTCTTCAAGTAGCCTAATTGTGCGAAAATTACGCTTTATTAATCAAAACTCTGTAAATTTGTGTGAAAAGGAAGGTGTCGGAGTTTTACTGCCTCTGTTTGTTTCTTTTGAAAACTGCAGTAATATGTAGCCTAGTTATTGGTACGTACTGTATTTCGTGTCTCGCTAAAAAGTGCACCCAGGTCCGTAAATGCCATGAGACCAGGTAGGTTTCCTTGATTTAAGGCTGTCTGAAGTAGAATTGTCTTCCAACATGAACTACTGGATAATATATTATTTATACTTAATGATAGGCAGATAAATTGTTTCAAATGATGGTATGCTGTTGTAAGTAAAGCCCAAACTAACATTCAAAACGTGACTATATGGAAGAAAAACTAACACAAAATACTCTACCTAATTTGACTAAATCTTTTCATTTAATGATGTTACACCCTCTCAAATGCAGAAACATTACAATAGTCCCATTATTATAAGGTCAAATTATTAAATAAGGATGGCAGATCAAATTTGATTTATTTGTTCTGTAATCATACAGTTGTAACATTAGTTCATGTGACTGGATGTGATGTCAAATTCAGGTATAATGTGGTTCAGAGAGGAGGGACTCAGTGTTCATATGATCTTAGTGTCTGACAGAGACTGTGGTAGAAAGGATTCAGTCTGACTCTTCTCAGAGTAAACACTTGTACAATGGATCTTCATTCAGTTATGTGCCTCAGCTGGTATGTTATTTGGTTAATTCTTATTATATATATGTAGATTTTTATTGTAAAAAATTAGTTGAATGAAAAACATCTCACAAAAATTACAAATGTACCTCTTAATTTTTAGCTGCTGCATTTGGGAATGTCATTAAACCAAACAAAACAGATGTTTTCGCTGAGGAAGGTTCAAGTGTTACATTATCCTGTAGTTTTTCTGCATCTGGAGGTTCAGATTCTCTCCACTGGTACCGTCAGTATGGAAGATCAAAACCTGAATATCTTGTACTCACCCACAGCAATGAAAAAAAAGCTAAGCAGTCTGGTGTAGATCCAAGATTCTCTGTTAACATTCCAAAATGGGAACATGTGGATCTGATCATCTCCTCTGCTGCTGTATCAGACTCTGCTCTGTACTACTGTGCTCTGCACAGTCACAGGAAACACATCAGCTCTCTACAAAAACCTGTTACAGTGAGAGACAGGAGTAAAATACAGCAAGAAATAAAGCAAATAAATGTTATCTCAAATTATTCCCATGTGTATTACAGTATATAGAACATACTGTACATTCACATGTAGTGCCTGCTTGTTCAAAATTCTGATTACATTTTATATAAAAATAGCTAGACTATACATAATAAATATTCTTTACAGCTCAGAGCACTGAGAGACCCAACAGAGAACTGAACTGATCTGATTGAACATGAACAGATGTTTTATACTGATTCTCATTGTGGGAACAGGTACATTATTTATAGAGTGGAAATAAATAAAAGTGTATTTACATGACGTGAAAACCACAACCTTTCCAGCCCCCAAAGTAATAAAATATGTTGTCACAGCTGTGCCAATTTGAATCAGGTCTGCTAAAAAAACAACCACTTTTTTAATCTAGTGGAAACAACATAATTTCAGAAGATGGCATTCATCTATGATGTCGAACTATTCAGTTAAAATTCTGCGGTGTGTAACGTCTGCAAACAGTTTTGCACTTGAAAACTGAAAAGACTAACATTGCCTGCTGTATATAAACTGTTTAAGTCAAGTTTACTACAGGTCTCTGTTCAAATCCTGTCTGTACAGATTTATATATGTTGCACTGTGGTCCTGTGAGGCACAACATATAGCAAAATGACAATAAACCTGACTTGACTTTAAACTTGAGATGTCACTTATGCAATACTTGCAGTTAACCAGAAGAGGGCAGCAGGTGCTCAGTACTAGATTTGACAGTAAAAAGCTTTTATAAGTCTCCACAAGCTCCTCCTTGGATCATCATTACAATACCAAAAACAAAACTGTCATATTCACTGATTTATCAGGACTTCGACATAGACAAAGTCATGCCACACAGGTTGAGGAATATATTTCTCTTCGCACTATTCATTCTTAGTATGAATTCTAATTTAATACAATTGCATATTCAGTTGTTTATATGTTGTATTGTACTCTACATTAAATATTCTTAAATCTTTACAGAGTGCAGATCAGAAGATGAAGTTGATCAGCCAGACAGACATGTGACTGAAGTTGAAGGAAGATCAGTAGAATTAAAGTGTAAATATAAAACAGATTTAGCACAAGAAGATTTATTCTGGTACATCCAGAGAGCAAAAGACTTTCCTAAATACATCCTGAGGAGAAGCAAATATGGAGGAGATAATGGCACTGAGTTCCAGGAAAGATTTCACTCTAAACTTTCATCAAATTCAGTTCCTCTGACGATCCAGGATGTGCGTGTGTCTGACTCTGCTGTGTACTACTGTGCTCTGAGGCCCACAGTGAGAAAACTCAAGTCAAACCGCATACAAAAACACAGAGACATAAACATGCACATGAATACTTCTTTACAATACACATTTCTGAAACGTACAAGCTATAATAAAATCATACTAAATGTAATAGTCAAATGAACTACAATAATAATCATGAAATCAATTTAATATTATCCGTCAATTCTCCAAACTTATCCTCTGTAGGGTCACAGCAATGTAATATTATATTGATATTAATTGTATTTAATTCCATGAATTCAACTTAATTTTTAATCAAAAGTGTTTGTTTATTATTATTTTTTATTTATATAAGGGCTGTGCACAGTATAATTGTCTTGCAAACATGCGAACAACTGGATTATGATTCATGACGTAAACATAAGTATGTTTAGTCTGATTTTGTTTTAAAGAATTACTAAATTAGACTTTACCTGTAATTTAACACTGATGGAGAGATAAATGTGTGTTCACATGATGCTACGCTGTTGTGAGTCGAGCCCAAAATGACATTCAAAATGTTTCTGAATCTGATGGAGAAAAAAACCCTCTAAAACAGTAAAACACTTTCTTCATTACTGTCAAATCATTTTAATTAAAGCTGTCACACTCTGGCAAATAGTAATATTTTTTTACAATAATTATTACAATAACTTTTTTCAATCATATTCCTAAATAAGGTTCACAGATTAATAATACAGTTGTAACAATTGTTCATGTGATTGGATCTTTCTTCTCTCCTGCACTTTTGAACTGAGTTATAATATGAGGGAGGAGGAACTCAGTGTTCATATCGTGTCTGACAGAGACTGTGGTAGAAAGGATTCAGTCTGACTCTTCTCAGAGTGAACACTTGTACAATGGGTCTTCACTCAGTTATTCTGTTCTGTGTCTCAGCTGGTATGTGTATTTATTTGCATTTATTTTATTTATTTTTTGTTAACAATTTTACTCAAAATTTACCAAGAAACATTTTTTTTTTCATTTTTAGCTGTTGTCCTTGGAAATGTCATCAAACCAAACCAAACATATGTCGTTCATGAGGAGGGTTCAAGTGTTACATTATCCTGTAGTTTTTCTGCATCTGGAGGTTCAGATTATCTCCACTGGTACCGTCAGTATGGAAGATCAAAACCTGAATATCTTGTACACACCTACAGCAATGCAAAAGAAGCTCAGCCGTCTGATGTAGATCCAAGATTCTCTGTTAACATTCCAAAAAGGGAACATGTGGATCTGAAGATATCCTCTGCTGCTGTATCAGACTCTGCTCTGTACTACTGTACTCTGAGGCCCACAGTGACAGGAAACACAAGAACACTATACAAAAACCTGATACAATGAGAGACAGTAGAATAAAAGACAGCAAGAAATAAAGCAAATAAAAACTTAATTATCTTAAATAATTCTCATGTGTAATATAGTATATAGTACATACAGTACATTCAACTGGAATTCCTGCTTGTTCCAAATTCAACAGATATTTATTTATTTACTATTGTTATTATTATTATTTTGTAAAAAGTGCAGAAATAATCACTAAAGAAAGGGAAATAGTCAAATTGTTTTGCTCATATACAATTATATGGCTTTTCTTGTACAGACAGTATCTGAAAAGTATTTAGCACAAAAAGGTGCATTTATTACAAAAAGGTGCACAATCATAGCTACACTGTAAAAAGTGATTAGTTGACTTAACTTAAAAAAATTGAGGAAACCCCTTGCCTTAAAATTATCAAGTAAATAATAATATATATAAAAAAAAGTGAATTGTCAAGTTCACTTAACTTATTTTTTAAAAATTATTATTTACTTAAATAATTTTAAGGCAATGGGTTTCCTACACTCTAAAAAGTGATAAGTTGACTTAACTTAAAAAATTGAGGAAACCCGTTGCCTTAACATTTTTTAAGTAAATAATCATAAAAAAAAACATGTTAAGTGAATTGTCAAGTTCACTTAACTTATTTTCTTTTAATTATTTACTTAATTTTAAGGCAAGGGGT
Organism: Barbus barbus; assembly: GCF_936440315.1. Taxonomy (NCBI): domain Eukaryota; kingdom Metazoa; phylum Chordata; class Actinopteri; order Cypriniformes; family Cyprinidae; genus Barbus; species Barbus barbus. The sequence goes on from NC_136754.1 coordinate 10,180,870, forward strand.
TTCCTCAATTTTTTTAAGTTAAGTCAACTTATTTTGCAGTATCATACAGCATTTATCGTAAATAACACAAAACTAATAAAAAACCACACCACTTCATTAAAGACTGAATGAGATCAAAGAAGTAGGCCTTTTCATAATGATTTCAATCCAAAAACACTTACTTAATTTTTTTTTACTTTTGTTGCTATAACAAATGCATTTTACAAACACCGTTATAGCAATGAAAAAAAAAAAAAAGTAGCATTCATAAAGTCAAGGTTCAAGACCCCATCTAAAGCAATGCTGATCGCCATAATGGTGAGGTCAAACGAAACATTTTCAATAAAGCATCTAAATGTCTATTCTCAAAGAATTTTTGTAGATATATGACAGACATAAAGTCAGACTGTAATGCTTGAAGCTGTTGATGCTGTTTGTGGAGTTGTTTAATCATCCTCTGCTGTTTTATTTCAGTTGATTTCATCTAAGGCTGTGGCTGTTTGTCAGTTTAGTTTCATTTTTCTCTTTTCTTCAGTGATTCTGCTTGTTCACAGCAGCTGTTCAGTTTTCATTCTCTCTGTCAGGTGGGCTATATTAGTAAACTCATGTAGGGAATAGTGAATGAGGGTGTAGGGTGTGATTTGAAACAGCCTCTGAGTGTCGAATCTGAGCGCTGTTACTTCACAGGACTGCAGAAGGATACTTTCTTGAAAACAACAAATATTACCCAGAATTCATTGGTTTTTTTTTTTTACGGGATTTTACTGTTGTAATGAAAAAACATGTTACTGTCAGAATATATACCGTTTTTTAAAAGCAGTTTTTTACAGTGTAGTACTAGCATAAACACTGATTATTGTCTCAGCTAAAGTTAAGTTGTACGTGATTATATAACTATAATATAAGGGCTAGACAAAATAGTACTAGCATAACTGCTGATTATTGTTTGAGCTTTAACTAAGTTGTACATAAGTAACTGTAGGGGGCTAAACAGAACTACTATTAAAAGAATGGTAAGCATGGGCGACCTATTAAATAGTATTAGCCATAACCTCTGACTAATGAATAGACTGGTGAGTTTGTGATTATAGGGTACACATACATCGGCCGGCGTGATACTTGAGCAACATAGATTCCTAATGAATGAGTAAATATAAAGTAAGTTAATCAAATAGAATGATTGAACATTCATCGAAATTTACTAACCAGTATCTTTTAAATCCTGTTAATTTTTGGAGTAATACCTATGAGAAGATTTTATTTTAATGTTATTGTGATGCATAAAAAGAAAGACAGCATCACACAAGAACTCATGCCCTGTTTACTATATCTTTACCCTGTTTAGTATATCTGGCCCAACATATTCCTAATATTTGCATTATGTTTCCATGCTTATGGTAAAACTCTTTAAAGATAAATGCAAAGGAATGATGAGAGTCAGAGACAAATTTGGCTCATAAACTATCAAACAAACAAAATAAATAAATAAACAGTGCATAATTGTATTACATTAAAATACTCTGTCTATTATGTCTCTGTGCCTTTATGCCATCTTGAACTCTCTCCATTTGCATTGTTTTTCCTAAATATCTCTTTTTGCACTGTCCTTCTGTGTTATGTATATTGTATTTGTTTAAAGTATATGTATAGTTGGATTTTTTGTCTTTTAACCATTGAGCTATGTGTAGGTTTGTATATATATGTTTATATCTAGCACCATGGTCCTGTGAGACACAACATTTTTCTCCTGGGGAATTACTGTACAATAAACTTGACTTGACTTGAGATGCCAGTTATGCAATATACTTGTAGTTAACCAGAAGAGGGCAGGAAGTGCTCAATATTAAATTTGACAAAACAGCAGCTTTTATACGTTTGACAAGCTCCTCCTTGGATCATCATTAGAATACCAAAAGCAAAACTTTAATCTCTGATTTTTCTAGACTTCAAGGTGTATTCAGCACAGACAGTCATGTCACACAGGTTGAGGAATATATTTCTCTTTGCACTATTCATTCTTGGTATGAGTTTTCATTTAACACAAATGTGTATTCATGTAAGTTGATTATATGTTGTATTGTATTGTACATTAAATATTCTTAAATCTTTACAGAGTGCAGATCAGAGGATGAAGTTAATCAGCCAGACAGACATGTGACTGAAGTTGAAGGAAGATCAGTACAATTACAGTGTAACTATCAAACAGATTCACCACAAGAAGATTTATTCTGGTACATCCAGAGAGCAAAAGACTTTCCTAAATACATCCTGAGGAGAAGCAAATATGGAGGAGATAATGGCACTGAGTTCCAGGAAAGATTTCACTCTAAACTTTCATCAAATTCAGTTCCTCTGACGATCCAGGATGTGCGTGTGTCTGACTCTGCTGTGTACTACTGTGCTCTGAGGCCCACAGTGAGAAAACTCAAGTCAAACCACATACAAAAACACAGAGACATAAACACACATGTGATTATTTCATCACAATAAGCTTTTCTGAAATGCAAAAGGTATATTAAAGTCATACTGAAGGTAACATGTCAAATGAGCAACAATAATAATCATGCAATCAATTTTAAATTATCCACCCATCCATTCTTCAAACTGCTTATCCTCTGTAAGGTCACAGAAATTTAATATAACTATATAGATTTTAATTCAATCAATTCCATGATATCAAAGTAATTTTAATTATGCAATAGTGGTTTCAAACTTAAGCATTTGTTTCATTTGTTTTTGTTTTGAAGACTTATCAAATTAGAATGTATCTGTAATTTAACACTGATGGATGGATAAATGTGTTTCACATGATGCTACACTGTTGTGAGCTCTAATAAAAGTGTGTAGTTATTCAAACATAATCATAAACACCAGAAGGAAGTTCAGAGAGGAGGAAGTTCCTGTGTTTCTGACAGATCTGCAGTGACTTACAGCTCAGAGCACTGAGAGACTCAACAGAGATCTGAACTGATCTGATTGAACATGGACAGATGCTTTATACTGATTCTCATTGTGGGAACAGGTACATTATTGGTATTACTTCGGTATTACTTTGGTATTGGTATTACTAGTCAATTGTATTTTGGTAAAACATCTTTGCTTTCACAAATCAAAAATAAGTCTATATGTGCATTTTATTGTTGACAGGTTTGGTGGCTGGAGACAACATTGAGCCAGATAAAGGGACAGAAAAAACTTCTAAAGAAGGAGAAACTGTCAAGCTGAGCTGCTCATATAGTACAAGTAGTCAATATGTTCGGCTTTACTGGTACAGACAGTATCCCAACAGAGAACCACAGTATTTATTACTCAAAAATGCACGGTCAGCGAATGATTACAAACACACCTCTGATGATCGCTTTCAGTCAACTGCATCAAGCACATCCACTGAACTCAGTATTACTGATGTACGTCTGTCAGATTCAGCTCTCTATTATTGTGCTCTAAGAGTAGCAGCCCAGTGATACAAAACATGAGACATGTCGTACAAAAACCTGAAGCTCTTTTTACTTTGAAAATATCTGTTGAAAACCACAATTAAATCCACAATCTATCCAGCCCTGAATGTAATAAAATATGTGGTAACACCTGGGTGAGGTTGAATCAGGCCTGCTAAAAAAATTCCAAGAAGTATTGACAAAGTGTTCAGAAATCACAACCTATGTGGTTTCTTATGAGCACAAATACATTCTTAATATACTTTCTTAATTGCTTGTCATGCAGTAAAAACAGGGAGCCAGTAGAGGGAGGTCAGTTAAGTATGATTTGTTGAACGGGTGCTGAGATCTAGACTCTCTTTTAATATTAAGATTCTTTCTATTTCTGTTTCTGCAAATGATTGTGTCTTTCAGAGCTATTCCAGCTGAGTTGATGGTTCTGCTGACAGCATTCAACCTGTTTGACATTATCATTCAGTCTTCTGGGTTTATTTTCATGGCTTTGGCAGTGACTTCAGAGCTTGTTCTCCAACTGACAAACAGGCTATTGTCATTCTGAAATCTAAATAAATCAAAGCCACATACATTATACATGATGAAAAGCATGTAAAAAAACCCTTTAAAGTTGTAGGCTTTGCTATTTCAGTAATTTTACATTTATTGATTTAGCAGACGTTTTTATGTAAAGTGTCTTTATAATTGCTGTCATGCAGTATTCTAGGGAACTGTGTGCTTGTAGCATCGCTGCATCAGTTTGGGAAGTTCTTTACTATTTCAGCATGACAACAAACCTGTCCACAAATAAGTCCATAAAGAATGACAACTTTTAATAAACTGAGAAATTCTTGTAGCGCAGTGCTTGGCCCCTTTAGAATATATTTGTTTTCATTATATTACAGAAAAAAAGAGTTAAATGTCAGATAGGGACTTTTAAAATTATTTCAACTTTTGTCTCTAAGAACACAATTATTTAATTAAAACTGTAATTTAAGAAGTTGGCCACTGTGTGGCACAATCTATGATGATGGTGGAACCTACTCATTTAAGTTCCTGCTGTATGTGTGTAACGTCTGCTTACAATTGTGTGCTGGTAAAGTTCAGACTAATATGCTGCACATAATGGAGAAGTCGTGGCCTAATGGTTAGCGAGTCGGACTTGTAATCCAAAGGTTGCAGGTTCGAGTCTCAGGCCGGCAGGAATTGTAGGTGGGGGGAGTGAATGTCCAGCGCTCTCTCCACCCTCAATACCACGACTGAGGTGCCCTTGAGCAAGGCACCAAACCCCCAACTGCTCCCTGGGCGCCGCAGCATAAATGGCTGCCCACTGCTCCGGATGTGTGTTCACAGAGTGTGTGTATTCACTGCTGTGTGTGTGCACGTTGGATGGGTTAAATGCAGAGCACAAATTCCGAGTATGGGTCACCATACTTGGCCGTATGTCACTTCACTTCTTCAATTCACTTCATAAACTATGTTAATCTGGCTGAGGAATTTACTTCTAATGGCTGCAGTTCTTGGTAAATAACTTAACTATTAAATGTAACACATTTGTATGATCCTAACATAGGAACACATATGAAAATGATTTCTTTCCTTACATTCTGACAGAGTGCAATACACAGGATTCTGTCAATCAGCCAACAAGAGTCCAAACAGCTTCTGAACATGAGATGGTTAAACTCCACTGCACTAACAGTACCAGTGACAAATACCCTTATCTTTACTGGTACCAACATAAAACCAATGCATTTCCAGTTTACATGCTCCGACTGGATCTAGCAGCAGTGAAAAAGAATTTGAGGAAAGATTTCATGCAGATCTCAACAAATCCTCAAACAGTTTCTCTGTCAATCAGGGATGCGTGTGTCTGACTGCTGTATACTACTGTGCTCTGCAGCCCACTGTGACTGAAACACATCCTGACAATAACTAATATGCAGTTTTTGACATGAACATGTTGTTCGCTAGAATAAACACACTCCAGCAGTGGGTGGAGCTTATTTACACTGTTGAGAGTGTGAGACAGAGTGAAACACCTACAGTTATTCAGATTATATTTTTGTCATCACTGTCGCTGTAAAAACATCATGTTTCTCTTCACCTGTATAATAATCCAATTTTGCATGGGTAAGAGATATTCATTCAATCAATATGCTCATTATGAAAAAAATACTTTAATAAAATCCATTTAGTTTTATACAGTGTATAAATGTGTTTTATTGTTTGATTAATTAAGGTCCTTTTCATTTCACAGGAAATTCTTTTGGTAACACAGTACAACCATGGTTTCCAGAAAAACATGATTCTGAGGGTGAAAATGTGACTCTGTCCTGTAACTACAGTCTCACTAGCGGCACTAGTGTTACTATCCAGTGGTATCACCAGTATCCTCAAGCAAAACCAGAGTTTGTACTACTTGTCAATGAATATTCAAGCAAATCTTAGCCTAAACTACGTCTATATTCATAAGCTAAATAAGAAATCAAACGTGTGGATCTGGTGATCTCCTCTGCTGCTGTATCAGACTCTGCTCTGTATTACTGTGCTCTGGCGCTCCACAGTCACAGGAAACACAATGAATGAATGAATGAATGAATGATGCATTTATATAGCGCTTTGTGTATTGCTGTACACCCAATGCACTTTACAATCATGTGGGGGGTGGGGGTGGGGGGGGGTCTCTCCTCAACCACCACCAGTGTGCAGCATCCACTTGGATGATGCGACGGCAGCCACAGCACAACGGCGCCATTGCGCTCACCACACACCAGCTACAGGTGGAGAGGAGAGAGAGTCATTGAGCCAATCATGTGTATGGGGATTATTAGGAGGCCATGATAGACAAGGGCCAGTAGAGGGAATTTGGCCAGGACACCGGGGTTACACCCCTACTCTTTACGAGAAGTGCCATAGGATTATTAATGACCACAGAGAGTCACGACCTCGGTTTAACGTCTCATCCGAAAGACGGTGATTTTTGACAGTATAGTGTCCCACTATACCCGGGCGTTAGGACCCACACAGACCACAGGGTGAGCAACCCCTTGCTGGCCTCACTAACACCTCTTCCAACAGCAACCTAGTTTTTCACCGGAGGTCTCCCATCCAGGTACTGACCAGGCTCAACCCTGCTTAGCTTCAGGGGCAACCAGTCTTGGGCTGCAGGGTGATATGGCTGTGGCTTGACAAGAACACTGTACAAAAACCTTTCCTTATCTTATCTAGTGAAAAAAGAAAGACATACAGAGACAAAGACTAAGAGAGCAACTGTATTAATATGAAAAGTAGGTAAATAATCTAAAAAAATAAAATAAAATAAATAAATCCAGATGCAAAACTGAAAAAAACATAAATTTAACATTAAAAGCTAATATACTTAATTACATCAAATCCATACAAAAGTAGCCTAAATGTGTTACCATGTATAACACATGTAGGTATAATATGCCACAAGATGTCAGTGTTCTCAGAGATTCACTAGGAACTGCAGCAGTGAACAACAGAATTGAACTTATACAGGTGTGTATATATGGCTCAGACAGGAGAGACTCTGTGTTCACAGATCTGACATGATCTAATTATGTCTGACAGAGACTGGTAGAAACGATTCAGTCTGACACTTCTCAGAGTAATCACTTGTACAATGGATCTTCAAACACTTATTCTATTCTGTGTCTCAGCAGGTGTGCATTTATTTGGTTAATTATAATTTTTTTTTAAGAACAATGAGTTTTATTTAAAATATCTCACAAAAAATTTACAAATGTACTCTTACAAATGTTTTCTTTTTCAGCTGCTGTCTTTGGAAATGCCATAAAACTAAACAAAACCACGGTTGTTCATGAGGAGGGTTCAAATATTATATTAATCTGTAGTCATTCCCCTGGAATTTCAGATTATATCCACTGGTACCGTTAGTATGGAACATCAAAACCTGAATTTCTTGTACTCACCCACGGTAGTGCAAAAGACACTGAGGTGTCTGATGTAGATCCAAGATTCTCTGTTAAAGTTGAAAAAAGGGAATGTGGATCTGATCATCTCCTCTGCTGCTGTATCAGACTCTGCTCGGTACTACTGTGCTCTGAGGCCCACAGTCACAGGAAACACATCAGCTCTCTACAAAAACATATTTCAATGAGAGACAAGAGAGAAACACAAAGAAAGAGATAAAGACAGAGAGAAATAAGCTGTAACTCTTTTATACTGTGTACTGTATACAGTATTAAGTATGTCAGAAAAATAATAGAATCAATGAAAATAAATCACAGGTAGCTACCAAAATCTAAAGGTAGACAAATAATTTAACTAGTATATGAAAAAACTAAATACAAACAAAATGTAAAATTTTAAAGAGAGTTAATCTTCGGCAATCTAAAGTCGAAGTATGTTAAAATCCTACAAGACTGTCTTACAATTATAGCTGACAAATCAATTTAGAACATGGTGTAATAATAAAAAAAAACAGTCAAATGTAACAAATGTTAAAATATCTTACATGATTCTCATGTGTAATATATAGTTCATACAATCTCTTGCTTTTCCAGATTTATAAAGTTAACATTCTTCTAATTTCCATCAGTTAATATTTCCATCTTCATGAGAAATGAGAGGGAATTAGACAGAGTGAATAACACACAGACATCAAGAATTTAAGCCATGCCTTTATAAAGCAGGAAGTTCCTGTCTGTGTTTGTGACTGATCTGCAGTGACTTACAGCTCAGAGCACTGAGAGACTCAACAGAGAACTGAACTGAATTGAACATGGACAGATGCTTTATACTGATTCTCATTGTGGGAACAGGTACATTATTTACTGAACAATTAATGATAATATTAACTTTGTTTTAAAGTCTCAAACTCCAAATCCTTTAAATTGTTTGATTTAATTCATTGTTTGTTCCTGTAAAAAGTAAAGTGTGTTTTTGCATCATTTTTTTCTACCTTGATTCAGCAAATCAAAATCATATTGTTCACAGGTTTGGTGGCTGGAGACAACATTGAGCCAGATAAAGGGACGGAAAAAATCTCTAAAGAAACAGAAACTGTCAGGCTGAGCTGCTCATATTCAAGTAGCTCTAATGTTTTTCTTTACTGGTACAGACAGTATCCCAATAGAGAACCACAGTATTTATTACGCAAAAATGCACGGTCAACGAGCGGTGATCATACCTCTGATGCTCGGTTTCAGTCGACTGCATCAAGCACATCCACTGAACTCACTATTACTGATGTACGTCTGTCAGATTCAGCTCTCTATTATTGTGCTCTAAGAGTAGTAGCCCAGTGATACAAAACATGAAACATGTCGTACAAAAACCTGAAGCTCTTTTCAGTTTGAAAATATCTAGTGAAAACCACAATCAAAACCACAATCTATCCAGCCCTGAATGTAATAAAATATGTGGTAACACCTGTGAGAGTTTAAATCAGGTCTATTAAAAGAAATTCCAAGAAGCATTATATTCACCCCAAAATTAAAATTCTGTCATAATTTACTCTCACCCTCAAGTTGTAGCAAATCTGTATTAGTTTCTTTCTTCTGTTAGGAAAAAAAATAGTCAAAGAATGTTGGTAACCACGCAGTTGACGATAACCAATTACTTCCAAAGTATGGGGGAAAAATACAATGGAAATCAATGGCTGCTGTAAACTGTTTGGTTACCAGCATACTTCAGAAGAAACCTGTAACTGCCAAATTGGCCAAATATTTGGCTTTTAATGGTGCACATTTGACCATTTTAACCACAAATTACTAGTCATGAAATTAGCAAGAACTGCACAAATACTGTAGATAAAGTAATTTTTTTACAAGATAGCCTTTCCCTATGTTTTCTTTAAATGTTTGATTAAATTTTCCCTGTGAAAAGCTGTGTGGGTATGTAAGAAACAGTATTCTAAAGTGTTACCAACTATTTAACCAGACTATTGGAAAAACAACATATAAACAAAATGTAATGCTCTAAAGTGAGTAAATCTTTACCAATATAAAGATGAAGTACATTGAATCCCTACAATACTGTCATACAAATAAAAAAACTGTCAAATGTAGCAAACGTTAAAATATCTTAAATGTTTATCATGTATAATAAATGGTGCACACATTCACATGGAGCTCCTGCAAGTTCCAAATCATTGTTATATAAAAAGTTACACTGTATAAGAAAGTAAATATTCAGCAAAGTTTCCTTCGGCTATATTTTCTTGTTCATGAGAATAAAAGGAAATAAATGATGACGTGAAGTGACGTGACATTTGGCCAAGTATGGTGACCCATACAATTTGTGCTCTGCATTTAACTCATTCAAGTGCCCACAAAGAGCAGCGAACACACACCCGGAGCAGTGGGCAGCTATTTTCTGCAGCGCCTGGGGAGCAACTGGGGGTTCGGTGCCTTGCTCGAGGGCACCTCAATCATGGATATTGAAGGCAGAAGAGAGCCCCCTAAAACACAAATGTGCAAAACACAATGGCATAAAGTAATTAAAGCAGGAAGTTCCTGTGTGTTTCTGACTGATCTGCAGTGACTTACAGCTGAGAGCACTGAGAACCTCAACAGAGATCTGAACTGATCTGACTGAACATGGACAGATGCTTTATACTGATTCTCATTGTGGGCATTGGTACATTATTTATGGAGTGAAAACAACTGAAACAGTGTATTTAAATAATCATGTTTTATTATTTGATATATATATGTGTTATATTTACATTTGTATTCATTTTCCATTACTGTTGGTTTCAGTTGATTGTATATTGCTCATGCCACTAAAATAATATAATCATCACAAATCTGGTCATTGCAATTAAAATCTGTTTTGTGAATGTGTAGTGTGCATGTGCAGAAAGGCATGAAAGACCAGAAAAGGGCGATATACACTTAACTAATATTTAATGAGATGGTCTTTAAAGAGTTAAATTATGAGTTATTTAGTAAGTTACTGAGTTTCTGAGTATGAATACGTTTGAATAATTTATTTTAAGTTAACAAATTTGCTGTTTCATTGAAATGCTGTAATATATTATGTAGTATGCTGTACTATGGAAGCAGAATAATGACAATAGTTTTTGAAACATAAAGCACGCTGAATTCCACAAATCGAGAAAAAAAGATGCATTGCAATTAACAGTGTTTGCATTTTTAATGCCTTGTATTTCCAGGGCTTGAAATTTAACATAGTTGTTTATTTAAGCTGTGAATATTTCAATTCAAAATATTCCACACACATTTTCATACTTAAAAATTCAATAATTCATATTCACCTTCCAGAATTCACTTCCAAAATAATCAATCTGTTTAAAAATACGATGTATAATATTCGACAGGCAAATTTCGTCATTTTATTTCACTTTCCAAATTTGCTGTCACAAATTCAGTGGTTCAAATTCGGCAGAAAATTCAGCGTTGCACATCCGGGACCCGCAGGAATAGCAGTAGAGCACCGATGCATGATCTCCAGCTGATGTCCGCTGCTCACCAGCAGGTGGCGCAAGCGGCTGTTGATGAAGGCCATATGTGGATTAAGTCATTCATTTACAAAAACTGATTTGCAGAAATAGAGCAAGCGCTAAGTAGACGTTTTGATTATCGGGGCCAGTATAAACATGTGGAAATGCTGATTGTGTGTATTTTTAATTCAACATATTTGCTGTTTCCTGTAGCCTACATAAGCAGCTTTCTCTACCACAAAGGAGATTATAATGCTCTTTTACCCAACGCTGAAGTACAGAAATAACATTACGTCTGAGGAAGACATATATTGCTTTCGTTTGCTTAGTTTCTGTAACTTTGTATCATGGCTTGTGTGACGCTGTACTTTAATACTGGGGTTGCCCGCATACGTCACACTCCAGGATTCCCCAACGACGTGTAACGCGCCTCAGCAAACTCACAATACACAATACAATAAACTCTCACAATACACTTTACTGATGATTCAGGGCTGTAGTAATAACTGCTGTAGATGATAACTGCAAACATCTATGTGAGGTTGTTTGAAAAAATGTTTTATGAAAGAAAAAAAAAAGGTTTTGAAAAAGGCAAATATTCGTAAAAAGGTTTAGGGTTGCAACTGTGTGTTACAATAATGTAGTTGTGCAACACTTCATTCATGTTACATTTGCAAAAAAAAAAAAAAAACAAACAAAAAAAAAAGCTTCCCTATATTACACATGAATATGTGTTTCATGTAGTTTTGATTTTTTTTAAATCTTACTGTGACAGACTGTCTGACACTAAAATATGAATAAAATTAATTTTAGCTTGTGTAACAAAATCTACTATGCACCCACCCAATTACTATTTAGAATTTATCTGCATCTTAACAATAATGGACAGGAAATTTGTTTCACATAATGGTAGAAGCCAGTGAGCCAGGCCCTAAGAAAAACTATTCCTACAAAATAAAGTTTCTCTTTTGCCTTGACGTGTCAAAAGAGGAGGGACTTAGATCTGACATGATGTAGTTATGTCTGACAGAGACTGTGGTAGAAACTTTTCAGTCTGACTCTTCTCAGAGTGAACACTTATACAATGGATCTTCACTCAGTTATTCTGTTCTGTGTCTCAACCGGTATGTATATATTTTTTGGCTGATTATTTGGTTGATTATTAAAAGAAGAAAATAACAAAACAAATGTACCTCTTCTTTTTCAGCTGCTGTCTTTGGAAATGTCATCAAACCAATCAAAACGTCTCAGGTTAGGTATGTAACCATGGTTCCCTGAAGGGAACGAGACGCTGCGTCGAAAACGCATATGGGAACGCCTTCAGCGTGACCAGGCTCTGAATATGATGTGTAATCAGTCAAACAAGGGCGAGGCGTCACGGGCGGGGTGACGTCACGACCAGGAAGCATATAAGCACGTGCGGCGGAGCCGGCTTCAGCTTCAAGTCATGAAGCAAGCGCTGGCAGGGATGCCGGAAGTGTGGCAACGCGACGCAGCGTCTCGTTCCCTTCAGGGAACCATGGTTACATACGTAACCTGAGACGATCCCTTCCAGGAACTTCGAGCTGCGTCGAAAACGCATATGGGAACGAGATACCAACGCCGCCAGACTGACAAGTCCCTGCCTGGTGTCAGGACGAAAGGACAGAGGAGCCGGGAGTGGCTCGGATGTCGAGGTCATAGAACCTAACGAAAGTCAGGGGCGTGGACCACCCAGCTGCGTTGCAGATGTCCTGCATGGAACACCTGCCCAGAAGGCCTTGGAGGCCGCCACACCTCGGGTTGAGTGCGCTCTGACTCCCACCGGCGGGGGGAGCTCAGAGGCCTCGTATGCCAAAGCCATGACACCCACAATCCACCTACTAAGCGGAGGGCTTCGTAGCAGAAAGTCGGACCAGCTGCCTGTGTGCTATGGTCCGACTTTCGGGGGGAAGGCGTACAGACGGAGCCTCGGCCACGTCTGTACCATAGCGTCCAGTCCCGGAGGAGCTGGAGGAACCAGAGGGGACATTGCGCTGACTCTCGAGTGGCGAAGAGGTCCACCTGTGTCTGGCCAAAAACCTTCCACATCTGCTTCACCCCTCAGGGTGAAGGATCCATACCCCGGGCCTCGGCCCGTCTCGACAGGACGCCTGCTCCCACATAAAGATGCCCAGGAATGTGCACAGCTCTCAGTGATAGGAGCTTGCCCTGGGACCACACAAGGATCTGGTGTGCCAGCTTATACAAGGGGCGCGACCGCAGACCTCCTTGGTGGTTGATGTAAGAGACCACTGCCGTGCTGTCGGTGCGCACCAGCACGTGGTGATCTCTCAGGTCTGGGAGGAAGTGCTTGAGTGCACGGAACACCGCTAACATCTCTAGCCGATTGATATGCCACGTCAGGTGGCAACCTCTCCACAGACCGCGGGCAGGGTGGCCACTCATGACCGCACCCCAACCGGTGAGGGAAGCGTCCGTCGCTAGCGAGAAACGGCGACAAGGAGCTCCCAACACCGGGCCCTGGGACAAGAACCAAGGATTCCTCCACATGTCGAAGGCACGGACACAACGGCGTGACACTTTGACAGCGCGGAGTGAGTTTCCCCTCAGGGAGACCCCCTTGGTCTTGAGCCACCACTGTAGGGGTCTCATGTACAGCAGGCCAGAAGGTATCACGCTGGACGCAGCTGCCATGAGCCCCAGCAGTCTCTGAAACTGCTTGACAGTGAGTGACTGGCCTTCTCGCACTCTCCTGACTGTAGTAAGGATCGACTCGATCCGAGCAGGGGACAATCGTGCCTGCATCGTGGTCGAATCCCACACCACGCCTAGATCAGTGATTCTCAGAACCGGAGAAAGCACACTTTTCTTGGCGTTCAGTCTCAACCCCAGTTCTTTCATGTGGGCGAGAACGACATCTCGATGCCGAACTGCCAACCGCTCTGATTGAGCGAGGATCAACCAATCGTCGATATAATTGAGTATGCGGATGCCCTGAAGCCGCAACGGGGCCAGTGCCGCATCCACACACTTGGTGAAAGTGCGGGGTGAAAGTGCTAGGCCGAAGGGAAGAACCCGATATTGGTACGCTTTCCCCCCAAAGGCGAACCTCAGGAACTTCCTGTGAGAAGGAAGGATGGAAACATGGAAATATGCGTCTTTGAGATCTATCGTGACAAACCAGTCCTCGGACCTGATTTGAGTCACGACCTGCTTGATAGTAAGCATCCTGAACTTCAGCTTTCTGACTGAGCGGTTCAGTAGACGCAGATCCAGTATGGGCCTCAGCCCTCCATCCTTCTTCGGAACAATGAAGTACCGGCTGTAGAAACCGGACTGGGTCTCGTGAGGAGGAACCAACTCGATGGCTTCCTTCCTCAGCAGAGTACCAACTTCCTGTTCCAAAACCAGAGCCTGCCCGGGGCGGACCGCAGTCATAACAACCCCGCAGAACGGCGGGGGTGGCCCGCCGAACTGAATACGATAGCCTCTCGCTACGGTCTGCAGGACCCAAGGAGACACATTCGGCAGCCGCTGTCCAGGCTGTCAAATGCTCTACTAAGGGAATCAGTCTCTCGAGACTGACCTCTGGTGCAGCCAGACCGCTGTCTCGAAGCGGCGCACCGGAAGGAGGCACGTGGCCTGGCTGCTGGGGCGAGTTTCTCGGCTCCGCACTGCCGGGCGGACAAACCTGAGAAATATACTCGCTGGGACCGGCTGTGCCCTGGAACAGCGGCAGGGTCAGCAGACAAGTCCCTGGAGGGCACCGAGGGGAGACGGTCACCGTGTGCCGCGGTGTAAGCCGCTCCACCCCAGTAGGGGTCGTCCTCCGTAGTCCTGGGGCTCACCCGTCAGGACCTCTGAACGAACCAGACCCTGCAAGGCAGGACCCAAAGAGACACATTCGGCAGCTCGCTGCCCAATGATCTTAAGGGAATCAGTCTCTCGAGACTGACCTCTGGGTTCAGAGAAGCGGCCAGACCGCTGTCTCGATGCGGCGCACCGGGATGAGACGCGTAATCTGGCGGCTGAGGCGAGTTTCTCGGCTCCGCGCTGCCGGGCGGACAAACCTGAGAAATATACTCGCTGGGACCGGCTGTGCCCTGGAACAGCGGCAGGGTCAGCAGACAAGTCCCTGGAGGGCACCGAGGTGAAGTGGTCACCGAGTGCCGCGATGCAAGCCACTCCACCCCAGTAGGGGTCGCCCTCCGCGGTCCTGGGGCTCGCCCGTCAGGACCTTTTGCGCGAGGAGCTGGTATGCAGAGGAGGCTGCGCCCGCCCAGCAGCCACCTGAGTTTATAGAGAGCGCATACCCTCTGCCCACCAAAGATGTTGTAAGCAGAGCAGGAGCCTTCAAAGGCGATGCCGTAGAGGGAGACAGATAGCTCGCAAGCGTCTGTTCAACCCGCGGCATCGCCGCATACCCGCGCTCTTTCAGTTCCCGCGGGAACGAATGGCCGGGACTAAAAGATTTCACCCGCGATCTCGACACCTCGGTGAGGAGATCGGGGAAAACGGAAGGCTCCTGTGTAGAAGTAGCTCTCTGGGGCGAGAGAGGCGGCGAAACCTCGTCAACGCTCGTCACATCAACCTCCTCGGAGGACGCAGCGTCAAGCCCTCGTCTCGGGGGAAGAGAAGAGACCGCTTCCGAACCGAGAGACGGGGCGCCAGATCAGGCGCGGGAGGATATAGGGACATGCCCGTCTGACTCTCGCCAGCCAGATCAGCCTTTTTCTCTCTCTTTTTTCTCTGCAAGCCCCGCGAGCGCAGCCGCCGCTCTGCCTTTTTTTTCTCTCTGATTTAAAGGCAAGCGGGGCTTTATTCATTTTATGCTTGTGCACGCGAGCGCAGCCGCCGCTCTGCCTTTTTTTCTCTCTGATTTAAAGGCAAGCGGGACCGGCTTTATTCATTTTATGCTTGTGCAAACACTGCAGCTTACAAAGCTCATAGTTATATCATATTGGGGTGACAGAGGCGGCGAAACCTCGTGAACGCTCGTCACATCAACCTCCTCAGAGGAAGAGAGACGAAGCATTGAGCCCTCGTCTCGGGGGAAGAGACAGCTTCCACACCGAGAGACGGGGCGCCAGATCTGGCTGATACGGGAGGAGATAGGGACATGCCCGTCTCACACTCGCCAGCCAGATCAGCCTGCGAGCCCCACGAGTGCAGCCGCCGCTCTGCCTCGGCAGCAGCGGGACCGGCACCGCGTGGGGAGCTCGCAAAGGCTCCCTTCTCGAAGAGAGCCCTCCGGGTGCGGAGACCGATTTTGCGTGCTCCGCACCCAGGCAGACCACGCGCAAATCGTGTGTGTCCTCGCTCGTGATATAGCGAGGGCAAGGATGCACACACAACTCAAAACGTGGTCTGAAAGCTTCACCCCTGAGCTTGCCCTTGGCTTTGGCATGATACTGAATGCTTTCCACTTAAAACTAGGACAAACAACAGTAAATAAGACTGACACACACAGAGCGCTTCGCTGAATGACAAAAAGCTGAAGCCGGCTCCGCCGCACGTGCTTATATGCTTCCTGGTCGTGACGTCACCCCGCCCGTGACGCCTCGCCCTTGTTTGACTGATTACACATCATATTCAGAGCCTGGTCACGCTGAAGGCGTTCCCATATGCGTTTTCGACGCAGCTCGAAGTTCCTGGAAGGGAACCAATGTTTTTGCTGAGGAGGGTTCAAGTGTTACATTATCTTGTAGATTTACTGACTCTAGCGTTACAGAATATCTCCACTGGTACCGTCAGTATGGAAGATCAAAACCTGAATATCTTGTACTCACCTACGACACAGCAAAAGAAGCTAAGGTGTTTGATGTAGATCCAAGATTCACTGTTAATGTGACAAAAAAGGAACATGTGGATCTGAAGATATCCTCTGCTGCTGTATCAGACTCTGCTCTGTACTACTGTGCTCTGCAGCCCACAGTGACAGGAAACACATCAGCTCTCTACAAAAACCTGTTACAGTGAGAGATGAGAGTGAGAAATTTAAGTAATCGAATGCAAAAAGTATCAGAACAAAGCAACATTCTAAAGTGAGTCAAATTCTGTAAAACAGTGAAACAGGGCAGCTGTGGCCTAATGGCTGTGGGTTCAAGTCTTGGTACCAGCCATGACTGAGGTGCCCTTGATCAAGGCACCTAATCCCCAATTGTTCCCTGGGCACTCAGGGTGTTTGTGCACTTGGATGGGTTACATGATTAGCACAAACTGAATATGTGTCACCATACCTGGTTGTCACATCACTCACTTCAAATGGCACTGTTTTGTTTATGTAATACTTGCTGTTAACCATAAGAGGGCAGTAGGTACTATATTACCTTTACGAATACAGCAGCTCTCCCATTCACTGATTTATCTTCAAGATGTGTTCAACATAGACAGTCATGTCACACAGGCTGAGTAATATTTATTTTTCATAAACTTGGTATGTATTAAATATAACTGTGTTTTCAGTTGTTTACATCTTAAACCTTTTCAGACTGCAGATCAGAGGATATGGTTGATCAGCCAGACAAATATGTGACTGAAGCTGAAGGAAGATCAGTAATACATTTTGAACAGTTGTATAAAAATGATGGGAAATTAATTATCAAATACAATTAAATGACATAAAATGTGCAATACAGCATATGGATGCAAATGGATGAAAGTGAAAATCAGCAGGAAGTTCAGAGACAAGGAAGTTCCTGTGTATGTTTATAACTGATCTGCAGTGACACTCAGAGCACTGAGAGACTCAACAGAGAACCCAACTGATCTGATATATACATGTATGTATATATATATATATATATATATATATATATATATATATATATATATATATATATATTGATAGATTAATTTTTGTAATGTCTGTTTGATAGTTATTAATTGTTTAATTTATGTTCAAATATTCAGCACATACATTATTTGCATACTTACAGCTAGGCGACGGGTGTCCAGTGGGTGGCAGTAGTTCACACAATGTTTTAGAAGACAAGTAGTAACGTGTTGTGTTACACAGAGCTGTTGAAGAATCTGTGAAATGCTGGCTGAATAAACAAAAGAACCCAAAATAAATCACACATTTACATTTATTACGTAATTATTGACACTCTGCACATAAATAATAATTCACAGATTACAAATCTGTTTATTTGTGCCGGTTGTTGACAGTATGGTGGCTGGAGATGACATTAAACCAGATAAAGGGACAGAAAAAACTATAAAGAAAGATAAACTGTCAAGCTAAGCTGCTTATATAGTACAAATACTCAGTATGTTTGACTTTACTGGTACAGACAGTATCCCAACAGAGAACTAAAGTATTTATTGCTCAAAGGTGCCCGATTACGGTATGAAGATCACACCTCAGAGGATCGATTTCATTCGGCTACATCAGACACTTCCACTGAATTCACTATTTCTGATGTGCATCTGTCAGATTCAGCTCTCTATTACTGTGCTCTACAGTAGTAGCCCAGTGATACGAAACATGAAACATGGCAAAGTCCTGAAGCTCTTTTCACTTTGAATCTATCTTCATTCTATATCAGCCCCAAATGTAATACAAACATGTGACCACATTTGTGTAAAACAGAATTAGGTCTTTGTTGGCATAATGTAAATTAGAAACTTCAGAATAGAAGCATTAATAGTAGAGATAACATCTTCCACATGTTCAAACCACTCTTATATGGCCATCTAAACCTGCATTATCCTCTCTTTAACAGTTGGATGGCATTTTCAAAACAAGTACAGACTAATTTCATTGTTAAATTTCATTGTTCAATTTGCTTTATTGCGAACAAATTTAACATCACGTGACATTTTTGCAGTTGTAACAAAAAAAC
Organism: Barbus barbus; assembly: GCF_936440315.1. Lineage (NCBI taxonomy): Eukaryota > Metazoa > Chordata > Actinopteri > Cypriniformes > Cyprinidae > Barbus > Barbus barbus. The sequence goes on from NC_136754.1 coordinate 10,199,565, forward strand.
CAAAAGAGGGCAATAGCTCTCAAATCACTTAACAGAGAGGTTTCCTTTTACGTTTTCTCAAACTCCACCTCAGAGTCTAAACACATTTATGAAAGAAAAACTCACTGAACAATTTTTTTTGACTGCAGTTTCAAATTAAAACAGATCATGCGGTGGATGAGGAATATATTTCTATTTGTACTACGCAGTCTTGGTATGCATTTCTGCCCATTTTTTAAGCATTTAGATCCTTTTTGAACATTTGTATAGATAGTTTGTTGATATGGATTTTATATTTATGTTGCACATCAAAAATTATATCAACATCAAATATTGTTAAATCCTTACAGAGATGTGCAGAAGACAAAGTCGATCAGCCAGACAAACATCTGATTGAAGTTGAAGGAAAATCAGTGACGTTAAATTGTACATATACGACAGCTTTAGCACAACCATACCTCTTTTGGTACATCCACAGAACAAATGATTTTCTTAAATACATCCTGAGAAGAGACCAGTTTGGAATTAGAGAAAATCAGTAAATTCAGTACTGAATAAATAAGTTATTATTTATTTACAAAATATGTAAACTCGAAGAGGTGTGAATGTGAATGTTGCTTTCGAATACTCATTTTATACACAAATATATATATATATATATATATATATATAGTCACCTTTATTTATACAATACAGTTTGTGTTAAAGCAACTTTACAGTGCTAAACAGGAAAATAGTGTGTCGATAATACAAGACAACTACAAACAATCAATTTTTAGGCTAACGTCAGTTCATTGTTGATTCAGTGATGTCATCCAGCTCAGTTTAGTTCTCTTCAAATAGTTGTTGTGCAATCAAGTCTACAAATTTGCCAGAAATGAAGTGTCCCCAACTAAGCAAGCCAAGGGCGACAGTGGCAAGCAACCAAAACTCCATCGACAGAAATGGAAAAGAAAACTTTGGGGAAAACCAGGCTCAGTCAGAGGGCCAGTTCACCTCTAGCCAGATGAAATCAGCATGGTGTGATTTAATTTCAGTTGTATATTCAACATACAACACCATGTGGATGAAAGTGAACAGCAGCAGGAAGTTCAAAGAGGAGGAAGTTCCTGTGTGTGTTCATGACTGATCTGTAGTGACTTACAGCTCAGAGCACTGAGAGACTCAACAGAGAACTGAACTGAATTGAACATGGACAGATGCTTTATACTGATTCTCATTTTGGGAACAGATACATTATTTACTGAACAATTAATGATAATATTAACTTTTTTTTCAATCTCAAACTCCAAAAGTAAAGTGTGTTTGCAACATTTTTTCTACCTTGATTTCACAAATCAAAATCATATTGTTCACAGGTTTGGTGGCTGGAGACAACATTGAGCCAGATAAAGGGACGGAAAAAAACTCTAAAGAAACAGAAACTGTCAAGCTGAGCTGTTCATACAGTACAAATAGCGCTAATGTTTTGCTTTACTGGTACAGACAGTATCCCAAAAGAGAACCACAGTATTTATTAGGCAAAGGTGCACGGTCAGAGAGTGGTTATGAAGAAAAACCCTGATGATCGCTTTCAGTCGACTACATCACAAACATCCACTGAACTCACTATTATTGATGCACGTCTGTCAGATTCAGCTCTCTATTATTGTGCTCTAGTAGCCCAGTGATACAAAACATGAGACATATCGTACAAAAACCTGAAACTCTTTCACTTTGAACCCATCTAGTGAAAATCACAATCAAAACCCCAATCTAAGCAGCCCTGAATGTAATAAAATATGTGGTAACAACTGGGTGAGGTGAAATTAGGCCTGTTCTAAAACTTCAAAGAAACATTAACAGTATGTTCTGATATCACTTTCCAGCTTCAGTGTATGAATACTTACTCTTAATTTCAACATTAATAGCTAATCATTATATGTTTTTTTTTTCAAGAAAATCATATGCAAGTCAGTATTAGAAGTTCATTTACCTAGCCAACGGCACTATTCTTGGCTTTTCTTTAACACTGAGCTACACTGAACACTGGCAAACTTTGTTAAATCTAGCTAAATTTAGCTAAATCCAGCTAAAATATAATCTAAACTTCTCTTCAGCAAATGCAAAGCCATATGCATTTGTGACATTAACAATATGTGGCCATGCTTTATAATTAAATGGTGTTGATATATCATTCATTTCTGTGATAAAAGCCAATAAATGTTTGAATTTAAGTAGTTATAATCTTACCTGTATAGCTTATCTTAAAGTCTATAACAACATAGAGAATATTGGCAACAAGAAAGAAACTAACTACATAAAGGTAATTTTAAAACTGAAGTCATCTGAGTTCTTTTTAAGGCCATCGAGATGCAAGATGGTGCCAGTTGTGTTTGGAACAAGAGAGAATGAGTCTGCGCTGTGACATGAGAGATATGAAAGTGGCACCAGTAGTGAGCAGTGTAATAAGTCTTAATTTACTGAATGTTTCAGTGAATAATGTGATATACAGTATGTTAATCAGATCTAATCTAATCAAATACATGGAAGCATACTGTACGTACATTCAAATAATAATCATTGTATATATAGACATAATTAAGTTGTAGTTTTACATATACACAATATTAAAGTCTTGACACTGACTGTAGCACAGGCTCCTCCCAGCAGTCAGACAAAGTGAATTTATTGCTGCTTTAACAGATAAAGAGGAAAGGAATCATCACATGCATCACACTCAATTTCAAATGTATATAATGGCATTATGGAAATGTACCATTGTAATCATAGTTTTATGTATATGGGGTGAGTAGCAAAATAAATTATTCTTTTCAAATATATTTAAAATAAATTTTTCTTATGTGTGTAATGTGCATATTTAGTCATGTTGTTTTAATTCTGTTTCAGGTTGTAATTCTCAAGACAAAGTTGAACAACATACAAGGATTCAATCTGCTTTTGAAGGTGATACTGTAACGATCGACTGTACATATCAGGCTACTTATACAAACCCGACTCTCTTCTGGTACCAGCAGAAAGTCAATGGAAATCCCAAGCACATGCTAAATAAAGTCTCTACATCTGGAAACAGTGAGGAAGAATTCAAGGAGAGATTTCATGCAAATCTCAACAAAACTTCAGTTCCTTTAACAATCCAGAATCTGCTTGTGTCTGACTCTGCTGTGTACTACTGTGCTCTGCAGCCCACAGTGACTGAAACGCATTCTACACTCATACAAAAACTCTGACAATGCAACAGCATACATTACATCAGCATGCAAGTTAACGTTATTTATTTTTTAAATGATTTTCTATTAGATTAAATTGGTTTCTTTCACTTAAAAGTTTACAAGATCTAAATTTAAATGAGTTATATTTACATTTGTATTCATTTTCCATTACTGTTGGTTTCGGTTGATTTCATATTGCTCATGCCACTAAAATAATATAATCATCACAAATCTGGTCATTGCTATTAAAATCTGTTTTGTGAATGTGTAGTGTGTATGCATAGAAAGGCATGAAAGACCAGAAGAGGGCGGTATTATACACTCAACATTAACATTTAGTGAGCTGTTCTTTAAGGAGTTAAATTATGAGTTATTGAGTAAGTTACTGAGTTGCTGAGTATGAGTAAGTTTGAATAATGTTGAAAAGTTAACCAATTGACTGTAGTGACTCTGTAAGTGAATGTATAGGTGAAACCCAGGGCTTTAATCAAAAGCCTAAAACAAAGCAACCTACATAAAGGCCTAAATAAACATCCACGACTCAACCTTTGCTATCTACAGTGTAAACATGACCATCCTTTGTGTTTTGCTTCTGCTAATGATGATTAAAAGTAAGAGTTTACTGATAATTTGATCAAAAAATGTTGTAGAATCTGAATTTTATGCAATGTTTAGATGTTTCATTTCTTATTTTTTTATGCTTTTGGACACTACACTACGTAGATTATGTAGTATGCTGTACGCAAAGCTAAATATTATGAAATATAAGATTGGGTCTGAATGTCATGTTTGACCAATCAATCAAATAATTCACAGCAGTGTAATAAGAGACTGTTATAGTGTGATTCAGTGTATAAAGTGATATAACCTAATCAAATGCATGGATGCATACCGTATGTTCAGGTAATAATTGTACATATAAACATTATTTAGTGATATGATTTTATATATATATATTCAATATTATAGTCTTCCGTGACACTCATTGTAGCACAGGCTCCTCCCAGCAGTCAGACAAAGTTATCTGAATTTATTGCTGCTTTAACAGATGCAGAAAGAGGAAGAGGATCACAACACCTCTGCATATTTTTTTTTTAAGTTGGTGATTTAAATTTTATATAATGGCACTGTGGAAAAGTGGCATTGTGATCATAGTTTTATATATTTGCGGTGAGTATAACAATTAAATAATGGTTCTTTTTAAATATATTTAAAATTAATTTTCATTATGTGTGTATGTGCATATTTTTTTTGCAGCCAATAGACAATTTTTTATTTTGTTTATTTTATATTGTTTTAATTCAATTTTAGGTTGTAATCCTCAATCTCAAGACAAAGTTGATCAGAATACAAGGATTCAGTCTGCTTTTGAAGGTGATACTGTAACGATCGACTGTACATATCAGACTGCTTATACAGGCCCGACTCTCTTCTGGTACCAGCAGAAAGTCAATGGAAATCCCAAGCACATGCTAAATAAATTCTCTACATCTGGAAACAGTGAGGAAGAATTCAAGAAGAGATTTCATGCTTCTCTCAACAAAACTGCAGTTCCTCTGACAATCCAGGATGTGTGTGTGTCTGACTCTGCTGTGTACTACTGTGCTCTGAGGACCACAGTGACTGAAACACACTCAACACTCATACAAAAAACAATACATCAGCATAAATTACATTATGCAATTAAATGTTTTAATTTCTTCTCTATAAAACCCTTTTTATCAACAAATATATTATATTTTAGTAGGTTTCTTTCACTTAAAAATTTACATTCAGATATTTTTAGAGTGTATTTGCACATTGTTAGATCACTCGCTGAACAATCATCACCCATCTGTGCTTTTACGACTTACCACTGCAGTGTTGTTATATGTGTAAATTCAAAGTATTTGTTTAAAGTATATGTAAAGTATTTATGTAAAGTATATGTATAGTTAGATCACTTCTTTCAGCATTTTAGGTATGTGTATATATTTTTATATGTAGCACTGTGTTCCTGTGAGGCACAACATTTTGTTCTCATGTCTCCACTTATAGCAGAATGACAGTAAAGTTAACTTGAATTAAACTTGAGATGCCACTTATGCAACATACTTGTAGCTAACCAAAAGAGGGCAGTAGGTGCTCAATATTACATATGATAATACAGCTGTCGTTGGCATCCACAAGCTCCTCTTTGGATCATCATTACAATAAGAAAAGCAAAACATGTCTCACATGTTGATGAATATATTTCTCTTCGCACTATTCATTATTGGTATGAATTCTCACTTAATACAGCTGTATATCAATGTAAGTTGATTATAATTTTGTATTGTACATTAAATATCCTTAAATCTTTACAGAGTGCAGATCAGAGGACAGCTGATCAGCCAGATCAGCATTAAAGTGTAAATATAAAACAGATTCAACACAAGATTATTTATTCTGGTACATCCAGAGAGCAAATGACTTTCTGAAATACATCCTGAGGAAAAACAAATATGGAGGAAAAGATAATGATGCTCAGTTTCAGGAGAGATTTCACTCTGAAGTGTCATCAAATTCAGTTCCACTGACGATCCAGGATGTGCCTGTGTCTGACTAGACAAAAATAGTGGTGTTGACTATGTAAATGAAGGTTATTTATATTTTAAGAAAATGATATGCAAGTCAGAATTAGAACTTTTTTTACATAGCCTACAGTACTATTTTTTGGCTATTCTTGACCTTCACACTGACAAACTTACAAGAAAAGTTCCAGCTTAATCCAAAATTCTGCTCAGCAAATCCAAAGCCACATGCATTTGCTACATTAATGATACAGTATGTGGCCATCCCCTTGTCATTAAATGGTGTTGATATAGCAGTAATTTCGGGGATCAAAGCAAAAGAATGACATTTGAGATTGTTTTTCTTTTTTTAAATAAAATGACTCTCTCTCTCTCTCTCTCTCTCTCTCTCTACACACAAAATTATGTTAAGATTCCCAGTTTACATGCTCCATTAACTCTCAATTGTATCAAACAACAGTGGGGAAAAAAAAAAGTTTTAACAAAACCTTAAGCTCAGTTTTTCTGTCAGTCAAGGATGTGTGTGTTTGCTGTTTACTAATGAGCTCTGCAGCCCACTGTGACTGATACAAATAAACATACTGACATCCTGTGCAGTTTCCAACATAAGCATTTTCCCCTCTATTTTTATAAAATAAATACACTACAGCAGTGGGTGGAGCTTATTCACACTGAGAGTGTGAGAGTGAAACAGTTATTCAGATACTGTTGTCTCTCTGAAGACATCATGTTTCTCTTTACCTGGATAATAATCCAACTTTGCATGAGTAAGAGATATGCATTCAATTAATATGTTTATTATAATACAAAAAATATATTGTTATAAAATTATTTTATGAAAAAAAAAATCCATTTGAAGCTTTTCAAATATCTATTATTTTATTGCTTGATTAATCAAGACTCTTTTTTTCCCCACAGAATCTTCTTTTGCTGACACAATACAACCACTGTCTTCAGAAAAATATGTTGTTGAGGGTAAAAATGTGACTCTGTCTTGTAATTACAGCACCAGTACAGGCACTGTTAACTCTCTCCAGTGGTATCGACAGTATGTAGGAGCAAAACCAGATTTCCTACTTCTTGTCAACGAATATTTAAATAAATCTGAGCCTGATCTTCGTCTATATTCAAAAGCTACAAAAGAAATCAAGCGTGTGGATCTGCAGCTCTCCTCTGCTGCTGTATCAGACTCTGCTCTGTACTACTGTGCTCTGGAGCCCACAGTCACAGGAAACACAAGAACACTGTACAAAAACCGTTCCTCATTTAATCCAATGAGAACAATCAATAGATACAGAGTCAAAGACCAAAAGAAAATCTGTAAACTGCAGCAGTTAGTAAAATTGATACTATAAGTGAATGAAAAGAAATAATCTGATAAAGGTTAATGAGTTTAATGACATTAAAACTATACAAAAGTAGCCAATAGTTAAAGTTTCAATTTATTACTGTGTAACAGAATGTGCAGGTATAATGTGCCACAAGGTGGCAGTGTTCTTAGACATTCACTGCAACTACAACAGAATTAATAAAATTTATACTACATTTTTAATATCATGTGAAAAGTGACTGAAAGGCATGGAGATTTTTGGTGTCATTTCTTTTTTCATATATCATATTATTAAACACTATTATTTAAGGTTTAAAGCTTTCATTGGTTTCACACTCACAGAGATCAGGAAGTTCCCGAATGTCTTGATAACTGAACAGCAGAAAGCATCAGTAACACAGTCAGAGCACAGAGAGAATTAACACACAACTGATCTGATCATATTCACCATGAACAAATACATGCTGCTGCTTTTCATTATGGCATCAGGTGCGTCATTTATGATTACTTAAGATATTTTAGCAACAGCTTTAAAAACCCTCTAAATACTGGATGGTATTTTTTATTGATTTTTCTATCAATTTTTTTTTTTAAAGTTGTAAAGTTGTCTTTACTTATATACAACATTTAACCTAAGACAAAATTAGTTAATATTGTGCTTAATGTTTGCAGATGTGACGGCTGTGGACAAAATTGAGCCAAATAAAGGGACGAGCATCCTCAAAACAGAAGGAGAGACTATAACGCTGAGCTGCTCTTATGATTCAGACAGTGAATATGTACGTCTGTACTGGTACAGACAATATCACAGTGGAGAACCTCAATATTTATTATATGAAGGAGCTCGATCAAACAGTGCTAAGCACAGCTCTGATCCTCGATTCCAGTCAAGCACGTCTCGTATATTGACTGAACTCATTATTAGCAGTGTGACTGTGTCAGATTCAGCTCTCTATTACTGCGCTTTAAGAGTTGAAGCCCAGTGATACAAAACACGAAACAAGTCGTACAAAAACTATAAGCCATTTTTTACTTTGAAGCTATTATTATGAAAACCAAATCAAAACCTCAATGTGAGATAATAACTGCAAACACCTGCTCACGGTTGAGGGAAGAAATGTTTTTATAAAAGGGCAAAAAAAAAATATTTTCAAAAAGGTAAAAATGCTTAAAAGGGTTAGGTTTGCAACTGTGTGTTACAGAAATGTACTACAGGTGTGCAACACTTCATTCATGCTACATTTGCAAAAAACATAATGCTTCCCCATAATTATACTGTACATGAATGTGTTTCATGTAGTTTTGTTTTTTTAAATATTGTTGTGACAAGTTCATTTTAACTTGTGTAACAAAATCTACCATGAATGCACTTAATTATTATTAATGGACAGAAATTAAAACAAAATTTGTTTTACATAATAGTAGAAGCAATGAGCCAGGCCCTAAGAAAAACTATTCATACAAAATAAAGCTTCTCTTTTGCCTTGAAGTGTCAAAAGAGGAGGGACTTAGATCTGACATGATGTAGTTATGTCTGACAGAGACTGTGGTAGAAACTATTCAGTCTGACTCTTCTCAGAGTGAACACTTGTACAATAGATCTTCACTCAGTTATTCTGTTCTGTGTCTCAACCGGTATGTTTATTTGGCAGATTATTTGGTTGATTATTAAAAGAAGAAAATAACAAAACAAATGCACCTCTTCTTTTTCAGTTGCTGTCTTTGGAAATGTCATCAAACCAAACAAAACCAATGTTTTTGCTGAGGAGGGTTCAAGTGTTACATTGTCCTGTAGTTTTACTGACTCTAGCACTAGAGATGATCTCCACTGGTACCATCAGTATGGAAGATCACAACCTGAATTTCTTGTTCTCACCTATGACACAGCAAAAGAAGCTAAGCAGTCTGTTGAAGATCCAAGATTCACTGTTAATGTGACAAAAAGGGAACATGTGGATCTGATCATCTCCTCTGCTGCTGTATCAGACTCTGCTCTGTACTACTGTGCTCTGCAGCCCACAGTGACAGGAAACACATCAGCTCTCTACAAAAACCTGTTACAATGAGAGACAAGAGAGAGGGAAATTTAGTATTCTATAATCTGATGCGGAACGGATCAAAACATAAAACAAATCAACATTCTAAAGTGAGTTCTTTTTAATCAGTTAAACAGTGAAACAGGGCAGTTGTGGTCTAATGGTTAGAGAGTATTGACTTGCAACCTGAAGGCTGTGGGTTCAAGTCTTGGCACTGGCTTGTACATGACTGAGGTGCCCTTGATCAAGTCACCTATAACCTCCAATTGCTCCCTGGGTGCTGCAGCAAAGCTCACTATTATTGTGCTCTAAGAGTATTAGCCCAGTGATATGAAACATCAAAACAAGTCATACAAAAATCTGAAGCCTTTTTCCCCACTTTGTTCTTATCTAGTGAAAACCACAATCAAAACCACAATCTATCCAGCTGTTGTGGCCTGTCATAAAACTTCAAAGACACTTGTGTGGTCAATTTTATACATGTAGTCTTAAAAAAAACCTTAATTAATAAGAATTTTTATTTACATTTTAATTAGTATTATTTTCCTAGGAAATGAAAATTCATTTTGATATGAAAAATATGACAAATAAGTGAATAAAAATAATTTTGAGCTCATGAACACAAAAAAGTACTTGTGCCTTTTGTCCACCACAACAAAATTCAAAATAAACTACGATGAACAGTGTGCTGAATTTGTTTCACATTTTCATGTATTTATTTGGTCATGAACCTGGATTTCAGACGTTTTTGAATGTGCCAGAGGGAGGAGTTAAAGGAACCTCTTCAAACAAGCTCTGTAGTGCAGATCAAGTGCTCTATAGTTCATTAGAGTATATACAGTCACTCTGTCACAGACTAGATCAGAGGCGAGAATAAGATCTGGATTTATATTAGACTTCATTTTTAAAGCAAGAAAGATGACAGACTGGATAAAACAAACTATCATTGTTTTCATATATGTCTGCGGTAAGTAACATTTTTGTGAATAATTATTTTCAGTACTCTTTGTAATACTACAGTGTTATTTTGAATGTTTATGATATTTTCTGATGTTGTTCATGATTTGGTTCTACAGGAATAGAATCACAGGAAAGTGTTGAGCAGAAAACAAGAGTTCAAACTGCTTATGAAGGTGGAACTGTAATAATCAACTGTACATATCAAACTTCATACTCTCCGACTCTCTTTTGGTACCAGCAAAAAGTAAACAGAGTTCCTAAATATATGCTCAACAGAGTTGGTAAGAGTGGAGATGAAGATAAAGAGTTCAAAGACAGATTTAATGCACATATCGACACATCTTCAAAATCAGTTCCTCTGACAATCAAGAATCTGCTTGTGTCTGACTCTGCTGTGTACTACTGTGCTCTGAAGCCCACAGTGACTGAAACACACTCTACACTCATACAAAAACCTTCAGCATTCATGGTAAACAGAATTCAGCAGTAAACAGACAGCTAAATGACTGCTTATATACAGTTGTGTGCAGTGTTGGGGAGTAACTAGTTACATGTAACAGGGTTACGCAATTTAATTACAAAATAAATCTAACTGTAATCTGTTACAGTTACTGAGAAAATGTGTGTAATTAAATTACAGTTATGAAAATGTTAACAATTACAAAGCGGGTTACATAGATATTTTGCTTGTTACCCAGGTGAGCCATGATGTGGCTCAGAGAGGAGGGACTCAGTGGTTTAACAGCATTAAAAAAAAACCTCTATAAAACGTTTTTCTTCAAAACAATTGCTGACTAAGTATATTGTTAAAATGTTCAACCTGAGAAACAATCAACTTTAACTTGTTTATTGCTAGTGGGTTTAATAGTATGTGACTTTAATTCAGTTGTAACACTTGTAAGAAACCAAAAGAGGGCAATATCTCTCAGTATCACAGTAACAGGGAGGCTTCCTTTACGTTTTCACAAGCTCCACCTCAGAGTCTCATCATATCTATGAGAGAAAAACACTCTTATTGAAGTATTTATTTTATTTAATTACATGTTTTCATCTTTGAAATATGTAAAAGTGTTTTCTTGATTTAAAGGATGTTCACAGTATAACTGTCTTGCTAACACGTGAACAACTGAATTATGATGCATGATGGAAACATAATTATGTGTTGTATTTGATTTTGTTTTTAAAGAATTGACAAATTAGAATTGATCTGTAATTTAACATTGATGGACAGAAAAATGTGTTTCACATGATGCTACACTGTTGTTAGTTGGCCCCAAAATTACATTCAAAATGTTTCTGATTCTGATGCAGAACAAACTCTAAAACACTAAACACTAAAACACTTTGCCATTTCATTAGTCAAGTTATTTTAATTAAAGGCCCACCTTGGCAAATAGTGATAATTTATTACAATAACTTTGCATTTTTCTTTTTTAATTGTGGTTTATTTGTTTGGTACAGTTGTAAAAATTACTTATGTGATTAGATCTTTCTTCTCTTCTCAACATCTGAACTGAGTTATAATATGAGGGAGGAGGAGCTCAGCGTTCATATCATGTCTGACAGAGACTGTGGTTGAAAGAATTCTTCTCAGAGTAAACACTTGTACAATGGATCTTCATTCAGTTATTCTGCTCTGTGTCTCAGTTGGTATGTGTATTTATTGGCATAATTATTTATTTTTCTGTTAAAAATTTTACTTAAAACGTTTCACTAAAAAGTTACCAATTAGCTTTTCGTTTTCAGCTGCTGTCTTTGGAAATGTTATCAAACCAGACCAACCAGATGATTTTGCTGAGGAGGGTTCAAGCGTTATTTTGTCCTGTACTTTTTCTGACTCTGGAGTTACAGATTATCTCCACTGGTACCGTCAGTATGGAAGATCAAAACTTGAATTTCTTGTACACACCTACAGCAATGCAAAAGTAGCTCAGCCGTCTGATGTAGATCCAAGATTCACTGTTAATGTTACAAAAAGGGAACATGTGGATCTGAAGATCTCCTCTGCTGCTGTATCAGACTCTGCTCTGTACTACTGTGCTCTGGCGCCCACAGTGACAGGAAACACATCAGCTCTCTACAAAAACCTGTTACAATGAGATACAGAGACAGAGATGAATACAGAGAGAAAGAAGCTGTAACTGGCAATTATGAACCAATGAAAACAACAACAACAACAACAACAACAAACACACAGGTAGTACCAAAATCAAAAGGTGCACACAGGTCCCTATGATCCCTATGAAGCTGCTCTTTAACACCTATAATTTAGTCAACTGTCAAACAATAAAACATTTCATATATTTCCCATTTGATATAAATAATGCAGGTTGATGTACGCCACAGGATAGCAGTGTTCACACACTTTCACATGGGGATACTGCTATGTTACTATGCTATATAAGAGAAATATAATCATACTACAAAATTATGTTATACATTCAAATTTTACAAATTATATTACATAACAGAAAACAGATCAAAGAAGCGCCATCTTCTTCAGGTTTTAGTTACTTAATATTTTCACGCGAATATTAAATATAAGGAAAGTGACAGAGTAAAAAAATGCAAGAATCAAATATTTGCGCCTTTGCAATCTTAATCAATTCAGAAGTTGGATGTATATCTGTGTGTTGCGCACAGTATATTTCATTGGCTTCTATATACTGGCACTTATTGGGTTGATTTTGTTTTTTGGGGGGGGGGGGGGGGGGGGGGGGGGGTATTAATGTGCTTGTTGAATGTAACTCCTGTAAAACGTTTTATATACAATGTTCTCTAAATCTCTAATAAAATAGTGTAGTTATCTAACACAGTTGAATGACAATCATGAACAATGGCAGGAAGTTCAGAGAGGAGGAAGTTCCTGAGTGTGTTTCTGACAGATCTGCAGTGACTTACAGCTCAGAGCACTGAGAGACTCAACAGAGAACTGAACTGATCTGATTGAACATGGACAGATGCTTCATACTGATTCTTATCTTGGGAAAAGGTATTTACTGAGCAACTGACGAATAATAAATATTTATGATAATTTAAAATCTCAAACCCAAACAGCTATTGATTGATATTATTTTGGTCATTTGTATTTTGTAAAACATGCTGTGAAATGTGTTTCCAATATTATTTTGACAACTTTACTTTCATAAATCAAAAATGATATAAGTTATATATGTGCTTACTGTTGACAGGTTTGGTGGCTGGAGACAACTTTGAGCCAGATAAAGGGACAGAAAAAAACTCTAAAGAAACAGAAACTGTCAAGCTGAGCTGCTCATATAGTACAAGTAGTGGATATGTTGTGCTTTACTGGTACAGACAGTATCCCAACAGAGAACCACAGTATTTATTACGTAAAGGTGCCCGATCACGTTCTGCTGATCACACCTCTGATGATCGATTTCAGTCGACTACATCTCGTACATCCACTGAACTCACTATTACTGATCTACGTCTGTCAGATTCAGCTCTCTATTATTGTGCTCTAAGAGTAGCAGCCCAGTGATACAAAACATGAAACATGTCGTACAAAAACCTGAAGCTCTTTTCAGTTTGAAACTGTCTACTGAAAACCACCATAAATTTCTTAATTGCTTGTCTTCATGCAGTAAAACAGGGAGCCAGTAGAGGGAAGTCACTTAAGTGAGATTTGTTGAAAGGGTGTTGAGATTTCAGTCTTTTCCAATATTAGGACTCCTTCTCCGTTGAGTTCATGGCTCTTTTGACTCTCAAATAGGATCCAGTATTTGATATTATGGTTCAGTCTGTTGGGTTTATTTTCATGGCTTTGGCAGTGACTTGAGAGCGTCTTATCCCACTGACACACAGATACTGCCATGCTCAAATCTAGTCCTCAACAAACCAAAGGCATATACATTATTTATGGTCAAAAGCGTGAGAAAACCCCTTTTAATTGCTAGGCTTTGCTAATCCAGTAATTTTACATTTATTAATTTAGCAAATGCTTTTACTCTAAAGGGTCTTTGTATTTTCTGTAATACAACAACATTCTGTATGCTTTTTAGTCTTGTTGCAAGAATGATACATTATAAAAACATATATATTTTTTTATAATAGTAAAGAAAGTTAAAAAAAAAAGTCAGAAAGGGACTTATTGCATTAAGAGTATTTCAGCTTTTGTCTTTGAGAGAGACCCTTTATAATTGAATGAAAACAATGTAATTTCAGAAGTTGATATACTGCAGTTTAATATATACACAATGCTACAGTCTTCTCCACAGAGGCTCCTCCCAGCAGTCAGATCAAGTGATATGAATTTACTGCTGCTTTAACAGATGCAGAAAGAGGAAGAGGATCACAACTTTTTTAAGAGTCTGCTATTTCAATTGTATATAATGGCACTCTGGAAATGTACTATTGTGATCATACTTTTATATATCTGGGCTGAGTAGCACTATTGAATAACTATTCTTTTCAAATATATTTAAAATGAATTTTCCTTATGTGTGTAATTTCCATATTTAGTCATATTGTTTTAATTCAATTTCAGGTTGTAATTCTCAATCTCAAGACAATGTTGATCAGCATACAAGGATTCAACCTGCTTTTGAAGGTGATACTGTAACGATCGACTGTACATATCAGACTACTTATACAACCCCGACTCTCTTCTGGTACCAGCAGAAAGGCAATGGAAATCCAAAGCACATGCTAAATAAATTCTCTACATCTGGAAACAGTGAGGAAGAATTTAAGGAGAGATTTCATGCAAATCTCAGCTCAACTTCAGTTCCTCTGACGATCAAGAATCTGCGTGTGTCTGACTCTGCTGTGTACTACTGTGCTCTGCAGCCCACAGTGACTGAAACACACTCAACACTCATACAAAAACTCTGACATTGCAACATCATTACACAATTCAATTTCATTTATTTTTTTAATTTATTTTATTAAATTGTTTAGTCTATGATTTCATTTTATGACCTATATATACTCTAGTTTAGGTTTCTTTCACTTAAAAAGTTTATATTTGATTTACATGGTCTAATTTCATATTTAGTTACTTTTAAATATGCATTAATTTTCCCTTACTCTTGGTTTCAGTTGATTTCATATTACTCATGTATTACTCACTATAATTATATTAACACCATGAACTTGGTTGTTGCAATTTTAAAACCGTTTTGTGAATGTGTAGTGTGCTGAAAGTTGTGAACGACCAGAAGAGGGCGATATACACTCAACATTAACATTTAATGAACTGTTCATCCTTCAAGGAGATAAAATATGAGTTTCTTACTTACATTAATCATTTATTTTAAGTAAATGAATTTGCAGTTATAATGAATGAGGACTCTAATGTGTAGGTGAAACCCAGGATTTCATGAACCATAAACATGTATTTAAAACAATATAAACAGCAGCAGGCCAACATAAACATCCACCATAATTAAAAAGATAATCTTAATGATCAGATGAACTTGATTTCTTAATTTTTGGTTTTATAATTTTACTTCAGTGTTCATCAATTAAAAGTTTAATATTAATGCTGTATTCTCATCCTGTTATACTGACAGATAGGTGGAGCCTGTGGGGATCTGAAATAGAGCAACTCAACTTTTGCTTTGTACATTGCAAACATGACCATCCTTTGTGTTCTGCTCCTGCTATTGTTGATTAAAAGTAAGAAGTTACTGATTCTTGACCTTTAATCCTTTGATCAAATAATGTCTTAAATCTGGAGTTTTATACAGTGTTTGGATGTTTCATTTATTTATTTTTTTATGCTGTTGAACACTGATTTCATTGTAATGCTATTAATATGAATTCTTTGGGTAAGTTAAATAAATAAATAAAAAATTCATGGTTGTTTTGCAGAGGAGACATTTGCGCAGTCAATAACACCGCTGGAAAACAAGACACTTAAATCTGAGGGAGGAAAAGTCACTCTGTCCTGTAAATATGATGGAGCTGTAACTAACCTGCACTGGTATCGTCAGTATCCAGGAACCAAACCAGAGTTCCTTGCATATATCTATCCACATGGAGCCACAAGTGACCCTCTTCCTGATCGTCTCACACCTAAAGTTGATAAAAACAATCTTGTGAGCTTGGAGATCTCTGATGCTGAAGTAACAGATTCTGCGCTGTACTACTGTGCACTGACGCCCACAATGACAGGAAACTCAACTACACTGTACAAAAACCTCCTGAACAATAAAACTCAAAAATAATGTAAATGTTTCAGAAATATATATTTCAGAGAATATCACAGTTAAGACAGTGCCGGTATGTTGAAAGAAAAGGAGTAGTAATGCATCAAAGCATCTACTGAAAAAAGTAAAAGAAATGCATCTATAAATGTATGAATTTATAATATAGATATGAGAAAGAAATAGCCAAGTGATGTAAGAAAAGAAAAGGCTCCAACAGAATTTTACTTTTTAGGTAACTCTTTATTTTATGGTCCAATTCTCACTATTAACTAGTTGCTTATAATCATGCATGACTAGCATATTAGCTGTTAATTAGTACTCATTAGGCACATGCCTTATTCTGTATGACCATATTTCAGATCCCTTAACGATTAAGGGATCTGAAGTACAGTAGTACAGTAGTACAGTTAGGACAGTAGTTGTTAAGTTTAGGTAATGGGTTGGGTTAAGCCTTAACCCAACCCAATACCTGAACTTAACAGCTACTATAACTAATAAGCAGCCAGTTAAGAGTTTATTGAGGGAAAACTGTACCGAGTATGTGTTCCTTAATCTAAAGTGTTACCACTTTTGATGTCTATCTTAAACAGATAGACCATGGTGCTCATACTGTGTTGAGTGTGTTGTGTGAAGTAAGTGAAGTGAAGTGACATGTGGCCAAGTAAGGTGACCCATACTCGGAATGTGTGCTCTGCATTTAACTCATCCAAATGCACACACATAGTTGTGAACACACTACTTTTTGAAATCCACAGATATTGGACGTTAATATATTCTGTTATTTTCACTTTTCGGTTGCAACTTTTCAAGACTTTCAAAATATGAGTTATATGTCTACTGGAGGAGGTGGAGCTCTAAGCACTGACACATATTGCGATCTTGTTAAATCTCTTCAGTGCCTGTTGCAGAGCTCATTTAAACTGCATTAGTGAACACAGAAAATGGAACACCATTCTATTATTCTGCTATTTGTCTTTACATGTAAGTATTCATTTTCTTGCATAGCATCTTAGTATTCTAATCAACCATAATGTGAGGAATTTTAATTAAGGTGATATTTATACCATTAAAATATCACTGATCACACTTGATTCATTCTAAATACACATTCATAAAAGCTGATTTATTTTTGCAGGTACCACATATGGAAATTAAATCAGACCAACCAAAACTGAGGAGTTTGCTGTTGAGGGTTCACGTGCTTCATTATCCTGCAGTTATTCGTCTGCACAGTATTTATTCTGGTACCGTCAGTATCCCGGATCAGCTCCTGAATTCCTTGTAATCCTTTTCTATGGTGCAAACGATGCTAAGAACTCTGATGTAGATCCCAGATTCACTGCTAAACCCAACAAAGAAAAGCAAAACCATGTGGATCTAGAGATCTCCTCTGCTAAAGTGACAGACTCTGCTCTGTACTACTGTGCCCTGACGCCCACAGTGAACACAAGAACACTGCACAAAAACCTGACACATCTGAGAAGACAAAGCTATTTATAGGAGGAGATTTATTAGAAAATACTTAAATACCTACAAAGATCACTGTTTTTTAAGATACACAATCACTGCACAATCAACTTCAAGTGTTCACCAGAGCATGTGTAACAGTTTGAGATATTTAAGTATTTTATATATATTAAGTTGCAAAAACAATATTACATTTATTTGATGAATATGCATTTATAAAATAAATAGTACCAACACGAATGAATAAATTATAAAATTACTTTGAGATCTTTATTGTAGAAATTAATTGGTTTAAACTGATTTAAATAGTTTATGGAAAATTTACTGGTATTGCTTTGCTATTCACATTATAAATTTTTAAGATAACAGAACTCTGCAAAATTTTGTTAATGTAACAGCTTTTAAAATCCACTTTATGTTTTTTATAAAATATCAAAATATTAATAAAAAATACTTGAGAAGATCATACAACTGACTGATCGATCTAATAATAACACTATTTTGTTTTTGTAATTTGGTTACAGTAAAATACATCCTTCACTTCAACTGAACACATTATTAAGACGTGACTCTCACATTCAGCTCATTCTCAAATAATAAAATAATGATCATAGAAGTGGTATTTCTAAGTTCTGCTGTAATACAGGAGAAAATATTTGTGATTGTAGCTGTTCCTCAGGTGTGAAATGTAAACAGAGAGGAGG
The DNA here is from genome assembly GCF_936440315.1 of Barbus barbus. NCBI lineage: Eukaryota > Metazoa > Chordata > Actinopteri > Cypriniformes > Cyprinidae > Barbus > Barbus barbus. The sequence continues at coordinate 10,217,981 of NC_136754.1, forward strand.
GACTACACCGATCTGACAGTGAGTGCACTGCACAATGGATACGGTTTCAGTTTTTCTCTTCTATAGTCTGGCATGTATTTATATATTATATGTACAGGGAGAAATGTGACCCTTAAATCTAGAATTACATGCAGACCCCTCTATTATATCTAAACCTATTTTGCCCATTCAGATGAGCCACACCTTTGAGCATTTTAAATGCAAATGCATGATTATTGCAGGTTGAAAAGTGTCCATGTAAAATATTGTGGTAATAATCACTCATTCACATTCACAAATGCGGTCAATAAACAATCAAGGTACATCCTCTTCAGATCATTTACTATAAGGAAGATAAAAAATAGGTGCATGATACCCATTGGTATATCCAGTAACTAAATGTCTTTACAATACAGAGATGACTGGTTGTTTCAAGCATGTGTTCTAAAACATCTTCAGGCTAATTCTAATTTTGTGAAAAATTACATTTTTAAAGCAATTTCAAACTTCATCCACAAGGGGTCAGCATCACTCTCTCCATGTATGAGTAGATGATGTGACATCACAAACATTTAAAGAAGCACTCTGTGAGATGAACACAGTTTCTGAGAGCACAGCTGATTGAATGTTTGCTTATAGATCAACTATGTTTAGATGGGCTTTGATTTCCCTGTGTTTCATAGCACATTATGATGGTAAGCACATCTGTATACTTTAAAAGAAAATGATTTACTGACATTAAGGTTAATAAATGTTTAAGTTTACTTCGCTAACAATTCATGTTAATGACTTACTCTGTTTTTGACTGATCTGTTTTTCCAGTGTCTTTGGGACAGGACAGGGTTGAACAGTCTTCAAGAGAAATGACTGAAAGTGAAGGAGATCAAGTTATTTTAATGTGTAATTATACTACTTCTACAAGTCCATACCTCTTTTGGTACAAACAGCTACCAAACAGATCACCAACATTCATTCTGAATCAATATACCACTGAGCCTGATATTATAAAGAAATACTCTGCAACATTGAACTCCTCACCAAGAACATTTCCACTGACGATCAAGAATCTACATGTGTCTGACTCTGCTGTGTACTACTGTGCTCTGAGGCCCACAGTGACTGAAACACACTCAACACTCATACAAAAACGAAGAAATACACTTTACAGGGGACTTACATTACCAGGCTCCCTTCAAATCTGTATGCACAGAACATAAAGCTCAACAAAATTGGAATCTCCGGCATTCACATAACATTGTTTTCTGATTTAACACATTGTAAACCTACTAGAACTAGATTTGAGCCAGGTTAAGCATTTTTCAAGTTAAACCTGTGTAGTGTAAATGCAGATATCGGATATGGGTCACTTTTAAAATAAGGTGTAAAAATTCCAATTTTGGGGCATCCAGACCTGCAGTGTAAATGTGGCCTAGATGTAATCTTTAATTTTAAACTATGTGCAGATGTGAGGGGGGTTTTGGCATCAAAGAGGAGGAGTTTGGAATATAGATCCAAGATGATCTTGTTGCATTTGCTCGACTGTCATAAAGTTCAGTCCTGCTGTAGTCACACACACATGTACAATGATACTTCATTCAGTCATTCTGCTTTCTGCCTTGACATGTAAGTGCATTTGTGTATGTTTTGCATGCATTTGCATTTCTAATTTAACAATGTACATATATTTTTTTGTCAAATAATCTTATTTTACATAAATAACTATAAACTTATTACATCCTTAAATAATGTACATTTTTCCCTGCTTTTACAATGCAGAATGCTATATCACAATGCAACATTACTATTTAATATAATATAATTACAGTTTTTTTGGATTGCTTACACACTAAAATTAAAAGTAGTACACTATTAGCAAAACCTTACACTCAAGAAGCAAAACATCAGCCCATATTTGCACAACTATAAGCACATTGTCAACCTCACACTTGTTGCAAAACTCTACACACAGTGATTTGCAAAACACTAAACACACTTAACATACATTACACACAAAAATCTATCATGAAGTCACTTCCTTGCAATACCAAAGCACTGACTGTCAAATTACCGCACCGTCCAACCAATTGGTTCAACACAGTCATCAGGTGTGCAAACACTTGTTTGCTTAATTGTAGACACACCAATCAGGTGTATAAGCACTATAAAAAGCAGCAGGTGAGTTCATCGGTCTTCAAGCACAATGGAAAGAGTCAGAGAAAGAGTAAGATGACGAGGAGGAGGAAGAGGAATCAACAGAGGAAGAGGAAGAGATGGAGGCCATGCTGGAGGAAGAGGAAGACAAGAAGGTGCTCAAAGAGGACCGAATCTGACAAATGAGATCTGCGCAACACTGCTTGACCAAGTTGTCAACCACGGCCTGACGCTGAGGGAGACTGGACTGCGAGTACAGCCAAATCTAAGCCGATACACAGTGGCAAGTGTGATAAGAACATTTCGACTGGAAAATAGGTATTGTAAAAATATCACCATATCAAAAACATCTGCACGGTTTCAGTAACTGCTTACAGTACTGTATTCTATGCAGTATCAGCACTTCTGTTACCTTTTCCTGTGAAATTACTGTACTATACTGTTTTTTTTCTACATAGGATTGAGGGTCAGGAACAACAAGGGGGAAGGCCTCCTATGTTCACAGAACAGCAAGAGAGGGAGATAGTAAACATGGTTTGGGCCAACAATGCTATAACACTCAATCAGCTCCAAGCTAACATTGTCAATAACCATGCCAGTTTCAACGATATCCATCAGGTCTCAACATCAACACTGGCACGCATCCTAAAATAAAACCATATTCAAATGAAGCAAATTTATCGAGTGCCTTTCGAGCGCAATTCCGAAAGGGTGAAACGATTGCGGCATGATTATGCAGAGGTATGCATTCACTTTAGCAGTGTGATCTTGCATACTGTCTCATAATCTTTTACTGTACTGTAATATGTATACTAGATCTACACTGAACTACACAATTTTGCCTAACACTGTTCTTCAGGGAGTTTTACGAATGGATGGAGAGGAGATCCAGCATGAGTTCATTTACGTAGATGAGGCTGGGCTCAACCTGACGAGAACACGAAGGAGGGGAAGAAACATCATTGGCCACAGGGCTATAGTCAATGTCCCAGGGCAACGTGGGGGTAATTACACAGAATGGGGTCCTCCACCGCCATGCCCATATGGGCCCTTACAACACAGCACTCATACTTGCATTCTTGGACCAATTGCCCAACATAACAGCAGCAAATCAAATCGATCATATGCAATACATTGTTGTCTGGGACAATGTGTCTTTCCACCGCTCTGCTCTGGTTCAGAACTGGTTTCAGCAACATCCACATTTCACCGTCCTATATCTTCCACCATACTCTCCATTCCTCAACCCTATAGAAGAGTTTTTCTCGGCATGGCGGTGGAAGGTATATGATCTCCGTCTCCAGGCTGAGGTACCCCTCATCCAAGCCATGGAGGAGGCCTGTGACCAGATGGAGGTAGCAGCAATGCAAGGATGGATTCGTCATTCAAGACGTTTCTTTCCAAGGTGTCTTGCTAATGACAACATTGCCTGCGATGTTGATGAAATTCTCTGGCCAGATCCAGCTAGGCGATCCAGCTTTTTTTTTTTTTGTAACCGTAAACTTACAGTACAATACGTAAAATGACATTTTGTTACAGTATTATGAATCTCCATGTCAACATTTTGGGCATGTTGAGAAATAAATGAGTTTCTTCAGTCTGCAACATTGGTCTTGTGTAATGTTTGGTGGATTTACTTTATACTGTATTTGTACTTTGTTGATGGTAGCCTACTCTAAACATAGGGAAGTAGAAGTGCTAAAAGTGTTTTGTTTATCACAGCAGAGTGTAACTCGTGCAAACAGAGTATAGTAAAATGTGAAACGCGTGTTTCATATGGTAACAAAGTGTGGTTTTTAAACAGAAGTGTATAGTTTTTACAAGAGTGTTTAATTATGCAAAGGATCTGTAGTGTTTTGCTAATTGGGTGTGTGGTTGTGGTAATTGTGTGTAGTGTTTTGAAAAACGGGCCCTGTTTTGATCCAAAAAAACTGTAACTAGTAAAACCATAACGCCATTTTTCAAAAAGCACACCCATTTCCCTAAACTATAAACACTATTCCCCTGCTTTAACATATGTCAGATTTGGTGAACTGTTACTGCAAAACTCTACACACAAATCTCTACATTTCTCAGTGCTTACACCATGTGGTCATTTAGAAAGCACTAGCATTCAGTATTGTTCACTCAAGTCTGCACAGTTTGAGCTCAATTAGCACACAATTACCCAACTGGAAACACTAGGAGACAAAATTTATCACACACCAATCAGAACTTTCGATGGATTGATAAAAGGGCCAACACCAGCTTACAGTTTTTGTCAATGGCGTTGGTGCATGTCTCAGATCAGAAATGAAATTCTCAAAACTACTTGTTCAAACTCCACATCATCTAGTCACTTGTGCTCACCATAAAAAGTTTCTCATTCTTTTGAACAAGTTGCGATTGCTTTTGTACATTCATGTAATCGATTATGTACATTTCTCTGCGGTTTCCCACATTATCATTTACAATTGTCATGTTGTTCAAGATGTATTATATAGTTCTCTGTGCTATAGTCTTACCCTCAAAACCTCAAGTCATTAGTTCATCATACAAGTCATTACGGTAAATGCAAAATGGTTAATCTAGTTGTCATAAACTGTCAAGCATATTTTCTACACATTTCTATTAGACTTTTACTGTAATAAATTTGGCATGAATTGTTCAAGTGAATCTTGAATTTCACTAATGAAGAGAATATAGTTCAACCAATGACAAACCAGTTCTCTGTAATAGCTCAAAGGTGCATCTCATCAACCTTCAATTGGAAAGCATATATAGACAGAGGACAAAACAAGAGTTACAAATTCTGACAGTGGACTTTCTCATTTTTATTTTCACCTTTGTGCCCATAGTTCTTTTTTTCTTTTCTATTTTACAAAGATGCAATATGTGTTTTTATTTATTTTGGTCAGACCACTAGTAAAAGTAACTGTGAATCATATCCAGTCTTTTTCAATCAATATCCCACATACAGTAATGTGTACATTTGCACTTTTGAAATGGATATATGGCATACATAAGAAGTGCAGCCTTCTGCATTTCAGTACATTAACTGTCATCCAAAGTGTTGCCATAGTTTACATCAAGTAATACTAACAGAGCGCACTGTTATATTGACAACATCACTAACCATTTTGCCTATTTGTGAACAATGACACAAGGACATCAGGCATGCGAGAGGATTTTACCCCCTCTGCTTGGCCAGGGCCAGTATAGCCTGTGATGTTGAAGAGGTTCTTTGGCCTGTCCAAAGAACCTCTTTGTCATTTTGACCTGCATATAGGAAGTTTGGGGAATTGAGTTACGGGTTATGGATTCATGTTTAGAGTATAAAAAAAAGTATTGCAAAAAAGAGGTATAATTTCAAGAAACGTGTTTAAGCAATCGAGAAAAACTGTAAATGACGCAGTGGTGTATGAAACAGATCTGATGCAATCTTCTCTCTCAAAGAGCTCTCTGGAAGAGGTGGGGTTTAAAGCACTGATATATGATGTCACCTTAAACTTCAAGTCTGTTAGAGAGCTTAAGAAACACACACAATGATGCTCCATTCTGTCATTCTGCTTTCTGCCTTTGCATGTAAGTATTGAATTGCTGTGCATCTAAATACTCTGAGCAGCCATAATGGCTAATTTCTTCTAAAAATTAAGTATATAGCATTTTCTTTATGTTGTATATTGCATTCTATTCTGAACATTTGAACTGAATTCAAATTTAACACCAGTTCATAAAAGATTTGATATACATTTACAGATGCAACATATGGAAATGAAATCAAACCAACCAAATCAGAGGAGTTTGCTGATGAGGATACAAGTGTTAAATTATCCTGCAGTTATTCATCTGCATACTATCTTTACTGGTATCGTCAGTATCCCGGATCAGCTCCTGAGTTCATTGTGTTCATCTTAGAGAGTGCAAAACAAGCTCAGGAGGTTCACTGCCAAAGTCACCAAAGACAAAGAAAATCATGTGGATCTGGAGATCTCCTCTGCTACTGTATCAGACTCTGCTCTATACTACTGCGCTCTGCAGCCCACAGTGACAGGAAACACATGTACAACACTGTACAAAAACCTGACACAGAATTGCACCTACATCACACATATCCAACCATCATCTGCTATAGGTTGTGAAGCAGATGAAGCAGTTTATATATTTGGGGTAGTTTGTTGAACCTGACAGGGACGTGCCATTTAAGCTAAAAATGTAAGCACACATACAACGATGACGCTAATTATTATAATTATTCTAAACAAATGTCCATGGGTATATCCAGTGAATAACATACAGAGGGATAAGTACAGTGGGGATCAAGCATTAAAAAAACTATTTATATCTCCTATCTTGATAAAGAATTGTTCAGGGTTTACAAAATAATATCATGTTTACATCAATTTCAAACTTAATTCACAGCTTCATAAACCTCAAATCATCACAACAAATAAGCTCTTCAGTGAGCATTCAACTATTATATTATAATAGCTTATGCAGTGGGGATCTGGAACCTGGAATTCAAAATCTAATTTAAATCCAGAAGTATTTACACTTTGAAATATTCATGTTAATTTTATTTATTCATTAATAATTCATGTTTGTATAAATAAACACATATACTATAATTCATTGCTGCAAAAGCTTTCTGCGAAACAATGGCAGAGAAAAAAAACATGAGAAGCAGGAGATGGTCTCATCACACTGAAGTCAGGAAGTTCCAGTGTGTTTGAGTGAAACTGCAGAGACTCACAGTAACACAGATCTACAGCTCAGAGCACAGAGAACATTAACACACACTGATCTATAGTCAACATGGAAAAACACCTCCTTCTGATTTTAATTATGACTTCAGGTATGACTTTTTTATTTATTACAGTGGTATTCAGACACATTTAAATGAAATAGCTTTGTATTACTTGACACAAATTATTTTGTTCATTTTTTTTTAGGTGTGATGACTGCAGACCAGATTAGACCAAATCAAGAGACTCGTGACATAAAGGAAGATGAGACTGTGACCCTCAGCTGCTCATATGACACAAGCAGCAGTTATGTTTATCTGTACTGGTACAGACAGTATCCTAATGAAGAGCTTCGCTATTTGTTATTCAAGCCTGCACGATCAGGTAGTGGAGGTGGGAGCCCCGATGATCCTCGCTTTCAGTCGACTACATCACACACATCCACTGAACTCACTATTACTGGTGTAACTCTGTCAGATTCAGCTCTCTATTATTGTGCTCTAAGAGTTGGAGCCCAGTGATACAAAGTCTATGTGAAGCCGTACAAAAACTCTAATTCATTTTCCCCTTTGATATCAAGTCATATCAGACCCACAATCTAAAATTCACACAATTTCTTTTCACATGTGGAAACACACCTGTGTGCGGTTACTGAAAATGTAATGAAAAGGAAACACAATACTTCCTGAATTACAGTTGTACATCACAACTCTCTTTAAGGAAGTTTCCCCACTCCAAGTCAAATTCTTCAAATACTGCAAAATACAGTTTTTCTCGATTGCTAACACTCCATAAATGATTAATTTGGCACAATTTTCCAAACCGTTCATACAGTTCTCGAAACAAAGACACATTCCTCACATTCTCACTTTTAACACATTCCACCTGCTTTCACACATGCTCCAATTTGCTCAGTGTATTCTGCAAAACTCTACACAATAACAGCATCATTTTGCAAAGTTTTAACCATGTTATCATTTATAAAACACAAACATACAATATAACTACCTCAAGAATCACAAAATGAACACAAATAGCACACATTTATCCATGTGTGAACATTCAGTAGCAAAACTGATGACACTATTCTTTGTACTTTATATACTGTACAACACACCCTCAAACTCGTGACTGTTGAATTGATTTGTAGCTAAGTACTTTTTACATGTATTTGTGCAGAACTGAGGGTCAACTGTCTAGGGGAGGCAGAGAAAGTCTTTTCTCAGAAGACTAAGAAACTGCTATAGTATAACAAATAAGGATATTACCGATACTCCAATGCAACTTGGCAGAGGATGCTGTATTTATCCATTTATTTATTTATTGCTGTACAGTAACTGACAGGATATTCCAATGTGTGTTTACTGTATATTCAGTTGTCTGGTTTTTGTACTTTTCTCTTCTAGTGCTTTTCATCTACTGTAAGATAACTTTACAGTAGTGTAATGAAAGTAAACTTTTCTTAAAATTTATTGGTGAATTGTACTGTATTTGCAAAACTATATTTATGCTGCATACTGTAACGGACATTGACTTGCAAGATATTTCCTGTTTCCCAAAAGGAGGTTTTTGTAACAGTGTTTTGAATTGATCCCACTAGTGTTCTCTAGTCAGGAAAATAGTCTGTGTATTTGACAGCTTTGTGTGTCATCTGAGGCCAAAGATTAGATTCTGACAAAAGAGAATATGTTTTTGACTAAAATGTTTGAAGTTTGCACAAGTTGGTGTGTAGTTTTGAGATTGTGTTTATAGTTGTGAAAAAATTGTGAACTGTTTCATGAATTGTGTTAGCAATCGAGAAAAACTGTAATATCTCCCATAAATATCATTTTATTTTTTATTGATTCTGATTCATTCATTCTGACATTAGTTACACTGTTTGCAAATTATGTTAGAATATATTATAGTTAAATTGATACATTTTGCAAAATATATTTAAACTAACCACAAGAAGGCACCATTCTTCAATGAGGCTGAACATTATGAAAAATCTGAAATGGCAAAGAGAAACAGAGACTATACAGTAAGAAAACACTTATCTTAAAATATTCTCTATTTGAACTTAAAGCGACAATGGCAAAATGGGTGATTATTACTCTTTTTCTTCACAGGACATGATTTTGGTAAGAACATTTACAATTCACTATTTAGGGTTATACATAAAAAAATTATATTTTCTAATAAATGTACTCCATATTTTTTATTTTATCTGTTTTTATCAATCTGCACCTTTTTCCATATATAATTGAGAAATGAGATATGAACCATTATAAACAAAATTAATGCTAAATATTGTACAATACTATAATACTACAAAATGTTTCACAAATCCTTTCAGTCAAGCTATGTGTTTTCAGATACTGTGGTATTTTCAGTCTTCTACTCCATGTGTTTGTAAATGTGTTCAGTGTAACTTTAGCAAGAGAGACTGAAGCAACAAGGGAGTTAAAATCCATTCTACTGTCGATGTGTTCATTCAGTTTTAATCTAACACAGCTCAATAATTGAATCTACATTCCGGTGTGCTGGGGACAAAACAGAGTTGAACAGCCTTCAAGAAAAATGACTGCAAATGAAGCAGATCAAGTAACTTTAATGTGTAACTACACTACCAAAGCTACAAATACAGATGTGTATCTCTTCTGGTACAAACAGCTGTCCAACAGATCACCAACATTCATTCTGAATAAAATTTCATTTAGTGAAGGAATAACTGAGCCAGATTTTAAGAAGAGATTTTCTGCAAAACTGGATACAACATCAAGAACAGTTCCACTGATGATCCAGGATGTGTGTGTGTCTGACTCTGCTGTGTACTACTGTGCTCTGAGGCCCACAGTGACTGAAACACACTCAACACTCATACAAAAGCATGCAAAATAAATAAAAACTCTTCAGCTTTGTTAACAAAATACTATAAACCAAATTGAAACATTATAAAAATTTTCACAAATTGAGAATCAGTAATAAACAATAAAGTGTTATTTTCTGGCAAACCATCAAAAGTCAAGTATTTAAAGTTCAAGATGAACCTGGAGTCATGAAGTTGTGAGGTGCAGTTTTATGACCCTAATTTTGTAACACACACACTCATAGGCATAATGGTTTTTCTACTGTACACACCATATATTATATTGCCCTACACCAACCCTACACCTAAACTTAGCCCTCACAGGAGACTGTTTGCATTTTTAGATTTTCAAAAAACTTAATTCTGTGTGATTTATAAGCTTGTTTACCCATGGGGACATCAATTAAGCTCCCCACCGTGACATAAGTCCCCATGAGTCTGTGTGTATTCAGGTTTAAGTCCCCACCAGTATATAAAAACAAAAACACACACACTCTCTCTCACACACACACATTTGTTTTTTGTGAAAAGTGGGGACATCCCATAGGCGTAATGGTTTTTATACTGCACAAACTGTATGCGCTATTGCCCTTCACCAACCCTACACCTAAACTTAGCCCTCACAGGAGACTGTAAATTTCAACTTTCCCCAAAAAAGCCTCACTCTGTATGATTTATAAGCGTTTTGAAAAGTGGGGACATGGGTCAATTTCCTGAAAAGTCAGCTTCACCTTGTAATACCTGTGTCATACCTGTGTCATTATACAAATTTATGTCCTCATTTGTCACAAAAATGCACTGTGTGCTATTGTGCTATCTACCCTACACCTAAACTTAGCCCTCACAGGAGACTTTCTGCATTTTTACAATTTCAAAAAACTTTGTTTAGTTTATTTTTAAATCCGTTTTACAAATGAGGACGTCCCCAAAGGGAGGCTTTTGGAGATTTTGTCATTTTTACCTCACTTTTGGGTACAAATTTGTCCCCAAAATATGGTTAAGTAGGTACACACACACACACACACACACACACACACAAGCCTGAAGACACACCTCTTCTGTGAGGACTGAACTACATTAGAATTGGAGCACAGAGAACATTAATACACTGATCTGACCTAGTAAACATGGTAAAATGCCTGTTTCTGATTTTAATTCTGACTCCAGGTACAGTGCTACTCCCTTTATTCATTCTACATTCTACATATGTACAGTAGAAAAACTGTAAGTGTAAGAATTAATTTTGTGCAACTTGTCTAATTTTCTAGTTTCTTTGTTTTAGGTGTGATGACAGCAGACCAGATTAGGCCAAAAAAAGAAACTAGTGTCATGAAGGAAGAGGACACTGTGACCCTCAGCTGCTCATATGATACAAGCAGCAGATATGTTAGACTTTACTGGTACAGACAGTATCCTGATGGAGAACCTCAGTATTTAATGTGGAAAGAGGCTCGGACATATAGTGATTCTGGGACCCCAGCTGATCGTCGCTTTCAGTCGACTGCATCAGAAAGATCCACTGAACTCATTATTTCTGGTGTAACTCTGTCAGATTCAGCTCTCTATTATTGTGCTCTAAGAGTTGGAGCCCAGTGATACAAAGTCTATGTGAAGCCGTACAAAAACTTTAATTCATTTTTCACTTTGATTTCAAGCCATATCAAACCCACAATCTATAATTCACACAATTCAATTACACTTGTGGAAACATCTGTGTGTGGTTACAGCTGAAATTATCTCCTTTGCATATGTGACAATGTTAGTTGTTAGAACAACTTTATTAAAGAGAAGCTGAAACAAGAGTCTACTGTAGATTTCAACAACTTATTTTATTTCAGCTTTTATTGTAGTCTTCTTTATCACATATTTCTGGAGTAAGACAAATTCTCTAAGCATAAACAGCTTTAATAATATGAACAAAATCTAAACATCATCAGTTTTGTTTTGCTTTACAGGATGTGATTCTCTGAACAGTGTTGAACAAAATACAAGAGTTCAAACTGCTGTTGAAGGAGCAGGTGTAACAATCAACTGTCAATATGAAACCACTGATATATTGCCAATTCTCTCCTGGTACCAGCAAAAATTAAACTGAGTTCCAGAATACATGCTGGACAAACTCATCTATCAGGTCAACAAAATATTTAGTGGAAATTTCAGCACAACTGTGATCAATCGGGCATCACTGAGGACCACTGCATACTGCTCAGGTTTAATGAGCTTAATTTCAGGCTTAATTTTTAGTGCCATAAAAACATTATCAACCTAGACCAAAATGTATGTCAAATTTTATGAGCAAACACAAAAAAACAATACTTACTTCGTAAAGTTTATATTAAAACAGAACAGAAAAGGTCAGTTTGAAAAACCAGCACTGTGTTATCTGACTTCTCATATGAACTACAACACATTCCAAAAGAAAGAGAATTGTATAATAGGAGCTGTGTCAATAGAATTGGATTTAATATGAATAGTAGGACAGTTTAATAATCTAAAATCTAAGAATAGTTCAACATGGAGAGATGTCTACTAGCAATTGTCGTAACCCAGGTAGCCAGCACAATCGGGCCAATTGCGGCTGAGTGTCGGCTCACTCGGGCTGTGTTCTGGTAGCAGCTCACCGAAAGTGAGCCAGCTCTGGCCCGGTAATGGTTGCCAGATTTGGCTAGGCTTTGGAGTTTGGATGTGCGGATCTGGCCCGATTTGCACTGAGACACGGCATATTTAGCCACATTCGGCCCAATTACGGACCATAAGGGCTGGTCGGATTTTGGCTGAGATATGGGCATGCATACCCGGACCAGTTTAGGTTGAGTGCTGGGGGTGGGTCTCTGTTTACAATGTGGTAAATAGTATGTAGCAGTGACACTTAAACTTAAACATAGTATATTTTACCTGCCCAGGTTATGTTATTTTTAGTGTATTTTTAATTTTAATTCCTATTATTTTTTCCTTTTATCCAACATTCTCTTTTTTCTTTAACTACATTTGGAAATTAATGATTTAATTCATATAATGAAACAAGCTTAACGTGGTTTAGGGAACTTTAACATTATTTTTGCTATATGAGTTTCAAGACATGCGCACTAGCTTTGAAATCTGACAAAACCTGATGGGCTTTTTGGACTGCTAATTGCCAGAAGACCAGAAGAACTTGCTACCCTGGAGAGTAAACATTTGATAATCTAACATATAAAATCATTTTAATAAACCGTTCTACATATATAATATCTAAGTAATGTTTATTTATAATGAAGCTATAATTGTGAGTTTGCTGACATAGTGCTAGAGTTTATCTCCAATCATAATCAAACACACCTGATGCAGCTAATCAAGATCTTCAGGATTACAAGAAACTTCCAAGCAGGTGTGATTTGGAGCTGGTTGGAGCTAAACTTGCAGAGCTGCGGCCCTCCAGGAAATGAGTTTGACACCACTAGTCTATAGTATTGCGTCTGATCTCTCTCTCTCTCTCTCTTTTTTTTTCTTCAATCAGTGCAAAGAAATGCAAGTACTGGCAGAGCATCAGATGGAGAGATTGAAAAGTTCATCAAAAGATGGCTGCTGCTCACTTTGGACAGAGATGGGGGAAGAAAAGAGCAGGCCCAAATGCTAACAAATTCTTCTAAAGGTATGTTCCAAATGTTAACATTTACCAGAGTTACCATTCATGTTATCAGTCTGAGATTGTCTGAATAACCATACGTGTCATTGTCTGTTCCCCTTTTTGTCTCTCTTTCTGTCAATCTGTCCCTCTTTTAGGGTACGTTTACTTGAGAAAGCTCCTGGAGTTTGTTTTTTGTTTTTTCTAATATCACTCATATTTTCATTGTCATTTTTATACTTGGGGGGGGGGGGGAGCACATATGGATGTTATGGGGTAATTCATGGGGTAGTTGGTGGAAATGCCATGAAAAGAAATGGGGTAAGGGTCAAACCCTTAATCTTTGTAAAGGTGACATATTTAGTTGACATGCCTAAGTACATGTAGGCTTAACAAGGACACTGTAAAAAAATATATTTTATTTTAGTTGGAAGTAGATGCAATCTTAAGGATTTTACGGTAACTGTCATTTTGTGGAAAAACAAATTATTCAAAGCTCTGGTTTTATGTAAAAACTGGAAGGAGTCTTTAATACACATATTTTAGAAGTTGTAATTCTGTATGAGTTAGTGGAAGTATATAGTATTTTTTTTAATTTAGCAAACAAGACTAGTACTGGCTAGGTGTCGGCATGATTGTGACCCAGTGTCGGCTCAGTTTCAGTAACCAGTGTCGGACCAGTGCCGGCTAAGTGTACCATTTTGGTTGGCATGATTGTGGCCCAATGCCGGTGATGTTGGCTCAGTTTCAGTACCCAGACTCAAGCTAGTACTGGCTAAGCGTTTAATTTCTCGTCGGTGTGATTGTGGCCCAATGCTGGTGGTGTCGGCCCAGTTTCAGTAGCCAGATTAGGGCCAGTACCGGCTAAGTGTTTAAATTCTTGTCAGCGTGATTGTGGCCCAGTTTTGGCAGCCGTACCTGTGCCAATTCTGGGGCATCATTCATCCCATGTCCATGCTGCGTCTGACAAACCATTTTGGCCACCTGGGAATAGTTTCAGGTGGATATAATTTGTACTTTTAACATCACACAGTGATTTTAAAAAGAATATCAAATGATTTAATGATGATAATCAAATTTTATTGCAGGTGTGTTTGCTGACAGCATTGAACCAGCTAACTAGGAAACCAATATGATCAGAAGAGAAGGAGAGTCTTAGCTATATGGTACAAGCAGCAATTATGTTTATCTTTACTGGTACAGACAGTATCCTATAGACAACCTCTGTATTTATTGAGGAAAGGCGCTTGATCATACAGCAGATAGAAGCATATACCAGACCATCAGTTTCAGTCGACTACATCTCAATTGTCCACTGAACTCACTATTAACTCTGTCAAATTCAGTTCACTATTACTGTGAGTGCATCTATCTCAGTCATTAGGAGTGCGACCCCAGTGATACAAAATGCATGAGAAGCTTTACAAAAGCTCACACACTGTTATTGCTTCGAACAACAGCAACCAAATGAGAATCAAACCATAGAAATATCTTTTGTAAACCACAGAATCTATCCATGAAAGGATATAGTAACACCTGTGAACAATAAGTTGTAAAGCTGGAGGTGTTTGGAAAGATGAATCTTTGAACAAATCGTTTGAGAGTCATTGAAAAATAGCATTAAATTGAATTATAAGAAAATGACCTTGCATGCATGTAAACCTGTTATTGGAGACCCCCAAAACCAAAATATGAACCTTTCAAATAGCATTGATTATTTTAAAATTCTCATCATATGATTCCTTAGCTATTTTGAATATTATGAGCCTAAACAAGCTGATGAAATACACATAACTGTGAAATGTTATGTAAGCTGGCTAACTTACTTTTACATCTTCCCTTATGAAAATTAACCATGGTTATACTATTTAATAAATAAATAAATAATTACATTTCCATTGTGGTCTGTGCTACTTGCAATGCTTTTCTGTGTTTGGTCACATTGTGTGTATTTGCAGCACATTTCGTTTGAGTATTTGCAGGACATGTGTTTTCAAACTGGTGAAGATTTTTCTTAATTTCTTAATTTGCTGGTGCTTTTTCTATTTGCATGTGTTTTCTTAAGTTGAGAGTTGAGCTCTCTCAGCCACCATACAAATCTGGTCATTGCTATTAGTGCTGTCAAACGATTAACGATTAATCGCATCCAAAATAAAAGTTTTTGTTTGCATAATGTGTGTGTACTGTGTATATTTATTATAAATACACACACATGCATGTACATATTTCAGAAAAATTTTGTTTATATATTACATATATTTATTTATAATATAAATTAAATGAATATAAATATAGACATGTAAATATTTTCAAAATATATACTGTATGTATGTGTATTTACTGTATGTATAGATATTAAATATATACAGAACACACACATATATTATGCAAACAAAAACTCTTTTGTGTGCAATTAATCGCGATTAATCGTTTGACAGCTTTAGTTAAAATCTGTGAATGTGTAGAATGTAAATGCAGGAAGGCATGAAAGACCAGAAGAGGGCGACATACACTTAACATTAACATTTAATGAACTGTTCGGTTATAGAAGTTTGAATAATTTATTTTAAGTAACCAATTTGCAGTTGTAATGATAAGTGAATGTATAGGTGAAACTCGGGGCTGTATTAGCCATTTTTTTTTATTTTTTTTATTAAAAAAATAACCTACATAAAGGCCTACATAAACAACCACCATAATGACAAAGATCATCATTATCATTCATCAATTTAAAACGATTTCTCTTTTTTATAGTTATGGCATATCATAGTTTCATACTTTAGTGTTCATCATCTAAAAGTTTTAATGCAGTGTTCACATCCTCTTACACTGACAGATACAGTAGGTGGAGCCTGTAGGGATCTGATTCTGAAAAATAGTGACTGAAGTTTTGCTACGTTCAGTGCAAACATGACCATCCTTTGTGTTTTGCTTCTGCTATTGATGATTAAAAGTGAGAGTTTAATGATCATTTTATCAAATAATGTTGTTGAGTTTTACTTACTTTTTTACTTACTTTTGTCATTTAGCAGACGCTTTTGTCCAAAGCGACTTACAAATAAGAAAAAGTAACTAAAACTAAAAAGTTACAACTCTATAAATACTATCTACCCACATATTTAAGAAAATAAAGAAATAAAATAAAATTAACACATGCATTTAACAACAACATTTCAATAATAAACATATCAATGAAAAAATTAAATAAAAAGCTACTACTATCCCTTGCCGGTGTCCCTGCCCGGTGGAGTCGCACGTTTCCTCCCTCCGATTTAAGTGCCTTGTTTCTTTGCTGTTGTATACTGCTTTCATTGAAATGCTGTAATATGAATGTTTTGGGTAAGTTTGATAAAGTTTAATGGTTGTTTTGCAGAGGAGACATTTGCACAGTTAATAACACCGCTGGAAAACAAGGCACTTAAATCGGAGGGAGGAAACGTCACTCTCTCCTGTAAATATGATGGAGCTGTTAATAACCTGCACTGGTATCGTCAGTATCCAGGAACCAAACCAGAGTTCCTCGCTTATATCTATCCACATGGAGCCACAAGTGACCCTCTTCCTGATCGTCTCACACCTAAAGTTGATAAAAACAACAATCTTGTGAGCCTGGAGATCTCTGATGCTGAAGTAACAGATTCTGCGCTGTACTACTGTGCACTGTCGCCCACAATGACAGGAAACCCAACTACACTGTGCAAAAATATCCTGAACAATAAAACTCATAAACTATGTGAATGTTTCACAAATATCTTTCAGAAAATATCCAAGAGTAGTTCAGACAGTGCTGGTATGTAGAAAGAAGTAGTAATGCATTAAAGTATTACTACAAAAAAATGCATCTATATATGAATGTAATTGTCAAGTAAAAGTTGAAATCTAATCAACTCACAATACAGTGGTTATTCACTATTTACTATCTATTTCCTCCAGATCCAAAACAGTAATATAAACCTTACCTGTAAAGATACAGATGTTAATATTGAAGTGGGAACCATGTGCAACCTGCTTTAAGTTAAGAAACCATAAAATAACAAATACAGAAACCAGAAAGCACTACAGAATATACTTTAGAAAATGTATATGGTTACAGCACACAGATTTAAATCGTAAAAGTTTTTCTTTTTATAAATATGATAATGACAACCTCTATATAAGAAGCTCCACCTATAAAGTGTTTGAGGTCTACTGCATCACAGAGAAGCAAAAGCAAGAAGAGCATCAGAATGTCAGTTTATTTTTATGACTTCAGTGATTTCAGCAGGAAAGCACAACAGATAAAATGAAACAGTGGCAAAGCGTGGCTATCATTCTGTTCACAAATTTGTGGGGTAAGTGGTACCATTAAATATGTATAGTTTCTAGATTAATTAAATTTTTTAATATTGGAAATCCCTGTGTGTGTTTATAAGTTTGTGCTTTCATTTCATTAGAAAACAAACTTACATTTTTAAAATTCTATTTTAGGATGTGATTCTCTGGACAGTGTTGAACAGAAAACAAGAGTTCAAACTGCTGTTGAAGGTGAAACCGTAACAATCAAATGCACATATTCAACCACTGATTCATTTCCATATCTGTTCTGGTACCAGCAAGAAATAAATGGATACCTTAGATATATGCTGAAGAAATTTCCTGGATCTGGTGAGGTTGATAAACAATTTGAAGAGCGATTTGATGCCAATCTCAACACCTCTACAACATCAGTGCCATTGACAATGAAGGATCTGCGTGTGTCTGACTCTGCTGTGTACTACTGTGCTCTGAGGCCCACTGTGACAGAAACACACTCTACACTCATACAAAAAACCTGCAAATAAATGAGCCCTCAATTAAATCATTCTGTTTAGATTATACAAACATCTACAAATTCAACCATTTCACTTCATATCATAAACCAATTTACCCCATTTTGTTTCTTAAATTAACATTAAATTAGCCTTATAATAAATTATATTTAGACAGGTAATTTTCACGTCAAAACAATTCAGTGACCAATATTCTGTTAAATCATATATATTGAGCTAGAATATAAATATATTGCTAGAAATAAATTTAATATGATCAGAAATACAACTCTCATTTAAGTACTTTTTACACTGTTGAATAATGCAAGTTTAATTGCATTACCCTATTTGAGACCAGAAGAGGGCGATATACACTCAGCATTCATACTTCAGCTCTGTAAATTGCCATTGACAGAGAATAATTATGTAAATAAGTGTTTCATGAGGCACATTACCTTCTTATTTACTGAAAAAAAAAAACAGATTGTGATGTAAAACGCTATATGGCTGTAAATAAATTTAATGAGATTTACTAGGTTCCCTTCCAGGAACTTCGAGCTGCGTCGAAGCGCTAGGGGGAACGCCCACAGCGTGACCGCGCTCTGAACCAGAGTGTAACGTGTCCAATGGAAGGGCGAGACGTCATAGGCGGGTGACGTCACTGACCGGAAAGCATATAAGCACGTGCGGTGGAGCCGGCGTTTGCTTTTTGTCATTCAGCAACCGCTTCTCTGTCTGTGTGTACTGTCTTTGCATGTTGTGAGTCTTATTTAGTGTTGTTTGTCCTGCACAATCCCTTGAATAGGCTCCAGCAATATGTGCAAGCACTGGGGCGATAGCAGATCGCATTCGGGCTGTGTGTTCCTCCCTGCACACATTATATCACTGCTTGGGATACACGCAGTCTGTGTGTGGTCTGCTTGAGAGCAGAGCGCGCAGATTCAGCTCTCGAGGGAGCTGACTGCTCGTTTGTGAGCTTTTTCATTTCTTACGCCTGCTCTCTGAAGGCTCTCTTTGAAAAAGAAAAAGAGAGGAGTGAGTTTCACTAGCCTTGAATGAAGACGGGCGAGCCCGTGTCTTCTTCCTCCTAGACCTGTCTTCCTCCGAGGAGGTGGACGCGTCAATGAAACAGTGTTTGCACAAGCTTATTATGAATGAGAACGGCGCGCAGTCAGCTCAAAAAAAGGAGAAAGGGGGCTGATTGTGTTTCTCTCCGCTGTACATCTCGCATTCCCGCCGCTGCTGAGGCACGGCGGCGAGTGTGAGTGCGGGGATCGCAGCGCGCGTTGCCGAGGCGACGCGTGCGTTACGTATTCTCATTCATATCAGAGCGATGCCCCGGGTGGAACAGACGCTCGCGAGCTATCTGTCCACTTGCGTGGCGTTGTCTCTGAAGGCTCGCGGCTGCAGGTCAGGCTGGTGCGTGTCTGCACACCGAAAAAAAAAGAAAGAAAGAGAGTGTTGCAGGCGCACCAAGCTGACTTACCTGCTTAGAGAGCTGGATGAGGGATTGGGGCTCAACTTGATTGAAATATAAGTTGATCTCTGAGCTCCCTAGAAACGCTGTCTGTGGTCGACCCTATCTGACATGAAGGAGAAGATAGGGTTTTCCTCATGGACGCCCCGCTTGCGCCTTCTGGCCTGTTCGGCGACGCCGTCAATTATGTCGTCAACCGGTACCAGGAGGCTCGTAGACAAGCGGCGGCGTTTCAGCGGTTTCTCCCTCACCTGTCTCTAGCTCAGGGGGCTGCTGGGCGGGAGCAGCCCTCGCCGCGTGCCAGCCCCTCTTTAGAGAGGTGCAAAACAGAGCGTGGCTACTCGCACCCCACCGAGGTGGGGCCGTGGCGGCTAACGCTCTGGGTCGGGGACCTCTAAGGCTAAGCCGGATCTGCGGACCGTTCTTAAGTCTAAGGGGGTTCTCGGCCAAGAAGCCTATGGGCGTGGGAGATCAGTCTGCCAACCCTGCCAGAGTTCCAGGGCGCAGCTGGCTCCAGCGAGCGATGTTCTCAGTTTCTTCCGCCCCGAAGTGTAGCGGAGCTGAGAAGCTCGCCACCCCTGCGGGGGTCTCTAGAGCTTCTGGTTCGGCCGTCTCCTGCCGGTCCTCCGCTTCAGGGCTCCGAGCCAGCAGCTCTAGGCACGCCAGAGGCCAGTCTCGAGAGACTGGTTCCCTTAGGAGACCATCGGGCAGCGTGGGAACTACTGCCGATGTGTCTCTTTGGGTCCTGCCTTGCAGGGTCTGGTTCTTCAGCTTGGTCTTCCTAGGAATGACGCGGGTCTGAGGACCGTCGTTCATTAGGAGGCTGAGGCTGAGGCAGTCCTGGTGCTGTGCCCAGGACTTACGAGGGCAGACCCCTCTGGGGTAGATCGGGTGTCCGTCTCCCCCAGCGCCCTCGGGAGAACAGTCTGCCAACCCTGCCAGAGTTCCAGGGCGCAGCTGGCTCCAGCGAGCGGTGTTCTCAGTTTCTTCCGCCCCGAAGTGTAGCGGAGCTGAGAAGCTCGCCACCCCTGCGGGGGTCCCTAGAGCTCCTGGTTCGGCCGTCTCCTGCCGGTCCTCCGCTTCAGGGCACCGTGCCAGCAGCTCTGGGTACATCAGAGGCCAGTCTTGAGAGACTGGTTCCCTTAGTAGACCATTTAGGCAGCGTGGAAACTACTGCCAAATGGATCTCAATGGGTCCTGCGTACTGTAGATAAAGGCCTTTTGTATTCAGTTTGGCGCTCCGCCACCGCCTTTCAACGGGGTGATTCCCACGTGCGTGGGCCCCCAGCAGGCTCTGATCATGGAACAGGAAGTAGACACTCTCTTGGGGAAGGAGGCCATCGAGGTGGTCCTTCCTCACAGAAGAGAGTCCGGGTTCTACAGCCGGTACTTCATTGTTCCAAGGAAGGATGGTAGATCTGCGTCAGTTGAACCGCTCAGTCGGTGACTGAAGTTCAGGGTGCTTACACTCATCAGCCGTGTCTCAGACCAAGTCCGAGGACTGGTTTGTCACGATGGATCTAAGGACGCATATTTCACGTCTCCATCCTTCCCTCTCACGGGAAGTCCCTCAGGTTTGCTTTTAGGGGCAAAGCTTACCGATCTCGGGTTCTTCCCGTTGGCCCTGCACTCGTACCCCGCATTTTTACATCAACGATTGGTTGATTCTAGCTCGATCAGAGCAGGTGGCGACTCGGCATCGAGATGTCGTTCTCGCGCACATGAAGGGGTTGAGACTGAACGCCAAGAAAGTGTGATTTCTCCAGTATAGAGAACCACTTATCTAGGCGTGGTGTGGGATTCGACCACGATGCAGGCACGTATGTCTCCCGCTCGGAGCGAGTCGATTCTCACCTCAGTCAAGAGAGTGAAAGAGGGCCAGTCACTCACTGTCAGGCAGTTTCAGAAACTGCTGGGGCTCATGGCAGCTGCGTCCAACGTGATTACTTTTGGCCTCCTGTACATGAGACCCCTACAGTGGTGGCTCAAGACCAAGGGGTTCTCCCCGAGGGGAAACCCGCTTCGCATGATCAAGGTCACGCGGCGATGCCTACGTGCCTTAGACATGTGGAGCCAAGCTTGGTTCTTGTCTCAGGGCCCGGTGCTGGGAGCCTCTTGTCGCCGCGTAATGCTAGCGACGGACGCATCCCTCACCGGTTGGGGAGCGGTCATGAGTGGCCACCCTGCCCGCGGTCTGTGGAGCGGTCGCCATCTAACGTGGCATATCAATTGTTTGGAAATGTTGGCCGTGTTTCGTGCACTCAAGCACTTTCTCCCGGACCTAAGAGATCACCATGTGTTGGTGCGCACCGACAGCACAGCGGTGGTCTCTTACATCAACCACCAGGGAGGTCTGCGTTCGCGCCCCTTGTACAAGCTGGCGCACCAGATCCTTGTGTGGTCCCAGGGCAAACTTCGCTCGCTCAGAGCCATCGATATCCCTGGGTATCTTAATGTGGGAGCAGACATCCTGTCGAGGCAGGGGCCGAGGCCCGGGGAATGGATGCTTCACCCCGAGGTGGTGAAGCAGATATGGAGGTTTTTGGCTGTGCGACTCGAGAGTCAGCGCTATGCCCCTCTAGTTCCTCCAGCTCCTTTGGACTGGACGCTTGGTACAGACCTGGCCGAGGCTTCGTCCGTACGGCTTTTCCCCGATTGCTCTGCTCCCGGGAGTTCTGGATGGCAACAGGGATCTGGTGAACAGGTTGGAGACGGGTTCGCCCTATCTCCTCCTGCATTCCCCAGATCTAGCGCTCTCGCTCGTGGAAGCCCGCGTGTGCGGTTCTTCCCCCTCTGAGTGAGTGCTCGCTGTTGCAGCGCACGTTGCCGAGGCGACGCGCGCATTACGTGTGGAAGTTCTGGCCTCTGAGGGGGCGCAGCTCATAGCTTCCGGTCTCTCAACCGAGGTTGCTGAGACCATCTTCCAATCCAGAGCTCCCTCTACGAGGAAACTATGCCCTGAAGTGAAAATATTTCACTTCTTGGTGCGGAGACCGCCACCTTGACCCAGTTAACTGCCCGTTTGGTACAGTGCTGCAGGTCCCGCAGGCCTGTTTCTCCGCAGGGGTAACTCACTCCACCCTGAAGGTTACGTGGCGGCTTTATCGGCCTACCATGCCCTTCTCGGTGGCCTTACAGTGGGTCGACACCCCCTGGTTACATGTTTCCTCCACGGTGCGCTGAGGCTGAGGCCTCCTGTACGACGTGTCCCTACGGGGACCTGGCTGTGGTCTCTTAAGAGAGTGGGGATTTGTAGGCCCTTCATGGCCCCTTCTTATCTCGTCTTTGCCCCTGGTCTGGCCAAAGCGTTTTTCTACCCTCGAGCGGTTTATTTCCTAGATCCCCTCTTCTATACCACGGCCTGTCGTGCTGCAGGCCCTCAGTCCTCCTCCCTTTCGGGAGCCTGACCAGCGAAAGCATAACTGTGTGTGTCCAGTGCGAGCACTGGACGCATACGTCCACAGAGCTGCCCTGTGGATAAGGACGGACCAATTGCTAGTTTGCTTCGGTCCTCCTAAGCGGGGTCTGCCTGCTTCTAGGCAGACCCTTAGCAGGTGGATTGTGGATACTATTTCCTTGGCCTATGAATCTTCAGGCATCCCTTCGCCTCTGGGGCTTAAGGCCCATTCAACTAGGAGTATGGCGGCCTCCAAGGCCTTTCTGGCAGGGGTTTCGATGCAGGATATCTGCAATGCTGCGGGTTGGTCCACGCCCCTCACCTTTGTTCGGTTCTATCACCCTGATCTTACGGCCACTCCCGGCTCTTCTTTCTCGCCCTCGCTGTGCTCCCAGTGATACACACAGGGCAGGTATTTTGGAAGTCTGGAGGCGTGGGCATCTCGTTCCCCTAGCGCTTCGACGCAGCTCGAAGTTCCTGGAAGGGAACGTCTCGGTTACGTATGTAACCCCGGTTCCCTGAAGGGAACGAGACGCTGCGTCTCGAAGCCATACTTCCTGTATCCCTGCGGGCGGTTGCTTCATTCCTGGAAGCAAACGCCGGCTCCACCGCACGTGCTTATATGCTTTCCGGTCAGTGACGTCACCCGCCTATGACGTCTCGCCCTTCCATTGGACACGTTACACTCTGGTTCAGAGCGCGGTCACGCTGTGGGCGTTCCCCCTAGCGCTTCGACGCAGCGTCTCGTTCCCTTCAGGGAACCGGGGTTACATACGTAACCGAGACGTTTGTTTCATATTTTGAAGTGAAGTGAAGTGACATACTGCCAAGTATGGTGACCCATACTCGGAATTCGTGCTCTGCATTTAACCCATCCAACGTGCACACACACAGCAGTGAACACACACACACACAGCAGTGAACACACACACACACACACCGTGAACATACACCCGGAGCAGTGGGCAGCCATTTATGCTGCGGTGCCCGGGGAGCAGTTGGGGGTTTGGTGCCTTGCTCAAGGGCACCTCAGTCGTGGTATTGAGGGAGAGCACTGGACATTCACTCCCCCCACCTACAATCCCTGCCGGCCCGAGACTCGAACCCGCAACCTTTGGATTACGAGTCCGACTCTCTAACCATTAGGCCACAACTTCCCCAAATTCCCAGTGTTCTCATTCTGTGCAGTTATAAGGAGGAGCCTGTGGAGGGTTGAGTAAAAGCAAAAGTGATCATTTAAACTTCTCACAGTGCAAACATGATGATCCATTGTGCTCTTCTTCTGCTATTGCTCATAAAAAGTAAGTAAGGTTTTCTTATGACATTTAGACATTTGTATAAATAGACCCATTTTGTTTAAACGCTATAATGTTAATGATATAATTCAGTTTAATGAAATAAGTGTTATGTTTTCCAGGTGACACACTGGCACAGTCAATAACACCACAGAGATACAAGGCACTTGCATCTGTGGGACATAAAGTCACTCTGTCCTGCAAATATGAAGGAACTATAAATAACCTGCACTGGTATCGTCAATATCCCAGATCCAACCCACAGTTCCTGGCTTGGATTTACCCACAAGGTTCCACAAGCAACCCACTTCCTCCTCGTATTACCCCAAAAGTGGACAAAAATCTTGTGAGCCTGGAGATCTCTGATGCTGAAGTAACAGATTCTGCGCTGTACTACTGTGCACTGATGCCCACAATGACAGGAAACACATGTACGCTCTACAAAAACCTCCTGAACAATAAATCATGTCTCTCTCATTTCTTGAAATCAGTCTCTACTTTACAAATATGAGATGAATTTCAGTATTGATTACATTTTAGTTTGTTTACTCATATTTATAACATTAAAGTTAAACAAGACTACATTATATACCTACATAAATAATTGCATGATTTATGAGAATTACAGCAAATAATTACATATATTCTGAGCTCATATTGTTCTGCCGTTTACTATTTTATTCTACTTTTGTAATTACTTTAGATATTTCACAACACAGTAAACCTACAGTATAACACAAATCCTGTGATTTTCAGTGACTAGAATACATCAAAACGTAACGCTGCAAAGGTTTGTTTACACACCATATTTGAGTGGACCTTAAATTTCTCAAATGTGAGTTATATTTCTACTGGAGGAGGTGGAGCTCTAATGACACATATTGTGATCTTGTTAAACCAAATTCAGATCCTGTTGCAGAGCTCATTAAAGCTGAATTAGTGAACACAGACAATGGTACGCCATTCTGTTATTCTGCTACTTGGATTTGCATGTAAATATTTCATTTTGTTGCATTATCTTCATATTCTATGCAACCATAATGTGAGGAATTTTTATTAAGGTGGTATTCATATCATTGAATAAATCACTGATCACACTTCACTCTAAACATACACATTCATAAAAGTTGATTTATATTTGCAGGTACTGTATATGGAAATGAAATCAGACCAAGTAAAACTGAGGAGTTTGCTGATGAGGGTTCTAGTGTTATATTATCCTGCAGTTATTCGTCTGCACGGTCTTTATTCTGGTACCGTCACTATCCCGGATCAGCTCCTGAATTCCTTGTAACCCTTACATATCGTGCAACAGGAGCTAAGTCTGATGTAGATCCTAGATTCACTAGTTAGTATTCATAGTTTGTATTCAAAGTGAACGGCATCATGTGACAGCGAACAGGAAGTTCCTGGGTGTCTTTATGACCGTCAGTGTCTCACACACAGTGCAGAATATTCAAAGGCTCAAGAAAGAACTTAACTGATCTTATTCAACATGGACAGATGCTTTCTACTCATTCTTATTATGGGAGCAGGTACATTAATTATTCCGAAAACGAATAAACAGTGGAGATTGGAAAATCTAAATCTCCACAATGTTTTAACAATATCATTTTAGTCTTTTTTTCTGTTTGTGTTGTGTGTTTGGTTTATATTCTGCCTTTTTATATTCTGTTCACAGGTTTGGCATCTGGGGACAGTATTGAGCCAGATAAAGAGAAAAATGTTATCACAAAAGAAAGAGAAGCTGTCAAGCTGAGCTGCTCATATAGTACAACCAGCAATAATGTTCGTCTTTACTGGTACAGACAGTATCCTAATGGAGAACTTATGTTTTTAGCATATAAAGGTGCTCGATCACTGAGTGCTGCAGAAACCGCTGATGCTCGCTTTCAGTCGACTACTTCAGATACATCCACTGAACTCACTATTACTGATGTACGTCTGTCAGATTCAGCTCTCTATTATTGTGCACTAAGAGTTGGAGTTGGAGCCCAGTGATACAAAACATGAGACATATCGTACAAAAACCTAAAGCTCTTTTCACTTTGAACTGATCTAGTGAAAACCACAAGCAAAACCACAATCTATCCAGCTCTGAATGTAATAAAGTATGTGGTAACACCTGTGAAGTAGATTATTTAAGGCATAAAAGCAAACCAGAAAGAAAACATAAAAAAATATGTTCAGTTTTAATGTCATGAGTTCCCTACATGAATACAATATTAAATTAATTCATTCAACAAATTCATCTTCTTTTAATTTAAGGTGGTCAGTAAAATATATAAATAAAATAAAAGTCAAATATGATAAATGGCAACCTGTTCTGTTTTTTTTTTTAATGGTAGTTATGTAATTGCACATCCTTGCCACCTTGTGGCAGAATTGTATCCTATTATACATGCAAGCTCCTCCTATATGTGTTTAACCTGTGCAAACATAGAGTCACACACACAGTAAAATATAAACTCAGACTGGCTCATAATAATCATAAACTCAGACTGTTAATCGTCATACTATTTTGCTAATATTGCATTTTTTTGTAAAGCTTTTTGTAAACTATGAATCTGGTGGAATTTACTTCTAGCTGCAGTTTTAGGCCTTTATTTCTTATTATCTGTACATTAGATATGTCACTGTTAACTCTCTCCAGTGGTAAAGCTTGTATTTCAGAGTCATAGCATGAGGCGCCACGTAGGATTTAAATCAAACTTCGCTTATCAATACATACATAAAACACGTGCATATACACCTATAAATTACTCACATATACATGTATACTATTGGATGTATTATATTAAAACAGTGTTTTTAAAAGACCAAACTCAATAAACACATTATTAATAAAGCATACGATGTATAGACAAGCAGATGAGTCCAGAATAAGAACCTAACGCGTTTAATTACGCGTAAAGCGTTTTCCTCCCATAAGGAATATGCTTAACCTGGCTTAATGCGTTAAGACTGTTTTTAAAATGCCAAACTCAGTAAACACATTATTAATTAAATCAAACTATGTACAGTATAGTATGATTTATTAATAATGTGTTTATTGAGTTTGGCGGTTGGGGGGGGGGGGGGGGGATAATGTCGCTATAAAGTGGTTGCATATTGACATGAAAAAAATATTTAAAAACGTGTATTGTAGTAGTAAATTTAAACTGGAGAAAGTTTTGAAGCGCTAGGTTAAAACGTCCGATGGTTAAATTACCTTCCAGCCGAAGTTTGTCATCAAAATGATTTGGTTAAATTACCTTCGAGAACTGTCTCAGAAGATGTTCCCATCTTCCATTATGATCATCGACATCCGGCTGTTCAGGAGATGGCGATTTTGTTCTCATGAACAGGTGGAATGGAAACAGTGCTTTATTTACAAATTATTTATGCAATAGTCAATTTTTTGTAAAAGTTAAATTCACAGCTTTAGATGTAAACATAGCTAATGATCACATGTGCCTCACTTTCATTCAGAACAGTAGGCTCTACTACAGACTGTTGCTGTCATATATTATGTTACACAGCAAAATAAATATATTGTCAGAGAAGATGATGAGCTGATGTGCAGGTCAAAATGATCCTCAATAAATTACAATCAGCAGTTATGTTAGACTGTGTGTTGAATTTAAAATCTGTTAGAAATACATACTGTAAATGCAGCACTGGGGGGCAGCATCCCTCAAAAGTACCATCAACTGTGTGGCATGTAAGGATTTAGACCTGCTTGAAGACTTGAAATATCATGAGAAGAGCAGCACAGAGGAAACAGAGAGCTACAGCAAAGACAGAGACACATTCATTAGAAAACACATCAAAACATTCATTTCAACAATGGAAAAACTGATGATTATTATGCTTTTCTTCTCAGCACAGGACTCTGGTAAGAAAGATTACCATTTATCACACTTTACAGATACTATTTTAGTTACTTATTGTATGTAAATTATAAATAGTCTCTATAAATAGAAATCTATTTTCCAGTGTGCTGGGGGAAAGACAGAGTTGAACAGCCTCCAGGAGAAATGACTGCAAATGAAGGAGATCCAGTTACTCTACAGTGCAATTATTCTACCACAACTACAAATGCTTATCTCTTCTGGTACAAACAGCTACCAAATAGATCACCAACATTCATCCTGAGTGAATTTACAGTTGGTAAAGGAACTACTGAAGATGAATTTAAAGAGAGATTTTCTGCAACACTGGACTCAACATTAAGAATAGTGCCACTGATGATCAAGAATCTGCGTGTGTCTGACTCTGCTGTGTACTACTGTGCTCTGAGGCCCACAGTGACTGAAACACACTCAACACTCATACAAAAACAGAGCTAAATAGATAATAGCTTTTGTGCAAGACTCCCTCTGCAGTCAGTTACAACATCTACAGCAACTTTCACACTCAATGTACTTGGAATTAACTTCTAAAGTCAAATCACATGAAACTCAAAGCATCATAACAGTCAAAAGCATTTGAAAATCAGCTCTTTAACTCTTCAGATTTAAATAAATACATGCATAAATTGGAGACCTGAATTTGTGAATAAAAATCTACTTTAAATCTGGAAATAAACAAATCCTTTACACTTTGAAACATTTAAAACAAGATTTATGACACTAATACATAAAACATATTTAATACTCAGAACTAGGTTACTAATCAAATTTGTGACGCCTAGATCAATTCTATTTTGGTCATGTTAAACATTTGTATCACTCTTATTATTATTGGTTCATTAACCAGTCATATTTGTATTTTTCGTAGACAAATCATCTGCTAAATAAATATATTTGCATTTAAATTTATTAATTTAGCAGACACTTTTATCCAAAGTAATTTACAAATGAGGAATACAAGCAATTCATCTTAAGGAGGAAATAAACACAAGAAGTGCTAGTAATGCAAAGTTTCAAACAGCTTCAGAATAGAACAAATGTAATGTAAAATGTAATTTTTACTATTGCAAAAGCTTTCCTCTAACCGATGGCAGAGCAAATAACATGAGAAGCGGCAGGAAGTTCCAGTGTGTTTGAGTGAAACTGCAGAAACTCACAGTAACACAGATCTACAGCTCAGAGCACAGAGAACATTAACACACACCTGATCTGACCAAGTCAACATGGAAAAACACCTGCTTCTGATTTTAATTATGACTTCAGGTACAATATTACTTTTTATTTTTATTACAGTGGTGATGAGGTAGATTGGGTTCATTTTGTGTGACCTTGAATGACAAATTATTTTTGTTTGTTTCATTTAGGTGTGATGACTGCAGACCAGATTAGGCCAAATAAAGAAGCTATTGTCATAAAGGAAGATGAGACTGTGACCCTCAGCTGCTCATATGATACAAGCAGCAGTTATGTTTATCTGTATTGGTACAGACAGTATCCTAGTGGAGAGCTTCACTATTTAATATATAAGTATTCGGGTGGTGGAGGTGGGAGTCCCTCTGATCCTCGCTTTCAGTCGACTACACCACAATCATCCACTGAACTCATTATTACTGGTGCAACTCTGTCAGATTCAGCTCTCTATTATTGTGCTCTAAGAGTAGCAGCCCAGTGATACAAAGTCTATGTGAAGCCGTACAAAAACTCAATTCATTTTTCCCTTTAATGTCAAGCAACATCAAACCCACAATCTAATATTCACACAATATAATTATACTTGTGGGAACACCTGTGTGTGGTTACTGAAAGGGTAACTGAACAGGAAACATATAGTAGAATATTTCTTAGTACATCACAACCATTTTGAAAGATCTGACTAAACATCACATTATCATTATCAATATCTCCTCTGCAAAATCACCATATGATGTCTGCCTGAATCTCTTAAAGAAAGCTTTCCTAAGTCAAACTCTTAATAAATAATAATAAATGTCATTTTACTTCTTATTTATTACGATTAATTGATTCTGACACACTGTTTGTGAATTATGTCAGAATATGACTGAATTTAATTTAAATAGTTCAGATCAGCAAAATATATTCAAACACACCACAAGGAGGCACCATTCCTCAAATTCTTATACAAAACTGAACCTCTTGAAGAATCTCAAACTACAAAGAGAAACAGAGACAACTGTATATAGTAAGAAGAAAACTGTTCTGGAAGGTTCTGTTAAAATATTCTCCCTTTTCAGCTTTAAGCAACAATGGAAAAATGCATGATTACTACTCTTTTCTTAACAGCACTTGAGTTTGGTAAGATCATTATTTATTATTTGCACTTCACTATCTGTGTGAGATACTCAGTTTAAGCACATGATTAATGGCTAAATCTATTTTCCAGTGTGCTGGGGACAAGACAAAGTTGAACAACCTTCAAGACAAATGACTGCAAACGAAGCAGCTCAAGTTACTCTACTGTGCAATTACTCCACCAGTTATTCTAATGCTTATCTCTTCTGGTACAAAGAGCTACCAAACAGATCACCAACATTCATCCTGAGTGAATTTACAGTTGGTAAAGGAACTACTGAAGATGAATTCAAAGACAGATTTTCTGCAACACTGGACTCCACATCAAGAACAGTTCCACTGATGATCAAGAATCTGCTTGTGTCTGACTCTGCTGTGTACTACTGTGCTCTGCAGCCCACAGTGACTGAAACACACTCAACACTCATACAAAAACACTGAGAGCTACCACAATCCACTCCTGTCCTCATAATACACCTACAAAATACCAAATAAAATCAGAAAAAGAAAGAAAAGAATTACAGAGTGAACAGAGTTTCAACCATGAATTTCGTGACAGGATCTTGAAGGCACAGTTCACACAAAAATAATTGTTCTGTCATCATTTACTCACACTAATGTTGTCCTAAACCTGTATGACTTTCTTTCTTCTGCGGAACACAAAAGAAGATATTTTGAAAAATGTTCAGTGTCGGTGACCAATGACTTTCACCACTGACATTGTACAAACAAAAAAAACCTCAAAATATTTTGTTAAAGTCATACAGGAAAAGCATGAGGTGAGTACAAGATTAATTTTTTTTTCATTTTTAGGCAAAATATCCCTTTAACCAATTCAACACAGATTTTAATTTCACAATAAATAGTAATAGACACAATTAAACAAGTAAATAAAGTAATTGCATTTAACTCCCTTCATGTTGCATTTGAAAAATTCTGTTTAATTATTACGATTTTTTAGGTTATGTGTGACAAAATCAATATTCTCTAATAACTTTATCCCACGTTTTTATTTTTTCTGTATTATCAATCTGCACTTTTCCATATATAACTGAGAAATGAGAGAAGATTGAAATATCATTCTATCAAACTTAATATAAATTATTCTAAAATAATATGATATTGAAAACAGAGTAACTAGAGGTGCAGCTGAAGCTGATTGCATAATTCCATATAGAAAAAAACATCCTTTAAATCATCTAAGCATCATTTTAAGAAATGGCTTCAATGTGAACATTAATGTTGTTAATATATCTTAATAAGCTGGTTTTTATTTTTTTTAATACATATTTCTTAAAATTTTTTATTGTCAGTTTGTATAATTTGTTGTTTAATTTTTGGTTGAATTTCGTTGTTATTGTTTTTTCTATTTTGTTTCTTTTTTCCTCTAGTTTTTTGGCCTAATAACATCTGGCAAAGGGAATACCAAAGCCTTTGGGCTAATTTGGGTACATTTACATTCATGAATGTTGATTAATGTACACTGTCCCTTTTTGTGAAATAAATAAAAGTCAAAATAAAAAAATAAAAATTTCAGTCAAGCTATGTGTATTCAGGCTCCTCCTCCAGCTGTTTCTAAATGTGTTCAGTGTAGCAAAGAGAAGCCTCTTGAAGCAACAAGAGGGTTAGAAGTGCTGTTCTACTGTAGATGTGTTCATTCAGTTTAGTTTGATTTAACAGCATGACACACTGGCAAAAATATTTCATGTTTTATCTCTCATATTTCTTGGATAAGTAGATATTTTTTCATAAATTTCAATTTGAGAATGATTTAATTAATTAAATTGCCAAATGTTTTTCTAAATTCCAGGGTGTAAATCTGAGGATGCTGTCCACCAGAATATGAGAGTTCAAACAGCAGATGAAGGTGCAGCTGTAATAATCAACTGTTCATATACAACCACTGATCCAAGCCCAACTCTCTTCTGGTACCAGCAACAAGTGATTCCCAAAGTACATGCTGTCTACTTATGCAAATAATGAGGAAGAGTTCAAGAAAAGATTTAATGCAAGTCTGAACACAATATCAAAATCAGTTCCACTGACAATCCAGGATGTGTGTGTGTCTGACTCTGCTGTGTACTACTGTGCTCTGAAGCCCACAGTGACTGAAACACACTCAACACTCATACAAGAACACAACTGTCTGACAACTAATGTAAAATAAATAAACAATATAGTACTCAAGAATAACATCAACATTAACAAGTCTCTGTTTTTACAGCTTCTTCTAATATGCACACTGAATAAAAAAAATCTTTCAAGTTGTAAATAAAACAAAGATGATTGGCGTTTATTCATAAGAAAATACTATTTCAAGTTATTTTTTTTCTGGAAAGCCGGTTCCTCTTTCTTCCCTAATTGATGAACTTTGTTACAGCTGATAAAACAAATATCAGAACATTATAATATAAAAGTCACTGAAATGCACCCAAAATCCTTCAGGAGGAAACAGTCAGATAATGTGCAGTCAGACTCCTCCTGCAGGTCTTTGCATATGTGACAGTGTTACTACAACTTTATCAAAGAGAGGCTTAAACAAGAGT
The DNA here is from genome assembly GCF_936440315.1 of Barbus barbus. Taxonomy (NCBI): domain Eukaryota; kingdom Metazoa; phylum Chordata; class Actinopteri; order Cypriniformes; family Cyprinidae; genus Barbus; species Barbus barbus. The sequence goes on from NC_136754.1 coordinate 10,250,995, forward strand.
CTATTTCAATAAGATCATTTTATCAAAATGATTATTTTAACAATTATTATGATGGCAAACTGGCAAATAATCATAGTCTTCTTTTTCACATATTACCAGGGTAAGTCAAATTCTATAAGTATAAATTCTAGAATATAATTCTAATATAAATATGAGATCCTCATCAGTGATGTTTTACATTACATTACAGAATGTGATTCTCTGGACAGAGTTGAACAAAATACCAGAGTTCAAACTGTTGTTGAAGGAGAACTGTTTCATTTTTCAATATGAAAGCACTGATATATCACCAATTCTATTGTGGTACCAGCAAAATGTAAATGGAGTTCCAGAATACATGCTGAGCAAATTCGATTATCATGTCATGCAGTTCAAGGAAAGATTTAGCGGAGATCTCAACACAATTTCAAAATAATTTCCACTGATGATCAAGAATCTGCATGTGTCTGACTCTGTGCTCTGCAGTGCTCTGTGCAGTCAACACATGATACAAAATGAAAACTCATAGGTTTTTGCATCAGTTTTTCATGGTAAGTGGGGGAATACTTCAAAGAGTTGTATATTAAACGTTTTACAATTTTATTATAACGTTTTCATGTTTTTACAGAGTGTCGTGGAGAAGAGCGTGTTGATCAGCCATATAAAAACATCACTGAATTTGAAGGGATATCAGTAACGTTACAATGCAAATATAAAACAACTTCATCACAACCAGAATTCTTCACAACCAGATAGCAAATGACTTTCCCAAATACATTCTGTGGAGAAACAAATTTGGAGCAAAAGATAATGGCGCTCAGTTCCAGGAGAGATTTGACTCTGAAGTGTCATCAGATTCAGTTCCTCTGACGATCAAGGATCTGCTTGTGTCTGACTCTGCTGTGTACTACTGTGCTCTGAGGCCCACAGTGACTGAAACACACTAAACATTCACAAAAAAACAGAGAAAGTGTTTGATTACATGATGAATTGCAAATCCACATGCTATTTATATTCTGTTAGTTGTGTTCTCAGAATTTATATGATGTAGTTAGTAAGTAACCATGGGGGATACAATAGGATATGAATAATAGTAATCAAATGACTCAGTGGTGTATCATCACGTGACCCAGCATGTCATGGAGATCTCCCCTATTTAATCCTATGACATCCGGCAAACTGTCTCTATAATCTTAACGCATACGTGCAAGTTGCCTTAATTCAAATACCATTGATTCCGTCTTTAACAACCTTGTAACAAATATTCTGTTGGAGCTGCGCGCAAAGCATCCTCCAGGGGTTGGGTCTGATTAAGTTCATTTATCATCGGAAGTACAATATTCATCTGTTTATTTGGATGCGGAAAACTACGGTAAGCTTCTGGACATATGATGAGTGTGGTTTTCGCTCCATAAAGTCTAGTTGGGATTAACTATATAGGAGGTTGGTGAGTTCTTTCACTCTTAACAGCCGAACATTGTCTTTGGTTACAGACGGATGACTCACTGGCATCCCGCATGACCGGCTGCCCTGACAATAACCCTTGTCTAGTGGAGTTATACTATAACGAGTGTTTTACCTCTGTATAGTCCTTGTATCACATCTGATATTCTATTACACTATAGGTAATATCAGTACTCGGTCCTGTTAAATAAATCAATTAAAAAAAAAAAAATTATAAAAAAAAAAAAATACAACACCCAACGAACACTATTGTTTTGTTAAGTATATTGTGGCACCCAGAGTGTTTTCACTCAGGCATTAGTAATACTGTTGTGGCAGCATGGAACAACTTAGCCTGACATGCACTATGTGCAAGGCTCTTCTACAAGACGATAGACATGACTGCTGCCCATCCTGCTTGGGCTTAGAACATTTGAAGCAGGGCCTCACTCAGGATGCCTGTATGAACTGTAGCACCATGTCATGGGATCAAAGGACTTCCAGGCTAGCTGCAGTAGAGGGCCTCTTGACCTCAGAAACATTACCAAAACAGAGTAAAGGGTTGCCAAAGCGTAAAAAGGTGGAAACAGTGAGCGTTCCTGCTAGTAAGATACGTAAAGAGAATGCTTTAGTCAAAAGAGTAGATGCCTCAGAATTCTCCCATATTAAGTCTTAACTAATTAATCTGCAACCACGTGAGGCACCACTACATGAAGCACTACCACGGAAAATTCTAGCATGAAGATGCTATGTCTATGGCGGCATCTCATAGTCAGTTCAGTGAAAAAGAGGATATTTTATCTGAAATCCACTCTCAGACCTTACATGATGACTTTCAGATCACAGCACTTGGATCAGGGGAAGGAGTAAATATGGACCAGGATGTTGTTAAACAAGTACTACAGGTGGCGCTGGCAAGTTTAAACCTGGACACTGCCCCGACAGTAGCAGCTCTTTCAAGTGATTTTTTCAGAGGGGCAACAAGACCTTCTGTTCTGAGTCTCCATTATCTGAAACTTGTAGGAAAACACTTCCAATAATACCAGGCCAGCTGTTTGGCCCAGCTGCACAGGAAACTCTGGAGCGTAGCGTGCAGATGAACAAGACCAGACAGGAGCTAGGAAACATAAGAAGAGCACCACCATCTCACACTAGGCAAGACTCTAGCGGATAGGGCTGGGTAAAAAATGTCGATTCTCCGATTTTAATCGATCTTCAGTTTAACGCAACGATATCGATTCGGGAAATCCCCGAATCGATTCTTAATGCTCGTGCTTCACGTAAGAGGATATGAATATTCACCTCTTGTCCTGAAGGTGTCACCATCTATAGATATACTTACCTGGCAGGGGAGACACCATGATCAAGAAGGCGGTTCACCCTGTGCACCCTATTATTAATGTAGATGTGTATTTCAATAAAAAACTTAAGTAGGAGAGTTTCAGTTACCAGCATTTATATCAAAATATGGATCCCATGTCTGCAAAACTAATATTTTAAATGAAATATTGATAGCTAATCGATATCGAATCGAATCGAATCTAAACCATAAAAATAAGAATCAAATCGAATCGCAGAATTCGTCACAATATCCAGCCCTACTAGCGGAAGATACCCAGTGCGTTTTCAACCGTTCCCAGCAGGCACACAATGTCATATGACGTTAATATTAGGTTAGATTTAGGTCGCGACGTCAGGTGACCAAAATTCAATGTCAAGCCAACGTCTAATGACAACGTTAATTTGACGTCCAAGACCGACGTTAGTTGACGTTGATATTTGGTTGTTTTTAGGTTGTGTTGTGAAGTAACCAAAATCCAACGTCGAGCCAACATCTTAAGCCAACGTCATATTGACATCAAATACTGATATATAGTCGTCAGGTATATGGCAAGCAAAACCCAAAGTCTCCTAGACGTCATAAAGGCAACGACCACACAACGTCAAATTCTAACATCATTTGATGTTGATCTTCAGTTATTTTTAGGTTGTGGCATTAACTAACCAAAATGCAACATCTGTCCAACGTTGGAGATTGACGTCAATCTGACTACTGGTTTGTTGTTATTCGACCTGCGCATGAGCAAGAGAGATAATGTTGAGTGTAAGCACTACCTCTGGCGGTCAGTAAGAACGAAATAGAACTGATCGAACTGTGACATTGTAATATTGTAGAAATTATTTGGTTTAAATTGATTTAAATAGTTTATGGAAAATATATAAACTAAAATGGGACGCTTTACTAGTATTACTTTGCTATTCACATTACAATTTATTTAAGATATCAGAACAGAATTTTGTTCATGTAACAGCTTTTAAAAAGACATTTTATGCTCTTTATACAATATCAAAATATTAATTAAAAATATTTGAGGTCATATAACTGATTGTTTGATCTAATAACAACATTACTTTCATATAATTTGGTTACAGTAAAATACATCCTTCACTTCAACTGAACACATTTGACTCTCACATTCAGCTCTTTACTATTGTGCTTATTCTCAAATTGCTGCTGTAGTATCAGCCCTCAACGACAGGAAACACAATGGCACTGTACAAAAACCTGACTGTAAAAGGAAACAATGAAAAACAAAAATGTGACCCTTAAATACTGAATTACATGCAGACCACTCTATCATAACCATTTTGCCCATTCAGAGGAGCCACACCTATGAGCCAATCCAAATATATGACTATTGTATGTAGACAAGTGCCTGTGGAAAATATTATGGTAGAAATCACTCATTCATATACATTTAGATATTTTTAACATATTTATTCTGTCTCTCCTTTTGCAAAACATTTAATTGCTGCTGAATACCATGAACAAAAATCAGTCAGCTACATACAAACTGGGCTCAATTAAGAGATGTTTGTGTGTAAAATAGAGCTGCATGATTCTCGATAAATTGAGACTTTTTGTTTTTTTAAATGGAGGTTGAAATTCTATTACAATTCTGAAGAAAACAATATTAGAACAACTAAACAAAATGGAATTTATGAATAAAATAATTCAATGACTCACTCAAGATTTACTTGTTTAATTACTGGATGAATTTCAGACTAATTTTAATTTTGTGGAAAAATGGTTTCCAAAATAAAAAATTTCAAACTTCATCCACAAGGGGTCAGCATCACTCTCTCCATGTATGAGTAGATTATGTCAAAGACTTCTTTGATCATGTGACATCACAAACATTGAAACACTGCGAGATGACAGTTTCTGAGAGCACATATGAGTGAATGTTTGTTTATAGATCAACTATGTTTAGATGGGCTTTGATTTCATTGTGTTTCATAGCATATTATGATGGTAAGCACTTCTGTATACTATTTACTTACATTAAAGTTAATAAATGTTTAAGTTTACTTTGATAATAATTCATGTTAATGACTTACTCTTTTCTGTTTTTCCAGTGTCTTCGGGACAGGACAGGGTTGAACAGTCTTCAAGAGAAATGACTGAAAGTGAAGGAGATCAAGCTATTTTAATGTGTAATTATACTACTACTTCTACAAGTCCGGACCTCTTTTGGTACAAACAGCTACCAAACAGATCTCCAACATTCATTCTGAATCAATATACCACTGAACCTGATATTATAAAGAAATACTCTGCAACATTGAACTCCTCACCAAGAACATTTCCACTGACGATCAAGAACCTACATGTGTCTGACTCTGCTGTGTACTACTGTGCTCTGAGGCCCACAGTGACTGAAACACACTCAACACTCATACAAAAACAGAGGAAGTCCTCAATTACATGACATGCAAATCATCATGATACTGACTTCTGTACCACAACAATAGCATGCATAAAATAACAAAAGTTAGCATTTTTAATTATTTAGAGTTGTGCAAAATAAATTTCATTCCACTCATCACTATACATTTCAGTCTTACATAAGGTGCCGAAAAATTATCGTCAATCTTCTGTGAACCTGCATAAAAATTATGCCAGGCCAACTCTCACAAGTCAAGCATACATCAGAACTAGTGTAAATTGAAAACTATTTGAGCTTTATTAAAATTATTTGTACTGATTTATTGTGTTGGCTATATGTTGTTCCTTTGTGCAGTGGCTCAGGAGATGAGTCTTTGAGTCTGTATACATGTCAACAAGCTGAAAAAAATAAAACCAAAGTTTTTTGAGATAATGTAATCTTGTTAAAGCTGTTTTCATAAAATTGGTATCGAAAAAAGTATCGTTCAGGAACCGGAATCGAACTCAAGATATCGGTATCGATATCGAACATTTTTGAACGATACTCAGCCCTACTCCTGATTATCAGTCATATCAGTCATATAAGTGCTATAATAAAGTGCTGTATGATGAATTAATCCAGGTCGTATTTTGTTTGTTGTGTTATGAGGATTTATCATATAACAGAGTTAGTAAGTAACCACTAGAGGGTGCTGTATGCACTATAGGATGTGAATAGTAATTAAATGACACACTGGTGTATGAAACGGATCGAGACAGATCTGATGTGATCTCTCTCAAAGAGCTCTCTGGAAGAAGAGGTGGGGTTTAAAGCACTGATAAATTATGTGACCTTAAACTTCAAGTCTGTTAGAGAGAGCATAAAAAACACACACAATGATTCTTCATTCTGTCATTCTGCTTTCTGCATTTGTGTGTAAGTATAGAATTGTTGTGCATCTAAGTACTTTGAGAATCAGAATCAGAATCAGAATGAGCTTTATTGGCCAAGTATGTTTACACATACAAGGAATTTGTTGTAGTGACAGAAGCTCCACAGTGCAACAGAAAGACAGTAACAGGACAGGACACAGGTAATAAAACAAAATAACAAGAAATAGCCAATAACCAATGTACAAAGCAGCAAAAAAAAAAAAAAAAATACACAATATATAATATATAATATAGGCGACTATGTATGTACAGGTCAAGTATGTGCAAATTAGAAATGAGAAAAATAAAAATAAAATAAGTGAGTGTGGTGAATGGATAATGAATTAGTTGTGTGTTCCACGTTTATTTATTGAGTGTTCATGAGATGTATTGACTGAGGGAAGAAACTGTTCCTGTGTCTGGTCGTTCTGGTGCTCAGAGCTCTGTAGCGTCGACCAGACGGTAACAGTTCAAAGAGGTTGTGTGCTGGATGTGAGGGGTCCAGAGTGATTTTGCCAGCCCTTTTGCTCACTCTGGATAAGTACAGTTCTTGGAGAGTGGGGAGGGTTATACCAATGACTCGCTCAGCAGTCCGGACTACCCTCCGTAGTCTTCTGAGGTCAGATTTGGTAGCTGAGCTGAACCAGACAGTTATTGAGGTGCAGAGGACGGATTCAGTGATGGCAGAGTAGAACTGTTTCAGTAAGTTCTGTGGCAGGTTGAACTTCCTCAGCTGGCGAAGAAAGTACAACCTCTGCTGGGCCTTCCTGACAATGGAGTCAATGTGAATATCCCACTTCAGGTCCTGAGAGATGGTGGTGCCCAGGAATCTGAATGACTCCACTGCAGTCACAGTGCTGTTCATGATGGTGAGTGGGGGGAGAGCAGGGGGGTTTCTCCTGAAGTCCACTATCATCTCCACAGTTTTGAGCGTGTTAAGCTCCAGGTTGTTGAGACTGCACCAGACAGCCAGCTCCTTAACCTCCTGTCTGTAAGCAGACTCGTCATCGTCCTGGATGAGGCCGATCAGTGTGGTGTCGTCTGCAAACTTCAGGAGCTTGACAGAGGGGTCTTTAGATGTGCAGTCAATGGTGTAGAGGGAGAAGAGCAGTGGGGAGAGAACGCAGCCCTGAGGAGCTCCAGTGCTGATGGTTCGGGTGCTGGATGTGAATTTGCCAAGCTTTACCAACTGCTGTCTGTCAGGAAGCTGTTGATCCACTGGCAGACGGAGGTGGGGACGGAGAGCTGAGTTAGTTTATTTTGAAGGGTTTCCGGGATAATGGTGTTAAAAGCAGAGCTGAAGTTCACAAACAGGATCCTCACATAAGTCCCTGGTCTGTCCAGATGCTGCAGGATGAAGTGCAGTCCCATATTGACAGCATCATCCACAGACCTGTTTGCTCTGTAGGCAAACTACAGGGGGTCCAGTAAGGGTCCAGTGATGTCCTTCAGATGAGCCAAAACCAGTCTTTCAAATGATTTCATGGCTACAGACGTTAGGGCCACAGGTCTGTAGTCATTAAGTCCAGTAATTTTGTGTTTCTTTGGGACGGGGATGATGGTGGAGCGTTTGAAGCATGAGGGGACTTCACACAGCTCCAGTGATCTATTGAAGATCTGTGTGAAGATGGGGGCTAGCTGATCAGCACAGATTTTTAGGCAGGCTGGTGACACACCATCTGGACCAGGTGCTTTCCTTCTTTTGTTCTTCCTGAAGACCTGGCACACATCATCTTCGCTGATTTGAATTGTAGGTGTGGGGGAGAGAGGGGTTGCTGGAGGTGTGAATGGTTGTGTGGAGGGGTGTTCTGGGCGGGTGTGGGGTGATCGTTCAAAACGACAAAAGAACTTGTTTAAGTCGTCTGCCAGGTGTTGATTCTCCAGAGTGCTGGGGGGTGGTGTTTTGTAGCTGGTGATGTCCTTCAATCCTAACCACACTGAAGCAGGATCACTGGAAGAGAATTTGTTCCTGAGCTTGTCAGAATAATTCCTCTTTGCCACTCTGATCTCCTTTTCCAGTGTGTAGAGAGCGGAGATTCGACAAATGGATGCTAGGTAACGCCGTTCTAAATCCGTGCTGACGAAGTTTCACGAGCGCGCCGGCTCGCTTTCCCCGTCTGCGCCTCCTCCTGTAGCGTTTGACCAGAGCTATATGGCTCCGCCAACTACAATGTCCAGCAAAACGTCCGAAAAATCAAAAACCAGTAGAAGATTTTGTGGTGTGTTCTGCCGAATGTTCAGCAGATCATCCCTGGTAAAACTGATCTTATTTGAAAAACAAAAAACAGGAAAAAAAAACTAAAACAATACGAACACTGAGGAGCAACGCACAATAGGCTCCTTGCACATAGCAACCTGACGTCATATCCGCAACGGGTAAATACGGCCCACTCTTTTCCTGTTTGGCGAAATATGGCGGCGCCCGCGGCGTAAACAGCGGAAAATGAGCCTTAAAAAAGATAGAGTTTTTTTCCAGAGGCAACAGAGAAAATATCATGAACATTGTTGTGTTCCCACATGCACGTCATCATCTAAATTCAACGGCGTTTTAAGTTACCATGGATTTCCCAGCGATGTTGAACTCAGAAAGCGGTGGCTGGTGAATATTCGTCGTGATGAGTTCATTGTCACAGGACACAGCAAAGTCTGTAGTTTGCACTTCACACCGGAGCAGATCATTCAGCCGAAAACACCGGAGGGGAAAAGGCAACTAAAGAAAGGAGCTGTCCCGGTATTGTTCCAGTGGAATGATTACTCCATCCCATCACCAAGACTGAGCGTTTGGGACAGAGTAAGCAAACTTCAGCCTGAGCTGGCATCAGCAGAAGATGGGCAACATATGGACTGCACTCCTGCTGCTGATCATGACTATTCATCTGTCCCAGAACCCGCTTTCATTGACTCGTTAATCGACGAAAACACGAATTTAAAAGAAGAAAATGACTCATTAAAGAAAGCGATACAGGAGCTGAAAATTAGCTGTAAATTTGGATTACAAAGATTCGCCCACTCTGACGACGACATTCGATTCTATACACGGTAAGATGCGAACAAGATACCCCTGACATTAGTAATTTGGACCATACGTGACCATACTGTAACGTTGTGTACTCTTTCTGTTCCGTTCCCATAGATTTCCCAGTTACCATAACCTTATGCTGTTTTGGAGATTGGTTGAACCATCGGTGCATAAAATGGTTCGTGCGTCGAGGGCCAAAGCTGCTGAAAAATTGAATGAAGCAATAACATCTGTCCGTCCCACACACACGGTTGGTTTTTGCAGTTGTCATTAATAATAATGTTGTCATTAATGTTGTTGCAGTTGTCATTAATGATAATCATTAATAATAATATTTTTCTGCAAATATAAATATTCTTTAGTTTATTTGATTTATTATGGTGGTTTTTCAAAGCAAACCTTCAAATTAATGTGAGAGATGAAAATGACATCTGACTGCATTTACCTCAACATTCTGATATTAGATTGAGTATTTTCTAACTTGAATCCATATTAATTTATAGATTTGAGTTGGGGGGGTCGTTAGTTTTTGCTGTTTTGCATTATTGCTGTTGTATTTTTAATTATAGACCAACAGCAGTAATGATAATTGCACATCCTTTTATCTATTAGACTAGAGAGGTTACATTAGGTTTAATGATGTTTGTGTGTGTGTTTTCTCACCAGAGACAATCATTGCAACCCATCGATGAGCTAGTCCTTTTCCTAATGTACTTGTCCGTTGGTTTAAAGGAGCAGGACTTGGCAAACCGTTTCAACATTCACATCTCTACTGTAAGCCGCATTATCTGTTCGTGGACCAACTACCTGTACACACTCTTGGGCTCGGTGGCTATCTGGATTGAGCCTGAAGACGTTAAAGCTCGCCTTCCTGATGATTTCAAAGACTTCTCCGATACTCAGATAATTGTTGACTGTACAGAGCTCAAGTGCCAGACGCCATCCTCACCTCTCCTCCAAAGTGAGATGTTTTCGAAGTACAAATCTCACTGTACAATGAAAGGACTTATCGGGATCGCCCCTCATGGTCCAGTGACCTTCATCTCTTCACTCTATGAGGGGTCAATAAGTGATAAAGAACTCTTTAGGCGGTCAGGGTTGGCTGACCTTTTAACTGATGACATGGCCGTGATGGTTGATAAAGGTTTCCTGATCACTGACTGTGTGAAGTGTAAAGTGTACTGTCCACCTTTTCTCAACAAAAAAAGCCAGATGCCAGCACCCAGTGTCCTCCAAACACAGAAAATTGCTCGTGTAAGAGTGCACGTTGAGCGAGTCATCCGAAGGGTAAAGGAGAATAAACTTTTTGATTCTGTTATTCCTTTGTCAATTGCTGGAAGCATTAATGAAATTTTTGCCGTTGCTTGCCTGCTTAGCAATTATCAAAATAAACATCTTGTCACAGCATGGGCCAAGTAGTGCTGACAAGTTTACATTACAGAAACCTACAACTTTTAAATGTAAGTATTATTTATCTCTGAATAAATTCTCATACAGTGACAACAGATGTGATCTCACACAACATTATAAACAATGATTTTTATTGTAAAATGATGCCATATTGTATAAAGTCCATGAATAAATCTGACATTACTTATTCAACTGTTTTTTTGTTTTTGTTTTTTTAAAGCAACAAGCTTGAAGACACATTTTATCCCAGATCATATCATTTATCAATCAGTTCCAGGCGAAATATATATACTGTAGGTGCGAGTGGTAAATGTAACGTAAATGAGAAGTCAAATTCATAGTCCTAATAAAATACATAATGAATCAGATTATGATTTCTTTACCTGCCAATCAGTTGTGATCGTCTCATTGAGAGATACTTTGTCATGTAAATGCTGAAGTAGAAATGATCACACTTCTGCCTGATTGTTTCTTGAACTTCTTTGTCTGAGTGCAGTCGCTGCACAAAGAAATCTTCCTCTGCCCAGACAAAAAGGTCACACCACTGAAGTCCAGTAATTAAAAGCTGGCCTTGTATTTGCCAAAAATAGGCATGGCTTTTCTTTAGTTTAAAAGCACCATTTGACATGTGCAAGTACTTGCAGTCAATGTAACTTTTAGCATTTGGACATTTAATTTCAACCAAACCGTAAGCGGGTGTTGCATTGGGATCATAAACAAGGCCATCCGGTGAGGCCCCTAGCCATGGAGCCTGTGGGTGAACCACAAGTCCACAAGGTGAGTAATTGACATTGTTGTACTGGGCATATTCTTTTGCTGCCTGAAACTCCATTTCTGAACCTCTCCTCATTTCCGCAGTTTGTCTGGTGCCCCTGATAATTCGCTCTGCAAGATGCTCAGCACTACTGTAACCTCTAACATGGGAAACTTCCCTAAACCTTGAGGAGGTTATCCTCATTCGCCGCAGCACGTGCCACTCTGGATCTTTGCTCTGACCCCGTGTCGACAATTCAATTTTGTGAGCCATCTCAATAGATAGCTGCACACTTTGTATATGCAAATGTTCTTCCTCTGTGCATACCCACACACATTCTGTTGGTGACAGCTGATGAGTAATAAGGGGAAGACATGGAGGACCCGGGGCATTCTTATGCAGCTCTGTGCATTGTGTTAGAAGTTTCGGCTGCTGATAGGAGATCACACTACCCCTCTGTACCAGTCCAAATTCAGAATCCACAAGGGGCTTGTCAATGCTCATCCCCATTGTTGTCACCAGGGGCATATCCAGTGGATCTAGGCCGCTGTACACCTCGGCCACACGAAGTACCGACAGGTCAGGAAGAGGGCCAGTCATTCCTCTGTAGAGGGTGCTCCTTTTAATAAAAAATATCATAAAGAGGTACATAATTTGACATAACAATGGGGGAAACAACTCATGAAAATAATTAAGTTAATATTTATTTACCGTAATCCTCCTTTACCCATCCGACCCTGCACAGGCTTAACAACCACCATCTTCCCAACTGGACCTGGTTTTACACCCTGTGAAATTGTGATAAAATACGTGTTAAAATACACTCATAATTTTTAAAATTTATTAAACAGAGGTTCTATTTTGCAGCTACTGGTACATACTATTGCATGACATACATCTATGCAAACTATCCCATATGAACCATGCTTTGCTATGAAACTTACTGCTGTTCGGGGTTTGTGCCATTGTTGCTCGGATTCTGTACAGCTGTGTACAGGAGGAACCACTGGCACACCCAGCTGGGAGAAGTGAGCTGTCTGGAATAATAGGGCAACTGTGTGGTTGCATAGAGCTGTCCCCGCCACACATGAGCATCTGCACCGCACCATAATTACAGGATCTGTGTCCCTGAGGACCATCTGTCGATAGATCAGTCGTAATTACTCTATATGGTCATGTTGGACTTGTGAACTGTTGGCATGAATGTATCCTTCTTAAAAGGTTGTATCACCGATTTCTGGCCCAAAAATAAATCATCACATGAATCAATTGCTACGTCACTCTGTTGATGTTCAAATAAAACAGAGAGCTAGCTCGCTACTCCCTCCCCCTCCCTTCCGTGCAATTGAAACTCTCCTAAATGTGCATCTCGTTGGTTATTGGTTGGAACACTTTGTTTTGCTTTTGAGTGGGTGGTGAACACTTGTTGATAACAAGTGTTTTTGTGTACAGATCTCGGAGCCTAGGCTGCTAGCGGATCGTTAGGAAAGATTAGATGAATGTGATAATTTATGTTTTCTATAAATATATAATATATATATAATATAATAATAATAATAATATAATATATAATATTATATTAAATATTTATATAATATTTTTTTTTAGAAAATCCCTTCTTTTGGGCCAGAAAAAGGGGATTTTGATACAACCTTTAACACAGAAATAGATGTCTTTAAATGGAATTATGAGAAGTGGTGTGCAGCAAGTATGGCATTATATTAAGTCATACATAATGATATTTTGGCATCCAAAGCTGCACACTGTAAACACAATCCCATTCAAACACATCAAAATAAAACGCACAGAAAACAGTAACAGAGACTTGAACAACTTGAGTAGCTTTTGGAAAAGTTAAGCACATGCAAGCCAGCAACAGTGAACAGCTTGAGCAGTTTTTGGAAGTTGAGCACATACAAAGCGATAACGAAGGTCAAAATGTAACATGACCATGTTAAGCACAACACACAACTTGAACTCGAACCTTTTGGAACTGCTGAACTCGGAACTCTGACACAAATTACAAGTGCAGCCCTACATTTACACAATGAGGTTTTTCGTGCTTCTTCATGGATCTGAAGCAGAAAGCCTTTACAGCGACTTCACTTGTGGCCCTGTCTTTGTTTGACACTCACATATTAACACAATAAGAAGTTAGGAACATGCATGAAGGCGTACAGACACAACGTAGACATTTTTCGCCTAATACTAGAAAACAGTACAACATTATAACACGAATATTCTGTCAGACCGGGATTGTTTATTAGCCTAGCCTAATGTAAGCTAGCAAGCTAACGTAAGCCATAAAGTTTGAGATATATAGACTTACCTTCATATCCGTGGATATATGAAGAGGCATACATTTTAAAGCCCTTCTCTAATTTGCTGGTAGGTGATTTGGAGGAGGACTTACAAAGGCGATGTACGTCCGTTATTGTAAGTTTCGGCAACTCTTGTAAACACCTAGTGTAGAATAGCGCCATGTTTAGACCGGAAAAGACGAGGCCGCATTTCCGGTAAGGAAGTAGTTACGTGCAAGGAGCCCATAGCTGCCATCAGCGGCGCCATTTTGTCTCATTTGTGTTTGGAAAAACACCTGCTTCTGAGCAGCCATAATTGAAAATTTCTTCTCAAAATTAAATATATAGCATTTTCTTTATGTTGTATATTGCATTCTATACTGAACATCTAAACTGAATGTAGATTAAATTTTAACACCAGTTCATAGAAGATTTGATCTACTTTTGCAGATGAAGCATATGGAAATGAAATCAAACCAACCAAAACAGAGGAGTTTGCTGACGAGGGTTCAAGTGTTAAATTATTCTGCAGTTATTCATCTGCATATCGTCTTCACTGGTATCGTCAGTATCCCGGATCAGCTCCTCAGTTCATTGTGTTCATCTTAGAGAGTGCAAAACAAGATTCCAGATTCACTGCCAAAGTCACCAAAGACAAAGAAAAATATGTGGATCTGGAGATCTCCTCTGCATCTATATCAGACTCTGCTCTGTACTACTGCGCTCTGGAGCCCACAGTGACAGGAAACATATGAACACTGTACAAAAACCTGACACACAGTATTGCACCTACATCACAATATCCAACCCTCATATCTGCTATGTTAACACAAGGGAACACCCCTCTATTTAGCAAAAAAAATAAAAAATAAAGTTGACACACAAAGATTCACTTTAAGGATACTTCTCCAAGTATTCATAATATTTTATAAAGCAACCATGTTCAAAGAGGTGATAAAATAATAGTTAGATGCATTTGCTTTTTGCCAGGTTGTGAAGCAGATGAGGTTTATATCTTTGAGGTAGTTTGTTGAACCTGACATTGACTGTGTCATTTAAGCTGAGAATGTAAGCACACATACAAATATCCATGAGTATATCCAGTGGGTAAACATCCTTATAACATACAGATAAGTATCATGGGGATCAAGCATTTAAAAATAAAATAAAAATTTGTACACTTTGAAACATTCATGTTTATTTTATTGGTTCATTAATAATTCATCTTTGTATTTTTTTTCAGATTCATCTGTTAAATTAATAAACATATACTGTATATAATTCCTTGCAGCAAAAGCTTTCCTCCAAGCAGTGGCAGAGAAGAAAAGAGATCAGGAGAAGCAGGAGATCACACTGAAGTCAGGAAGTTCTAATGTGTTTGAGTGAAACTGCAGAGACTCACAGTAACACAGATCTACAGCTCAGAGCACAGAGAACATTAACACACACCTGATCTGACCAAGTCAACATGGAAAAACACCTGCTTCTGATTTTAATTATGACTTCAGGTACAATATGGCATTTTTTTTATTAATTACAGTGGTATTCAGACACATTCAAATGGGATAGTTTTGTGTTGCTTGACTCACAAATTATTTTCATTTGCTTTAGGTGTGATGACTGCAGACCAGATTAGACCAAATCAAGAAACTAGTGTCATAAAAAAGGAAGATGAGACTGTGACACTCAGCTGCTCATATGACACAAGCAGCATTTATGTTAGACTTTATTGGTATAGACAGTATCTTAATGAAGAGCTTCACTATTTAATATATAAGGGTGCACGATCAGTTAGTGCAAGTGGGAGCCCCTCTGAACCCCGCTTTCAGTCGACTACATCACACACATCCACTGAACTCACTATTTCTGGTGTAACGCTGTCAGATTCAGCTCTCTATTATTGTGCTCTAAGAGTTGGAGCCCAGTGATACAAAATCTATGTGCAGTCGTACAAAAACTCAAATTAATTTTCCCCTTTGATGCCAAGCCATAACAAACCCACAATCTAAAATTTACACAATTTAATTTAACTTGTGGAAACACCTGTGTGTGGTTACTGAAAATGTAATAAAAAGGAAACACAACATTTCCTGAATTTCAGTTGTACATCACAACTCTTTAAGGAAGTTTCCCACTCCAAGTCAAATTCTTCAAATACTGCAAAATGGTATGTCCCATAAATATCATTTTATTTCTTATTTCTTATGATTAATTGATTCTGACATTAGTTACACTGTTTGCAAATTATTTTAGAATATATTACAGTTGTGTAATTGTACATAATTGTACAAATTGTACATAAAAAAACTGCCCGATCTTCTGATCAACACATTTTACATAAACCCATTGAACGCATGGTCCGCCAAATGCGGTCGACTGTGAGTGACGTCACGTCCCAACACGAACACGCCCCATAGCATAATCCCACCCTTGACACTGATTGACAGGTTTCCGTGTAAGGCATCGGAAATGGATTCCATTTGAGTTTTGGCTGGCTACATACGCGACGCTGAGAAAGTGAAAAAGCAGACGTGGTAATTGAAATTTCTATTTAAATATGACTGGCTCAATACTCGTAAGATATGGGAAACACAGATGCAAACGGACTTTGCATTTCCATTTTAAATTTGGCAGTCACTGTGCGTTTGCTTAAACGAAAATGCAAACGGTAATGCGTGATTTGCATTTGCGTTTGGATTATGTCACATTTTATGCGTCCACAAATTGAAAACGCAATTGCAAATACAATTTGCAATTCCGTTTGAATAATGTCCGGAATATCATTCCATATTGTTCCGTCCTCCACGCCTTGCCAACTCACACCAGATGCGTTTCAGAAGCGAAGCGACAGGATTCGCGAGACCACGTGATTTGCCTGTCAGATGTTGTTTGGTTGCTCATTGTCCTTGTAAAAAAGATTTGTGATGTCATATAACACCGTGTGTTTTTCAAACTCGAGGATGAACCTCTTGTTGTCCATAGCCTCTTGCCAAAGATATGTGACCGTGAAATACAATTGTGAGTCTGCACAGGGTGTTTATTTTGAAATTGACATGACATGACGCTGCACAATCATTTAATCCCGAATTCCACAGACTCAAATTGAAAGACATTTGTTTGTGGTTAGTAAGATGTATGCATAAAATTTATGCAGTACATGGATAATTGTGCGTGCATCTATTAATCATTTTGAGTCTAATATCATCCCATACAGGCACACTGTTGTTCATCTCATAGTTTTGGGGTAAGTAGATTTTCTTCCATTTTAAATTGGGAATCAATTAATGATTGAGTTATTCAAATGGTAAATGGTTTTCTAAATTCTAGGGTGTAAATCTGAGAATACCATCCACCAGAATATGAGACTTCAAATTAAGTTTGAAGGTGCACCTGAAGCTTCAAAATTTGCCACCTCTGGAAGCATGTCTACGAGACACTCTGGTGTTGCAGAAATCTGATAACGTTATGTGTATTGTGTTACTGCTTTAGTTGATAGTTTCTGATTCTATTTCACATTTGTAAATCAGTTTGGATAAAAATGTTACTTAGAAACATAAATGTGTGTATATTATTCTTTTATTATCTGTGTCCTGTCCTGTTGCTGTCTTTCTGTTGCATTGTGGAGCTTCTGTCACTAAAACAAATTCCTTGTATGTGTAAACAAACTTGGCCAATAAAGCTCATTCTGATTCTGATTCTGATAAATTCACCACAGGGAGGCAGCATCCCTCAAGGTGTCTTCAGGGATTCAGGTGGCATGCGAGAGCTTGAAGACTTGAAACATCAAGAGAAGAACAGCGCAGAGGAAACCAAGAGCTAGAGTAAAGACAGAGAGACACAATCATTAGAAGTTAAAATTTCTTTATCTCAGCTATGGAAAAATGGGTGATAATTATGCTTTTTAAAGCTCATGATTTAGGTAAGAAATATCATAATTTTCACTTTATCATTTGTTCATATGTAAAGTATTAATAACTGAATCTACATTCCAGTGTGCTGAGGGCAAGACAGAGTTGAACAGCCTTCAAGAAAAATGACTGCAAATGAAGCAGATCAAGTTACTTTAATGTGTAACTACACTACCAAAGCTACAAATACAGATGTGTATCTCTTCTGGTACAAACAGCTGCCCAACAGATCACCAACATTCATTCTGAATAAAATTCCATTTATTGAAAGAATAACTAAGCCGAATTTTAAGAAGAGATTTTCTGCAAAACTGGATACAACATCAAGAACAGTTCCACTGATGATCCAGGATGTGTGTGTGTCTGACTCTGCTGTGTACTACTGTGCTCTGCAGCCCACAGTGACTGAAACACACTCAACACTCATACAAAAGCATGCAAAATAAATAAAAACTCTTCAACTTAAAACACTATAAACCAAGTTGAAACATTATGAAAAGCTTCACGAATTGAGAATCAGTAATAAACAAATAAAGTGTTATTTTCTGGCAAACCATCAAGAATCAAGTATTTAAAGTTCAAGATTCGATTTGTGAAGTGTAAATCCCTATATTTGCAACACACACACACATAGGCGTAATGGTTTTTATACTGTACAAACCCTACAACAACCCTAAACGTAACCTACTTTGTGCATTTTTACTTTCTCGGAAAAAAAACAAACTCATTCTGTATAATTTATATAGGCCTTTTGAAATTAAGGGGACATGGGGTAATGTCCTCATAAGTCACCTTTTCCTTGCAATACCTATGTCATACCCATGTCATTATACAAATTTGTGTCCTCATATGTCAAAAAACACACGCACGCACGCACTCACACACACACACACACACACACAAGCCTGAAGACACACCTCTTCTGTGAGCACTAAACCAATACATTATAGAATTGGAGCTAGTAAATTAAAATAGTTAATTTTTTATCATGACTTGTATTAAAAAATAAAAAACAAAGATGATGTGTGTGGAGCATGTCATAGTTTGTTGTAGCCACACTGCATCAAGTTCTGTGCTCTTTAAAGGATTCACCCCAAAATAAAAATTCTGTCATAATTTTCTGTCAGATTTGTTCCAAACCTGTATGAGAAGACTTTTTAAAGAATGTTGGTAACCAAACTGTTGATGGTAACATTTTAGTGGTGTTGACTATGTAAATGTAGGTTATTTATGTTGTTTTAAGAAAATGATATGCAAGTCAGCATTGGAAATACAAAGTTCTGGCATGAAAATATGGCGCAGTCCGATAGATCTAACTCAATATGACATAACATCGTCATCACATGTCACAGCCGATTGGTTCTCTTCTGTATTGGTAGCCAATGAGCTCGCTGTTCAACATTCAAGTACTTGCAAGTGTTTGCTGTAGCAGTAGCAGCACACTTCAGAAACCCTCCACTTTCCCCAGCTCCACTTGTATAGATCTGGTACAGGGTGTAGCATCATGTATGCTATGGGGGTTATTCATAGGCTATATGTTATATGTGTAGCAGCAGTATCTCTTACATGCTCACAGCAGCGTGTTGTGGATGTATTGGCAGTAGCAAGTCTTGGTACTTGCTCTGCCACAGCAGCAGCGTAGCAGATCTATTCCGCCAAGACCAAATACATTAACATGTACATTACATACCAGTCCCTCTGAGAGTTGTCATGACAGAACTTTATTTACAGTCTAACAGCCCTATTTTTGGCTATTCTTGACCTTCACACTGACAAACTAACAAGAAAATGTCCAGCTTAATCAAAATGTCTGCTCAGCAAATCTTAAGCCACATATGTTTACTACAGTAATGATATGAATCTCTCTCTCTCTTAATCTAACGAAAACTATGTAATTTCAGATATTGGCCACAGTATGATGGCATAATCTATGATGTTGGTATTTAGTTTTTCTGTCAGTCCAGGATGTGTGTGTGTTTTACTGCTGTTTACTAATGAGCTCTGCAGCCCACTGTAACTGATACACATAAACATACTGACATCCTGTGCAGTTTCCAACATAAGCATTTTTTAAAAATCTATTAAACACACTACACAGTGGGTGAAGCTTAGTGTGAAGCTGGGGGTGTGAGTGAAAACAATTAATCAGATGTCACCGTCTCTCTGAAGACATCATGTTTCTCTTTACCTGGATAATAATCTAATTTTGCATGGATAAGAGATGTGTTATAATACAAAAATGATATTATTATAAAATTGTATTATAATGAAAAATAAAATAAAAATCCATTTGAGGCTTTTCATGTCTTATTTTTATTGTTTGATTGCTTTTATTGCATCGAATCCAATGAGAACAATCGATGGATACAGAGTCAAAGGCTAAAAGAAAATCCATAAACTGCAGCAGTTAGTAAACTGAATGATACTATTAGTGAAAATAAATAAATTAATAAATGTTAAGGAACCCAAATTTACATATGTATAACTGAAATGAATCAATGTGAAATCAATGTGACATTAAAAATTGAATGAAGCAAATTTACATTAAACCCATACAAAAGTAGCTAATAGTTAAAGTTTAAATCTATTATCATGTGTAACACATAGTGAAGGTATAATGTGCCACAAGGTGGCAGTGTTCTCAGACATTTCATTGGAACTGCATTTTAACAGAATTTGTAAATTGTACACTACATTTTTAATATAATGTGAAAAGTGCCAGAAAGTCATGCAGATTTTTGGTGTCTTTTCTTTCATATATCACAACATTAAACATACTATTAAATGAAGGTTCGGAGCTTTCACTGGTTTCACACTCACAGAGATCAGGAGGTTCAGCAGAAAGCATCAGTAACACAGTCAGAGCACAGAGAGCATTAACACAGAGATGATGTGATCATATTCACCATGAACAAGCCCAGTGATACAAAGCATGCAACAAGTGGTGCAAAAACTAAAATTATTATTATTATATTTTTTTTTTACTTTAAAGCTATTTTTATGAAAACCAAATAAAAAACTCAATGTGAGATAACTGCAAACACCTGCATGTGGTTGAGGGAAGACATGTTTTATAAAAGGAATAAAAGGACAAAAAAAGTAAAAAAAAAAAGCTTATAAGGGTTTAGGGTTACAACTGTGTGTTACAGAAATGTACTACAGTTGTGCAACATTTAATTCGTGTTACATTTGCAAAAAACATAAAGCTTCCCCATATTATACATGCATATGTGTTTCATGAAGTTTTGTCTGACACTATCTGACACTAAAATATGACTAATGTTAATTTTAACTTGTGTAACAAAATGTACTGAGCACCCACTTATAATTATTACTACTTAGAATTTATCTGTATCTTAACAATAATGGACAGAAAATTGGTTTCACATACAGTATATAGCAGTAATGAGCCAGGCCCTAAGAAAAACTATTCCAAAAAAATAAAGCTTTTCTTTGCCTTCAAGTGTCAAAAGAGGAGGGACTTAGATCTGACATGATGTAGTTATGTCTGACAGAGACTGTGGTAGAAAATATTCAGTCTGTCTTCTCAGAGTGAACACTTGTACAATAGATCTTCACTCAGTTATTCTGTTTCAACCGGTATGTATATTTATTTGGCTGATTATTTGGTTCATTATTAAAAGAAGAAAATAACAAAACAAATGTACCTCTTCTTTTTCAGTTGCTGTCTTTGGAAATGTCATCAAACCAATCAAAACCAATGTTTTTGCTGAGGAGGGTTCAAGTGTTACATTGTCCTGTAGTTTTACTGACTCTAGCACTAGAGATGATCTACACTGGTACCGTCAGTATGGAAGATCATAACCTGAATTTCTTGTTCTCACCTATGACACAGCAAAAGAAGCTAAGGTGTTTGATGTAGATCCAAGATTCACTGTTAATGTGACAAAAAGGGAACATGTGGATCTGAAGATATCCTCTGCTGCTGTATCAGACTCTGCTCTGTACTACTGTGCTCTGCAGCCCACAGTGACAGAAAACACATCAGCTCTCTACAAAACCCTGTTGCAGTAAGAGACAAGAGAGAAACACTGAGACAGAGATGAAGACAGGGAGAAAGAAGCTGTAAGTGGCAATTATGAACCAATGAAAAAACAACAACATAACCAACAAACAAAAAAACTAACAAACAAAAAAACAGGTAGTACCAAAATCCAAAGGTACACACTGGTCCCTATCCCTATGAAGCTGCTCTTTAACGTCTGTAATTCAGTCAACTGTCAAAACATTTCATACATTTAATACATTTCATATATTCCCCAATTGCAATAAATAGTGCAGGTTGATGTATGCCACAGGATGGCAGTGTTCACACACTTTCACATGGAGATACGGCTGTTCCTTTCCTATAAAAGAGAAATATAGTCATGCTACAAAATTGTTAAAGTGTTATATTGCACAAATGATATAGAAAATATACTTACATAACAGAAAACATATAAATCAAGAAACCACATTTTCTTCAGGTTACGTAACATTTCCATGCTAATGATAAAGAGTAAAAAATTTGTGCCTTTGCAACCTTAATAAATTCAGAAGTTGGATGTATATTGGTGTAATGCATACAGTATATTTAACTGGCTTCTTCATATTGGCACTTTTTGGAATAATAATGTTCTTTTTGAAGAAATACTCCATTGCATACACTCTGTGCTCCATCATCACCATTATCATGGTTTGTGCACAGTGATGAAGCTGAAGTACATCAAAAGTGGTTTAATTAACATGCTTCTGATGTTGTTTTGATGCAGGCTAAACCCCCATGTAAAACGTTTTATATACAATGTTCCCTAAATCACTTGATATCTAACACAGTTAAATGACAGTCATCAACAGCAGAAGGAAGTTCAGAGAGCAGGAAGTTCCTGTCTGTGTGTGTGACTGATCTGCAGTGACTTACAGCTCAGAGCACTGAGAGACTCAACAGAGAACTGAACTGATCTGATTGAACATGGACAGATGCTTTATACTGATTCTCATTGTGGGAACAGGTATATTATTTACTGGGAAAATTACAAAAATATTTGTATGTACATATAAATGTATGATCTTTTAAAATTCTAAAACTCAAAATAATATATTGACATTATTTTGGTTATTTGTATTTTGTAAAACATGCTGTGAAATGTGTTTCCAATATTATTTTGACAACTTTGCTTCGATAAATCAAAAATCAGTTATATATGTGCTTACTGTTGACAGGTTTGGTGGCTGGAGACAACATTGAGCCAGATAAAGTGACAGATAAAATCTCTGAAGAACGAGAAACTGTCAAGCTGAGCTGCTCATATAGTACAAGTAGTGAATATGTTTGGCTTTACTGGTACAGACAGTATCCCAACAGAGAACCACAGTATTTATTACGTAAAGGTGCCCGATCACGTTCTGATACTCATACCTCTGATGGTCGATTTAATTCGGCTACATCTCGTACATCCACTGAACTCACTATTACTGATCTACGTCTGTCAGATTCAGCTCTCTATTATTGTGCTCTGAGAGTAGTAGCTCAGTGATACAAAACACGAAACATGTCGTACAAAAACCTGAAGCTCTTTTCACTTTGAAACTATCTACTGAAACCACAATCAAGTCCACAATCTATCCAGCCCTGGATGTAATAAAATATGTGGTAACACCTGTGTGAGTTTGAATTAGACATAAAAAACTCCCAAAAAGCATTGGCAATGTGTTCAGATATCACATTCTTTGCGGTTCCTTTTATACACAAACACATTCTAAAATATAATTTCTTAATTGCTTGTCTTCATGCAGTAAAACAGGGAGCCAGTAGAGGGAAGTCACTTAAGTGAGATTTGTTGAAAGGGTGTTGAGATTTCAGTCTTTTCCAATATTAGGTCTCCTTCTCTGTTGAGTTCATGGCTCTTTTGACTCTTCAATAGGATCCAGTATTTGATATTATGGTTCAGTCTGTTGGGTTTATTTTCATGGCTTTGGCAGTGAATTCAGAGCGTCTTCTCCCACTGCAAGATACTGCCATGCTCAAATCTAGTCCTCAACAAACCAAAGGCATATACATTATTTATGGTCAAAAGCGTGAGAAAACCCCTTTTAATTGCTAGGCTTTGCTAATCCAGTAATTTTAAATGTATTCATTTAGCAAATGCTTTTACTCAAAGAGTCTATGTAATTTCTGTAATACAACAACCTTTTTTTTTTTTTTTTTTATAATAGTACAGGAAGTAAAAAAAAAAAAAAAAAAAAAGTCAGAAAGGGACTTATTGCATTAAGATTATTTCAGCTTTTGTCTTTGTTTTCATTCAATTATAAAGGGTCTCTCTCAATGTAATTTCAGAAGGTGGCCACTGTGTGGCATAATCTATGATGCTGATTTATGAAGTCCCTGCTATATGTGTATATCCTCTGCAAACAGATTTGCACTGTTAGACTTCAGACTAATATTGCCTGCTGCACATAAACTATGTTAATCTGGCTGAAAAAATTACTTTTACTGGCAGTAGTTCTTGGTAAGTAACAATTCAATTAAATATAACATAATGCATGATCATTACATAATAATATATCTGTGTTTTTTTTCCTGCCAGAGTGCAATACACAGGATTCTGTCAATCAGCCAACAAGCGTTCAAACAGCTTCTGAACATGAGATGGTTAAACTTCACTGCACTTACAGAACCAGTGATTCATACCCTTATTATCTTTACTGGTACCAACATAAAACCAATGGATTCCCAGTTTACATGCTCCATAAACACTCAACCGGATCAAGCAGCAGTGAAAAAGAATTTGAGGAAAGATTTCATGCAGATCTCAACAAATCCTCAAGCTCGGTTTCTCTGTTAATCAAGGATGCAAATGTGTCTGACTCTGCTGTTTACTACTGTGCTCTGCAGCCCTGTGACTGAAACACATAAACATCCTGACAAGAACTAAGAGCTCTGAAACATACAGTTTTAACATGAGCATGTTTTTCACTGCTGTTACAGAATGAAACAGTCTAGCAGTGGGTGGAGTTTATTCACACTGTTGAGAGTGTGAGACAGAGTCAAACAGTACATTTTTTTGCCATCCCTGTCTCTCTGAAGACATCATGTTTCTCTTTAACTGGTTAATAATTCAACTTTGCATTGGTAAGATATATTATTTTAAGTAATATGCTTATAAAAAATACTTTAAAAAATCAATTTAGTGTTGCATATACAGTGTGCATATTTATTTTTTATTTATTTTCTTGTTTTAATAAGTAGGGCCCTTTTCTTTTTCACAGGAAATTCTTTTGGTGACGCAGTACAACCATGGTTTCCAGAAAAACATGGTTCCGAGGGCGAAAATGTGACTCTGTCCTGTAATTACAGTCTCACTAGCGGCACTAGTGTTAATATCCAGTGGTATCGCCAGTATCCTCAAGCAAAACCAGACTTTTTACTTCTTGTCACTGAATATTCAAGCAAAACTGAGCCTGAACTACGTCTATTTTCAGAAGCTAAAAAAGAAATCAAACGTGTGGATCTGGTGATCTTCTCTGCATCTATATCAGACTCTGCTCTGTACTACTGTGCCCTACAGCCCACAGTGACAGGTAACTCAGTAACAATGTACAAAAACCTGATATGCAGAATTGCATCTGTATTACACAAAACAGCTTTAGCAACAAGACAAAAACTGTACCAAAATACTAGTAATATTAATACTGAAGTCATCTGAGGTCTTTTTGAAGACCATCGGGATACAAGTGCCAGTTGTGTTTGGAATAACAGAATGTGAGTCAGCATTGTGAGAGACATGAAAGTAATGCCAGTTTCAGTTACTCTGATGAGGATCAGCATTAAAACACCACTCGTAAATATTAGGAAATATCACACTGCTGCTGAATGCTACAATTGACTGATCAAGTGTAGAGATCAGTCAAGCCTTTATTCACTGTATGTTTCAATAATAGGCTAATCAAAGCCATGAAAGCATGTATATCCTAAGATTACTCATTGTACATGTAGTAATACTCAAGTGATATACTGCAGTTTAATATATACACAATGCTACAGTCTTCTTCCCAGAGGCTCCTCCCAGCAGTCAGATCAAGTGATATGAATTTACTGCTGCTTTAACAGATGCAGAAAGAGGAAGAGGATCACAACATACCTGCATATTTAAGAGTCTGCAATTTCAATTGTATATAATGGCACCCTGGAAATGTACTATTGTGATCATACTTTTATATATCTGGGGTGAGTAGCACTCTTATAACTATGTATATATACTTTAAATATATTTTAAATGAATTGTCCTTATGTGTAATGTGCATATTTAGTCATATTGTTTTAATTCAATTTCAGGTTGTAATTCTCAATCTCAAGACAATGTTGATCAGAATACAAGGATTCAGTCTGCTTTTGAAGGTGATACTGTAACGATCGACTGTACATATCAGACTACTTATGCAGGCCCGACTCTCTTCTGGTACCAGCAGAAAGACAATAAAAATCCAAAGCACATGTTAAATAAATTCTCTACATCTGGAAACAATGAGGAAGAATTCAAGGAGAGATTTCATGCAAATCTCAGCACAACTTCAGTTCCTTTAACAATCAAGAATCTGCATGTGTCTGACTCTGCTGTGTACTACTGTGCTCTGAGGCCCACAGTGACTGAAACACACTCAACACTCATACAAAAACTCTGACAATGCAACATCATTACACAATTCAATTTTATTTATTTTAAAATTTATTTTAATTTGATTAGATTAAATTGTTAATCTATGATTTCATTTTTATGACCTATATATACTCTAGTTTAGGTTTCTTTCACTTAAAAGTTTATATTTGATTTACATGGTCTAATTTCATATTTAGTTACTTTTAAATATGCATTAATTTTCCTTTACTCTTGGTTTCAGTCGATTTCATATTACTCATGCCACTATAATTATATTATCACCATGAACTTGGTTGTTGCAATTTTAAAACCGTTTTGTGAATGTGTAGTGTGCTGAAAGTTGTGAACGACCAGAAGAGGGAGATATACACTCAACATTAACATTTAACGAACTGTTCATCCTTCAAGGAGATAAAATATGAGTTTCTTACTTACATTAATAATTTCTTTTAAGTAAATGAATTTGCAGTTATAATGAATGAAGACTCAAATGTGTAGGTGAAACCCAGGATTTCATGAACCATAAACATGTATTTAAAACAATATAAACAGCAGTAGACCAACATAAACATCCACCATAATGAAAAAGATAATCTTAATGATCAGATGAGCTTGATTTCTTAATTTTTGGCTTTATAATTTTACTTCAGTGTTCATCATTTAAAAGTTTAATATTAATGCTGTATTCTCATCCTGTTATACTGACAGATAGGTGGAGCCTGTGGGGATCTGAAATAGAGCAACTCAACTTTTGCTTTGTACATTGCAAACATGACCATCCTTTGTGTTCTGCTCCTGCTATTGTTGATTAAAAGTAAGACGTTACTGATTCTTGACCTTTAATCCTTTGATCAAATAATGTCTTAAATCTGGAGTTTTATACAGTGTTTGGATGTTTCATTTATTTATTTATTATGCTGTTGAACACTGATTTCATTGTAATGCTGTAATATATTAATATGAATTCTTTGGGTAAGTTAAATAAAAAAAAAAAAATTCATGGTTGTATTGCAGAGGAGACATTTGCGCAGTCAATAACACCGCTGGAAAACAAGACACTTAAATCTGAGGGAGGAAAAGTCACTCTGTCCTGTAAATATGATGGAGCTGATAATAACCTGCACTGGTATCATCAGTATCCAGGAACCAAACCAGAGTTCCTCGCTTATATCTATCCACATGGAGCCACAAGTGACCCTCTTCCTGATCGTCTCACACCTAAAGTTGATAAAAACAACAATCTTGTGAGCCTGGAGATCTCTGATGCTGAAGTAACAGATTCTGCGCTGTACTACTGTGCACTGACGCCCACAATGACAGGAAACTCAACTACACTGTACAAAAACCTCCTGAACAATAAAACTCATAATAAAACTAAAAATAATGTAAATGTTTCAGAAATATATATTTCAGAGAATATCACAGTTCAGACAGTGCTGGTATGTTGAAAGGAAAGGAGTAGTAATGCATCAAAGCATCTAATGAAAAAAGTAAAAGAAATGCATCTATAAATGTATGAATTTATAATATAGATATGAGAAAGAAATAGCCAAGTGATGTAAGAAAACAAAAGGCTCCAACAGAATTTTACTTTTTAGGTAACTCTTTATTTTATGGTCCAATTCTCACTATTAACTAGTTTTGGCTGAACCAACCAGACAGTCCTGGTCCAGCTACTCCTCTCCCTAGTCCATCTTGTCCTCTCCCTGGTCCAACCAGTCCTTTTCCTCGTCCCAACTATTCCTTTCCCTCATCCAATTCTCTCTCCTCCAAACATTTTCTTTCTTTTCTGCTACTCTGTGTTGTTCTGTATTGTTTTGAACAAAACCAATCCAGAGAGTGCATTTTTATTGTGCATGGCCATGTATGGAAAGACTTGGAATTATTAATTAAGATTGGAATCTTAAAATAATTAATAATTAAATAATTAAAATAATTCTTGTTGCAGAAGAAGAGGCTTTACACTATATTTAAAGTTTGGAACGGTCTTCATTTCTGTCATGCTGTGTTTAAGCATTTGTAAAAAAGATAAGAAAGATCCATGCTTTTTGGTATGTGTGAAAAGAACATTTAAGCATTTTAGAAATGTGTTAATTGACTGAATATTGTGTGAAAACAACATGAATTGTGTTAATGGTATGGTCACAACAGATGGATGTTGTGTTAATTGTGTTTAGAGTTTTGAAAATGTGACGACAGGGATGTTAGCAATTGAAAAAATCACTCATTCACATGCACAAAAGCGGTCAATAAACAATCAAGGTACATCATCTTCAGATCATTTACTACAAGGAAGATAAAAAATAGGTGCATGATACCCATTGGTATATCCAGTAACTAAATGTCTTTACAATACAGAGATGACTGGCTAGTTTCAAGCATGTGTTCTAAAACATCTTCAGGCTAATTCTAATTTTGTGAAAAATGGTTTCAAAATTACATTTTTAAAGCTATTTCAAGCTTCATCCACAAGGGGTCAGCATCACTCTCTCCATGTATGAGTAGATGATGTGACATCACAAACATTTAAAGAAGCACTCTGTGAGATGAACACAGTTTCTGAGAGCACAGCTGATTGAATGTTTGCTTATAGATCAACTATGTTTAGATGGGCTTTGATTTCCCTGTGTTTCATAGCATATTATGATGGTAAGCACATCTGTATACTTTAAAAGAAAATGATTTACTGACATTAAGGTTAATAAATGTTTAAGTTTACTTTGCCAATGATTCATGTTAATGACTTACTTTTTTCTATCTGTTTTTCCAGTGTCTTTGGGACAGGACAGGGTTGAACAGTCTTCAGGAGAAATGACTGAAAGTGAAGGAGATCAAGTTATTTTAATGTGTAATTATACTTCTACTTCTACAAGTCCATACCTCTTTTGGTACAAACAGCTACCAAACAGATCACCACCAACATTCATTCTGAATCAATATACCACTGAGCCTGATATTATAAAGAAATATTCTGCAACATTGAACTCCACACCAAGAACATTTCCACTGACGATCAAGAATCTGCTTGTGTCTGACTCTGCTGTGTACTACTGTGCTCTGAGGCCCACAGTGACTGAAACACACTCAACACTCATACAAAAACGAAGAAATACACTTTACAGGGGACTTACATTACCAGGCTCCCTTCAAATCTGTATGCACAGAACATAAAGCTCAACAAAATTGGAATATCCGGCATTCACATAACATTGTTTTCTGATTTAACACATTGTAAACCTACTAGAACTAGATTTGAGCCAGGTTAAGCATTTTTCAAGTTAAACCTGTGTAGTGTAAATGCAGATATCGGATATGGGTCACTTTTAAAATAAGGTGTAAAATTCCAATTTTGGGGCATCCAGACCTGCAGTGTAAATGCGGCTTTGATGTAATCTTTAATTTTAAACTATGTGCAGATGTGAGGGGGGTTTTGGCATCAAAGAGGAGGAGTTTGGAATATAGATCCAAGATGATCTTGTTGCATTTGCTCGACTGTCATAAAGTTCAGTCCTGCTGTAGTCTCACACACACATGTACAATGATACTTAATGTGAATAGTAAATAGTTTTTCTCGATTGTTAAAACTTTATAACCAGGCTTTTGAGCTAAAACGTCACCATAAAGCCATTTTTTCAAAAAGCACACCCATTTCCCTAAACTATAAACACTATTCCCCTGCTTTAACACATGAGTCCATGTGGCACTCACATAGGTCTAAAAGACCCTAAAAATCACATTTAGTTTAATCCGACTACGCCACCCTGGTGGAGCGCCAGGGAAATACTCCCAATAAGGACACAGGTACGTGTACTAAGATAGGCAAAGAAATAAGACAGTGTGAGACGTGAGCGTCAATACAAAAATACACTTTATTATAAACTTTATTTATATAATAAAATTATCTCACCGAGGAAACACACCACAAGATTATTAAAATAATTCTCCAGGGCCAGTCTTTTCCACTGCATAGTACGGCACGGCTTACTTTTGGCGGGTTTTCCACTGTGAACAGTATCTGGTGCTTTTTTTAGTACCACCTTGGCCGAGGTTCCAACTTCCAAATGAGTTGTACCGCTATCAAAACATGACGTGTAAACTCTGCTGATCACTGATTGGCCTGAGAAAATCGTCACTGCCTATGGGTCACCATACTTGGTCGTATGTCACGTCACTTTCACTTAAACATATTATATTTTATTAACAAGCTGCATACCAAATTTAGTCTTTATTTATTTATTTGGTCTTTATCACTGTCTTCCTCCATTAATTGCACCATAATAAAAGTTTTTATATTGCAATGAGAGCAAATGAAATTCAGCGTGTTGCATTCATCTTCTGGGTTCATCTGCTTACCTGTACATACATAGTAGGCCTATGTATTTTTATAAACTTTACCGAATTTGGTCTTTTCATATCACAGTTTTTTTTTTATTGCGATAATAACAAACAAATATTACAAGTATGTATAAAACAAACAAAATACAGTACGTACATAACATTCTAAAATCCTTTCAATAATAAACGAGTTATGGTTTAATAGTTCTTTTTCATATCACTGTCTTCATTCAATAAGCCACCTACATTAAACTTTTCTTTATAATGGTTTTCTATGGGAGGAAAATGCATAATGTGAAAACTTTGAGCGTTGCTTTCATATTCTGGGCACATCTTATACTTGTATATCTAGTTTGAAACATTAATAAGGTGTATACTGAGTTTTGTCTATTAATATTATTGTTATTTGTCTAATAACATTCTGAATTTATTAAGCCACGTTAATTATTTTAATAACTATTTTCTATGGGAGGAAAATACTTAACATGAAACTGTTTATTTCTTTCATGTTCTGGGCTCCTCTGCCTGCAAAGTCCTTTTAGAAAGGCAAATAATATCCACGTAACACGTAGGTGAATATAATATTAGTCATATCAACATTAGTATTGTAAATTTTATCGGAAGTATCGGAATCGGTATCGGCGATACCGGCCCTGTATTTACTCGGTATCGGAGTGTGTCATGTCTGAGAGCAAAGTTTGGTTTTTCAGCAAGATTGAGTTGTTTTGAGTGGAGAGCTTCATTTTGACCTGAATATAGGAAGTTTGGGGAATCAGGATTTATGGATTCGTGATTAGAGTTCCACAAAAGGAGGCATCATTTCAAGAAATGTGTTTAAGCAATCGAGAAAAACTGTAAATGACACAGTGGTGTATAAAACAGGTCTGATGTGATCTTCTCTCAAAGAGCTCTCTGGAAGAGGTGGGGTTTAAAGCATTGATATATGATGTGATCTTCTTAAACTTCAAGTCTGTTAGAGAGAGCAAACACACACAATGATGCTCCATTCTGTCATTCTGCTTTCTGCATTTGCGTGTAAGTATTGAATTGTGAAGCAGATGAAGCAGTTTATATTTTTGGGGTAGTTTGTTGAACCTGACAGCGATGTGCCATTTAAGCTAAGAATGTAAGCACACATACAATGATGACACTAATTATTATAATTATTCTAAACAAATGTCCATATCCAGTGAATAACATGCAGAGGGATAAGTACAGTGGGGATCAAGCATTAAAAAACTATTTATATCTCAAATCTTGATAAAGAATTGTTCAAGGTTTACAAAATAATATCATGTTTACAGCAATTTCAAACTTCATTCACAGCTTCATAAACCTCAAATCGTCAAAACAAACAAGCTCTTCAGTGAGCATTCAACTATTATATTATAATAGCTTATGCAGTGGGGATCTGGAACCTGGAATTCAAAATCTAATTTAAATCCAGAAGTATTTTTGAAACATTCATGTTAATTTTATTTATTCATTAATAATTCATGTTTGTATAAATAAACACATATACTATAATTCATTGCTGCAAAAGCTTTCCTCGAAACAATGGCAGAGAAAAAAACATGAGAAGTGGCAGATGGTATCATCTCACAGAAGTCAGGAAGTTCCAGAGTGTTTGAGTGAAACTGCAGAGACTCACAGTAACACAGATCTACAGCTCAGAGCACAGAGAACATTAACACACACTGATCTATAGTCAACATGGAAAAACACCTGCTTCTGATTTTAATTATGATTTCAGGTATGACTTTTTTATTTATTACAGTGGTATTCAGACACATTTAAATGAAATAGCTTTGTATTACTTAATACAAATTATTTTGTTCATTTTTTTTAGGTGTGATGACTGCAGACCAGATTAGACCAAATCAAGAGACTCGTGTCATAAAGGAAGATGAGACTGTGACCCTCAGCTGCTCATATGACACAAGCAGCAGTTATGTTTATCTGTACTGGTACAGACAGTATCTTAATGAAGAGCTTCGCTATTTGTTATTCAAGCCTGCACGATCAGCTACTATAACTGGGAGCCCCGATGATCCTCGCTTTCAGTCGACTACATCACACACATCCACTGAACTCACTATTACTGGTGTAACTCTGTCAGATTCAGCTCTCTATTATTGTGCTCTAAGAGTTGGAGCCCAGTGATACAAAGTCTATGTGCAGCCGTACAAAAACTCAAATTCATTTTCCCCTTTGATGTCAAGCCATATAATAATAATAATAATAATTCATTACATTTATATAGCGCTTTTCTGCTTTTCTAAGCACTCAAAGCGCTCTACATTGTGAGGGGTAGTGTCTCCTCGTCCACCACCAGTGGACGAGGATGATGAATATCAAACCCACAATCTAAAATTTACACAATTTAATTATACATGTGGAAGCACACCTGTGTGTGGTTACAGAAAATGTAATAAAAAGGAAACAATACTTCCTGAATTACAGTTGTACATCACAACTCTCTTTAAGGAAGTTTCCCACTCCAAGTCAAATTCTTCAAAATAGTATGTCCCATAAATATCATTTTTAAATTTATTCTGATTCATTCTGACATTACACTGTTTGCAAATTATGTTAGAATATATTAGTTAATTTGATAAATTTAGAAAAATATATTTAAACTAACCACAAGAAGGCATCATTCTTCAACTACTTATATGAGGCTGAACATTATGAAAAATCTAAAATGGCAAAGAGAAACAGAGACTATACAGTAAGAAAACACTTATCTTAAAATATTCTCTATTTGAACTTAAAGTGACAATGGCAAAATGGGTGATTATTACTCTTTTCTTCACAGGACATGTGTCACAAGCACTCAGGAACAGGGAAACACGGAGGCGAGGAACTTCTTAAACTCAGAACTTTATTTATATAAAAAAAAATAAAAAAAAAACTCAGGGATCACAGGAGACACAGATGAAGACGATCAAGACCGGACACAGAAGCAGGGAAACACAGGGCTTATAAACAGAGGAGTAAACTAGATAGTTAACACAGGGCTGGGGACTAATGAACTAATTGATGACAAACAAGGACAGGAACAGGAAAACCAAATATGGGCACGAGAGGAGGGGAAACAAGACAGGACTGACAACATGATTTTAGTAAGAACATTTACAATTCACTATTTGATATTTTCTTATAAATGTACTCCATATTTTTATTTGATCTGTATTATCAGTCTGCACTTTTTTCCATATATAATTGAGAAATGAGATATGAACTATCATAAAAAATAATGCTAAATATTGTACAATACTATGATACTACAAAATGTTTCACAAATCCTTTCAGTCAAGCTATGTGTTTTCAGATACTGTGGTATTTTCAGTCTCCTACTCCATGTGTTTGTAAATGTGTTCAGTGTAACTTTAGCAAGAGAGACTGAAGCAACAAGAGAGTTAAAATCCATTCTACTGTCGATGTGTTCATTCAGTTTAGTTCAATTTGATGAAATTATTAAAATGATGACTCAATGGCAAAAATATTTATTTGTTCATCTCATATTTTTGGGGTAAATAGATTTTATTCCATTTTAAATTGGGAATCAATTAATGATTGAGTTATTCAAATGGTAAATGGTTTTCTAAATTCTGTGTAGAATTTAGGGTGTAAATCTGAGAATACCGTCCACCAGAATATGAGACTTCAAACAAAGGTTGAAGGTACATCTGAAACTGCAAAACTTGCCACCTCCGGAAGCATGTCTACGAGACTACTCTGGAGTTGCAGAAATTTGATAATGTTATGTGTATTGTGTTACTGCTTTAGTTGTTTGTTTCTGATTGTATTTCACATTTGTAAATCAATTTGGATAAAAATGTTAGTTAGAAACAAATAAATTCACCACAGGGAGGCAGCATCCTTCAAGGTGTCTTCAGGGATTCAGGCCACTGGCATGTGAGAACATCAAGTGAAGAAGTGGGGCAGTCGTGGCCTAATGGTTAGAGAGTTGGATTCGTAATCCAAAGGTTGCGGGTTCGAGTCTCGGGCTGGCAGGGATTGTAGGGGGGAGTGAATGTCCTGCGCTCTCTCCACCCTCAATATCACGACTGAGGTGCCCTTGAGCAAAGCACCGAATCCCCAACTGCTCCCCGGGCGCTGCAGCATAAATGGCTGCCCACTGCTCCGGGTGTGTGTTCACGGTGTGTGTGTGTGTGTGTTCACTGCTGTGTGTGTGCACGTAGGATGGGTTAAATGCAGAGCACGAATTCCGAGTATGGGTCACCATACTTGGCAGTATGTATGTCACTTCACTTCACTTCACTTCACTTCACTTCACTTCAAGAACAGCACAGAGGAAACCAAGAGCTAGAGTAAAGACAGAGAGACACAATGATTAGAACACAAGCTAAAATATTCTTTTTTTTATCTCAGCAATGGAAAAATGGGTGATAATTACACTTTTCTTCACAGCTCATGATTTATATATGTGAATGATTAATAACTGAATCTACATTCCAGTGTGCTGGGGACAAGACAGAGTTGAACAGCCTTCAAGAAAAATGACTGCACACTACCAAAGCTACAAATACAGATGTGTATCTTTTCTGGTACAAACAGCTGCCAAACAGATCACCAACATTCATTCTGAATAAAATTCCATTTAGTGAAGGAATAACTGAGCCAGATTTTAAGAAGAGATTTTCTGCAAAACTGGATACAACATCAAGAACAGTTCCATTGATGATCCAGGATGTGTGTGTGTCTGACTCTGCTGTGTACTACTGTGCTCTGAGGCCCAGTATGCAAAATCAATAAAAACTCTTCAGCTTTGTTAAAAAAAACTATAAAACAAATTGAAACATTATGAAAAGTTTCACAAATTGAGAATTGGTAATAAACAATAAAGTGTACTTTTCTGGTAAACCGTCAAAAGTCAAGTATTTAAAGTTCAAGATGAACCTGGAGTCATGAAGTTGTGAGGTGCAGTTTTATGACCCTAAATTTTATAACACACACACACACACACACGTTTCACTATCCTTGTAGGGACTTCCATAGGCGTAATGGTTTTTCTACTGTACAGAACGTATATTCTATTGCCCTACACCAACCCTATGTAGTGGGTTAAACAAAAAAAAAAGAATGGATGGATGTGTAAAATGCATTTGTGTATCTAAAAAATACACCCCTTAAAAGGTTATATGTACAGTCAGGTCCATAAATATTGGGACATTGACACAATTCTAACATTTTTGGCTCTATACACCACCACAATGGATTTCAAATGAAACGAACAAGATGTGCTTTAACTGCAGACTGTCAGCTTTAATCTGAGGGTATTTACATCCAAATCAGGTGAACAGTGTAGGAATTACAACAGTTTGCATATGTGCCTCCCACTTGTTAAGGGACCAAAAGTAATGGGACAATTGTCTTCTCAGCTGTTCCATGGCCAGGTGTGTGTTATTCCCTCTTTATCCCAATTACAATGAGCAGATAAAAGGTCCAGAGTTCATTTCAAGTGGGCAATTTGCATTTGGAATCTGTTGCTGTCAACTGTCAAGATGAGATCCAAAGATTGGATTGGATTGGATTGGATTCAATTTATTGTCATTGCACATGTAGGTACAAGGCAACGAAATGCAATAGAGAAGAAGAATACAGCACAACATGAGGAAAGAAAGGAGAAAAAAATAATCCTCACACTATGCTCCTGAACGGGAGTACAGTGTGAGAACAGACAAAAAACCTCAGCATAGAGCACAGTCAATACAGGAACACACAACTTGCAGAGAGTAATCCAGTTCAGACGAACAGCCATCCGGTCTGCAGCCATTACAGCGCTAACACAGACCCGTTATCAGACTGACGGGAAGAAGCGGCAAAGGCGTTGGATGGGGGTAGTGGGAGGTGAATGAATATCTGTATGAGCGTATGAGTGTGTGTATGTGTAAGTTTGTGTGCCTAGAGATCCGCCGCGCTGGCACTCCAAACAAGTTGTCTCAGTCCGCAGATTGTGGTGCGACACAGCAATTGCCATGGAAACGACCTTGGCCAGAACCCAAACGCTCGACAATCACAAGGTGTTTGTTGAGGGGGGAGGGAAGAAAGAGCGTCTCCCTGCAGCATTCATCCGGGGAGTTAGACTCCAGAGCAACCTTGCCAAGCTGTTCTGTTGTTTTGGGAAGCCGAAAAGAGATAAGATTGTTTGGTCTTTGGGCGAACAGCTGCCTTCTAATTTCACAGCTATTCTCATTGTCCATTCTGATCTCCTTGTCCATCAATTTTCCTTTCCAAAGCCGAGAGCTTAGCCGTGATCGAATACATATTGCGGTTAATAGTCTCTGTCTCAGAGCCGACCGCTCTGCCAACTGCTTCAATCATGACGGGCAGCCTTGTGAGGTTTTGGACAGCTGTTCCCGTCTCCTGAATTCTCCGATAACTCAAGGCAAGAAAAGCCTTCACAGTTCTGGAACAACATCCTATGGACAGATGAGACCAAGATCAACTTGTACCAGAGTGATGGGAAGAGAAGAGTATGGAGAAGGAAAGGAACTGCTCATGATCCTAAGCATACCACCTCATCAGTGAAGCATGGTGGTGGTAGTGTCATGGCGTGGGCATGTATGGCTGCCAGTGGAACTGGTTCTCTTGTATTTATTGATGATGTGACTGCTGACAAAAGCAGCAGGATTAATTCTGAAGTGTTTCGGGCAATATTATCTGCTCATATTCAGCCAAATGCTTCAGAACTCACTGGACGGCGCTTCACAGTCCAGATGGACAATGACCCAAAGCATACTGCAAAAGCAACCAAAGAGTTTTTGAAGGGAAAGAAGTGGACTGTTATGCAAAGGCCAAGTCAATCACCTGACCTGAATCCGATTGAGCATGCATTTCACTTGCTGAAGACAAAACTGAAGGGAAAATGCCCCAAGAACAAGCAGGAACTGAAGACGGTTGCAGTAGAGGCCTGGCAGAGCATCACCAGGGATGAAACCCAGCGTCTGGTCATGTCTATGCGTTCCAGACTTCAGGGTGTAATTGACTGCAAAGGATTTGCAACCAAGAATTAAAAAGTGAAAGTTTGATTTATGATTATTATTCTGTCCCATTACTTTTGGTCCCTTAACAAGTGGGAGGCACATATGCAAACTGTTGTAATTCCTACACCGTTCACCTGATTTGGATGTAAATACCATCAAATTAAAGCTGACAGTCTGCAGTTAAAAACATCTTGTTAGTTTCATTTGAAATCCATTGTGGTGGTGTATAGAGCCAAAAATGTTAGAATTGTGTCGATGTGCCAATATTTATGGACCTGACTGTATATGTGTAACAGTAATTTTTCTGAATGTTTAAATTCATTATCCTCTGCATTTTCATTCATCATTATCTTTTTTTTTTTGTGCGTGTGTGTGTGGAAAAGGATATAGTGTTGTTATGTTTGCTGCCTGTAGAGTATTGCAAAGGGCGAGTCAGGATCTATTAAACATTGACAAAGACTGCAGCCAGTGCTCGTGTCTCACATAATCTCTTATTATTATTCTACAGGTGAGCAAAATCTATTCAAAAACTAAGTGCAACTAATGTAATACACTGTATTTCAAAGATGTATGTGTTTATTTTTGTTGGATTACAGAGTAAGACTGTTTTGTTATAATGAGTCATGTATCAGACATAAGAGGGACAAATATGTAAGTGCAATGTGAAATATGATCAAATGAGTTTTTAAAGAGTTTGTAATGTTGTTTGAGTTAAATATGCGTTCGCAACTGGAAGTTATCTAGAGCCAAAATGGCTGTGCATGTACGTGAGCCAAAATGGAGACGTATCTGTAAAACATGAGAATAGCGCATTCATCTGTATGACAGTCTAAAAATGAGACTAATTGTTTTGTGAATATTATGGTGATGTGAATTCCTGGATATTTGATTGAAAACACTGTAAAAGGTGAATGTGTTGTGCTAGATAGTAATGTGTTATACAACTTAAAACAAATAACTTTTGAAAGGCCTTTATTAAGATGTAACTGTCTTTACTGAAATGTGTTGTTTCAAAAAGAAAAGAACAAGTAATTGTTGTTAAGTAAAGTTAAATATGTTAATGATGTTCATGCATTGAAATCAAAGAAATGAGTCAGAATCAATTAAACATTGACAAAGACTGCAGCCAGTGCTCGTGTCTCACATAATCTCTTCTTATTATTCTACAGTGCTGGCAAGTGTTGTACATACAACTTCCCAGACTCGAGGCGGGTAACACCTACACCTAAACTTAGCCCTCACAGGAGACTTTTTGCATTTTTAGATTTTCAAAAAAATTTATTCTGTGTGATTTATAAGCTTGTTTATTAGGTCCCCACCGTGACACAATTCCCAATGAGTCTGTGTGTTTTCAGGTTTAAGTCCCCACCGGTATATAAAAACAAACACACACACACAAGCCTGAAGACACACCTCTTCTGTGAGCACTAAACTAATACATTAGAATTGGAGCACAGAGAACATTAATACACTGATCTGGCATAGTAAACGTGGAAAAATGCATGTTTCTGATTTTATTTCTGACTCCAGGTACAGTGTGACAGTGTGACTTCCTTTATTCATTCTACTGATGTACAGTAGAAAAACTGTAAGTGTAAGAATAAATTTTGTGCAACTTGTCAATTTTTTTTTATTCCTTTGTTTTAGGTGTGATGACTGCAGACCAGATTAGTCCAATAAAAGAAACTAGTGTCATGAAGGAAGAGGACACTGTGACCCTCAGCTGCACATATGATACAACCAGCAGATATGTTAGACTTTACTGGTACAGACAGTATCCTGATGGAGAACCTCAGTATTTAATGTGGAAAGGGGCTCGGGGATGGAGTGATTCTGGGACCCCAGCTGATCGTCGCTTTCAGTCGACTGCATCAGAAACATCCACTGAACTCATTATTTCTGGTGTAACTCTGTCAGATTCAGCTCTCTATTATTGTGCTCTACGAGTTGGAGCCCAGTGATAAAAAGTCTATGTGAAGCCATAAAAAAACCTAGTTTTTCACTTTGATCTCAAGCCACATCAAACCCACAATCTATAATTCAAACAATTAAATTACACTTGTGGAAACATCTGTTGATTCCTCCTGCAGGAGGAGTGCAGGAGGCTCCTCCATCTTTGCATATGTGACAATGTTAGAACAACTTTATTAAAGAGAAGCTGAAACAAGAGTCTACTGTAGATTTCAACAACTTATTTTATTTCAGCATTTATTGTGATGGCAAACTGGCAAAGAATTGTAGTCTTCTTTATCACATATTTCTGGGGTAAGACAAATTCTCTAAGCATAAACAGCTTTAAAAAAATCTAAACATCATCAGTTTTGTTTTGCTTTACAGGATGTGATTCTCTGAACAGTGTTTAACAAAATACAAGAGTTCATACTGCTGTTGAAGGAGCAGGTGTAACAATCAACTGTCAATATGAAACCACTGATATTGCCAATTCTCTCTTGGTACCAGCAAAAATTAAACTGAGTTCCAGAATACATGCTGGACAAACTCATCTATCAGGTCAACAAAAGATTTAGTGGCAATTTTGGCACAACTGTGATCAATCGGGCATCACTGAGGACCACTGCATACCGCTCAGGTTTAAGGAGCTTAATTGTAGGCTTAATTTTTAGTACCATAAAATATTATCAACCTAGACCAAAATGTATGTGACATTTTATGAGCAAACACAAAAAACAATACTTGTATTGTATAGAAAAATATTGAGCATAGACTACAATATGTAAAATATGAGAATATACAGTACAATTTTGAAACAAAAAATAAAATAATGAAAAATAAAGTTGGTTGTAATGTCACTGGGGGGGGGGGGGGGGGGGGGGGGGGCGTGGTAAATTAAGGATTTTAAGGTAAAAATTTTGTGGAAAAACGAATTATTCAAAGCTCTGGTTTTATGTAAAAACTGGAAGGAGTCTTTAATACACATATTTTGGAAGTTGTAATTCTGTATGAGTTAGTGTAAGTATATATTTTTAATTTAGCAAACAAGACTAGTACTGGCTAGGTGTCGGCATGATTGTGACCCAGTGTCGGCTAAGTGTACGATTTTTGTTGGCCCAATTTCATGATTGTGGCCCAATTCCGGTGGTTTTGGCTCAGATTCAGTACCCAGACTCAAGCTAGTACTGGCTAAGTGTTTCATTTTTCATCGGTGTGATTGTGGCCCAATGCCGGTGGTGTCGGCCCAGTTTTAGTACCCAGACTCGGGCCAGTACCGGCTAAGTGTTTAAATTATTGTCAGCGTGATTGTGCCCCAATGCCGGCAGTTTTGGCAGCCGGACTTGGGCCAGTGTATTTGGGCTGATTCTGGGGCGTTCCCATGTCATCCCATGTCCATGCCGAGTCTGGCAGCCGCACCCGGGCCGAGTTATTTCTTCCGGCCTGGGCCATTATTGGGCCAAACCATTTTGGCCACCTGGGAATAGTTTCAGGTGGATATAATTTGCACTTTTAACATCACACAGTGATTTAAAAAATAATATTGAATGATTTAATGATGATAATCAAATTTTATTGCAGGTGTGTTTGCTGACAGCATTGAACCAGCTAACTAGGAAATCAATATGAGAGAAGGAGAGTCTTAGCTATATGGTACAAGCAGCAATTATGTTTATCTTTTACTGGTGCAGACAGTATCCTATAGACAACCTCTGTATTTATTGAGGAAAGGTGCTTGATCATACAGCAGATAGAAGCATATACCAGACCATCAGTTTCAGTCGACTACATCTCAATTGTCCACTGAACTCACTATTAAGAGTGTAACTCTGTCAAATTCAGTTCACTATTACTGTGAGTGCATCTATCGCAGTCATTTAGGAGTGCGAGCCCAGTGATACAAAATGCATGAGAAGCTTTACAAAAGCTCACACAATTGCTTCGAACAACAGCAACCAAATGAGAATCAAACCATAGAAATATATTTTGTAAACCACAGAAACTATAAATGAAAGGATAGTAACACCTGTGAACAATAATAAGTTGTAACGCTGAAGGTGTTTGGAAAGATGAATCTTTGAACGAATCGTTTGAGAGTCATTGAAAAATAGCATCAAATTAAATGCATAATATTATAAGAAAATGACCTGCATGCATGCATGTAAACCTGTTATTGGAGACCCCCAAAACCAAAATATGAACCTTTCAAATAGCATAACTTCAATGTCTACTCTGAAAGGTGAGATTTTTGTTTATTTTAAAATTCTCATCATATGATTCCTTAGCTATTTTGGATATTATGAGCCTAAACAAGCTGATGAAATACACATAACTTTGAAATGTTATGTAAGCTGGCTATCTTACTTTTACAACTTCCCTTATGAAAATACTATTAATAGACTAATACTATTAATAAATAAATACATTTCCATTGTGGTCTGTGCTACTTGCAATGCTTTTCTGTGTTTGGTCACATTGTGTGTATTTGCAGCACATTTCTTTTGAGTATTTGCAGGATATGTGTTTTCAAACTGGTGAAGATTTTTCTTAATTTCTTAATTTGCTGGTGCTTTTTCTATTTGCATGTGTTTTCTTAAGTTGAGAGTTGAGCTCTCTCATACACCATGAGAGAATTCTTCCTTAGTGACTTACATCATAATAAAAATCCTAGTGTTACTTGTATCAAAACATTAGCCAATTTGGTTTTGACAAAAAACTTCTTCAGATATAGAGACGATTTCTTTTTGCAAATCAAGGTTACCGCCATGGGTAGCACCATGGCTCCAAATTATGCAAACTTGTATGTGGGTTTCTTTGAACAGAATTTCATCTTCAATGATTTACAAAACTCTTTTCTCTCAAACATTGTACTTTGGCGTAGGTATATTGATGATATTTTTATGTTATGGTCAGGCACTAAAAATCAGTTGCTACAATTTTATAGTTTCCTCAATACCAGTAATGAACATTTACGCTTTACTATCAATTATGATGAGTTATGTGTTAGTTTTTTGGACATTTGCATTATTAGGGATGGTAAGAAAATTATCACAGATCTTTTTAGAAAACCTACTGATCGAAACACACTTTTGCATGGACAGAGTTACCATCCTACGTTGAAACGTAGCCTGCCTATTGGTCAATTTAATCGGATTTGTCGAATTTGTAGCTCTGAACAGTCATATGTACAACAAAGTACAGATTTGATTAATAGATTTAGGGTGAGGGGTTACAAGGAAGATTGGATACAGTCTGCAGCTGGGAGATTTGAAAATGAAAATCAAGAGACAACACTATATAAAAAACGGTTAAATTCAGAAAATAAAACCATTGTATGTGCTTTTCAATATTCTCCCATCTGTCCAGATATAAAAAAGATTATAGACAAACATTGGTATATTTTAAAATTGGATCCTCTTCTCAGTGGCATCTTTGAGAAAACACCAAGATTTGTCTAATATACGTGATCTCCTTGTAAGAGCTGATGTTAGCTCATCTGTAGAACGACCTTCTCACTTTCTATCTATCCCTTCGGGCAACTATAGCTGTGGTCGTTGTGCCCAATGTAACTTCACTACAAAAAAGTGTTTTTTATCATCCTCATTCAGGAAGGGAGTTTAAAATTAAAGGTGTCATCACATGTACGACCAAAAATATTATTTATATGATAAAATGTCCATGTGGGTTAGCTTATATAGGAAAGACACAACGTGCTTTAAAAACAAGGATTGCAGAACATCGAAGCAATATTCGCACTAATGATCAAAAAACCCTGTAGCGGTACATTTCAACTTAAAAAGACACAACCTTTCTACATTGAGATATATTGGAATTGAACAGGTTAAGGTACCCAGGAGAGGTGGTCATATCAACAAGATTTAAAAAAAAAAAAGAGAAGCGTACTATATTTACACACTCAATACTCTCTCCCCTAAGGGTTTGAATTCAGAACTTGATTTCAACATGTTTCTAGTTGATATGTATGTGTATGTATATGTGCATATATATATATATATATATATATATATGTATATGTACATGTGTATATGTGTATGTATGTGTATATGTATGTGTATATATATGTATACTCTTTGTATTGAAAGGTATTTGTTATTGATATAGCTTCAGTGGAATCCTTATATGTGTGTTATGTGGTTGTGCAATTGTATCACTTTTGGGATAAAGCGGTTGTGGACCGCAAAGAGGATTAGGAAGTGTTTGGTTTGTTTTGCCTTGTTTAGTCTTTTCTGATGTTGTGTTTGTATTTATGGATGTTCTGTTATGATGTGGTCATCCTCTTTTTAATTGTGATATAGCCGCTCACATGATTTATCTTGATTACCAACAGGTGTTATCAATTGGAACTCTGCCTTAAATCTTAATATTTATTGAGAGTCTTGCTTCTGTTTGTATGTGTTTGCTTGATGAAGGTCTTCTGACCGAAACGTCGCTTTTTAAACATTGAAAATAAAGGGAT
This sequence comes from Barbus barbus, assembly GCF_936440315.1. Classification (NCBI taxonomy): domain Eukaryota; kingdom Metazoa; phylum Chordata; class Actinopteri; order Cypriniformes; family Cyprinidae; genus Barbus; species Barbus barbus. Next base: position 10,294,882 of record NC_136754.1, read on the forward strand.
TAACAGTGTGCAGATCTTTTTTCTACTTTTTCTGATCACTTTTTGATCTTGCACCTGATCGAGATACTCTTAGTGTGCGTACCTTCTTCTTTTTTTCAGTTGAGCTCTCTCAGCCACCATATAAATCTGGTTATTGCTATTAGTGCTGTCAAACGATTAATGATTAATCACATCCAAAATAAAAGTTTTTGTTTGCATAATATATGTGTGTACTGTGTATATTTATTATGTATATATAAATACACACACATGCATGGATATATTTCAGAAAAAAAATATGTTTATATATTACATATATTTATTTATAATATAAATCAAATGAATATAAATATATAAATGTAAATGTAAATATTTTCAAAATATATACTGTATGTATGTGTATTTACTGTATGTATAGATATTAAATATAAATCTGAGGGAGAAAAAGTCACTCTATCCTGTAAATATGATGGAGCTGTTAATAACCTGCACTGGTATCGTCAGTATCCAGGACCTAACCCAGAGTTCCTCGCTTATATCTATCCACATGGAGCCACAAGTGACCCTCTTCCTGATCGTCTCACACCTAAAGTTGATAAAAACAACAATCTTGTGAGCCTGGAGATCTCTGATGCTGAAGTAACAGATTCTGCGCTGTACTACTGTGCACTGATGCCCACAATGGCATGAAACTCAACTACACTGTACAAAAACCTCCTGAACAATAAAACTCAAAAATAATGTAAATGTTTCAGAAATATATTTTTCAGAAAACATCCAAGAGTACATCAGACAGTGCTGGTATGTAGAAAGAAGTAGTAATGCATTAAAGTATTACTACAAAAAATGCATCTATATATGGATGTAATTGTCAGGTAAAAGTTGAAATCTAATCAACTCACAATACAGTGGTTATTCACTATTTACTATCTATTTCCTCCAGATCCAAAACAGTAATATAAACCTTACCTGTAAAGATGCAGATGTTAATATTGAAGTGGGAACCATGTGCAACCTGCTTTAAGTCAAGAAACCATAAAATAACAAATACAGAAACCAGAAAGCACTACAGAATATACTTTCGAAAATGTATATGGTTACAGCACACAGATTTAAATCGTAAAAGTTTTTCTTTTTATAAATATGATAATGGCAACCTCTATATAAGAAGCTCCACCTATAAAGTGTTTGAGGTCTACTGCATCACAGAGAAGCAAAAGCAAGAAGAGCATCAGAATTTCAGTTTATTTTTATGACTTCAGTGATTTCAGCAGGAAAGCACAACAGATAAAATGAAACAGTGGCAAAGCGTGGCTATCATTCTGTTCACAATTTTGTGGGGTAAGTGGTACCATTAAATATGTATAGTTTCTAGATTAATTAAAAGTTTTAATAATGAAAATCCCTGCGTGTGTTTGTGCTTTCATTTCATTAGAAAACAAACTTACGTTTTTAAAATTCTATTTTAGGATGTGATTCTCTGGACAGTGTTGAACAGAAAACAAGAGTTCAAACTGCTGTTGAAGGTGAAACCGTAACAATCAAATGCACATATTCAACCACTGATTCATTTCCATATCTGTTCTGGTACCAGCAAGAAATAAATGGATACCTTAGATATATGCTGAAGAAATTTCCTGGATCTGGTGAGGTTGATAAACAATTTGAAGAGAGATTTGATGCCAATCTCAGCACCTCTACAACATCAGTGCCATTGACAATGAAGGATGTGCGTGTGTCTGACTCTGCTGTGTACTTCTGTGCTCTGAGGCCCACTGTGACAGAAACACACTCAACACTCATACAAAAAACCCTGCAAATAAATGAGCCCTCAATTAAATCATTCTGTTTAGATTATACAAACATCTACAAATACAACCATTTCGCTTCATATCATAAACCAATTTACCCCATTTTATTTTTTAACTGACATTAAATTAGCCTTATAATAAATTATATTTAGACAGGTAATTTTCACGTCAAAACAATTCACAGTGACCAATATTCTGTTAAAACATATATATTGAGCTAGAATATAAATATATTGCTAGAAATAAATTTAATATGATCAGAAATACAACTCTCATTTAAGTGCTTTTTACAATGTTGAATAATGCAGGTTTAATTGCATTACCCTATTTGAGACCAGAAGAGGGCGATATACACTCAGCATTCATACTTCAGCTCTGTAAATTGCCATTGACAGAGAATAATTATGTAAATAAGTGTTTCATGAGGCACATTACCTTCTTATTTACTGAAAAAAAAAAACTGATTGTGATGTTAAACGCTATATGGCTGTAAATAAATTGAATAAGATTTAATAGGTTTGTTTCATATTTTAACTCAAATGGTGATCATCAAGAAGTATAATTTCATTGCTGTGTTCTCATTCTGTGCAGTTATAAGGAGGAGCCTGTGGAGGGTTGAGTAAAAGCAAAAGTGATCATTTAAACTTCTCACAGTGCAAACATGATGATCCAATGTGCTCTTCTTCTGCTATTGCTCATAAAAAGTAAGTAAGGTTTTCTTATGACATTTAGACATTTGTATAAATAGACCCATTTTGTTTAAACGTTATAATGTTAATGATATAATTCAGTTTAATTAAATAAGTGTTATGTTTTCCAGGTGACACACTGGCACAGTCAATAACACCACAGAGATACAAGGCACTTGCATCTGTGGGACAAAAAGTCACTCTGTCCTGCAAATATGAAGGAACTATAACTAACCTGCACTGGTATCGTCAATATCCCAGATCCAACCCACAGTTCCTGGCTTGGATTTACCCACAAGGTTCCACAAGCAACCCACTTCCTCCTCGTATTACCCCAAAAGTGGACAAAAATCTTGTGAGCCTGGAGATCTCTGATGCTGAAGTAACAGATTCTGCGCTGTACTACTGTGCACTGACGCCCACAATGACAGGAAACACATGTACGCTCTACAAAAACCTGCTGAACAATAAAACATGTCTCTCTCATTTCGTGAAATCAGTCTCTACTTTACTAATATGAGATGAATTTCAGTATTGATTACATTTTAGTTTGTTTACACATATTTATAACATTAAAGTTAAACAAGACTACATTATATACCTACATAAATAACTGCATGATTTATGAGAATTACAGCAAATAATTACATATATTTTGAGCACATATTTTTCTGCCGTTTACTATTTTATTGTACTTTTGTAATTACTTTAGATATTTCATAACACAGTAAACCTAGAGTATAACACAAATCCTGTGATTTTCAGTGACTAGAATACATCAAAACGTAACGCTGCAAAGGTTTGTTTACACACCATATTTGAGTGGACCTTAAATTTCTCAAATGTGAGTTATATTTCTACTGGAGGAGGTGGAGCTCTAATGACACATATTGTGATCTTGTTAAACCAAATTCAGATCCTGTTGCAGAGCTCATTAAAGCTGAATTAGTGAACACAGACAATGGTACGCCATTCTGTTATTCTGCTACTTGGATTTGCATGTAAATATTTCATTTTGTTGCATTATCTTCATATTCTATGCAACCATAATGTGAGGAATTTTTATTAAGGTGGTATTCATATCATTGAATAAATCACTGATCACACTTCACTCTAAACATACACATTCATAAAAGTTGGTTTACTTTTGCAGGTACTGTGTATGGAAATGAAATCAGACCAAGTAAAACTGAGGAGTTTGCTGATGAGGGTTCTAGTGTTATATTATCCTGCAGTTATTCGTCTGCACAGTATTTATTTAGAATACTTAAACATCTATAAAAATGAGAAGTTACAATACTACACAATATATACTTGAAGTGTTGAGCACGTGTGTAACAGTTTGAGAAATATAGTAGAAAAATAGTACATTAAAAAAAACAACACACATAAATTGGAAAATTTGTTTGAGATCTTTAATAATGTAGAAATAAATTGTTTAAAAAAATGAAGTAAAATAAAGAGTAATATTATTTAAATAATTCATAAAACAAAATGCGCATGTCACCTTTTTGTAAAACAGACCAATGTTCTGGCACAATTTTATTTGTGTTCAAAAATAAAAAAGCATATATCAACATGTTTGTTTATACTGAATTTAAAATGTTATATTTCCAGTATGTAAGGACAGCAAATAATAATGAGCTGCTATGATACGATCAGCGAAAATGTGAGGCTTTATGGTATTATTAATTCCAATGCTTAAGATAACAAAACTCTGACAATATTGTACAAGTATGTAACAACTTACAAAAAGACACTTTACAGTTTTTATAAAATATCCAAACATTAATCACTTAAAAACAATTGAGAAGGTCATAGACCTAATAATAACATAATTGTTTTTAATGTATTTTGATTACAGTAAAATACATCCTATGCTTCAAATGAACCCACTATTAAAGATGTGACTCTCACACCTAGCTCTTTAATATTGTGCTCATTCTCATATAAGCAAATACTGATCATAAATCAGTTTTCTGCTGTAGTTCAACACATTACACCCATTCATAGTGCATGAAAAACAACAGAAAACGTAAATGATTGTAACTGGATCTTTCATCTGTTCTCCAGGAGTGAAATGTAAACAGAGAGGAGGGTCAACACAGATCTGAGAAAATCGAATCAATTCAGACTGCAGAAGAAACGATTCAGTCTTCCAGTGAACACACTGCACTGCACAATGGATATCTTCTCAGTTTTTCTCTTTTACAATCTGGCATGTATGTATATTTATATTTATTATATTTTTAATGATTATTTTAATTAAAACAGATTATATTCAAATTTACCTCTTCTTTTTCAGCTGCTGTCTGTGGAAACACCATCACACCAGACGAAACAGAATATTTTGCAGAGGAGGGTTCAAATGTTACATTATCCTGTAGTTATTCCTCTGCAGATTATCTATACTGGTACCGTCAGTATCCTAGATCTGCTCCTGAATTTCTTGAGCTCATCCTCGATGGTACAACAAACACCAAAATGTCTCATGTAGATTCAAGACTCTCAGTTAAACTCACTAAACAGGAACAAAAGCATGTGGATCTGATCATCTCCTCTGCTGCTGTATCAGACTCTGCTCTGTACTACTGTGCTCTGAGGCCCACAGTCACAGGAAACACACCAGTTCACTACAAAAACCCTTTACCCAGTGAGAAACAGCAAATCTTCATACAGTCTTAAATTGACATTATGACATTCATGAAACAAACAGTACAAGTGCATGGACAGTAAACAAATCAGAGCCTGATCTTTGTCTGTATTCAGAAGCTGCAAAAGAAATCAAACTGATCATCTCCTCAGCTGCTGTATCAGACTCTGCTCTGTACTACTGTGCTCCGCAGCCCATAGCAGGAAACACAACAATAGAAAAATGATTCACAGTATTGCATCTGCATCACACATATTAGACTCCCCGTCTGTAAATTAAATATAGATTAATTTCATTACAAAATCTTACTCTTAAATGTAAATTGTGTATCTAAGTCTTGAACTTTATTATTGAAATCATTATTGACAATGACTTGCAAATGATCAGAGTTAAATCCGAAAACTACTTTGGGTCTTTGTAACATTTGATGAAGCAACTGTGTTCAAAAAGGAGACAATGACAAAATGATATTTAAATCTATTGCCTTTTTTGATAAGGAAAGAGGGGCTTGAAGTATATCTGAGGGTATTTTGCTGAATCTGAGCGATTGTGTCATAAGATCATTCAAGGTCAGACTGTAAGCACACATACTGTACAATGATACTCCATTTAGTTATTCTGCTTTAACATGTAAGTTCCATCATTTTAATGCATTACTTTTATTTTCACAATGAAGTATGTTAATTAATAATATGGTCTTAATTGGCGGGATATAAAAGTGCTCTATAAGTAAATGAGCTACTGACATTTTAACGCTTCAATATCAGTATAGCCATATAATATTAACACCATCTGGGAATAAAACTAACATTTTGCTTTTATTTGCAGGTGCCAGTAATGGAGATACTATTAAACCAGACAAAATGGTTTATGTACACAATTGTAAATACAATGCAAGTACAATCATACATGTTTGTCAAATAAAAATTATTATTTTTTTTTTTCTCTCTTAACTGTGTTATGGTCGTATTGCTTTTGTTTTTTGGTATTTAGTTTTATCTTTGAATTGTAAAGCACATTGGACAATGAACATTGTAGTTATATGGTGGTATATAAATACAAATGACCATGACCATGACCAATAGCTGAATGTTGACATTGGAAACACAGTGTTAAATATTGTTCTGTCATATGCTACTGAATTTTCTCATACAACTCATTCTCAACTCATTGGTAAAATTTCTTTACAATAATATCCTGAAGAGGGCAGTAAACAAACACTACTACTTTAGTTTATGTTTAATCTCTCCTCTCATTTTAAGAACCATCCTATTTCCTTCTGAAACAAATGACTGACTGACTGAATGATTTATCCTTTTCTCCTGTTTCAGTCACACGTAAAAATGATAACTCTTAAGTTGTTGAAGTTGTTCATTCTTGCATCAGTTTATCATGGTAAGAGGGGAATTTGTCATTTTGTAATTACTTAAAACAGTTTTATAACCTTACTATAGGTTACATTTTTACAGTTTATTGCATTTTTAAATGTCTTTACAGAGTGTCGTGGAGAAGACAGTGTTTATCAGCCAGATAACTACATCACTGAATTTGAAGGAAAATCAGTAACATTACAATGCAAATATAAAACAGCTTTATCATCACAACCAGAACTCTTCTGGTACATCCAGAGAGCAAATGACTTTCCCAAATACATGCTGAGGAGAAATAAATATGGAGGAGCAGATAATGATGCTCAGTTCCAGGAGAGATTTGACTCTAAAGTGTCATCAGATTCAGTTCCTCTGACGATCAAGAACCTACATGTGTCTGACTCTGCTGTGTACTACTGTGCTCTGAGGCCCACAGTGACTGAAACACACTCAACACTCATACAAAACAGAGGAAGTCCTCAATTACATGACATGCAAATCATCATGATACTGACTTCTGTACCACAACAATAGCATGCATAAAATAACAAAAGTTAGCATTTTTAATTATTTAGAGTTGTGCAAAATAAATTTCATTCCACTCATCACTATACATTTCAGTTTTACATAAGGTGCCGAAAAATTATCGTCAATCTTCTGTGAACCTGCATAAAAATTATATCACATTTATTCGTAATAAATGTAATGTTTGGTTTTAAAATATGTGCAGATGTGACAACCTTTTGGCATCAAACTAAAAAAAAGATGAAAGAGGAGGAGTTTGGCACATGCATCTGAGATGATCTTGTGGCATTTGCTAGACTGTCACAAAGCTCAGTCCTGCTGCAGTGACACACGCGCACGCAAAATGATACTTCATTCAGTCATTCTGCTCTCTGCCTTGGCATGTAAGTGTATTTGTATGTGTTTTGCATGCATTTGCACTTCAAAAAAGCTCAGATACTTTTATAATATACATATAATATTTTGTCATCAATAATGAATGAACTTATTTAATTGAAAATGTAAACTAATTATGTCCTTAAATAATATACTACTTTTCTGCTGCTACAATTTAGAATCTTATATAATGACAATGCAACATCAAAATTTTATATAATTAAGTAGTACTGTTCAAACTGTATTGTATGTATACAATTTCGAATCACTATGGTAAATCAATTTCAAACACTATTTGAAAAGTTATTCTTTTGCTCTTTTCCAGGGGTGAGTTTTGGAGATGTAATCACAGCAGACAGTACTGAGGAATATGCTGCAGTGGGTTTAAATGTTACTTTATCCTGCAGTTATTCCTCTGCAGAATCACTTCAGTGGTACCGTCAATATCCCAGATCAGCTCCTCAATTTCTTGTGCTTATAATAGAGAGTGTGAAAGAGACTAAGCCATCTGATGTAGATCCCAGGTTCTCTACAAAACTCAGAAAAGAAAAACAAGTTCAAGTTCAAGTTGAGCTTTATTGTCATTCCGCTACATGTGGGGACATGCAGTGGAACGAAATGTCGTGTCTCGCAGGACCACGGTGCTACATAAATACAGACATTACAACAATGAAGTAAAACAAAAACACTATAAACCTATACACTACTAACAGATTTAACTATAAGTATACTATATATAAGTATTTACCCTATACAAACTAAAAGGATAAAAAATACAACTATACGAATGCTTCACATAAATATTACCCTATACAAACTAAAAAATAGAAGATAAAAAATACAAACTATACGAATGCTTCACAAATACTGTACAAGTGCAAAGAGAGACATTTGAGCAACAAAAGAGATCAACCGTGTGGATCTGATCATCTCCTCTGCTGCTGTATCAGACTCTGCTCTGTACTACTGTGCTCAATTGCCAAATCAATTTAGAATATCCTGTAATTCAGGAAACTGTCAAATGTGGCAAATATTAAAACATCAAATGATTCTCATGAGCAATATATGGGGCAGGGTCATGTATGCCACACGATGGCAGTGTTCACACACATTCATATAGAGATTATGCTATTTTTTTATAATATATAAAAATAGGTAGACTATTCAATTATCAAATAAATATTCAAAATAAATAATAATTTTTAATAAATAAATAGCACAAATACCAAATAAATAATACATTTTGATCAGTTACTATTTACATGCTCTTGAGAAATGAGAGGGAATTAGACAGTGAAAAATGCAAAGACAGAAAGCCATGCCTTTATAAAGCAGGAAGTTCCTGAGTGTGTTTCTGACAGATCTGCAGTGACTTACAGCTCAGAGCACTGAGAGACTCAACAGAGAACTGAACTGATCTGATTGAACATGGACAGATGCTTTATACTGATTCTCATTGTGGGAACAGGTACAAACGAAAGTGTACTTACATGAGCACAGTATTATTTTTATTTCTTTATTCATTTTTATTTCTTTATTGTTTTTGTAATAAGTGCTGTGAAATATGCTTGCCATATAATTTTGTTAACATTGCTTTCAAAAATCACTCATTTGTTCTTTTTGTTGACAGGTTTCGTGACTGGAGACAACATTAATCCAGATAAAGGGACAGAAAAAACTTCTAAAGAAGGAGAAACTGTCAAGCTGAGCTGCTCATATAGTACAAATAGTGAATATGTTTGGCTTTATTGGTACAGACAGTATCCCAACAGAGAACCACAATTCTTATTATATAAATATGCACGGTCATCGGGTGATTATGAATACACCTCTGATGATCGGTTTCATTCGGTTACATCACACACATCCACTGAACTCACTATTACTGGTGTAACTCTGTCAGATTCAGCTCTCTATTATTGTGCTCTAAGAGTAGTAGCCCAGTGATACAAAACATGAGACATGTCGTACAAAAACCTGAAGCTCTTTTTACTTTGAAAATATCTAGTAAAAACCACAATCAAAACCACAATCTATACAGCTCTGAATGTAATAAAATATGTGGTAACACCTGTGCAAGTCTGAATTAGGCCTGTTATAAAACAAACTAAAAAAACTAAAAGAAATAAAAATAACAACATGTTCAGGATATCACGTTCCATTTCTGCCTTTTTAATTTCACACAACTTAATTTCTCTCTTACTACATTTTAGTCATTAGAATTTTTCAAGACAATTATATACTAAAACTCATCTATTAAACACACACACATTCAAGCAGTTTCTGACATAAGCATTTTTTTTAATCTTGTTAGAAAATAAAAACAGTCCAGCAGTGGGTGGAGTTTATTCACACTGTTGAGAGTGTGAGACATTGTTCAAACACTTTTTTTGTCTCTCTGAAGACATCATGTTTCTCTTTACCTGGATAATTATCCAACTTTGCGTGGGTAAAAGATATTCATCCAATCAATATGCTAATTATAAAAACAAAACAAAAATTCAATAAACAGCTGAAAAACAAACATAAAAAATAAAAACCATTTAAGGCTTTGTGTAGATCTATATATTAAGATTATTAAAATAAGATTATTAAGATTATATTATAGATCTATATATTAATTTGTCACTTGTTTAACTCCTTTCTTTTCCACAGGAACATCTTTTGCTGATACAATACAACCATTGTCTTCAGAAAAACATGTTGTTGAGGGTACAAATGTGACTCTGTCTTGTAATTACAGCACCAGTACAGGCACTGTTAACTCTCTCCAGTGGTATCGACAGAATGTCGGAGCAAAACCAGAATTCCTACTTATTGTATATGAATATTAAAAAAAATCGGAGCCTGGTCTTCGCCTTTTATTTAAAATTTACAAAAGAAATCAACCGTGTGGATCTGATCATTTCCTCTGCTGCTGTATCAGACTCTGCTCTGTACTATAGCGCTCTGATGCCCAGTCACAGGAAACACAAGAACTTGACACAGATGAGGGTGTACAACCAGTTTCTTTCAATAAATCTACTTGTAAATAGATTATGAGTGTACTTATTTTTTACTTATTATTAACACTATTTATTCAAAGTGTACTCTAGGATGTAAATCACTTAAATATTTACATCCTATAGTCAAAGTCACAACACTCAATAAAGAAAACCATGTGGATATGATCATCTGTGCTGCTCTGAAAGCAATAAAGCTAAAATAAAATAAAATAAAATAAAATATGCGAAGGAAAGAAACAGTATTTTCTTTTTTTCCCTACTTTAAAAATTAAACTTCATTTGTAATGCTTTTGGGTAAACATAGGATTGCGAAATGCACCATATTTCATATTTTAAATCCTCATTACAGGATCATTATCTCCTCCTTTTCTATTTAATAATTAACAGATATCTCTTTTACATATCTGTTGCTCTACCTCTTTCATTGTATATAAAATAACAATAAAAAAATGAGTCCTGAGTAACCGCAGAAACTCAGAGCATCACAATCATCACAACCCAGAGAACAGAAGAGCATCTACAAGACTGATCTTACTTAATAAACATGGGCAGATACTTGGTACTGATTTTAATCATGTAAAATACACTTTGCCAATGCTAAGGAAAACAGTGTAATGTGACTGAATTCAACCCACTTGTGTTTTAAAATGTAACCAAATATTTATTTTCATGTTTGCAGGTGCAATGGGTGCAAATCAGATTGGGCCAAATAAGGGTGCAGATGTCATCAGTACAGAAGGAGAGTCTGTGACACTGAGCTGCTCATATGATACAACAATAATATTTTATCTATTATTATTAATTATTATGTATTTATTATAGTTTTTTGTGTTATAATTAATATACTGTCACAACCATTATGATACATCTCTTATGATACCATATGATACCATAATACTGTAGGGCATTACTATTATAAACTAATGAATATTGTAATTTTGGGGTAAATGGTTTCTAGAATCTGAAGGATCTTTCAAAGAACTCCAATGAATTCTTTCACTTAAAGCACTGTTAACTTTTTAGCCAACAGAAATCTGATGGAACAAATCAAAGTAGATGAAGATGCAAATGCACAGAAGAATCTAATTATGTCCTATGGTAAGCACATTTTTCACTGTAGATAATTAATTGTTCAAACATTTAGGAATCTATTATATAAATAAAACTTTTAAGATTCAGAAATATTTTTCAGGTCACTAATCATTTGTGACAATAACTGTCTATTATCATAATACTCTGTTTAATTCTGCTCTTACACTTCTGTTCTATACTATTTTGGTCATATTACAAATTGTATAATATATCATTGTTAATATTATTGGTTCATTAATTGTTCATGTTTTATATTTTTCTTCAAAATCATCTGCTTAATAAAAAATCTATACTTTTCTGCAGTTGCAAAAGCTTTCCTAACGAATGGCAGAGCATTAACATGAGAAGCGGGAGATGGTATCATCACACAGAAAGCAGGAAGTTCCAGTGTGTTTGAGTGAAACTGCAGAGACTCACAGTAACACAGATCTACAGCTCAGAGCACAGAGAACATTAACACACATCTGATCTATAGTCAACATGGAAAAACACCTGCTTCTGATTTTAATTCTGACTTCAGGTACAACTTTATTTTTATTATGGTGGTATTAATTAGATAATTTGGGAAAATTTGTTTAACTTTGGGTAACAAAATATTTTTGTTTGTTTGATTTAGGTGTGATGACTGCAGACCAGATTATGCCAAATAAAGAAGCAGTTGTCATAAAGGAAGATCAGACTGTGGCCCTCAGCTGCTCATATACAAGCAGTGGTTATGCATATTTGTATTGGTACAGACAGTATCCTAATGAAGAGCTTCAATATTTAATATATTCTTCACAATCAAGTAGTGAACAAAGTGAAAGATTTCATTTAACTACATCAGACACATCAAGTGGACTTAATATTAACGGTGTAACTCTGTCAGATTCAGCTCTCTATTATTGTGCTCTAAGAGTTGAAGCCCAGTGATACAAAGTCTATGTGAAGCCGTACAAAAACTCAAATTAATTTTTCACTTTGATGTCAAGCCACATCAAACCCACAATCTAATATTCACACAATATAATTATACTTGTGGAAACACCTGTGTGTGGTTACTGAGGTAATGAAAAGGAAACAAAATATATCAGAATAATTCTCTATACTTCCTGACAGTACATCACTCTCTTAAAGAAAGTTTTCCAGTGAAAGTCCAATTCTTCATACAGTGCAAACTAACATGTCCAGTGTGTCCTGATTCCTAATTTTAATTCGTATTTATACATTAGTTGCACTGTTTGTGAATTATGTCAGAATGTGTTACAATTGAATTTAATTTAAATTAGTACACAGCTGGGTTCTTGATGGTCAGTCACAACATCCCAAGATGTGTTAGGCTGCCCTTTTTGTTTTCATTCAAACGCAACTCATCATCTTGTGCCTCACATATCGATTGTATCTAAAATGAAACCGGAGGGCTTCAGTAGCAGCAGTAATATATTATTTTAGTAATTATAAACAGGTATGATTTTATAATGCTCTAATATGCAGCCTACTTGTTTTTATTTGTATGATTGAAAGCTGTGTAATTAGTATAACTATACATTGTTATGGATGTGCCAGACACAGAGGTAGGTGTTAACACAGTGACTTTTATTGACAGCTTTGGTGCAGAGCAGAGGATTCGTGTAGCTGGGTGCGTGAGGTGAGGATTCTCAAGTAGTCGTGCGTCTCACGGCAGTTCGTGATATAGTCACGAAAGTTAATCTATTGATTCTTGTTCATGGACACGAATTTCCCCTTTTTTTCGTGTCACTCAGCACGACTTTAAATCTAATGTATTTCAATGGGACGTATTTTTCGTGTCTGCACCACGTTTTTCTTTCGAGAGCACAGTATTATTCATTTTGCCAACTTTAAGGGCTACATTACTCAACATTTAATCAGGAGATTTTAATCCTTGTTTTTATTGCTTTATATTCGGTAGGCTACTCAACATGAATCTATTTATTCGTGTCCATGGGCACAAATTTCCTTCTTTTTTTTCGTGTCACCCAGCACGACTTTCAATCTAATGTATTTCAATGGGACGTATTTTTCGTGCCTGCACCACGTTTTTCTTTCGAGAGCACAGTATTTTTTTTTTGTTTGTTTGTTTTCTCATTTGTTATTCATTTTGCAAACTTTAAGGGCTACATTACCCAATATTTAATCAGGAGATTTTGATCCTTGTTTTTATTGCTTTATAATCGGTAGGCTACTCAACATTGTAGGTACCATCGTCAGTGCTTCCTAACAATCAAAATATATAGTAAATATATTATTCCTGAACGCGACTGCAGAGTTGAGTTACGGCTATCGCTTCTAAATGTTCCTGTTTCTTTTCTGAGAAATACCGGTTTTCCATCGGTTTGGTGTGTCAAATCTAACAGTAACTACATTTCCCAGGAGCCTTATCGACCGTTACTATGGTGATGAGGACAGATAAAACTGAGGACGCGCCGCCGATTCTCTTATATCCTCATCTTTTTTCAACACAAACGCGAAAGTGTGCTTGATAATTCAACAATACTATGTTATGGCCATTAGTTTTATTTGTTTCCAGTATTACCCATGATCATCAGCTTCCGTTGCTATGGAGACGGAGCCAGCCCGCCCTGTAATTGGGTGATTTCTTCAGTGATTTCTCATTGCGCTCAAACCACTTTCCCGGTAAGTTGCAAGGCTCAGAGTCGTACATAACGATCACGTTTTGCTTAAATGCTATAAACAATTGATGCCTTATTTGCCATATTAGATTCACATGATTTACACGTTAGGGCAACGAATTAAAGCCCGTCCAAGGTTTGCTCATTATCAGAAAAAAAACCCTGTGAAATTAGGTTTGCTAAATGGCTAGCCAACTTCAACATAAGCTAACTCTAGTTATCTAGATGATGTCATTTTCTCTCGATCATCGTGGTTCACCCACAACGTCACTGTAATGTGTCAGTAATAACAATATTATCACTTAGTCTAACGTTATACTGCACATAACGCTGCCTTTAAATCTGGAATGACGAACCCCCAGACACATGTTACGCGCCTTTAAAAAAAATAAAAATTACGCGCCTTTTTAACAGTCGCACAGGAAATAAGAACAACGTGAATCTGTATTTATTTATCCTAAGTATTTATAAAAAAATGGCAATCACTCACTATTAGGGTAATTAATAGGGTACATAACACTACATAATTAACATTTTCTGTTGTTCTCCCTGCAGATCCTGTCAAACACATCACCTGTCCGACCCTATAGCCACACCTGATTTCAAAGCCCAAAGGCACTTTTAAGAGCCAACCTTTATCTCTTCTTTATTTTCTATATCTCACATACTCTCTGTTCTCAATATCTATATTTCTGTCCATCTCTCCATCTATCTCACAGTCTTTATCTATTGCTCATTCTTTTCTCTCTGTCTGTCTTTGTCTACTTGTCTGTCTTATACATCTTTGTAAGTCTGTCTGTCTGTATCTGACAGCATTGCAATGGCCACCAAGCATAAACTTGATTCACAGGATCCCCACTACCAAGAAGGGAGACGCATGGCTCTGGAGCTGAAACATGAACACATTCTAGCTGAAGCCAGGGTTAGAGTTTTTATACACCTCAATCATTTTATACTTAAGCATAACAAATTAAAGTATGTTACAACGTGATGAGGAATGTGTAAGAAGGATGAGTGAAGAATATTTTATACAGGTATAATCACAGTTATACAGGTGCATCCTACCATGTTCTGTGGCATGTGTTAATGAGGGAATATAATATAATAATAATAATATATGCATTTGGCAGACACTTTTATCCAAAGTGACTTACAGTGCATTTTACAGGGACAATCACCCAATCCCCACCATCTCCATTATATTTTGGAAGAATAGAGTTCCATCCCTCCGAGTTCCAGAGACTTGGAGAATCTATTCCAAGGCTCATTTAAGCTGTTCAAAACCTTACTAACACACTATGTTGTGTTTTCCTTTCACTAGTTACCTGCCTTTTGGTTACAGTTCTTTTAACAACATCAGTCTTACAAGAAATATTCACTCCAATACACAGAGAGCAGCGGATGAGAGGAAACGTGTACGAGACCCTCCACACACCTCTAAAAGGGACTCTGTAGGACGTGGTAAGCCGAGGGGGAGGCGAGGAGGGCGACGCCAAGCCTCCGCCACAGGTTATATCTGAATTATTTGACATTTGTAGGAATTTACTATGTCAATGTTGGACCAACTCAAATTAGAACACTGTAATTGTTTATTGATATTTTTTAAATATTCAAATGTCTAAAAAGACATAAAAAATAGATAAAACCTTTTAGTGACGCTATTGTAGAAGACATTTCCAAGTACTTAACAGAAATATGTCTGGTTTCATAAATTGTTCAGTATATAGGTTGAAAAGAAGAACATGAATGCAGTGTGATAGCTTAACTTTTTCTTATTCTTAGAAAATAAAAACACACCTGCTCCACCTGCCCCTCCGCGGGGCTCGCCTGCTCCACCTGCCCCTCCGCGGGGCTCGCCTGCTCCACATGCCCCTCCACAGGGCTCGCCTGCTCCACCTGCCCCTCCGCGGGGCTCGCCTGCTCCACCTGCCCCTCCGCGGGGCTCGCCTGCTCACCTTCTTCCGGTTGCTTGTTCTCCAATGGGTCACAGGGTGTGAGATGCAGCGTAATCAGCTGATCATCATTGCCACTGGAATCCTGGGTCCAACCTGTGCAAGTTAAAGAAGTGTTGTGTTTTGCTTATTTAAAACATAGAGGTTAACCATAAGCTTGATCTGTACCTGTTTTAATCTGTTTGAATCATATAGTCCAAATTTTCCCCAACCAGATTTGAAGGCACTTTTGATTGGAGGAGAACTATTGAGAGTCTAGATATCTGCAATATATTTGATTGATTTCAAATGACTATAACCAATACAATATATCTTTAACTCAGGAAAATAAAACCCAGAGTGCGCATAATATCTATTTAAAAAATGACAAGTATAATGTTTGTTTACAGTCTGGGTTATGCCTCAAAGTTAGTAGCAGTGTAAGTTTGTGGTGTATCCAGCCAACATTTGATGGTTTTCTTTTTCTTTGTGTTATGTCTGTTAATGATCTTCATTTTAGCACCGTCCTTGATATTGTTTTATTGAGTATATATATATATATATTCATTATCATTTAATTCATTGACCCAGTGACTAAAATGGGTCTTTGCAAATTTCATGTGTTCAATTAGTATGTCCCTATAAAAATTGCTGTGGTGAGTGTGCCTAAACATTAAAAATATTGTTGTATGTGGGCTGAAAACAGAAATTAAATATGGCTCCTACAAAAAAACATACCAAACATAATTCTAAAGTTGACAGTTTATGCTTGAATGCACTTAACTATGGGTGCCAAATCCCAGAATCCCATTGAAATACATTAGATTGAAAGTCGTGCTGGGTGACACGAAAAAGGAGTAGCCCCAGAGTGCACCTTGGACGAAGGGGCGGGGCGACACATTAAGGTGGGGTGACACGTATCGCTCCGCCCACCCCCAATTTCATTGGCTTATGATACAGCAGAGCTTATTGGTGTAGACGTTTGCTCATGAGCATTCTTTTATATAAGTTTTTATGTATGATCTACGCTGTTTGGCTGTACTACAGAAATATTAAGTGCTAACAACAGCAATTTTAGTTAGAATCAATTAGCAAATGTGTTTTATTTTTAATTTTTACTTATGACGAATTAGTTAGAGTAAGTTCCTATCAAACGCTTGGTGGTGGCATCTCCGAGTACTTCGGGCAAAACAGAGCTGTTGAATGAGCGGCTCACGAATTAAGTCTTCAGAACAAATTCTTAATTCGTGGCCATGATATAGTCCTAATGGCACGTTAAATTAACTCATATATTATTGCACTTTTCACAGTACACAAAGCAGACATACTTAAACATTGAGCAGTTTTAGCTGGGCGATGCTGATAAAAATGATCCACTGTTTGAGATTTAGCTGTTTTGTGTAATTAATATTTACATGTAGCCTATATTCTTTATTTTAGGATCGATGGATAAGCACAAACTTCATTCATTGTAGTTCAGGAAGACATAGGACAAACCCGCAAATGGTTTTAATTTAAAGAACAACACTGCGGTGACAAATAAGACAATAATACCAAATAGCCCATCAGTCTGAACTGGGGTTTTATGTGTGGATAATGGGAATAAAAACCTTGCTGAAACACACACTCATTTATTTATAGGCCTAAATGTTTGTGTTTACTAAAAGAGCTGTTATTAAATCTGACCTACAGCAAATATTATTATTAATGTTTAGTGCGTATTTAAACAATACATGTTCATATATTTTCTCTGCAACATTTTTATTTATACTTTTATATATAGACTATATGCACAAATTAAATTACTGGTTTTGTGGCTCAATCCTTTAAAAATAACCAATCACTGTACTATATTAGGCCTACAAATGTTAGATTTTTAGTAGCTATCTTTAATAAATAAAAATATTAATCACAGAGAAGGTATTTTATTAAAAGTGCTCACGCACCTTTTGCACAGATTCACAGCGCCGAGTTATTTAATATTTGATATTTACGCAGGTCTATATGGCTACAATGATCGAGTGTTAATAACTGAATCTAAATTCATCCCGTACACAGATTAACACGCACACACAATGAGGGTTTGCATACAGAAATTATTGGATTTTTAATATTTGATGTCACGGACACTTATTTACTATAAGATAGGAAACTTAAAAAAAAAACTGTAAGAGAATCGATATATGTTCAAATATTTTATTGAGATATAAACAAGGAAACATTGAGCTTCTCATGAAAATATTTATTTGCACTTTATAACCTACAAGTTTGTGACGCATTGAGCAACATAGGCTAACTCATCTCTATAAATAAAAAATAAAAAAAGGATGATTATTACTTATTTCTTCACAGCTCTTGAGTTTGGTTAGAACATTATTTCGTAATTTACACTTTACCATCTGTGTTCGATTATCAGTGTCAGTAGGCCTACATGAATAATATGTAATTTTTTTCTAGTGTGCTGGGACAAGACAAAGTTGAACAACCTTCAAGACAAATGACTGCAAATGAAGCAGCTCAAGATTTTTGAGTTTTCTCATCTTTTTGTTGTATAAACAAGTTGAGAAAACTCAAAAGTCTACTGGTTGCCTTAAACTTGTAAGTTTTCACAACTTTTGATTTTTTACAGTGTTGTGACATTGACCTTTAAATATTATCCTTTTACATACTTCTTTTCTGTTTAATTCTGCTTTTACATTTATGCTCTAGATCAATACTATTTTTGTTGTGTTAAAAAACTCTCTTGCAGTTGAAAAAGCTTTCCTCTAAGCAAACACAGACCAAAACCGGTAGATCAGTAGATGTATCATCACACAGAAAGCAGTTAGTTGTGTGTTTGAGTGAAACTGCAGAAACTCACACAGTAACACAGATCTACAGCTCAGAGCACAGAGAACATTAACACACACCTGATCTACGTATAGTCAACATGGAAAAACACCTGCTTCTGATTTTAATTATGACTTCAGGTAGATTTTGACTCTTTATATTTATTACAGTGGTATTCACTAAATATATTGAGATAATTTTGTGTTATTTGAATGACAAATGATTTTTATTTGTTTGATTTAGGTGTGATGACGGCAGACCAGATTAGGCCAAATAAACATTTTATTGTCAAGAAGGAAGATGAGACTGTGACCCTCAGCTGCTGATATGATACAAGCAGCAGTTAAGTTAGATTTTATTGCTACGGGCAGTATCCTAATGGAAAACTTCCGTATTTAATATTTAGAGCAGCCAGATCAGCTACTGCAAAAGAGAGACCCGCTGATCCTCGCTTTCAGTCGACTACATCAGAAACATCCACTGAACTCACTATTACTACTACAACTCTGTCAGATTCAGCTCTCTATTATTGTGCTCTAGAAGCTGGAGCCCAGTTATATAAAGTCTGTGTGAAGTTGTCCAAAAACTCAAATTAATTTTTATCTTCGCTCTCAAGCCACATCAAACCCACAATCTAAAATTCACACAATATAATTACATGTGGAAACACCTGTGTGTGGTTACTGAAAGAGTGATGAAAAACACAACAGAACACTTTGTGATTAACAATTGTACATCACAACCATTCCAAAAGATTTAACTAAGCATAACATTATCATTTGATATCTCCTCTGCAAAGCCTTTAGTATGACGTCTGCCTGAATCTCTTGAAGGAAAGTTTTCCAAGTCAAATTCTTCATAAAGTCTTCATAACAATTTAATTGACTGATTGCTGGTTTCATAAAAAAGTCAACTGTATTTGCAATATTATTTGTTTATTACTATTTTGGTCATATGTGCTTTTTGTTGAAGGATTGGTGGCTGGAGACAACATCAATCCAGACAAAGGGACGGAAAAAACCTCTAAACAAACAGAAACTGTAAAGTTGAGCTGCTCATAATAAAATATGTGGTCACACCTGTGTGAGTCTGAATTAGGCATGTTATAAAACTTAAAAAAAGAAAAGAAAAGAAAAATAACAATATACAGGATATCACATTTCATTGTTACTTCAGTGCAACACACAACTTAATTTCAACCTTCTCCTACCTTCTAATTAATATATTTTAATAATCTATTTTTCTTCATTTATTCAAGACAATTATATGTAGGTCAGTATTAAAACACATCTATAAAATATTCTGGTAATATAAAATAATTTAGTAAAACAATATAATTTGAAAAACAGCATAGATTGCATCCAGTTCAAATCTGGTTCAAAAGATAAGACAATTACATGTATTTTTTTAATTAAATATTATTCATATGACACATTTTTATTACCTAGTTTACATAATTTCACTATTCATCTTGACCATTAGCCTCAGCAGCTCACGAACCTCAGCAAATGCAAAACCACATGTGCTTGATACATTCTTATGTGGATATTAAAAATATATATATATATTTTTTTCTTTTAAATAACATTAAATATAAACACATCCACACATTCAATTCCTGACACAAGCATGTTTTATTTCCTATTTTTAGAAAATAAAAACACTCCAGCAGTGGGTGGAGTTTATTCACACTGTTGAGAGTGTGAGACAGAGTCAAACAGTTGTTCAAATACTGCTTTTGCCATCCCTGTCTCTCTGAAGACATCATGTTTGTCTTTACCTGGATAATAATCCAACTTTTCACGGGTAAGAGATATTCTAATCAATATGTTTATTATGTTTATTATGAAAACAACAAGCAACAACAAAAATCTATAAAAAGCTGAAAAAAAACTGAAAAAATAAAATCCAGATCTTTTATACACTCTCAGAAATAAAGGTACAAAAGCTGTCACTGGGGCGGTACCTTTTCAAAAGGTACACTTTTGTACCTATTAGGTTCAAATATACACTTTAAGTACTAATATGTACCTTTAAGGTACCAAAATGAACCCTTTAGGTTCAAACATGCACCTTTTGAAAAGGCACCGCCCCAGTGACAGCTTTTTATTTCTGAGAGTGTACTAATGTATTGTTTGATTAATTGGGACTCTTTTCTTTTCCACAGGAACATCTTTTGCTGATACAATAAAACCATTGTCTTCAGAAAAATATGCTGTTGAGGGTGAAAACGTGACTCTGTCTTGTAATTACAGCACTAGTACTGGCAATGTTAACTCTCTCCAGTGGTATCGACAGAATGTCGGAGCAAAACCAGAGTTTCTACTTCTTGTGAATGAATATTCAAGTGAATCTAAGCCTGATCTTCGTCTATATTCAAAAGCTACAAAAGAAATCAAACGTGTGGATCTGATCATCTCCTCTGCTGCTGTATCAGACTCTGCTCTGTACTACTGTGCTCTGAGGCCCACAGTGACAGGAAACAAAAGAACACTGTACAAAAACCTGACGCACTGTATTGCATCTGTATTACAGTAATGTGTTTCATAAACTGGTGGACTCAACAATTGTTCAGGAGGACCTTTTTCACCTAGTCTTTTTGATCTATGTAAGGGATAATGTACAGTCACTGTCAGCCACATATAAATGAATATGAAATTGATTTTACAGTTAAAGCTTGAGTATGAGTTTATTTTAATCTTACCTGTAGCTATGTAATATTAAAGCTTCCGCTAATGAAAAAAAACACAAAAAAACAGTCCACAACAACAAGGTGTGTGTCGGTCAAAAATGTCCTCTTTTTTATTTCACTTCAGTGAGATAAATATTCTATATTTTAGTTCGATAATGGTTTTTATTTAATATTTTGTATTTTAGGGGATATATTGTACTAAATTATACTTATGCATTAGTTATAATTCATTTATTGCTTATTAACCAATTTTTGACCACTTATTAACTGAAGATTATCAATAACTGAGGGGGGGGGGGGGGGTGAGTCGCTGACGCTCGCTAAAGCATGCAATGGCTTTCTTATGTGCGCTGTTTTATTGGTTTCACTTTCGCTTTTGAAATCGATCACGTTCAGCAAGGAGATTAATAAGAGCTTGTCAGTAAAACTTCGTAACGCCATTGGATCCTCAAGATCTCAGCGAAAGCTCGTAACTAGAGCCCTGCACTGGCCTCAAATTTAGGCCCTAGCCCCGTCCGACAGTTTATCAGAATTACTGGCCCGAGTCCAAATAAAATAAAATAAAATCTATAGATATACTAAAACAGTTCAAGTATATAACAATGTTTAAACATTAAACCTGCGCTATAATAATAATGTGCGCTAGCCTATTTGTGCGGAGTGACATGGATTTATTTAAGTGGAAACAAATTAAAATAGCCTACGCCGTCATTTATTTATTAATTTTTTGATAAAGGTAAGAGTAATACATCATCCGGACCTGTAAAGGGTCTACTTGTATTTGTGTGCACTCACAATACCAACAAAAGGTAGTTGTTTTATAAAACAAAGAAAACAAACATGATGCGTTTTCTGCGTCTTGAACAGGTGCGCTTCACAAAAATGAACCGAAGCTGAGCAAATACATGCCTCACAGACATGATAAATATATCTATAGAAAGCTTTAAATTATCACTTAACGAAATTAAAAAAAATGAAAACAAAAACTCGTTTATTATAATTTTAATCATAATCAATAAATATGCATTTCTCTCTAAAGGCGCATGTAATGAGGAGACGAGAGTCAGGATCAGCAACTTCATCCTTGCGACACTGACATTAGTTTAGTAGTAAATAATTCAAATATCTCCTTACTATTTCCCGCAGACACATTCATGGTTATGTTTGCTGGGGTTTTGCAGCAAGCTTTAGCCTATTGCGTGCATTTGAATGCAGAACTACTCAGCTGTGCTGAAGTCACTTGCGCACCTGCTGCTGCTGTGGGACACTAAACACCATCGAGCTGCTCTCAGTCGCGGCACGGTCTCCTGTTGTTTCCACCAGCGCGGCAATTTTTTTCATCGCCAATGGATAGATGTCTACAATATAAAATAAGGAGAAACCCAAAACAGGCCCGATGCCCGGCCCGCGTCTGAACTATGATGTGGAAATTGGCCCAAAGCCCGGCCCTAGAGGCGTAAAAAAGTCGGGGCCCGTCGGGCCAGGGCCGAAATGCAGGGCTCTACTCGTAACTCCACCCCGCCTCCTTTCAGATTGAGCGCCGCGCACAGCCTGGAGGAAACAGATATCCGCTTTTTCTCAATGCAAGGGTAAATAAATAATAACTGATGTTTGAATAGTACAAAGTTTTCTTTACTCAGCAGGCTCGTCCAGGGGGGGCACTAGTGACTCACAGGGCGGGCCAGGCCCCCTATTGCCCGCCCATGGCGCCGGGACTGCTCTGTCATATGCTACTCAATAATAAATACAAAACTCACTCACTAAAATCTTTTTTGCAATAATATCCTGAAGAGGGCGGTATACACACACCACTTAAAATCTTTCTTTTTTTTCTTTAATTTCCCTTATCTGTTTTACCTCTCCTCCTCATGAACCATCTTATTTCTTACTGAAACAAATGATTGAATGAATGATTTAGTTTTTCTTCAGTTTCAGTCACACGTAAAAATGATAACTCCTATGTTGCTGAAGTTGTTCATTTTTGCATCAGTTTATCAAGGTAAGTGGGGGAATATATATTTGCTTAATTACTTCAAACAGTTTTATAACCCTATTAAATGTTAATTTTATTTTTTATTATTACTTTTTTGTCTTTACAGTGTGTCGTGGAGAAGACAGTGTTGATCAGCCGGATAAACACATCACTGAATTTGAAGGAATATCAGTAACATTACTTTGCAAATATAAAACAACTTCACCACAACCAGAACTTTTCTGGTACATTCAGGAAGAACATGACTTTCCTAAATACATGCTGAGGAGAAATAAATATGGAGGAGCAGATAATGGTGCTCAGTTCCAGGAGAGATTTGACTCTGAAGTTGTATCAGATTCAGTTCCACTGACAATCAAGAATCTGCGTGTGTCTGACTCTGCTGTGTACTACTGTGCTCTGAGGCCCACAGTGACTGAAACACACTCTACACTCATACAAAAACAGAGGAAGTGTTTAATTACATGATGAGGTGCAAATCCATATGCTATTTACTTCTGTCCCAAAACAATAACACGCAAAAAAATAAAATAAATAAAAAATAAACATATAAATTACATAGTGCCGAGCAAATGTCATCAAATGCATGAGATCTTAAGTATTATAACAACAAAAGTATGAGGAATAATCTAGATCATATTCTATTAGCTGTATTCTTAGGATTTATATGACAGAGTTAGTAAGTAACCACAAGGGGGTAAAATAGGATATGAATAGTAATCAAATGACCCAGTGGTGTTTGAAACAGATCTGATCTTGTCTCTCAAAGAGCTCTCTGGAAGAGGTGGGGTTTAAAGCACTGATATCTGATGTGATCTTCTTAAACTTCAAGTCTGTTAGAGAGAGAAAAAGAAACACAAACAATGATGCTCCATTCTGTCATTCTGCTTTCTGCCTTTGCATGTAAGTATTGAAGTGTTTTGTAATTTGAAACTAAATATTCTGAACAGCCAGAATGGCTAATATCTGCTCAAAAATACCTACAGATTCAATATTAACACTTGATATAAACAGTTGATTAAATTTTTTCCTTACTTTCGCAGATACAATATATGGAAATTAAATTCAACCAAGCAAATCAGAGGAGTTTGCTGACGAGGGTTCAAGTGTTAAATTATCCTGCAATTATTCATCTGCATACTATCTTTACTGGTATCGTCAGTATCCTGGATCAGCTCCTCAATTTCTTGTGTTCATAATGGAGAGTGTGAAAGAGACTATGACATCTGCTGTAGATCCCAGGTTCTCTACTAAACTCAGAAAAGAAACACAATCCACAAAAGAGATCAAACATGTGGATCTGATCATCTCTTCTGCTGCTATATCAGACTCTGCTCTGTACTACTGTGCTCTGACGCCCACAGTCACAGGAAACACATGAACACTGTACAAAAACCTGACACAGATGAAGGTGTACAAGCAATTTCCTTCAAGAAATCTACTTGTAATATTAATAGATTAAGAGTGATTTTTTTATTATTATTACTAACACCATTTATTCAAAGTGCACTCAAGGATGTAAATAACTTAAGTCAAATTAATGAAATTTTTTAGTGTGGACATGATCATCTCCTCTGCTGATCTGAAAGCAATAAAATAAATAAAATAAAATAAAACATGCAACTGTTACAGAGCCGACGAGACGTGAGGCGTATGGATCCATGTGCAGGCTTTTATTAAGAAACAAGTCAAACACAAGCAGGGTTAAACATCAATAAACAGCTATGCTGAGGGCAAGACACAAGAGGATTCCGAGAGCATGTGTGGGTCGTTGATCGGCAAACAATATCCAAAGGGCTTGACAAGAGGGGTAATCCGAGTACACAATAGTCCAAGCAGGGCCAAACACAATCCGAAACAGCAAGCAAAGGGTTAGGGGAGAGCGGGGCACAAAGTAACACTTTTTGACTTTCTCAAATTGTGTGAATCCACTTCGTGTTCAGAGTATATTTTTTTTATCCACAGTAATTTCACACTTGTCTAGTACAAATATGTCCCTTTGTTTCATAAATACAGTGTATACGTTTTGCTTTATTTACCCTCAAAAATTGGAAGTGAAATGTGACAACATGCCCCGTAGGTGGGGTACATTGTAACAGCTGAGGGGCATGCTGTAACATGACCATATGGCAGCCTAAAATGTTATCTGATCTCATGAAAAAAATATACAAGACAAACTAAAATATTTTGTCAATAAAATAAAATGATTATTTATTTTAAATAAAATAATGGCGTTTTTTAATAATTAAAAGTAATCTGATTTTTGAGTTTGACAATAAACCTATTGCAACCATGCCTGGGACGGCCCATATAAACGAGCCAAAATGCTTTCCATATCCTGAAATAATAATTTCTGAACATTAAACAATGATTGTCAGTCTTTATTCACCTGTTTCTCGTCGTTTCTCATTAAAATGTATTAAAGTAAATAGTGTGAATAACATCGCTAATGTCATAGAAGAGCACGGCAGGGCACATCGTAACACAGTGTTACATCTTACTCCATCTGCGCAACTTTAATTTAAAACCGATTAGTGTCTTCTGCTAGTTATCGAAGCATTAAAAAAATCTAATCTAAACTGATAAATAACAGATTGGAGATTAAAATAATAGCAGATTTGTCTAATTTTAAATTAGTAATAAAAACTGAGATGAAAAATTTAAGTCAGAAATATAATTTTACTATGGTAAAATAAATGTTCAGCAATATCTTTAAAAGACTTTCGAATTTTGGCGCACTTGTTTTCTCAATATAATGTTGATATGGAAACGAGTAAATATTGTAAATTTGGTTATGCTAGCATGTGTGGAAATATTAAAAAAACGTGTGTTACAACTAACCCCGCGTTACTTTGTGCCCCGCGCTCAAAATGTTCTATCAATATTCACAATTGTTCTTGTGAGATTATTTGCCACTCTTCAAATATTTAGTTCCGTTTGTTTATTATATTGTTGTTGTTTTGTTGTTGTTGTTGTTGTTGTTTTTGCTAAATTGCCAAACAGGATCATCAACAGAGAGCAGGAAGTTCCTGAGTGACTGAATCAGTTACTGAGTAACTGCAGAAACTCAGAGCATCACAATCATCACAACCCAGAGAACAGAAGAGCATCAACAGAACTGATCTGACTTAGAAAACATGGACAGACACTTGGTACTGATTGTAATCATGACTTCAGGTAAAATACTCTTTGATGCCAATACTAAGGAAAACAGTGTAATAGGACTGAATTCTACCCACTTGTGATTTAAAATGAAAGCAGAGTGTTATGTTTATATTTATATTTGCAGGTGCAATGGCTGCAGACCAGATTGGGCCAAATAGGGATGCAAATGTCATCAGTACAGAAGGAGAGTCTGTGACACTGAGCTGCTCATATGATACAAGCAGCAGATATGTTACACTTTACTGGTACAGACAGCATCCTAATACAGAACCTCAGTATTTAATATGGAAATATGCTCGGTCATATAGTGGTGCTGGGACCCCAGCTGAACCTCGCTTTCAGTCGACTACATCAGAATCATCCACTGAACTCACTATTTCTGGTGTAACTCTGTCAGATTCAGCTCTCTATTATTGTGCTCTAAGAGTTGGAGCCCAGTGATACAAAGTCTATGTGAAGCCGTACAAAAACTCAATTAATTTTTCACTTTGATGGCAAGTCAAATCAAGCCCACAATCTATAATTCACACATTAATTAAACTTGTGGAAACACCTGTGTGTGGTTACTGAAAGGGTAACAAAAAGGAAACAAAATATAGCAGAATAATTCTCTATTTCCTGACAGTACATCACAACTCTCTTAAAAAAAATTGGAATGACTGGGATTCTTATCACCTGTCATTTGCACTTTTATTTCCCAAAATCAAAGTTTAAATCTATTTAAAATATAGAAAACAATATAAAAAAGGAGAAAATATATAAACATTTTGCAGATTTTTTTAAAGAATTACTACACTAAATGCAGTTTATATTTCCCACTGATAAGTTACTGATTTTAAATAAATAATTCCTTTCAAAAGCATTAATCAATTTGGACTATTCTGAAATTATATAACACATCGACCCCATGACTATATGATACATTATGTTAATCCTGATACACAATAAAGGATGTTTTAACCATATTCCTGTCACTTTTGTTGTCTGTTGTCAGTTGTACAGCTGTACCAACTGATTTACTTTTTTGTTTTGTTTTGTTTACCAGCAAAAATAAACTGCATACCTAAATTCATTCTGTGTACATATTATGCACATCTAAAAGAGAATCCCTGCTGATAATGTGGTTTATGAATTTTAAATACTTTAATAAGTATGAGGAATTAATCCAGATTTAATATCTGTATATTGAGATTTGAGGAGTCATATACTACAGAGTTAAGGAACCACAATAATACGTATGTAATATGAATAGTGACAACACTGCTGACTGTGAACATGAAAAAGATTCGATCTTCTCTCTCAAAGAGCTCTCTGGAAGAGGTGGGGTTTAAAGCACTGATATCTGATGTGATCTTCTTAAACTTCAAGTCTGTTAGAAAGAGCAAAAGAAACACA